>NC_139040.1:48998899-50289337 GCF_964662115.1 Mustela nivalis | reverse complement strand
GACTGAAACCTATATTACTTTCCTTTAATACATCAGTGATAATTACAAAGACCTGGCCCTTTTTTTTTTTTTTAGTAGAACCATCTACACATGCCTTCTCAGCAGGGACAGTATCACCCCAAGGGGATGAATATTGGTTCTTGCCAGGTAGGCAGAGAAAAATCTTGGATATTACAATTTTTAATGGCTCTCCAAAGGGCCACACTATATAAACAGATTATACAGTAAATCTATTATATTGAATTTTAATGGTAGGACAATTAGGAAAAAATGTCTAAAAAGGCTCCTCAGCAGGAGGGGGAAACTAACAAAAAAAATGGTTTAGAAAAGTGATCTAGCATAATATTTTGATGAGTGGTGTGTTCAGATGACAACCATTAATTAAGTAAAGGGATTTATTTTTAATTCCTCTCTACATCATATTTGTTCCATTTTTAATATTTACACAGTATCATTACATTGAAGAATTTTAATGAAATGACATCTATGTCATTGTTATAATTTTTAATGTCTTAAAATTTAATAATTGAATATTATTTATGTAAAATTATAAATACATACTGTTTTTTAGTCTTTTTTTTTACTTTTATACATATATTTATTTTTCTCTGCAATCTTATAATGACTGTTTTTATAAGGATACATGAAATTGATTTATACTATGTTTCTCTTCTGGTTATATTTCTATATCTCTAAAAATTCCTTTCATGTTTCTATGTAATTCTGCTTCTACTGACTGTCTATTAAAAATTGGGATTCTCAGGACACCTGGGTGGCTCAGTTGGTTAAACATCTGCCTCAGCTCAGGTCATGATCCCAGGGTCCTAGGATGGAGTCTCACATCAGACTCCCTTCTCAGCTGGGAGTCGTCTTCTCCCTCTGCCTCTCCCCCTGCTCGTGATCTCTCTCTCTCTCAAATAAATAAAATCTTTTAAAAAATAAAATAAAAATTAGGGTCCTCGGGAATTGCATCCTGTAATGTCTTCTCTTTTCATATGGTATATCTGAGTGATCTCACCCATCTTCCAATAGTACCCAAATCTTTAGCTTCAACCCAGACTTCACTCCTGGGTTCCAGATTCGTATTTCTAACTGCTTACTAGATATGTCTACTTAAATATTCCTCAAAAAATAATCATATTTTCTCACCTGTTTACCCCTGGTGATCTAGACTCCTTCCCTCACCCTTGATCTCGCCCCCTCAGCCAGTTCTTATTAACTGTATTAAGACCTTCAAAGTATCCACCCTCTCCATTTGTTCTTCTATCCTTTTAGTTCACTTCTTTATCTCTTTGACAATTACACTATACTTCTAGCCATTTTTCTGCCTTCTGTTACACCATACTCTGAGTCATTCTCCACAGTGCTGTCCTGCAAGTCTTTCTAAAATGAATGTCTAATCAAGTCACTTTCTATTTCTTATAGCTGTGTTTCCCAATACCGTAGCCACTAGCCACATATAGGTAATGAGCACTTGAAATGTAGTTAGTCTAAGTGAAATGTGCTAAAATAAAAACACGCTGGATTTCTGAGACTTAATCTGATAAAAACACTTTAAAAAATAAATATTTTTGTATATATTGAGTTAAACATTTACTTAATATATGAAAATTGATTTCATCTGTTTTTATTTGTTTTTTAAATATGACTCCTAGGAAGTTTAAAGTTAATTATGCAGTTCATGTTTTTGGCCTACATTATATATCTATTGAAAGTGTTGAGCATTATAGAATAATGCTCAAACCCATATCATAGAATTATGCTCTTTTATCATTTGGTCACCATATGCCTCCCCCATTTTGTCTTTTATTAGCTTCATGCAAAGAGAGCTGGTCTTGGTGTCACATTGACATGGGCTCATACCTGGGCCCCTCCACATGCTAGCTGTGTGATCTGGAATAAGATGCTTAAACTCTAAGTTTCAGTAGCCTCAGCTGAAAAACAGAGATGATACCTATATCAGTGTGTAGTTGGATTAAAAGATACAACAAATGTGAAGTGCTTACTGCCTAAAATGTAATTCTCCCAGGTACATTCTAGCCATGCCAAACTACTGTCAGTTCCTCTTTTCTTTGTACTGTAGAGAGCAGGTGATGGTGCAGATGTGTCTGCAGCTTTAATATTCCTAAATGTTTATAATCCCCCTTCCCTGGTTAGTCCCTGGGGCTCTATTTCCCTTTGATCTGTCCTGTTTTTACCAAATTTTGGACCTGAGAACCTCTCTACTCCCTTTGTTTTTATTTAATATCATGTCCTAGAGAATTCATTTTAAAAGAACAAATGATTGATATAACATTGTAAAAAATCTCAAGTCAAGTAAAGGGCATAGTCAAAAAAGGTTTTAGCTTGTTCTTGCCCTGTAAGAGAATATTTGTGCGTGTGTGTGTGATATGATACCCCATAGTCTTTCTTTAAACAAAGAAGGATTTAAATTGAACTTCAGAATACCATCAGAAACAGTTCTTTTCTCCCTCGCTCCTGCCTTCTTCTTCTCTTAAGCCTTCTGCTTACAAATGTCCTCTACCCCAGGCCCACACATTTAGCAACCACTCAAATTAACCACTTAGTTAGGGTACTTTTATCATCCGCTAAACCAGATAGGAAGATGGATCTCAGCTCTCTCTGGATTATCCACAGTATAGTAGCATTTCTGACAATAAATACCTTGAGACAAATGTTTCTAACAAATCTTTGAAGTGTTTTTGAGGGCCAGAATTGTCAAAGATAAGAGTAGGGTAAAATGTTTTAAATGCATTTGCATTAGGAATTTCCATGTACATCTTTTGAATACTCTGCTTATGGAATCTTAACAGTTCTTTTCCCATAGGAAAAATTTAGAAATACAACAACATTCTAAAAGGGATGATGAAAAAAAATTTTTTTAAAAAGTGATGATGAGATTCTGGTTAATGTCTCTCAAACGTAAAAGGCACCCTTTCAAATGATGTGGTCACCTTTTCCTTCTACAATGTCAGCATCTTGAAATTGGTAAAGGATATGGATTAGGTAGGAATTGAATGCAAATGTGTTTTTGCAAATAGTGTCTTCTGAGATAATCACAGATGGTGGTTGAATGCTGAAGGTATTAATACAATCAGTATTTAATCTTGTATAACTCTGCTTCATCCGATCACACCCTACACATTGATTGCATTAAGCCAGGTAATTGGTTTCTTGCTGAGGAATATCTTAGAAGAATCTTAACAGGAAGGCCCAGTAGCTGATCAGCTACTGTTTATTTTCATACTGTGTCATCAATAATACAAAAGACAAGGTCCTTAAGTTCAAAGAACAGTGGGATTGGCATGAATTTTGCTTAATGGTGCATAATAAGCAAAGTAGTCTGTGGTGCCAGAAAGTGACAGGATCCATTATGTTTAAACAGATATATGTCTTTAATTTAGGGATATTATATAATCGGACAGGAGCTTTCCCCTTTACTTTCCTGTAGTTTAATTGCTCTAAGATTAATTCTGATTTCTCCCTCCCTCCAGAGGGTGATGAGACTGGTGTGATGGATAATCTTCTAGAAGCCCTACAATCAGGCGCAGCATTCCGAGACCGCAGAAAGCGAATTCCAAGGAATCCAGGTAAAACTTCTTCTGGTTTACACGGTATTATAAAATGTGAATATTCCAGTATACATGGTATTATAAAATGTGAATGTTCATAGCCAACTACTACCCCCAAAAAACCTTCCTCGTGAATTTTTTCAGTAGTCGATCTCAGTTCATGTATTAAGAAGTCTCAACAGGCTTCTATGTGTACGTGAGCACAAGTTTCAACTTGGTAAATGTATTTTCAAATAACTGTGGACTCCGCAAAAAAATTTCAGAAACAAGTACTCCTGCTACATTTAATATTAAATATTTTAATTGTTGTTTTATGTGCATGTGGTTTGGGTGGAACATGTTTTAAAACATAAATGTAATTAAATAATTAAAGGTAATTGACCCTAGGGATGTCATTTTAGCTATTTACAGGTAAGGAAACTGAAATAATGCTTCTTTCTATAAGTCATTTTGGCTTTGTAGTAAAATCCATATACCATTCTCTGGATTACTAAAGAGAGGAAAGGTACAGTAGTATTAGAAAATGGCCTGTCTTTTCTCTTCATACCCTATGGCTGAGGTAAATAATAGTTCCTCTCAGAATAATCCAGGTAGGTGAGCTATCCATATCCTTTAAGGAAATTTCTGTATTTTTAGTTTATCTCTTCTACAAAGGAAGAACAAATTAGGTATATTGATTTTAAAAGCCTTCCATTTTATACTTTTCTTTATTCGTTTTCTTTTTTTAATTCCTTTATTTCTTTCCTTTTTTTTTTTATTTCTTTCTTTATTTCTAAACCTCCTTTTATCCCCTTTCTCCCCCCTCACGATTTGGGATCTCTTCTGATTTGGTTAAAGCATATTTTCCTGGGGTTGTTGCCACCCTTTTAGTATTTTACTTGGCTCCTTCATATACTCTTATCTGGACAAAACGATAAGGTGGAAAAATTTACCACAAAAAAAAGAACAAGAGGCAGCACCGAAGGCTAGGGACCTAATCAATACAGACATTGGTAATATGTCAGACCTAGAGTTCAGAATGACAATTCTCAAGGTTCTAGCCGGGCTCAAAAAAGGCATGGAAGATATTAGAGAAATCCTCTCAGGAGATATAAAAGCCCTTTCTGGAGAAATAATAGAACGAAAATCTAACCAAGTTGAAATCAAAAAAGCTATTAATGAGGTGCAATAAAAAATGGAGTCTCTCACTGCTAGGATAAATGAGGCAGAAGAAAGAATTATTGATAGAGAAGACCAAATGACAAAGAATAAAGAAGCTGGGCAAAAGAGGGACAAACAGCTACTGGACCATGAGGGGAGAATTCAAGAGATAAGTGACACCATAAGACGAAACAACATTAGAATAATTGGGATTCCAGAAGAAGAAGAAAGAGAGAGGGGAGCAGAAGTTATACTGGAGAGAATTATTGGGGAGAATTTCCCCAATATGACAAAGGGAACGAGCATCAAAATTCAGGAGGTTCAGAGAACGCCCCTCAAAATCAATAAGAATAGGCCCACACCCCATCACTAATAGTAAAATTTATAAGTCTTAGTGACAAAGAGAAAATCCTGAAAGCAGCCCGGGAAAAGAAGTCTGTAGCATACAATGGTAAAAATATTAGATTGGCAGCAGACTTATCCACAGAGACCTGGCAGGCCAGAAAGAGCTGGCATGATATATTCAGAGCACTAAACGAGAAAAACATGCAGCCAAGAATACTATATCCAGCTAGGCTATCATTGAAATTAGAAGGAGAGATTAAAAGCTTCCAGGACAAACAAAAACTGAAAGAATTTGCAAACACCAAACCAGCTCTACAGGAAATATTGAAAGGGGTCCTCTAAGCAAAGAGAGACCCTTAAAGTAGTAGATCAGAGAGGAACAGAGACAATATACAGTAACAGTCACCTTAAAGGCAATACAATGGCACTAAATTCATATCTCTCAATAGTTACCCTGAATGTTAATGGGCTAAATGCCCCAATCAAAAGACACAGCGTATCAGAATGGATAAAAAACAAAACCCATCTATATGTTGCCTACAAGAAACACATTTTAAGCCCAAAGACACCTCCAGATTTAAAATGAGGGGCTGGAAAACAATTTACCATGCTAATGGACATCAGAAGAAAGCAGTAGTGGCAATCCTTATATCAGATCAAGTAGATTTGAAGCCAAAAACTATAGTAAGAAATGAGGAAGGACACTATATCATACTCAAAGGGTCTGTCCAACAAGAAGATCTAACAATTTTAAATGTCTATGCCCCCAATGTGGGAGCAGCTAACTATATAAAACAATTAATAACAAAATCAAAGAAACACATCAACAATAACACAATAATACTAGGGGACTTTAACACTCCCCTCACTGAAATGGACAGATCATCCAAGCAAAAGATCCACAAGGAAATAAAGGCCTTAAATGACACACTGGACCAGATGGACATCACAGATATATTCAGAACATTTCATCCCAAAGCAACAGAATACACATTCGTATCTACTGCGCATGGAATATTCTCCAGTATAGATCACATCTCGGTCCTAAATCCGGTCTCAACCAGTATCAAAGATTGGGATCATTCCCTGCATATTTTCAGACCACAATGCTCTGAAGCTAGAACTCAACTACAAGAGGAAGTTTGGAAAGAACTCAAATACATGGAGATTAAACAGCATTCTTCTAAGGAATGAATGGGTCAACAGGGAAATTAAAGAAGAATTGAAAAAAATCAGGAAACAAATGATAATGAAAACACAACGATTCAAAATCTGTGGGAAACAACAAAGGCAGTCCTGAGAGGAAAATATATAGTGGTACAAGCCTTTCTCAAGAAACAAGAAAGGTCTCAGGTACACAACCTAACCCTACACCTAAAGGAGCTGGAGAAAGAACAAGAAAGAAACCCTAAACCCAGCAGGAGAAGAGAAATCATAAAGAACAGAGCATAAATCAATGAAATAGAAAACAAAAAAACAATAGAACAAATCAACAAAACTAGGAGCTGGTTCTTTGAAAGAATTAATAAAATTGATAAGCCTATGGCCAGACTTATCACGAAGAAAAGGGAAAGGACCCAAATGAATAAAATCATGAATGAAAGAGGAGAGATCACAACTAACACCAAAGAAATACAAACTATTATAAGAACATACTATCAGCAACTCTATGCCAACAAATTTAACAATCTGGAAGAAATGGATGCATTCCTAGAAACATATAAACTACTATAATTGAACCAGGAAGTAATAGAAAGCCTGAACAGACACATAACCAGTAAGGAGATTGAAACAGTCATTAAAAATCTCCAAACAAACAAAAGCCCAGGGCCAGACGGCTTCCCGGGGGAATTCTACCAAACATTTAAAGAAGAACTAATTCCTATTCTTCTGAAACTGTTCCAAAAAATAGAAATGGAAGGAAAACTTCCAAACTCAGTTTATGAGGCCAGGATCACCTTGATCCCAAAACCAGATAAGGAGCCCATCAAAAAAGAAAGCTATAGACCAATATCCTTGATGAACACAGATGTGAAAATTCTCACCAAAATACTAGCCAATAGGATCCAACAGTACATTAAAAGGATTATTCACCACGACCAAGTGGGATTTATTCCAAGTCTGCAAGGTTGGTTCAACATCCGCAAATCAATCAATGTGATACAACATATCAATAAAAACAAAGAACAAGAACCATAGGGTACTCTCAATAGATTTTGAAAAAGCATTTGACAAAGTACAGCATCCCTTCCTGATCAAAACTCTTCAAAGTGTAGGGATAGAGGGCACATACCTCAATATTACCAAAGCCATCTATGAAAAACCCACCGCAAATATCATTCTCAATGGAGAAAAAATGAAAGCTTTTCCAGTAAGGTCAGGAACACGGCAGGGATGTCTATTATCACCACTGCTATTCAACATAGTACTAGAAGTCCTAGTCTCAGCAATCAGACAACAAAAGCAAATTAAAGGCATCCAAATCGGCAAAGAAGAAGTCAAACTATCACTCTTCACAGATGATATGATACTATATGTGGAAAACCCAAAAGACTCCACTCCAAAACTGCCAGAACTTGTACAGGAATTCAGTGAAGTGTCAGGATATAAAATCAATGCACAGAAACCAGTTGCATTTCTCTACACCAACAACAAGACAGAAGAAAGAGAAATTAAGGACTCAATCCCATTTACTATTGCACCCAAAACCATAAGATACCTAGGAATAAACCTAACCAAAGAGGCACAGAATCTATACTCAGAAAACTATAAAGTACTCATGAAAGAAATTGAGGAAGACACAAAGAAATGGAAAAATGTTCCATGCTCCTGGATTGGAAGAATAAATATTGTGAAAATGTGTATGCGACCTAAAGCAATCTACACATAATGCAATTCCTATCAAAGTACCATCCATCTGTTTTCAAAGAAATGGAACAAATAATCCCAGAATTTATATGGAATCAGAAAAGACCTCGAATAGCCAAAGGAATATTGAAAATGAAAGCCAAAGTTGGTGGCATCACAATTCCAGACTTCAAGCTCTATTACAAAGCTGTTATCATCAAGACAGCATGGTACTGGCAGAATAACAGACACATAGATCAATGGAACAGAATAGAGAGCCCAGAAATAGACTCTCAACTCTATGGTCACCTAATCTTCGACAAAGCAGGAAAGAATGTCCAATGGAAAAAGACAGCCTCTTTAATAAATGGTGTTGGGAATATTGGACAGCCACATGCAGAAAAATGAAATTGGACCATTTCCTTATACCACACACGAAAATAGACTCAAAATGGATGAAGGACCTCAATGTGAGAAAGGGATCCATCCAAATCCTTGAGGAGAACACAGGCAGCAACCTTTTCAAACTCAACCACAGCAACATCTTCCTAGGAACATCGCCAAAGTCAAGGGAAGCAAGGGCAAAAATGAACTATTGGGATTTTATCAAGATCAAAAGCTTTTGCACAGCAAAGGAAACATTTAACAAAACCAAAAGGCAACTGACAGAATGGGAGAAGATATTTGCAAATGACATATCAGATAAAGGACTAGTGTTCAAAATCTATAAAAAACTTAGCAAACTCAATACCCAAAGAACAAATAATCCAATCAAGAAATGGGCAGAGGACATGAACAGACATTTCTGCAAAGAAGACATCCAGATGGCCAACAGACACATGAAAAAGTGCTCCATATCACTCAGCATCAGGGAAATACAAATCAAAACCACAATGAGATATCACCTCACACCAGTGAGAATGGCTAAAATTAATAAAAGTCAGGAAATGACAGATGCTGGCAAGGATGTGAAGAAAGGGGAACCCTCCTCCACTGTTGGTGGGAATGCATGCTGGTGCAACCTCTCTGGAAAACAACATGGAGGTTCCTCAAAATGTTGAAAATAGAACTACCCTATGACCCAGCAATAGCACTACTGGGTATTTACCCTAAAGATACAAACGTAGTGATTGGAAGGGGCATGTGCACCCGAATGTTTATAGCAGCAATGTCCACAATAGCCAAACTACGGAAATAACCTAGATGTCCATCAACAGATGAATGGATAAAGAAGAAGTGGTATATATACACAATGGAATACTATGCAGCAAGCAAAATAAATGAAATCTTGCCATTTGCAACAACATGGATGGAACTAGAGTGTATCATGCTTAGTGAAATAAGTCAAGCGGAGAAAGACAACTATCATATGATCTCCCTGATATGAGGAAGTGGTGATGCAACATGGGGGCTTAAGGGGGTAGGAGAAGAATAAATGAAACAAGATGGGATTGGGAGGGAAACAAACCATAAGTGACTCTTAATCTCACCAAACAAACTGAGGGTTGCTGGGGGGAGGGGGGTTGGGAGAAGGTGGTGGGATTATGGACATTGGGGAGGGTATGTGCTATGATGAGTGCTGTGAAGTGTGTAAACTTGGCGATTCACAGACCTGTACCCCTGGGGATAAAAATATATTATACATTCATAAAATTTTTTTAAAAAAGTAGATTAAGCATGAGTGCTACCTTTAAGTATTCACAGCTTCATGGGGAAGGCCGATATATACACAATATAAATGTGGTGATATATCCGTGTAGAAAATGCTGGAAAACAACTAGCTGCCTAAAGAATTTGAGAAATTTTTCGTAGTGAAAGTGGCATTTGAGTTGTGTTTGAGTTATGTTTTGATGAACAGTAGTTTACTTAGCGGATGCTTAGAGGAGAACAGGAGGAATAAACATTTCAATTAAAGGAATGGTAAATACATGCAATGGAAGTAGGGAAGGGGACAGTGGCAATAATGCAAAGTTTGTTGGAGCCAGCGGAGGTTTTTACGTAGAGAATTACATGACTACACACACACACACACACACACACACACACACACACACACACACATATGCAAAAGGGGTTGAGGCTGGAAATACCAGATTTGGAAGGCATCTGTATGTATAGGGTTATAGAAACCTTGGGATTACGGAAGAGTAGGTCCAGTTAGAGGTAAATAGGCCAAGAATAGAGTATTTGGGAATTACAGTATTTAAGAGGCAAATAGAGGAATCAGCAAAGGACACTGAGGGGAAAATGGTTAGAAAGGGAAGAAGAGAAAGCAGCAAAAAGTAACACCTGGAAGACTGAGGGTGGGGAGAATTTCAGAATGGAGAAAGTCAGCAGGGTCATATTCTGCAGGAAGTTAAGTAACTGAAAATAGACCAGTGGGTTTGTCAACTAGCAGGTGACAGTAGACCTTTTCCCAAGCAGTTTCAGTAGAACAGTGAAGTCAGGAGCAAGGTTCTAATGGATTAAAAAATGAAGAATATCCTGTGTACCTTAAATGCTGGGGTTTAAAGGAAAGAAAAGTAAAGAGTGGAAAGATAAATTGTGTCTCTTCTATAGACTCTAACAGGAAACTCTAGACACTTACAAGGGTCTTGAATGGTGTTGCCAATCATAAATTAATATGTCTAGTTTCACTTATAAATATGTGGCCCTTTCCCTCTTAATTCAGTTGTATTTATTTAGCATATACTATGTGACATAGTTAAAATACTTCAGCATGCCAGTGCTTTAGAAAGTTAACAAAGCACTTTCTCATCTATTGTGTGATATGATTCATAGTCATCTAATGCAGAGAGAATAATCTCATAAGTTAAAATGACAGGTATTTGTGGCCTCATACAGAGAGAATAGATGGGGTATTAAAGAAAGATACTTGAGTTAACTGGGTAGAAGCTGGGGCAGACATGGGGAAGGAGACAAAAAGGATGAGGCCTTCTTCAGAAAAGCTTTTTTGACTTTTAAATTAACTGGTTTTCAAGTGGTGAAAGTCAGGAATGGGTGGGTCATAATTTATATGTGATTTTCTTGAGATGAGGAAAGGAGGTGGTGAGGAAGTAGCAAATCAAAAATCCTTAGTGTTCTCAGTAATGTTAGTTAGCTTGGTTACCTCTTGGTGATAACTACAAGGTAAATACTAGGAGTCTTGGAGAACTGTTCAACATTCAAGTCACATCTAAAAATACAACAATGGGGGAGCATCTGGGTAGCTCAGTGGGTTAAAGGCTCTGCCTTCGGCTCAAGTCATGATCCCCCGGTACTGGAATGGAGCCCCACATCGGGCTCTCTGCTCAGCAGGGAACCTGCTTCCCTTCCTCTTTCTCTGCCACTCTGCCTACCTGTGTTCTCTGTCAAATAAATGTATAAAAAACTTAAAAAAAAAACTTAAAAAAAATACAATGATGGGTAAGATAATCCAGGGAAAATAGAGCAGGGAGCAAAAGACAGAAGGAACCCTGGAGAGAACAAATATTTGTGGCACTAGTTCTAACCCCTGGCTACACAATGGGCTCACTTTGAGAGACTTATAAAATATAGCTACATCCAGTTCCTCTCTGAACCAATTCAATCCAATTCTGTAGAGTCAGAGCCTGGGCAGTAGTATGTTTTAAAAGTTATCAAGACGATTTTAATGTGCCACAAAAGTCGAAAACCACCAATTTATGGGACTAGCTTAGAAGCTGGAACACATGAAAAAGAGCAGGAAGAAGTTGGTTATGGAGCTGTGAGGAGGAAAAAAGCAATTGTGGTATTACTTTTTGAAGAGAAAGTGCCAAATAGCATCAGATATAGCCAAGAGAAACAATAAAATAAGGATTGGAAAGGATCCATTGGATTTAACTATTAGGAATTCATTGGTAACTTTACGAAACTAGTTTTAGGAGTGTGTTTAGGGGGTTGAGGTGAGAAAGGATAGAAGCCAGATTGCATTGAGTTCTAGAATACTGTTAATTTTTAAAACTATTTAATTTAGTGTTTTCTTCTTTTTCATCACGAAATATGAATTTTATGACAAAGCATATACCTATATTAGTTACATAATTTGGGGATTTTGTTTTCTCTTTATTTGTGAAAATTAAATTTTGCTTTTGGAACAGACGTACATATGTATTGATTAAGAAGATCTAAGTTTGCTTTAGGGAAGCTGGAAACAGAAAATTACTATGTGGTCTACCTTTGATTATTCTTTGACAACCAGAGAACAAATTGAACACAGACCACTTGTGCTCTATTTATATGCAAAATCATTCTAAGCAAGCACTGATGATGTTCTCTATAGAAATTTCAATCACTGTTGCTTGTCTTTTATCCTACACAATATAATCAGCTCTACTGCACATTTCTTCATCCGTGATCTCTGCAGCCCAGTAGGAGATAAGGTCAATTTCAGTTGATTTTTTTAATGAGAATATGAATTTAGCAGGCTTCCTTTATATACTGGAGTGTGGGATAAGTTAGGATAAGTGATTGTTAGGCAGCAATAAATTTTTCTTAGTAGTTTTAATTCCATGTCAAAAATTTACAGACATGCTAATGTTAGTAGTTAAGCTCACATAATCACCTGCTTATTTACAAACCCTCAATTTGGGAATACATGGTTGGGAACCTATATGTCAGATGCATGAGACCACTAGAATATGAGCAGACATTGTGCATTTATAACTACATTAACTGACAAGGTATTCATCAGACTGTAATAGTACCTTAAATTTTCTGGAAAACTAATTGCTTTCAAAATGAAAAGAGAATAGTTGTTTTAATTGGTGGTTGTGATTATGAGCTCATGTCTCTCATATGGACCCAGGAAGGAGTACATTACTGTGTATTTTCCTAAACAGGGATAAGAACTTGTAAACTGTCCAGCTAAATTCCATCTGCTGCCCCAGTGGCCAAAGGCAGCTTGATTCACCTGGAAATGAATGTACTCTCTACCCATCTTTTAATTTTTTTGAAACCTTTGGACACATCTCTTTTGTGTATTACAATTTCAACCTAACTCCTGGTAGTTCTTTTCCTTGTGTCCATTAAAATGAGAAGAGTAGAAGGTAAAGGAAGAAAGGAAAAGAGCAGTGGGTATCTTAAGCTCCTTAGTACTCTTCTGAGATTCTATTATTCGTCGGTATTCATTGCATTTGCAAAAACATGAGCTGTGAAACCTTGAACCTAATATAGTGTTTCACCTATTCCAGGAAACCTTGTAAGGTTATGCTCAGTGTCAACGTTCTTAAAAATATAGATGATACAAAGTGTTAAAATACTACAAGGATTATATCCGTGTTTCACTGTTAAAAGATTATGATTTATTTTTAGCACCTAGCATATAACTCAGTATAGTACATGCTCTTGATACCTGCTTGTTGGATAATTCACAATTATTTAAAAAAAAATTTAATCTACATTAGATCCTTTTCAGTATATTATACCTGAAGCTGTCTCTCAAGTTTGAAATTTAGGAGATGAAATAAATAGAAATTTCATTCTACATCACTGTAAATGGTATTCCATTAATGCTAAGTTTATTTTATGGGAAAACTCAAATGTCCTAGGCACGTTACCTTCACATGACCTTTCTACTAGTAATGTTAGGCTTGACAAGTAAAGAAAAATTCTGAGTTTATATAAAAAACAAAATATAACTCTATGTCATTACTTTTATTCTTGTATCCATCATGCTTGCATTTGACTGCCACCTTTTTGTCATTCTCAACCCAAATCACAATATGTTCTACTCCTAATGCTTAAAGGGCAAAATACCCAAGTACTACAAGAGAAAATACAAGAAAAACAGAGCCTTTTGTTCAAGTTTTACATGTCTTCTCATCAGTCTTTGTAAATATGCTCTATAAGACGGGAGGTAGACAGAAGTTAGTGAAATTCTTTAGAATAAATGTAACTAATTAATTGCTTTTCCAGCTTTCTCACAGATTTACTCAGAACAGGTCTTCTGAAGTTTAAGATTTTTATCTAGTGTGTATGAGTATTCTAAGGGATTGAACTGTTGTTTGAGGGAACTCTAGAATCTAGGGTGATATTTTCCATTTCCACTTGGGAAGGTTTTAGCTTGAGATTTCTAAGGGTTATTGGTCTATTGTTTGTCTGGCATAGATGTAGTATATAGCAAGCAATACAGTACTTTGTGGGCAATGAACAGGGTTTTTTTTTTTTATTTCATACATTATTCAAAACTCTGCAGTGATTTCAGAAAGTCAGTATATATACCAGACACAAAGAAATGAAAGCACAAAAACAAGGATATGATTTTCATACTGTTTGGAAAGTTTATACTATTGTATATGGATTTCATCTTTATTGAAAGTTATAATGGCTGTTATATTTTTAGCAGACTTACCACTGTTAATCAAATGTGTGCATGTCTATCTTGTTAATAAACTAATTACCTTTAAATATTTGGAGCTAATCTCTGAAGAGAAGTTTATATCAAGAAAGATAAGCAGTCTGACTTTGTGGATAATCCACTGCTTATTTTAGTCATATTTGTGACATCATTTCAGTTGTCTATATCAGTACTACTTTAAGTGCCAAAGGTAATGAAAGATTTTTTTTTTAAAGTTCTTTTTAAATAAATTTTCTTTTTTTAAACAAAGATTTTATTTATTTATCAGATAGAGATCACAAGTAGGCAGAGAGGCAGGCAGAGAGAGAGACAGGGAAGCAGGCTCCTTGCTGAGCAGAAAGCCCAATGTGGGGCTTGATCCCAGGATCCTGGGATCATGACCTGAGCCTAAGGCAGAGGCTTTAACCCACTGAGCCACCCAGGTGCCCCTAAAGAAATTTTCTATTATGAAGTTTTCATTTTATGGTCCAAAATTAAGTGAACTCTCATATACTTGTAGAGAACATTAAAACAAGTTTACTTAGTAGTCCTAAAAATCCACAGCATGAAGGCACCAAGAAGATGACCATCCTTTATAAATGGGATAATGGTCCAATGCAGAAAATAAATTTAGAAATAAAATTACATCATAATGAGTTTCTAGGAAATTATTAGAGGATGTTTTCAATATTGAATTCAGGTAGAATTAGATTAGAAAAGACAAATGTGAAGAAAAACATCATATCTTGCCATTTGAATTTTTTTTTTTTCAGTTGCCACAAATAGTATTGATTGCTTTGCATGGTTCATTTAGAACTTCCTGGCAGAGGAAAATGCAAAGCACTGAAAAAGGATTATGGTCAAGCTGAATGCTGTCCACACAGACTCTATGCATTATAGATTATCCTTGTGCTTCCAATTTCTTAACTTCTTCCCTACGTACCATGTTTTGTGGTCCTGGGTCCTTTGTACACCACTTTCCTCACTTCCTTTCTGCTGCTTTAGAATTGTGTTTTATCTTTTTACTTCCCTTACAACATTGTTTCCCACTGCCATTGTCCCAATCTGATATTCCACATATTAGTCGTGAGGAAGAAAAACTTGACAGAAAAAATGAGGAAATATAATTCTGTCAGCATTCTTTGAAGTCTGTCTTACTTAAGTCTCACCATTCTATCCCTTTTAGGAAAACAAACAAGACTGATAATACTTAATGAATAAATTCTCTCTTACTTTATGTAAAATTGTTCAGGTCTTGGTGTCAGGAAGGAGTCAATGAAGGATATTTCAAAGGGACAGAGAAAAGTTTCCAGATGGATTATTGGTTCCCAGACTTTTTAGGATTATAATGTCATCACTGCTGGAATTTATAAGTACTCCTGGTAGTGAGTAAAGCATGAAGCAGAAGATGAATCTTTTGTATACTTATAAAGATTATTTTATCAAGTAGTACAGACAGTTGTGAAATGACTGCATGATTTTTGTGCTCTCAGAACATACACACTCTGGAAAGAAAAAACATTAAAGGGGAAAATACCTTTTCATACAAGTTCCTCCGACCACAGTGGGCAGTTGATTACAGCCTTAAGTTATAAACGTATTCAATGAAAAGGAAAAAGTGGGATTTCAGTAAGTAGAGTAGTTTAGTAGTGTTAAGACTTTACAAAAATTTTTGCTCTCCACATACATTCAAATAATGTATTAGATTTTACTCTAACAGGTCATAATGAAGTTCTTCTACACTAAGGAGAAATCTTTATAATTAGGCATGTGAAACAAAATATTTTTTAAAAGCACTTGTCTTATAAACTACTTGATATGTTAATTTTTCTCTAACATCTTGAAAACATGTAGCTCTGTTCATTCATTTTTTTTTTTTTAACTTGGAGACGAACTTCAGTAAAAGTGAGACTCTGCAGTGTGTATACTTACCTGTTTTTCCAAATCAAAGCATGGCCCTTAGAAAGTAGCATTTTTTATCAATCCTTTTTTATAAGATTTTATTTATTTGAGAGAGAGAGAGAGCACTAGTGCAAAGGAGGAGCAGAGAGAGGGGGAGAAGCAGACTCCCCACAAAGCAGGGAGACCCTGCAGGGGGTCCCCTTGATCCCCCATGTGGGGCTTGATTCCAGGACTTTGGGATCATGACCCAAGCCTAAGGCAGATGCTTAACTGACTGAGCCACCCAGGTGCCCCATGATATTTTTTAAAGATTTTATTTACTTATTTGACAGAGAGACACAGTGAGAGAGGGAACACAAGTAGGGGGAGTGGGAGAGGGAGAAGCAGGCTTCCCACCAAGCAAGGAGCCCGATTCGGGGCTCGACCCCAGGACCCTGGACCATGACCTGAGCCAAAGGCAGATGCTTAACGACTCAGCCACCAAGGTGTCCTCAATCATGATTTTTAATCAAGTCATCTGAAAGCTCTATTATTATGCATTAGGCATGACTTTTTAAACTACTACTTCCATTCTTGGCCATCAGATATATTTTGTTCTCCTAGTTGATTTGGCTATAAAAGTTAAATATGGCAAAGTTGTCTTTAAAAATTGGAGGGGTGCCTGGGTGTCTCAGTCAATTAAGTGTCTGCCTTCAGCTGGGGTTATCCCAGGGTCCTGGGATCAAGCCCCAGGTTGGGCTTGGCGGGGAGCCCGTTTCTTCCTCTCCCTCTGCCTGCCTCTACCCCTGCTTGTGCTCTGTCTCTGTCAAATAAATAAATAAATAGATCTTTAAAAATAATTAAATAAACTTGGAAAATAAGCTCAGTTTTGAAGTATGGTTTCCTTTGCCTTCTTTCCTGGGTTCTGTAACATGTGGAACTTGTCTTGGCATAGTTGAAGGTAAAAAGGGTAGTGGTTGGGTAGAATTCATCATAGAATTCTATTTCCTGTGTGTCCAAACCTGCTTTTATACCAATTAGCTATGACCTTTTATTTTAGCCTTAGGGCATGTGATTATTAGAGGGAACCATTTCTGAAATATTTTCTTTCTAATATTAGTTTAAGCAAATTTCCTTGCAGTGCTAACTCTTTTTTCATGTTTTTTTCCCTCCATGTGCTGCTGCTTTCCACTAAGCTGCTAAATCTTTTGCAGAGGCATTAAAGGCAGTGTTTCTAGAAATGTGAATAGCTTGTGCCCTTTTCTGAGTGTCCTACTTCAGAAATACTGCAGCTGCAGTGGTAATATGTACCTTCATTTCTTCCCATTTCTCTCTGCAGGGAAGTTCCTGCCTTCAGGTAGACCCAAGCTCTTTTATTCTTGGGATTTTTCTCCTAAATGATACGAATGCTTCAGTCATGTTTTCTAAAGCATGTTATTTCTTTGTTCACTTCTTCTACATTGGTTGACTCTGCAGCTTGTAGGAGTAATGGGGAGTGGGAGAGAGTATAAATGAATAATTACAAATCTATCTTTTCTATTAGGAAAACAACCCAAAGCAAGGGCTGTATGAATATAGTCACAGTAACATGACTTTAGAGATGACACACAGTGCATTTGTTACCTGTGTATGTGATACAGGGAATATCTCTACAGGCCATAGATGTCAGAAATGTAGCTAAAATGAAAACAAGCCCCTGGTACATTTTCCATGATACTTTGTTATAGGACTACATTGCTTCACATGAAAAGCTCTTAATTTGACTTGCATTTGTGGCAGAGAGTAAAAGGATTTAGCTGAGTTACGTTGTTTAGCCCGCTCCCTCCAGTGTATTTCTTTTATGTAATTCTACCACTTTCCTTTTCCATCCACTTGTCATTTTGTTTTCAATCTGAATGTCACACTGTTTATGAAATGGTCACTGCTTTTGAAGTTCATTCTGTAGAGCTCTAAGTTTTACTGAGAAGAAAATAGTTGTCACAAATTTGCATGCCATCCTTGTGCAGGGACCATGCTAGTTTTCTCTGTATCATTCTAGTTTTAGTATATGTGCTGCCAAAGTGAGCATGATAATTAAAAAAAAAAGTTATTGAACAAATTAATTAAATCCCATTCAAATAATAGAACGCAAACTTGACTTATTCAACTTTGATATCTACTTTGAATCTTTTGTGCCTGCTGTCCTCCTGAAAGCTGCTACTACTTGTTTAATTTAAATAGGAGAGAACAAAACAGAGATAGTAGAATATTACTTCTTTTCACTAACTTTAAATTAATTTTAGATGACACAGAACTACATCTTCATTATTAAACAGAGAAATTCATTATATACTCCAAAGTGTTCTATTCTTTTAACTCCTTTAATAATGTCAGGATTCTGCATCAGAAGAACAAGGAAACTAATATTTTCTTAGGGTATAAATCTTTTTCTTTCTAAACCAACAAAGTTAAAAATTCTTTTTTCTCATGTTTATGACTCTTCTCTGGCTAATTGAAACAATTCATGTGAATAATTTATATTACTGACTATCTTGCCCCTTAAACATTCATGGAAGGAAAAATAAAGTTTTAAAATAAAAAGAAATAAGCCTGCTTTGAAAAGATTATATATCATTAACAGTTTTTGTTATTTATATTTTCCTAAATAAGCTAATTTTGAGATATATAAATGCATTAAGTTGGTGATGACTCTTGATTTTTACTGCTATTTGTACCCAGCTGTGTCAACTGTACAAACGATAAAATAATCATCAAAGGACTGATGGCTTAATATAATAGCTGTTGTGCTGTAAATGTCTTTTATGCTTTGATAATGAACTGTCTCTTTCGCCTTGGTATCTACTTTTCAAAAATCTATTACCCATTCCTGATACTATTTAACTGGAGCTATTAGTCCTTTGACAGTACTGCATGCTATTGACAGTATCTTTTAATTTGCTTAATTTTCTGACATTTTCTATGTTAATTTTTTGACTTTGGGATTTTTAAATGCCAGATTTGTGCTTAAAATAGAAAACCCCCCCACTAATAAGATTTAGGCATATCACCTAAGTACTACAGATGTAGTACTTATCCCAGATATAATAGGGGGAGATAAAGAAAGGATCATAGATAATAAATTTGCCCTGCTTTCTCCACAAAGTTATTACTGCAAGCTTTAAGTCTCAGCTTTTATTGATAATATAAATACGAGTTATGTAAGGAAAGCTTATACCTATTTATAATAGCATTCAAATCTGGTTTTAGTAATTGCTTTAGGCCAGGCCATTCCATAAACAGTCCCAAGGCAATTTGAAAATAGGTATTTGTTCAATAATCTTTTTTATTGCATATGCATTTTATTTTATGACTTTTGTAATTAAAGTAATAAAATTCAATAGTATTTCCTGGTTAACTAGCAGGTAAACAACTTTGTACAATATGAATGTATTTTATCTTGTGAAACAATGGATGGTCATTCAAAAGGAAGATTGTTAGGAGAGGATAGGTAAAGGTAGTATTTTCCATTGGTGATCAGGCTTGTAACAAAACAATTCCTACTATAATCCTAGAGAATTCCATCTGACTAAATCTCCACTCAAATGACAAGCATGGAATGAGGGCTATAGTCAGAGGAACAAAGGATGGGAGGACCTATATCTGAATGAGTGCCCCCGTAGTTCTCTTTAGAGGGACCCATTATGCCCTCCATTGGCATGTCTCACCATTGCTTGTGAAAATACTTGGCATTGAATTATAGTATAGGTCTTACATTGTACTTGCTAAAATTGCTTATGCAATTTCAATTGGCTGTGGTATTTATCATGTTCTGTCCTCAGCATTATGTAGCATGGTTAAGCCTATAATGCAGCTGCTTTGTGTATGTGTGTATGCATATCAAGTGAATGTTCTGTATTGCGCAAATACTAGTTAAAGTTTCTAGAGTGCTGAGGTATCTAGATGAAGGATAGTAAGTCTTAGGCTTAAAAAACAGACTATTGTGCTGTTCTTCAGGATCAGAATTGGTTATATATATATGGGTATATATATCTATCTATTGGTGAACAAAATAAATCTGTCTTCAGTGTTAATAGAAGTTGCACATGGGTATCAAGAAGTAAAAATCTTCTAAGATAATTATAAAATCATGTTGTATAGCTCAGTTTTTACAATGGTTCAAATATGGGGGCATTTGTTTATGCCATGAATTAGTATATATACAATTTTTAACCTACAACACCCTTAAAAATGGCTTTAGAAGTACTTTATTGCCATCCTGGTTTTCTGGTGTTTTTTGTTTGTTTGTTTGTTTTGTTTTTCACCCTCAGTAAATATGACACAACACAATAATATTGAGGGGGTGGGTATGTTGAGACCCACCCACAGCAATAAAAAGTGATTGCTAATACACTGATTCCAGTGAAGGAGATGAACTAATCATCAAAACAGATAACATCTTAGAAAGAAAAAATATAGGATTCAAAACTAATTGCAACTGGTCTCAGCCAAGTAAAAAATATGTATGTAGTTGTTGAAAAAAATCAAAATGAAATACATCAAAATATTAAGTCCTTATAACTATATCACAGTACTGTGGGTGCTTTTTAGTTTCTTCCAACTTTTCATAACACTCTTTCATGACCATGTGCCAGTTATATCATCAGAATAAATAAAATAGGATTTAAAACATTTTTAAGATGAAAAGGAACTTTAAACACAAAGTAGTTCTCCTCTATTTAAAGAAAAAATAGACACACCTCAAGTATGCTCTGAGGACCTTGTTGGATTTAGAGAACAGCACAGTATTTGATGTTCATGATGATTATGTAAATCAGCAATGATGAATTTTCTGTAGATTTCCTTTTTGTATGCAGCAAAATGTGTATCTGTGAAACATTTCTATACAAATGGCTAAGATAAAATGTGTTAGTATTTAAAATTTATAAACACTCAGCTATCCAAATCAACTCATTCTCTGAGGTTTATGGATAGTAGAAATTATATTTTAGCTTTTTCTATTTTAAAATGAAATTGATCTATAGCTATGTGTCCTATTAAATTATGCAATTTTATTATATCTAAGCTTCCTCTCCTAAATAAGCGTCCATAGCTATTTATTGAGACATTATTTTCAAATGCCCATGGCAACAAATGCTTAAGTGACTGTCTTTGTTCTTTTGTAAATTGCCCAGTTAGATGTTAAAGTATATCCTATTTTCCTCAAATGTGAGGCTTTTACTGTTTGATATTGTGTTTGTTGCTTGACCCTTGCTTTTTTGGACTTCCTTTGCACAAAGTAAGAGAAGAAATATTTACGTATTTCCCAACTTTTGCAGATTATGAAAATCAAATCATAAATTATTCAAGCTATTTTGAAAGCTTCCTGAGAAAAAGTATATAACATAAGGAATACAATATTTAGAATCATATCTCCTTGCTGGTTTTATTACAGTTGAAGCACATGGTTGCTATTTAATCCTCTCCTCTTAAAGATAAAATCGCACAATAACAACAAAACACAATAATGCTAACAGTGAATTCATTTCCTTGTGGAAAAATCTAAAGTAGTATATATTCATCTTTTATGTATGAATATGCTTGTAGCATTAATTGAGTCTTCATTACTGCTTAGCAATCTCCTTATCCATTGTTCACCAAATCACATGCCTTGGTAGTTATTCCAGATCTGTTCTATTCTCTCCAATCCCTCAAACTAAAACTCATTCCGAATAGGCTCAGTAAATTACCTTATGTTCCAAGCTCCCTCGTTTTCTTTCTGTACCCCTTCCTGAGGCCCATATTTTACTAGTCCTCTCACTCCTCTTATACCCTTCAGAATCATGCATCATGAGTTATCCTCTGTTTCTTTTTTCTTAATGTCTTGCTTTAAATTGGTTTCTTTTTCCTACAGAAATGCTGAGGTCTTTCTTGTACTTTAAAAGCCAAGCTCAATGATAAATAAACCAAAAAATAAATAAATGAAAATAGGTCTCCAAGCTACTACCTTATGTCCAGCTGGGGAGAAATGACATGGCCACACCAAAGAGGAGATGCGTATATATCTGTGTGTATGTACAATGTATGAATTTATATGCAGTGACACCCATAGAATAACCTTATGTGACCTACTGAGAGCTTGCCTCTCCTGAGAGGTTGGTTTAATTGGAATTGCTTAATCCGTTATGAGGCCTTGATGGTCAGTCAGTCCTCTCTTCTCCTTAATCTTTATTGTGAAATTTCCAAATATATACAAAATAGAATAATATAATTAACCCAGCATCTAGCTTCAAGAAGGATCAGTTCACTGTCAATCTTGTTCTGTCTGTACTCCCACCTTTGGATATTTTCAAACAAGTCCTAGACATTACATTTTTTCATCAGTAAATAATTCTATATGTATTCATAAAATAGTATTTTATATTAGTATATATAGTATTATTTCTAACATAACCAAATAATTCTATCATATCTTATAAAAAAAGTTTCATTACTAGTGAATATCCAGTGTTCACATTTCATGGCCTACTGTGCCTTCTCCCTGCCTCCCGGCCCCAGTTTAAATCAAGAACTAACTAAAATTTATTTATTATTAGGTTACTGCCTATGTTCTCCTCTAGGATTCTGATGGATTCCTGCCTCACATTGAGGTCTTTTATCTATTTCAAGTTTACCACCTTACACCAGTTAGAATGGCCAAAATCAACAAGAAGGTAAACAACAAGTGCTGGAGAGGATGTGGAGAAAGGGGAACCCTCTTCCACAGTTGATGGGAATGCAAGTTGGTGCAGCCCCTTTGGAAAATAGTGTGGAGATTCCTCAAAAAATTAAAACAGTAGTAGGATTCACCTCATGGTTGTTTGGGGGACTAAATGAGTTAACATTGGTAAAGTACTTATAACAGTGCTTGGTAAGCATTTCTTCAACACATAATAAAGCTTATCTCCCTCTGGAAGAGTTATCCCTGAATATTTAATTAATAAAAGCTAGACTTAGTTGTTCCTGCCACATTACTGAATGGCTGTATGAGTTCTAGTAGTTTGGGGGTGGAGTCTTTTGGGTTTTCCCATATATATATTATATATAATATGTTATATAATATAATCGTTATTACCATTATATTAACTGGCATTTATTTATTTATTTGCCACCTTGTTCTGTTATTTAACAATGTATTTTGCACATTCTTTTGTATGAATGTGTATCTTCCTTATTCCTTTGTACTGCTGTGTAGTATTTTTTTAAACTGACATTTAATATACCAGGCATCGTGGCTCACATATTTTCTAGGTCACTTAATCTTTGTATCAGTCTTTTAAGATTAGTAATATTATTCTTATTTTACATATAAGGGTACTGAGTAGTTCAGTAGGTTGTCCAACATAATAAGCTAATAAGTGATGGTGTAGATATGGCAAATATAAAAGAAGCTGTGTGAGGATTAGGAATACAGACTATGGAGCTTAGCTGTCTGGGTTCACATCCTGTCGCTACCACTTCTTAGTTGTGCATCTTGAGCAAGTTACTCAGCCTCTATTTCAGTCTCCTTTTTTGTAAAATGAGCATAATAGAAATAATTACCTCATAGGTTATTCTGAGGATTAAATGAATTAACGCTTGCAAAGTGCCTAAAATGGTGCCTAGTACATCATAAGCATTTTGTATGTATTAGCTTGTTGTTGTTACTGCTATTATTAATCATTATCAATTAATTTTTTAGCTCTGATTTTAAGAAGGCTACAGTTAAGAGGGAGAGATTGAAGGTATTCATAGGAAGGGGAGAAACATAGCATTAACTTTCAGGGGTAGAGAAAAAAGAGAGGTGTTTCTACCACAAAGATGGACAGGACAGAAGATAACTGATGTCTAGATGAAGGTGGATGATGAAACTTGCAGTATAGACTCATTCTTACAAATTAGAAGGCAAGATCTTCTTTTAGGAATGAGTAAAGTAGAGTAGAATTGGAAGCCTGTGGAGTCAAGAGGAGTTTGGACACACTTGAGGAGTAAGTCAGGGAGCACGTATTAGACATAGCCAAGTTAAGTCTTGTCAGTACTCAATTGCAGCTTGATTCCCTGAGGCTAAGGAAGCTAATGCTCAGGGAGGGGTGCCTCAGCAGCCTACTGAAGCCAGCAAGTCTGGACATGGTTGAGTGGGATGGTTATCATGGTAAGTAGAAGTGAAGGTGCGTTGAACAGGGAATCAGGAAACGTGGAATCTTTTTCCAGTTATGCTATCACCTATGAAATAGGTCATCTGACCTCCGGATCTCAGTTAATTCCCTTATGAAATGAGAGAGCTTCATCATTTTATCTCTAACTTCCCCTCTAACTCCAGAATTTGTGACCCTAAGGGGCTGATTCTAGAGTCTAGCTGTAGGAGAAAGGAGTCAATTGAAATGCCCAAAGTAACAAAGTGATGGAAAGCTCAGGGAGGTTGGGATGCAGGTTCAATAAAAGGGAAGGTAGAGGGGAGTCATGTTAGTCAGGCTCAATTTCAGTCCTTTCCATCCTTAAAATTTGTATCTGTGTTCAAAAAAAATTTTAAACTAGTTCCAACTTCTTGTAGCAGATATTTTGGATATTGTGAATTTAATAGGCTGTGTTTGACACACACAAAACTAAATGTTATTTATTTTAGTTTTCATATCTAAAATGTTCATTAACACATAAAAAATAAAGTTTACTTATAGGGGTTTATTTTCCTGCTTTTAAGCAGAAGATAACAAAAGAGTATTTTATGCTTTCCTGTGCCCATAATCATATTACATTTCGGAGTAGCTAACTAGGTTGCTTGAACATGCTGTTACAGAACTGGTTAATCCATAATTCAGTAGGCTCTTGACTTCCAAGTTGCCTTATTGACAAGCCTGAAGAAAGTAGATGGAACTAATTAGCACTCAAGCATTATAAAATAGGAAGAATTAAATAAAGCAGCTTCAATATTAAACTCACACCCCTGTGAGGATACTCCCTTTAGTTATGGGGATTTTGAAATGATGGACAGGCTAAACCAAAACTCATAATCCTATTACAGTCTCCTACACCCACCTAATAAGCTTTAAGAACTGTTTCCTTAGTTTCAGATATTGCCATCTTCCTCTAGGCTTTTCCATATATAGCTTATAAATTCTTTACTGTTCCCACTAAATGCTTTGTTTTTTAAAAGAGTGTAAAAGAGAGAATGTAAGTATATATACATATTGATGCATTTTGACTATAGTAATACTGTTGGCCTGTAGGGAACTTCAGATTATTAATAATTAGAAGAAAGCTTTTTAAGAGAAAAGCTTCAGGCTTAGCTATAATGAGGCATTTGAAAAGGAGAAAGGGATATGTTTGTGTACATAGTGAAAGTATTGAGCCCTTTGGAATGTTATGAGCCATGGTGTGCTAATAAATGCTCTTTTCATTTCAGTGTTCTAGCAGACATCTTTGTACCCCTGATGTACCCTTGCAAAATGTCTTTAGTTCACATTTTTAAAAAAATATTTCTACCTCCTGACATTTGTTGCTGGGGGCGAGGGTGTAACAGGGTAAATGTGATGGAGAAAGAATAGTAGTAAGAAGCAGATAAATTGGTGGTCTAGAATAATGAGGCCATTTTCAGCTGAGCTCTGTGGTTCATGTGAATTAATTAACCCCTTACAAGCATTTGTCTGACAATCCTAATTCTCATTCAGTTCAATGCATTTTATAATTATCGTTTAACTAAATAGCACTAAAAACTGTTTATATCCTGGCATTAAGGGAGCTTTGTAGAATTCTATTCCTATAAATCATCTGAACTTGTTTACAATTTGCAGTAGTCTTCTTTTTCTCCTGGTTTGTGCTCAGGTTGCTGTTTGCTGTTTTTAAAATTTTTTGCAGGGTACTAATTATAGACATGCTTTGAAGTTTGGCTAGCTTTCTAAGGGTGAAGGACATCAGTAAAGACCATTTTCACATTTTCATTGGAAGAATTTAGGCTTAAACTATTATCTGTCATGTTAAACAAAATTAATCCAATAATGCTAAATGGAGATAGAATGATTAATTACTTGTTCTTAAGACCTTTGTCATTTAGTTCTTGGTGCTAAGATGGTGATAAAACACTTTTACACAGAAAGAGAGAAATGAGAGTATTGATGATGCTGTGAAAGAGTATGAAAACACTGGAGAAATGTGTTTAAGATGGGAAGTGAGAAGTAGGCATAGGCTTACTACCTATGCCCTGCATATGTAATTACTTTTTCTTTTCCTACTAAAACTTGAGGTAATATTAATAAGTATTTTACTTAATTATGTCTTTGTTGATTGTAAGAAACAAAAAACCATTTTTTTAAATTGAAGAGTAATTGACATACAATATTGTATTATTTTCATGTGTATAACAGTGATTTGATATTTATATACATTACAAAATGGTCACCGAGTTAAGTCTAGTTATTATATGTCATCATATAAATTTGTTACAATATTGTTGACTATATTCCCTATGCTGCATATTATATCTTTGTGTCTTATTTATTTTATAACTGGAAGCTATATAAATAAAAAATAAAAAATTAATTTAAAAAAATGAAATTAAGCATTTATTGGAGAGATACAGAGGGCTCAAGGGAATTCAGGACAGGAAATATCCTACATCTAGACCTAGATCCCTGGAAATGGGATCTTCATTCTACATTCAAGTTGTCTCTGGGATGCCACACAGCACAAGTTCATGGGCCTTTTTTTAAAAAGAGTACTTTGATTATCGTGTGCTTGGAGGGAAACTCTGCTTATCCTGGTCTAACTGTCCCTTCTAGCTCCTGACAAAGACTCTTGGTCCCAATTCCACATTTCTGTGAGAGGAATGTTATTTGATGCCACCCCCCCCCCTTTTTTTGCATTAGGGCCTAGGATGGCTGCCCTTTAGGTCAGATTCCTACCCAGGTTCAATCAGCTGTTAATTCATGTTATATATAAAATTTATTTAATTCTTACAACAATCCTATTGGATGGGTTAAGTCCTATTATTTCTTTTATGCGGAGGGGGAGACAAGGCAAGAAGAGGTTAAGTAGCATTTCCAAGGTTACGTATCTATATGCTGAGTTAGAAAATCTGGTTTCTAGTCCTTGACCTGCCACTGTGTGAATGACTTTGAGGAAATCATTTAATATCCCTGGGCATTCGGCCATTCCACAAACACTTCAAAAATTATTTTTCGGGGTGCTGGGGTGGCTCAGTGGTTAAGCCTCTGCCTTCGGCTCAGGTCATGATCCCAGGGTCCTGGGTTCGAGCCCTGCATCTGGCTCTCTGCTCAGCAGGGAGCCTGCTTCCCCCCCTTTCTCTGCCTGCCTCTTTGCCTATTTGTGATATCTCTCTATCTGTTAAATAAATAAATAAAATCTTTAAAGAAATTATTTTTCTAATTTTTGTTATTAAAAAGCTAAAGCAGGAAATGGAAGCCCAATGACACATTGTGTTCAGGCTTTTTTGGTTATAAGGTATAGAAATCAAACTGGCTTGAACTAAGTGGAATTTATTCAAGGACATAATAGGCAACCTTTTGGACCTCCAAGGACAGGAAACAGCAGTCTGATCATAGAATTCCTTGCTTGGACTGGAAACAAAACTAGAAAAAGTTTGAAATACAAGTTGCTTTCTCTGTCCTTCCATATTCTCATTCATCTCTGTCTCCTCTTTTTCTCTATTGGTTTCCTTTGTTTAAACATGATTGCCATAGATGGGAATAAAGCTTGACCCTTACTTCAAGTGCTAATATTTACATACTGGTCTCTTTGACCAAATTCTTGTTGAATCTAACTGGCACAGCCTAGCCTATGGATTTGTTCCTTTGGGTCAGGTGTCCAACCTGTTTCGATCAATCAGGGCAGGAATAAGATCACATGGTTCATCAGATTGCTGCATCTTCCAGGAACTATATGGAAGAGCATATTCTCCGAGAATGAAATACGGGAAGGGTAAGCAAATGGACAGATGTTTGCTCTACCCCTAATTCTAGTACTATAACACTGTTCTAAATATATTGTGTATTTCACCACAGATCATCATTTTGGCTACATAGATAGTATTTTTTCCATTTAATAAGCACTTGCCATATACCAAATACTTTACTAGGAATGTTTTAGGTGCTGGGACTCCATTTCCTTGCCTGTAAAATGAACCATCCTGTCCAGCTTTATAATTCTGGACACACACACACATTTATGCCTTTATTTATATTTTAATGAAATAATGAATATATAAAATATTCATTAAAATATAAATACCACCAGCCCAACAAGAATTTATTTATCCAAATAAATGTTCTTTAAAGTGCCATGATTTGAGCTGAAGAAGAAAGTCAATATCATATCTTTGTAGTTTTTAACCAAATTTTAGTATTACATGGCCTATTTACCCACCTTATTTATTCTATTTAGCTCTGAAATACTTGTCTTATTTTCCAAAACTCAGGCCTACTATAAAAGATCAAAGGTTTGTTGTCATTGGAACTATTGAAAAGAATGTGAGGCTGACTCTATTAAATATGTTCCAAAGAGGCACTTCACAAACGGCTCTCACAATGATAGAATCAAGCAATGGTTCTCTAAGTCCCACAGCAACCACATTGATGAGGGTAGATCTCATTTGCTATCCATATAAGTTATTTTAAAAATCATTCACATTACTTATAGTATCAGAATTAAAAGAAAGTATAAGAAATACAAATGCCCAATTCAAGCTAGTTAGCCAGTTATGTGACTTAAAAAATAATTTGGTTGGGTTCTTTACTGAAATGTTAAAAAGAAAAAAATTCTATCTCCCATTTACTTAAACTACTATAACCATGATCAGTATACATTTATTTTCTTATGCCCACATAGAAAAAATAAGATTGAAATGCTATGGACACACTGAAAACTTAAGTAGGTGAATTTAGAGCTTTTAGAAGACTGGGAACACCACCCTGTCATAGACCTCTCCCCGAACCACCCAATTTCATTAATCCTTGTTTGTTGTTGTTGTTTCACCATAGTTGTACAGAATCAGCACTGCAAGTACAGGCAAAAACCAACCAAGTAGATTTACCAAATCTGTTGGTATTTGCCTGGTTTTGTATTGGTGTCAGGCGCAGTCTTACTGTGATGGCTATGTAGCTTGGATATGTGTGTTTGTGTATAGGTATATATGAATATAGTTACGCAGACAACTTCAAAATTATGGGGTTAAATATGCTTTATTTAAGAAGTGGTTTGAGAAAAGTACTGTATATATTTTTTTCTTTTTCTATAGATTAAAATATCTTAATTTCTCCCTTTAATCTATCTAGATTAGTCATTCTAATTTCTAAGAGGAATGGAAGACAATTTTAAAGCTAAATTAGCATTCTGTCTAAGCAGTATAATCTCATGAACACACTCTTTTTTTTAAAAAAAAGATCTTATTTATTTATTCGACAGACAGAGATCACAAGTAGGCAGAGAGGCCAGCAGAGAGAGGAAGGGAAGCAAGCTCCCTGCTGAGCAGAGAGCCGGATGCAGGGCTCTATCCCAGGACCCTGGGATCATGACCTGAGCCGAAGGCAGAGGCTTTAACCCACTGAGCCACCCAGGCACCCCTGAACACACCCTCTTTTTAAGGCTTAGAACAATAAATGTTTTACTTAATCAAAAATAACTGATATGAAAAGTCTGTTATAAAAGTGATTTCAGAAGTTTCAGATGTTAATCACCATTTCCATAATCTAAAGCCCTGTGTTTCTCATTTAATTCCAAGGTAAGTTATTTCTAAAAATCTACTAATAGTTACACTAATTTATTTTTGTTGTTATTACACAAAGATTTAAAACCAGTACAATCTTCCTTCTTTCTAATAGGCTTCTTTCTAAACTAGAATACTAGTTCCTTCTTTCTAATAGGCTTCTTTCTAAACTAGTATACTAGTTTCTACACTTTTCCTGTGGAATTATACTTTAGGTCCTAAGATACAGTGTAGAAGAATCCTTCTAAATGTGACTGGAGGCTGGGGGCACCTGAGTAGCTCAGTCAGTTGAACATCTTTGTTTTAGCTCGAGTCATGATCTCAGAGTTGTGAGATCGAGCCCTGCATCATTGGCTCCATGCTCAGTGGGAAGTCTGCTCAAGATTCTCTCTCTCCCTTTCTTTCTACCCCTCCCCCGACTCATGCATGCAAGAGCTCTCTCCACCCCCCAAATAAATAAATAAATCTTTAAAAATAATAAAATAAATGTGAAACAGGAGCTACCTTTGTACAGGACATATTTTTGATGTTAATCACAGTCCTGACTCATTTCTGTCCTGGCCGTATGTCTCATCTTCTCTGTTCTACATGGCTTTAATGGCCGGGAGGAAAGAAAAATAAAATAACTCTAAGATGAATAGTAGATTTTTTTTCAGTTGAAAATAACTTTAACATATATTTCATAGTCTGCAAGGGAATATATAACTGGTGTCCGGTGTTTTCAGATACTATAATTTATCCCTTTAGAAAATCCTAGCAGAGACCATGTATTTAATATGGGGGTACACAATTAGGTGCTTAATCTAGGCCTCGAAAAATGTGATTTGAGCTGATTTGTAGAGGTACTATAAAAGCTGAAAAGTCAGCTTGACAACATTCCTGCTGGGATTGGCCTTTAATAAATGTTTGTGGTGGTATTTGAAGTCCATGCCACTTTAGTGGCATCACTAGGAGATGATGCAAACAGTAAAACTAGAGTTCACTGCTTATCAGGGAATGAGTGAAGGCTCCCAAGCTGAAGGTTCATTAGGTCTGTCTGTAAGAGCTATCAATCAGAGCAAGCTGGCAGGTGAATACTTAAAAAAAAAAAAAAAAAAAAGAAGCACAATTTTCCCACTTAGGGTTTTTCCACATTTTATCCCTACTTCCATTACATTGTCCACTGAGGAAGTAGAATACTAGGCCATTATAATGTTCCTAATGTCATCCACTGACCACTGTCACTTATGAGCATGTCTACTGCTATCCTCTTTGTAATCATCATCATCATTTAGGGTAAATAGGATAGAATGGTTCTCAAAGTACACAAGACTCTGAGGGGATAGGGACTTGTCTCATATTCATTAGCCCCAGTATCTTACCACAATGACACACATAGAATGTTCTCAGTTGTTTATTGATCTTAACACCAAGAACAGAAACCATTGTGTGAATCTAGCTTATATATGGCCTTTACCACCCCATTCCCCATCTCTCTTTGTCTAACAGAATTTGAGAAAATTATTTCTTATATTTCTCCCATATGTCAAATGTGTATTATTTTATATTTAGCAAACCTGTGTTATTTAAGTTTGATATTGATATATCTGTTTGTTAAAATAAATAGAATATTTAAAAGGACTTTTAAAAATTAATATATAATGTATCATTAGCCCCAGGGGCACAGGTCTGTGAATCGTTTACACATTTCACAGCACTCACCATAGCACATACCCTCCCCAATGTCCATAACCCCACCATCCTCTCCTAACCCCCCTCCCCCCGGCAACCCTCAGTTAGTTTTGTGTCAAAGGACTTTTTTTTTTAAGTGGATTATTGTAAAGGAAATGAAGAAAGGTTGAATAAACAATTTATTGGTTTTTTTTTTTTAAGTTTTTGGCTTTTTTTTTTTTTAAATTTAAGTACTCTCTACACCCAATGTGGGGCTCGAACTCACAACCCTGAGATCGAGAGTTGAATGCTCTATTGACTGAACCAGGTAGGCACCCCTACAATATATTAAGTTTTGTGTGCACATTTTATGTAATACTACATGTTCCTTAATTTGTTAACTAGATAGATGATTGTGATACTGATAGTATATCCATGTGACAAATCCCAGCAAAGGTAATATGTTGTGTATACCTGTTGTAACTTGAACAGACTGACAGATGGTACAGTTCACCTCATCAAATATGTAAGAAACCATGGTAGGTTTAACAGAACAAATAGTTCAGCTAAGAAAATGACAGGTTGATGATGGCATGGCAGGCTTTAATTATTAGCATCACCAATATAATGTGAATATGTAATGTACATTATATAATATTTAACTCTTTTTTAATCAGCACCAAATTAAGCTAGAGCTGTATTTATAAATCTGTGTTCATGTCTAATATTTAAAATTAATTTGTGAAACAATACCCCTCTCAGAATAGAGATTTAGTAAATCTATTCCATTAAGCATAAGTTGATTTTATTTCCAGGGGGCATCCATTAGGACAAACATCATGAAAGGCCACTGCCCAAAATGTTGATTCCCTGGCTGACACCTGGAAGAAAAATCAACTTACGTTTAATGGAGTAGACTGTCTAAATCCCTGTTTTGAGAAGAGTGCACATTCATGAATATGTATTCATTGCCAAATTTAATAAATTCTAATAGTGAAGGACATTTGTATCATAAAAAGTAGCATTTACTCATTAACTTAGTTCTTTCCAAAGAAAGAAGCAAAAATTCAGCTTGGGATGGAATGCTAGCAATAACCAGTTCATTTATTGTGTGACACATTCATCATGACACATTCAACTTTATAATAATAACCAATGAAATAAAAGTGTAGTATGTGTCTAATCTGTAGTCTGATATTTATCCTGAACCAGTATTAAAAATGTACTACTTGTGATTTTGTCTTACTCGGTGCTGTGGTTCAGGATAATACCTCTTTATCTGTTTTCACATTTCAAAGAATTTTCTGTTTATTCTTTTCTGCAATAATAAATCACCCTTGTGCAACATGCGCTGATCCAAGATCAGCCACATAAATGGCCCAAGTGCTGTTTTAAACAAGAATGGGTGATTGTACAACATGGCTTTTTAAGAAAATCAAATGCCAACATTTCTGGTAGAAACAAAATATTCATTTCAACCAATCCCCCCTTACTTTCTGCCTAGGCACTCTGTACTGGATGCCATGTATAACCATATTACTATCTTCCTGACATTCCTGCACATCAGGTTTCATTTTCCCCAGGCTTATAGAAGAATGGAAGAATCGAGAAGTTAAGTTGGTTGGCAAAGGCCACAGCTAGGAAGCAGGTGGATCTGTATCTGAACACCAGTTTGTCTAAGTCCAAACCACATGCTCTGGTATTTCCTTGCAGTGTTGCCTTTCACTTGGGGGTTTATACAAAAGATTTATGAGATGACTCAGATTTTCTTCTGTCACACTCCTAGAAACACTTGTACCTGAATTTTTAGTTCTTGCCTCAACTAAGACTGGTAACATCACCACATTTTAAAGAACAAGTGATTCATTTGTGGAAATATTTGTTGGAATACTTTTAAGAGTTTTCAAATCAGAGAGTTGAAAATTCATGCTGTGCTCTAGGTAGGCATTATTGATCCCAAGCCATCTCTTGCAGCTAGATGTAAATCCTTTTCTTAAAGATCTCTGATGAAAAACAGTTCAGGCTTTTCCATGGTAATTTACCTTGCGTGTAAAGGCTTGCAGATAGGGGTATGCACATTGTTAAGGCTGATGACATAATGCCCAGTTCCAGTGAATCAAGCCAATAAAGTAATAATCCTTTTTTTAAAGTTAAAATCTTGAAAGGGCCTCTGGAAATTATCTAGAGGAAGTTTATGTGATTTTGCCATTTCTCTAGGTAAGGCAGTGACGTCTGAACTTTTAAATGAGCGGGCCTTGAGTAGGTCATGAGATTTTATTTTGCATTTGGATTTTCTTTATACTTTTTTTTGAGAGAGAGAGAGTATGAGTTAGGTGGAGGGGCAGAGGGAGAGAGATTATCTCAAGCAGACTTGGAGCCCACCACTGTGGGGCTCAATTTCATGACCCTGAGATCGTGACCTGAGCCGAAATCAAGAGTCGGACAAATAACCAACTGAGCCACCCAGGCACCCCTGGACTCCCTACAATTTAAATCAAAGATCTCTACCTTAAATGTAAATGAGTGGAATGTTGACAATTGATATAACTTTAAAAATTATCACAGTTGTTTTCAGTTTGCTTTAGTCTTCGGTTTAAGTATCCTATCCTATTTTGTAACTGGTTGCATGTTTGTCCTTTTAATAAGACTGTGAGCAATCAGAGGGCAAGAATTCTGTCTTACTCATCACGGTGTCTCTAGTATTTAGCATAGTGCTTGACGTAGAGAAAGTCAGTAATTAACTGTTGAATAAGTGAATTTATTTCTCCAATTGATATTGCTTAGACCAGCCTTTCTCATACTTTCCCACAAAGGCATCCTGCTAATTTACTGCTATTTTTCTGTCTAGGCTCATATTATTTCTCTTACCTGGAGTTATCTTTCCTTCTCATCCTCACCTAAGTAAATCCAACTAGTTCTTCCTCGTGCAGTTAGTTGATCCATGAGTACTGTTCTGGCTATTCTAGCTAGCACAGAGTCATGTCCCCGCTGCCCATACTCCTTTAGCCCCCATGGGCTGCCCCATACACTTTAGCCCTTTATATTATTTGTTAAATTTGTATTGTTTTTGACCTTGTCTCCCCAACCATTATGAAAAGTGCCCATGTTATTTACACTGTTTTCTTTCCCTTTGATAATGACCTAAGCATAGACTAGACCAAGAAATGACAAACTGACTTACAGGCCAAATCTGGCCCATATTCTAAGAAAAATATTTACATTTTAAATTACTGAAAACAATCACAAGAATATTTTGCAATGTGAAAATTAAATGAAATTTAACTTCCCATTAGTAAAGTTTTCTAGAATGTTCATTTATATATTATCTGTGGTGGCTTTGGTACTACTACAGCAGAGTTGAGTACTTGTGACAGAGACCCTGTGGCCCACAAAGCACAGAACACTACCTGGCCCTTTACAGAGAAAATTTGTCAACTTCTAGACTAAACCAAAAATGAGTACTTACTGGTTAAATAATTCAGTATCTTATGACTATTCCATTATAAAACAAGATACTTTAAAAGGACTCAATTATGTAATTTTACCTTAAATAACAAAAAAATAATAAAAGCAAGCCTTAGAGCATAGGTGTAATTCTTGTCTTTTAGCTGATGAGATACAGAAGTTTCTGTTTTCTCCATCTTTGGTAAACTGTAGTGCCCTTAGCAGTTTGAAGCCTTCTCAACCTATGCAGAACCTCTTCTTTGGAGATTCTTAAGAACAGGGTAGATGATTAGCATTCTGGGATGGACTGGATAACCACGAGTATTGTGCAACTCAGTCATTCCTGGGATCTCTTCTATATTTAAACCTTGCTTTATTAAAAATGAGAAAATTGATTTATGAAAATGAAGTCTTCTCATCCCTCAAACTCCCATAGTCTCTTTTGCCAGAATGCCTACCCCTCTCTATTTTTGGTTTGATCTAATTCTTTTAATTAAGTAGGAGATAATTAAAGTTCACAATGTTTAAACCAATATGTTTGATTTAGTGATAAAAATCTGTGGTTTGTCAACTTTTCAAGGCATAATCCTGGCTTCAACCTTATCTGACAAGTAGTCAGTCTAGCAGGTCTGAGGATGAAAACCAGAGCATTTCATCCTTTCAGGCACGACTTGCTATTTATCTTCTGAAGCAAAACTCACTATTGCTCTATAGAAAATGAATAGGGTTAAATGAGTATAAAAGGCCCTTATTTGCCTTGGTACAATTAATTCATTTAGTGTACAGTTGCCGTTGATTAGGCCTACAATATGTATAGGTATATTTCAAATGAGGGAGGGGGGATCCTCTAAACATAGCTTATTTGATTAATGTAAATTATTCTTTTACTCACTGAATATGTAAAGTATGTACATTTAGTCTTGCTGTCAAAAGGTAGCTCTGTGCCATTGGTTTCTGTAGCAGGCAAGGCCTACTGCATCCTGTACTGCATTTTCAAAGAGGTAATCCTAATGACAGCTTGAACAATTGCCTTAATGAGCCAGAAAGGTGTTCTTTTTTATTCTCATTTAAGCTACTTAGAGTCATCTGAAATACATATCATCTGTAGATACTACAAAGTGAAAAAAGCCATGGTTATCTTATTAATGTGTTTCTCCAAGCATGTTAAGAGTGAACTATCAATCAGTCCTTTGCCAAGAAAATGGCTTGTCAATGTTATCTAGGTGATATGCCATTTGAAATGCAAGTTTTAGAGTCTAACTACCATGCTAGCTAAGTAAATACAGTTGTCAAGCTGCATCTCCTGGTCATTTCAGGAAAGGGTGTAGGGCTTCCCAAACTGATTACAAAATAGCATTAGTATTGTAAGCCTAAAGTGAACAACATGTTCCATTTTTTAAAAAGTTAAGACACTGTACATGAGTCATCAGGAAGATGTTAAAATCTACCCACATGCACCATATTATGTAAAATTCAGCTCAATTGCAGCTTTGCTTCATGTCCTTAGAACCCAATACATTAAAACTTAAGACAAATTTCCTGTTATCTAAGTCTTTAGTTCTAAGTGAAATGTTCATATTTTCTTATTAATTTCAGTCCGTTAAAGATATTTCATGTCATGTTAACATAAAGATTTAGAAAGTCATGTTCAAATTTTGGTTAAATTAATGAAATATATACCTGTAATTCACTGTGGTGTTTTGATTTGGTTATATAATGTAGCTATACTATTCACATGGAGCCAAGAAAAGTAGTGGTTTAACACATTAGTATAGTAAAAGTATACATTTATACTTAAGCCACTCCCCTTAGCCAAGGATTTGTATAAACTGGCCAAGTTCAGCTTGGGCTTGTGATAGAAGTGAAATAGCAACGTTACAACCACTCCAAGCTAAGGTTCCTTTCTGTCACCATGTCTGCATCTTCCCTAATCTTAAGTAAATTGTATGTCTCCTGCGTCTCAGAACTGAAAGTCTGAAATTAAACCAGTATTTATTTATTATTTTTTAAAGATTTTTATTTATTTATTTGAAAGACAGAGATCACAGGTAAGCAGAGAGACAGGCAGAGAGAGAGATGGGGAAGCAGGCTCCTTGGCAGAGAGCCCAATGTGGGGCTCGATCCCAGGACCCTGAGATCATGACCTGAGCCGAAGGCAGAGGCTTCAACCCACTGAGCCATCCAGGCGCCCTTCAACCAATATTTAAGAACTTAAAAAAGTGCTTTTGTACAGAAGTTGTACTGTGAGATATAACTTTTAAAAAAATCTGAGCTGTAGAATTTTTTTAAATTGAATGAGTAGTACTGTTTTAAAAAATTTTTGTCTTCTTCAGATTAAATAATCCATTGTGCTAGGATAAAAAGTTGGGCAAGTGAATCATTTCCATAGTTTTCAGGATCAAATAATTACTAATGGACTTCAAGTACATGTGAAATTATATTTCCCTATAAATGTCTTACTGAAATCGCACATTGGTTTCTGTGTGTATTTGAACTGTGAAGTGAAGTATGGGGACTATTTAAAGAATGTAGATTTAATGCCTAGGTAATTGGGTACTTTCCCAGTTATAGACCTTCAGTAAGTTTCCAGTGAAACAACACTGAGAAGTTTCTCATCACAGCTACATCTTAAATGACAAATACTCAGCAACCTAGGCATAATTTGGTGATAAGTGGAAGAGTGACTCTTATAGTTAGTTACTTATTTGTGGAATTTTCCAAAGGTAGCTTGCATCATAACTTCCTTATAAGGAGAAACATTTCATGAGAATCTTTTGGTGTTGCTGCAGTTGTGTAACAATCCCCAAAGAAGGGCAATGTGCATGCACTTAAAGCATTTGTTTCATAAATCTTATTGCTAGTAAAGCCAAAATTTCAATTCCACAGTTATTAAACTCCTAGAGATGATAATTACAATGCATTATTGGTCAAATTTTATTCTTTTTATAAAATCTCAAAGAAAATGTGACATTCTGCTATGTCCTTGAATCTCTGGTTATGTAAATTTGTTTGTCTATAATACATTACTTGGTTTCTCTGCAGCTCTGTTTTCAAGCTGATGATGCTAAATTTTGTGTTAATTCACATCTAGACATATGGGTATATTTGAAATCACCTAATTTGAAATTGTAGCTCTTAGAGTTAGCTCTAAGAAATGTAATTAGGTAAAGAATATTTTGAGTGAAATATTGAATAAATTAGTAGAAACATAGTTAATTTTTCAATGCATCCCCAAATAGTAGGCTTGGAAAGTGGTGATTTTTACTTTAATTTTAAATTATGTATATTTTATGGGCAAGAAGCAAGTTTTTCCCTATTTTAGGCAAGTCAGATTAAATGCTAGTTCTATTAATGCAAAGAAACTAGACTCATTTGATGATGACTTAATGCTGTTAAAAAATAACAAGATACGGTGCCTGGGTGGCTCAGGTCATGATCTCAGGGTCCTGGGATCGAGGCCCGCATCGGGCTCTCTGCTCAGCAGGGAGCCTGCTTCCCTCTCTCTCTCTGCCTGCCTCTCCATCTACTTGTGATTTCTCTCTGTCAAATAAATAAATAAAATCTAAAAAAAAAAAAATAACAAGATAAGGAAATTCTTGGTTCCTTCCTGTAGTTTTGTATCTTTTTGCCCCAGTTTTCTTATTTTGTTCAATCTACAGTTAGATTATGATAGAATGCCATGGGACCATACTGTTCTTTGAATCTCATGATTGGTTGTTTTTTTTGTTTTGTTTTGTTTTGTTTTTAATTTTTTATTTTTTATAAACATATATTTTTATCCCCAGGGTTGTTTTTAATTCCATTCCTGATAGCCATTTTTAAAATATCAAACTTTTTCTGTAAAAAGAGAAAGGAGAATTTTGACTTACAAAGTGACTTATAAGCTATTCCAATGATTGGTTGTATTTGAGAAAGGCAATGCACCCCTTTCTTTGTTCCTCAAAATCAGTAATACTGCCTATTTCTTTTCTGAAACAGGAAAGAACGAACCATATATCACAGTTCTCTCATCTCTGGCAAATCTATAATTCCCAAGTCCTTATTTTTGGCCCTCCACCCTCATTGGAGGCTACTTCTCTCTTATTAGTATGTGGTCATCAGAGAATTACAACAGACAGAAAGTATATCTTACCTTTCTGCTGGAAAGGTGTTGTCTACCTTAGACCACTGAAACTTGAGCTAAACCCATGCCCCCAAAAAACAAGGGCCAGGAAGTCATTTTGTTTATTGGGAGGCTTCAGGGATCAGGGAAAAGAAGAGGAGGGAAAGTCTTGGCATCTACTCCAGAATTGTCCTTGATTGTTAAACTTTGATCTAATCTCTCAATGGTAGGTATATCATCAACATTCTGTGTATATCTCGTACATGAGAGCAAAATACCAGAAGTTTCAGGTCTTCTTTAAAATTGTGCCCTTCCCTGATGCTGAGTGATATGGAGCACTTTTTCATGTGTCTGTTGGCCATCTGGATGTATTCTTTGCAGAAATGTCTGTTCATGTCCTCTGCCCATTTCTTGATTGGATTATTTGTTCTTTGGGTGTTGAGTTTGCTAAGTTCTGAGGGTTGCTGGGGGGAGGGGGTTTGGGAGAAGGGGGTGGTATTATGGACATTGGGGAGGGTATGTGTTTCGGTGAGTGCTGTGAAGTGTGTAAACCTGGTGATTCGCAGACCTGTACCCCTGGGGATAAAAATATATGTTTAGAAAAAATAAAAAATTATATTAAAAAAAAAATTGTGCCCTTTAGGGGCACCTGGGTGGCTCAGTGAGTTAAAGCCTCTGCGTTTGGCTCGGGTCATGGTCTCAGGGTCCTGGGATCGAGCCTCGCATCGGGCTCTCTGCTTGGCAGAGAGCCTGCTTCCTCTTCTCTCTCTGCCTGCGTCTCTGCCTACTTGTGATCTCTGTCTGTCAAATAAATAAATAAAATATTTTTTAAAAAATTGTACCCTTTATTTGTTTCCTTTGCATGTTCTATTTTCCTGATCAACTTTCTGAGCCCTGGGCAAGTTAGTTAACCTTTCTGAGCCCCAAAGGCTTCATCTGTAAAATGAGTGGTTTAGAATAAATGATCTTTATGATCCTTTCCATTGCAAGCATTCTGTGCTATGAACCCTCAAAGCTATAAACTATATGAGAATAAGAACCAATTTTTAAAAATATTTTTAATCCCTCCAACAGGCCCTAATGTAACTTTGAGTTTACTGCCTTGCTTCTGCTATTTGAAGTAAAGAATAGATTTTTGAAGACAGCTCTAACATGTACTAAACTAGATTAGAAATTGGACATTCTGTTTTAATTGCAGGCCAGGCTATTTATCAGGTTTAGATGTCATAGGAACTTGCGTGTTTCAATAGTAAAAACATTGTGGGAAATGAATCATTGGGATGAGATTATGTAACCCCATTTAAAAGAATAATACTTTAATATTTGGCTGTAAAAGGATTGTGGATTGAATTGTGTCCCTTCCAATCCCTCAAGAAAGATATATTGATGTCCTCACTCCCTGGTACTTGTGAACATGACCTTATTTGAAAATAGGGTCTTTGTAGATGTAATAAAGTTGAGATGAGGGGAGCCTGGGTGGCTTAGTGGGTTAAGCCTCTGCCTTCAGCTCAGGTCATGAGCTGGGATGAGCCCCGCATGAGGCTCTCTGCTCAGCAGAGAGGCTGCTTACCCCTCTCTCTCTGCCTGCCTCTCTGCCTACTTGTGATCTCTCTCTGTCAAATAAATAAATAAAATCTTTAAAAATAAATAAATAAAAAATAAATTAAAGTTGAGATAAGATCATACTGGATTAGGGTAAGCCCTAAAATCAGTGACTAGTGTATTTAGAGGAAGACCATGTGGAGACACAGGGATCAAGGGACCCACAGGTTGAAGGCCATGTGATGATGGAAGGAGAGATTGCCGTGATGCAGCTGCAAGTCAAGGGATACCAGGGACTAATGGCAACCACCAGAAACGAGGAAAGAGGCACAGAACAGATTCTCCCTCAGAGCCTCCAGAAAGAACCAATGTTACCAACACTTATTTCATACTTCTAGGCTCCAGAGCTGTGAGCGAATACATTTCTGTGGTTTTAAGCCACCCAGTTTGTGGTAATTCATTACGATAGGCATTGGAAACTAATACAGAAGGCTTGGACACCTGCCTAGGGAAAGTCCCCAAGGGAGATGGCTCTGGACTAGATCAGTTATAGATTGCAACCACTGTAGGATATCTACCTTCAGCCTAGAACATCTTTATAAATCGAGATGAAATCTGAAAGAAACTATGATTTCTTTGGAAGCAACCCAGAATTCTGTAAGAGATTAGGAAATATCTAATAAAAACTCTAATCAGCCTAAACTAGTATCCTATTTGTTATAACTATTACTGGTCCCTGAAAGCCACCTTTGACCCAGCATTTCATACTTACAAGCCTCAAGGTAAGCTACAGGAAGACTATTCCTTAGAGTTATTGGCCATTTATTGGTAAACCTTTTTCTACCTTATGCAGGTTTCCTTTCTCTGATTTTAGTTAACCATTTATACAGTTAGATACTAAGGATCTTTGAGCTTCAAAGAATGAACAGTGATTATATCCATTTAATCTGTTTATTTGCCCATTAGGAAAAATCTTTCTCCTACTCTACGAAAACCTCATCCATTCCTCCACCATGCATAGCTCAGATCTCATCTACCTCATGAAGGCACCATTGACCACCCTATTTTGAAATAATCTGCTTTCCATAACTACATAATTTATGCTGTGTAATTTCCCTTGATGCTTAGCAAATAGTACCTACCCTTATTATAGTTTTGTTTGGGTATCTGTGTGACTCATCTCCTTGACTAGATTGGGATTAGAGGATGGGAATTATAATTCATGCTGTTTTGTATATCTACCCCATACCTGCAATACACAAAGAGCAGTGTATGCACATCATTAAGTACATTGTGATGAGTCTTTTTCAATTATGGTAGACAGATTATGATAGAATTGACAACTTAATTCAACAGTTAACTGGTTCTTATAGAACTCATCATTATTTGAAAAAAATCAAGACAATCTATATTCTAAGACTCCAGCACAGAATTTCTGGTTAATAGTGTTTGACATAGTTTATTCTCTTGCTTGTTATTTTCAAGTTGTGCTATTGCTTTGATCTCATTTTTAAAAGCAATATTTATAAATATAATTCATAAAAGTATGGTGTCATTGGCTAGTGAAAAGAATTGCTGCCAGTGTTAGAGAAGAAACTATAGTTTACTGGAAATTGCTGACCTCCTCACAAAAGTGATGAATTAACAACCACATACAGCGTTATGAAATCTGGTTGTAGTTTGTTTAAGCCAGTCTCTCTCTTTATGGCATTCTCAATCTTTCTAAACAGCTAGGATATGATAACATTTTAAAAATTAAAGTACTTCACATAACCAAGAACATGCTATGAAATGAGCAACATTAAGCTCAAAACAGTTGAAGCTTCAGATACTGGAGCAGGCAAGAATTTTAAAGAGCCCAAATGAATAAGGAGACAACATTGTTGTGCTTCTTCAGATGCAGTAATAATTAGGCTCAGAGGTTAGCAGGAAGAGATTTTATAGCAATAATGGCTCCCAGTACCATTTTTCTCTTGTGATTTTGACTTACAAAAGTAAAGCTTTTATTTGAAGATTTGATACAGTGCAGCTGCAGACAGCAGGGGACGGGGGAATTTGGCCAAAAGGCTGGACTCTCTCAAACATCTATGAGAGAGGGAGAGTTTGAGAGGGAAAGACTGGGAGAAGTTGAAAGATAGAAAAGGAGGAGGGGAGGGGACAAAGAGAAAAAAAAAAAAGATTTACATTACCAATGACAAATCAAAGCTGAAAGTTTGCCATGGCTGTTGTCATTCATTGCCATTCATATTTAGAAAGCAGACTGCTGTGATAATTGATTTGATGGTCCAGCTTGAGTGGAAGCACTTCTGGGCATAGCAGGCCTCAGAGATGCCAAAAAAGAAGAAAAGGTGGGAATGAAATAATGCACTACTTTCTCTTCAGAGGCATGTGGCCCAGTTTTTAAGAACAGAAATGCATGATCTGGGATAGGGAGAGTAGAATGGAGAGGAAACCTAAAGAACTTAGTAATAAATAAAAAAATGACCATAAAGCTCTAGTCAGATAAAAATAGGCATTCAAACAGAGACAATAAAAGGACATATTTTACTGACAGGTGAATAATAGAGGAGCATGGTAGAAATCTGATTTTTAACGGACTCAGTTCTTAAGAGTACCTTTTTTTTTTTTTTAAACTGTTCTTTTGTATAGGGACAAAAGTGATTCCTTTTCTAAAAACCCTTTTAATTTTTTAGGCTTTTCAAACTAGATTAATAGTTGAGAAGGAGAAAAAGAAAATAATAATTGAAACCGAAAATCTGTATATGTGCTTGTATTATCTAAACGTCATTGAATTTATTTCCATGAAGCAAAGGGTAATAATGAAGCTTGTCCTCAGATTTGTGAGTGGAGGGTGGTGTTCAGCCATTACTTCCTGCTGATATGAATAAGTGAGGAGAATAAAGTGCCAGTTGAAGGAGGGAAAAAAGAGTGAGAGAGATTTTTTTTTTTAAGTACTGAATTCACTGCTTGACCTCTTAATCACAACTGCCAGTTGAATTGTGTGCCCTGTCATCAATTTAAGGGCCTAAACAAAACCAGATAAAAGATAGGGCTGTCAAAACACAAATTTGCATCAGAACCTGTCTTTTGAGGGAAATGTAGTTATTTATGTTTTAAAATAGCTCAATCCTTTACTTAATTCCCTTTCTCTCTTTTCTTGCCTGTCTCCCTTCTACCTTTGTTTCTCCTTTCCCTCTTCTACTTACTTACCTGTGTACACGCCTTTACTTAGTCTGTTGTCTGGCCACATTGAATCAGACCAGATCTGTTTTATACATATGCAGCCATTATGCAAATCTCAATACCCTCACATCACATCACATCACATTTTCTGCTCTCCTGAAAAGTTTTCTGGATTACAGTGAGACATTGAGCGTTAGGAGTTTTGTAAAAAAAAAGAAAAACCTCAAATACATGACTTGTTTTAAAAAGACTATATGAATTAATACAGAGAAAGCAATGTTAGCTGTGTCATTATAATGTATGGCAGTATTTCTCAAATTAAAAAAAATCATCAGTATGAGAATTACCTGGGAAGCTTATTAAAATTTAGATTCTCAAACCCCACCACAGATCTACTGAATCACAGTAAATGGCATCAAGGAATCTACATTTTAACAAGTGCTGCACATTTATCTGCTATATACTACTGAAGTTGGTACTCCAGAGACATAATGGTTAGTCAGATAAGCTGGATTCTAATACATTTTCCACCATTATTAGTTGTATAAACTTAGGCAAATTACCTAGTCTCTCTGAAACTCAATTTCCTCACCCATCAAATGTATATAACACTTTATTTATTAGGATTGTTCTGAGGATTAAATATGATAATAAACGCTTAGCATAGTAGCCAGTAATTATAATACCAAGTTATAGCCAGTACTGTTGATATTGTTTAGCTTTCATGATTTAGAAATAGATTCTTTACTATTAGTCATTCATATTGCCTCCATTTAAAGTAAGTATTGGTTTCTACTTCAATGCTGTATTAACCTGTGTAGTACTTTTCATGCCTCAAAGAGTTTATAAGATTAATCATACCTATCATTCCATCTTACCCAATTGGGAAACAAAGATATCTTAGACTAAAATACTGTGACACATTCTTACTGTCATAGAATCTTCTTATTAACTGTATCTAGGCCACTGGATGTACACATTATTCATATGTGAATGTAGTTAGGGAGCATTAAGATGCTGAACTTATTGAATGAGGAAGGGAAGAACACCTAGGATATAAATGTCATGCTATAAATACCAAAAGCAACTCACAATGTGACCAGCAGTACCACCTGCCTCATAACCAAAGATAATCAAATATTATCACGGCTGAACAGGGAAAGTCTTTGTCCTCATAGCCTGGAATAGAGAAAAGATCACTAGAATCTTTTTATATCTAATTTCAATGCTTCCAAGCTCTGTGTCTTAAACAGTTCAGGCTGATATAACAAAAATACCACAGACTGACTAGCCTGAACAACAAACATTTATTTCTCACAGTGCTGGAGACTAAGAAATCCAACCAAGGTCAAGATGCCCGTAGATCCCATGTCCAGTGAGGGCTCACTTCCTGGCTTACAGACAGCTGTTCATCTTGCTGTGTACTCGTATGACTGAGGAGAGAGAGAGAGATTATCTCCCTCATGTCCCATTTGTGAGGGCTCCCCACTTATGTAATACCTAATTACTGTCCAAAGTCCCTACTTCCAAATACTATCACATTGGTTATTATGTTTCAACATATGAATTTGGGTGGGGAGACACATACATGCAGTCTGTAATACTCATTACTTCAGAAAAACCTCTTATTTTTAGCGCCTCCATGTAAAATGAGGATAAATCCTATTTGCCCCACTTCAGAGCCTTGAATTAAGAAGGAAATGTGCTAATGTATGTAGCAACCATTTTTAAACCAAGTTCTACACAAATGTATGGTATTATTTCAAATCTTTCCAAATGGACTGAAAGTCCACCTTGAAAATGTTGTTACCAACTTCTGGCAGTGATCGCATTCTTTCTCATTTTCCAGGAAGTCCAAAAAAGTAGATGAACTTAGAACTCCTCATTTATCAAATCCTTATTTGTGCCTTGGTGATTTTTGCTTGAGGTAACCAGATTTCACTGATGCATTTTTATATAGCTTTTGCTGAATATTCCTTGATCCAAATGCTTTCAGCTTTGTGGCTTTGAAGTTCCAATTCCCTTATCAGTGTCTAAACTTGTGAAGCTTGAAATTTATCATTTGGCATTGACTTACATGTTAATTTGAGTCAAAACCCTGTATCCTTTAAACATCTTGAGGCAGATTTTCAGCATGGCCTCGTTTTAACTGATACAGTTATATATTTGTAAGTACAAATTGCCACTTTTGTCCTCAAGAGAGCACAAATTGGCCATCACACCTGACATGAGGTAATTGAAGGTGCAAAAAAACACTTCTACAAAAAGGTCTTTATAACACTCTCTTCTCCTAATAACCCTGCCCTCCCTTCCTCTGTGTACAGGAAGAAAAGGAAAAATAATGCTATTACTAAGCTCTGAGTAGAGGTCAACATTTCTTCTCAAGAAAAATAAACTGCATATAATTTATGTTTCTTTTCTAAAACAAGATACACATTCGATACTGAGTAATTTACAATAGAAAGTTAATGGAAATGTTGATGTCTTTCACAGTTACCATTTTGTTGCAAGGTAATATAACACTTTAACTTAAGCAAATTAGTAGCTTTGGCTATTGAATAATAACTTTTGAGAGCCAGTTTTGGAACTTACAATACACCTATAGTTTTAGTTGCCTAAAACTGTATCCTCTGAGATTACTTTAGACCAAGAGAGTAACATTTGGTTTGAATACGACCTTCTTTGCACCAGTAATCTCTGGGTCATTTTTGGATTCTAGAGCTAGAGAAAATGAGAGCTATAAGAAATGAAGCCAAACTCAATTTAGAGCTTATTTGTTACCTAAAGAGTATGTATGTTGCATACATTGGCTTATAAAATTATCTAGGCTGCAGGAAAACTTCCTAGCCATTTCTTGGTATATTCCTTGTGGCTATTCCAAGTACTGCCTGGAAGTTATTTGTAGAACTTGATTTTATTCTTCTAGTGATTTATGTATACTTTATATATTTGTATTTATATTTTATTTATATCTTATATTTATATATACTTTATGTATTTGTATATATATGATTTATATGCACATACATACATATACATACATACACACACATATTACTTAGCCTGGCCTACTCATAGACTACTCATGTCTATGAGTTGGCAGTTGACTGCCAGTAGGCAGTCATTTTTTTTGTTACCCTCAGAAATAGCAGACTATTATTTAAATGGGCAGTTTCTGGGGTGCCTGGGTGGCTCAGTGGGTTAAAGCCTCTGCCTTCAGCTCAGGTCATAATCCCAGTGTCCTGGGATGGAGCCCCACATCAGGCTCTCTTCTCAGCGGGGAGCCTGCTTCCTCCTCTCTCTCTCTCTGCCTGCCTCTCTGCCTACTTGTGATCTCTGTCTGTCAAATAAATAAATAAAATCTTTTAAAAAAATGGGCAGTTTCCTTTACTTAAGTGAGCAATACAATTTAATGCAGGTTGATCTATTATTTCCCCTTGAATGACTAAATTGCAAAAGGCCATCTGTAATTCCCTTTCCACTTCAGCACTGTTAAAGCAAAAAAGTGTTTAGTGAAACCTAGGTAACTGATGGGATTCTTACAGGCAGTTCAAGACCTAGTATGAAACCAAATACTCCTTATAGGTACCAGCCTAAAGGATAAGAATCAAGAATTTCCCCAATTAAGTCTTATTAATAAATTTGATGAAAAGGAAGATCATAGAAGGTAACTAAAAATGTATTAGTGATGACAGGATGAGAAAGAGGTGATAAAAGTTTTTTAGAGCATGCTTTTAAAGGATTGCTGTCAAATAATAAATAAATAGTTTGAACTTGTACTTGTCCTGGTGACAAATACATATCTGAGCCAAAATTACTATTTTGTTTCATTTTATTCCTTCCCTCACACACTAATATCCATAGTGATGACCAGTCCTAAAGAGTGTTATTCTGTTGTGTTCAGAAATCATTGCGTTAGGTAGCTAAAATATAAGAGAATTATAGCTCACTCCATATTGTCAAGCCATAGAAACAGCAACAAAGATACCCAAATGAAACAAGCTCTGGTTTTTTTTTTTTTTTTTTTTTTTTTTTTTTTTTTTTCCCCTCAAAACCAAAGAAGTGTAAGGAAAGCATTGAATTTAAGGGCAGAAACTATTCCAGATGGTTACTGCTAGAATTCAGATACCAAAGACAGTAATAGAATTATACCTTTACAAAGAGGAATTACTACCATTTTTTGTCTCAAATCCATTCAAATGTTGAAAAGAAAGCTTAACCATGTTTGACTTTACAGTCTTCACAGGAGATAGTATAATGAATGAAATTAGTTCTCTTGTAAGACACTCTTAAAAAATGATAAATTCCTTAGGTAAGTAGTTCCTTGTGACCATGGATTAGGAGAAAATTTTTGGTTAATAATTTTCTCTAGAGAAAAAATTATTCTCATAATATTCTATTTCATCAGTGAAATTTTAAAACTGATACTTTTTCATATTTAAAAACTCCCAAAATAAAGAGAAAAATACAACTTGAGTTGTGATTTCTTTCAGCCCTCAATCTGAAGAAGTTGAGCCCGTTTAAGGTATATTGGACAGGGAGACAGTACCCTAATAAATGTTGGCTTAACAGAATTCATTCACATACTTGTGGGAATAGTATCAGATCTGTTGGCCAGAAAAAGCCCAACCAAGTTTGATTTGTCCAATGTGATTTGAGGAAGGGAGGGGAGCTTAGCATGCTCTGCTCTAAGTGTTATTGCTGCAAAGGAGAATGAGAGCCAAGTTTAGGATTTGGCCAGGGCCCAAAAAGATACTGTCACTGAGAAGAAACTGATACATGGTAATGCTCTTTCAGACAGTGAAAAGAAGAAATAGAACAGAGTTGGCCCTCTACCTGTGGCCTGTCCACCCTCCCCCATTTTTTTGAGCTCATCCATGCTAACCTGCTCCTCCTTTCTCTAGCATAGCCACTTTGTAATTATTACCACATTCTCTTTGTACATTATCTTTTGCTTTCTTGCAGTTGTTTAATTTGGCTTTTTGTCTATTACAAGGAATAGGGGCTTACTGAGGTTTTCTTAGATAAGATATTGTTAAGGGAAAATGGAGAAATACACAGTGGCTGCCTAGACATACCTCACCAAAACTAGACTATCCCAGTTAAAACAGTGCTCTGACAATCTGACAGCATGTCTGGTGATGCAATGACCACTCTGCTGGTAGTCTTCCTTTAGGAGCAGGTGTCTGTTCTGCCAAGCTCCACTTGTACCTTACTAATCTGTCCATTCTCATGCTTTGCCATTATGGTGACTCAGCTGCTCTGTTTTTGTTTTTCTATCTAATCCTTCTTTGTACTCCCTAACAGTGAAAAAATATGCATTTTAGAAAAGGTGAATCAGTGTCTGCCATATATCTGAGATCATCATGGGATCAGTGGGTCAAGTGAGCCTCTAGAGAAAGTCTGTAAGGATTGACCTATAGAGTGGGGTATACACTAAAGGCTAGAAGCTAGATCATAAATCGGGGAGAGTAGAAAGTATTATCTAGAGAATAGACAGCCAGGTATCCATCTACAAGTGAGGAGGAGGCTAGTCACTGGTCCAGAGTGTTGTTTGGGTCAAGGAACTGACAAATACAAGAAAGTGGACCCAAGGGGAGAAAGGAGTATATTCCCATACTGGTAGATCAGGTTGCTCTGCTTCTGTTAATCCCCACTTATACTCTCGGAGCAGTTCAGTGGTTTCTTTTGCCTTCTAAAACAGTTCCCTTTTTTGTTACTAATACATGAACTATATCTCTGGAAGTAGGGTCATTTCATAAAACAAATGTTTTATTTCATCTGTGAGGTACTGAAAATGTCATAGCCACAGAGAGTTAAGCACAGAATTGTGATACATTACTGAAAAATCTCTAGCAGTTGACTGTTTTGTTGTTGTTAGGAGGGTAAGATAGCTTTAATCATAGTGATGAATCAATATGGCAATCTTTTATTTTTTTCATCCATGAAAAGTTGATTATAGTAAAATTCATATACCATAAAATTCATCATTTAATCATTTTATAGAAAAATTTTAAATGTGTTTTTTATCTGAAAGATTGGATGCTTTCATGTAATACTCTTAATATTGTCTTTCTACTTGTGTACAATTGACATCAAATGTTACATTTGTTTCAGGTATATAAATATAGTGATTCAACTTCTCTATGTTATGCTGTGCTCACCATAAGTGTAGCTACCTTCTGTTATCATACAATGCTATTACAGTATTGTTGACTGTATTCCCTGTGCTGTGCTTTTTCTTCCTATGACTTATTCATTCCATAACTGGAAGCCTGTATCACCCACTCCTCTTTACCCATTTTGCCCAAAACTTTATCCCCCTTCCCTCTGGCAGCCATCAGTTCTCTGTTTTTACAGGTCTGATTTTTTGTTTGTTCATTCATTTTTTTTTTTTAAGATTCTGAATATGAGTGAAATCATATGGTATTGTCTTTCTCAGTCTGACTTATTTCATTTAGTATAATACCCTCTAGGTTTCATCCATATTGTCACAAATGGCACAGTCTTATCCTTTTTTATTGTGTTTGATATTCCATTATATATATTATATGTATATATAGATAGAGATGTATATGTACACACACACACACACACACACACACCTTACATGTCCATTTGTCATGAACACTTAGGTAACTTCCATATCTTGGCTATAGTAAATAGTGCTGCAGTAAACATAGGGACACACATATCTTTTCAGATTAATGTCTTTGTTTTCTCTGGATAAATACCCAGTACTGGAATTATTGAATCATATGGTATTTCTATTTTTAATTTTAATTTTAATTTTAATTTTTAATTGTTTGAGAAACCTCCATACTATTTTTCATAGCGGATATCACCAGATTAAATTTCCACCAACAGTGTATGAGTTTTCCTGTTTCTCCACACCCTTACCAACACGAGTTATTTCTTGTGTTTTTTATTTTAGCCATTTGGACAGGTAGGTGTATCTCACTGTGACTTTTGATGTGCATGTGATGAGCAGTGGTGTTGAGCATCTTAAAATAATTTAATTTGCCATGTGTATGTCTTCTTTGGAAAAATGTCTATTCAGTTTTGCTGTCCATGTTTTAATCAGATTGTTTGTTGTTTTGATATTGAGTTATATGAGTTCTTTATATATTTTAGATATTAACCCTTAATCAGATACATCATTTGCAAATATTTTCTGCCATTCTGTAGGCTGTCTTTTAGTTTTGTTGTGCAAAAGCTTTTTGATTATGATGTGATCCCAGTAGTTCTTGCTTTTGTTTTCCTTGCCTTGAGACATTTCTGGACAAAATTGTTGCTATGGCGGATGTCAGAGAAATTACTGCCTGTGCTCTCTTCTACGATTTTTATGGTTTCAAGTATTATATTTAGGTCTTTAATCCATCTTGAATTTATTTTTGTATATGGTGTAAGGAAGTGGACAGGTCTCGTTCTTTTGTGCATAGCTCCAGTTTTTTCCAGCACCATTTCTTGAAGAAACTGTCTTTTCCCCATTGTATGTATGTTCTTGAACATGGCTATCTTTTAGTCTCCATTGTGTTGATAGAGTAAAGTCCCACATTGTGATTAGTGTGGAAGAATATTCTTACCAAATTTCCCTTGTTATCTTGCTAACTAGCTGAGCATGCTGTGGGTGATTATCTAAGGAGAACACTCCCCAGCTGGTCTCCATAGCATTCAGGGATATATTTACTCCAAGTCTGTAGATAGGAGATATGAGAAGTTGTTTGTCAGGACCACATTTCCCAGTGTGTTTCCACTGAACGTTTGTTTTTTCAGATGTTACTACATGTCTTCTGTAAAAAGGGTTGGGTAAAAATACTGGATAAAATAAAATTGGGTAAAACAAATGTCTCTGAGAACTCTCTCGCCAAACCTCTGGGTACTGCTCATTGGTTCCACAGCTATTATAGTCCAACACAACTAGTATGATTTACAAGTTGGTCTCTTGGGGCCCTTTCACATTCTAAGACCCCAGTACAAAAGACAACTAATGTTTTCCTATATGCTTCAAGATTACTGTGGTGTCAGGTTGCCTGGGTGGCTTAGTCAGTTGAACATCTGACTCGGTTTTAGCTCAAGTCATGGTGTCTACGTTCAGTGTGAAATCTGCATGTCACTCTCCCTCTGCTCCTCCCCCTGTGCCCTCTCTCCCTCTCTCTTCTTCTCTCTCCCTCATAAATAAATAAAATATATTTTTAAAATTACTGTGGTCCCAATTCAGCCTCAAAGGGACTCCTTTGAAACTGTGAACAAGCGTAAGATGGCTTAGGAGGACAACAAAGTGCCTAGTTATATGTGTCAGTGCTCTAGAAACTTAATACGGAGATTTTTATAAGGGGGTCAGTTTGGTCTTTGCGACTAAACTAAACTATCAGTTACACTATGGGGGATGGAATTCAAGTCTCCAGTATTGTTCTTAGAACATATCTGAAGGGCAAGACTGATGATACTAAACCTTAGATATCCTAAGAATGGGCTAAGCTTTAATAATAAAAACTTCTTGGGCACCTGGGTGGCTCAGTCAATTAAGCACCTGCCTTTGGCTCTGGTCTTGTCCGCAGGGTCTCAGATCCAGTCCCACACCCTCTGCCCCTCCCCACTGCTTATGTACTCTCTCTAGCTCTCTCTCAAATAAATAAAATCTAAAAAAAATAATGAAATTTTCTTTTTTACACAGTATCTTTCTATTATTTCAGTACCACTTGTTATATGTATTGGTAACAATATGTCTAAGGTAACAATGTAAACTCACTTGGATTCTACAATATGGATTCCTTTCCATATATGTATCCCAACAGAATAGGATGAAGTATTGACCAGTTACCAAGTAACTGGAATAATCTGCATTGGTCCTTTGGTGATATATGTAAGTCTTACTCCTTGGGGGTGCCTTCCAGGGATCTTGAGACAATGTCTTAAATCCTCCCCCTTTGTCTCCTGTACATATGCCAGGTCTTCTCGAATCTGCTTTTCTATTTCCTCCTTTCTTTTGATTTTTACTCCCACTCCTATTTTTCACTCCTCATAAAGAAGACAGCAAATGGGAGTGCCTGGGTGGCTCAATGGGTTAAAGCCTCTGCCTTCAGCTCAGGTCATGATCCCAGTGTCCTGGGATCAAGCCCCGCATAGGGCCCTCTGCATAGCAGGGAGCCTGCTTCCTCCTCTCTCTCTGCCTGCCTCTCTGCCTACTTGTGATCTCTGTCTGTCAGGTAAATAAATAAAATCTTAAGAAAAAGAAGAAGAAGAAGAAGAAGACAGCAAATGTGCAGCTAGCTGTTGCCTGTAACTGATTTAGCATATACTCCCCCACTGAGCACCCTCCCCAAATCCAGCATCAGGAATGAAAGTTTTATCAGTTCTTTTGTCAATACTTAAGTGACTGCTCCCTGCTGGCTTCATACCTTCTAGCCTGCTAATTTGGGTTCTCCTTCTATAAAGCGAGGTGCATTGACCGACTGCTGTACAAAGACAAATACTATTCTTTGGGGTCATGGAGTTTCTAAATAAACTGAGAACAGTGGCTAAAAATCAGACTACAAAGTCTCAAAGGAAAAGGCATTGAATGATCTCATTCAGCCTTTTTTCAAAAATACTATGTATTCTTCAAGTTTTAGAGTTTCTAGAGGAAATTAACAGACAGTAGTTGCAAGAAAAAGCAGAACTTTCATGAGATGTACAACTTATATAACTTAATTCATATCTTAAAGTTTAGCTGACATATGCTAGTATTATTTTTAAAGACAAATATCTGTTAAGGAGTTTGTCTTGTACATAAGGACATGTTTCAAAATGAAGAATATGGACTTTTTTTTATTATATACTAAAATGTTCTATGTTGAAAGATGGCAATTTATTTTCATGAATCAAATCTTGCACTTAAAGCTAACGTCTATTTTTTATATATATTGTTGTGGTAGAGATATTTTGTAAAGGTATGGAGTAATGGCTTTTAGTAAATGTGGGCTTTAAAAATAATTATTTTAGGGGCACCTGGGTGGCTCAGTCATTAAGTGTCTGGCTTTGGCTCAGGTCATGATCCCAGGGTCCTGGGATCCAGCCCCACATCAAGCTCCCTCTTGGCAGGTAGTCTGCTTCTCCCTCGCCCATACTCCCTGCTTGTGTTCCCTCTGTCACTGTGTCTCTCTCTGTCAAATAAATAAATAAAATCTTCCACTTAAACAAATAATTTAAAATTTAAAAAAATAAAAATTATATTTTTGGTGTAACTTTTCATCTCTTAAAAGAAATTTTTTAAAATTTATATCATTTCTTCTTTTAATTTTAAGCATAGCTCCCAAAATATGTCAGTTTCGTATTAAAATAAATGAATTTGTGAAGTTGCTTTCTTTGCAGCATGAGAAGCTAACAGCTAGAATAAAAATAATCAACCTAATATTTTTTGTTGCTGGAAAATAATTATGAGAGTATTACACAGAGGAAGCCGTGCTTAAAATGAAAGCTTCATATTGCATTCAGAACTCAAGTGGGACTTTCAAGTATTCTGTTTAGTAAAATAATACATTGATGAACCCTTGGAGAATGAATTATGTTGTGTCACATGAATTACAAATGTATCATTTAGCTGCATTATAGTCTTACATGTGTCCTTTATAATTAAGCATTGTCAAATGTTAGAAATGTAAAATTTAAGTTGCAAAGAAAGCATATTTTTTAAACAAAGTGGTCTAAATAAATACCAGTATTTTAATTTGAGATCTGTAACTGGTCTACAGATTTTCTTTTCCTATTTTTGTAAGCTCAAAGTATGAATCTGAGAACTTCTTTTAATAGAGTTCCCTTACTAAAATTCTATTATTGATGTAAGTATAAGCTGTAACAGTAATTTTTTCCATTTACTTTTTTTAAGTTGCAGTTTAAATTCCAGTTAGTTAACATATAGTATAATAATAGTTACAGATGTGCAATATAGTGATTCAGTACTTCCATTTAACACTTAGTGTTCATCACAAGTTCACTCCTTAATTCCTATCACCTATTTAACCCATCCCCCCACCTGTCTCCCCTTTAATAACATTCAGTTTGTTCTCTATAGTTAGGAGTGTGTTTCTTGGTTTGCATCTCTCCTTTTTTCCTTCATGATCACTGGTTTTGTTTCTTAGATTCCACATGTGAGTGAAATCATATAGTATTTGTCTTTCTCTGACTTACTTATTTTACTTAGCATAATACTCTTTAGCTCTAACCGTTACTTTGTAAATGGCAAGCTTTTCTTCTTTTTTATGGCTGAGTAATATTCCATTATATATTGCTTCTTCTTCATCCAGTCATTAATCAGTGGACACTTGGGCTGTTTCCATGCTTTGGCTATTGTAGATAATGCTGCTGTAAACATCAAGGTGCGTGTATCCCTTTGAATTAGTATCTCATTCTTTGGATAACTACCTAGAAGGATGAAATTGTTGAATCATAGGGTAGTTCTATTTTCAACTTTCCGAGGAACTTCCATTTCGTTTTCCACAGTGGCCGTGGTAGTTTGCATTCCCACCAGCAGTGCAAGAGGGTTTTACTCTCTCCGCATCTTTGCCAAAACCTATTGTATCTTGTATTGTTGATTTTCACCATTCTGACAGGTGTGAGGCCATATTTCATTAAAGTGCTGATTTGTATTTCCTTGATCAGTGATGTTGAGCATCTTTCATGTATCTGTTGGCCATCTGTATGTCTACTTTGGGAAAATGTCTGTTCATGTCTTCTGCCCATTTTTAATTGGATTATTCAGTTTTGGGATGTTGAGTCTTGTAAGTTCTTTATGTGTTTTCAATACTAACCCTTTATCAGATGTGTCATTTGCAAATACTTCTCCTATTCAATATGTTGCCTTTTAGTTTTATTGTTTCCTTCACTGCCCAGAAGCTTTTATTTTGATGAAGTCCCCATAGTTTATTTTTGCTTTTGTTTCCCTTTCTTCAGGAGACATATCTAGAAAGAAGTTGCTACTGCCTATGAGAGCTTACTGCCTGTGTTCTCCTATAGCATTTTAATGGCTTTCTGTGTCACATTTAGGTCTCTCATCCATTTTGAATTTATTTTTGTGTGTCATATAAAAGGTAGTCTTTCTTTTGTATGTTGCTGTCTGGTTTTCCCAACACCATTTGTTGAAGAGAATGTGTTTTTTCCATTGGATATTCTTCTCTGCTTTGTCAAAGGTTAATTCACCATCTAGTTGTGGGTTCACTTAGGGGTTTTCTATTCTGTTCTCATTGATCTATGCATCTCTTTTTGTGCCAGTACTATAATATCTTAATCTCTACAGCTTTGTAATGTAACTTGAAGTCTGGAATTGTGATGCTTCCAGTTTTGCTTTTCTTATTTGAGTCTGCTTTGGCTAGTGGGTTCCATATAAATTTTAGGATTATTTATTCTAGCTCTGTGAAGAATGCTGTTAGTATTTTGATAGAGATTGCATTAAATATAAAGATTGCTTTGGGTATACAGACATTTAGCAATATTTGGTCTTTCAGTCTGTGACACGAAATACTTTTTCATTTCTTCATGTCATCTTCAATTTCCTTGATCAGTATTCTATAGTTTTCAAACTACAGGTCTTTCACCTCTTTGGTTAGATTTATTCCTAGGTATCTTAATGCTTTTGGCATAATTATAAATGGGATTGATTCCTTAATTTTCCTTTCTCCTGCTTCATTATTGGTGTACAGAAATGCAACAGATTACTGTATGTTGATTTTGTATCCTGTGACTTTTCTAAACTCATTTATCAGTTCTAATAGTTTTTTGTTGGAATATTTAAGGTTTTCTACATGGAGTATCATGTCATCTGCAAATGGTAGAAGTTTCACTTCTTCCTTGACAATTTGGTTGGCTTTAATTTATTTTTGTTGTTGTCTGATTGCCGTGGCTAGGACTTCCAGTACTATGTTAAATAACATTGGTGAGAGTACACATCCCTGTGACAGTAATTTTTATTATACACTTTAGGCTTATTTCTGGAATTTGAGCATCAGAAACATGTTATTAAAACTTTTTTTATTATGTCTATAGCTGCCTTTTCAAATGCATTTCCAAAAGTTCTTAAGCTTTTTACTCTGAAAGTCACAGATTCAAGTAGGATCTGAAATTCTAGTAACGCAAATAGTATACCAGTGCAGAGTTCTCACAGTAAGTTTCAGTCAATTATGTAGGAGGTGAACATTGATTCTCTTATGAGTCTGTCTCTCTCTGAAAATAATGTTCCTATCAGCCCTGCCATTTTATAGGAAAAGATTATATTCCAAGGAACTGGATAATACTGGTAACTAAGAAAGCAGAAATCATAGACATTGAATAGTTTAAGCTAAATGTGATTAGCTTCTGGGGCACCTGGGTGGCTCAGTGGGTTAAGCCTCTGCATTCGGCTCAGGTCATGATCTCAGGGTCCTGAGATCGAGCCCTACATCAGGCTCTGTGCTCAGCAGGGAGCCTGCTTCTGCCTGCCTCTCTGCCTACTTGTGATCTCTGTCTCTCTCTGTCATTAATCATTATATGTCATTAATCATTAATAAATAAATAAAATCTTTTAAAAAAGAAAGAAAGAAATGTGATTAGCTTCTATAATGGAAACATTTATAGACAGAAAATGCTGTAAGATGAGGGAAGGACATAATCTATTCCAGTCCCATCCATGTTGATACAAAAGTTGGGTATTCATCCTTTCTGTTGGAGACATAATACTCCATTGTCTATATGGACCATATCTTCTTTATCCTTTCGTCCGTTGAAGGGCATCTTGGTTCTTTCCAAAATTTGGCAACTGTGGCCGTTGCTGCTAGGAACACTGGGGTACAGATGGCCCTTCTTTTCACTACAACTATATCTTTGGGGTAAATACCCAGTAGTGCAATTGCAGGGTCATAGGGAAAGTCTATTTTTAATTTCTTAAGGACTCTCCACACTGTTTTCCAAAGTGGCTGCACCAACTTTCATTCCCACCAACAGTGTAGGAGAGTTCCCCTTTCTCTACATCCTCTCCAGGACTTGTTGTTTACTGTCTTACTAATTTTGGCCATTCTGACTGGTTTAAGATAGTATCTCAGTGTGGTCTGAATTTGAATCTCCCTGATTTCTAATGATGGTGAACATTTTTTCATGTGTCTGTTAGCCATTTGCATGTCTTCTTTGGAGAAGTGTCTGTTCATGTCTTCTGCCCATTTTTTGATGTGATTATCTGTTTTGTGTGTGTTGAGTTTGAAGATTTCTTTATAGATCTTGGATATCAGTCCTTTGTCTATGGTGTCATTTGCGAATATCTTCTCCCATATGGTTTCACTGACTTGTGGAGCATAAGGAATAACACAGAGGACATTGGGAGATGGAAAGGAGAAGTTAGTTGGGGGAAATTGGAGGGGGAGACAAACCATGAAAGACTGTGGGCTCTGAGAAACAAACTGAGGGTTTTGAGGGGGTGGGGAATTGGGTGAGTCTGGTGGTGGGTATTATGGAGGGCACGTATTGCATGGAGCACTGGCTGTGGTGTATAAACAATGAATTCTGGGACACCGAAAAGAAATAGAATAAAGTGAAATGAAAAAACAAAAAAGATGAGGGAAACAGAGGAGCCTGGGTGGCTCAGTTGTTAAGTGTCTGCCTTAGGCCCAGGTCATAATCTCTGGTTCCTGGGATAGAACCTGAAAAGGGCTCCTTGCTCAGCTGAGAGCCTGCCACTCGCCCTGCTTGTGCGCTCCCTCTTTCTCTCTCTCTGTCACATAAGTAAAATCTTAAAAAAAAAAAAAAAAAAAAAAGATGAGGGAAATACAAAGTGAAAGGAACATTTATTACCTACTAAGTGTCCAGCACTATTCTAAGTACTGGGGGCACATAAAGAAGTGGGAAGTTGTCCCTTTCTTCTAAAATCATACATTGTATATAAGCATTTCAAAGGCCAACAGCAAAGGAATTCACAATGAATTGACATATTATGGACCAAAAAGGTCTATTCACAGACTAAGGTGTACAGGAAAGGTTATATGTATTTGAACTTCCCTGCATAACTGTCATCCTGTGTGATTGCTAACAAAATTATAGATGGGAAATGTTAGTGCCAGAAGGGCTCTTAGAGATCATCTGGAATGAAATATTTCATTTTTGAAAGATTGATTTTGAAAGAAAGATTGAAAAATGAAAATCTTTCATTTTTCCAGAGGGTGAAATCTTGGCCCAGAGAAGGTTAAGTATTTTACTCCACATCATACAGCGAATTAATGATAGTGGGAACTAGAACTCAAGCCTCTTGATTCTTAGTCCAGTCTTTCCAGAAAGCACAAACACAAAGCTTTGTCTTTACACTCTCTCCCTATTCTCCCCTTTATTTGAATGGTGAAAACAATGGCACAAGGTCTATGAAAAGATGAAACTCCCCAATAAGGAAAAGAAGTCCTGAATAGAATGCTCAGTAAAGAAACTGAAAGAGGGCAAAACATTGTTATAGGGAATTAGAGAATAAATAGAGTCTAGGGAAAAAATTAAGAGAAACCCAATAGCAAGAATGAGAAAATTACACACAAAAAAGGGAAAAGAATGAAATAATTATCCATTAGCACTTATTTTTATGGAAAACAGGCTAAAATGTCTTCAATCTAATATACACCTTCAGTCTGCTTTAAAATGTTTCTTTTTCAAAATAAAAAGAACCAGCTGGGGGCGCCTGGGTGGCTCAGTGTGTTAAAGCCTCTGCCTTCGGCTCAGGTCATGATCCCAGGGTCCTGGGATCGAGCCCCGCATTGGGAATCTCTGCTCAACAGGGAGCCTGCTTCCTCCTCTCTCTCCCTCTGCCTGCCTCTCTGCCTACTTGTGATCTCTGCCTGTCAAATAAATAAATAAAATCTTAAAAAAAAAAAAAAAAGAACCAGCTGTGTTAGGTAGCCTCATATTAAAGTAAAGAACTCTGTTGCCTCGCACATTTGTACAACTGCAGAGTCGTCTTGACTGATGTCCATAATGATGACCCTGAGGCAGTGTAATGCCCCAAAGTGCCTTTTGAATCAGAAAAAAAAAAAAAAAAATTGTTATGTTCAGCCTACTTTTGTTTTTAAGTATATTTTATATTCAAATTCTTAGAAAATGGGGAGTATGTTTATAATACTTCTGATAATTAACTATGAAATCATAACAGGACTTCATCTTAGCTAAGCCACGTAGTAGAGATTTTACTACTGAAGAATGAGGAAGATACTGTGTCATCCTACTTTTATCTTTCCAGATGTTTCCTTTCTTACGCTTTTTGGGCTTTCTTGTCTGATGAAATGTGGAATAGATAGCCTTTCACTATTTTAGGCTGTCCAGCCTGATTGTTGACCATCTCAATCTAATGATGCTTTTGAAAGTATATGTTGTCTAAATAGATTACTTTGTCTTCTGCCATTTTACAAGTCTTTTTGTATGATGGCAAAAGAAGTGGCTTTCAGATGTCCTTTTTGTCTAAGTCAGCTGCCAGCCAAGCATCCTAGATCTATTTTTTAGCATCCATATGAATGTCTGTGATAAATAAGTCATTGCTTATTGAGCTGCCTTTTGTGAAGCCGATTTTGCACTTACTGTTACATATGCACGATGACAGCTGTCAACCTACTTGACTACTACTTGGTCAGTTTCTGTGTTGGAAGTGATGCCAGGTAAAATAGAGAAGAAAAAAATCCAAATTCAGTGTGTTTCTCTTGAAACCCAGAAGATTTCATAATAGAAAAAAAAAACTAATTTGAATTTGGGGGGGATTTGTGTTTCCAACGGAGGAGCTTAAACCATGAAATTCTTTCTCACAACCTAAACCAGATTGTTATGTGGGTCTCTAAGATTAAATTGCTAATAGGCACACTGACATATTATAAAAGGTGTAGTAAACATATATCAGTAGGAGCTACTTGGGTGTAATAAAGATAGGTCAGAAATGTGGTTCATTTAGTCACACGCCAGGAAATTCTTTTCATGTATTGCCTTTCCTAATTGGAGATCAAGGAAATCAGCTACAAAATGAGCATCTTTATCAGCTCAAACATTGGTAGACAATTATGTCTTTAAATATCCAGCAGTTATACTTTGCAATTAAAGTATTAAACTGTCTGTGATGCCCCCATTGCAGAGCAGCCCTCCTCTTCTATGGCCAATGATACTTTTTCTTTTCTGTGTTGTGTCTGCTTTAGAATCAACATCATTATGGGGCCTAACACTAGTCATGTTAGGCCGTGCTGCTGACAATAGTAACTTTCAACAGGGAGAAATAACCAGGGAAATGACATCCACCATCAAGTAAAATAAGGAGAAACACCTGAGGCTCAGGAGTATCAGCAAAGACCTGAATGCAGGGAACCATTTGAGTAGCATTACAAGCATCCTAGAATGTGTGGATTAGCCCTGGATTAAAGGAAATCAAGAATTAACCAACCTTTGTGTAAATGAGCATCCTAGAGTTTGTAGTAATGGAGCCAATTGCCTCACTGTGTTTTGAATCTATTTGGATGTCATATAAAGAATGAACATAGGCAGTACTTAAGAAAGAAAGGTCAATTCTGCCATAGTGATCACTGAAGCATAATGTAGCAGGTTGGGTTGTTTTTTGTTTTTTTTCTTCTTCCAACTCATCAGTTCTAGAACATTTAAACTTACCTTTTCAGGAAGTTGTGGGCTTAAAAAAAAAAATCTCCTGCATCTGCTGTAACCCAGATTAACAGCACTAGAAAGCCAACTCCACACCTGCAGGAACATATTACAAACATCAAGTAATTTGTATGTAAATAGAGTTGTGTGGTTTCAGTAACAGGGTCTCTGGTTTTTCATTTCCCTTCCTATTTATTAGCCTCTAAACAGATTAATTGGTATAACTCAGTATATCTGCCAGTTGTCTCTTATTTTGTGGAATGTACTGCTTCAATTATTGTTAACAACCAGCCTGACAAGATTTGTTGTGGCTACAGTGCTTTGTTCACTTCGTAGCATTAGTAGTGGCATTTGTATGGTATCCAGAATAGACCACTGGATTCATCATCCCTATCCAAAGAAAAGTAGTTTCCTTGATTTTCAGTGTAATGCTTCTGGATATCTAATGGCATTTGCGCAGATGGTGAATAAGAAAGAAATAAAATTGTAACCTCAGTATGTGCTATAACTCTTGGTTTATAGTTCCTGAGAGGTGTAGAAATAACTACATATATTCACCCATGAGTTCAAATTTGCCTCTCTAATTCAAGTCATTGAAGTTGAATTTCACCTAAAGTCATTTGAAGTCTTTTTTTATTCAAAGTCCTGTCCAAGATTAGCTTGAATATCACATTCTTCGGTCATTTCAACTTTCTTCCTCTGAGTCTTCTAACCTTGGCTATCATTAGTTCTATATATACTTCTGTCCAGTTGTCTCCTTTCCTTAGCCATTAGGTCTTTGAGGATATCAACTATGCTATCTTTTATTGCTTATACAGTCTTCATTGAATATATTCATTCATTTTTTCTTTTTTTTTTTAATTAACAAATACTCAATGTGCTCTTCCTACTATTGGGCAATGATCTAGACAAGAGGTTGGCAAACTATAGTTAGTGGGCCAGATCTAGCCTACAGGGCTGGAAATAAGAATTTTTTTTTTTACTTTTATATTTTATGACCCATTTTCGAAGGGTCATAAAAACAAACAAGAATATGTGATAGAGATCATATGTGTCTAACAAAGCTTAAAATATTTATCATCTGGCCCTTTAGAAGGAAAAGATTGCCAGCCCTTGTTCTAGTTGCTGGGGATGCAATGAACAAAACAGACCAAAATATCCTTCTTTTATGAACCCTAAATTCTATTTATACCTTCATTTTCCACAGAATAAGAATCCATCTTAGTCATCTCCATAGTACTTACATATAATATGTGATCAATGAATATTTGTGAAATGAAGATATACATGCATTCCATTCTCCAATAATATACAATATAGAAAAACATTTCTATATAACATAATTAAATGTATTTTTTAAAGTTTCATTTTAGGAGTCTTTTCCTAGATAGTTTTCAGAGGAGAAAAAAGTAAAACTCTACTTATTTGTCAAAGATATTTTATTCTGGTACTTAATGAAATGGTCTCCCATCTTAATGTAACTTTTGTTCCTAATGAGGTCCTGATTATCTAGCCTCCTTATGGAGGTAATCATAATTGTACTTGATTCTGAAAGCTTTCTAAAATGGTGGGTGTTTCATAAGAGATCATTTTGTATATGTCACAGTTAAAATGATGAGTTAGTCTTCCAGGAGTCTCCATTCTTGAATTCTCTAAGTGTGTGGTGTTGAAGAGCTGAAAGATAACATTTTATTCCACATTAGAAAAGACAGTCTTTGCTTTAGACTCACCACTTTTTAAGATGTTGGGCTATAGACTAGCCACTAATTCTCCTAAAGAGTGTACAGCCCTTAGAAACTGATGGTTGGATACTAGGGATGAGTTGAGTGCCCGGAGAAGAGTGGAAGGGATCAAAGGGCCAGTGAAAGGATGCCAGAAGTGGAAAGGGTGGGATTTGTAGAACCCAGCAGATTATGGTGGTGACAAAGATGTAATTACCTTTTCCACCCCCTAAGTGGCAGAGTTTCCTACTCAGAGCCATAACTATAGCATACACACCCAGTTAACTATTGTTACACCTACTTATCCCCGCCCCAAACCATCCCTACAATAGAGGAATTTCCTATACTCTCCTGTCTTTCAAACACTCAGAACTGGAAGTAGATGAGGCAGCATATCTAAAAAGAAAAATCACATAATCTTCTATTGAAATCTTTATTTCCACTGGCCCTTTAATCTGAACTGCCCTCACTCCTAGTATACTGCTTACTTCCTTTTAAATACCACACAACTGTTAATCTACATATTTTGTTTATTAAGAAATTGCTCATTCCACATTCCTTGCATAGATTTAGAGTTGACAGAATGAAAGTTTAAAATGCAGTAATGGAGAATCTTAATTATAAATGAAGGAAATTGCAGCATACTATTATATGTACTGATCTACTTTCTAGATTCTTGACCTTTGTGAAGACTAATGAGATCACATATCTAGTATAGGGAATAGATAAAAAATGTAATACACCTGCCTAATTTGTATTGCTAGGAATTTTGTAAAATGGAGAATTACACCAGCAAATCTGGATGTGCTATCCCTTTAATTGCACCTACTGCTCCCCATCACCAATCCATCCCATCCTCTCCTACCTATGGTTAATACATACGAAGTCATAACATTATGGAGTAGCAAACATAGAAAATCATGGTTTTGTTCTCTAAATGTAGATAACTCATACCCAGCAAAGTTTAATTAAATTTACTGGTTAAATTTCCTAGAATTCTGGATAATGATGGAAAAGCAAGATTTTGTTAAATCCAATTTTGTCACAGGACTTATCTCTATGCAAAACAGTCTTTCATAAAATGAGTTTGAATCAGTTTCTCTTATGTAGCAAAGAAAAGACTTCTCACTCTGGAAAGGTTCTAGATCTTTGAACTCTACTTCTAAAAGATCATACTCATGCATATAAAATAACCCATCAGGCCATGAATGTACTCAGTAGTATTTATTGAGGAAATATTATGAGCATAGTGTGGTGCAAAGTATAAAAGTAGAAAGCACTCTCCTTTCCTTGGGGAAATCAAGACTTACAAAAATAAAACAATTATATACAATAATAAACATGGACTAAAATATTTATAAGTTCTGATATATCCTAGATTTTTCCAAAATCATCTAATTCATTATCACATTGTATGTTCACAATGGGGGGCTTTTAAGGGGTCTCGGAGGAAGCTCAGGGGTCTTTTAGAAGTTTCCCTTATTTGGATATCCCGCCTGCTCATCGGGATCCCATTGGTCCACGGGAGCCCGGGGCGGAGGTCTCAGATTCCTGCTTGGGCCTTTGTTCTCCTGTCCGAGCTCAGGTCTTGTGGCGGGAACTTTCGCCATCTTTAGTAGCCCTTCCTGCCAGCCCAACATTTACCAGTTGAAACTCCTGTACCTCTAAGTACTCAAAATTCTCTTACTTGAACACAGCCACCTCTCCTTCCATCTTTCATAGCTCATCATACCCACCGTACTTGTGTTTTTCCATTGGTGTTCTACAAGGCTTTGTCCCATTTGTTTTCCCTCTTGCTCTCATTTCTATCCCTATCCAGCTATGACTCTACTGTCAGTCATTTTTTAAAAAATTTACTTATTTAGGTATTTATTTGAGAGGCCAGGACGGGGTCAGTAGGAGGAGAGAGAGAATCTCAAGCAGACTCCCCACTTAGCACACAGTCCAATGCACAGCTTGATCTCACAGCCGTGAGATCATGACTTAAGCCAAAATCAAGAGTTGGACACTTAACCAACTAAGCCACCCAGGCACCCCTCTGCTGTCAGTCATTTTAGCACTATACCCAAGAATATTCCTCATTCACTGATTAACCAATTCTTCAGTTACTCTTGGCTTTAAAATCACTAACCCTGGAAATAGTCACTGACAATTTTGTCCTCTATTGCCTCTACACTAATTTGTGCTATTAGGTAGTTGATGAAGTTCTAGAACATAGGTGAGGTTTGGTGGGGTGAGGTCCAGAGCCGACGGCTAAGAAAGAATTCTTAAGATGTCTCTGGTGCAAAAAGGTGGTTTATTAAAGCACCCGGACAGGACCCGTGGGCAGGGAAGAGATGCTTCCCCAGGTTGTGAGGGATGGCAGGTTATATACCCTGCGGTTGGGGGAAGATGAGGGAAAGGGAGGGTTCAACGAATCTTTCATATGCTAAAGAGGGCCTACCAGGTGCTGGGATACCTGAGGTCTTGCGGCTTGATAAGGTTGTCTTTCCCTTTTAGCAAGCCATTAACATCAAGATAGTTTGGGAGATTCCTAAAGAATGTCACATTTGTCCCAACCAGGAGTGGTGGGAATGAGGGGGAGATTGGGAGGTGTCAGCTTTTTGCTTTGTCCTCAGCCAGCCTTCTGCTCCTTCATCATAGTGACAGTCAAAAGTAGTATGTTGATTAGGTCCATTGCTAGTGAAAGAAAAAAAATTTTAATGTATTAGATAGAATTTTGGAAACAAAATACCTGTTCCTGTATATCCACTTGGTTCTGTAATTACTGAGGGGTTTCTGTAAGCTGAATGCTTAACTGTTGGTTCACATGTTGAAAATTTTCTAAAAAGATAAAAAAAAAAATTAGAACATCTGTTTTGGTGACTATTTTCTTAAGGATTTACATGAGTCTAATCTGTTTGAATGGAAGAATGTAATTGAAAACTAGGAAGGAAAATTCAGGTGTGGAACTTCATTATCTTAATATATGTACATTTCCATGTTTAAGACCACATACAAGCCTGTGTCTTTCAAATGCAGGCAGTCCTCATCTTACAAATGGCTTGTAGGCAGATGTAGGGTATATTCTGTTTGAATCCTGATTATTCAAGTAGGAAAACTGTTCAGATGTCAGTTGTTTGGAATCCAGAAAGTGTTTTGCCACAAAAGCAATATTAAAAATGGTTCTTGGGCTTCCCCCAGGATAGCCAATAATGTCCCTAAAATCCTATACATTTGCAGAGGAATAGTAGCAAACACTTTGTTATACTAATAATTAAAACAATAACATTGAATAAGAGTATTGTTGGCATGACTGGTGGAACCTGAGGAAAAACAGGTTTAATTATAAGAGGATAAAGAAGTAGATTGAGATTGTGAAGTCTCAGACTAGGACTCAAGCATTTTCTTGACTAATAAGCATTTTTAAACACACATTCTCCTTCAAACCTAATTGAATTTTAAAACTTGTGAACTTTTGGTTCCCTTATTTTTTGTCAGTGGAGTTTTATAATGGGATTACTATACTATGATTGAGGTCAGTTATTGACTAGAGATCAAAAGAAAACAAGAGAGGGAGGATGGAGATATGCTGCCAGAAAAAATTTTGAAAAGAGGAGACATACAAATACGAAAGCTAGATGAATAAATATATGTATATATGAGAGTGTGTGTATATATCTCTCTTCCAAAGGAAAGAGGGTTCTTGCCTGTTTCTTGAGTTCCCAGGCTATCCTATATATATATACATATACATATACATATACATATACATATACATATATGTGGGTGTGTGTGTACTAAATAGGAAAGTTGAAATATGTTAGTCTAAGCTGAGTCACACTATTAAAAGAAGATATAATGAGAAAGGAGTAAACTACAGAGCTTGCATTAGTTTTGACAGGGAGACAGCTATTTATTTGCTTTTTGTTGTTGTATAGGGTAGACACTGCAAAGGGGGAAAAACACTAGGAATGTGCTACCTTGAATATGAAAGGTTGAGTCAGAAAAATAATGGAATTTTTTTTTTCAATTTTGTTGCACATTATAAATGGAGTCCTTCTTTGGTGTCCTCAGAGAGAATTCAGAAACATTATTTTCCAATCATGTTTTATTTGGATTGGTTTTTACTTGCATGCAGCCCCACGCCAGTAGGGAACTACAGGGGTAACTCGGCTTTATTCAAGTTACACAGGTGTGATGGATTTCCCAAAATCACACTAACTCAACTATCAGTGAGGAAAAGAAGATAAGGAACTACTCATAGCATGCTTACTTGGAAGAGAGAAAAGAAAGGTGTCACAGGAAGGAGGTTGAGTCATTCAAAAAATATTTTGGGGGCTATGTGCTAAGCACTGGGCTAAGTGCTTAGAGATAAAGCAGAAAAAGTTCTGAGAAATAGTGGTTAAACATACTGTCTCTACCTTTACATGGGAGGCAGGTATAGATAAGTAAATTGGAAATTAAAAGGAATTGTGTTAAGTGCCAATGGTGGAAGTACTAGTGAGTATTAACGAAATATAAAGAAATGTCACCTAACTCAAACTTTAGCAATTAGAAAATACTTCCTAGAATGTTCTAAGTTGATGTGTAAAAGATCGATAGAGTGAAACAGGGGAGATGAGAGGCAAATGTTCCCAGCAAAAGAAATAATATTTGAGATTCAATCATATGGAATTTCTGGAAGGGGAAATGGTGGAGTAGGAGGACCGTAAGCTCACCTCATCCCATAGATATGACTAGATAACACATCAGCATAAATAACCCAGAAAATGACACAAAGACTGACAGAATGAACTCCACAATGAAAGGTAGAGGCCAGCATCAAAGAAGGTAGGAAAGGTAGAGACACAATTTGAAATGCAAATAAATTGCGCCATCCACAGACTGGAGAGAGCAGGGGATGCGATGAAGGGCAAGAAACAGATGACCAAGTCAGGGAACCCCACATGGGGAAGATGAACAACCATAACATTTGGCTTTGAAAGCGAGAGGGACCGAATTTCATGAGTTCTTACAAATAGTGGGACTTAAAACCTGAAATTCTAAAAATTATCTGGCTGTGCTCTGGGAGAGCCCTGAGGCCATCAGGAAGCAAAGTCCCTGGCCTTAAGGAGAGAGCAGAACAAACAGCCCCTGCAGGTATAGCTTAGGGCTAGCAGTTTGAAAAATGCCTGGGGCACACAGGATGAGAGTGATTTACTCATCACAGAGCATGTCCCAGAGAGACAGGGATCTCAGAGAGACCCCTCCAGGAACAAAGGAGCTGGCAGGCACTATTTCCCTTCCCCACCCCCTAGCATAAACATGGGAACCAGAACAGCACCTGCACTCACTATTGAACTTGCTTTCCAGAAGCCTCCTCCCCTCCCATCACTGGAGCTGCTCTCCCTAGTCATACTTATTTCAGTCCCAGTGCTACAGGGCCCCTACCCCTGAAGACCAGCTAAAACTTTACCAGCACTGTCTCCTAATCCATGTCTTCTGTGGAGCCTCAGCCCTGGTGGCAATGTTGGGTGCTTCAGAAGCCTGAAGTATGCCTTTAAAGTATAGCCCACATACTTTTGGGGGATCCTTTTAGGATGGCCCCCATCCTTAGAGCAGCTGTTCCAGGCCTCATTAGCAAGCCTACTAGCATGTACCTTGATAAAACACACCCTACCCCTGCCAGGGACCAAGCACTGCTCTCAATAGGCAAAGAGAGCCACTGCAGACAACTGGACTGAAGGGAAAGTGACAAAAAACAAAACAGGGCACACACAACTTAACAGGAGTTACTCCCTGCAAGGCCAGATCCTGAGAAACAGAGGACGCTACACTGTAAGTGTTCCTGCAGTGCGGTGCAGATGCAGTGTGCACTGCATCTCAGGACCTCTTCTTCATAAGGCCGCTACCTTCATGGGCAGGAGATGCAGCTGACTTTCCTAACACATAGAAACAGACAGAGAGAGTAAGACAAAATAAGGAAACAGAGAAATATATCCCAAACCACAGGAAGAAAGTGACTTAAATGGAACAGATATAAGTAATATATCTAGTAGGGAATTTAAAGTAATTTAAAGATACTCACTGGACTTGAGAAGAGTGGAGGACATCAGTGAGACCCTTAACAAAGAGAGAAAAAAGAACCAATCAGAGATGAAGAACATAATAAATGCAATTAAAAATACACTTGATGGAATAAATAGCAGTCTAGATGAAGCAAAGGAATGAATTAATAACCTGGAAGTCAGAGTAATGGAATATAACCAAGCCTAGCAAATGATAGGACAAATAATTATGCAAATCTAGGATAGTCATAGGGAACTCAGCAATTCCATCAAGTGTAATAACATTCACACTATAGGGATCCCAGAAAAAGAGAGGGAAGAAAATTCATCTAATAAATGCTACATGAAAACTTCCCTTACCTGGTAAACAAAGGAGATATCCAGACCTAGGAAGCACAGGGATTCCCCCAAAAAATTAACCCAAGGAGTTCCACACCAAGATACATAGTAATAAAAATGGCAAGAAGTAGTGATAAAGAAAAACAACTTAAATCAATAAGAGGAAAGAAGATAGTTACATACAAGGGAAGCCCGACACAACTATCAGTAGGTTTTTCAGCAGAACCGTTGCAGATCAGGAGGGAGTGGCATGATATAGTCAAAGGGCTGAAGGGAAAATCTGCAGTCAAGAAGACTATCCAACAAGGCTATTCAGAATAGAAGGAAAGATAAAGAGTTCCTTAGACAAGGAGTTCATGACCACGAAGCCAGCCCTGCAAGAAATACTAAAGGGAGCTCTGTGGAAAGGAAAGACCAGAAGGGACAATATGAAAACTAAGTATATAAAAATAAATCAAGGGATTCGTAAAATAAAATGATGTAAAATATGACACCATATACCTAAAACATGGCAGGGGAGAGAAGTAAAGAATGTGGTCAAGCTTAAGCGACCATCAACTTATTATAAAGTGCTATATGCAAAGGATGTTATATACAAACTTAATGGTAACCACAAATCAAAAATGAGTAAGAGAAAAACAAAGAACAGAGAGTAAAGAATCCAAGTATATCACTAAAGAAAACCATGAAAGAGAGTAAAAGAAGAAAAGATCAAAGAAAAACTATAGAAACAACCACAAAACAAGTTAAAAAAAAGTCAATAAATACATATCTATCAATAATTACTTTGAACGTGAGTAGACTAAATGCTCCAATCAAAAGACATAGGGTGACAGGGTGGATGAAAAAACAAGACCCATCTATATGCTGCCTACAAGAGGCTCATTTCAGACCTAAAGATACCTGCTGATTGAAAGTGAAGGAATAAAGAAACAGTTATGCAAATGAATGTCAAAAGAATGCTGCGTAGCCATACTTACATTGGACAATATAGACTTTAAAACAGTGGTTTTAGACAAGAACACTATATAATCATAAACTGCACAGTTGAATAAGAAGATATAACAATTGCAAATATTTATGTACCCAACATGGGAGCACCAAAATGCGTACAGCATTTATTAACAAACATAAAGGAACTGATCAAAGATAATACAATGATAGTAGGGGACTTTAACACCCCATTTACATCAATGGGAAGATCATCCAAGCAGAAAATCAAGGAAAGAGTGGCTTTGAATGACAAACTGGATAAGATGGATTTAACAGCTATATTAAGAACATTGATCATAATACAGCAGAAAACACGTTTTTTTCAAGTGCACATGGAACATTCTGTAGAATACATCATGTATTAGGCCACAAGACAAGAATCAGATTCAGAAAGATCAAAGTCATACTATACATCTTTTTTGATCCCAACACTATGAAACTAGAAATCAGTCGCAAGAAAAAGTTAGAGAAGACCACAAATACGTGGAGGTTAAATGACATGCTGGTCATCAGTGCATGGGTCAATCAAGAAATCAAAGAAGAAATTTAAAAGTATATGGAGACAAACAAAAATGGAAGCACAGTGGTCTAAAACTTTTGGGATGCAGCAAAAGCAGTTCTAAGAGGGAAGTTTATAGAAATAGAGGCCTACCTCAAGAAGCAAGAAAAATCTCAAATACACAACCTGTCCTTACACCTAAAGGAGCTGTAAAAAGAAAAATAAAATCCCAAACCAGCTCAAGGAAGGAAATAATAAAGATGAGAGTGGAAATAAATGACATAAAAACTAAAACAAAACAAAGAACAAGAGAACAGATGGATAGAACCAGGAGCTAGTTCTTTGAAAAAAAGCAACAAAATGGATAAATCTCTAGCCAGACTCTGCAAGAAAAAAGGAGAAAGGACTCAAATATACAAAATCACAGATGAGAGAGGAGAAATAGCCACTATAGAAATGCAAACAATTATGAGAGAATATTACAAAAAAAACTATATGCCAACGAACTGGATAATCTGGAAAAAATGGTTAAATTCTTAGAGACATATAAACTACCAAAACTGAAGCAGGAAGAAATAGAAAACTTGAACACACTGATAAGCAACAAAGAAATTGAATCCATAACAAAACAAAACAAAACAAAACCTCTCAACAAACAAAAGTCTTGGACCAGACAGCTTCATATGCAAATTCTACCAATCATTTAAAGAGTTAATACCTGGGACACCTGGGTGGCTAGTTGGTTGAGCCACCCAGGTGCCCCTAAAATTCTTTTTAGAGTTCCATTCTGTTTTATAAGACCACTATTAAATGCATATATGCATACATACACATAATGTTTATTTATTTATATGACTGTATCTATATGCATCCATGTATCTACCAACACGGTACTTTACTGAAATAAACTTCCAAGGTTTGAAAAACTAGGCTTCTCTAGTCATATAGACTGCTTATTAAGATGTTGCAGTCTAATTTTTAGAGCAGTAATTATCACAATTTATTAGTCCACCATTTGAAACAATAGCTGTTCTAATGTAATTAACCACTGAAAGAAATATATTTTAAGTGTTCTAAATTGCATTTCTAATTACTTGTAACTAAAACTCTAGAATTTTAAAATCTATTTTGTCTTATGAAAGGTTTCAGTACTTATCTCTGTTGTTGTACTATTACTTTAGATTAGAGTAACTTCATTTTAAAATTACATGTCAAATATCATTTGCTAGTAGTAATGTGAAATGTATGGCTTTAGTCTGAGGAAAATAGCCTGTTTGGCATGTTTTAAAATCATATAGCTAAACAGAATGTCCAGAATGATTAGATCACATCTGGCCTAATGTAGATCTATTTGTACTTGCATAATGCATTACATGTACATACTTTTATATTTTATGACTATTTGGGTAGATCTATTTGTACTTGCATAATGCATTACATGTACATACTGTTATATTTTATGACTATTTGGGTGCATTGATTTTTCTATAAAGAGAACTGTTATCCCCATCTTTTTGCATAGTACACTTAAACATTGGCATAGGTAAACAACTTACTAAAATAAAACCTATGTTGGGCACAGCTATTACTGGTGTTCACAGATTTTACAACTGCAATATTTCTGAAAAGCTGGTCTGAACACTTTGGAACATATACAGAGGCAGTTTGGTAAGTTGCAAAACTTCTACACTTATTTTTGCATTCTAGTCTAGGCCAAATGGTAAGTGTCACTAAATCTGATTCTGTCTTGAATCATGGCCAAGTGTCATACCCAGAAAGAGGCTTTTCCCCCACGTTGGTGATATGAAGCAAATGAAGTGGCTCTGCTAGCAGGCGAATATGAAAAATGTGGAAGAGTTAGAAATAAGTCAACAAAATACAAAAAGTAAATCCAAAATCCAAAGTACAGGCAACTTTAACTGCATTGTTTTTCTCTTGTGGTCCTCTTTGAAGAAATGTATACAATTATTATAAGTAAAGTAAAATTCACTAGCATACTGTAGAAACGAACTGGTCAATATTTTTATCCCCACTTAGCATAAATAACATCTATCTTAAGGTATTAGTTCCTTCTCATGAGGAGGAGGAGGAGCCTCTCTATAGACTGTGTAGTTGTCCTGAGGACATGACAGTTGACTGACTATAGAGTGAGCTAGTCCAGCAATTGAGGCAAGACATGGAAATGTTTGGTTTGACCTACCATATTAAATATGTAATCAGTAAATTTTTATGTTTAGTGGACAAGTCATATGGATTTGGTTCCCCAAACACATCTATTTTTCCCCTAATTTTTTATTTGCAGTAACTTCAAATGTAAAGAAAATTTGCAAGAATAATACTGAAAATTCCTGTATACTGAGATTCACTGATTTAAACTTTTGGCCACATTTGTTTTGTTATGCCCCTTTACTCCTTAGTACTTCATTGGTTCTTTTCTAAGAACAAGACTATTCTCTTAGGTAACCACAGTGAAATTATCAAATTCAGGAAATTTATCATTATTGTAATACTTTTTTCTAGTTGGCAGTCCATAAGGAATGGATAATGCCCAAGGTCACTATTATCTAGCTTTATATCTTTAAAAACCAAAGTATAATTATAAAATATAATTTGATATATAAAATATATAAAATATAATTTGATATTATAAAATATAATTTGATATTTACTGATATATTGATTACTATTAATTAGCACTTCCAGTACTTTATGTTACCAAAAATATGAAAATAGTAGAAAATGATTAAAAGACTATGGTCTCTATACATGATAATGTAGGTAAACATAATTTACACAAACAACAGAGAATAGAATATTCATTCTAATTTCTTTTGCATCTTTAGGGAAAGCACTATCTAAATGAGATCATTGCTTTACATTTCATATAGCTGCCATGCAAATAAAAAACTTGTACTACCAAGAAATTCAAGTTTACTAAATGAGGAATTAGGAAAATACAGCTAAATGGATTATAAAGAGGATAAGTTTTAAAATGTTTCAATGGAAACTAAGGCTTAGCCATTACAATATGTGGCATTTTAGGGACAGAGACAAAACAAATTGCTTTGAAAATCTGATACCATTTTTACCATGATACTCAATATAAAACTTTTTTTTTCCAGTTTATGTTCATCATCATTAGCCATCAGGGAAATTCAAATCAAACCCACATTGAGATACCACCTTACACCAGTTAGAATGGCCCAAATTAACAAGAGAGTAAACAACATCTGTTGGAGAGAGGATGTGGAGAAAGGGGAACCCTCTTACACTGTTGGTGGGAATGCAAGTTGGTGCAGCCTCTTTGGAGAACAGTATGGAGATTCCTTAAGAACTTAAAAATAGAGCTTCCCTATGACCCTGCAATTGCACTACTGGGCATTTACCCCAAAGATACAGATGTAGTGAAAAGAAGGGCCATCTGTACCCCAATGTTCATAGCGGCAATGGCCACAGTCGCCAAACTGTGGAAAAAACCAAGATGCCCTTTAAGAAACAAAAGGATAAAGAAGATCCATATATACAATGGAGTATTATGCCTCCATCAAAAAAAATGAATACCCAACTTTTGTATCAACATGGATAGGACTGGAGGAGATTATGCTTAGTAAAATAAGTCAAGCAGAGAGAGTCAGTTATCATATGGTTTTGCCTATTTGTGGAGCATAAGGAATAACATGGAGGCCATTGGAAGAAGGAGAGGAGAAGTGAGTTGGGGGAAATCAGTATAAAACTTCACAAATAAGAATGCCAGTCATCAAAATACTCATATGTGTTATCGATTTATGAAGTTACATAAGCACTTCTGGCTCTTTAGAATAAAAATATTGAGTTGGCTTTTTAATTTAAAAAAATTCTATTGGTCTGATCTTAATATAACTAAGTGAAAATTATTCTCAACATTTTGGTCAGCTATTTTTTAAACAAATTATTGTGGAGGTATGACAAATATCCTAAAAGACAAGTAGCCATTTGATACTTATACCAGAGTATATTAAATTAACAAGGCCTTCAAATATTCCACACTAAGAATACCTGTTTGTAGAATTTCTACACTAGATCATTTACTCTTCTTTCAGTGGCATCTTGCTTTACATCCTTTTCCCTATAAATCCAGTACCCCACTCTTTCACACTTTTCCAGGCTGTTTAAATATTGGATTGAAAATCACATACCCTGCAACCTTATAAAACACTGTTGCCAAGGAATATGTCATCAGATTGAGTGGAAGCCAAAAGAGACCTTCATTATACAAAAATCATTAAAAAATTATACACAAGTGATTAAGGATAAAATAAATTTACTTACTACTGAATTATAAGCAAGGCACTGTGCTAGGTGCTGTAACATTTGAACAATAAAGCTGAATAAGTCATGATCCCTGTGTTCAAGGAGCATACAGTTCATTGGAGGAGACAAATATACATGCAAATAATTTTAATATGATGCATATTCTTAAGTCTATAATAGAAGTAAAACTTAAATTATATGGAAATATGGAAGAAGGAGGGATTGAATTTTACTAGGGACCTCTTAGAAGCATTCGTGGCAGAAAAAGTATTTGAGCCCAGTCCCAAATGAATGGGTTTAACTTGGACAGGTAAAAAGGAATAGGAGAGGAAAGTAGATGTGGGGTGGAATATATTTCAGACAGAGCGAACATGAAGGTGCAAAAATGTGCAATGTTTACAAGTAGTCCAATGCAACTAGAGTAAGAATTCAGACCATGGAAGACCAGAAAATTGACTGGGGGGTTTAAACGGCATCCTCTATGCAGTGAGGATATAGGATTAAAGTTTTTTGAGCAGTAGAATTTCAGAAACACACTTGGTATTGAATGATCTATTGAGCAATCATTAATTAATAAATGGAAGGGACTGAGACCACTTAGGTTATGCAATCGTAAGACTCAAGTTTATGGGGGCGCCTGGGTGGCTCAGTGGGTTAAAGCCTCTGCCTTCGGCTCGGGTCATGATCCCAGGGTCCTGGGATCGAGCCCCGCATCGGGCTCTCTGCTCCGTGGAGAGCCTGCTTCCTCCTGTCTCTCTGCCTGTCTCTCTGCCTGCCTCTCTGCCTACTTGTCATCTCTGTCTATCAAATAAATAAATAAAACCTTTAAAAAAAAAACACAAATCTTTTAAAAAAAAAAAAAAGACTCAAGTTTATGTAAGTTGATTTGTTAGCTTAATTTGAAAAGGTTAGTGTTTGTGATAAAAAGCCTCTGTGGTGGTCACTTGTGATCCCTACCTCCTGGTATTTATGTCTTTTGAATGTTGAGCTCACCCTTAGTGATTTGCTTCTACAAGAGAATACAGAAAATCTGATGGTATGTCACTTCTGAGATTAGGTTACAAAAACATCTGGCTTCCATCATGTGTGTTCTCTTTCTCATGGATTACCAACTGCCATATTGTGAGGACACTTAGGCAGTCTACAGAAAGGCCCACGTGCCCAGGAACTGATGACTGCCAGCAAGGATGTGAGGTTGGAAGAATATCCTGCCTCACTCTCTCAGGGTGGTTGAGCCTTCAGATAAAATCAAAGCCTTGGCCAATGGCTTGACTGCAACCACATAGAAGACCTTGTGCCATGTAGAAACTGTGTGATAATAAATGTTTATTTTTAAACCACTGAATTTTAGCGTAATTGTTAGGCAGCAATAGCTAACTAATGTAGATGGTCAAATACAGTATCTATCCTGGCTTGTTTTTGTATTAAATCATTCAGTATTTCATTTCTGTATATGATAATGGCTTAAAGATTACTGGGTTATAAATAACAGAATATTCTTTATATTGTTTTGTATAATTTTAACTGTTACATTTTTGTAGATGTTTTTCTCCCCTGGTAATAATTCTAGTTGTTAGAGCTGTGTGTAAAGTGCTCATTCACAAAAACCTTTATGATCCCTTAACATGTACAGCTTTTAGAGAAATGAAAGATATAGGATTTATATGTGATAAAAGTCTTAGGAACCTATTTTGAAATTAGACATTTCTCATATTTTGTTTTTAAAGTTTTTAGAGTACCACAGTTAAAGAATAGTAACTATAAAAATTTGCTGCAACTTTGATAATGAAAAAAAAAGTACTGGAAAGTAATTAAAGAAGTTGCTAATCAGTTCATTAATCAAGTGGATCTGTTACACATTGTACTGAAACAAATTGAAAAAGATGCTGTGCTAGCCAGAAACCCTCTCTCAAAGTCAAAAGTAAAGATGAACTAAATTGACGTTTCCTTTGTGGTTGATTTCTATCTAAGTAGATCTATCTCCAAAACACTGAATAAAGAAAGTTGCATCTGTGTAGAGATTCAAGCCTCCACAAAGATTCTATACTTAGTTACTTGGTACTACAAGATTAAAGTGTATTTAATCAGTTTGCTTTTAGTTTTTGCTTTATGCTTTGTTTGCATTTATAACCCACTGACTCTTTTCATTTTCTAAATAGTACATATACTTAGAAGAAAGAAAAACTAGTAACACCTTGCTCGCTGCATTAAGACAACTGGTTTAACCCAACCAAAAGGATTTAAGAGCCTTATATGTAGGTTACCAAAAAAATCTACCAGTGGACAAAAATATTTGTCAGCAGTCAGAATTATTCCAGTCCTTTCTACTTTCTATGTTTCCTTAGCTATAACCATGGCAATAAGGAATTGTAGCCTGGAAAAATGTAGTCAGATTTTCTTTTTTTTTTTTTTTTTAAGTTTTTATTTATTTATTTGACAGAGATCACAAGTAGGCAGAGAAGCAGGCAGAGAGAGAGGAGGAAGCAGGCTCCCTGCTGAGCAGAGAGCCTAATGCCCAGGACCCTGGAATCATGACCTGAACCGAAGGCAGAGGCTTTAACCCACTGAGCCACCCAGGCGCCCCTGTAGTCAGATTTTCAATTATGATTAGAGTATATCTTCCAAAGAGGTCTCTACAAAAGGTCCAAAGTTCTCTAAAGGGTAAAAGGGGTTACTAAATTCTGACTTAAAACAATATAGTACTTTCTTTCCTTTCTTGATACTGACTTTCAAATGCATTGGGTTTTTTAAAAAGCCAAATCCTAGAATAATTTGCAGGTTCAAAATTAGAATTCATTTGAATTTCATTAGATACTAGCCAGAACATAGCCTGTGTTATTTTCTGAAAGCAGAATAATTTATATTTAAATAATAGCCTAGAAGAGGACACAGGAGACCTGGCAATTTTATTGACCTCCTTGGTATGGACAGATGTGTATGATAACTTCTTTTGACATACTATTTTATTTGTTTATTCCTTTAATTTTGGTTTTCAGTTTTAAAAGAACTCAGGAATATTAGACTCTTGACATATGTAATAGGTATGAGTCTGAAATTCACAAACTCAGATATATAAGTTTAATTTTGTTTATTTTTTGTAGCAGAACTTAATTCTATCTGGAGACCCTATCCTGCTGGGTGGTACCATTTCCTCTGTTTAAAAAAAAAAAAGAGGAAAATATACATAAATTTATACTTCATATACCCCATCACATTATAAGGATACAATGCCCATTCATTAAGAAGTGGATTACATATTTACTCCATTATAGATTATTTAGGATTATGCTGTATTCACAGATGAAAAAAGATGGATGAAGAAATACCACTATATATAATGTGGTTTGCTTTCCAAAAGCATTAATTTAAGCATTTGGCAGATGTCTCCATCTGCTCTAACAGTGAATGATCCCTAAAGACAATGCTTGTCTTCTGTCCTTGTCATCCTCAGTACACTCTTGGCGTTAGCAAATATTTGCCCAAAATGGCTTGAGTCAGGATCCAGAAGAGAGAACTGCCATGTATCATTGATAAGATCTGAATGAAAAATCAGGTGAACGGACACAATTTCCTTTTGTTTTGTTTATCATTGTCCTCTTTCCCACTCTAAGCAAAGGGGTGCGCGCGCGCGCGCGTGTGTGTGTGGTGTGTGTGTGTGTTAAAGAATCAGGGATTTTTTAAAGATTATTTATTTGAAAGAGAGAGATAGGGAGAGCACAAGTGAGGGGTGGGGCAGGGAGGGGGAGAATCAGGTTCCCCACTGAGCAGAGAGCCCTGTGCTGATGCAGGACTCAATCCCAGGACTCAAGCTATAACCCACAACTCGGAGCTTGATCCCAGGACCCTGGGATCATGACCTGAGCTAAAGGCAGACACTTAACCGAGCCACCCAGGTGCCCCAAACAAAGAGGAGTTCTATAAATTGGAAATATCAGTTGGAAGGGGACACTTTCACAGGAGTTGAGATAATTCTTAAGCACAAATTCAAACTAGATTTTAAAGGTTTTTAATTGATTTGCAAAATGTATGGTAGAATTTTCTAGTAATTAGCATCTTGCTGAGATTAAGTGGAGTAATATTTAACTTCAGAATGGTCAAACAGACTTAAAACATACACAGTTATTTTACATGTTTTGAAAACCTAGGTTATAAATTAAAAATACAAAGAAAATCTTAAATAGCTTAATATCACAAGTTATTAATAGATAGTTGAGCATCATTATGTAACAATTGTAAGATATAAATATATAAATCAGTCATATATAAAATGGTAGATCCTACAGAATGTTAAGAATATGAAGACAAGGGGGCACCTGGGTGGCTCAGTGGGTTAAAGCCTCTGCCTTCGGCTCCGGTCATGATCCCAATGTCCTGGGATGGAGCCCCGCATTGGGCTTTCTGCTCGGCAGGGAGCCTGCTTCCCCCTTCCTCTCTCTCTGCCTGCCTCTCTGCCTATCTGTGATCTCTGTCTGTCAAATAAATAAATAAAATCTTTAAAAAAAATATGAAGACAAGCCCTTGACAAATAATAATTAGCTGTGAAAATACTGTAGAAGCAGAGCAGTGGTTTAGCAGCATACTTAAAATTTTATATTTGTAATAAGTCTAACTTTTCCACTAATTATTCATACAACTACATTGAACTTTCTGGAGAAGATATGTCTATGTGTCTCTCTTGAGCTCTCAGGAAAGAGAGAGAGCAACAAGTGATCAAAAGAGAGTGAGAAAGTGAAAGAGCGTGAACAGGGAAATGAGAAAAATAAAACAATTTAATACGTATAGGCATAATAAAAATTGCCTATTCCTCATGGGTAACTTACCTCCCCAAATGACCATGACATTTCCTCTCAAATTTAAATGCCAAACTAGAATTCTGTTTCAGAAGCAAAGGAAATTAAAGAAAAATTGAGTCAAAAAGTTAAGGAAAAGAGTTAATTACATTAGAAAGGGTCCCAATTCACCTAGATACTTACCAGGGTATTTAGTGATTTTTCAGGGTGGCATTTGCTTTTAGTGCTCTTAAAATAGGGATGAAATGAGTTTTACAGATACTAATGGAAGCATAAGGTCACAAAAATGTATTGTAATAGTGCAACTGAAGCCAGGGAAAAGGAAGGCAAATTTGTATCATAGATGAAAGCAAGCTTTCATTCTCTTAAGTCATCTTTCCAGTCAACATTGCCTGTATATCATAAGCAATGAAAATGGGGGGGGGGTGGGCAGATTACTGACATACTCAACACAAAGACATAATGCTCTATAATAATTCTTTTGTGACTTTATCCATTCTTGCCATATCCCAAGGGAATGCAAATATTTCTACATTGCTATGCCATGATACACTTGAGCTGGGAAGGAGAAGACAAAACCAGAGTGATGGTTCTTGTTCTTGGTGTCCATACATGCTTGAATGCTTGTGAGTGTGTGTGTGTGTGTGCGCGCGCGCGCGCATGCATGCACAAAATTTAATGGCTTAAAACAATCATTCACAATTCTGACATTCGGTGTGGCCTTAGCTGGACAGTTCTGCTACTAGTCTCACCTAAGGTCACTCAGGCAGCTACAGTGATTTTGAGGCTCTGCTGAGGCCAGGTGGTCTAGGGTGGACTCAGTCGCATGCCTGGTAGTTAGTTGGGACTGTCAGCCTGGAACTTCCAATCTCATGGCCTCTCCAGAAGGAAGTTCAGACTTTTTATGTGGCCAGTCCAGTGTTCAGGAGGTCAAAGATGAAAGCTACATAGTCTCTTGAGGCCTGGGTCAGAAGCCACAGAGTGTCACTTGTACTGTATTCTATTGACAAAGAAAGTCACAAAGCCATCCCATATTAAAGGGTTGGGGAAATAGATTCTACCTCTAGATGGGAGAAGGTACACATAATACATGCTCATATTTAATCTATCACAGAATTTAAAGGACTATGAAAAAAGTCACAGCAAGTCTTGCATATTCTTAAGTGGAATCATTTTTAATATCCCCCATTTTCTAGTACTCCTCATGGAATCTGTATTTTAAAGTTTTTTTTAAATGATTGATGTTTTATTCTTGAATCTCTTGAAAGCTATTAGTAAGGAGAGATATTTATATTTTACTCATTCAATAAACATTGAGTGCCTGTTGGTGTCAGACACTATAATTTAACCATCACTCTCAGGTCTATCAGCAACAATAGATGTAAATTGATTCTTTGCTGCTTTATTATAATGATTGTTGAACTGTCTTTGCAGGTGCATTACTGACTCTTGATAGAAAAAAAGATTAATTCATATTATATTTATTCACTGAAAACATAAGAAGGTATACTTCCCTATCAAACTCCTTTGGTTGTCACTCTTCTACTATCCCAGAAATGCAGACAGTATCATATAAGATTGTAACTAGAAGGGAAGGGGAAAACTAGTAGGGCTTATTTAAATTGCATTCCAAGGAATATAAAACATACCCTCTTCTCTAGAAATGAAAGCTAGTAGAATGTTAAATCAATAATATACATACTTAATTTATTATTACTTTATACAGTTGTTAACCATTATGTAGTGTGTCTAAAACCAAAGAGATTCAATTGTCATTACAGTGAACAAAATGAAATTTATAAATGGATTGTTACTAGCTTCTTTTTAATTTGTTGTATTGTGCAAAAGAGAGCAGATTCCAGAAATAAAATCAGTTCCGAAGATACAATGTTTCTGCATCTCTATTTTTCCACACCAGTTTTAGTCTTGATGTTGTTTCCCTATGAAGGCTATCTGAAAGCTAAAATCCTATATAAAAATCACCTCAACCATGCCATTTTTACTGACTAGAAGTCAGTTCTATGAAATGTACCATAATACAGGATTTGAATGGTTTTGGTTCAAGAGGCATCTGTACAGACAGCTGAGCTTCAATAACTACATTCTTGTAAAAGAAACTCTGATGGTTGTCTGAATTGTTGGGCTAACATTCTGTTCATGCTTTCATCTTAGAAATGCAACTTAAAGTCTATTTTTTATTTTTATTTATTTGATTATTTATTTATTAAAAGATTTTATTTATGTATTTGACAGACAGAGATCACAAGTAGGCAGAGAGGCAGGCAGAGCAAGAATTGGGGAAGTAGGCTCCCTGCCGAGCAGAGAGCCCGATGCGAGGCTCAATCCCAGGACTTTGAGATCATGACTTGAGCCTAAGGCAGAGGCTTAACCCACTGAGCCACCCAGGTGTCCCAAAGTATATTTTTTAAAGGAGGTTTACACAAAAGATCCTAAAGAGCCAAAGAAATCCTGAGAAAAAGAATAAAGCAGGAAGCATCATGCCTCCTGATTTTAAGCTATACTATAACACTGTAATCATCAAAATAGTATGGTACTGGCATAAAAACGGACAAATAGACCAATGGAACAGAATCAAAAGCATAGAAGTAGACTCAAGGATATATGGTTAGGCAATATTTGATTGTGGAGCCAAGAATACTCAATGAAGAAAAGAGTCTCTTCAATAAATGGTGGTGGGATAATTGGATATTTACATGTAAAAGTATGAAACTGGACCCATATCTTACACCACTCACAAAATTAACTCAAAAGAGATTAAGGATTTAAATGTAAGACCAGAAACCATGAAACTCTTACGGGGGGAAAAAAAAAACAGGGCTAAAGCTCCTTGACATTGGTGTTGGTAATGATGTTTTGGATATAACAGCTCAGATCATGATCCTACAGTCATGAGATCAAGCCCCAAGTCAGGCTTCCTGCTAAGCGGGGGTCTGCTTCTCCCTCTGCCCCTCACCCCACTCTCATTCTTTCTCTCTCTCAAATAAATAAGTAAAATCTTTTTTTAAAACCAAAAATTTAAAAATTAACTGGAGTAATTGTATAACCCATTAAATTCCCTGATCTACTTTGCAGACCTACTTTGTAACCAAGCACGCTGCACCTAACTGCTATGGGAAAAGCGAAGACATGTTGAAACAGTGTCTCTGGGGTGCCTGAATGGTTTAGTTGCTAAGTGTCTGCCTTTGGCTCAGGTCGTGATCCCAGGGTCCTAGGATAAGTGGGACACCTGCTTCTCCCTCTCCCATTCCCGCTGCTTGTGTTCCCTCTCTTGCTGTCTCTCCGTCAAATGAATGTATGAATGAATGAATGCATAGAAAAGAAACAGTCTCTGTGCCCAAGGTACTTAGACACTTAATTATGTACTCACCAATTTGGTATTCAAGGCCTTCCATGGTATTGCCTTCATTATACCTTTTCTGCCTCTGCTGTTTTCCTCATTTACCCTGTGCTCCAACCTAACTGAACGATTACCTTTTCCCTGACTGTACCTTACCTTTCCTACCTCTGTGGCTTTCCTCATCATTGTCACCCTATCCTCTCTTTAAATACAAATTCTTTTATGAAAACTTGCCTCATGAACATACATACCACCATCACCATTTTTCCCCAAATCAAATGTCATTTCTTTTTGTCCTTCTGCCATTGCACTTAATTCTCATTTGTGTTACAGTTGTCTTTACATCCTATCTCTGTCACCCAGTAGATTTGAAATCCTGAAAGTAGAAATACTGTTTTACTCTATTCTTACCACTTAGTAAGAGGCAAAATAGCTGTTTAGTTGAATTAAAAATGAATGCAAAAAAATTGTATGGCCATCTGCCAAAATGTAAAATGTATAATCTGGTAGCAATGTAGGAGAAGTGGTAGCATTTTTTTCCCTTGGAAGTCTGATAAAAATATATGTTCCGATAAAATTAATCACTTGTCCAAAATTTAATAGCTAAACTAACATTTATTGTCTATTCATTACTCTACTTAATATACATAATGTGTTCCTCATATATGTCCATCTCATTATTTAGTCAGAACTATCAGAAGTGCCTGGGTAGCTCACTCAGTTGAGTGTTTGACTCTAGTTTCTACTCTGGTCATAATCTCATGTGTTGTGGGATGGAGCCCTGTGTCAGGCTCCACACTCAGCAGGGAGTCTGCTTGAAGATTCTCTCCCTCTGCCCCCATCCCCCCAAATAAATAAATAAATCATTTTTTTTAAAAACTATCATATTAAATTTCCCTAGTAATTGCCAAGGGCTGTCAGCTGCTCATTAAATCTTGACTTTTTTAATCACAAAGAATTTATAATCTTGCCTTTGAATTTAGAAGCAATGAGGGAGAAATATTTGAATACCCTCTCTGTAGTAAATTGGATATCCAGTTTTCAACTTAGTCTTAATAGGAAAAAAAGAATGAATTCAATTCAGAAGCTTTTCTTTCCTTTTTAATACTTCCCATCCCCCCTTTAACTGAGTGAAAATAGAAGGATATAGTTTTTTTCTCAGTGGTGGGGAGAAAATCTATTTTCATTCACTTTAAGAGGTTTCTCTAATTCAAATGAGACTTGATATATGGATAATCCATATAGCTAAGTTTATAAGGTAATCCTTTGGAAATCAAAGATAAATTTGGCATAGTAACACAGAAATTGATTTGCGTGAGATTTAAACACTGTTTTTTTCCTACCAGCAAAGCTTCCCTTTCCTCCTTCCCCCCAAGTGAATTTTATTGTCAAATGCTGGCACTAACAGTTATTGAAATCACAACTCAGTCTAAAAGCAAACTGACCTATTATTGCCAAAAGATATCAACTTACATCAAACTAATAAAGTGTAGCTCTTAATTTTCAGTTTTAGCTACATATGTCTGTACTTGACCTTAGATTGGAAGTCCATTAAAACTGGGGCGCCTGGGTGGCTCAGTAGGTTAAGCCTCCAGCTCTTGATTTCAACTGAGGTTACTATCTCAATGTTGTGAGATGAGCCCTATGTTGGGCTCTGTGTTCAGTGAGAGGAGTTGGCTTAAAGGTTCTTTCCCTCTCCCTCCATCCCTCCCCTGATTGTGCTTTATCTCTCTCTCTCTCTCTAAAATTCATAAATAAATCTGCCCCTCCCCCATTGTTTTATCTCTCTCTCTCTCTCTCTCTCTCTCTCTAAAATACATAAATAAATTTTAAATACAGAGAAAGTCCATTAAAATTACAAAAGGTTGAGAGACGTTGATAGATACACTTAAAACCCTGTGGATTTTATTTTCTTTTTCCTGCCAGTCACTGTATTTTTCTAACCAAGGTTGTGTCATGTACCCTCCAACAGTACCATCCATCCAGCTGTTATAAAGCTACTGATAGAAGATGTACATTCACTAGGCAATACAGAATTGCAATCACATTGTCAGTGAGGAAATAAGGTGAAGAGTGTATTGCTATCTGTGTAGCATGTCCCTATGTGTGCCACTCACCTTTTTTTTTTCACTTTTTTTTCAAATACCAGGTAGCACTTTGCTTGAAGTTAACTGTTCTTTCATGAAAATCAAGAGGAAGTAGTAACATACACAACTCCAAATTCTTTCCACTCACAACTCCATTCTATACTTTTTGAATATAGATGTCATATTCATGACAGTCACTATACTTCACAAGAAAAAATGAAGTCCAATTGTGACCACTCCAGTCGGAAAGATCTGAATGCCCATGGATGCCTCATCCTTTATCCCTGCTTGCTAGGGATCAGTGGTATCACCTCTCAGACCAACGGTCAAACTTAATAAGAAATTATCTGCTGTCTAGCTCAGATACTTTACTTTTCTAGCTCAAACTCCACTTAGGGTATGGAGGATTTTCTCTGGTGAAATTGAATACAACTACTCTTCCAGCTTTTGCTGTCCTAGAGCAAAAAAAGTATAAATGTCAATAAGAACAAGATGAGTATAATAAGAAGTAGAAAGAAGCCAGGGCTAAAGGCCAAAGTCTAGATAATCACCTGTGAATAACCAGAGTTTTCAGCAAATCCCTAAGCTTTTTCTTCAAAAGATGTTGAAGCATGACCAGCATACCTTTTACTTTGCATAGGTGCTATTTGAATTTCTACCCAAGTCTGTGCTTAGAATCAATCTGATTAGATGCTGATAACCCCCCTTTTTTTTCTTAGAATTAACTCTAGCCCCCCAGCATTTCCTTTGAGGGGGCTTCAGTTTTTCCATGCCTCATTTCAGTTTAAGCATTCCAACCTTTGCTCCAATACAACTAACATTTTTGTACCAACGTGGGGCAAGAACTATCACTCATCTAATCCTCAAAGAATCTTTACAGGGTAGATATCATTATCCCCATTTTATAGGTGAAGTAATTGAATTCCAGAAAATTTAAGTAAGTTAAGTAAGTTGCACACATTTGCTGAATGATAGTTAAAAACCGACCCCAGATTTGCCTAATTTTGCATTCTTTGGTCTTTGTGTTGTTCCATGTTGTCTCCCTATTAAGAAGCTCATTTATATTTGCCTTCCACAGATATCTATCATATCGATATAAAGTTGCAATGCATTTAGCATCAATTCTTTTGAACTGGTCTGGGCTGAACTGCTGATAGAAGTGCTCAAGTGACGACTGTAATAGGTCTAAGTTCAAACCCATGTTCTAATACCTGACCAGCAGAAACTACTCTCTTCTAGGAAAAAGAATAGACCCGAGGATGCCAGAACACTCTGTGCAATCCAAAGCTAAATTCTCTAGTCATTTCTCTAGTCCTTTATTCATTCATATTCTCTCTTGAATGCCCCCCCCCACACACACAATATTTTTTCATGGACACACAATTTTGAAGCTGTTTTTAACTTGGAGGATTTGTCGTTTTCTTCTTTCCTGATTACGTGGCCATACAACCTATACACAACAGTGTGACTCACTCTCTCTGAAACTCCTTGTGGCCCTTTGTTGTGAGTTTTCACTCTGCCTCATTTTTGAATATGCTCTAAAGAGCAGGGATGGCCTTTGGCTAGAAAGAATGGCATGTCAGGAGGGCTCTGTGAGCCATGTTGCTTTTCTTAATCATGGAAAGTCACTATTAGTGGCGTGGCCCAGTTTTCTAATCCAATTTAATTGAATGTACAAGGTTATGGGCATTGGGGATTAAAAACAAGCCCATTTCTACCCAAAGCTCATAGTGCCTTTAAAGCAAAACATAATAATTTGCTCATTGCTTGTGAATTTTTTTGTATATGCCATATATAATTTTGTTTGTATTCTCTGTGCAAGATGATACCTTAAGAAAGAAAAAAATCTGTAAAAGGACTCATGTAACTTGTTCTTCTGAAATATGGTTTGATTTAATTAATTGGCCAGGATGACTGTAAAGTTTAATGTTGCTTTGAAAGTTTGTTCTTCTCATAATAAGAATTTGATTGTCCACACAAAGTACTAACTTACCTGCAACTGAAATAAAAAGAATTCATATATTTGTTATTTTTAAAGAGAATCTGTTTTGGCATTTTGCTGAGTTATTTGTACATTAAAGCCCATATTGAGAAATGTGCCCATTTATAATAAAGTGATAGGTAGAGATTTTCCCAAGTGCTGAGAAAATATTTTATCTAAACTTTTAGGAGAAAAAGAAAAGAAACTAATTTTAAAACATTTCTAACATGTTTTATATGTTTAACTTGCTTTTTGTTCAGTTTGTTTTCTTTTACTCATGTTACTATGATTCAGTTTGTAGATAGCCTGGCTTGCTAAGTGACTTCAATATTTGGGTTTAATTTACTCTTAAGTAAAACCATTTATTTTTGTATGTGGTGTAAAAAAGTGGTCCAGTTTGATTCTTTTCATATAGCTGTCCAGTTTTCTCAGCACCATTTGTTGAAGAGACTGTCTTTTCCCTGTTTTATATTCTTGCCTCCTTTGTTGTAGATTAATTGACCATACTGGTGTGGGGTTATCTTTGGACTCTGTTCTGTTCCATTTTTCTAGGTGTCTGCTTATGTGCTAGTATCATACTGATCTGATTACTACTTTTATAGTGTACTTTGAAATTTGAGATTGTGATACCTCTGGCTATGTTCTTCTTTTTAAGACTGCTTTGGCTATTTGGGGTCTTTTGTGGTTCCATATGTATTTTAGGACTATTAGTTCTAGTTCCGTGGAAAATGTTGATATATAAGGATTGCATTAATTCTGTAGATTGCTCTGAGTAGTATGGACATTTTAACAGTATTTGTTCTTCCAATCCATGAGCATGAAATGTTCCTCCATTTATTTGTATCTTCTTCAGTTCCTTTTATTAATGATTTATAATTTTCACAGTACAGGTCTTTCATTTACTTGTTTAAGTTTATTCCTAGATACTTTATTCTTTCTGGTGTAGTTGTCAATGGGATTGTTATCTTAATTTCTCTTTCTAGCACTTCATTATTCCTATATAGAAATGCAACAGATTTCAATATATTAATTTTGTATTCTGCATCTTTACTGAATTATTTATCAGTTCTAGTAGTTTTTTGGTGGAGTCTTTAGGGTTTTTTAAATATGTCGTGCCATCTACAGATTCTAAAATTTTACTCCTTCCTTACCAGTGGAAAGAACACAAATACATCGTAGCTAAATAACACACTACTAAACAATGAAGGAGTCAACCAAGATATCCAAAAGGAAGTAAAAAAATACATAGAAATAAGTGAAAATGAAAACACAATGACCTGAAATCTTTGGGATTCTCAAGAAACAAGAAAAAAATCTCAAATATTTAACCTTATACTTAAAGTAGTTTGAAAAAGAACTAACAAAGCCCAAAGCCCAAAGGAAATGATAAAGGTTAGGCAGGAAGTAAATGAAATAGAGACAAACAAAACAAAATAAAACGATAGAACAGATCAATGAAGCCAGGAGCTGGTTCTTTGAAAAGATCAACAAAATTGATCAACCTTTAGCCTAACTCATCAAAAAAGAAGAGGACTGAAAAAAAAAATCAGAAATGAAGGAACAAAAGTAATAGCTGACACCACAGAATTACAAAGGATTATAAGAGAATATTGTGAAAAATTATATGCCAACAAATTGTACAACCTGGAAGAAATGGATAAATTCCTAGATATATATAACCTGTCAAAACTGAATCAGGCAGAAATACAAAATTTGAACCAACCAGTTAGAGAAATAAAATTGAATCAGTAGTCAAATCCCCACCCCAAAAAAATTCTAGGACCAGATGGCTCGACAAGTGAATTCTACCAAATGTTTTAAGAAAAATTAATAACTATTCTTCTCAAACTATTTCAGAAAATAGAAGAGATAGGAAATCTTTGAAATTCATTCTATGAAGCCAGCATTACCCTGATACTAAAACCAGATAAAGACACCATAGTAAAAGAGAAGTACAGGCCAATTATCTTTGGTGAATGTAGATGTAAAAGTCCTCAATAAAATATTAGCAAACTAAATCCAACAATACATTAAAAAATCATTCATGACAATTAAGTGGAATTTATTCCAGGGATGCAAGGTGGTTTAATATTTGCAAATCAATTAGCATGATACATCACATTAATAAGAGAAAAGATAAAAACCATACAGTCACCTCAATAGATATAGAAGAGACATTTGACAAAGTGCAACATCCATTCATGTTAAAAACTCTCAAGAAAGTGAAAACCCACAACATCATACTCAGTGCTGAAAAAGAAAAGAGAGCTTTTCCTCTAAAATCAGGAACAAGGCAAGGATGTCCATTCTCACCACTTTTATTCAACATACTTACGGAAGTCCTGGCCACAGCATTCAGATAAGAAAAAGAAATGAAAGTCACTCAAATTGGTTAGGAAGAGTTACTTTTGTTTCTTATCTTCTGCCTTCCAACCGTCACCCACTACCATGCATAGGACAACAACACTTAACTCTGAGCCCAAAAATCTAGAAGAGAGATCTAAATAGCATGAGAAATTCTTAGAACCTTTCTTCTAAAGAGGGATAAATAAGCAGAATTATGAAGATTCATCTGCCCAAAAAGATCTTCCACATAGACTGCATTTCATTGTTTTTTTACATGCACAAGCAAGCAGAGGGAGAGGGAGAAGCAGACTCCCCACTGAGCAGGGAGCCTGACATGGGACTCGATCCCAGGAACCTGAGATCATAACCTGAGCCAAAGGCAGATGTTTAACCAGCTGAGCCACCCAGGTGCCCCCATGCTGCATTTATTAAACAAAATCTTCCTTAAAATTCAAATGAGAGCATCTAATGCTATCAATATTTTACACCTTCAGATTAATTACTCCACTCTGACTTCTTTATGTATTTTGAGTGAATACAATGTATCTTCGAGGAACAGGAATAATGGAAGAAGTAATATAGAAAAGGGAGAACTTGGTGAGAGGACCTCTTTGGGCTGTTTTACTAGGGAATTATGATAGCAAGAATGCCCTATACATCCACTAAGAGGCAGTGGAAGAGTGCTACAAAATAGGGGGAAGCCTCCTACTTTGCAGTTTTGCCTGGTAACACTAATTTGTGTAGCCCAAATCTGATTTTGGGCAGGAGATGGTAAATGATATCAGTAACACTTCCTGGGTGTTGTCTGATTGTATGAATTTTGAAACTAATATCTGCATTGTTATGATTCAGTAAAAAACAGTATGTCATGGTTGTTTATTTTCTTTAAATATTTTTTCCTCATAACTTGTTTTATCCAATGGCTATTTTTACTAGGTTTCTCACTCTGGTTATTTCCAAAGAATGAAGTTTCCCATGCTGGTAATTCCTCATATAATTTCCTTCCTAAGACATTTTTTAAATATCTTACTTTCCTTCTCCCAATGTTGCAGAAATGGCAATGTGAAGGCCAAGGCAAACAAATTATTGCATGACCTAGAAAATGAGATAAATGTCCCATAGTTGTGTATGAAAGATTTCAGACTTAGTGATTTACTAAAGTAGCAATGACTCAGCCTGCTGATCATGGTAAGAGTATAGACTTGAGTCAAAAGATTGATTTTAGTCTACAACTCTGTGACCTTGATCTGGTCATTAAGGCCCTCTAGGTCTCAGGTATCTCCCCTTGCATGAAATGAGGTGGCTGAACTAGACAGTACTTGGTATTTTCTCCCTAGCTATAAACTCAGTGATTTTGAATATAGAAACCTACAAAGTCACTTAGGGGGCAAAATTTTCTATTCATTTATTAATGAAATATTTATTGAGCTACTATATACCATATTTCTTAGAAATAAAAAAGCTAAATATCTTAATCCATCTAAGTCATTTTGCTTATACCTATTTAGAGAAGAGAATGTAAAAAGTTTGCATGAAAAATCAGGAAGTCAGTTTTGGAACTAAATCAAATCAGCAATTAATGCAACCTCAGTTAAATAATGGACTTCCCAATGTATGGAACTGTAACATTCAGGGCTAAATTATATATGAGAATACCTACTTTGAGGAATAATTTTTATGCTCTGGAACCATCACCCCAATATACAGGTGTATTCCATTTCACTCTTCACTTACTACAATTTTCTTTTAGAAAATACAGATTTCTTTCCTATAAAATAAAGTAAAAAGAAAATCTCAGGATGGCTAGAGTTTTTAGTGATAATACAATTCTCAATGGAAAAACAATATATATGCTCCTATCTAAACAGCCCAAAAGAAAAAAAAAAACTTTTAACTCAAATTTGCAGGGCTGGGAGTAGTTATTGATTTATGACTATGTGTTTCAGTTTTCTAGGGTTGCTTAACAAATACTACAGACTGGGTGGCTTAAATAACAATACTTTATTTTATTTTGCTTTATTTATTATAGTTTATTTATTTATTTATATTTAATTTATTTATTATACTTTATTTTATTCTAACAAATACATATAAATAACTTACAATTCTGGAAGTAGAAGTCCAAGATCAAGGTATTGCAGGCTCAATTTCTTTTGTGGCCTCTTTCGTTGGCTTGCAGGTGGCTGCTATCTCACTGTGTTTTCTTTTTTTTTTTTTAATTTTTTTAAATATTTTATTTATTTATTTGACAGACAGAGATCACAGATAGGCAGAGAGGCAGGCAGAGAGAGAGGAAGGGAAGCAGGCTCCCTGCTGAGCAGAGAGTCCAATGTGGGGCTCAATCCCAGGACCCTGGGATCAGGACCTGAGCTGAAGGCAGAGGCTTTAATCCACTGAGCCACCTAGGCATCCCTCACTGTGTTTTCATATGGTCGTTCCTTTCTCTTTGTGGTCTGTGCCCTGATTTTTTTTTTCTTATTAAGGAACAAGTTATATTGGGCTAAGGCCACCCTAACAAACCCACTTTAATTTAATTGCCTCTTTAAAGGCCCTAGTTTCACATACAATCACATTCTAGGGTACGGTGGATTAGGGTTTCAATATAGGAATTTGGCGAGACACAATTCAGCTCATAACACCATGTTTATTTCTATAATAATAAACATAATTTATGTTATTCTTACTACTGTTTTGTGCACTAAATGTGTTTAATTTTGATTTTACAGTTGCCTTGTACATGTATCAGCTTGTCACAGTGTGCCAAAGAAATTTATTGCTTTAAAATACATCTTAATTATAATAATTAAATATTCACATTTTTATGGCATTTGATTTTTTTTTTCTGTTAAACGTGACAGAGAATTGGATGCCATTCACATATCACATATTAGCCAATAAGCCAGACGTTTTTACCATTCTCTATGTTAAGGATTTTGTTTTGTTTTGTTTTTTGGCATGGCAAGGATAGACTTTATGCCTTTAACTTCTAAGACTCCCTTAATTACAGACACAATGGACATTTTACTAGGGATATTGTATATATAGCAGTTTTTAAAACTTGAAGTAGAAATACTAAGAGGGAAAATACTCAGCATAACACAATGCTGAAACACAAAATTGCAACTTTTGACATTTTACCAAATTCTTAATTCTATTTTACAGCCAACTTTAAAAGACATTTTGTAATAAGTAGGTTAAAAAATATTGATAAAATGTAAAGATGAAGAGTTTTAAGAAAATACTAGAAATCATGAGACCTAACTCAAATTATATGCAATAGATTATGTGGCTTTGGTGCTAGACAGCCTGGGTTTGTATCCTGAAAATTCTCACTTACTAACTTACTATACTTATTTGTACTTCATTTTTCTTATCTGTAAAAGGGGGTAAATAATGATACCTATAGGATAGGCTTGGTGTGATGATTAATAATTTACATAAAGCATTTAGCACAGAGTGTGGCATATAGTAAATTCTCAACAATTTCTAGTTATATATTTCTAGTTGTATGTTAGTTAATGTGCCTCTATATACATTTACTTGTATATATGTTATATATTCACATACATAATAGACACATACTAAACTTGATTTTCATATTCTTCAGCCTTCCTTTGGTATACTACTAGAATATATATAGATCAACTAATGCTTAGTCCTTTTGTGGTGGATAGAGTAGCCAAGACGATCCATAGCAGCATGTCTAGTGATTGCCTCACAGATGCTACTTCTAACCTACAAGAGAATTGTTGCACAGAATCCAAAGCCCTACCTTCCATTCCTTTCAGTATTTGGGAAACCTCTTGATACATATAAAGCTTTTTAAATGTCCTTAAATTTTCCTTAGGTCTACATATGTCCTTTATGCTTAACTCATTCAAAGACTATGTGCCTCCCTCATACAACTTCAACAGTACCTGCTATAAGCCTTCTTACACTTTAGACATTAAATAAATCATGAAGTCTGATGAGATCCTGAAACTAACCTATAATCCAAGAAATTGGGAAAGGCTAAAGCCATCCCTACTCTGGATCCATATTAATCGCTGGAAGGCAGGATAGAATAGTGATTAGTGATTGGATTATAGAGGACAAACAATGTGGATTTGAATCCTAGCTCCACAACTTAATATTTGTATGACTCAGGCAAGTTGTTTGGCTTCTCAGTGCCACATTTTTCTCATGTATAAAATGGACACAATCCGATTAAATACTTCATAGAGTGATGAAGTAAATTTGTATTTGTAACATGCTTAAATTAGCTCCTGGCACAAAGTAAGTTACAGGACTTACTATAGGTGTGTGCAACATAAAATCTAATAATGCCTGGCATCTCCTACCTACTTAAAACAGTGACCCCAAAACTAGTCTCTTCCACATAGGTCTTAGACCAAAAGCCTCTCTAAACCTAGTAGAGATCTCCAAACATGGCAGCTGTAGATCTCTTAGCATTTGTGTTGGGGTTCTTCAGTAGACAGCATATTATACATTGGTCAGCCAATCCCTTCCTAAAGAGGCTTAAAAAAATCAGACTGGTGGGACATTTGGTATATGTTTCTTTGATGCTTTACAATCTGTGTCTAGTGTCTGCACTATTATGTCTCTTTCCTGAATTACATTGTCATTACTTATCTGTGTCTATTTTGACTTAAACCAGTCAGTGGAAGAGAGGAAAAATATGGGTCTCATTGAGTTATAATGCTTCTCTATGGTGGTAACTATACTGCCAAAAAAGAAATATTTGTGTGACCATTGGCTGCAAACCAGATCCACATTCTTGAAGAAAGTAGTTATATGGCCACCTTTAAGAAATTCAATCTGCCTTTACCTTCAGTTTTATGTTTTATTTCACTCTATAGTATTCAAGTGAAGGAGAAAAGAAAAGAGAGCTAGCAGCAAAGGTGAGAGTTGAAATATTTTTATGGAGACACCATTATGCAAAATGTGTTGGACTATAGTTGTAAATAGGTGAATGTCTCAACAAAATGCTGTGGGAACACAGAGAAAAGGGTGACTAATATTGTCTTAGGTGACAAAAAAAGTTTTGTTATGGAACTGTCTTCTGAGGCATGGGATGAAGGGTATTGGAGTTCTTTGGTGAATTCATGGCCATGAGTGTACAAAGGACATTCCAGAGAAAAGCAAGAATATGTGTAAAAATATGATGTCATGGAAAGACCTACCATCCTTTAAGAAAAGAGAGTTGGTGTAGCTGGACTATAGGGTTAGTTGTAGAGAGTGGTAGGATACACAAGTAGAATACATATGAGAGACTGAACAGGCAGTAGATGGTAGAGGGCCTTCTATTTCATGCCAAAATTTGGGTTTTGTAATATATAATAGAAAGCCTCTATCAATACCCTTGTGAATATTTCTTATCCTTAAAGTAACAATGAATGGATTTAAGTAGTATAGAAAGAAATGAATATTAGTTAATAAAGTATCTTGCAAAATTGGAAAGGCCATTTTGATTTAGAGAAAACTATTTGAATTATAGAATAATTTTTAAAATAAGCATTTTTACTTCTCTCTAATATGTTCAGGAGCTTTAAGTTAACATGTTCAGTTATTCAAACCATTGTCTAGTAGAGGTCCTTAAGAACCCAATATTAATGAGCAAATATGGCTAAATTGGAATTAGCATATCAATTACGTGTAAATGAATGCTTATAAAGTACTTGAAGGAATTTGAAAAGTTTGTTCTCTTAAGCATTTTAAATATTTTCCTTATAATCTTATTTATACTATTAACTTTATACTGCAAGGAAGGAGTTTGCTAAACAAAGGTAAACATCAATCCTAGTCCCAGGGCAATGGATGAATTCTAAGTTAGCTACTTTGTATTTATTTAGCAAGTATATATTACACAACATCAAGGAACTAGACTCTGTCCTAAGTAGCAGGGATTCAAAGATATGATAGGATACATCACTATTCCTATATAATTCCTGGTTTTGTTGAGAAAATCAAGTTGGAAACAAATGGTCATATTAAAATTTGTTGAATTGGATAATGATGGTGTATACAGGTTGCTGGGTGAATGCAGTGGAAGAAAGAAACTAACTTTCTTTTTTTTTAAATTTAATTTAATTTTTTTTCAGTGTTCCAAGATTCATTGTTTATGTACCATACCCAGTGCTCCATGCAATACATGCCCTCCTCAGTACTCACACAACCGCTCACCTCCCTGAACTCCAAAACCCTGTTTGTTTATCACCCAACTGCCCACTCCTCTCCCCTCCAAAACCCTCAGTTTGTTTCTCAGAGTCCATAGTCTCTCATGGTTCCTCTCCCTACGATTGCCCCCGACTCACTTCTCCTCTCCTTCTTCCAATGTCCTCCATGTTCTTCCTTATGCTCCACAAGTAAGAGAAACCATATGATAATTGATTCTCTGCTTGACTTATTTCACTCAGCATAATCTCTTCCAGTCCCATCCAGGTTGATAACAAAAGTTGGGTATTCATCCTTTTTGATGGAGGCATAATACCCCATTGTATATATGGACCATATCTTCTTTCTCCATTCGTCTGTTGAAGGGCATCTTGGCTCTTTCCACATTTTGGTGACTGTGGCCATTGTTGCTATGAACATTGGGGTACAGATACCCCTTCTTTTCACTACATCTGTATCTTTGGGGTAAATACCCAGTAGTGCAATTGCAGGGTCATAGGGAAGTTCTATTTTTAAGTTCCTGAGGAATCTCCACACTGTTCTCCAAAGAGGCTGCACGAACTTGCATTCCCAGTGAAAGAGGGTTCCCCTTTCTCCACATCCTCTCCAACAGGTGTTGTTTACTGTCTTGTTAATTTTGGCCATTCTAACTGGTGTAAGGTGGTATCTCAAAGTGGTTTTGATTTGAATCTCCCTGGTTGCTAATGAGGATGAACATTTTTTCATGTGTCTGATAGCCATTTGTATGTCTTCATTGGAGAAGTGTCTGTTCATGTCTTCTGCCCATTTCTAAAAAATTTTTATTTACTTATTTAATTTCTTTTCAGTGTTCCAGAATTCATTGTTTATGTAGCACAACCAGTGTTCCATGTAATACGTGCCCTCCATAATACCCACCACCAGGCTCACCCAACCTCCCACCCCTTGCCCCTCCAAACCCTCAGATTGTTTTTCAGAGTCTGGTCTCTCATGGTTCATCTCCCCCTCCAATTTCCCCCAACTCCCTTCTCCTCTCCATCTCCCCATGTCCTCCATGTTATTTCTTGTGCTCCACAAATAAGTGAAAACATATGATAATTGACTCTCTGCTTGACTTATTTCACTCAGCATAATCTCTTCCAGTCCCGTCCAGGTTGATACAAAAGTTGGGTATTCATCCTTTCTGATGGAGGCATGATACTCCTTAGTGTATATGGACCACATCTTCCTTATCCATTCGTCCTTTGAAGGGCATCTTGGTTCTTTCCATAGTTTGGCGACTGTGGCCATTGCTGCTATGAACATTGGGGTACAGATGGCTCTTTTTTTCACTACATCTGTATCTTTGAGGTAAATACCCAGTAGTGCAATTGCAGGGTTGTAGGGAAGCTCTGTTTTTAATTTCTTAAGTAATCTCCACACTGTTTTCCAAAGTGGCTGTACCAACTTGCATTCCCACCAACAGTGTAGGAGAGTTCCCCTTTCTCCACATCCTCTCCAACAGGTGTTGTTTACTGTCTTGTTAATTTTGGCCATTCTAACTGGTTGGTCATTTGTATGTCTTCCTTGGAGAAGTGTCTGTTCATGTCTTCTGCTTATTTTTGATGTGATTATCTGTTTTGTGTGTGTTGAGTTTGAGTTCTTTATAGATCCTGGATATCAGCCCTTTGTCTGTATTGTCATTTGCGAATATCTTCTCCCATTCTGTGGGTTGCCTCTTTGTTTTGTTGACTGTTTCCTTTGCTGTGCAGAAGCTTTTGATCTTGATGAAGTCCCAAAAGTTCATTTTCGCTTTTGTTTCCTTTGCCTTTGGAGACATATCTTGAAAGAAGTTGCTGTGCCTGATGTCATAACGGTTACTGCCTCTGTTCTCCTCTAGGATTCTGATGGATTCCTGCCTCACATTGAGGTCTTTTATCCATTTCGAGTTTATCTTTGTCTATGGTATAAGAGAATGGTCAGGTTTCATTCTTCTACATATAGCTGTCGAATTTTCCCAGCACCATTTAATGAAGAGACTGTCATTTTTCCACTGGATATTTTTTCCTGTTTTGTCAAAGATTATTTGACCATAGAGTTGAGGGTCCATATCTGGGCTCTCTACTCTGTTCCACTGGTCTATGTGTCTGTTTTTATGCCAGTACCATGATATCTTGGTAATCACAGCTTTGAAGCAGAGCTTGAAATCAGGCAACATGATGCCCCAAGTTTTGTTTTTTCTTTTTCAGCATTTCCTTAGCAATTCAGGGTCTATTCTGATTCTATACAAATTTTAGGATTTTTGCTCCAGCTCTTTGAAAAATGCCAGTGGAATTTTGGTTAGAATGGCCTTGAAAGTATAGATTGCTCTAGGCAGTATAGACATTTTAACAATGTTTATTTTTCTGATCCATGAGCATGGAATGGTATTCTATCTTTTCATGTCTTCTTCAGTTACTTTCATGAGTGTTCTGTAGTTCCTCGAGTACAGATCCTTTCCCTCTTTGGTTAGGTTTATTTCCAGGTATCTTATGGTGCTATAGTAAATGGAATCGATTCTCTAATTTCCCTTTCTGTAATTTCATTGTTAATGTATAAGAAAGCAACTGATTTATGTACATTGATTTTGTATCCTGGCACAGTCCTGTTGCTAGGACTTCTAATATTATGTTGCACAAGAGTGGGGAGAGTGGGCATCCTTGTTGTGTTCCTGATCTCAAAGGGAAGGCTGCAAGCTTTTTCCCATTGAGGATGATATTTGCTGTGGGCTTTTCATAGATAGATTTGATGGAGTTCAGGAATGTTCCCTCTATCCCTATACTTTGAAGAGTTTTAATCAGGAACGGATGCTGGATTTTGTCAAATGCTTTTTCTGCATCAACTGAGAGGACCACGTGTTTCTTCTCTCTTCGCTTACTGATTTGTTCCATCACATTGATTGATTTGCAAATGTTGAACCACACTTGCAACCCATGGATAAATCCTACCTGGTTATGGTGGATAATCTTTTTAATGTACTGTTGGATCCTGTTAGTTAGGATCTTGTTCAGAATCTTAGCATCCATATTCATCAGGGATATTGGTCAGAAATTCTCCTTTTTGGTGGGGTCTTTGCCTGGTTTGGGGATCAGGGTAATGTTGGCTTCCTAAAAAGAGTCTGGAAGTTTTCCTTCAGACTCAATTTTTTGAAACAGCTTCAGGAGAACAGGTATTCTTCTTTGAAAGTTTGGTAGAATTCCCCAGGGAATCCATCAGGTCCTGGGCTCTTGTATTTTGGGAGGTTTTTAATCACTGCTTCAATCTTTTTACTAGATATTGGTCTATTCAGGTTGTCAGTTTCTTCCTGGTTTAATTTTGGGAGTTTATAGTTTTCCAGGAATGCATCCATTTCATACAGGTTGCTTGGCTTATTGGCATATAACTGTTGATAATAATTTCTGATGATTGTTTCTATTTCCTTGGTATTAGTTGTGATCTCTCCCTTTTCATTCATAATTTTATTAATTTGGGCTTTCTCTCTTTTGTTTTGTATTACTGTAGCCAATGGTTTATCCATCTTACTGATTCTTTCAAACAACCAGCTTCTAGTTTCCTTGATGCGTTCTATTTTATCTCTAGTTTCTATCTCATTGATCTCTGCTCTAACCTTGAATATTTCCCTTCTCTTGTGTGGAGTTGGCTTAATTTGTTGTTGATTCTCCAGTTCTTTAAGGTGTAAAGACCTCTGGTGTATTCTGGGTTTTCAGTTTTTTTGAGGGAGGCTTGGATGGCTATGTATTTCTTCCTTAGGACTGCCTTTGCTGTATCCCATGGGTTTTGGACCGAAGTGTCTTCATTCTTATTGGTTTCCATGAATTGTTTCAGTTCTTCTTTGATTTCCTGGTTGATCCAAGCATTCTTAAGCAAGGTGATTTTTAGCTTCCAGGTGTTTGAATTCCTTCCAAACTTTTCCTTGTGGTTGAGCTGCAGCTTCAAAGCATTGTGATCTGAGAATATGCAGAGAATAATCTCAGTCTTTTAGTATCAGTTGAGCCTTGATTTGTGACTCATTATGTGGTCTATTCTGGAGAAGGTTCCATGTACACTCAAGAAGAATGAGTATTCTGTTGTTTTCGGGTGGAATGTTCTGTATATATCTGTGAGGTCCATCTGGTCCAATGTGTGGTTCAGAGCTCTGTTTCTGTATTGATTTTCTGCTTGGATGGTTTGTCTATTACTGACAGTGGTGTGTTAATGATATCCTACTATTAATGTATTCATATCAATATGACTCTTTATATTGATTAACAGTTTTCTTATGTAGTTGGCTGCTCCTGTATTGGGGGCATAAATATTTACAATTTTTGGATCTTCTTGGTGGATTGACCCTTTAAGAATTATGGAGTGTCCTTCATGTCTCTTACTACAGTCTTCAGTTTAAAATCTAATTTATCTGATTAGAATTGCTACCCCAGCCTTCTTTTGAGGCCTTTTGGCATGACAGATGCTTCTTCATCCTTTTACTTTCAGTCTGGATGTATCCTTAGGTTCAAGTGGATTTTCTGCCCATTTTTTAATGTGATAATTTGTTTTTTGAGCATTGAGCTTGAGGATTTCTTTATATATCTTGGATATCAGCCCTTTGTATGTCATTTGCTAATATCTTCTCCCATTCCGTGGGTTGTCTCTTTGTTTTGTTGACTGTTTCCTTTGCTGTGCAGACGCTTTTGACCTTGGTGATGTCCCAAAAGTTCATTTTCACTTTTGTTTCCTTTGCCTTTGGACACATGTCTTGAAACAAGTAGCTGTGGCCGATGTCAAAAGAAACTAACTCTTTATGGCAGAAGGGAGCAGGGTATAAGACAAGGATTTATATTTAGGTTCGAATTTGAAGGATAAAAAGTGGTTCTCTTAGTAGATAAAGATTATCAGACTGTGTAGTCAGTATCCTAGGTATTGGGCACAGGTTTTTAAAAAGCTAGGAGAGAGGTGCCTGGGTGGTTCACTCAGTTAAGTATTCAACTCTTAATTTTGGCTCAGGTCATTATGTCAGGGTCATAAGATCAAACCCAGCATTGAGCTAAGATTCTCTCTCTCCTTCTCTTCCCGTTTTTCCCCTCCCCTACTTGCAGGATCTTTCACAAATTAAATAAAAAGTTGGGAGAAATGAAGCTATGCCATGGTCCTAGAACTTCAAAAGTATATTATTTATGGTAGAAATGTGAATGGGCAAGGAGAGGGATAGGGTTGGGGAATTAGACAGTAGCCCAGAAGAGTTCTGATATCAAGGGGTTTGACTTTTATATGGCATAGGATCTATGGACAGGTTTTTAAACAGAAGAGGGTCATGGTCAAATTCAGGTTTTAGTGAGAGATCTCTGGAAGCAATTTGGAGGAAAAGACTAGAGCAAGTGGTTTTCAAACATGTTTTCTTTTATGCAGAGAAAACTTTTCCAAATAAATCTTACATTTAACTAAGGTTCATATAAGACAAGAATGGTATTTTATTAGAAAAAAATATATATTCAAATAGAAAACTTTTATTTACTGCTTCAAACTAAAGTGTGTATAATTGGGGGTTACAGGTGACAGCTCCTTTGTTATGTTAGATTCAGCATCAAATGCATCTGATATAGTAGTGCACCATATTGAGACCATTCTGATTTGCAGTGATGTTATAAATAATAAGTTTTAAGCAACTCTCCATGCCATGTCAAGGGACTCTTATGTTGAAATGATCTAGAAATAAAAAGGAAAGATCTGAGGGAGAAAATCCCTGGCAACAATGACAACATCTCACATAATTTACCATAAATAGAGGCATTCAAAGCTTTTTAAAAATGCTAAATTCATCCATACTGTTGTAATTCATCTCTATTTTTTGTCCTCACTTTTTGTTTCCATGTGCGGAGTAGACATAGCAAATATTTGCTGAATTAAAATTATCAAGAACTAAGTAAAAATTTAAACAACAAAATAATACTTAAGTTATATGAATCCATGAAGATTTGAAGTCAAAAGTAGCTCTATTCTAGAGCAAGACAGATATTCACTGACATTTGTCCTGTATCCAATATCCAATATCCAACACTGATTTATATAAACCTGACCTACCAGAAAATTGGGATAGTAGAAGAGGTCATGCTTTAACAAAGAAGAGACTCATAAATCTGTATGGGGTTAGAGGAGGGATGCTCCTCTCTAGTCTCTTTTCCCTTTTTTTTTTTTTTTTTAAGATTTTATTTATTCATTTGACAGAGATACAGCAAGACAGGGAACACAAGCAGGGGGAGTGGGAGAGGGAGAAGCGGGCTCCCCATGGAGCATGAAGCAGGGATCCTGAGAAGCAGCTGGGATCATGACCCAAGAAGAAGGCAGACATCTAATGATTGAGCCACCCAACCTCTCTAGTTTCATTAGAAAATGCTGCTAAGAAGTGTTGGAAACAAATCTCTTCAAATCCTACGTACCTCTCAGGACCCAGATCAAATTTTACCTTCTCTGTGTGACACACTGATATCTCAACATTTGTGAGGGTTGCCCACGTGGCAGGAACAGCACTAGATGCCAGAGATACAAACATGAAAAAGAGAGTCACTCATCTAAATTCCTAGCATCTATTTTCACTCACTTGAAATCTAATCATTTTTTCCATCTACATATAAGACTGTAAGTCCTAATGACAGCAAAATTTCTGTAAGTTTAATTCAACATAGTTTTACTGGCCACAAACTTTGTGCAGGGCCCATGTTAGATGTTAAGGATAGAAAGATGTCCTCAAGTAGCACAGCAGTCTAACCTGTATAAACCCCAGCAGTCTTCTACAGTATATACATAAACAGCCAGTTGGCTGTGAGAGCAAATCCTTGGAAGCTCCGATTAGATTAAATGGAGATTAAAATATATATTCTCTTTCTCAAATGTGTCATTTTTTATTTCACTTTCTTCAACCCTTGATGACGCCACATGAAGAACCCTTAGGTTCAACTCTAATTATACTTTAAGTGTACTGTTACACTAACAAGTATATTATTATGCTAACCATTGCAACAAGTCCTTCATATTATGAATATATAGGGCTAATTTTCATATATTACCATATATCTCAGCATTCTTTATAATTGTTTGAGGCAGATGGGGGGAACCTTTAATTTTCTATTTTGATGAATAGTTTGTTATTGGTGATGATAGTATTGGGATAGTGTTATTGGGGATTCCTTGGTGCAGTGCTTATCATTATATAACTGTCATATATTATTCATGTATTATTTGATTTAGTGTTACCTACTTGGATCAATTTCTTTTTCAGGTTTCTGCATGTATTTATTTGTTTTGCTTTAAAACAAAAATCAAAAATTAAATTACCAGTGATAGACACATCAGTAGGACCATTTGTAAGAAATATGGAGAGGGAATTTCTCTTCCTTTAAAGTCTGTGAGTTATCTCCACTACAATACCTTTTAAAAGCTACTCAACAATGGTAGACTACTGACTACCAAACCTGGATGTGTTTTCAGTGATTGGCTTTTCTAAGTAATTACTTTCCAGAAAGGAAGGGGAAAGGATGAAAATACCTATCCTGATACCTCCTGAAATGGAAGTGTTAGTTGACTGTATCTGTTACATCACCCTGCATCCATTCAACAATGCTAATCATAAAATGCTAAGTGACCTTTTACTTTACTCGGCCTTAAGCTTGTACTGCTTGACCTTTGAGCCTCAAGTAGGCCTTTCCCCAGCACCCTGCTGTATCTTTAGTACTGAACTCTTGACTCATTATCCATCCTGAAGATCTGCCTTGCCTTAGAGGTACTCTGACATTTGCTAAGATTTCCCACTGGACTTTGCAGACATTTCCAGATCATGACAGTGTCATTTGATATCTTGGTTTTAAACATCATCAGAGTGGCTTGTGCTGAAGAACCTGAGCTAAAGAGAAAGTGGTAAGGTAAAAAGAACAAGGCTATTTCTTTTGTGCTTATTAAGATGGCATGGAAAAAATACTTCTTTTTACTATGAATGCAACCATAAAATCATAAATGTGTTTTCAAGTGATCACAGTATAAAATAGAGTGCCAACAGTAGAAAAGATACAAAGTGGCTCATTTGAAAGAGGGTTTATCTTTGGATAAGCTTTGTAGTTAATAATACGAATTAGAATAAAACTTTACTAACTAATTTCACAGTATCTTTTTTCATCCTCCAAAGAAACTTGTGAATATAGTAAGATAAGGCTTCTCTCCTCATTTTTCAGGTGAGGAGACTGAGGATTAGAAAGGTTAAATGACTCATTCTTAGTTTCCTGGCTTGAATGATACTAAGCAAAATTGAACCTAGGATCTCTGGTCCACATTCTGTGCTCTTTCCACTGTATCATGCTGCATATACTTATGACATGAAATTTGAGGCAGATCCTTCAGGAAGTTTAATTAGCAAAGCAGCCTGTATTCAGGACAGAACTTAAAACTAAGGTAGATATTAAAGAAACACTATAATTATTCAATTCATGTTAGTCTATGCTGTAGGCAAGGGGTATACCTAGGTAATAATTACCTACTCCAGTTTAACCACTGGGTGGTATACATTCACACAGACCTACCCAAAAGTTAGTATAATTGAATTCTGCAAATTAATTTTGCATTGACCCCAAAATACCACAAACCTTAGAATCATATTTCCTTAACATAGTAAATTATTTACAACAAAATTTCAAAGTCTTGTCTTCATTATTTTATGTTGAAATGTCTACAGGAAAATTATAATTTCACTAATTAATTTTTTCTTAATCCATATTAAACTCTCCTACAATTGAAGCATATATGAAAAGACTAGAAATCTATTTTATTTATCTTATAATCTGTAAAGGGAGTATTATAAAAATTAAAAAGGCTTCCTAGAGTAGGAAATAAAAGTTTTAAAAATGAAGTAACAATAAACATTAAGCTCTTTAAATATGTAAGAGGGATATAGAATTAGAAAGCAACCTGGGGGGGACCAATTGGAAGGATTGATGACAATGAAAGTAAATGCATTTTAGGATATTTGGCAGATCAGTCCTTTACTTTTATGCCTTCAATGATATGAGGCCAATAGCATGCCTAAATCTAGGTTTCTATTACCATCTACTATTCATCAATACTGTGAAGAAGTGTAAAGTTAAAAAAAAATTATCACTGTGCAGAGCATCTTTTTAATTGAGGGTTAATTTTATATTTAATATTTCTCCTTCAGTTTCAAACATTATCACTTTAATTATGTCAAGGAAGTAGTTTATTCTATCAAAAAGTTAAGGAAACTGAAGTAGAAGTTTGCAGTTGACACTCAACTGTTTTGAGTTCACTGAAAGTAAAATGCTAAACTGTCAGGAATAAACTGCAGGAACCTCTCTTGAGGCTCGTGAGTGGGCTGAGAAGTGGCAGATGAGGTTATCTGTAGGTAAGGGAATGCATTTAGAGGGGGGACAAAAAAAAAAAGGAGGTTAAATAAACCAGGCTGCATTCACAGGCTGGCAGGCTCCTACTTCTCAGTTCCCATCTTGAAAAAGGGATCTAACAGTTGACTGGTAATTGTTCCCTGAAAAAATTATTTCAGGAAGGTACTGTACCCACAAAGGTCAACATTTTGCTGGTCAACACCTGGAAAGAGATTGGCATCCAAACAAAGACATCCTACTTCCTTAGTACAGGATTAAGATCCTCCATACTTCGTACAATTCTGGTTGCTCCTTCTTTTTAAAAAGCTGTATCAGATAAGGGAACGCATTTGCAATGAACCAGCAAATAGTGAGGATTTCCTGTTAAGAACGGCTAAAAAATTAGGGCTCTTCTATTGGGAAAGATAATGGTCGCGTGAGGCTATGCTCAGAGTCCATCAAATCATAACATCATGAAAGGTTTGGGTAGGAGAGACACAACCCTATTTACCAAACCCAAGAGTATTGGAACTAAGGAGTATCCTTGAAACATTGCAGAGGTAAACAGTGGGGAAGGGGATGTGTTATAGGTGCCTTATGGAATAAGTTATCCCTGAAGTTGTAATGAAATAGCATGTTTTAAAAAATAAAGTAATTCAGGTCAATTCATGCACTGTAAACCTATTGTTAGCAAATAGAAGGTTAGAGAAGCAGAGGACAAATCATTCCTTTCTACAGAGGTGACTTTCACAAGAAATAGAATTGGAAGGCTAAATAGATAATGAGTATGGTATTCTTGAGGCTTTTAGTTTAAAAATTTATTAAAAAAATAAAAATGTATTAAAAGGGTTAGTATTTTAGATAGTAATGCATTTATGGATTACAAAATTCCTTGTTCTTTTCCTACTTTTGGCTTCACATCTGTTTGTATAAAACAACATCATGTCAAAATGATGGATGTAGAAATTCAGGCTCAGTGCTTGTGGAGGCACTATGGTGTAGTGGTTCAGGTTATAGCCTTTGAAACCTCACTGGTGTCCACTGCTTATTAACTGCATGGTCTTGAGCAAGCCTTTTAATTTCTTGGAGGCGCATTTCTCATTTGTAAAATGGCTTTGTAATACCTACCCTATAGGTTTGTTTGAAGAGTCATTGATAAGCAAGTCGCTAAACAAAGTGCGTGGCTCCTCTCCATCTCCCAATGTCCTCCATGTTATTCTTTATGCTCCACAAGTATGGAGAAGTCAGATGGGGGAAACCGAAGGGGGAGACAAACCAGGAGAGACTGTGGACTCTGAGAAACAAACTGAGGTTTTTGGAAGGGAGGATGGTAGGGGGTTGGGTGAGCCTGGTGGTGGGTATTATAGAGGGCACGTATTGCATGGAACACTGGGTGTGGTGCATAAACAACAAATTCTGAAACACTGAAAAGAAATAAAATAAAACAAAATGGAAAAAACAAACAAAAAAAGTGCATGGCACCTAGTAAATGTTAAGTAAATGGCAGTTCTTACTGTTATTGTGGGCTTTAGAGCCATGTGTGTTATCCTGAATTCCAAAGCTTGTAACAGATGTCATGGATAAGGTGTGCCTCCATTTTGCTAATATGGCCGTTTTAAAGTTTTTTGATCATCTTGAATATATATAGCCTTTTGGAAATGTAGATGACACAGTAAAATACCTAATTACAACAAATTTAATTATACAGATATATTCAAATTGCATATGATGTGAAATAATACCTTAATGAAGAACTACTGTTTTCTTCCTCCACTATCCCATTTTGTAAAACAGTTTTGTTTAAATTCTTCACAAGTATCTCTGACATCAATGTTTCTATAAGCATGGAGAACCAATTTTGAGTCACCTAACAGTTTTCTGGAAGACACTACATTCATGTTCATCTAAGTTGTTAGGTAAAGGTACAACACTAATCAGCGTATGCTAACATCACTGTAATTTTGATCTCAAGCCACATATATCTATTTGCATAACACTAGGTAAGTTGATTATTCCATTCATTCTAAATGTTTTATTTTTTATCTTCTCTAGGTACTTACTATATTGCAATTTTAACTGATCTTTCAAAGTCTTTTTTACAATGATATCAAACAGTTAATACAGTGAAGTCACACCCTGTAAATAATCCTTAGATCTATGTTACATTTCATTGTTTTTAACTCCCAATCCAATTCTGTAAATTTGCCTCTGTAATCACCTAAAACTCACATTAATTGAGACCCCAGACTGTGTCCTTTAGAGTACTTTAATATTAAAAGAAAATAACTTAGATAAGGCCCCTTATAATTAAAGAATTTATAAGTACTTGACTATAAGATTGTCGCTTTTTTTCCTCAGACATAATGAGTCGGGAGACATGCCTTATATTTAGGAAGATAGGAATATATATTTTCTTGAAAATTATATCCAGTTACATAACCTTAAGAGCATTCATGTTTTCCTATTTTTAAAAGAAAATAGGAAAATTCATTCCATATATGTGTTAAGTGCCAGGATGATCCATACATGTATGAGACAATGTTCTTGGTGTCATATGAGTTTTCATACTTTGGAGAATATTTAATTCAAGAAAAAATATTGAACACCTACTATGTGCAAAGCATTTGCAGAAAAATATGAGTTGCAGCCTCTGTCCTCAGTAGTTTAAAAACTATTCCAAGGGAATAAAACAAACAAATCATTCTTACCTGGGAAAGTAAAGAAGCTACAGACTGCTCTGGGGTTCTTAGATAGGTGAAGCCATATTTAGTTGAGGAATATCAGAAAAAGCTTTAGGAAGTCAATTCATATTTGAGATGAAGTGTAAAGGATGTGTAAGATAGGCATTTGTGTATGTGTAAGATAGGAGTAAAGTAGTGAGAAAGGGGACCAGAGCCTAATAAGGAAAAGGAAATGACATGAACAAAGGCCTGGTAGAAGAAAAGCAAGAAGTATTATTCAGGAACAATGAGTAGTCCACTTAGATGTAATAAAGAATTCCTGGGAACAATGGGAATATAAGACTGGGCTGTGAATGAGATTAGGCTAGACTGTAAAAACCAACTGTGGCTGCATATCCTTAGAGCTTAGAACTGAGGCTACTGGCTAGCTGATGAACCCACAAATATAGGTAGTGTGCTACATGAGGGACAGGTCTTTCATTAACACCACAAGTTTCTCTGGCCCAATGAAGGGAGTTTGATAGTAATTCTTGCTAAAAATATAATTTTAAAAACAATTAAAAAATAAATAAAATTGAGAAAAGACCAGAGTCTGGGAGAGAAGAAGAGATTGAGAAAAATTTTAGAGACTTATCAGAGGAATTGGAGACCATTTGGATATTGGATTTTAAAGCATTGAAGTATTGGCAATGATAAGGTGTATAGCTATACCATTTAGTTGTACAGTTTTGGTGGTGTAATCAACAAATTTGGCGATATTGATATTACACATAATGTGTAAGGGGATTGCAGAAATGGTTCAGAAGGCAGTTCACATAAGGAAAGAAAGAGGTGAAGAGAAGAAGTCTGCAGGGAAAGAACATACACAGTAATTCATCACAGGGAAAAACAAACTTTTCACCATCAATTAAAGAAACTCAAATGAAAATAACAGTAAGGTAGAGGGGTACCTGGGTGACTCAGTGGGTTAAGTGTCCAACTCTTGATTTTGGCTTGGGTCATAATCTCAGGGGCCTGGGTTTAAGCCCCATGTCAGGCTCGGTGCTGGGTGTAGAGCCTGCTTAAGATTCTCTCTCTCTCTCCCCCTCTCTCCACTCCTTCCACCCTGCCCAGTCACATGCGCTCTCTCTCTCACTCTCTTTCTCAAAGATAAAATAATAGTAAGGTAGAAACATATGTCTATTAGAATGTCTAAGCACAAAATGAGGTGTTAGAAGAGCTGTAGGGTAACAGGTAATGTTTGATGGTGGTTCCATTGCATGACAATTCATGGAAATATATACACAAAACAATGTTAAATGAAAGAATTAGATCACAAGAGAGTATATAAACACTGATTATATCTATAATGTTGAGACATATTAGAAGAGAATTTGAAGGAATGTAGTTTTTGTTCTTTAGCATTTTCTTTCTGGAAGAGTTATTTAACTGCATTCTAATTTGAAAAGAATGAAATGAAAAATGATTTCCCATCATACCCCTAAAACACATATACATACACACATCTTTGCAAATAGATTTTGGTAAAATATGATGTTCAGTGTTTGAGATGTTGCAACATTATCTATAAATCAGGGATGCAACTGAAGTTGTACTTCCCTTCATTATCTTCCATAAGTCTGATGAGGCATTTTTTGATCACTGCTTATTATCGTAATGAGAAAAGAGGAAATCTTTTCCTCGTAAATCCTGACAAGCTGCATTTTAAATCTTTCCTCAGTATAAATTCTTTGCCCCCATTAAATAAATACACAAAGTGTAAGCTTATTATTGCTTATTTTCTCTACCTTTTTCTGAATACTCAGTAGGTCATTCTTGACCTTTACCTGTCAGTTGATATTTGTTCTCCCTTCCCCCAGATTGGCACACACAGTAAGGTTCAGATTTATAAACAGCTAACACTGGATGAATTGAATGCCTACTATGTGGCACACGTTGTTCCCTGGCTTTCTACAGAGAAGATTTTATTTGATCTTGATAGTAACCATGTGAGGTCTGAAATATCCCTATCCTTGTTTCACAAAAACATCAGTTCAGCAAGCAGTTCTCTTCAGATCCTAGAACATTGCTCTTTCCTGCCATGGTGTTTTTCATGGGGCAAGTTCCCAAGAAAAAGAAGGCACACTGTGTGTTAAGGCTTATAGTATAGTTTTTAACATATACAATAATTTTTTAGAAAGCTGCATATTTTAAGAAAACTTTTTTAAAAGTGTGTTGTTTTTCCTTTTTTAATGTATACTGTTGCTATAAAAATTATTACAAGGGAATGTAGAAAATTTGCTACAAAGCAATTCAAAATTATACAAGCAATTTAAGTAGAATCCAAACACGAAGCAAGATTATCTACTTAATGATTTCAATTAAATAAAACAAGCTGATAAAAAATTTGAAGTTTTATTTAAATTGGTACATGATGTTGACATGCTGACTAATTACAGTACAAAATTAACATAGCATTACATAATGCAGCGCATAAGGCAAACAAGGAAACTTTTGAAAAGGTGTGGTAAACCATAAATAACAAGCTATAAGGACTAAATAGGACCATAAAATAAAGTATACTAACTATGAGGATGTTTTCTGACCCATAATATAATATTATTAAGGCTGTATTGGAGAGACTGCAGTACTGGCTTCTTTGAGACTGCCGGAATGTTACTCAGGTTGGAAATGTACATGAGATGATAGCCCACATTTTAAGGTGGGTGAAAGGGGGTATTTGTAAGAAGCACATAGAAAGTTGAATTGAAAAACTGTCTTGTTTGTCCTGTCTTGGAGAAAAGGTAAGTATTTTAGAAATAGGAAATGTAACTGTAATGTAATGAGATTCATATATGTAAATCATGTGTACACAGACTTCCATCTCCTTTTGATCTTAGTCACACTGTGTCTATGGCTCACAGGAGTAAAAAACCTTGATGAGAAGGTAGTTTTACAGAAAAAGAAATTGAGTTAAAATCAGTGAAAGGAACAGCATTTTAAAACAGATACCCAAAAGTAAGTGGCATAAAGAATGCATGCAAAAAAGGTATTGCTTTCTAGTTGAATTCTAAATACTTCTATTGATAATGTACAGCTCACTCAGATTCCAGAGAATAATTGGAAATAGAGACTTTGTGAAAAAGACTTCTCCTTTAACTTGTTCACCTGACAGTGGGCTTTGAATTATATTTTATCACCATTCAGCCTAAGTTAAGATACCCAGCTCACAGCAAGACCATACAAACAGTATCTGAAATACTAAAACACATATTCTATGTAAGTAACATTAAGGTTAGGGTATAGATTGATAAAAGCAATGACAGTAACATTAATGTGATACCAGGAGCTCTGAGTTCCTTCCATCAGCAACGAGGAACATGTTGAAATTACCAGAGAGGGCAGTGCAGTGACTTTTCTAACTTAAATTTGCAAGTAGATGAGCTTTCAACTTTTCAGTCTAAACTATACAGATATCTAATGTCTTTTTAATAAAGATGTGGTGCCAAACATATATATATATATATATATATATATATATATATATATATATATATACATATATAGATATATTTACATATGTTGGTGTGTACCCATCCCACAGGGTATCTGACCAAGACATTAGCCCAGAAAACTGTGTTCTTTTCTTCTCAGGTTTTTGTATAAATGTGTACTTTAAGGACTTTGTGGGCAATACATGATATAAATATGTTTTAGGGCCATCGAAATGCAAATTATAGAATATATAAGATATATATAAATTTATATATATACATATACATATGTATATATATATAACATCGCCATTATCGGATTTATATCTAGGATCCAGTGGGTTTTCCTTACCAAAGAACTGAAATACTGAATGTTATATTACAAAATTACAAAGTTTTAAACTTACTGTTACTCCCTAGTTACTTTCTTTAGAGTGGTTATCATACAAGGTCATCAGAAGATCTGTCATATCTTTCTTCATGACTACGTATTTTATAAAAGTATCATTTTATATTATCCAATAAATGAATGATAGAGTAATTACGGTTATATGGTTCATTATCTTACATCCCTTTCCCTACTGTTAGCTTTTCAGCTCCATATCTTCATTGTCTAGAGTATTTACAATAAGTTAATTCTCTTCTCTGTAAGTTGGTATCATCATCTATAAAATGAGAGGTTAATCTTCATTTAATCCATAAATTCCCTTCTGGCTCTACAATTCCATGTTCCAGTGATTATCCCCAAACTATTATACAAGTTTGTGAGGTTGTTTTTAAAAACAGTATCTAAAAAACAAACAAAAACAAAACACATACACTTTAGTGACCTGCATGAATTGAGAACTCACGTGGCATGAAAAACTCCTTTTTGTTTGACTCTAATTCTAAAAGATTTTATTTATTTATTTATTTTTTATTTTTAAACAATTTTTTTCAATTTTTTATAAACATATAATGTATTATTAGCCCCAGGGGTACAGGTCTGGGAATCACCAGCTTTACACACTTCACAGCACACACTATAGCACATACCCTTCCCAATGTCCATAAGCCCACCACCCTCTCCCTACCCACCTCCACCCGGCCACCCTCAGTTTGTTTAGTGACATTAAGAGTCTCTTGTGGTTTGTCTCCCTCCCAATCCCATCTTGTTTCATTTATCATTTTCCTACTCCCCAAACCACCCAGGTTGCATCTCCACTTCCTCATATCAGTGAGATCATATGATTGTTGTCTTACTCCAATTGACTTATTCTGCTAAGCATAATACCCTCTAGTTCCATCCACATTGTTGCAAATAGCAAGATTTTATTTCTTTTGATGGCTGCATAGTATTCCATTGTGTATATATACTGGATCTTCTTTATACATTCATCTGTCGATGGACATCTGGGTTTTTTCCATAGTTTGGCTATTGTGGACATTGCTGCTATAAACATTCAGGAGCACGTGCCCCTTGGGATCACTACGTTTGTATCTTTTTTTTTTTTTTTAAGATTTTTATGTATTTCACAGACAGAGATCACAAGTAGGCAGAGAGACAGGCAAAGAGAGAGGAGGAAACAGGCTGCTTGTGGAGCAGAGAACCCGATGTGGGGCTCGATCCCAGGACCCGAGGATCACGACCTGAGCCAGAGGCAGAGGCTTTAACCCACTGAGCCACCCAGGTGCCCCACTACATTTGTATCTTTAGGGTAAATACCCAGTAGTGCAATTTCTGGGTCCTAAGGTAGCTCTATTTTCAACTTTTTGAGGAACCTCCATGCTGTTTTCCAGAGTGTCTGCACCAGCTTCCATTCCCACCAACAGTGTAGGAGGGTTCTCTTTTACTCACATTCTCACCAACATCTGTTGTCTCCTGACTTTAATTTTAGCCATTCTGTCTGCTGTGAAGTGTTATCTCACTGTGGTTTTGATTTGTCTTTCCCTGATGCTGAGTGATGTGGAACACTTTTTCATGTGTGTGTTGGCCATCTGCATGTCTTCTTTGCAGAGATGTCTGTTCATGTCCTCTGCCCATTTCTTGATTGGATTATTTGTTCTTTGGGTGCTGAGTTTGCTAAGTTCTTTATAGATTTTGGATACTAGCCCTTTATCTTATATGTCATTTGCAAATATCTTCTCCCATTCTGTCAGATTTCTTTTGGTTTTGTTAACGATTTCCTTTGCTGTGCAAAAGCTTTTGATCTAGATGAAGTCCCAATAGTTCATTTTTGCCCTTGCTTCCCTTGCCTTTGGCGATGTTCCAAGGAAAAAGTTTCTGCGGCTGAGGTTGAAGAGGTTCCTGCCTGTGTTCCCCTCAAGGGTTTTGATGGATACCTTTCTCATTGAGGTCCTTCATCCATTTTGAGTATTTTCGTGTGTGGTGTAAGGAAGTGGTCCAATTTCATTTTTTTGCATGTGGCTGTCCAATTTTCCCAACACCATTTGTTGAAAAGGCTTTTTTCCATTGCACATTCTTTCCTGCCATGTCGAAGATTAGTTGACCATAGAGTTGAGGGACTATTTCTGGACTCTCCATTCTGTTCCATTGATCTATGTGTCTGTTTTTGTGCCAGTACCATGCTGTCTTGATGATGATAGCTTTGTAATCAAGCTTGAAGTCTGCAATTGTGATACCACCAATTTTGGCTTTCTTTTTCAATATTCCTTTGTCTAGTCAAGGTCTTTTCTGGTTCCATATGAATTTTAGGATTATTTGTTCCATTTCTTTGAAATAAATGGATAGGATTTTGATAGGGATTGCATTAAATGTGTAGATTGCCTTAGGTAGCATAGACATTTCATGATATTTGTTCTTCGAATCCATGAGCATGGAACATTTTTCCATTTCTTTGTGTCTTCCTCAATTTCTTTCATGAGTACTTTATAGTTTTATGAGTATGGATTCTTTGCCTCTTTGGTTAGGTTTATTCCTAGGTATCTTATGGTTTTGGGTACAATTGTAAATGGGATTGACTCCTTAATTTCTCTTTCTTCTGTCTTGTTGGTGTAAAGAAATGCAACTGATTTCTGTGCATTGATTTTATATCCTGACACTTTACTGAATTCCTGTACAAGTTCTTGCAGGTTTGGATTGGAGTCCTTTGGGTTTTCCACACATAGTATCACATCATCTGCAAAGAGTGATAGTTTGACTTCTTCTTTGCTGGTTTGGATGCCTTTAATTTCTTTTTTTTTTCCATTGAAAATGATATTTGAGGTGGGTTTTTCATAGACGGCTTTGATGATATTGTAGTATGTGCCCTCTATCCCTACACTTTGAAGAGTTTTGATCAGGAAGGGATGCTGCTGTACTTTGTCAAATGCTTTTTTAGCATCAGTTGAGAGTATTGTATGGTTCTTTTTCTTTCTTTTATTAATGTACTGTGTCACATTCATTGATTTGCAGATGTTGTAACAACCTTGCAGCCCTGGAATAAATCCCACTTAGTCGTGGTGAATAAACCTTTTAATGTACTGTTGGATCCTATTGGCTAGTATTTTGGTGAGAGTTTTCACATCTGTCTTCATCAAGGATATTGGTCTGTAATTCTTTTTTTTTTTTTTTTTTTTTTTTACTTTACTTTACTTTTTTTTTTTTTTTTTTTTTTTTTTTGATGGGATCCTTGTCTGGTTTTGGGATCAAGGTGATGCTGCCCTCATAAAATGAGTTTGGAAGTTTTCCTTCCATTTCTGTTTTTTGGAACAGTTTCAGGAGACTAGGAATTAATTCTTCTTTAAATGTTTGGTAGAATTCCCCTGGTAAGACATCTGGTCCTGGGCTTTTGTTTGTTCGAGATTTTTGATGACTGTTTGAATCTCCTTACTGGTTATGGGTCTGTTCAGGTTTTCTATTTCTTCCTGGTTCAGTTTTGGTAGTTTATATGTCTCTAGGAATGCATCCATTTCTTCCAGATTGTCAAATTTGTTGGCGTAGAGTTGCGCATAGTATGTTCTTATAATTGTTTGTATGTCTTTGATGTTGGTTATGATCTCTCCTCTTTCATTCATGATATTATTTATTTGGTCCTTTCTCTTTTCTTTTTGATAAGTCTGGCCAGTTGTTTATCAATCTTATTAATTCCTTCAAAGAACCAGCTCCTAGTTTTGTAGATTTGTTCTATTGTTTTGGAGTTTTTTTTTTTTTTTTGGTTTCTATTTCATTGATTTCTGCTCTGATCTTTATGATTTCTCTTCTCCTGCTGGGTTTAGGCTTCCTTTGTCGTTCTTTCTTTAGCTCCTTTAGGTGCAGGTTACATTGTGTATTTGAGACCTTTCTTGTTTCTTTTTTTTTTTTTTAAGATTTTATTTATTCATCTGTCAGAGGAAAGAGCGAGAAAGAGAGCACACACAAGCAGACAGAGGCAGAGAGAGAAGCAGGCTCCCTGCTGAGCAAGGAGCCTGATGTGGGACTCGAACCCAGGACCCTGGGATCATGACTTGAGCTGAAGGCAGTGGCTTAACCGACTGAGCCACCCAGGTGTCTCCCTTTCTTGTTCCTTGAGAAAGGCTTGTATCGCTACATATTTTCCTCTCAGGACTGACTTTGCTGTGTCCCACAGATTTTGAACCATTGTGTTTTCATTATCATTTGTTTCCATGAATTTTTCCAATTCTTCTTTAATCTTTTGGTTGACCCATTCATTCTTTAGAAGGATGCTGTTTAGTCTCCATGTATTTGGGTTCTTTCCAACTTTCCTCTTGTGATTGAGTTCTAGCTTCAGGGCATTGTGGTCTGAAAAGATGCAGGGAATGATCCCCATCTTTTGATACCAGTTGAGACCTGATTTATGACCCAGGATGTGATCTATTCTGGAGAATGTTCCATGTGCACTAGGAAAGAATGTGTATTCTCTTGCTCCGGGATGGAATGTTAATGTATCTGTGATGTCCATCTGGTCCAGTGTGTCATTTAAAGCCTTTATTTCCTTGTCGATCTTTTGTTTGTGTCATTTGTCCATTTCAGTGAGGGGAGCATTAAAGTCCCCTACTATTATTGTATTATGGTCGATGTATTTCTTTGATTTTGTTATTAATTGGTTTATGTAGTTGGCTTCTCCCATGTTAGGGGCATAGATATTTAAAATTGTTAGATCTTCTTGTTGGAGAGACCCTTTGAGTATGATATGGTGTCCTTCCTCATTTCTTATTATAGTCTTTGGCTTAAAGTCCAATTGATCTGATATATGGATTGCCACCCCAGCTTTCTTTTGATGTCCATTAGCATGGTAAATTGTTTTCCACCCCCTTGTTTTAAATCTGGAGGTGTCTTCTGTTCTAGAATGAGTTTCTTGTAGGCAGCATATTGATGTGTTGTTGTGTTTTTTTTTTTTTAACCCATTCTGATACCCAGTGTCTTTTGATTGGGGCATTTAGCCCACTTACATTCAGGGTAACTATTGAGAGATATGAATTTAATGCCATTGTATTGCCTGTAAGGTGACTGTTACTGTATATTGTCTCTGTCCCTAAAAGTAGGGTCTATCTTTGCTTAGAGAACCCCTTTCAATATTTCCTGTAGAGCTGGTTTGGTGTTTGCAAATTCTTTCAGTTTTTGTTTATCCTGGAAGCTTTTTATCTCTCCTTCCAATTTCAATGATAGCCTAGCTGGATATAATATTCTTGGTTGCATGTTTTTCTTGTTTAGTGCTCTGAAAATATCATGCCAGTTCTTTCTGGCCTGTCAGGTCTCTGTGGATAAGTCTGCTGCCAATCTCATATTCTTACCATTGTATGTTACAGACTTCTTGTCCCGGGCTGCTTTCGCAACTTTTTCTTTGTTGCTACGACTTGTAAATTTTACTATTAGATGATGGGGTATGGACCTATTCTTATTGATTTTGAGGGGGGTTCTCTGCATGTCCTCGATTTTGATACTTGTTCCCTTTGCCATTATAGGGAAATTCTCTGCAATAATTCTCTCTGATATACCTCGGCTCCCCTCTTTCTTCTTCTTCTGGAATCCCAATTATTCTAATGTTGTTTTGTCTTATGGTATCACTTATCTCTCAAATTCTCCCATCATAGTCCAGTAGTTGTTTGTCTCTCTTTTGCTAAGGTTCTTTATTCTCTGTCCTTTGGTCTTCTATATCACGAATTCTTTCTTCTGCCTCATTTGTCCTAGCAGTAAGAGCCTCCATTTTGTATTGAACCTCATAAATAGTTTTTTTTTTTTTAATTTTGACTTGGTTAGATTTTATTTCTTTTATTTCTCCAGAAAGGGCTTTTATTTCTCCAGACAGGGTTTCTCTAATATCTCCCATGCCTTTTTCAAGCTTGGCTAGAACCTCGAGAATTGTCATTCTGAACTCTATATCTGACATATTACCCATGTCCATATTGATTAGGTCCTTAACCTTCAGTACTGCCTCTTTTTCTTTTTCTTTTTCTTTTTTTTTTTTTTTTTTTTTTTGTGGTGAATTTTTCTGCCTTTTCATTTTGTCCAGATAAGGATATATGAAAGAGCAAATGAAATAATAAATGTGTGGCAAAGACCCCAGGACAAAATGCTTTAACCAAATCAGAAGAGACCCCAAATAGTGGGGGTGGGGGGTGGGGAGAAAGAGGGTAAAGTTCAGAAGAAAAATTTAAAAAAGAAAACAAATAAAAAAGAAATATAAAAAAGAATATGTTAGACTGGTGACTAGAACAAGGTTACCCACTTAATTTTGGGAGTATTTGGTCTCTTAGAAGAAACTACATCCCAAAATTTTAAAGAATGAAAAACGTATATAAGGGTAAAAAGAATGAAAGGATGGAATATGACTATAAAGATGGAATAAAAAATTTTTTCTTAATTTCTAAAAAATGAGTTGATAAAATAAGATGGTTTGTAGAATAAAAATAAAGAAGGTGGAGAGAATTTGCTTAGGCTGGAGACTAGAACAAGCCTGATGCTAGATTTAGGGTGTATTTTGATCTATTAGAAGAAGTTGTACCCCAAATATTTTAGAAGAAAAAACCCTATGTGTATACAAAAAATAAAGTTAGATACAATAAAGGATAAAATATGACTATAATATAATGAAGGTTCAAAAAAGAATATTTTTTAGAAAAGGTATTGCTAAGATAAACTAGTTAAAAAATGTTAAAAGAGGAAAGGGTAAAAGTTCAAAAAATAACAGAAGAAAAAAATAAAATTTAAAAAAATTATCTTTGCAAGACTAATGAATCATGGGGAGAAAGCCATGAATTCCATGCTTTGCTTTCTCTTCCTCTGGAATTCCACTGTTCTCCTTGGTAAGTGACTTTGGTCTTGGCTGGATTTCTTGTTGATCTTCTGGGGGAGGGGTCTGTTGTAGTGATTTTCAAGTCTCTTCCTGAGGCAGAATTGCACCACCCTTACCAGGTCTGCTTTCGGGAGCTTTTTTCCCCTGAATGCTTTCTGTAGAGTTCCAGAAGACAGGAATGAAAATGGTGGTCTCCCAATCTCTGGCCCTGGGGAGACAAGAGCTCGGAGCCCCACTCCTCAGTGCTCCCTCAGAGAAAAGCACTCAGTCATTCCCATCTCCCTGGCCTCTGGCCACACTTGGTGAAAAGTGCTCAATCAGTCCCGTCTCCCTGGCCTCCGGCTGTGCTCTGATCTCACCCACCCTTTGACCAAGCCTGTCTCTGGCACACAGCTTGACCTGGAGTCTCTGAACCCCGTAGATCCCTGAGCTCTTCTGGGGGTGTCTTGCCGGATCTTGTGGAGCCCCCACTCACAGAGCAGTGGCCTGTGCCACATATTATGGTTCATGGTAACCCCAAGTTGAGAGCTCACTCCTCAGCTCTGTCTCTGTAGCCGGCTTCCCTGCTCTAATACCTGTGAGCTCTGTGACACTCAGACACCCCTGATCCTTTGTGATCCCCTGGGACCTGAGGCCACACTGTCCCCGTGTCAGCTCCAACCTGGTTTAGCCACTGGAGTGATGTCCCTCAGTGGAGCAGACTTTTAAAAGTTCTGGTTTTGTGCTCCTTTGCTCTGCCACTTGCCGGGAGCAGGACCCTCCCTCCACGGTCTATCTTCCTGTCGCTTTGGATTCACTTCTCTGCCGGTCCTACCTTTCAGAAGTGGTCAATTTTCTGTTTCTAGAATTGTTGGCTCTTCTTCTCTTCAATCTCCAGTTGGATTTGTAGGTGTTCTCAATGGTTTGATAAGCCATCTAGCTGATCTCCTGCTACCTGATGTTGTCTCAGCCTGCTCCTTCTCTGCCATCTTAACTCCTAGACTCCCTCAAAGTTCTTATTTATTTACTTGACAGAGAGAAAGAGAGAAAGCTGAGCAGGGGGAGCATCAGGCAGAGGGAGAGGGAGAAGCCGGCTCCCCACTGAGTAGAGAGCCTGGTGAGGGGCTCGATCCCATGACCCTTGGATCATGACCGGCGCCAAAGGCAGGCACTTTAACCAACTGAGCCACCTAGGTGGTCTTCAGGTTCATGATAAAATGGTAACTAGGACAGACAAAGATGGAGCAAACTACCAAATCCTGGAGTAGATAATATAATGGTGCATCTGAAAATGCTGTCAAAGCTGGAGATGCTTAGGTAGGGTAACCATGTGGTTAAAAATATCAACTAACTTCCTCTCTAGAGTGCTTTAAAGCCAGGGAGTCAAAAACTGAGGTGGTAAGGAAGGAGTGCAAAGCAGAATTAGAGCTGTTTCTCATAAGTCAATAGGAAGGTACTTTGGGTATTTATTTATATATTTATTAATAACTTATTTTTCTGAATTATGTCTCCCCTCAGATCTAGCCTATAGAATATTGGCATTTTAAGATACCAACATCATCATTGCTCCCAAAGTTACTAGTTTATATGCACAAATGTATATGTAGTTAGTTTTTATGTATCAAGATGCAGTGACTGATTTGATCCCTCCCCTTCTTTCACACTAACCAATTTACAATCTGAATGTATCAGACGCTTGTGGATTATGTCTATTAATCCTTATAATTGTAGCATATTGTATAAAAATAAACATTCTTTCTAAATAATCATTAAGTAAATTCAAAATTGAGTCAAGTAACAGTTAGTGGACATAGAGTCTTAGCTAACATGTAATAAATAATGGGCTCATCCAGTTTACGTCAAGTCTGAGTTCTTCTCTAATGTTAAATGATGAAAGTCATAGGTTGACAGTAAGGATGGTAACCTCCAGGGCACTTGGGTGGCTCAGTGTATTAGGGCCTCTCCCTTTGGCTCAGGTCATGATCCCGGGGTCCTGGGATCGAGGCCCATGTCAGGATCTCTGCTCAGCGGGGAGCCTGCTTCCCTTCCTCTCTGCCTGCCTCTCTGCCCGCTTGTGATCTCTGTCTGTCAGGTAGATGGATAAAAATCTTAAAAAAAAAAAAAAAAAGGATGGCACCTTCCTCAAGTAAGAAGAAATTTTAAAGTTTGCTCTTTTCTTAAAAGCTTTTCCATAATGCATTCAATTCCATTTAAATATTGCAAAAAGCTGAATTGCAAATATTAACCTAAACATGAAATAAAAATGTTGATATTTTATTTAACTAAAAATAGTAATTATGGATAGGCTGCTTTTATGATGGTCATATGTAAAATATATCATTTTACATTGAGAATTTTGTGAGGATTGTCACTGTGATATTATAATAAGAAAATTTGTTTTGACTGCATTAAAAATTCAGTGCATGATTATTGCAATATAAGCGGAAAAGTTGTTTGCTTTTGACAGTCTGTCAGTAGATATAGTCTAGGAAGAAAAGTATGATAGCTGCTATATATAAAACAGTAGGAGAAGGACACAAGCTCAGAGAATATTTTTCCAGCTGCTGTTATTAAATGCATTCTTTTGTAGAAGAGAAGCTGCTTTTTTTCTCTCCTTTTTTGTTTCCATCTCTAAATTCTTTGCTTTCAAGTGGCATGCAAAGCGTCTGTGCCATAAATTGGATTGAGTTGAACCAAAGAAGGAAAATAGGCCCACTGAGGCAAATGCATTTTTACACCCTTCTTTAATAAAATAATGTAAGGAATAGCTAGAAAGCTTCCCCAGACTTTCATCTAAAATTGTTAGAGGGTAGCTGTTGGAAAGCATCACTGTTGACTCCGTTGGACAGTATTGGAGAGGAGCTCAAGAGAATTGTCTCCTCCCTCTGTGTACTTTGTCAAAATAGGTGCTTGGAGCAGAAGTATGACATGAAGGCCAATGTCAGGGAATGCCTCAAAGCAGCAACTTGTGCTCATCTCCTATGACTCCCATCTTTTTTTTTTTTTTTTAAAGAAATCAGATTGAATTGTAAAATGATGGAAATAGGGTTGGACACAAACACATTTATTGTGGGCTCAGCAGCCATTACATATCATTAATGAAAGGACGCAAGGGGTAAAGGGGACCATTTTTTTTTATAAACATATATTTTTATCCCCAGGGGTACAGATCTGTGAATCACCAGGTTTACACACTTCACAGCACTCACCAAAGCACATACCATCCCCAATGTCCATAATCCCTCCCCCTTCTCCCAAACACCCTCCCCCCAGCAACCCTCAGTTTCTTTTGTGAAATTAAGAGTCACTTATGGTTTGTCTCCCTCCCAATCCCATCTTGTTTCATTTATTCTTCTCCTACCCACTTAAGCCCCCATGTTGCATCACCACTTCCTCATATCAGGAAGATCATATGATAGTTGTCTTTCTCTGCTTGACTTATTTCGCTAAGCATGATACGCTCTAGTTCCATCCATGTTGTCACAAATGGCAAAATTTCATTTCTTTTGATGGCTGCATAGTATTGCATTGTGTATATATACCACATCTTCTTAATCCATTCATCTGTTGATGGACATCTAGGTTCTTTCCATAGTTTGGCTGTTGTGGACATTGCTGCTATAAACATTCGGGTGCACGTGCCCCTTTGGATCACTACGTTTGTATCTTTAGGGTAAATACCCAGTAGTGCAATTGCTGGGTCATAGGGCAGTTCTATTTTCAACATTTTGAGGAACCTCCATGCTGTTTTCCAGAGTGGCTGCACCAGCTTGTATTCCCACCAACAGTATAGGAGGGTTCCCCTTTCTCCGCATCCTCGCCAGCATCTGTCATTGCCTGACTTGTTGACTTTAGCCATTCTGACTGGTGTGAGGTGATATCTCATTGTGGTTTTGATTTGTATTTCCCTGATGCCGAGTGATATGGAGCACTTTTTCATGTGTCTGTTGGCCATCTGGATGTCTTCTTTGCAGAAATGTCTGTTCATGTCCTCTGCCCATTTCTTGATTGGATTATTTGTTCTTTGGGTGTTGAGTTTGCTAAGTTCTTTATAGATTCTGGACACTAGTCCTTTATCTGATATGTCGTTTGCAAATATCTTCTCCCATACTGTCAGTTGTCTTTTGATTTTGTTAACTGTTTCCTTTGCTGTGCAAAAGCTTTTGATCTTGATGAAATCCCAATAGTTCATTTTTGCCCTTGCTTCCCTTGCCTTTGGCGTTGTTCCTAGGAAGATGTTGCTGCGGCTGAGGTCGAAGAGGTTGCTGCCTGTGTTCTCCTCAAGGATTTTGATGGATTCCTTTCACACATTGAGGTCCTTCATCCATTTTGCATCTATTTTTCTGTGTGGTGTAAGGAAATGTTCCAATTTCATTTTTCTGCATGTGGCTGTCCAATTTTCCCAGCACCATTTATTGAAGAGGCTGTCTTTTTTCCATTGGACATTCTTTCCTGCTTTGTCGAAGATGAGTTGACTGTAGAGTTGAGGGTCTATTTCTGGGCTCCCTATTCTGTTCCATTGATCTATGGGTCTGTTTTTGTGCCAGTACCATGCTGTCTTGATGATGACAGCTTTGTAATAGAGCTTGAAGTCTGGAATTGTGATGCCACCAACTTTGGCCTTCTTTTTCAATATCCCTTTGGCTATTCGAGGTCTTTTCTGGTTCCATATAAATTTTAGAATTATTTGTTCCATTTCTTTGAAAAAGATGGATGGTACTTTGATAGGAATTGCATTAAATGTGTAGACTGCTTTAGGTAGCATAGACATTTTCACAATGTTTATTCTTCCAATCCAGGAGCATGGAACATTTTTCCATTTCTTTGTGTCTTCCTCAATTTCTTTCATGAGTACTTTATAGATTTCTGAGTATAGATTCTGTGTCTCTTCGGTTAGGTTTATTCCTCAGTATCTTATGGTTTTGGGTGCAATTGTCAATGGGATGGACTCCTTAATTTCTCTTTCTTCTGTCTTGCTGTTGGTGGAGAGAAATGCAACTGATTTCTGTGCATTGATTTTATATCCTGACACTTTCCTGAATTCCAGTACAAGTTCTAGCAGTTTTGGAGTGGAGTCTTTTGGGTTTTCCACATATAGTATCTTATCATTTGCGAAGAGTGATAATTTGACTTCTTCTTTGCCGATTTGGATGCCTTTAATTTCCTTTTGTTGTCTAATTGCTGAGGCTAGGGCCTCTAGTACTATGTTGAATAGCAGTGGTGATAATGGACATCCTTGCCGTGTTCCTGACCTTAGCAGAAAAGTTTTCAGTTTTTCTCCATTGAGAATGATATTTGTGGTGGGTTTTTCATAGATGGCTTTGATGATATTGAGGTATGTGCCCTCTATCCCTACACTTAGAAGAGTTTTGATCAGGAAGGGATGCTGTACTTTGTCAAATGCTTTTTCGGCATCTATTGAGAGTATCCTATGGTTCTTGTTCTTTCTTTTATTGATGTGTTGTATCACATTGACTTATTTGCGGATGTTGAACTAACCTTGCAGCCCTGGAATAAATCCCACTTGGTCGTGGTGAATAATCCTTTTAATGTACTGTTGAATCCTATTGGCTAGTATTTTGGTGAGAATTTTCGCATCTGTGTTCATCAAGGATATTGGTCTATAGCTCTCTTTTTTGATGGGATCCTTGTCTGGTTTTAGGATCAAGACGATGCTGGCCTCATAAAATGAGTTTGGAAGTTTTCCTTCCATTTCTATTTTTTGGAACAGTTTCAGGAGAATAGGAATTAGTTCTTCTTTAAATGTTTGGTAGAATTCCCCCGGGAAGTCATCTGGCCCAGGGCTTTTGTTTGCTTGGAGATTTTTAATGACTGTTTCAATCTCCTTACTGGTTATGGGTCTGTTCAGGCTTTCTATTTCTTCCTGGTTCAGTTGCGGTAGTTTATATGTTTCTAGGAATGCATCCATTTCTTCCAGATTGTCAAATTTATTGGCGTAGAGTTGCTCATAGTATGTGCTTATAATAGTTTGTATTTCTTTGGTGTTAGTTGTGATCTCTCCACTTTCATTCATGATTTTATTTATTTGGGTCCTTTCTCTTTTTTCGAAAAGTTGGGCCAGGGGTATATCAATTTTATTAATTCTTTCAAAAAAACAGCTCCTAGTTTCGTTGATTTATTTTATTGTTTTTTTGGTTACTATTTCATTGATTTCTGCTCTGATCTTTATGATTTCTCTTCTCCTGCTGGTCTTAGGGTTTCTTTCTTGTTCTTTCTCCAGCTCCTTTAGGTGTAGGGTTAGGTTGTGTACCTGAGACCTTTCTTGTTTCTTGAGAAAGTCTTGTACCACTATATATTTTCCTCTCAAGACTGCCTTTGTTGTGTCCCACAGATCTTGAAACGTTGTATTTTCATTATCATTTGTTTCCATGATTTTTTCAATTCTTCTTTAATTTCCTGGTTGACCCATTCATTCTTTAGAAGGATGCTGTTTAGTCTCCATGTATTTGGGTTCTTTTCAAACTTCCTTTTGTGTTTGAGTTCTAGCTTTAGAGCATTGTGGTCTGAAAATATGCAGGGAATGATCCCAATCTTTTGATACCGGTTGAGTCCTGATTTAGGACTCAATAGGATGTGATCTATTCTGGAGAAAGTTCCATGTGCACTAGAGAAGAATGTGAATTCTGTTGCTTTGGGATGAAATGTTCTGAATATATCTGTGATGTCCATCTGGTCCAGTGTGTCATTTATGGCCATTATTTCCTTGCTGATCTTTTGCTTGGATGATCTGTCCATTTCAGTGAGGGGAGTGTTAAAGTTCCCTACTATTATTGTATTATTGTTGATGTGTTTCTTTGATTTTGTTATTAATTGTTTTATATAGTTGGCTGCTCCCACGTTGGGAGCATAGATATTTAAAATTGTTAAATCTTCTTGTTGGACAGACCCTTTGAGTATGATATAGTGTCCTTCCTCATCTCTTATTATAGTCTTTGGCTTAAAATCTAATTGATCTGATATAAGGATTGCCACTCCTGCTTTCTTCTGATGTCCATTAGCATGGTAAATTCTTTTCCACCCCCTCACTTTAAATCTGGAGGTGTCTTCGGGCTTAAAATGAGTTTCTTGGAGGCAACATATAGATGGGTTTTGTTTTTTTATGTATTCTGATACTCTGTGTCTTTTGACAGGGGCATTTAGCCCATTAACATTCAGGGTAACTATTGAGAGATATGAATTTAGTGCCATTGTATTGCCTGTAAGGTGACTGTTAATGTATATGGTCTCTGTTCCTTTCTGATCTACCACTTGTAGGCTCTCTCTTTGCTTAGAGGACCCCTTTCAATATTTCCTGTAGAGCTGGTTTGGTGTTTGCAAATTCTTTCAGTTTTTGTTTGTCCTGGAAGCTTTTAATGTCTCCTTCTATTTTCAATGATAGCCTAGCTGGATATAGTATTCTTGGCTGCATGTTTTTCTTGTTTAGTGCTCTGAAAATATCATGCCAGCTCTTTCTGGCCTTCCAGGTCTCTGTGGATAAGTCAGCTGCCAATCTAATATTTTTACCATTGTATGTTACAGACATCTTTCCCGGGCTGCTTTCAGGATTTTCTCTTTGTCACTGAGAGTCGTAAATTTTACTGTTAGGTGATGGGGTGTGGGCCTATTTTTATTGATTTTGAGGGGCGTTCTCTGAACCTCCTGAATTTTGATGCTCGTTCCCTTTGCCATATTGGGGAAATTCTCCCCAATAATTCTCTCCATTATACCTTCTGCTCCCCTCTCTCTTTCTTCTTCTTCTGGAATCCCAATTATTCTAATGTTGTTTTGTCATATGGTGTCATTTATCTCTCGAATTCTCTAAAGGGGACCATTTTGATGTCACTTTCATTCTTTGTAAAGACAGATCATTCACTGATGAGAAATAAACTGACATCCACAAAATTTTAGAGGCCAGTAATACTTTTATGCCTTCTTATCCTGTAGGTAATTTCTGTAGGTAAACATGTAACTTTTTAATACTCGTTAATGTAAACTGAAAGAATGGATGTTGTTGGATATAAGTCACATTTACTGGTATCAGTGTATTTCTGTATTGAAACAGTATATTTTTTCTTTACCAATGTACATACTCTTCCTAATATACCACTTCAGCTAAAGTTAATGTCCAAATCCAGTATTTCAAAGTTGATATGCTTTTTATTAAGAAATACAATTTGGAACACTGAAAAAAAATTCCAAAAAAAAGAAATATAATTTGGTCTTACTTTCTACCTATAAAAGGCCATAATCCTTATACATCAGCTCTAAAGTTAGTTCCGCTTTCTTCCTTTTCTTGTTCTTTATTCTCCTTGCCAAATGCTCTTCAAAGTATTTTATTTTCCCTTGTGGACATTAGCTGTTTTAAGGATCTATATTATAGCAGGGAGCAATGATTTTAATTTGACTGCCTCTGTGCCCTTACCCCTATTGATAAATTAATGCTTTCTGTTTTTAGTATTCCAAAGAAGAATGAAATTTCTAAGATATAACTGGTCATAAGGAACAGTCTAAACAGAGGACCGTTCCAGGAAAGACAGTATCTGTGTACCTAGCATGGATCTTGGCCCCGCCCTTCTTCTAAGTGTCTAACATATTCTCATAGTCATTTCTTCTATGTTGTGATTTTTTTTTTAAGTAAAGCACTTTTAGATGTCCCATATGGTTTAAAACAAATCAGAAATTCATGTCCTAAATGTTTTGTTAGTCAGAGTAATTAAATTGATCAGTTCTGGGAGCAGTGGAAACAAAATAATGGGGTCATTGAAGCAGTCAGGCTCTAAAGGGAACCTGAGCTCATTCAGATATCAAATCTAATAATTGTTCTACACCTGTATGCACAGTCCCAATGAGCAAATTCACATTAAAGCTTTAGTAGAACACTTTCTGTGCTGTGGTGTGAAGGGACTTGCTACCGTTTCACAAGAAAACACCGAATATTTTTTGGCAATATGTTTTGTTGTGATGTTTTAACTAAGCTCTATGTGTGTAGGTTGGTGCTCTGTCCCTACCTAGGGAGAAAGAAAAGGGAGCTATGCATAACTGGGAATGGTTTTATTAACTATTTAAAGATAATAAAAGTTCTCAAGCATTAGCTACCTGGAGGCAGTAATACAAGATAAGGGAACTCACTGGATTGGGGGAGAGTGGAGTTTTATTAAACAACCTTTGCAACCTAGTAGAAATGAGGATCATTTAACCCTTTCCCTTCATAAAATAAAGTGGTATCAAACATGATTTGGGTTATTCAAGTAGAAATTAGCAACTAGACATTCTGTGTAGTAATGCAGTGTTTGATTTCTCCTATATCACTATATGACTGTTATAGCAAATTGCTTTTGATTCTTTACAAGATACCTGAGGAGAGTTGACAGATCTAAAAAAAAATGTTGAAGATCCAAAGAGTGGAAAGATGAATTTAACTCTGCCCTATAGTGACCACTGAGCTAACAGATCTTCAATGAACTCTCTCACTGGAGGCTTCAAAGCACATAGAAAAACAAATATAAGATTTGCAGTGTATACTGAACTATGAAAGACAGATATGGCCAGTCCTCTTTACCAAAAAAGACAATCATAACTGAATTAACTCACCTAAAGAATAGTGTTAACATACATGCACAAACTTATTCGTGAATATTATGCTCTAATATTTTCACTTTGTGGATAAAAAAAGGGACATATTCATTTTTGTATTCATTCTAATATATTTCCAAGTATTAAGGAAACAGATGCAAATGGCAATTCCTGCCTTTCTAGAGCTCACAGTAAAGTGGGGGAAACAGCACAAGGGCAGTCACAGTGTAAAGTTCAAGCTTAATCTTAACAGAGTAGTAGGAGTTTCTTGGGCAGGAAGGGAAAAAGGAAGAGAAGCATGTTTCAAGAAAGCAAACAGCATTTCTGGAGGCAAGGGGAGAGCGTGGTATATTCAAGGATGAGCAAGCAGCTCAGCATTACTGAAGTACAGGTATGAGAAGCTAGTAAGATGAATTGTCTTAAAAGACCTTGGATACTAAAGAGTTTGATTTGTTTTTTATTGTGTGGGTGATAAAGAGCCATTTCCAGTTTCTTTTCCAGAATCTCCTTACAACATGTAAGGTTGATGGGGTGGGGATGAGGCTAGAGGCAGGAGAGACTCAAAAGGGATTTATTCTAAGAGCCTAGGCAATGGAAGAAGGCCTGCCCTGGAAAAATGGCAGTGGAGATGATGATGACAATGTTGAAGAAACTGATCCAAGAATACTTATGGAGTTAGAAGGAACTGAACTTACTGAACACTTACTTGAATATAAGGGTGAAAAAAAAAAGGAGTCCAGGGTGATGGTTTGAGGTTTTTTGGTTTCTTGTTTTCATTTTTATGACTTGGTATATGATGGCTCTATTAGTTTTCTAAGGCTGTTATCACAAAGTACCACAAACTAAATGGTTTAAACAACAGAAATTAATTGTCTCATACTTTGGAAGGATAGAAGTCCAAGATCAAGGTGTTGGCAGGGCCAGGCTCCACCTGAAGGTGCTAAGGAAAGATCTGTTCCAGGTCACTCTCTTAGCTTCTGGTGGTTTGCTGGCAATCTTTGACATCCTTTGGCTTATAGAAGCATCTCCCCTATCTCTGCCTTCATTTTCACATGGTGTTCTCTGTGAGTATTGCTTTCCAAATTCCTCCTTTTTATAAGAACACCAGTCATTTTTTATTGTAGCCTACCCTGATGATTTCATTTTAAATTGACTGCCTCTGTAAAGACCCTATTTTAAAATAAAGCCACATACTAAAGTAATATGGGGGACTAGGGCTTCAACATAAGAACTTGGGGGTGGGGACCCAATTCAATCCATTTCATGGTTCCTTTCATCAAAATAAGGAGACATGAAAAGGAGAGGATAGGATCAAAGAAAAGGAAATCATCTTGGCTTGGATCTTGGAAGTGAATTAGGTTCAAAGCAATCAGGAAAAATATTTAGAAGGTGAATGAGTCTGTAGCCTAGAGCCCAAGGAATATAGGATTGAGATCCATTAGCATAAAGAAGGTTGAGTAGTTGGAGTTTTATAAGTGGATGAATATACCCATAGAGAATTGCTTATGGAAAGTATATAGAATAATATGGGAAAGCATAAAGGATAAAAGCCTGAAAATTACTAATATATAATGAACAAGGAAAAGAATAGTAGTTTGTAAAAGAAACAGAAAGGGACAGTCAAGGAGGTAATTTGAAAATTAAGAAAAGTGGTAATATGCAAGCCAAGAGAGGAGAGAGTTTTGTGGAAGAAATAATTGTCGGGGCGCCTGGGTGGCTCAGTGGATTAAGCCACTGCCTTCGGCTCAGGTCATGATCTCAGGGTCCTGGGATCGGGTCCCGCATCGAGCTCTCTGCTCAGCAGGGAGCTTGCTTCCCTCTCTCTCTCTCTCTCTGGCTGCCTCTCTGTCTACTTGTGATTTCTCTCTGTCAAATAAATAAATCTTTAAAAAAAAAAAAAAGAAATAATTGTCAACAATATCATGTGAGGTCAAGGAAAATACCATCTGAAAAAAAAGTCCTAATCCTTAAGGCACGAATGTGATGTTCATTCAGAATGGACCTTTTCATATATACAGGCATCAAGGAACACACCTAGTATTGTCAATAGAATTTCACTCTATTGTATTACTAGGGAAAATAAAAGAATAAATTTACTTACATAGTATGACATTTTATACTTATAGAAATTATATTTTTTACACTATAAGAAAGTATATTTTAATCTATAAGAAAGTATTCACTGCTGGAGTATCTTTCAAAAGATAGCTGAATAATCCTGAAAAACTATTTTAGAAGTAATGCATACAAAGTGTGCATTTGAAATGAAATTCTGATACTTACAGTTATTGAATTTTGTGGCTAGTGCTCAGAATAGGATAAAATAGAGCCTCTCAGAATGAGATTATAATGTGGTTGGTCAGAAGAGAGCCTTCTAAGGAATTATCTGTCATCAGACAACAGATAATTATCTGTCAAACAGATAACATCAAGTCATCTGTTTTTATGTCTTCCACGTTGGAGGTCTCAGTACTGCTAAATGTCCTTTTACGTACCCCTCCCCAGTCTAACCATACATAGCCTTTTGCCTCAAATCCCCTAAAAACACAAAGCTATCCCTAGAATCAATTTCAAAGAGTTACAATTAGATCCTTAGTAAAAGAAAGTATTGAAAAGGTAAGGTAGACTTCTGAGACTATATTGGCTCATTTAAATATGTGTATATAGGAACAAATGGTATATTTATGTCTTTAAGTCCTCAATAAAAGTTTTGTTCAGAAAAAGAAACAATAGGTATATGTTGAATGGCTGTTTAGTATTGAGAAGGCTAATAAAGAGATGAATGAGATACATTCTTGAAAAGGCAGTATACAAAATGATAGTGAAAAGTATGAAACTGGCTAACATTAAAAGCTAAGTTGTATGATATCGGAGTCTAGAGGAAAGAAAGATCAGTGAAGGCCAAAGAGGTCAGGAAGGTGGGGTTTGAACTGAGCTTTGAAGGGTGGGTGGAGTTTAACAGAGAGGAGGGAGAAGGCAGACGTGGGTACATAAAAGTCTGGAATATGTATAGGTGTCTTCATGGAACAATTATAAAGCCAACCTAACTAGTTGTAAGGGTGAGTAGTAGAAAAGAGAGGAAAATCTGATTGGGTATAGTAGGATTTGTGTAAAACAAACAAAACCAGAAAGTATATCATCCATAAATTTCTCCTTTACGTAGCTGTCACAGATTTTAGAGTCACATGTATTACACACATTTTTTTTTTAAATTGAAGTATAGTTGACATATATTACTACATTAGTTTCATATGTACAACATATATTCTAATCTCCCTGAGCTACTTCCTTTAGAATGAATCTGTTGACTTTTATGTTCGTCTGCCTTTGCAGTGAATTTTAATCTATGAGCCCCTGAAGTCTTTTTGGAACTTAACTGGTTACAGTTTTTAGTGTTGTCATCTTTTTTTTCCCCCACCATTTCAAATTTCAGTTGAGCCGAGTTAGTCTTGTTTTAAATTTACTGTAGCTTTTTGAGTTAGGGAGTAAGGCCTCTTTGGGAAGACAGTTCTCAAAGGTGGGTTGGAGGATGAGTTGAATGGAATAAAGTCTGGGTATAGATAGGGGTTAGTCTAGGTAGTACCTTGTTTCTCAGATTTTAGTGGTGAAATCTATAGATTCATTTTAATGGGAATCTAGTTTGAGTCTTTGGTGATTGAGTTAAAACTGCTTAATATATTGTTTCTTAAACATCAACGAATATAAAAATAGGCAAAAGCTGCTTTAACAATTTTAATAAAACTATAAAACAGATAAAAATAAAATTAACATTAATATATCTACTGATGATGGTTTTTTTTAAGATTTATGTATTAATTTTAGGCAGGGAGGAGCAGAGGACAAGGTAGAGAGAAACTCAAGCAGTCTCTGCACTGAGCACAGGGCCTGACTCAGGGCTTGATCTCACAATCCTTGGATCACGACCTGAGCTGAAAACAAGAGTTGGATCCTTCACCAACTGCACCACTTGGGCACCCCAATGCTAGATTTTGTAGTAGAAAGATTTAGATTTGGATCCAGTTATATATTTTGACTTCACTGATACTAATGCAGAGTCATTGTTGTAGAAGTAGACTGAACAAAATGATATTAATAACTCTTTCTCATCTTCCTCAGGATAATCAGACACCACATTAAATAAAAACTGGTAGTGTCAACTTGATAATTTTGTAAAGATGCCTTGCTCATGTGAAGATAAAGCTAGGATTGAAATTTTTATAATATAGATATCCATTTATTGCTAGAATTGGGAAAAAATGATTAAGTACACATTTACCCCTCTATTTACAGCTAATAAACAATTGCAAGTTGCTCTACAGAGACCACATTCTCTTGTACCTCTGCTTACATCATGAAGATGGCATTGACTTCTTTGTCACAGGTCTTTATATGTCCAGCTTACCTATGCCATGGTGTGAAAATAGTATCATACTCTGGGATGACTCAAATCTGAAAATTTTTCTTTATCATATAGTTATGAAATTTCTTTAGTTCAGTACACCATGATGTTGCTTGGCTTTCATGTAATGCAAAAACAAACAAATGTGTATATCCATGAGCAATACACTGGTTACTTATAAGGTGATAATACAGAATACACTTATGTCAACATTTTTTACATAAAAAAGAATGCACAGGGGCACCTGGGTGGCTCAGTGGGTTAAAGCCTCTGCCTTCGGCTCGGGTCATGTTCCCAGGGTCCTGGGATCGAGCCCCACATCAGGCTCTCTGCTCAGCGGGGAACCTGCTTCCTCCTCTCTCTCCCTGCCTCTCTGCCTACTTGTGACCTCTGTCAAATAAATAAATAAAATCTTTAAAAAAAAAAAAAAAGAATGCACAAAACTTAAACATATCTTGCATTAAGAAATAATGGCCTAGGAAGCTTTACTGACTATTTTTTGAATGAAGTTGACCCCAACATTAGGAATTACATCATGTAAATCATTTCTTTGTTATAGTGAACTCTTAGAGCAAAAACTTACTCAGGACACCTTAAGAGACCAGTTTCTCTTCTTTCTGTGTGTCTGTTCATTCCTATTTGTCTTTCAACTGTTTGTCACCCTATTGAGTAGTGCCTTTCATCACAAGGTATGTCATGTGTTACTAGCCAGCATATGAATTAGTTGTCATTGAGGTGGTCAGATGTCCACCATTGTCCATTCAGTGGCTTTTTGCGGGGGAGGGGGAGAAGAAAGCCTATTCAGTGCTGCTTCCCTAAGTAAAAAAAAAAAAAAAAAAAAAAAAAAAAAAAAAAAAAAACTATAGCACATTTTTACCTAGAAGTGGTGTCGGACATATCAGATATAGTGACCTGAGAGAAGTGTTTTTCCTCTATGAATGTATCACCTCTTTCATGGTCATAGGAAATGGAAGTATAACATAGATTTATTACCTCCCCTTACTCTTCAACCTTCTGCAATAGGGCCTCTCCTCCCCCTGTTTTACTGAAATTGTTCTCATTATGGCCTCTAATGATGTTCATATTTCCAATATAAAGCTGGTAGTTCTCAGTTTTTATTTTACTGCATCCTTCTACAGCATTTTATACTATTGCTTATTGCATTTTTCAACTTGGGTTCCATAACATGTGCTCAAACGTTTCATTCTGTACCTCTGTGATTACTTGCTGTTTTCTTCATGGACTTCTCTTTGTATGGTCATCTCTTAAATATTAGTGTTTTCCAGGAAATAATTATCAGCCCACTGATCTTCTTACTCTACATACTTTCCTGAGTGACAGCTTCAATTACCATCTACATGATAAGTCTACCAAGTCTCTCATACTCTTTCCAGACCTGTCCCATGAACTTCAGCCTTGTAATATTTAGCTGCCTGCTGGACAGCTGCACATGGATATCTTAAAGGCATCTCCAATTTTAAACATCCTAAGCTGAACTCATCATCATCTCCTTGAGTGCAACTCCTCCTGTATGCCCTATCTTATTTGAAGGGACCACCATTTTCCCAAATGTGAACTCTTTATTCTCCTTATTCAATTAATCCCTAATTCTTGTCACCTTTAAGGCCCTCCACTACATGACCACCATATTGAACTCTCTTAGCAACTCCACTCTCTGTTGTACATGTAAAGTCCAAGAGCCTTAAGATGGCACATGAGACCATCCACCGTCTGAATGTTACTTCTCTATCCTCAGAGCCTATAATCTCCTGCTTTTAATCAGCACTGATTTGCTTGTGGTCACACACATGTTTTTCATCTTTTCTCTTCCATTCCTTACAGTGTCTCCTTTGCCTGGAATATACTTTTTATCCAGGCTAATTCCTCCTCATACTTTAAGAATCAGGATAGGGGTGCCTGGGTGGCCCAGTCGGTTTAAGTATTTGGCTTCAGCTCAGATCATGATCCAGAGTCCCAGGATGGAGGCTTGCATTGGGCTCCCTGCTCAGTGGAGAGTCTGCTTTTCCCTCTCTCTTTGTCCCACCCCCCTGTTAATGCTCTTTCACTCTCTCTAATGAATAAATAAAATATTTTAAAAAAATCAGTCATGCATTGCCTTCCCTAGAAAGGCTTCCCAGAGATGCTTCCCCTAATGCTTAGCTAAGTGTTCCTTTTCTGTCCTCCTAAAGAGTATATCCGTAATCATAGTACTCACTGTAACTGTGTTCTAGATAGGTTTACAAGTTACCCCACAATATCTTGAGAAAAATGGCTGAGACTTTTCATTTTTATGTCAGGGGATATAATATAATCTGGGTTCTAAAACTGACTCACTGACGATTGTGTAGCAGACTACAAAAGAAACCCTAACACATTTCATCAGACTAACTTTTATGTGAAAAGGCCAAAATCACTTTATACTATCTGCATGAAAGAAGAGACTGCCTCATTCATCTTTGGCACTATGTGAGGCACATAGTCACTATTCAAGAAAGGATAATTGAACTAAATTTCAGGCCAGTTTTTGGGCAGAGGGAAATATACCTGATATGGGAATAGACCCAGGTTATGAGGGCAGGGCTCCCTTTTTCCAGTGAATAGGTCTACTTAGGAAACCAAATTAAAGATCATTGGATTACTTCTAGAAAAAAAAAATGAGTGATCAGTATTACTAGATACATGATTCAAGCCAGGCTAGAATCTCTAGAAATAATCTCTTTCTACAAATCTGTCTAGACAGCTGGCATCCTAAAGCAGAGAAGTAATAGAAAGCAGCCCAGCAGTATTTCTGTACCCACTGGGTGACAGTAAGAAAAATAAATTGTTATACAAGATTTTCGTTGCTTCCCAAGGGCATAAAAGTATCCCAGACCATGATGTTTTATGAAATAAATAAAAATTCTGAGCGTTGTTAAATTCTGATTTCCTAACTGATCTTCAGTCTTTGTTTTTATAGACTAATGTGGAAAAGACTTTCTGTTTTTTAATTCTTTCTCATTGTCCCAAAAGTGACTAAAATATGTCATCATCTTCATAATGAAGCTTTTTAGATTTTTAAAAGGATAAGAGCTTGATACTGAAATCTTTGTGATGTGGCTGTTATAATAGCAAATGTAAATTTAGTCTGTATCAGGTGTCATTCTGGTCCTTTTATATTATTACCTCATTTAGTCCTTGTAACTATTCTCTTAAGACATCTTTAAGTATTATTTTCATGTTCACAAAGGGTTAAATAAGTTTAGGAAATCTGAATTAATTCATTGTTGAATTACCATTGTTGAAATACCATCACTAAGTATACTATAATGGAAAAAAAAAAAGACAAATTGGGTACCATTTTCTGTCCTGCTTAAATAAGGGCCACAGACTGTTTCCTGTTCGGAAAGTAATGACTTACAAGTTTGCTGGTTTTAGAGCACAAATACACTTGTCTTTATACACTGTTGTCATTTGTAATAGTATTTCATAAATTTTATATTCAAAATTTTAAAAGTTCTATTCTTAAGTAAACCTAGACATTATCTCTAGACAAGTTGAAAACAGTATGTGCTTTTTATCTGAAACCTGAAGATTTTATATCCCACATAGTTTGTGACTCTAATTTTCCAATTTAATCATGCTCAATGCCAAAAATTCAGACAAGGAAAAATAGAAAAGAGAAAAAAAAATCATGATTTCACCATTCAGAGATAACCACTGCTTTTATTGGTGTATATTCTTCCAAACTCCTAAAAGTTGTAATTCTTACTTTCAAAAATAAAAATACGAGGGGCACCTGGTGGCTCAGTTGGTTAAGCATCAGACTCCTGATTTCAGTTCATATCACGATCTCAGGATTGTGGGGTTGAGCCCCGTGTCTGGCTCTGCCTTCAATGTAGAGTCTGCTTAGATTCTCTCTCTCCTCTCCTTCTGCACTTAACCCAGCTCATGCATGCTCGCTCTCTCTAAATAAATAAATAAGATCTTAAAAAAAAAAAAGAATAGAATTTACTCTTTTGTAACTTGCCTTTTGCACTTTATAATGTGGACCTCTTTCTGTCAAGCATGTATAGATTTATATGATAATTTTGAATGGCTGCATTGGATCCTCATGTATGTGGGTTCCATCCTTTATTTACTAATTTCATGATGGATAGATAGGCTATTTATGCTTTTCACTAGTATAAACAATGTTACAAAGAACACTGATGTACAACAATACCTATTTATGTGTTTGTCTGGTAATGCAAGTACTGGCTTTATCCAGTAGACTTAAGACTCAGGAAATATTTTTTGAGAATTCTTATATGAGAAGGAAGTTGCAGTGAGTAGCCATTTTTACTCATCTATAGGCTTGGCCTGCACTGAGGTTGTGCATAGCTTGTCTTAGAAACTAAAATTACAAAGGAGCTTCTGTCCGTTATGAGTATGACATTAACAAACTGTGTTTTAATTCTGTCCCAATTGCTCATATTTAGAACAACTGCTGAGTGGCTTCTATCTCATGGGACAGTTTATGTTTTAAAACAATGGCACTGACAGCTGCTAAAATGTCTGTGATACTAACCATACAGGTTGCCTTTCTCCATAAAACTGGTTAAGTAATTAAGCATAAGCTAACATGAGGAACACAACTAATGGGAAGCACCTGTTTATAGACCTGCAAATGGTTAAGTTGTAGATTAAGATCTTCTCAAAATCATAGCCAGTGGCATATTTCTATAATCTGGTGCTTTGGGAAATAGAGGCATCACGCAGGGGAAAGTCTGCCATTCTTACCTTACTGCAGGAGCCTTTACCTGGGGCTACTGAACCTGTGGAGTTGGGCTGATTACTCTAAAACTTCCAGCCTCAACAAGAAGTAGATAGTCCAGACCAAAGAGATAGGTTATACATTTTAAAAACAAAAGGAATAGATATGTAATCTTGCAGTGATTGAGAAACAAAAGCAGATGACAGGTAAGTATATTCTAGGTTAGCATATCAGCAACAGAACTTAGGCAGATCACAGACTGCCACAGAAAATGTCAGAGTATTGGTCATCATATAATCAAAGTTAGAGAAATGGCTGATACCTAATAATCTTAGTCATAGGTATCTATGTCAGGCATGGAATAGAAAGGCACAGAGATGACAGATGGTAGGAATGAATTGACCCTGTATCCATGTCATTTCAAAGATGGTTTATTTGCACCAACCCAAATGATTGCTCAAGCTCTCATCCTTGCCAAGTTCTCTTGGCCCAGGTCACTGAAATCTGTGTATGCCTTAATCAGCTCTTATCCTGCCAGTCTTGGTAGTGCTATCTAGGCTTCAACAGCAGAACCTAACCAGATGATTCCAGAGAGCCCCATTTCACTTCTGCTGGGTCGCTGTTTTTTTGTTTTTTGTTTTTTCTTTTTTCTTCTGGGGTTTTGTTTTGTTTTTCAAAATAGAATTGCTGTCATTGCAAGCCATTACTAAAATTAAAATCATGTGTTTATAGAAACAACTATCACTACAAATCTGGCCAGTTCAATATATGTCCTTTTATTATTTTCTTCCTTTTCCTAGAAAAAAGATTAAATATGTGTAGACATTCTGATTCCCGCCTTAAACATCCATTATTTTTTATGCCCACCCAACTAGAAAAAAATTTGTTAGTCAGCAGTAGAAGAAACTGGAACTCATTTTTTCTAATCAAAAACTAGTAGCTATCTTTCTATTTCTTCTTGTTAAGATACCACCTATATTTTAAGGCCTTATTGGGATGAAGTTTTCCCTGGCCCCCAACTCCTTCACTGAAGGAGTTACGATTTTTCTCTGCTCTGAACTGCCATCATACTTAAACTGTAATAGATGCTATAAGAGACATATAGTTTTATGTTATAGTTGTTTGTAAGTTTATCCTTTCTTCTCTAATAACTTATAAGAGTGTCTTTTATGGTACTCTGTAGATAATTTATGCAATAAAAATGCATAGGTGGATGGAAGGAAGGGAAGGAGAAAGGGAGAAATGATTTCCTTTCCTTTCTTTGTATTAATGGCAAATTACATCCCCTGTGTTAAGCAGTGTAGCAGAAGGTGAATTGAGAGGTCAGTTCCTGATTCATTGCTAAAGATTGGATGATTACTTAATGGACAGACAGTTTTTGAGAAATCACTATGTGTAATCCACTGTGAAAGACACCTGAGCAGCTCTGTTATTTGTGTGGTTTCTGTTGGTTTGTTCTTCAGTGTAAGTTTCACATATATGATTTACTTGGAGATTTTTCTAGTTTCTAACACTATTCATATTTTTATATATTACCTTTCCCCATATTTTCCAGATATGTAGGCATCATTATCAGACTTTCAACCTCATAGAAAGAAAAACTGTCTTAAAGCCCAATTGCATTTTTGCATTTCCTAGTAAAGAAGCAAACATAATGCATGGCTAATGTACAAAACCAAGGACTTTTTAAAAAATTATTCGCTAGGTTTGACATTGAGTCCAAAGATCATCAATAGCAAGGTTTGTGGTAGTTGAAATACTGAACAATATGCTGATTTTTCTTCTGAGCCACAATTTTTGTAAAATCCCTTGACATACTCAAGTTATGAATTATGTAAATGCTAGTCATTTAAAATCCCAGGAGGTTGGTTATACATGTTATGAAAATATCATGTTTGTGATAGGTAAAAGTAAGTATTGCATATTTCCCACATTTGTAGCTTAATATGGATTAAGTTTTTAATGCCTTGAAATACTGTACTCAGTGGTTTTACTTTTATCACAGATTTCAATTTTTCTAAAATTGCTATAATTGAGTTTATTTGATAATGTACCTTTATATTACTACAGGACTTGATAGTTTGCAAAACATGAGGTTCATAATAGAGATAAAGAATAGCGTTACTACCTGGTAGGGAGGATAAGAAGAAAGTGAAATATAGAAAAGTGATTTTATCTCACTACTGCAGTATTGTAAAATATAATTTGTCTTTCCCCTAGCACAGCAGAATTTCATGCTGATAACAAGCTACTGGATTAATAAATCCATTGCAACTATTGAGACTTTTCCTTTAATAACATAATGAATGCTGAGCATTAAGAAGAGAAAAAGAAACATATTCTTTGTACAGATGTTACTGCTCACAGATCTATATCCCTAAGCACAGGAAAAATACCAACATGTACCCTGAGCAGTATCAGTATGAAAAGAATTTGTGCCTCTCAATTAGAAACTGTATTTTCCATAGAATTGGAAAGACATTTAGGGGTCTATTTTGTTATCACTACATGTGCTTAACTCCAATTAATTTAATGGGAGTTGTGTACTTATAGTCACAATAGCCTCTGAACTACTTTAATATTATTGCTTTCTATTACCATTCTTATTAAAATAGCTTTTTATCTCTTCTCCCAACACGAACTACCACAGTAATCTGGGTTTCTGTTTTCTTTGTGTTCATTAATTTGCATGTGGTAAAGGGTATAGATTACACAATATGATCTGATTCTAGCTTTAAGAACATTATGATGTCATTGGGATTAGAATAGGGCTAGAACTATTTAATTTTTAAGTAGAGGTATTTGATTGCCTTCTAGACATCCATTTTTGCACAGTGACCTATATATACAATTTTGTTGGAACAAAATAAGCTGATATAGTTTAACACTGGTGGTACCTGGTGGAAGCCAAATTTATGAAACAGTATAAAATGTGTGATAAAATAAGGTTTACAAACTTGAAGCACTAGACTTTATCACAGCCAATGAAACTATATCCTTAATTCCAATTCAAATTTTTGACAGGGCAAAAATAATGAGAATAAGCATATTAAAAATCTCTTATAGAATTGGTTTTGCTCTTTTCCTTCGTGCTGGCCTGTGCTGTATTTCCAGAAGAAAAGTGGTCAGCTGGCAGAAAAAGTGATAAGAAGACAGGGAAGGAGGCTTTTTAAGTTTTTAAGAAAATGAAGAAAATGAAAAGAACTCTTAAAAACATCATTAGGATAAAAACAAACAAACAAACAAAAAAACATCATTAGGGACTTTAGCGTTACCTGACTCATTGGCACTCAACAAACAGACATCTGCCTATCCTTACTATGATAGACTAGTTAGTACCCATTGGGTTAATATTTCAAGCTGTGTTGTTTTCAAGATGTGTGATCATAACATGCTGTAGAGTTCCAAAATATTTCCTAAAAATACATGTTGAATAAAGTATAAATTAGGGAAGATTACCTCCACCAGATATTAAAATATATTTTGAATGAAATCAGAAGGTATTGGCACAGCAGAGAGAGTCAATTATCATATGGTTTCACTTACTTGTGGAGTGTAAGGAATGACAGAGGACATTGCAAGAAGGAGAGGAGAAGTGAGCTGGAAGAAATCAGAGGGGGAAACGAACCATGAGAGACGTGGTGAATTCTGAGAAAGAAACTGAGGGTTTTGGAGGGGAGAGGGGTTGGGGCTGGGTGAGCCTGGTGGTGGGTATTAAGGAGGACATGTATTTCATGGAGCACTGGGTGTGGTGCATTCACAATGAATATTGGAACACTGAAAAAGTATTTAAAAAAATAAAAATAACCTTGGGGGAGGGGAGAAGATATTGGCACAAAGTAGTTGGAAAGATGTTTAGGTCAATGAAACAGAAATGTACATGAGTATAGATCATTTAACATATGAAAAGAGGTTGCATGAATCAGTATAGAAATTCATGATTATTCAACAAAGGGTTCTGGGATAACCCATTTTCTCTCCGGAAGAAAAAGAAAGAACAAAAACAAAAAATCAATGTGGAAACTTACCTGCCATTGTACAACAAAATAAATTCTAGATCATTTAATGTGGAAAAAAAAGTAACCTTACAAAACAGAAGAGACAGTTGAATGTTAATCAGATGTCTCTGGCTGGAGAAAGCCTTTCTAAACTTAAAAATAAAGGGACAGATCACAGTGTAAAAGATCAATAGATTTAGCTACATAGAAAGAATAAAAATGAGTTCTAGTCTGAGATAGTTGTATTGGAAGACCCTGAACTCACCTCCTGCATAGACACATTGAATCTATGTCTACATACAGAGCAATTCCTCCTGAAGAACTAAAGGCTGACTGAACAACTTATGCACAACAAAAGAATAACATAAGAGATGGAAGCATGGTAATTCTGAGAACCCCACCTCTGATGCTGCAAACTGCAATGGGGAGGGATAGTACTCAGGGCCTCGGAGAGGATTCCTCCACTCTGGGGCACAGAATAAAAGCTCCAGTTTCGGGACGCCTGGGTGGCTCAGTTGGTTAAGCGGCTGCCTTCGGCCCAGGTCATGGTCCCAGCGTCCTGGGATCGAGTCCCACATCGGGCTCCTTGCTCCACGGGGAGTCTGCTTCTCCCTCTGACTCTGCCTTCCACTCTGTCTGCCTGTGCTCGCTCTCCCTCTGAAAAATAAATAAATAAAATCTTAAAAAAAAAAAAAAAAGCTCCAGTTTAAAAGGGAAACTAGAATATAAAGGAGCCGGCCCTAGAGCATCTGCCAAATGGCAGGGAAGCTTGGTGGAATGTTCTCTCTGGGGTCAGAGGTACTGGCCAACTGCCATTTACATTTCCTCTCCACTTTGATATGCAGACAGAAGCAAGGTCCCACCTCAGTGAGTCCTGTGCCCATAGCCACATTAGCCTCAGCCTTACCCCCAGTGTGACGCCAGTGAAGTATATACTGGGAGACGGAATGCCTGCGCTCAGTTCAACTCCAGAGGACTTGCCAGGACACCCCATTAATGGAGTATCTGAGGACCTCTCAGCCAGGGACCCCCTGCCTGGAGTTGCACTAAGACATCCTGGCCTTTGCCTACCTAAGTTCCACCCATCCCACCAGGATACCCCCTGCATGGAGCACCCCAGGATCACCTAGCTCATTCCTGCTGTAGCTCCTGCTATCCAGCCAGGAAGCTGCCTCGATAGAACATCTTGGTACCTCCTGGCCCATGCCTGCTTCTACTCCAGCCATCTTGCCAGGGTTCCCCCTAGGAGGAATGCCCCAGGCACCCCAACCTGCACTTGCTTTGGCTCCAGCTGTCCCACCAAGATGCCCTATGTCCCACCCCACCCTCCCTGGGACCCCTAACCCACTTCAACTCCAACCTCCCACTAGGGTGGCCCTGGTGCATATTGCCCCAAGACCTACATTCAGTGCCTGCTATAGCTGTAGGCAGCCAGCCAAAGCAACCAGGCACACATGGAGATGTTCCTACACAAGGCCTTCCCTTTAAAACTAAGATAAATAGCTATTCTATGTAATTCATAGGAACAAGCACAGAAAGTCAAACAAAACAAGGAGGCAGAAAAATATGCTCCATATGAAAGAATAAGACAAAACGTCAAAAAAATAACTGTGAAATGAAGATAAGCAGTTTACCTAATAAAGAGTTCAAAGTAATGGTCCTAAAGATGCTCACTGGACTTGAGAAAAGAGTGGATGAACTCAGTGAGAACTTCAACAGAGAGACAGAAAATATTAAAAAGAGCCTATCAGAGTTGAAGAATATAATAACTGAAATGAAAAATAAACTATAGAGAATAAATAGCTGATTAGAGTATGCAGAAGAAGAGATCAGTGATCTGGAAGACAAGGCCATAGAAAGCACCCAAGATAAATAGTAATAATAATAATAATAATAATAATAATAAAATTATTATTATTTTTAAAAATGAGGACAGGTGGGTCCTGGGATCAAGCCCCTTATCAAGCTCCCTGCACAGCAGGGAGGCTGTTTCTCCCTTTGCCTGCTGCTCCCCCTGCTTGTGAGAGCTTTCTCTCTCTCTGTGACAAATAAATAAGATCTTTAAAAAAAATTAAAAATAAAGACAGGTTAAGGGAACTCTGGAACAATATCAGATGTATAAACAATCACATTATATGGGTCCCAGAGGGAGCTAAGAGGGAAAAGGGCAGAAAACTTATTTGAAGAAATAATGCTGAAAACTTCCCTACCTGGGGAAGGAAACAGACATCCAGGTCCAAAATCACAGAGAACCACCCAACAAGATGAACCCAAAAATACCCACACCAAGACATGTATTAATTTAAATATCAAAGATTAAAGTTAAAGAGAGAATCCTAAAAGCAGCAAGAAAAAGCAACTAAGTTACATATAAGGGAAATCCCATATATCTGATTTTTCAGTGGAAACTCTGCAGGCCAGAAGAGAATTGTATGATATATTCAAAGTGCTGAAAGGTAAAAACCTGCAGCCAGGAATTCTATACCGGACAAGGTTATCATTCAGAATTGAAGGAGAGATGGTTTCTCAGACAAACAACAGACTTTGTCACCACTAAATTGGCCTTACAGGAAATGTTAAAGGGACTTCTTTAAAAGGAAAAGGCCATAATTCGAAGAAAATTATGAAAGGAAAAAATATCATAAGTAAAAGCAAGCATAGAGTAATTGTAGTAGGTAAATCACTTATAAAGCTAGTGTAAAGTCTCAAAGACAAACATAGTAAAATAAACTTTATTTAAAAAATAGCTAAGGGACTCACAACTAAAAAGATATAAAATATGACATATACATAAAACATGGAGGGGGGATTAAAAATGTAGTGCTTTTAGAATGTGGATATTTTTTTTTAGATTTTATTTATTTATTTGACAGAGGAGAGACAGCAAGAGAGGGAACACAAGCAGGGGGAGTGGGAGAGGAAGAGGTAGGCTTCCTGCTGAGTAGGGAGCCCAATGTGGGGCTCAGTCCCAGGACCCCGGGATCATGACCTGAGCCAAAGGCGGATGCTTAACAACTGAGTCAGCCAGGCGCCCCAGAACGTGTTTGAACTTAAGCAACCACCAACTTAATATAGACTGCTATATACTTAAGATGTTACAAATGGACCTCATGATAACTGAAAACCTACAGTAGGTACAAAAGAGAGAGAGAGAATGGAATCTAAGCATAAGACTACAGAAAGTTATCAATCACAATGGAAGAGAGCAAGAGAAGAAAGGAACAGGGAAGAAATTCAAAACCAATCAGATGACAATTAACAAAAGGGAAGTAAACATACCTATCTATAATAACGTTAAATATAAATGTTCTAAATGCTCCAATCAAAAGACATAGGGTAAAGGAATAGATTTAAAAAAAAAAACACTTATTCATATGCTACCTGCAATAGACTCACTTCAGACCTAAAGACACATACAGACTGGAAGTGAAGGGATAGAGAAAGATCTTTCATGCAAAAGAAAATGAAAAAATGGGGTATTAATACTTATATCAGACAAAACAATTTAAAACAGACTGTAAGAAGAGACAAAGATGGACATTACATAATGGTAAAGAGGTCAATCCAACAAGAGGACGTAACCGTTGTAAATATCAGTACACCCAACATAGGAGCACCCAAGTACATAAAGCAACGATTAACAGAAATAGGGAGAAATTCAAAGTAATACAATAATAGTAGGGGACTTAGTAAACACCCCATTTGCATCAATGGATAGATCAAACACTTATTTTTTTTTAAGATTTTATTTCTTTATTTGAGAGAGACAGAGACAGAACACAAACAGAGGCAGCTGCAAGCTCCCTGCCGAGCAAGGAAGTGGGATGCATGACTCCATCCCAGGACCCGGGGATCATGACCTGAGCCAAAGGCAGATGCTTAACTGAGCCACCCAGGCGTCCCTCTATCAAACTATTCCAAAAAAAAAAGAAGAGGGAGGAAAGCTTCCAGATATATTCTTCAAGGCCAACATCACCCATATACCAAACCTGACAAAGACCCTGCAAAAAAACTTAACAATATTCCTGATGAATGTAGATTCAAAAGTCCTCAATGAAATGTTAGCAAATCATTAAATTCAACAATATACTTAAACAATTATTCTCCACAATCAAGTAGAATTTATCTAGTAATACAAGGATAGTTCAATATCCACAAATCAATGTAATACATCACATTAACATGACAAAGGATAAAGACTGTATGATTATTTCAAGAGATACAGAAAAAGCATTTAACAAAATTCAACAACTGTTCATGATAAAAATTCTCAACAAGGGGCGCCTGGGTGGCTCAGTGGATTAAGCTGCTGCCTTCGGCTCAGGTCATGATCTCAGAGTCCTGGGATCGAGTCCCGCATCGGGCTCTCTGCTCAGCAGAGAGCCTGCTTCCCTCTCTCTCTCTGCCTGCCTTTCCATCTACTTGTGATTTCTCTCTGTCAAATAAATAAATAAAATCTTAAAAAAAAAAATTCTCAACAAAGTAGGTTTAGAGGGAACATATGTCAACATAATAAAGGCCATGTCTAAAAAAAGCACATAATGATCATCATACCCAATGGTGAAAAACTGAAAGCTTTTTCTCTAATATCAGCAACAAGACAAGGGTGTTCACTCTGGTCACTTATATTCACCATTCTCCTGGAAATCTTAGCTTCAGCAAACATACAAGAGAAATAAATAAAATACTTCCAAATTGGTAAGGAATTAGTAAAACTATCATTATTTGCAGATGACATACTACTATATATACAGACAATTCTAAGGATTCCACCAGAAAACTATTAGATAAGTAATAACTTTGATGAAGCTGCAGGATACAAAATTAATATACAGAAATCTACTGCATATCTTCTTTTTTAAAGATTTATTTATTTTAGAGAGAGAGCATGACTAGGGTGTTGGGGCAGAGGGAGAGAATCTTCAAGCATACTCCCCACAGAGCAGCCAGACTTGAGTTGGGGCTTGATCTCACAACCCATGAGATCATGACCTGAGCCGAAACTGAGAGTCAGACACTCAACCAACTCAGCCACCCAGGCACTCTGAAATCTATTGCAATTCTATACACTGATAACAAAGTAGCAGAAAGAGAAATTAAGAAAACAGTCCCATTTACAACTGCACCAGAAAGAACACCGAGTAATAAATTTAACCAAGATGAAAGACCTGTACTTCAAAAACTAGAAAGCATTGATGAAAGAAATTGAAGACTCCAAATAGTCACAATAATCATGAGAAAGAAAAATGAAGCTGGAGGTATCACATTTCCAGATTTCAAACTGTACTATAAAGCCCTAGTAATCAAAACAATACGGTACTGGCACAAAAATAGACACATAGATCAATAGAACAGAACAGAGAACTCAGAAATATACCAATGTTTATATGGTCAGTTAACCTGTGACAAAAGAGGCAAGAATGTGCAATAGGAAAAAGACAGTCTCTTGAAAAATGGTGTTCAGAAAACTGGTAAACAACATGCGAAAGAATGAAACTGGACCACTTTCTTGCACCATACAAAAATATAAAGTAAAACTTTATTGAAGACCTAGATGTCAGACCTGAAACCATAAAACTCCTAAAAGAAAAGACAGGGAGTTCTTTTTTATTTTATTTTATTTTTATTTTTAAAAGAACCTCCATACTATCTTCTATAATGGCTATACCAATTTACACTTCCACCATTAGGGTTCCCTCTTCTCGTGTCCTCACCAACACTTAACTATTCCTCGTCCTTTTTTATACTAACCATTGTGACTGGTGTTAGGTCATATCACATTGTGGTCTTGATAAGCATGTACCATACAATTCAGTAATTTCACTGCTGAATATTTACATAAGGAAAAAGAAAACACTAATTTGGAGAGATATAAGCCCCTATGTTTACTGCAGCATTACTTACAATAGCCAAGATGCGGAAGTACCCTAAGTATGAATCAACTGATGAACAGAGAAAAAAGATAAACGCACACACACGCACATGCACACTGGAATATTAGCCATAAAAAGAATGAGAGCCCACCATTTGTAACAACATAGGTGGACCGAGAGAGTATTACACTAAGTGATATAAGTCAGACAGAGAAAGACATATACCATGTGATTTCATGTGTATGTGGCATCTAAAAAAAAAAATGAATGAACAACAAAAAGCAGAAATAGAAACAGACAAACAGACTCGTAATTACAGAGGACAAACTGGTGTTGCCAGAGAAGAGGGATTTAGGGAGATGAGCAAAAAAGGGGAAGAGTATTAAGAGGTACAAACTTCCAATTAAAAAATAAATCAGGGGGATGAAAAATACAGCATGGGAAATATAGTCAATAATATTGTAATAACACTGTATGGTGATAGATGGTAACTACAGTTATCATGGTGAGCAATGCATAGTATATAGAATTGTCTAATCACTGTACACCTCAAACATTTAAAATCATATGTCAACTATAATTCAATAATGAAAATGAAAAGCCAAGTATAATGGGAAAAAAAAAGAAATCATATGTTCCTAAAAATCCACAACACAAACTAAATAGCTAACAACAAACTAATAGTCCTAACAAATATTGAAATTGGTTACTATCTTTAATATGTAGATTCCAAGATAAAAACAAAAGCAAAACCCAAGACCACAGTAGAGTAATGACCAAGGGACCTAACCAGCATTTAAAGGAGGATACATAAATAATAACATATGGAAAATTCCACATCACAAGGCTTTGAAGAAATGCAAAAAGAACAAATCAGATACCAATAATCACTTTTAAAACCACATTCTAAAAAGATTAATACCCAACAATGTGCTAACACAAATTAATATACTTACTGGCAATTGGATTTAAATTAATACAACTATTTTGGAATTCAATTGAACTTAATTTTGCCTATTTAACAAAACCACTTCCATACTTGGTATATATAAAGGTATAAGGATGTTCATGGTGAGGCTTTTATAATAGAAAAAGATAGGAACAACATAAATAGCAGTAGAGAAATGGTTAACCAAATTGTGGTATATTTATATAAAATAAAAAGAAAATTATGTGGCCATTAAAAATCATGTTTTTAGTATCATGTTTTAGGAGTTTAATGACGTGGAAAATTTCTACAATAAAATGTTAAATGAAAATATAGAATACCAAATTGTACATATAGTATAAGTTCAAAATATATATGTATCTTGTGCCTGTGTGGCTCAGTGGGTTAAGCGTCTGACTCTTGGTTTCTGCTCAGGTCATGATCTCAGGGTCATGAAATCAAGCTCAGGGTCATGAGACTAAGCCCCTCTTTGGGCTCTCCACTGGGCATGGAAACTGCTTAAAATTCTTTCTCTACTGTGTGTGTGTGTGTGTGTGTGTGTGTGTGTGCGCACTCTCTGTCTCTTTCTCTCAAAAAATATGTATTTTAAAGACACTATCACTATTCTGCTAAGCGTGGAGAGAACAAATCTGGTCAACTAACAGGTCATTTGGCTGTCTTCCACCAAGAGATAGGCCCAAGCCTAATTCAGCTGCTACCTTCCTGTCAATTCTAGTAAATGAGAAACTATCAATTTAGGATCCCCCAAATTGCAGAGGAAAACATAAACTAAACACCTTTGGAATCATGGGACATAAGGGGAAAAATGTAAGCTTATATGAGACAATTTCACTATTACAGTCTAAGATAAATTATCTTTCTTTCATCATTGTTTGGAAAGCAAATGTCTACTCAGTAGACATTTCCTGAAGCATCTTTAGTTTTCTTAGCTTAAGCTGCATAGACCCAGTTTTCTGCTCTATTTGTTGGAAATATTACCCATTGATGGTCAGTCTACCACACCATTACTTTTGAAGAGCTCTGGAGAAAACGAAGTTCACAGTAAATCACAGAGGTTTTCTTTTACTTTGTTTTCTCACATTAAAACTGGATATTTTGTAATATAATATATGGCATATAACAAACATATTTATTATGTGTTACCCTGCTGGAAGGGTAAAGTGCATTATCTTAGGTTAACATTGATACATCTACATGCCTGGGAAACTCCTCTTCCATAGACAACAGACAGACTCCTAATCTGAGGGGAAATGAATAATAGACATGGCCTCTTTATCACAGTTTTTCAATCTCAACTTGTCCTACTCTTGAAATACACAGGATATATCCTTGTACCTTTGGCATACACTCCTGTTGTTAAAGGATTGATTAATTGTACATTTTCAGGTTACATACCATAGGCTTGAGTACTCATCTGTCCCACATCATGTTTGGTTAAGCTTTATCTATAATATGCTTATTCTTCAGTTATTTTACTTGACAAAGTTTTTGATAAGAAGGAAATTAGTGATGTAATTTTAGCTATTGGTCTGAGACTTTGGAACATTCAGGTATTTCTTGGATGATGTGTTTTGTACATAGTTGCTAAGTAAATGATTGCATGAATGAATTTTAGATCAATACAATAATGGGTTTAATCCATTTACTACTGTAGGCCTCAGTAGGGAAAATTCTGAGATGACTGTCAAATCAATTTATATTCAGAAAAAGAATAAAGATTATTGCTGACAGTAGAGAAACTGACATTGGTTTGAACTGGTTAACCTGATACTCAGAATGTGCGGAAGCATGTTAAACCTGGGCCATGTATTCATATTCTCTTTTTGTGGCAGATTGGAATATTGTTTTAGTCTTGGTCACACCTCCTCCACAGAATGCACATTTTTATATAACTGTGGCCCTCTCCAGCTTCACATTATGACCAAGACATTCTCAGAGACCAGCCTTTGATGATCAAAAAGAATACCCAACTCTGGTGGATTTGGAAGGTACATCTTGGGACTGACATCTCAGGCTTTACTGCTGCATTAATTGTTTTTTAAAAACAATAGAATTTCTTTTTTTTCTTTTTTAAAGATTTTGTTTATTTGACAGAAAGAGGGAGAGCACAAGCAGGGGGAGTAGTAGGCAGAGGGAGAGGGAGAAGCAGGCTCCCCACCAAGTAAGGAGCCTGATGTGGGGCTTGGTCCCAGGACACTGGGGTCATGACCTGAGCCAAAGGCAGATGCTTAACCAACTGAGCCACTCAGGCACCCCACAAACAATAGAATTTCTTAATGAATTCTTAGATCATGAGGATATATTAGACACTGTAGGCTTTCTTACTATCATAAGTTACCTCATACATCACGAAAATGAAAACACAGAAAGACCCAATCCTCTAATAAAATGTTTTCCTATATCTCATTGTACAACATCTATAAGCATACAAACATAGATGTCTCCCCGCTTCTTCCTTTCTTTGGTCTCCAAAAAGGCCACAGTCAAATTGGAAAGGGAAGCCACTATTTGTTAACAGAGCCCTCCACATCATCTCAGGTGAGTACATATGTTTTAAACTATTGACTTTTTGGAGGCGAGGCCCCTATTTTTGCCATCTGAACTATTCTAGTATCAGTAGTGTTGGGAGAATAATATGTTATTATATGTTACCCTGCTGGAGGGTAAAGTGCATTATCTTAGGTTAACATTGATACATCTACATGCCTGTGTGCAATACCAGTGAATACCAGTGAATACTGTGAATGCCCTAAAAGTGAATTTAGGGGCACCTGGATGGCTCAGTCAGTTAAGCATCTGCCTTTGGCTCAGGTCATGATCCTAAGGTCCTGGAATTGAGTCCCACATCAGGTTCCTGGCTTAGTGGGGAGCCTGCTTCTCAACCTCTCCCTCTGCCCAGCATATACCCTTCCACCCCAGCTTGTTCCCCCTCTTGTGCACTCTCTCTTACATGTGTGCTCTCTATCTCTCTCTCTCAAATAAACAAAATCTTTTTTAAAAAAAAGCGTATTGGGGCCAGTCTTGGTCTCTCATAACTCTCAAATCGTCACATGGGCATTCACTTCCTCCATCTACATCTCCAAATAGGAAATAACAGTCACTCTCAAATCACCCAAATTACTTTATCGTCTCTGACAGCAATAATATATAACATTTGCTTTCTCATAAATTTGCCATCAACTATGTGCCCTTACCTTTTGAGGGGCATGCCAGATTTTCACCCATTAGTATTTAATACTATAATTACATAATTTTTATTTCAAAAAATTGACTGATTCTCAGTCCTTGCCTCAAACAAGACATGAATTTGAGCATGAAAAGTTTTCATCTTTAGATTGCAAGCGATTGAGAATGTGAAAAAAGATGAATACATATTTATATTTATAAACATGTTATTTTTTAAATTATACTTTCTGCCTGATCCATACAAATCTAGAGTAGAGTATATTTTTCATCTAAAATAGTTTTAATATAAATGCAGAAAGTTGTAATTTGATCACAAAATCCAGATTAGTAATTGTTGCCATTGTTTCTAATGGCACTTTTTTTCCCATAAATAAGGTTGTACATGGACATTTCAAAAATATGTGGTAACCTTTTCAGAATTGCTTCCTCTTATAATTATCTCATTAACATAGGGATCAGTTTAGTACCAAAAATACATAAAGAAAGAGAGACAGTTTGAGAGAAGGGAGAGAGGGAGGAAATATAGAATAATTCTCTCTTGTGCATGCCAAGAGCTAGATTTGGGCCCTGAACCAGTGCTTATCGTGCATTCCAAAAGCTTCACTGTCCTTTCCTGAGTTCATTTTCACCTGAAGTTTTATAAGTGAGTCCTGATACCACATCATTTAATGCTCTGAGTCTGGGTTTTTTAATACGGTATTTGTCTTAAAACTAGTGGGCTGTGAGTGATGGTACGGGAAGGCAGTGGCATTCCTGAGTGCAATTCCTATTGACCTTAGTGTGCAGGACCACCAAGCCATGAGCTTTTTTGAGATGGACAGTCCTCTGAGAATGGACTGTCATTCTTATATCTGATGGCTTTTAACACTGAATGTTTAAATACTAGCAAAACACTGGTAATGATATTATAATTTTATTTTAAATGTTTTCTAAGAAGTCCCAAACCAATCTGTATGCAAACTCGTGACATCTAAGAAATAAGCTCTTTATTTAGGAATGTTACCTTAGTATTTTTTGCTGAAATTGTAATCTGTATCACAAACTAAATATTGACTTTTTAAAATGGTATCTTTAAATGAATATCTAAATAATCCTTCACTCAGATATATCTCTGAATAGAGAAAACGCCTTTCTTTCTCATCTCCCAGTGATATTATTCCATTTATAAGGCACTTTAAGCTTATGGCTGGTTGGCTTAATGCAGTCATATGTGGTATTAACAAGGCCAAGATCATAGAAGCTAGTTAGTTTTTTTTCTGTGTACTAACAATAGACTGCCAGGAATCAGTCCAGAGACACTAGCACAGAGCAGAAATGGACCACAGCAATTGTCACCACTTCTTATGGTCCATCCTCCCAATGTGACAGGCAAGATGTGTTCTTTGGGCATCATTATTTCAAGGAGGATGTGGTTAGTCGCTTCGGAGGCCCTATCATCTACCTCTGAACAAAGCAGTCTTGATATTTAGGCATTAACTTTGCATTATAATCCCCTATCATCCTAATGATTTGCTGTGACCTACATCACTAAAGCAGAAATAATAGGGTAGAATGAAATAGACTTAACCTCCCAGGGATGTTGAGTGAATTAGCAAATTAACAAGTGTAAAGTGTTAGCATTTATGTAAGTGCTGGTGGTTGTCATTATTTCCAGGGACCTAGTCTTATTTCAAATAGAGAATCTAAGTATATTATGCTTTTGTCATAAAGGGTTTTCACCCACATCAGTTGTGTTTAAGCTGAACATAAAACAGAGGTGATAATACCATAGTAGTGATCATCACAATGCAGAGCTGTAAACCTTTTTTCTGTTAACGCTAAAACTATGTTGAGCAACTATCAATGCTTTTAAACTTTGCTTTCTAAGCTTTGCCCCAACAGTTATCTCTACAGTGATTATTCTTCCTGGGATGGGTGAGGGGAATAGGACCTATTCATTACTCATTCCCATAATGACTTGTATAGTGTATTGGATATGTTTACATCATACAGTCAGGCAAAGATTCAGTAGCTGGTTTGATTGGAACATATTGCCATCACCGTTAAACAATAAAAATTCTTTCCTGCTCTGCCTTCCTGGTGTCCTCCAGAGGTAGCCCATATACAGATTGAAAACTCATGGGGATAAAAAAAAGGAAAACTCATGGGGAATTGAAAATTGAAGTGCTTTCCAACAAAAAGCACTGTACAGAGATCCTTTCAATTTGACATCTTTACCAAGGAATTTAGTTGTCACCTGCAATTTCTGAGGGGACTGTACTTGAGAGAATTCTTCCATTTCTTTCATCACTCTGATTTCACTTACCAAGGAAAGTTATTTAATGCTGATTGCAGGACTCTTGAACTCAGCCTGGGAACTGTAGCATGAACTCCTTGGATCTGGGCTCCTTGTTACTTATTTACATATTCATGTGAAGTGATTTTCAGGACTATTGAAAACCTCTCTTGACCCAATATTGTATAATAGCCAAGATCTAAAGCTCACGTGTTTTTGGTTCTTTTTGTCTTACAGATAACAGACGAGTACCTTTGGAAAGATCACGCTCTCGCCACAATGGAGCTGTCTCATCTAAGTGAATCCTGATGCCAAAGAATATGAAAATATTTAAGTAAACAAAATTCATACATTTTGAGAAAAACAAAATATCCACTCAAGGGATAGAGAATAAATTAATGCATTAATTCAAGGATCAAGCTAAGCTGGGTGAAATGGCATGTATTTGTATTTGTAAAGCTATTGCAAGATGCCTCTCACAATTATACTAATACAAACACAGTTACAAGGATTATAAAACGTGTTCCATTTTAGTGTAAAGATGTGTATTATTTGTTACTGTGTGTGACCTGATGATAATGATGAAATGTATATGAAATTCAAAAACATTCAGTCTGTCAAAAAATTACAATGTTAATCAAATTTACAGGTCACCCCCCCCCCAAAAAAAAAGTAATAGAAAGAATTATTCAATGTATGCTTCTGATTCCTGTGACATAGAAAAAGAAAAGGCCAATGAAAATGTGTGTATTAATGATTTGGAGAGGTACTCTGTAAGACAAGCCATTTTGGAAGCTAAAAAAAAGTACTGCTTCAACCCTATGAATTTATTTAGAATCTTACTCAAGTGAAAGCTGATGAATTCGTCTGCTTTGGCGAATTAAACTTATCATTAATTAATTAATTAATTAATTATAATTAAACTTATCATTAATCTAGAGTTTCAGTATGATGTTGTAGGCACTTATCTTTGTTAAAAATAAACCAGAGTTTAACAGAAGCAGTTAGAGAAAGTGACTTAAACTTTATTTAAAGAGGTATTTTCTAATTACACACATATATCTACTTTATACAAATACCATATGACTATTTTTTGAGAAAAACCTCACATTTCAATGTTTATTCTGGGATGAACCTGAATATTCTGTTACCTTTATTAAGATTTTTTAAAGGTAAATATTGATTCCTGTTCTCTGTGGTTATTTCTTCTATTGCTTCTTTCTCTCATGACCCCCATGAAAGCAGGGAATAGAGTTTCTAAAAGACCTGAGAGGAAAAAGATTTCTCTCTGCAGGCAGCAGGAAACTGTCTGAAAGGTCAACTGTTTTATCTCCCTTTCTATTCCCCTTTCCAATTCTACTGTGGTGGTCTGAAGAAGAAAAAAATTATATGTATGTATGTGTATATAAGTATATGTTTATATCTCCTGCTACAGTAATTCCACATCCCAGTAACTAAGTGAATTTCTCAATCATCATCATACTTACTTACCTTACATTAACAAATTAAAATGATGCTGCTAAAACAACCCTACATTTTTCTTAAATAGATGAAGGCATAGAAGTTAAACTTAACTTACTTGTCTATTACTTTAAAATATGCATTGAAATAATGTGGTATAAATTCTCTGGAGTGTAATCTTAAAACTAACCCATGCAGATGATTGTCATTACTGTAAAAAATTTCTTATGTATATTTCTTATATAGAAGATCCTATTTCTACTTCTCCAAAGCACATTATAGATATTCAGAAAGAACAAATGACTGGCTTGGCAAGTCACCATCTGAAATAATGTAAACAAGTGACCAGTGATTCAGTCTCCTTTAAATAGTTGTATAATGATTCAAAGTGCTACCTTTTCCTCCAGTGCGTTCTTACTTGGGCATGATATTTGAAAAATCTCTGAAGCTGCTAAAATAGAGATCAAAAATAACAGTATCTGAGATTTTACAGTTTTATCCTATCTTAAGATACACATAGGCATATACAAACATGTTTGAGGGACATAATAATTTCATACACTTTTTCTTAACAACAAAGATATACAAATTTATGTAAGTAATTAATGTGTGTATTTTTGACTTAACATAATGTTTTCTGAAATTTTCATGGTATGGCCTAAGTCCTTTAGTAGCCTTTCAGGCTGTAGGAAAGTGATATTTTGAAATATCAATCCTGACTAAAATTTAGGGACATTTGCCATGCCATATTATCAAGATGATCAGGAAAAAAAAAAAGATGGTCAGGAAAGAAATATTGATGTGTATCACCTCTTCAAGATGTGAACTTGCCTTATTTTTTTAGTTTGTGAAAAGAATGAAATACTATTATTGCTAAATTATATATTTGTATTTGGACAAATCCCACAATGTTTTCACAACAGTAGGGAACCTTTCAGGGTCTTTCATGAAATTCCAATAATTGAGTTAAAGGATTTGCTTCCCAGAGTTATAATAGTCCTGCTCTAGCCATTTGCAGTTTTGTTTGAGACTGAAAATTATCACCAAAAAAGTACATAGTAACATTTTTAGTATAGAACCAAATTATACTGAAATCTTTTGTTAGGTTTTTTACTGCCACAGTGAGAAGCACCAATTTATGCAGATTTCCTTCAGAATTATTTTTAAAAATACAAAGTCCTTAAAATGTTTATTAATTGCATTCATCTCCTTTGGGTGCTGTAACAAAGTACCACAAACGTGGTGGCTTAACACATCAGAAATGTATTCTGTTATGGTCCCTGTGGCGAAATGTCCAAAATGAAGGGTGTGCTCCCTCCAAAGTCTCTAGAGGAAAATCTTTCCTTGCCTATTCCCACATGTAGTGACTACTGGCCTTCATTGGATGATGGCTACATCTGTCTCTGCTCCATCTTGACATCACTCTCTCCTCTGTGTATCTAATCTTCCAATGCCTCTCTTTTAAGATCTTTATTCCTGTTAAGGTTCACAGGTTCTGAGAGTTAGGATGTGGACATACCTTTTTGGAGGCACCTCTGCAGCCCAGTACAGTCTGCCCTCTGGCCCCCCAAATTTGTATCTGTCCCAGGTGCAAAATATATTCACCCCATCTTAACATTCCCCAAAGTCTCAACCCATTATAGCATCAACTGTAAATCTAAAATTTCACCCGAACATCATCAGTTCAATTGTCCCAAATCTCATCATCTAGATCATCTAAATCAGGTACAGATGAAAATCCTGGGGCAAAATTCCTCTCCAGATGCGAATAAATGAAGCAAAATGAGGTATCTGCTTCCAGAATACAATGGTGGAACAGGCACAGGGCAATAGTTATATACATTCCTGATTGAAAACAGGGAAAATGGAAAGTAGAAAGAAGTAACATGGCTTGATGACCTTCAAAATTTCACCAGGCAAAGTCCGCTTTGGTTTCGTGGCATGACAATCCTCCTTGTTTCAGGACTCTATCCTGTAGGTCTGCAGTTATGGCCTCTTGGCCCATGGATCATGTCTCTGTGCCCATGGTTTGCACTTCTGCCTCTGCTCCCCTGCTTGGGCCTCTGCCTCTGTACTTGAAGTTCTGCTCTGAGAATGACCTTTTATACTAAAGGGTGGCTCATGTTTGCAGCTTTATCATCCTCTTTCTTGCCTATAAAACTTTGGTAGTCTGACAATCTCTCATTTTGTCCTGTCTCGGTCCTTTTCAGGCCAGGCTAAAACTGTTTCTCAAAAACTTTGTGGGCCTCCCATATATGTCAGATTGATTCAGTATTGAGATAACTGTCCTCACAGATCAATAAGTCAAGCAGAGAGAGTCAATTATCATATGGTTTCACTTATTTGTGGAGTATAACAAATAGCATGGAGGACAAGGGGAGTTAGGGAAGAGAAGGGAGTTGGGGGAAATTGGAAGGGGAGGTGAGCCATGAAAGACTATGGACTCTGAAAAACAATCTGAGGGGTTTGAAGCGGCGGGGGGTGGGAGGTTGGGGGAACCAGGTGGTGGGTATTAGAGAGGGCACAGATTGCATGGAGCACTGCATGTGGTGCAAAAACAAAGAATACTGTTATGCTGAAAATAAATTAATTAAAAAAAAAAAAAGAGTCCTCACAGATCTTTGCTGGATAATGCCATCTCTATTCTTGGCTTCTGTTGACATGGTTGAGTAGATCCATGAGTCAATGCCTAATCTCTTCAACACTAGCCAGAAGTTGTCTTTATCGCTAGAGCACACTATCCTAATAGCGCATCAGCTAATTTTAGCATCTTTTGCATCTGAGTAGGCTCAAAATTTCTGAATTATCAAGTGCTGGTTCCTTTCTGCTTAACAATTATTACCTTGATTTACCTCATTCCCCTTGTATTTTACTATAAGCTCAAGAAGAAAATGGGCCCTACCTCCAGCACTTGGTTTGGAAATCTCAGCTCAATATCCAAGTTCATCACTAACAAATTCTACTTTCCATACAACTGTCGGAAACAATTTAGATAAGCTCTTTGCCACTATATAACAAGGATCACCTTCCCTCTAGTTTCCAATAAAATGTTCCTCAGTTCCTTCTGAGCTCACCAAAAGTAACTTTAACATTCATATTTCTAACAGCAGTATATATTTTTCTATCAAATGCATCACAATTCTTCCAGCATCTATCCATTATCCACTCCAAAGCTACTTCCACATTTTTCGTTATTCATTATAGGAGTACCTTACTTCCTGTTACCAAAATCTGTTTTAGGTTCCTGTGGCTGCTGTAACAATACACAAAACATGATAAATTAACACAACAGAAATGTATTCTCTTACTCTTTGGGGGGGGGGGGGCAAAAGCCCTAAATTGGGGTCTTGGCAGGTCTGTACTCCCTTTGGAAGCTCCAGAAGAAAATCTGGTCCTAGTCTCTTCCAGTTTCTTGTGACTGTCATTCTTTCCTTAGCTGTGACCAAATCTCTCTCTGTTCTGTTTTCACATTACTTTTCCTTCTGTATATCTAATCTACCTCTACCTCTCTCTTATAAGAACACTTGTGGCATTTGAGACCCACTTGGTTTATACATTAAAAATCTCATCTCAGTGTTCTTAACTGAATCACATCTGTGAAGACCCTTTTTCCAGATAACGTAACTTAACAGGTCCCAGGAATTAGAACATGGGCATATTTGGGGGAAGCCATCATTTAGCTCACTACACTAGCCATTGCACATAAATGTACTTTGCACTTCTTAAAATGTTCTTGGTGCTTAAGCCAAACTCAAGGTTTCCTCTAGAAGCTATCATTTGTATAGGCTACTGCATGCTTTGATGTTAAATAGCTGAGCAGGCTATTCCAAAATTTGGTTGATACTTTTGCTACTATGGCCAATGCTTAGCTTAAAAAAATAATTGGTTCCAACTCTGAGCTCTGGTATTTCCCTTCTGCCCCTTTTATGGAGTCTTTGACCAAATGTCTTCTATGATTTATAATGCAGGCATAAAACTACCTCTGATACAGAAGGATTCTTTACAAACTGACTTTAGATATTGTGAATCCCTCAGCTGAAGGGAGAGGTGACAGCAAAGCCTGCTTTGAATGGGTATTGAGGGAGACTGTACCCATACAAGACACCCAGAAGAAGTATTTCAGTAGCAACATAACTTTGGATTCATGCTATCATTTTGCTTCAGATTAGCTACCTGCCTCTTCACAGGGCCAAGAATGACTTGCAACCTTTATGTAATGCATACTTACTTATTAAATAAAGTTAAGATAATACATTAAATGTTGTCTGCCTATGATAATATTAAGGATGAGTGAAAGGCATAAATTGAAGTATAAAGACAGGATGTAAAACATCTTAGAAGGAGAAACTTCAACTGTACAGAAGTACAAGAGTGTTCGTGTTGTTTTTTTTGTTAAAGATTTTATTTATTTGAGAGAGAGAGCATGAGCAGGGGGGAGGGGCATAGGGAGAGGGAGAAGCAGACTCCCTGCTGAAGAGGGAGCCTGACCCATGACCCAGTCTCAGGATCCCGGGACCACAACCCGAGTCACAGTCAGATACTTAACCGACTGAGCCATCCAGGTGCCCCTACAAGAGTGTTTCTTTAAAGACCTGATCAGGGGGAAATCATGGGATATATTCAGATGTACATACCTGTGGGAATCATAAGATTTTTTTTTTAAAAGTATTCTTTAGCACTTCTTACCAGTGTAGTGTAGAAATGTTTGCACAACTTAAAAGTCCAGAAAAGTCAGAAGGGTGTTTCATATCTTCCAGGGAAACTATACAGAGAAGGGTTGTTGGTTTTGGGTTTTTGGTTTGGGTGGGGTTTTTTGTTGTTTGTTTTTTTGGTCTCGATTATAGAATGAAAGCAAATGGACTTCAAATGCTCAGAGAGGTAAAAATCTGGAATAAGTAATAAAGCATTGTATATAATTATTCTCTGGAAGGCTTTCAAAAGAATCTTTCATCATGAGTGGGTTGACTTGAAGGTGGAGGGTTAGATAAGGTAATAACCAGATCTATAAATGATATGATCCAAAGTACCTGATGAGACCATTGTTTCCCTTAGAATTTTGGGCTGCTCTGGGAATCAGGTACTTCAGCTTATTTTTTTTCTCCCCCCAGAGGCAAATTCCTTAGTAGTGAGTCTGAAAACCTTAGTATCTACAACTAGGGGAATTTGAGTTTAATGCCAAGAACTCAAAGGAAAGTGGAAATCTGGAAATTGATATGTATGTAATTCATGTAACATGGTGTATAGCTTTGATTTATAATAAAAGGAAATGTATATCCGAAGATCCCATTAAAAGTCTGAATTTATTTAGGTGTCTGGAGTCCCAAATAAAATATTATTATAGTTACTATGCATTGTAGGAGAAAACAACTTGGAAATTCATGAGTTATGTGAATCATGACTTTCTAGTTTTTAGAGATTAGCCAGAATTCAATCTCAAGCCATGGTAACCATATATCTTGACTAATAGAGGTTCAGCCAATGTGTTCACCTGTTTTGGTTAATTGAGGTCCAGACAATATTTTCACCTTTTGATGTTTATGAGCAAAGCACTAAAGCTCTTATCATATTATTAGAAATAATAATAAACCCTTAACTTCTCTAATTTTCTAAAGCCTCCAGTGTGGCTATTCTAATTGAGTACCCATTCAATGAACATTGCTTTTTAGGGCACAATTATGAATTAAACATAGCTCTTGCCTTCAGGAGTCTCAGTCTAGTGGGAGATGAGACACGTACAAAAAGAATTGCCAAGGTAGAAAGAAAGTGAACAATGTCATAAGAATGGTATAGAAAAGGCCTATGGGAGTTAAGGAAAAAACAGATCACTTAGTGTTAGAGAGATGAAGTATAGGTATTGATGTGGGAAGCAGATATCAGTATAGACTTTTTGGCACAGTGGTATTTGAAGTGAAATTTAAATTTTTTTATTTAATTTTTTATTATAAACATATAGTAGATTTGGATACACGAAGCTTTTATTTATACAGTTTTTAATGAGTACCTACCATGTATTAACCAAAGTGCTAGACTCTGAGAACATAATAATGAATCAAATAGATATGATCCCTATTCTTATGAAGCTTGGAATTTTTTTTTTTCTTTTTTGAGGATTTTTGAGGAGGAAGGGAAGGCATAGGCAGAAGTATAAATTCCATTAAGCATATGCAGGGAATATCAAATAATTCAGCTTGACTAGAGTGTAAGGTCCATGCAAGGCTCCAGTGGTTGTGTATTTGGGGCTTTGTTCTATAAATGGTAGGGAAATACTGAGGGATTTTGAGGAAAACAATGATAATGGAGCACTTTAGAAGATGCTGGAAGCCTAGAGTAGAGGGAGAGATCACAGAAGGCCAACTTTGTTGGAGGCTATTGAAATACTTTTAGTAAATAGTGAGGGCCTAAACTAGGATAGTATCAGTAGGACAGATCCAAGAGGTATCTAAAGAACTGGCAATTGATTAGATGTTGAGGGTATGAGGAAAGGAAGGGTACAAACACTGTTTTGGACCTGAGTGATTGATGGGCTGCTTTCAACCAAAAAATTGAACACAAGGAGAGCTTGTCTTTGCAATGATACCATGGATATGCACAGCTGCTGCTCTGACACTTGGTACAGTCCCATTATCTGTACTGTTGAATGGTTTAGAAAAGCCTATATACAAGTAGCATCAAGTCATAAAGACAGAACAGTCAGGAAAACATGAATCTGAAAAAGAACTTACTCAGTGATACAATGATTATGGTAAGAAGGGCAAAGGTAGGCTCTCCATGTTGTGTTCTTTTTCCCTTCTTTTCCCTTTTTCCCTTTCCTATTTTTTTTCTCTTTTCTTTTTAATAATACTGAAAAGCACTGAATGGCTGTTCAAAGAAACAAACTGACAAAGATTGAATGGACTTAAAATGTACTCATTCAGTTCTGGACTCATACAGGAAAAAGGCATTTAGATGAAGTATAATTTATAGAAAAAGATTTAATTAGTTCATAGCTAGAACTTCTCAAGTGTCTGGTTAATATTTTAAACCATATGTTTAAGTAGTTCTGGAACAGTTACTACTCTCTAAAAGAACAGCAAATTCTCCTGCTTTATACTATTTTCCCAGGAGTATCTCAAACTTCCAAACCATGTGCAAATCTATCCCCTTTATACTAAATACCCTTCTAGTCAAAGAACCATAAGGCTTCCCTTCTCAATACATTCAATTGCTAGGTACAGGGAACACTGAATGACTTTATTTTAGCTAATATTCTTTTGTTCTTTTGTTTGGAAAGGGAACCTGTTTTATCAATCTGCTCTCTCTTATTCCTGCCCCTAGCCCCTGGCAAATACCTTGTGTTATTGTCCTTCTGTTGTCCTACAAAACCTCAAATACCGCAATAAGAATTAAAATACCCAAATACTATGCATTTTCACTTTGAATAGTTTTTGGAAACCCTTGGCATAGTAGCGCGGTGACCTAGACTTCCTGACAAAAATCAAGTAGTAGAGTATTTATCCTGACTAAACAACTGGTAGCACTTAATGGCCGTGCTTGGGGGAAGAAGGAAAAGGAAATGAAAGGGGTCCTGGATAAGGTCCCTCAGCAGAATTCAGTATAATGATAACAATCATAACATTTGTTAGATATCAATAACCTTCAACTCCAGAGCATCTGGGATAAAAAGATGACTTGCTGTGATCTCAAAGTGTGTGGTACCATTTTCAAAAGGACTTTCACTTTTTGTGTCCATTATTCCATTATCTCCTTTCCAGTCTACGAGCATCCTCAAGAATCCTATCAAAGAAAAATAGCAACCTTCCCATGAATCTCTCTTCTTCAAGACTATCAACAACTACCTAGTTATCAAGTATAAATTCCTCTTAATCCTCATCCTACTTAAATTCTCCCACTTTTCTACAATGAACATCTAGTCCTATTGCTTCCTACCACTCAGAAAATTTCTCAGTCCTCTTTTTTTCCTTCTCAGTTCTCTGTATTGGCAATTGTCTTCAACTAAATAAAAGCAATATCTCCAGTATTCATTTGTATTCTCCCCACTACCAGGGTCAAATTACCATTTCCATGGCTTTGACAAATTCCTATAAGCAGATGACTCTGCAATTCCTTCTGAATCCCTGAACCATCTCCAGTCTATAAATGATATCTCACACAATAAACTCAGTATGGTCCCAACCAAGTATGTTCTCTAGCAAACTGATCCTTCCATCTAGATTGCCCTTTTCCTTATGTGTACTATATCATCCCAGTCTTTAAGGCTAGAAACACCAGAAGCATCTTATATTAGTCCCTCTCCCCTAATACACAGTCAGGCACAGAAGTTGGTCACCGCTGAACCATTTTATAGAATGTTTTATACCATTAGAGATTGCTTCCTAAACTGCCTCCATTGACCCTCTTCAAAAATTTTTGTTCCTCTTAATTCTAAAACTAGTATGGGCTTCAAAATTCTCAGGAGCAGACTCAAATGTAATGTTGAAACCGCTTCACAATCCCTCCAGCCATGCTGCAATGGATTTTTCACTGGAGCTTGCCAATGATAAACAAACATAACTTCCTTAAATCTCCTTCTCACATTAAAATAAATTGTGTTATCTATGCTCCCACAGCAATTTTCCCATACTCCTATTATCTCATACTCCTTTATTTCATTCTGCCTTTTACTGAAGTTAGTTGTCTGTGTCCTTGACTAAAGTACGTTTCCTGAAGACAACAACTGTCTCATTCATCTCTGGGCCTTTACACAAAGCAATTGTTCAATGAACTAATGTGTAGTGTCAACTCTCAGTGAATTAAACAAATGAAAAGGAATGTTTGATATGGGTGATGGAAAATAACAACTAATTTCCTCATCCAGGTGAGAACATAGCCTTCATCACTGTCCTGGAAAGAGAGGGCCTGCCTAAGGTCAGCATTGAGGACGAGCTCTCCTAACTACAGATGACTAGAAGTTGATTTCAGAGGAGTGCTTTCAGGGGCTGATGACTGATTGAAGACAAGGAGGAAGGTTTTTCCTCCAAGGTCAAGCTTTTAACAAGTATCTGCAATGTACACTGAGGAATTTGGCTATACTCCAATTATGCTAATATGTTTTATACATGGGCCTCCAGCATCCAGGAACCACCTCCCTAAACAATTTAAGAAGTGTAAATATCAAGGCAGAGTTGTAAATGTGGAACTTATTTGTAATGTACCAACCTCATTATTATCCAATGTCATAAGGTGTAATCAGGGCAATTATGCTGCCTGCTTTTTATTACAATTATTTTACTTTTTAAAAGTGCAGTATATCCTTGTAAGTGTTTACTCTTCTGCTCTGCCTAAGAACCTACCCTGTCTATGTGTTCTGGAGTAACAGATCATAGGAACTTTAGAGTCAAGGGATTAATGAGCATCCTTGTAGCAAAGGGCTTCACCCACTGACACTATTTCCTTCACATTAGGCTTCACTGTGTGTTTCAACAATTCAAGTTGTGGGACCTTGTGTATTTCTCCATACAACAAATTTTACAATCTAAAATACAGAATTATTGCTTCCTCCTCCCTCCCACCACCCGAGCATGCAGATATGTGTATGTCCCTGTCACATAGAAGCTGAAAATTTTGCAAAAACCTTCAAACTCTTGATTGCCAGTTTATTGAGATACAGCACGGAGCAACTTCCTAAATGGTCCCTTGGCAGATAAAGTGAGAGGAAGTAGCTCTGATTTTTCTGGTTTGGATCAGAAAGTCAGCCACTACACCCAGCCCATAATTGCCATTTCCAGGTCATCTCTTTCTCTTTCCCTCCTTCTTGGTTCTCACTACATTTCATCAACCACCCAAAACAGGAAAGGCAGGTGACTTTCTGACTGTATATTATACCTAAGCATTTTGTGACAACAGTTCTCTTTTCTTACAAAGGAGCCCATCTAGTCTATCTACAGACTTCCTCGGGCTTCCCTGGTATTAGGCAAGAAATCTGCCAGGCTGCAGCAGTCTATTAGTGAGTGAATCTGTTTTTAAGGGTTTTGAAAAGTGCCACTGCTTTCAAAGTTTCCTTGAAAGAGAAGGACCAAAAAGAAAAAAAAAAATTAGTAGTTAATCTTTGCACCTAAAAGGTTCTTCAGGGACATTATTTCCCCTAATCATAGCATCCCCTTATCTTTTTGCTTTATGACCCAACAACCATGTCAACAACAAGGTATTTATTTGTTCATTACTTATTCCACAAATACCCACTGAGCAACTACTGTGTGACAGGTGTTACATAATAGTGGGCAAAAATAGACATGATTCAGATCTTCATAAGCTTACAGTCAAGTGGAGCATGCCAATAATAAACTAATCTATATATGATTACAATTGAGTAAAGTGTCTGAGATGGAAATAATACAAATACCATAGGAGAAAATAATGGTATATATGTGTGTGGTGGAGAAGGGCTATAAATTAGACTGGGTGGTCAAGAACCACCTCTCCAAAGAAGTGATACTTAATTAGAGACCTAAAGAATGAGTAGAACTTAACCACGTGAAAGTGAGCATTTGTGTAGAGTAAACATAAGGGAAACAAAACACATGCTATGGAGTAATGTATTAGTCAGCTTTAGATAGGTTGTGCTATTGTTACAAACAATAAAACCTCAATTACCACACCAAAAGTCCATGTGGCAACTACAGGTCATCTGTGGTTCAGTTTTGGGTTTTGTTTTTTTTTTTAATTTTAATACCTTAATTTAATTTTATTTTTTCAGTGTTCCAAGATTCATTGTTTATGCACCACACCCAGTGCTCCATGTAATACATGCCCTCCTTAATAACCACCACCAGGCTAACCCATTCCCCCCAACACCCCCCTTCCAAAACCCTCAGATTGTTTCTCAGAGTTCACAGCCTTTTATTGTTCATCTCCCCCTCTGATTTCCCCCACTTCACTTTTCCTTTTCTTCTCCTAATCTCCTCCATGTTATTCCTTATGCTCCACAAGAAAGTGAAACCTTATGATAATTGACTCTCTCTGCTTGACTTATTTCACTCTCTTTGCTTGACTTCTTTTCCCCTTTCTCCACATCCTCTCCAACACATGTTGTTTCCTGTCCTGTTGATTTCAGCTATTCTAACTGGTGTAAAGTGATATCTCAATGTGGTTTTGATTTGAATTTCCCTGATGGCTAATGATGATGAACATTTTTTCATGTGTCTGTTAGCCATTTGTATGTGTTCTTAGGAGAAGTGTCTGTTCATGTCTTCTGCCCATTTTTCTGACATAATTATCTGTTTTTTGGAGTTTGAGGATATCTTTATAGATCTTGGTTATCAGCCCTTTGTCTGTATTGTCATTTGCGAATATCTTCTCCCATTCCATGGGTTGCCTCTTTGTTTTGTTGACTGTTTGCTCTGCTGTGCAGAAGCTTTTGATTTTGATGAAGTCCCAAAAGTTCATTTTCACTTTTGTTTCCTTTGCCTTTGAGGACATATCTTGAAAGAAGTTGCTGTGGCCGATGTCAAAGAGGTTACTGCCTATGTTCTCCTCTAGGATTTTGATAGATTTCTACCTCATGTTAAGGTCTTTTATCCATTTCAAGTTTATCTTTGTGTATGGTATAAGAGAATGGTCGAGTTTCATTCTTCTATACATAGCTGTTCAATTTTCCCAGCACCATTTATTGAAGAGACTTTTCACTATATTTTTTCCTGCTTTGTTGAAGATTATTTGACCCTAGAGTTGAGGGTCCATATCTGGACTCTCTACTTGGTTCCATTGGTCTATGAGTCTGTTTTTGTATCATGCTGCGTTGGTGATCACAGATTTATAGTAAAGCTTGAAATCAGGCAACGTGATAATCTCAGCTTTGTCTTTATTTTTGAACATTTCCTTAGCAATTCAGGGTCTTTTCTGGTTCCATACAAATTTTAGGATTGTTTGTTCCAGCACTTTGAAGAATGCCAGTGGAATTTTGATCAAATGACATTGAAAGTATAGATTGCTCTGGACAGTGTAGCCATTTTAAGAATGTTCTTCCGTTTTCTCCGCATCCTCGCCAGCATCTGTCAAGCAGAGAAAGACAACTATCATATGATCTCCCTGATATGAGGAAGTGGTGATGCAACATGGAGGCTTAAGTGGGTAGAAGAAGAATAAATAAAACAAGATGGGATTGGGAGGGAGACAAACCATAAGTGACTCTTAACCTCACAAAACAAACTGAGGGTTGCTGGGGGGAGGGGGTTTGGGAGAAGGGGGTGGGATTATGGACATTGGGGAGGGTATGTGATTTGGTGAGTGCTGTGAAGTGTGTAAACCTGGTGATTCACAGACCTGTACCCCTGGGGATAAAAATATATGTTTATAAAAAATAAAAAATTAAAAAAAAAAAAAAGAATGTTCTTCCAATTCATGAGCATAGAATGTTTTTCCATCTTTCTGTGTCTTCAGTTTCTTTCATGAGTGTTCTGTAATTCCTTGAGTACAGATTCTTTATCTCTCCAGTTAGGTTTATTCCAAGGTACCTTATGGTTCTTGGTGCTATAGTAAATGGAATCGATTCTCTAATTTCCCTTTCTACATTTTCATTGCTAGTGTATAAGAAAGCAATGGATTTTTGTGCATTGATTTCATATGATGCCACATTACTGAATTTCTCTATGAGTTCTAGTAGTGTGGAGGTGGAGTCTTTTGGGTCATCCATATAAAGTATCATGTTATCTTCAAAGAGGGAGAGTTTGACTTCTTCTTTGCCAGTTTGAATACCTTTTATTCCTTTTGTTGTCCGATTGCTGTTGCTAGGACTTCTAGTACTATATTGAACAATGTTGAGGAGAATGAGCATCCTTGTTGTGTTCCTGATCTCAAAGGGAAGGTTGCCAGTTTTTCCCCATTAAAGATGATATTTGCTGTGGGTTTTTCATAAATAGATTTTATGAGTTTGAGGAATGTTCTCTCTATCCCTATACGTTGAAGCGTTTTAATCAGGAACAGATGCTGGATTTTGTCAAATGCTTTTTCTGCATCAATTGAGAGGACCATTTCTTCTCCCTTCTTTTATTGATTTGTTCTGTCACATTGACTGATTTGCAAATGTTGAACCACACTTGCAACCCAGGGATGAATCTCACCTGGTCATGGTGGATAATCTTTTTAATTTACCGTTGGACTTATTAGCTAGGATCTTTTTGAGAATCTTAGCATCCATATTCATCAGGGATATTCGTCTGAAATTCTCCCTTTTGGTGGGGTCTTTGCCTGCTTTGGGGATCAGGGTAATGCTGGTTTCATAGAGAGAGTCTGGAAGTTTTCCTTCTGCTTTAATTTTTTTGAAACAGCTTCAGGAGAATAGGTGTTATTTCTTCTTTGAAAGTTTGGTAGAATTCCCCAGGGAATCTGTCAGTTCCTGGGCTCTTGTTTTTTGGGAGGTTTTTGATCACTGCTTCAATATCGCTACTAGATATTGGTCTATTCAGGTTGTCAATTTCTTCCTGATTCAGCTTTGGAAGTTTATAGTTTTCTGGGAATGCTTCCATTTCATACAGGTTGCTTAACTTATTGGCATATAACTGTTATTAATAATTTCTGATGATCGTTTCTATTTTCTTGGTGTTAGTTGTGATCTCTCCTCTTTCATTCATAATTTTATTAATCTGTGTCTTCTCTCCTTTCTTTTGGATTAGTTTGGCCAGTAGCTTATCGATCTTATTGGTTCTTTCAAAGAACCAGCTTCTAGTTTTGTTGATGTGTTCTACTATATCTCTAGTTTCTAACTCATTGATCTCTGCTCTAATCTTAATTATTTCCCTTCTTGTGCATAGGGTTGGCTTAATTTGTTGTTGATTTTCCAGTTCTTTAAGGTGTAAAGAGAGTTGGTGCATTCAGGATTTTTCAATTTTTTTTGAGTGAGTCTTGGATGACTATGTACTTCCCCCTTAGGAACTCCTTTGCCTTATCCCATGGGTTTTGGACTGATGTGTCTTCATTCTCGTTGGTTTCCATGAATTGTTTAAGTTCTTCTTTGATTTCCTGGTAGATCCAAACATTCTTGAGCAGGGTGGCCTTTAGCTTCCAAGTGTTTGAATTCCTTCCAAAACTTTTCTTGTGGTTGAGTTCCAGTTTTAAAGCACTGTGATCTGAGAATATGTAGGGAATGATCTCAGTCTTTTGGTATCAGTTGAGCTCTAACTTGTGACCCAGTGTATGGTCTGTTCTGGAGAATGTTCCATGTGTGCTTGAGATGAATGGATATTCTTTTGTTTTAGGGTGGGATTTTCTGTTTATATCTATGAGGTCCATCTAGTACAATGTGTCATTCAAAGCTCTTGTTTCTTTGTTGATTTTCTTCTTAGATGATCTATTACAGAGAGTGGTGTGTTCAGATCCCCTACAATTAATGTATTCATATCAATATGACTATTTTAACAGTTGGCTTATGTAATTGGCTGCTCCCATGTTGGGGGCATAAATATTTACAATTGTTAGATCTTCTTGTTGGATAGACCCTTTAAGGATAATGTAGTGTCCTTCTGTATCTCTGACTACAGTCTTTAGCTTAAAATCTAATTTATCTGATATGAGAATCATTATCCCAGCTTTCTTTTGAGGCCCATTGGCATGAAAGATGGTTCTCCATTCCTTCACTTTCAGTCTGGATGTATTTTTAGGTTCCAAATGGTCTCTTGTAGATAGCATATGGATGGGTCCTGTTGTTTTATCCAGTATGCAGTCCTGTGCCTTTTTATGGGAGCATTTAGGCCATTAATGTTGGGAGTGATTACTGAAATATAAGTTTTTATTGACGTCATGTTGCCTGTGAAGTCCCTGTTTCTATACACTGTCTCTGTAACTTTCTGTTCTATGTCACTCTTGGGTACTTTCTTCTTTTATAGAACCCCCCTTAGTATTTCTTGTAGGGCTGTCTTGGTGGTCACATAATCTTTTAGACCTTGCCAGTCTTGGAAGCTCTTTATCTCTCCATTCATTCTGAATGTCAGCCTTGCTGCATAATATTCTTGGCTGCAAGTTCTTCTCATTTAGTGCCCTGAATATGTCTTGCCAGCCTTTTCTGGCTTGCCAGGTTTCTGTGAACAGATTTGACATTATTCTGATGGTCCTTCCTCTGTACATAAGGAATCTCTTCCCCCTAGCTGCCCTTAAGACATCTTGTCCAAAATTATGGTTCATGAATCCCACAATTAAGTGTCTGGATGTCTTTCTAGACCCATTGATCTTGGGGGGTATCCATTCTGCCTTTAGGACCCGAACGCTTGTTCCATTCCCCAGATAGGGAAATTTTCATCCAGTATTTGTTCAACTTTATCTTCTAGTCTTCTTTCTTTCTCCACCACCTCAGGGATCCTAATAGCTCTGACATTGGAATATTTCATGGCGTCATTTATTTCCTTAATTCTGTTTCAGGCCTCTTCCTGGTCCTACTTTTCTATTTGTTTGTCTTCTAGATCACTAATTCAATCTTCTTCCTCAGTTACCCTAGCTGTTAGATAGAGTATTTAGATTAGATTGGATCTCATTAATAGCATATTTTACTTATGCCAGATCAACTTTCACTTCTGCCCTTAGAGATTCTATGTTGCCAAATTGTATTCTCCAACCTAGCCATTGCCTGCACAATTTTTACCCTGAATTCCATTTCTGATGTATTGTTTATGTCTATACCCAATAGTTCTGTGGCAGAGGTTGCAGTCTCTGAATTTTTCCTCTGTTGGGTGTTCCTCCTCCTAGACATTTTGGTGAGAGGTGGTTGAGGGGATGTATAGATGAATATATCAACCATGATCCAGTCAAGGTGCACCTTGGAACATTTGGAGCAATTGGGAGTCACCACCAAAAAGAAAGGAAAAAGGAAAAAAGAAAGAAAAAGAGAGGGAAAAAAGAGAAAAAATCCAGCCAAAATGAGTCCCCAGATTGAGATTTATAAGGTACATAAACCAAAAATGAACCAAAAAAAGACTGACAAAAGTAAAAGACAAGAAATTTAAAAAAAAAAAAGAAAGAAAGAAAAACCCAGTCAAAATGAACCCCAAGAATAAGACTTATATAGTACAAAAACAGAAAGAAATACACAGAAACACTGACAGAAGAGTAATATAGGAAGGTGGTTATAAACCTTTGATGTGAGCAAGGAAGGTTATTTCAGTACTTCCTGGTTGTATCTTGTTATCTTTGTTAAAGGACTCAACTTTCCAAGAGACACAGTGAAATTAAAACTGGCTTATATATAAGGGTAGTATTGAGTAGGGAAAAAGGATTACCTTGAAGCTTATATCTATCTATATATCTATATATCTATATCTATATTCATATATCTATATCTATATACATATATCTATCTATCTATCTATCTATCTATCATCTATCTATATATATATGAAAGAAAGAAAAAGAAACCCAGGTATATGTATGAAAAAAAGTTCAAGTTAAAAAGTTATTATGTAATATGTTCTAATAGTAGTTTTAAAAAATAGAAGAATCATGAGAACTAATTTAAAAAGAATTGTATCTATTAAATATATAGGTTTTGGGGCAATACTGGGGGTTTAATATATTTTTTCCCCCTGATGTTGGGGCTTTACAGTTTTATGGGGACTCTGTGGTTATTGTCCTCTTGTTCTTTGGGCTTGTCTTTCGGGGGAGGGGCCTGCTTTGTTGTTTTTCAGTCAGTCTTGCTTGGGCTGAGTCAACCTGCCCCCTAGAAAGGGGCTGGACTCTGTGGAAACTGGTTTTTCAGGTTTTTGTTCTCTGGAGGTTTTTATTTTGGGGCAGCTTTTTGCCACTTTTCAGAGGGCTAGTAAATTATAAAGTAAATTGTCCACACCCAGTCCTCGGCCTCAGAAAGAAGCCTTGGTTGACTCCCCACTGGATGGTCCAGAACATACAGACTCCCCCTGTACAATCTCCAATGAATACTGTACCTCCCACAGCAGTGCGCACTCCCAGTCACCATCTCAGTCATCGCCTGAGGCCCCCCGCTTGTCTCTGCACCCCTGTGCCACTAAAACCTAAAGAGATATTGGTGCAGAGGAGCACAATCCTGGCGGATGTCAGGACACCTGTCAGGACTGCCATCTGGGGTCCATGCCCATGACCCAGCAGAGATGCAGGTCTAAGAAGTCTGCAGTCCTAGAGACCACTGTCTATGCCCACACCAGCATCTCTTAGCAGTGGGCAGGTGTGCGCCCAGCCCAGTGGAAAGCCGTGGGCCCAGGGGAATTGGAGCCCCTGCCGGATTCTCTCAAGCATGGGTAGTTGCCAGCTGTGACTGTCCTGGGACCATGTGCTTAGGACTGTGCCCATGGTCACCCAATTCTACCAGTTGCCTCTTAAGACCTTTTGCTCTTTTTGAGTGCTTTTAACCAGACTCCAAGTTAAAGCTGGTCCCTAAGCACAGGGCACTTTCATATTGGGGTATTACTTTCCAATGGGTCATTTCTGGTGGCTCCCTCCCACTTCTGCTTATCCTTCAATATCAGTCTGAGTGTTCCAACTCTGCTTTACCTCTCCACAGATGATCTACTGCCCCCATACAGATCCAGAAGTGTATAATCTTACATCTTAGGCTGATTTCATGGGTGTACAGCGTGTTCTGGTAGATATTTAGCTCACTTCAGGGGACCAGTTGAAACAGGGTCTCCTACTTCTCCACCATCTTGCCCCTCCTGCTGAGCCCTTATGTGGTTCAGATTTTTATGCCTTCTTCATCCAAGGATCATAGCTGAAGGATGAGCTTTTATTTGGGACCTGCCATTCTTACCTCAGAGGGAAAAGAACAAAGAAGTCTGAACAATGCCACGGCTCTGAAAGTTTCTGATCATACATGGTGAATGTCACTTTGGCTTGCATTCCATTAGCCAAAGCAAGTTCTATGACCAAGCACATATTAATTTTGCAGGGCTTATGGCAGGAAGTAGGGATGTGCTCTCTAACAGGGAGGAAAAATTAATACCTGGAAATAATAACACAATCTATCACACCCCTTGTCTGACTTCCACCTATCCCTTTAACAGACATTAATTTCCCAGGATCTCAGTTTCCTCATCTCTAAAAATGTTATTTAAAATAACTGAAGAGAATCTCAGATGAGTTTTCAAGGGCTGGTTCTGGCCCTCAAGGTAGGTAGCAAGTTGGGGGAATAAAAATTGTATAATCTAGATTCAGTTTTCTCTACATTTTCCTTTGGCATTTTATTTCAATTACAGTAATAGAAAACAAATTTTGGCATGCTACCTTGGCCACTAAGTAGCTGTGCTACCTTGGGCAAGTTACTTAAACTCTTTGGGCCTTAGGGTATTGTAAGAATTATATAAAATAACATATGTGAGAACATTTTGTGTATTATAATGCCGTACAAATACTAATCATTATATTTATCTCACTGCCATGATCACCTCTACTAAGCCTCATCAGTTTCTCTCATATCCTTAATACCACATTTCAGCTAGCCCCCTCAAGCTCACCATGTCAAAACTCAGAATTATCTTCTTTCCCAGGCAATTCCCATCCAGCTCCCACTCCAGGCTTCATTGTGTTTATCACTGGCACTGATGTGCTTCTTATCACCAGGGTTATGAAACTTCATTTTGTTTTTGACATCCACACCTCCACTCAGTTCTATCAATTTTCCCTTCACAGTGTAGTACACATAGATCTCCCTGATTTCAAAGCAACCACCCACAGCCAGATCCCTGTATCCTACTCCTTGATTACTGTAATAATTGCTCTTTCTGCCTATACTTTCACCCTTGTCCAAAGCAGCCATTTGATTATCTGATTCCCATACTCAAATCTCCATCATAGCTCACCAATGAATACAAATTTAAAATCCAAATTCTTCAGCTCAGTAGCCAATACCCTCCAAAATTTGGCCTAGCTCACTTTTTCCAAATTTTCCTTTCACTTTTTTTTTTTTAAAAGATGTAATTACTTATCTGACAGAGAGAGTGAAAGAAGGAACATAAACAGGGGGAGTGGGAGAGGGAGAAGTAGGCTTCCCACTGAGCAGGGAGCCTGGCACAGGGCTCAATTCCAGGACCTTGGGGTCATGACCTGAGCCAAAGGCAGAGACTTAATGACAGAGCCACCCAGGTGCATCTTTTTTTCTTTTCTTCCCCCCCTTCACTCTTACCTATATATCTCTGCTGCAGCCATCACAACCTAACTCACTGTTCTCTAAAAATCTCAATTATCTAGATCAGCACTGGCCAGTACAAATATAATGCAACACACAGATGCAATTTTAAATATCTAGCAGCTAAATTTTATTTTATTTTTTTACAATTTTTCCCAGTACTTCTTCTATATATATATATATATATTCAGCGTAACAGAATTCATTGTTTTTGCACCACACCCAGTGCTCCATGCAATACGTGCCCTCCTTAATACCCACCATCTGGCTCCCCCAACCTCCCACCTCCCGCCCCTTCAGAACCCTCTGGTTGTTTTTCAGAGTCCATAGTCTCTCATGGTTCACCTCCCCTTCCAATTTCCCTCAACTCCCTTCTCCTTTCCATCTTCTTATGTCCTCCATGTCTAGCAGCTACATTTTAAAAAGTAAACAGAAACAAGTAATAACAAGTGACAATAAATACATACAATAAATACAAAAATTTTAATGTATTTAATTTAACCCAGTATATCTAAAATATTATCCTTTAAACATGTAAACAATATGAAAGTTATTAATGAAGCACCTTATATTCTCTTTCGTACTATTTTTTCAAAAGTCCATGAGCATTTTACAAGCTCAGCACACCCAAATTAGTATGCACTAGCCACATTTCCAATGCTCAGTAGCTGTATATGGCTAATGGTTACTCTATTAGATGACACAGATCTAGCCCCCACCCTGTGACTCAATGCAAACTTTGTCCTCTGCTTGAAATACTTCCCAATCAAACCATCACCCATAGAAATGCTACCTTCCAAAGACACAGCTTTATAGCCCACATGCTTTGTGAAGTCTTCAAAGATTCTCTCAACTGAAATTCATGTTTTCCCTCTCCCATACAATCAAACACAATCACACACAATGTTTTGTTATATATCTCTAAATGTAGGTAATACATTCATTTGTTTCAAAGCTCAGGAAGTACCAAAGAATATATGTATAATCTTCCTGCCAGCCACCCTGATAATCTCCCATGGAGGGAAGCAATATTATCAGACTTTTGTGAATCCTTGCGGATAAAACTTATACATATATAAACACATATGCAAACTTACATTTTTTCCCTCCATCCTTTTTAAAGAAATGGTGGTATATTAAACTTAATTGTTCTATACCTTACATGTTTGTACTTAACAGTCTATATTGGAGATAACTCCATATTAGTATGTTAAGTTTATCTGTCTCCCTGACAGGATGGAGATTTTGTCTTTTTAATATATCCTTACATATGTCTGCACCTTGGACTCTGGTACTTTGCTTATTACTCAGTAAATGTTTGTTGAATTGAATTACTCAAAGTGTTCCAGATTGATCATGCTAAAATGCTCTTTTGCATATGGTATCCCCAAGCCCCTCAAAACATCATTAACTTCTAATTGCCCACAAGTACATTTCACATTCAAGAACCTTTGCAGTCTGACCCAACTTTCCCTTCTAGAGTAATCTTTACTCCCCAGAGACACACATTTTGCTTTAATCAATAAGTGTCTTCACTGGAACTTTGCCACAAGTTAGTATGTATGGTTGCTTCTGTGTGTGTGTATGTGTGTGTGTATTTAATTTCAATATTTTCCTAAGGTCATAAACCTCTGAAACAGAAGTTGTATCTAAAAGCCTTATTTATCCCAGGTCAACATCTAAAACTTAATGATGATGGATTTGGAAATGTCTTTCTTGAGGCCTCGTTCTCTCCCTTCCTTTTGCTTTGGCCAGGACTGCCCCATGCTGGATGAAAACTGCCCAAATTCCACTTTTCCTTTTGGCAGAAACAAAAGACAATTTGTTCCTCTCATATATTTTTATTTTTAAATCATTCTTCTTTCATGCAAATGATTCTCAAGCCAGAGAAGTTGTAGACCAAAACAGTAACAAGGGTCAAAGCAAAAATAAGCATTTTTCCTGCCAGGGAGTTTTTCTTCCCATTTTCATGCTTTCATCTAGAATTGCATTTAATTACATTTAAAATCACAAAGTTTCTTAAGTCTCAGACAATTGAAGCTGCTTTTAGAGTCACTGACTCTGAAAGCACACACATCCGGGCACCTGGGTGGCTCAGTGGGTTAAGCCGCTGCCTTCGGCTCAGGTCATGATCTCAGGGTCCTGGGATCGAGTCCCGCATGGGGCTCTCTGCTCGGCAGGGAGCCTGCTTCCCTCTCTCCCTCTCTCTCTGCCTGCCTCTCCATCTACTTGTGATCTCTCTCTGTCAAATAAATAAATAAAATCTTAAAAAAAAAAAAGCACACACATTCTCACAGACCCACCAAGTACCAGCACACTCTGTGGTCCACTCAGATGGACACATAAAACAAGCATTGCCACAACTAAATTCAAAGTGGAGTCCTGTATGGGATCCTATGAGAGAAAAGGAAATTAGATAAATATTAAGGAAATCTGAATCAAGTATGGATTTTAGTTCATAATAATGTGTCAATATTGGTTCACAAATTAGGACAAATGTACCACACTAATGTCAGAAGTTAATAATAGGAGAAATTAGCTGTGGTATATGGAAACTCTGTACTGTCTTCACAATTTCTCTGTAACCCTAAAACAATTCTAAAAACTAAAATTTACTTTTTAAAAGTAAAAATTGATAAAGAGAGGAACTCAAAAGACATACCAAGCAAATGAAATGGGCATGGGCCTTACCTGGCTTCTTATTTGAACAAACAAGCCATAAAAAGACATTTTTAAAAAAATTTTATTATTTATTTGACACAGAGAGAGAGATCACAAGTAAGCAGAGCAGCAGGCAGAGAGAGAGAGAGAGGGAAGCAGGCTCCCTGCTGAGCAGAGAGTCCGATGTGGACCCTGAGATCATGACCTTAGCTGAAGGCAGAGGCACCTTCATAAAAAGACAATTTTGAGAATCAGGGAAAATTGCTCACAGAGTGGGTATTAGATAATACAAAGGAACTGTTGTTGATTTGGGGGGTGTAATAGTGGTAATGTGGTTATGTGTCAGGAAATTAAAATATTTCAACTGTTAGAGAAACATTCTGAAGCATGTACAGATGAAATAATGTAATGTTTTAGATTTTCTTTAAATACTCAGGCAAAAATGGAGGGAGGAAGAGATGAAATGAGAACAACAAGATCTTTTCTTTCTCCCCTGGGGACAAATGTGGTCATATAAAAAAAAAGTTTCCTCAAAAGCAGAAATGTCATTACCATGTCTGGCTAACACTTTAATAAAACCCAGCAGTACTTAAAGAGATCAGCTCAAAGAGGAAAGGCATGGCAATAGATACCACTTATTGATTATTCTTAGCAGGTGCTATTCTGAGTTTTTACACTCTTTATTTCATTTTTTAATTTATTTTTTATTATGTTGTGTTAGTCACCGTACAGTACCCTCTTTATTTCATTTAATCCTAATGACCACCCTGAGATAGGTTCTGTTATTCAAATTTTACTAAAGCAGTAAACTGAGGCTCAGGGAGGTAAGGTAGCACGATCAAAATCTCTATTAGGAAATTATACGGGCGTAACTTTAACCCAGGAACATGACTATAGAACAGGCATATTTTCTCCTATAGCTTGTGAAAACAACTGCCTTTTTGGTGTGTACTGCTTGAAATCTACCTATTTGAACATCTGGAGAGCATGAGTGCAATCAGCCTCATGTCTGCCTTCCTTTTGTTTCCTTTGCCCTTCACTTGGGCAGTTCAGTTCAGATAGAACTGTGCTACTTTTCCATTGAGTCTCTTCATACTTTCACTGCAACTAGCCAAAGCGGGCTCTTTATCTAGGCTCTGTATCTAGAATGTTCCCTGTGACTCAAAATATGCTCCATGGACAAGCAGCATCAGCATCCCTAGGGAAATTGTTAGAAATTAAGCATCTTGGGCATAACTACAGGATAATGAATCAGAATCTGCATTTTAAAAGATTCTCAAGTGATTTATATGCACATTAAAGCTTGAGATGCATGGCTTTCCACCTGCTAGAGTACTCTTACTGATTCCTTGCTGGAGTGCTCCAAAAAAGATGACTAAAATCTATGGCTTGAAAGAAAAAGAATAATTTTAGCTTCTCCCTGTTCTCTGGCCTTAAGGAACTCCAGAGTCAGTCAGAGGCTAGCCTAAGAATAGATATTGCTGTCTTTAGAGTAAAATATATGTTGGAAAAATGAAAACACAGCCACATGTTAGCCATCATCTTCCCATATTTCATTCATGTTCTGGTATCTCACACTGCCGAAACACAGACACTTTCCCTTATATAATAAGGAAATTTTTAATTAAATGCATCAGAACGTTTGAGCATATATAATCCCTTAAAAATTAAGTTTACCTGTATATACAAGCCTCCATATATTTGGTAGTGACAACAGGATAAAAAGAAAACTGCCTCTAAAGGCATATGGTGGAATGATTAAGCTAATTTACAATAATTGTTTTAATCTTGGTATACTAAATTGTAAGGTTTAACTCTTTCAGTTCTCTTGGTCTAAGGTAAGGGCAAAATATACCATCATGCTCTATGTTGTACCTCTGATTCACAGTGGAAATTCTGACCTATAGCGCGAACCCATCATCTGTATTATCCATGCAATAGACAGGGAGATATCCAAAAGCAGTTCCTCATTTCACCCCCAAATCTAATTGTGTCTCTACTTACTTGTTTGCTTTTAAAATAGAAAACACATGTTCAGAAGCAACAGCATTAGAAGCTATTAATTTCTTAGCTTTAATAAATTGACCAGACCAGAACTTAATTGAGGAAGGCACTCAGGAAAAAGCCATAGGACAATGTTATATAAAGAAGAAGAGGGAATTGGTGGAAATGTGGGCAGCTGGGAAGGCCAAGAGAGGGCCCAGGATAGGAAGAAGGTGCTTGAGATCTACAGAGATCACCGTTGCTTACTTCCTGGTATGGTTCAGAAGAGTCCTACTGGCTGCCAATTCTAACTTTGCTCTAGATTCACCCCTATACCACCCCAAAAAGCAGATAGAATAGGGAGGTCAGTGGTATTTAAGGTGTTGTGAAATATTTCTTTATGCTTCTGGCACTCCTGATCACCCCAGCCTGCCTTGAGGTTTTCCATCTCTCTCCTTGATGGGACTGGCTAATTCAGGCCTGGTTTTGCTTTATGAATGACTCAGGTCTGAGCCACTGATCAAGAGGAGGGGACCCTACAGACAGGTATAACACTTTTGAGTCAGAAGAATGGAATTGCACTGTAAGGGATCATTAACATTCCAAGACATTTGGCTGAGAGTTACTTCCCCATTATTTTTCTTGTAGAAAAACCACACTCATCATCTTTTGCCCTCAGTGAGCTCTGCTCCACCAGTGATTTCAGTCTCTAAGTTTCCTGAAAGGCTCTGCCAGATGTGACCAGTAGTTTTCATCATCTGATATCTGGTATATGGCTTCAAACAATAGGAGATGATGATCAATGTATGCACATGACATTTATATAAGTAATCTGCCTCCAGATTTTGGCAAAAAATATTAAACTTTAAAAAAGGACCATTGCTTTTGAATTGGAAACAGAGTACTCACCATCTAAAAACATGGGAATGCAGCCCACATTAAACAGTAGGAGGCATTGTGTGCAGGCTCCCTTGGTGTCAAACCTTGAAAGAAAAAAATAACAGGTTAGAAGCAGATGTAGATCATTATTATTAGTATTTCCATATGCTACTTTTCTTCTGAGGTGCTTAATGCTTTCTACAACGATTATCTTACTTATCCCTAGAGAGTTTTGATTACCTTAGGGAAGCCTGGGAGGGCAGAGAGAGCCAACACACAAGCATATGGTTTCCAAGAATTCACAAAATGCTTTTACAGCTAGCATATTGTATGAGCCTCACAGCAGGTCTGTGAAGTTACAGAGTTTACCATGCTTAGTTTGTGAAAGGGTGGTGTTTGAAAACCTAGACATCTAGAACCAATGGCATCCCAGATGTTTCAATAGCAGTGCTGCTCTTTTTGTGGGCAGCACATCCTATTTATTTTTCAGCTGCCAGCGATGTAGGGGGATAACTCTATGCTTCAGAAGTGGGGCATTTATTTGCCTCATTTATACTTTATTGCTTACAGTTCGACTCCTTATAGAAAGTTTGCAACCCTAAATGCATTTTTTCTCTGTCTTCTTCCCTCCAACCTCAAGTAGTATTTTAGCCTTCAAGTTCCCAATAGTCTTTATATCTAGATTGAAAAGTGTTTCTCAACTTTTTAAATTTAGGCCCCTTTTAACAAACAAACAAAATGGCATTCTTCCTGCCACTCTGCCCCTCTCACCTGCTCATTGTACTGGCATACCCATTCACACCAAGTTGAGAGTCCAGATAACTCTTGGTCTAAAAAACATTATCTTATATCCACCAGCATGCAAATTTTTACTGGTCTTTATTTTTTTCCTCTGCTTACTTTTTTCCTCTGCTACATATAAGGTGATATGCTATTGATATATTTCAAATGACAGTAGTCCCAACCTTATCTGTGGTTTTGAATTCCATGGTTAAAGTTACCCATGGTCAACCACAGTTTAAAAACAGATGGTCCTACTTCTGATACATTGTGTCATCAGGTCAATAGTAGCTTAACAGTACATTAAAATACCTATATCATTCACCTCACTTGCTCTCATCTCATAGGCATTTTATCATCTCACATCACTGCAAGAAGGGTGAGTGTAATACAATAAGGTGTTTTGAGAGAGACTATATTCATATAACTTTCATTACAGTATATTGTGAAACCTGTTCTGATTATTATTGTTAATCTCTTACAGTTCTTAATTTATTAGTTAAATTCTATCATAGGTATGGATATATAGGAACAACCACAGTGTATATAGGGTTTGGTACTATCCACAGCTTTAAGCGTCCACTGGGGGTCTTAGTATGTATCCTCTGTGAATAAGGGTGGGGGGAACCAATATATTTCTCTCCCACTCTGATTCTGAAACAGACCCTTGAGAATCATTATTTTTTTGTAACAAGTTTTATTATATTTATAGTTGGTTTCATGACTGTCTACTAGACTATGACCTCCTTGAGGAAGGGGACGCAGTCTGGTTGTTCTTTGTATCCCTAAGTGCCAAGCACACTTACAGATATATAATAGGAGCACATTAAATATTTGTTGAACAAATGGCTGAATAAACAGTGCCAGAAGACTTATTCAACACTGCACCATTTCCCCCCATGTCTTATTCCATTTTTAGCAAAAATACAAATTGGAAGCATTCAAGTTTCGTTAACATCTGACTCTATGAATAGTGTCAATGAAAACAACAAGAGTTCCCTTTCCCACTGCCCTCATTCTATCTACTATCTCACTGAATCTTTTTTTAAAATTTCTTTTCAGCATAACAGTATTCATTCTTTTTGCACCACACCCAGTGCTCCATGCAATACATGCCCTGCCTAATACCCACCACCTTGTTCCCCCAACCTCCCAACCCCACCCCTTAAAGACCCTCAGGTTATTTTTCAGAGTCCACAGTCTCTCATGATTCACCTCCCCTTCCAATTTCCCTTACTCCCTTCTCCTTTCCATCTCCCCATGTCCTCCATGCTATTTGTTATTCTCCACAAATAAGTGAAATCATATGATAATTGACTCTCTCTGCCTGACTTATTTCACTCAGCATAATCTCTTCCAGTCTCGTCCATGGTGCTACAAAAGTTGGGTATTCATCCTTTCTGATGGAGGCATAATATTCCATAGTGTATATGGACCACATCTTCCTTATCCATTCATCCGTTGAAGGGCATCTTGGTTCCTTCCACAGTTTGGTTACCGTGGTGACTGCTGCTATAAACATTGGGGTCAGATGGCCCTTCTTTTCACGACATCTGTATCCTTGGGGTAAATACCCAGGAGTGCAATTGCAGGGTCATAGGAAAGCTCTATTTTTAATTTCTTGAGGAATCTCCACACAGTTTTCCCAAAGTTGCTGCACCAACTTGCATTCCCACCAACAGTGTAAGAGGGTTCCCCTTTCTCCACATCCTCTCCAACACGTGTTGTTTCCTATCTTGGTAATTTTGGCCATTCTCAATGTGGTTCTGATTTGAATCTCCCTGATGGCTAGTGATGATGAACATTTTTTCACGTGTCTGATAGTCATTTATATGTCTTCATTGGAGAAGTCTCTGTTCAGATCTTCTGCCCACTATTTATATGATTATCTGTTTTGTGTGTGTTGAGTTTGAGGAGTTCTTCATAGATCCTAGATATCAACCTTTTGTCTGTACTGTCATTTGCGAATATCTTCTCCCATTCCGTGGGTTGCCTCTTTGTTTTCTTGACTGTTTCCTTTGCTGTGCAGAAGCTTTTGATCTTGATGAAGTCCCAAAAGTTCATTTTTGCTTCTGTTTCCTTTGCCTTTGGAGACATATCTTGAAAGAAGTTTCTGTGGCTGATATCAAAGAGATTACTGCCTATGTTCTCCTCTAGGATTCTGATGGATTCCTGTCTCACGTTGAGGTCTTTTATCCATTTTGAGTTTATCTTTCTATACAGTGTTAAAGAATGGTCGAGTTTCATTCTTCTACATATAGCTGTCCAGTTTTCCCAGCTCCATTTATTGAAGAGACTGTCTTTTTTCCACTGTATATTTTTCCTGTTTTGTCGAAGATTATTTGACCACAGAGTTGAGGGTCCATATCTGGGCTCTCTACTCTGTTCCACTGGTCTATGTGTCTGTTTTTATGCCAGTACCATGCTGTCTTGGTGATCACAGCTTTGTAGTGAAGCTTGAAATCAGGTAACAGGATGCCGCCAGTTTTATTTTTGTTTTTCCACATTTCCTTAACAATTCAGGGTCTCTTCTGATTCCACACAAATTTTAGGATTATTTGCTCCAGCTCTTTGAAAAATACCAGTGGAAATTTGATCGGAATGGCATTAAAAGTATAGATTGCTCTAGGCAGTATAGAAATTTTAACAATGTTTATTCTTCTGATCCAAGAGCATGGAATGGTCTTCCATCTTTTCATGTCTTCTTCAGTTTCTTTCATGAGTGTTCTGTAGTTCCTTAAGTATGAGTACAGGTCCTTTACCTCTTTGGTTAGGTTTATTCCCAGGTAACTTATGGTTCTTGGTGCTATAGTAAATGGAATTGATTCTTTAATTTCCCTTTTGTATTTTCATTGTTAATGTATAAGAAAGCCACTGATTTGTGTACATTGACTTTGTATCCTGCCATGTTACTGAATTGCTATATGAGTTCTAGTAGTTTGGGGGTGGAGTCTTTTGGGTTTTCCTTGTAAAGAATCATGTCATCTGTGAAGAGAGAGAGTTTGACTTCTTCATTGCCAATTTGGATACCTTTTCTTTCTCTTTGTTGTCTGATTGCTGTTCCTAGGACTTCTAATACTATCTTGAACAAGAGTGGTGAAAGTGGGCATCCTTGTCATGTTCCTGATCTCAACGGGAAGGCTGTAAGCTTTTTCCCATTGAGGATGATATTTGCTGTGGGTCTTTCATAGATAGATTTTATGAAGTTCAGGAATGTTCCCTCTATCCCTATACTTTGAAGCGTTTTAATCAGGAATGGATGCTGGATTTTGTCAATTGCTTTTTCTGCATCAATTGAGAGGACCATGTGGTTCTTCTCTCTACACTTATTGATTTGTTCTATCACACTGATTGATTTATGAATGTTGAACCATCCTTGTAACCCAGGGATGAATCCCACCCGGTCATGGTGGATAATCTTTTAAATGTACTGTTGGATCCTGTTTGCTAGGATTTTATTGAGAATCTTAGCATCCATATTCATCAGTGATATTGTTCTGAAATTCTCCTTTTTGGTGGGGTCTTTGCCTGGTTTGGGGATCAGGGTAACGCTGGCTTCCTAAAAAGAGTCTGGAAGATTTCCTTCTGCTTCAATTTTTTGAAACAGCTTCAGGAGAATAGGTGTTATTTCTTCTCTGAAAGTTTGATGCAATTCCCCAGGGAATTCATCAGGGCCTGAGCTCTAGTTTTTTGGGGGTTTTTGATCACTGCTTCAATCTCATTACTAGATATTGGTCTATTCAGGTTGTCAATTTCTTCCTGGTTCAAATTTGGGAGTTTACAGTTTTCCAGGAATGCATCCATTTCATCTAGGTTGCTTAGCTTATTGGCTTATAACTGTTAATAATAATTTCTGATGATTGTTTCTATTTCCTTGGTGTTAGTTATGATCTCTCCCTTTTCATTCACAATTTTATTAATTTGGGCTTTCTTTCTTTTGTTTTGGATTAGTGTGGCCAATGGTTTATCAATCTTATTGATTCTTTCAAACAACCAGCTTCTAGTTTCATTGATATCTTCTACTGTATCTCTAGTTTCTACCTCATTGATCTCAGTTCTAATCTTGATTATTTCCTTTCCTATGTGTGGAGTTGGTTTGATTTGTTGTTTATTCTCCAGTTCTTTAAGGTGTAGAGACAACTGCTGTGTTCTGGATTTTTCTATTTTTTTGAGGGAGGCTTGGATGGCTATGTATTTCCCCATTAGGACTGCCTTTGCTGTATCCCATAGGTTTTGGAACAAAGTGTCTTCATTCTCATTGGTTTCCATGAATTGTTTCATTTCTTCTTTGATCTTCTGGTTGATCCAAGCATTCTTAAGCAAGGTGGTATTTAGCTTGCAGGTGTTTGAGTTCCTTCTGGACTTTTCCTTGTGATTGATCTCCAGTTTCAAAGCATTGTGATCTGAGAATATGCAGGGAATTATCTCAGTCTTTTGGTAGCGGTTGAGTCCTGATTTGTGACCCAGTGTGTGGTCTGTTCTCGAGAAGGTTCCATGTGCACTTGAGAAGAATGAGTATTCTGTTGTTTTAGGGTGGAATGTTCTGTATATATCTATGAGGTACATCTGGTCTAATGTGTCATTCAATGCTCTTGTTTCTTTATTGACTTTCTGATTCAATGATCTGTCTATTACTGAGAGAGGCATGTTAAGATCTCCTACTATTAATGTATTCATATCAATATGTCTCTTTATCTTGATTAATAGTTATCTTATGTAGTTGGGTGCTCACATATTGGGGGTGTAGATATTTACATTTATTAAATCATCTTGGTGGATAGTCCCTTTAAGAGTTATGTAGTGTCCTTCTGTATCTCTGACTATAGTCTTTAGTTCAAAATCTAATTTATTTTACCTGATACGAGAATTGCTACCCCAGCCTTCTTTTGAAGCCCATTGGCATGAAAGATGCTTCTCCATCCCTTCACTTTCAGTCTGGTTGTATCTTTAGGTTCAAAATGGGTCTCTTATAGACAACGTATGGATGGGTCCTGTCGTTTTATCCAATTTACAACCGTGTGTCATTTTATGGGTGCATTTAGGCCATTCACATTGAGAGTGATTATTGATAGATATGTTTTTATTGACATCGTGTTACCTTTGAAGTCTTGCTTTCTGTAGATGTTCTCTATATTTCTGTTCAATGATATTTTTAGGATTTTTTCTCTTTTATAGAACCCCCCTTAATATTTCCTGCAATGTCAGCTAGGTGGTTTCATAGTCTTTTAAGCCTTGCCAGTCGTGGAAACTCTTTATTTCTCTATCCATTTTGAATGTCAGTCTTACTGAATAAAGTGTTCTTGACTGCATATTCTTCTCATTTAGTGCCCTGAATATATCTTTCTGGCTTGGTAGGTCTCTGTGGATTGGTCTGATGTTATTCTGATGGGCTTTCCTCTGTATGTAAGGAGCTTCTTTGTCCTGGCTGCTTTCAAGAGGGTCTGCCTACAATTATAATTCTTCATTCTTCTTATTAGGTGTCTTGAGGACTTTTGAGAATCTATTATCTTGCGGGGAAACCGTTCTGCCTCTAGTACATGAACGCTGGTTCCATTCACGAGATTGGGAAAATTTTCATGGACAACTTGTTCCAGTATATCTTCTAGCCAACTTTCTTTCTCTTCCCTTTCATGGATTCCAATAATTCTGACATTGGAACGTTTCATGGCATCATTTATTTCCCTGTTTCTGTTTTCATGGCTTCTAAGCTGTTTGTTCCAGGTTTTCTTTTGATCCTTTATCTGTTTGTCTTCCAGATCCCTAATTCTATCTTCTGTGTCAGTTACCCTAGCTTTGAGAGAATTTAGATTAGATTGGAACTCATTGAGGGCATTGTGAACATCATCCTTGGTGGCTTTCAGTTCTGCCCTAATCAATTCCGTTTGGTCATCCATGGCTTTCTCCAACCTAGCTATTGCCTGGATAATTGTTAGTTTGAGTTCCCTTTCTAACATAGAGTTTATGTCAATAGCTATTAGCTCTGTTGCAGAAGGCCCATATTCTGTATTTTTCTCCTCCTAGTCATTTTGCTGAGAGATGACTGAATGGATGTAGCTGGATGTAACGACTGTGGTGCAGTCAAGGTGCACTGTGAAATGCTTATGAGCAATCAGGATTCTCCACACAAATGAGAGAAAAAAGAAAAGAAAAAGAAAAAAAAGAGAGAGAGAGAGAGACAGGAAAAAAAGAAAAGATAAAAGATTAGGCTCAGCTCAAATGGGCCCCAAGGTAAGATTTATGAAGTATACAAACAAAAACAGACAAACAAAAAGACTGATAAAAGTATATGACAAGAGGGATGCCTGGGTGGCTCAGTGGGTTAAAGCCTCTGCCTTCGGCTCAGGTCATGATCCTGAGGTCCTGGGATCGGGCCCTCATCAGGCTCTCTGCTCAGCAGGGAGCCTGCTTTTCTTCCTCTCTCTCTGCCTGCCTCTCTGCCTGCTGTGACCCCTGTCTGTCAAATAAATAAATAAAATCTTTAAAAAAAAGTATATGACAAGAGAAAAAATATTTATATAAAAGCAAAAAAAGGAAGAACCTCATCAAAAAGAACTCCAAGTATAAGATTTATATAATATCAGGACAAACACAAATACAAAGAAACACTGGCAGAAGAAAAAGATGGGAGAGTGGTTATAAATTCTCAATATGGGTGAGGAAGGTTATTTTGATTCTTCCTGGATTTATCTTGATATCTTTGTTAAAGGACCCAACTTTCCTGAGATAAAGAGGGATTAAAAATTGGTTTACCTATAGGGGTAGCATTGAATGGGGAGAGGAGGTTACCTTGAAGTTTAAGTCTATATGAATATTAGAAAATAAAAATAAAAAGAGAATAAATTAGAGTAAACTAAACTAAAACTAAAAAAAAAAAAATAGAAAAGCAAAAGAAAAACACAGGTGTATGTATCAAAAAGTTCAGGTTAGAAGGTTATTATGGAATTTGATGTACCGGACATCTCAGTGTGATGGTAAATAGGTTAAAAAATTATCTATATAGGGGAGGAATCAAGATGGCGGAGAAGTAGCAGGTTGATACTACTTCAGCTAGCAGGAGATCAGCTAGATAGCTTATCTAAAGATTGCAAACACCTACAAATCCATCAGCGGATCAAAGAGAAGAAGAATAGCAATTCTAGAAACAGAAAAACAACCACTTTCTGAAAGGTAGGACTGGCGGAGAAGTGAATCCAAAGCGACGGGAAGATAGACCCCGGTGGGGAGGGGCTAGCTCCCGGCAAGCACCAGAGCAATGGAGCACAAAATCAGGACTTTTAAAAGTCTGTTCCACTGAGGGACATCGCTCCAGAGGCTAAACCGGGGCAAAGCCCACGTGGGGTCAGCGTGGTCTCAGGTCCTGCAGGGTCACAGAAGGATTGGGGGTGTCTGAGTGTTGCAGAGCTTGTGGGTATTGGAATGGGGAAGCCGGCTACAGAGACAGAGCCGACAGTGAGCTCACAGCTCGGGGTTACCTTGAACCGGTCGCAGGCTCAGTGAGCTCAGAGCGTGGCCGGAGGTCAGGCAGACAGGAGTTACTGGGTGCTATTCTCTGAGGGCGCACAGAGGAGTGGGTCCTCCGGGCTGGAGACCAGGAGGCTGCCATTTGTATTCCTGTCCTCCAGAACTCTACGGAAAGTTCTCAGGGAACAAAAGCTCCTGAAAGCAAACCCGAGCGGATTACTCAGCCCAGCCCCTGGTAAGGGCACTGCAATTCCGCCTGGGGCAAAGACACTTGAGAATCACTACAACAGGCCCCTCCCCCAGAAGATCAACAATGAATCCAGCCAAGATCAAGTTCACCTACCAAGGAGTGCAATTTCAATACCAAGGAGAACAGTAGAACTCCAGAGGAGGAGAAAACACAGCACGGAACTCTTGGCTTTCTCCCTATGATTCTTTAGTCTTGCAGTTAATTTAATTTTTTTCTTTTTAATTTTTTTTCTCTTCTTCTTCTCAAATTTTTTTAACTTTTACCCTTTTCTTTTTTAACATTTTTAACTAGTTTATCTAATATATATATATATATATATATATATATATATTCTTTTTTATAACTTTCATTATTTGTCTTCTTTTTTTAATTCTTTTCTTTCTTTCTTTCTTTCTTTTTTTTCTCTCTCTTTCTTTCTGAACCTCTTTTTATCCCCTTTCTCCTCCCTCACGATTTGGGATCTCTTCTGATTTGGTTAAAGCATATTTTCCTAGGGTTGTTGCCACCCTTGTAGTATTTTACTTGCTCCTTCATATACTCTTATCTGGACAAAATGACAAGGCATAAAAATTCACCATAAAAAGAACTAGAGGCAGTCCTAAAGGCTAGGGACATAATCAATACAGACATTGGTAATATGTCAGATCTAGAGTTCAGAATGACAATTCTCAAGGTTCTAGCCGGGCTCGAAAAAGGCATGGAAGATATTAGAGAAACCCTCTTGGGAGATATAAAAGCCCTTTCGAGAGGAATAAAAGAACTAAAATCTAACCAAGTTGAAATCAAAAAAGCTATTAATGAGGTGCAATAAAAAATGGAGGCTCTCACTGTTAGGATAAATGAGGCAGAAGAAAGAATTAGCGATATAGAAGACCAAATGACAGAGAATAAAGAAGCTGAGCAAAAGAGGGACAAACAGCTACTGCACCACGAGGGGAGAATTTGAGAAATAAGTGACACCATAAGACGAAACAACATTAGAATAATTGGGATTCCAGAAGAGGAAGAAGGAGAGGGGAACAGAAGTTATACAGGAGAGAATTATTGGGGAGAATTTCACCAATATGGCAAAGGGAATAAGCATCGATATACAGGAGGTGCAGAGAATGCCCCTCAAAATCAATAAGAATAGGCCCACAAACCATCACCTAATAGTAAAATTTACAAGTCTTACTGACAAAGAGAAAATCCTGAAAGCAGCCCGGGAAAAGAAGTCTGTAACATACAATGGTAAAAATATTAGATTGGCAGCAGACTTATCCACAGAGACCTGGCAGGCCAGAAAGAGCTGGCATGATATATTCAGAGCACTGAACGAGAAAAACATGCAGCCAAGAGTCCTATATAAAGCTAGGCTATCATTGAAAATAGAAGGAGACATTAAAAGCTTCCAGGACAAACAAAAACTGAAAGAATTTGCAAACACCAAACCAGCTCTACAGGAAATATTGAAAGGGGTCCTCTAAGCAAAGAGAGAGCCTACAAGTGGTAGATCAGAAAGGAACAGAGACAATATACAGGAACAGTCACCTTACAGGCAATACAATGGCACTAAATTCATATCTCTCAATAGTTACCCAGAATGTAAATGGGCTAAATGCCCCAATCAAAAGACAAAGGGTATCAGAATGGATAAAAAAACAAAATCCATCTATATGTTGCCTCCAAGAAACTCATTTTAAGCCCGAAGACACCTCCAGATTTAAAGTGAGGGGGTGGAAAAGAATTTACCATTCTAATGGACATCAGAAGAATGCAGGAGTGGCAATCCTTATATCAGATTAATTAGATTTTAAGCCAAAGACTATAATAAGAGATGAGGAAGGACACTATATCATACTCAAAGGGTCTGTCCAACAAGAAGATCTAACAATTTTAAGTATCTATTCCCCTAACGTGGGAGCAGCCAACTATATAAACCAATTCATAACAAAGTCAAAGAAACACATCAAAAATAATACAATAATAGTAGGGGACTTTAACACTCCCCTCACTGAAATGGACAGATCATCCAAGCAAAAGATTAGCAAGGAAATAAAGGCCATAAACGACACACTGGACCAGATGGACATCACAGATATATTCAAACATTTCATCTCAAAGCAACAGAACACACATTCTTCTCTAGTGCACATGGAACATTCTCCAGAATAGATCACATCATCAGTCCTAAATCAGGACTCAACCGGTATCAAAAGATTGGTTTCATTACCTGCATATTTTCAGACCACAACGCTCTGAAGCTAGAACTCAACCACAAGAAGAAATTTGGAAAAAACCCAAGTACGTGGAGACTAAACTGCATCCTTCTAAAGAATGAATGGGTCAACCGGGAAATTAAAGAAGAATTGAAAAAAATCATGGAAACAAATGATAATGAAAACACAACAGTTCAAAATCTGTGGGACACAACAAAGGCAGTCCTGAGAGGAAAATATATAGCGGTACAAGCCTTTCTCAAGAAACAAGAAAGGTCTCAGGTATACAACCTAACCCTACACCTAAAGGAGCTGGAGAAAGAACAAGAAAGAAACCCTAAGCCCAGCAGGAGAAGAGAAATCATAAAGATCAGAGCAGAAATCAATGAAATAGAAACCAAAAAAACAATAGAACAAATCAACGAAACTAGGAGCTGGTTCTTTGAAGGAATTAATAAAATTGATAAACCCCTGGCCAGACTTATCAAAAAAAAAAAAAGAGAAAGGACCCAAATCAATAAAATCATGAATGAAAGAGGAGAGATCACAACTAACACCAAAGAAATACAAAGTATTATAAGAACATACTATGAGCAACTCTACGCCAGCAAATTTGACAATCTGGTAGAAATGGATGCATTCCTAGAAACATATAAACTACCACACTGAACCAGGAAGTAATAGAAAGCGTGAACAGACCCATAATCAGTAAGGAGTTTGAAACAGTCATCAAAAATATCCAAACAAACAAAAGCCCAGGGCCAGAAGGCTTCCCGGGGGAATTCTACCAATCATTTAAAGAAGAACTAATTCCTATTCTCCTGAAACTGTTCCAAAAAATAGAAATGGAAGGAAAACTTCCAAACTCATTTTATGAGGCCAGCATCACCTTGATCCCAAAACCGGACAAGGAGCCCATTAAAAAAGAGCTATAGACCAATATCCTTGATGAACACAGATGCGAAAATTCTCACCAAAATACTAGCCAATAGGATCCAACCGTACATTAAAAGGATTATTCACCACGACCAAGTGGGATTTATTCCAGGGCTGCAAGGTTGGTTCAACATCCGCAAATCAGTCAATGTGATACAACACATCAATAAAAGAAAGAACAAGAACTATAGGATACTCTCAATAGATGCTGAAAAAGCATTTGACAAAGTACAGCATCCCTTCCTTATCAAAACTCTTCAAAGTGTGGGGATAGAGAGCACATACCTCAATATTATCAAAGCCATCTATGAAAACCCACCACAAATATCATTCTCAATGGAGAAAAACTGAAAGCTTTTCCACTAAGGTCAGGAACACGGCAGGGATGTCCATTACCACCACTGCTATTCAACATATTACTAGAAGTCCTAGCCTCAAGAATCAGACAACAAAAGGAAATTAAAGGCATCCAAATTGGCAAAGAAGAAGTCAAACTATCACTCTTCACAGATGATATGATACTATATGTGGAAAACCCAAAAGACTCCACTCCAAAATTGCTAGAACTTATACAGGAATTCAGTAAGGTGTCAAGATATAAAATCAATGCACATAAATCAGTTGCATTTCTCTATACCAACAGAAGAAAGAGAAATTAAGGAGTCAATCCCATTTACAATTGCAACTAAAACCATAAGATACCTAGAAATAAACCTAACAAAAGAGGCAAAGAATCTATATTCAGAATATTATAAAGTACTCATGAAAAAAATTCCGGAAGACAGAGAAATGGAAAAATGTTCCATGTTCCTGTTTTGGAAGAAGAAACATTGTGAAAATGTCTATGCTACCTAAAGCAGTCTAAACATTTAATGCAATTCCTATCAAAGTACCATCCATCTTTTTCAAAGAAATGGAACAGATAATCCCAGAATTTATATGGAACCAGAAAAGACCTCGAATAGCCAAAGGAATATTGAAAATGAAAGCCAAAGTTGGTGGCATCACAATTGTGGACTTCAAGCTCTATTACAAAGCTGTCATCATCAAGACAGCATGGTACTGGCACAAAAAGAGACACATAGATCAATGGAACAGATTAGAAAGCCCAGAAATAGACTCTCAACTCTATGGTCAACTAAATTTTGACAAAGCAGGAAAGAATGTCCAATGGAATAAACACAGCCTCTTCAATAAATGGAGTTGGGAAAATTGGACAGCCAAATGCAGAAGAATGAAATTGGACCATTTCCTTACACCACACACAATAATAGACTCAAAATGGATGAAGGACCTCAATGTCAGAAAGGAATCCATAAAAATCCTTGAGGAGAACACAAGCAGCAACCTCTTCGACCTCAGCCACTGCAACATCTTCCTAGGAACATCGTCACAGGCAAGGGAAGCAAGGGAAAAAATGAACTATTGGCATTTCATCAAGATCAAAAGCCTTTGCACAGCAAAGGAAACAGTTAACTTAACCAAAGACAACTGATAGAATGGGACAAGATATTTGCAAAAGACATATCAGATAAAGGACTAGTGTCCAAAATCTATAAAGAACTTAGCAAACTCAACACTCAAAGAACAAATAATCCAATCAAGAAATGGGCAGAAGACATGAACAGACATTTCTGCAAAGAAGACACCTAGATGGCCAACAGATACATGAAAAAGTGCTCCATATCACTCGGCATCAGGGAACTACAAATCAAAACCACAATGAGATATCACCTCACACCAGTCAGAATGGCTAAAATAAACAAGTCAGGAAATGACAGATGCTGGCGAGGATGCGGAAAATGGGAACCCTCCTACACCGTTTGTGGGAATGCAAGCTGGTGCAACCACTCTGGAAAACAGCATGGAGGTTCCTCAAAATGTTGAAAATAGAACTGCTCTATGACCCTGCAATTGCACTACTGTGTATTTACCCTAAAGATACAAACATAGTGATCCGCAGGGGCACATGCTCTCAAATGTTTATAGCAGCAATGTCCACAATAGCCAAACTATGGAAAGAACCTAGATGTCCTTCAACAGATGAATGGATAAAGAAGAAGTGGTATATATACACAATGGAATACTATGCAGCCATCAAAAGAAATGAAATCTTGCCATTTGCGACAACGTGGATGGAACTAGAGCATATGCTTAGCAAAATAAGTCAAGGGGAGAAAGACAACTATCATATGATCTCCTTGATATGAGGAAGTGGAGATGCAACATGGTGGGTTAAGGGGGTAATGAAGAATAAATGAAACAAGATGGGATTGGGAGGGAGACAAACCATAAGTGACTCTTAATCTCACAAAACAAACTGAGGGTTGCTGGGGGGAGGGGGCCTGGAAAAGGGGGTGGGGTTACGGACATTGGGGAGGGTTTGTGCTATGGTGAGTGCTGGGAAGTGTGTTAACCTGGCGATTCACAGACCTGTACCCCGGGGAATAAAGATATATTATATGTTTATAAAAAAATAAAAATAAAAGTACGCTGGCAAAAAAGAAAATAAAACTATATAAAAAAAAATGAACCAGAGTAATAGGAACGAGTTAAAAATACAAGTTGTATCTATGAAGTAGTGGTCATTGTTCTCTTGTCATCTTTTTTTTTTTCTTTTTTCTTTCCTGGTTGGTTTTCTGGGGGAGGGGCCTACGCCGTGCGTTTTCATTCAGTGATGTTCCCTGAGGGGGTGGGCTGAGGAAACTGGTTTTTGAGGCTTTTGTACTCTGGAGATTTTGATGTTTGCTTTTTCATTTTTTTTTTTTCCTCTTGCCTTGACAGCTTTTGATGGTTTTTGGAGGTTTAGAGGAAAGCAAACTGCACCCCGACCTCCCTCTCAGAGAGAAGCTTCAGTCTCCCCCCTGTGGGTGCTGCAGAGGTGCTGGCAGAGCAGGTTTTGAGTTGCAGTCCCTGGGGATGCAGGATCTCCTGCTTGTACCCAAAACCATGGCAGCAGTGGCTGTCTGGGCTGCTCCAGACTGCCAGAGAGGTTCCAAGCAGCAATCATATACTGAGATTTTCCCGCTGGCCCGGGCTGGGAGTGCCTGGTCTTTCAGGCTCCGAGAGTCCCAGGCTGGCACCTACGTGCACCTCTCCCAGGGGAGGGTGTTCGGTGCACGCGTCTCAGGCTCTGTTAGCATGGCACAGTGTTCTGCCATCTGCCGAGGCTCCCAGCCCCTCACAGGAGCTGGACCCTACGCGTTCTTGGGCATGCTGGCAGCTCAGGGACCAAGACCTTGTTTCTTTGCCTTACTCTCTCTGGCTCAGTGCCAGGGGAGGCTGTCCTGGGTCTGGGGACTTAAGCCCCTATCCCTAGCCACCCTGATTCCTATAATTTCCCCCCATGATCCTTTGCTCTTTTTGAGTGCTTTCAACCAGACTCCAAGTTAATGCTGGTCCCCAGACGCAGGGCACTCTTATATTGCGGTATTACTTTCCAATGGGTCGCCTCTGGTTGCTCCCTCCCACTTTTGTTTATCTTCCGATAACAGTCTGACGTTCCCACTCTGCTTTACTTGCCCACTGGCGTCTTCTGCCCCTTTAGAGATCCAGATGTGTATAATTCTGATCTCAGGCTGATTTCATGGGTGATCAGAGTTCTTTGGTAGGTAATCAGCTCACTTTAGGGTACAGGTTGAAAAGGCACCTCCTCCTACTTCCCCGCCATCTTGTCTTCCCTTATCCCACTGAATCTTTATTGCTCAGGTTCTATATGTTTCTGCTTAATTATTATACACCTTCTTCTTTCATCTTGAATGTTTAAACTGACAGTAATTGTCCAGAATTAATTGCATGATCTCTAAAAATCTAAGCCTACTAAAAAAGGAGTGGTTTCACACTGTAACCTGTTATAATGATCCTTAAGATGGATGATTCTGTATGTTAGAAGAAGCTGCCATGTAAAAATAAAGGTTCAGGGGCGCCTGGGTGGCTCAGTGGGTTAAAGCCTCTGCCTTCAGCTCAGATCATGATCCCAGGGTCCTGGGATCGAGCCCCACATCTGGCTCTCTGCTCAGTGGGGAGTCTGCTTCCCTTCCTCTCTGTCTGCCTCTCTGTCTACTTGTAATCTCTGTCTGTCAAATAAATAAATAAAATCTTTAAAAAAAAATAAAGGTTCAGATTAGCTCCACAGGTCAGCATACCACTCCACACCTGAACTTGAAAATAACTTTATATTATTAGTCGTTTACATTTCTCTTATATTCATGAGACCCATATGTCACAATCTATCTGGAGTGAAGAACAACACTTTTGTTTTTATTTATTCTACAAAATAAGATAAAAATAAATTACTAGAAAAAGATAATGAAAAAAAAATCCTGCAAAAGAAAAGCCCCATTTGGGGTGCCTGGGTGGCTCAGTTGGTTGAGTGTTTTAGCCTTCGGCTCAGGTCCTGGGATTAGCCCTGTGTGGGGTTCCCTGCTCAGAGGGGAGCCTGCTTCTTGGTCTCCCTTCCCTCTGCCTCTCTTCCCAGCTTGTGCTCACACACACTCTCTCTCAAATAAACAAAACCTTAAAAAAATAAAATAAAATAAAATAAAATAAAATACCCATTTATTTTGTTAACATCAGCTGACATAAAAGTACTCTGTCAAATTACTGTGATGTTCTCAAATGTTTCCTTTCAACAGCTACACAAACTCATCATAGACCATTATCAATCTATAAAGCAAGATGTAAGGAGCACTGCATGAGATGGTGTGCTTACCCAGGCCTTAGCCAAACATTAGTTTCTGGTGAACAACTTTGTAATTTGATAAGTTTATGTACATTATGCTATATTCAATGCAAGTGTAGTTATCCTCTGTTCTAATATATCAATACATCACAATTACAACATCATAGACTATATTCCTCATGTTGTATCTTTTTTTCCCATGATTTATTCATTTCACAACTGGAAGTTTGGATCTCCCATTTCCCTTCACCCATTTTGCTCACTCCCCTCCACCCTCCCTTCTGGCAACTGTCAGTTCATTCTCTGTATTTATAGGTTTGATTCTGCTTTTTGATTTTTATTCATTTTCTTTTTTTTGTTAACCTTATTATGGCCTGAATTGTCCTTGGACCCCCAAGGGCCAAGTCTCCATTATGCATAAAGATTATCATGTCTAAAAGAACTAATGAATGAACTCTTTTTAAAAAAAGATTTTATTTACTTATTTGAGAGAGAGAGGAACACAAGCAGGGAGGAGGGGCAGAGGGAGAGTGAGCAGACCTCCCCAGTGAACAGAAAGCCCAATGTAGGACTCAGTCCCAGGACGTTGGGATCATGACCTGAGTGGAAGGCAGATGCTTAACCAATTGAGCCACACAGGTGCCTTAAAAAACTGATGAACCCTTAATTAGGGAACTATCAACCCTTGTGGGCATAAATGAGAACTGACATTAGTGGCCCATCATGTAACTGAAGGTGTAAATCTCAAGAGATAGACTTGGGTTAGAATTTTGGTCTAGACACTTGCCAGCTAGTTACTTGGCCTCTCTTTGCCTCAGTTTATTCACCTACAAAGTGGGGATATTTATAGTATCTATTTCATAGAGATGCTGTGATGATTAAATGATGTGATGCATTTAAAATACTTCATGATGGGGAGCCTGGGTGGCTCAGTGGGTTAAGCCTCTGCCTTCGGCTCAGGTCATGATCTCAGGGTTCTGGGATTGAGCCCCACATTGGGCTTTCTGCTCAGCAGAGAGCCTGCTTCCCTCTCTCTCTCTGACTGCCTCTCTGCCTACTTGTGACATCTGTCTGTCGAATAAGTAAATAAAATCTTTTAAACAAAATAAAATAAAACACTTCATGAAATGCCTGGCATATCATACAAACTCAGGAAGCTTGACTATTGTTTTGTGACCAATAAGTGGTATTAATATTCTCCTCATTTCATGGGAGAGGGAAATTCCAACTTTGCAGTCCTATAATCCCCTCATCTGGTACCTCTGGGATTATAAAACTCATTTCATTCAATCTACCTCAGGTTTGGCAGGACTGTTCCCTTAGGCATGCTGTCACCTTTCTCCTTCTGCTCAAGGTGATTTTTTCATTGTTCCCAACAAGGCTTCCACACCCTAGCAAAATCAATCTACTTACTACTCTTTCCTTACACTCAACTGGCTGATTCTCACTTCTTGACATTTTCTCACAGCCACCTTCAACTTAGAATGTCCACTGCTTTCTTCTCTGTCACAGGCAACTGCCTTGTTCAAAGTCAGTCTCTAAATTAGCATCTAAGCAATTCTCAGACTTTAGTGTTCATCAGAAGCACCTGGAAAGCATGTTAAATATGCCCCTTCTTGAGCTCCACTGAAAATTCTGATTTTGTAGGTCTGGGGTAGAGCCCAGGAATTTGATTTTTTTTATAGGCCTCTCCCTCCCCATTACTCCCACCACCAGGAGACTCTGAGGAACTAACTTTTAGGGATCACAGATTAAGAAATAGTGTTTTATATGAGAACACTAGTTAACAACACTTGATTCAATTCTTTCTCCAGATTTCCTTAAATGCAAATACTTTTAATAAAGTAATGCCTTATTAGCTCAGCACCATTAATTGAAATTCTTGATAATTGGACAGAAGCTGGGCTACTAAAAAAAGGGTGGGAAGCTGAAGATGACTCTTCAAGATGAGTAGAGCTAGCCGTGTCTATTTAGACAGGTGCCAAGTAATTTCTTGTTGATTTATTCATTAACTGAAAATGCCTTGATTAGCCCATTCAGGACTTCATCTACCACTTTGTCTCATTTTGGATTACTACCCTAACCTCTTACCTTGTCTCCTTACTTCCACTCTCATTGCCCATTATCCCATTCTTCACATAGATACTTGTGTAATCTGTAAAAATAAAATCACCTACCTAACTAAAAAATTTCACTGGTTTCTTGCTGATATTAGGCTAGAGACTAAGCTCTCTCTCTCTTTTATTTTTTCAGTGTTCCAAGACTCGTTTATGTACAACACTGAGTGCTCTATGCAATACATGCTGTCCTTAATACCCACCACCAGGCTCACCCATCCCCCACCCCTCTTTTTTCTAAAAGCCTCAGTTTGTTTCTCAGAGTCCACAGTATCTCATGGTTCATCTCCTTCTCTGATTTCCCCCAAATTACTTTTCCTTTCCTTCTCCTAATGTCCTCCATGTTATTCCTAATGTTCCACAAGTAAGTGAAACCATATGATAATTGACTTTATCTGCTTGATTTATTTCACTCAGCATAATCCCCTCCAGTCCCATCCATGTTGATGCAAAAGTTGGGTATTCATCTATTCTGATGGCTGAGTAATATTCCATTGTATATAGGGACCACATCTTATTTATCTATTCATTTATTGAAGGGTATCTTGGTTTTTCCCACAATTTGGCTATTGTGGACATTGCTGCTATGAACATTGGGGTACATATGGTCCTTCTTTTCACTATGTCTGTATCTTTGGGGTAACCACCCAGTAGTGCAATTGCAGGGTCATAGGGTAGCTCTATTTTTAATTTTTTGAGGAATCTCCACACTGTTTTCCAAAGTGACTGCACCAACTTACATTCCCACCAACAGTTTAAGAGGGTTCCCCTTTCTACACATCCTCTCCAACATTTGTTGTTTCCTGCCTTGTTAATCTTTGCCATTCGAACTGGTGTAAGGTGGTATCTCAGTGTGGTTTTGATTTGCATTTCCCTGATGGTTAGTGACGATGATCATTTTTTCGTGTGACTGTTATCTATTTGTTTTCTTCATTGGAGAAGTGTCTGTTCATGTCTTCTGCCCATTTTTTGACATGATTATCTGTTTTTTTTGGGTGTTGAGTTTGAGAAGTTCTTTATAATCCTACAGTGAATATCATTCTCAATGGGGAAAAACTGAGAGCCTTCCCATTGAGATCAGGAACATGACAAGGGTGCACACTCTTGCCACTGTGGTTCAACAGAGTAGTAGAAATCCTAGCAATAGCAATCAGACAACAAAAAGAATAAAAGGTAATCAAACTGGCTAAGAAGAAGTCAAACACTCTTCTCAGATGACATGATCCTTTATGTGGAAATCCCCAAAGACTCCACCCCAAAATTACTAGAACTTATACAGCAATTCAGTAATGTGGCAGGATACAAGCAGTTCAGTACTGTGGAAGGATACAAAATCAATGCACAGAAATCAATTGCTTTCTTATACACTAACTTTATAACTGTAGAAAGGACAATTAGGGAATTGATTCTATTTACAGTAGCACCCATAACCTTAAGATATCTTGGAATAAACCTAACAAAAGAGGTAAAAGATCTATATTTGAGGAACTACAGAATGCTCATGAAAGAAATTGAAGAAGACACAAAAAGATGGAAAAACATTTCATACTTATGGATCAGAGGAATAATGTTAAAATGTCTGTGCTGCCCAGAGCAATCTGTACTTTCAACACCATCCTGATCAAAATGCCAATGGCATTCTTCATAGTGTTGGAATAATTCTAAAATGTGTATAGAACCAGAAAGACTCCAATTGCTAAGGAAATGTTGAAGAAAAAAAAAAAAAAGCTGTGGGCATCACTTTGCCTGATTTCAAGCTTTATTACAAAGCTGTGATCACCAAGACGGCATAGTACTGGCACAAAAACAGACACATAGGCCAATGGAACTGAGTAGAGAGCCCATATATGGACCCTCAACTCTATGATCAAATAATCTTTGACAAAGCAAGAAAAATATCTGGCGGAAAAAAGACAGTCTCTTCAATAAATCATGCTGGGAATATTGGATAGCTATGTATAGAAGAATGAAACTCAACCATTCTCTCACACCATACAGAAAGATAAACTCAAAATATATGAAAGACCTCAATGTGAGACAGGAATCCACCAAGATCCTGGAGGAGAACATAGGCAGTAACCTCTTCAACACTGGCCACAGCAACTTTTTTCAAGATATGTCTCCAAAGGCAAAGGAAACAAAAGTGAAAATGAACTTTTGGGACTTCATCAAGATCAAAAACTTCTGCACAGCAAAGGAAACAGTCAACAGAACAAAGAGGCAACCTACAGAATGGGAGAAGATATTCACAAATGACAGTACAGACAAAGAGCTGATATCATAGATCTATAAAAAACTTCTTAAACTCCTTTTTTTTTTTTTTAAGACTAAATCTATCAGGGTACACAGGGCTCCACATAGTCTTTTCCTGCCTACCTCTCCAGTCTCATCTTGTTTTGCTCTTCCCCCATGTTCTCCCTGCTTTAGGCAAGCTAGCTTTCTTTAAGTTCTGTGACCAGACCCCCTTTTTTCTTGCTACAGAGCCTGTGCATATACTCTTCTATGGATTTGGAGTGTTCTTCCTAGCATCTCCTTCCCACCTCACGCACCCAGGCAAACACACAGTTAACCCTTACTCATCTTTTGGAGCTTGGTTTGAATGTCTTTACCATAGAGAAACCTCCTGAGCTCCCTACTGTAAGTCAGTTTCCTTTGCTATATCCTTTCAGAAAACCATGTTTCTTTTCCTCAGAATACTTGTCTTAGTTTGTGATTAAACAATCATTGCTATTAATGTGATTATTTGACTAAAGCCCATCTCATCACGGCACCTGGGTGGCTCAGTGGGTTAAATCCTCTGCCTTTGACTCAGGTCATTATCCCAGGGTCCTGGGATCAAGTCCCGCATTGGGCTCTCTGCTCAGCAGGGAGCCTGCATCTTCCTCTCTCTCTGCCTGCTTCTCTGCCTACTTGTGATCTCTGTCTGTCAAATAAATAAATAAAATCTTAATAAATAAATAAATAAATAAATAAAACCCATGTCATCTTCTAGACAGTAAATGCCCTGAGAACCCAAAGCACATCACTATATCCTCAGCATCTTGCACAGTGACCAGCATATATAGAAAACACTTAGTACTTGTTAATTGACAGGATGAATTCCTTCTCTTCCTTCTCAGATAAGACCACAATCATCCAAACCTCTCTGCTTTCCTCCCAAAGCTAACACTGTCCTGATTCTCTGTGTGAAAGAATGGGAGTGACATGAGTTCAAACTCCCCTAGAAGGAAGACCCCAATCAAGGCAATAGGATTCAAAACCTACCCATTTAATCCTTAAACCTTAGGCCAGCTTCCTCAGCCAGATGACCAAACAAGCATGACACTGAATACTCCTGCCTATTTTTCTCTGTAGTAAATATTTGGCTTGTTCCTAGAAGCTGCCCGGGCACTGGATGGTAATGATGAGATCCCTATTCCAGTCATGAAGCTGTTACTCACCATGCTCAAATCTTGTTAGCTATCACCCTAACCAGCAAATGTCATCTACACTAAACATTTAACAATTTTGCATCAGTTATCCATCCCACTCTTTCTGTTATGCATGTATTATAGTTCTTAAAGTGAAAGTAAAGAAGAAGAGCAACAAGAAATTGCTAGTGATGGTGATGGAGAGGTTGACTAGTGTAGAGTAATATGTGTTGTTTCTTAGTACCAGATGCCATTCAAAATTTCACATAAGAGTAGAACCAACATTGAAGAAGAGCCACCCTAGCAACCTGGAAAGCTTTAGCTCAAATCACCTCTGGGTCAGAGAGTTTAAATATATTATGTCCCTTTCTCTAAGCTTATGAATCAACTGGTAAAATCATAAATATAAAAAGCTTCAGGACATTTGGGCTAGGTGGTAATTGAAGACCTAGATAAAAACAAAAACAAACAAACAAAACAACTAAGATTGAGTCAGTGTAAGTTCCTTAGCTCCCAGTGTAGATAAAATTCTATGACTCTGGATGGAGACATAATTCTAATGCTTCTTTCAATAAAAATCTTAACCACAGAACAACTGGACAATTCAAATGATTTTCTAATGCTCATTCTTCTCCAAACATTCCAATATCACTTGCTGTCCCTGTAGTCCATCTGAGAAAAAACATGCCACAGGAAGAGCATAAAAGTAGCCTCACAATTACTCTATCTAGTGAAATATCCTGCCTTTGGATTTTTTTGGGCAATTGTATCTATTTTAAATATTTTTTCAACTGATGCAGAAAGGGATATTCTTCAACATCTGAGGTGCTCCAGCAGGGCCTATGGATCCTGGGTAGTTTAGGTAGCTTTCTGCAGTGTTTGCAAAACCATTTTAATATGATGATTTTTCAAATGAGTCTCTTGTGTGTGTATGCACATGCACTATGGCTTTTCCTTTTTAGTTACAACTGACAAATGGAATAAAAGTCTTAGTAGGCTTAATCTGAAAATGTAAATAGAAAATATCTTGTCAAGTGCTATATTTTTCAAATACTCTTTTTTTACATTTTTAATTCTTTTTTTTCCATTTTATTTTATTTCTTTTCAGTGTTTCAGCATTCATTGTTTATGCACCACACCCAGTGCTCCATGTAATACGTGCCCTCCATAATACCCACCAACAGGCTTACCCAACCCCTCACCCGTCTCCCCTCCAAAACCCTGAGTCTGTCTCTTCAGATACTCTTAACCAATCCTCTGTTCATCTTTCCAGTAGTACCTATGATCAGGGTGCCTACTGGAAAATACCTTCCTTGGTGTTTTTGTTCAATATATAATTTAAGGTCCTCATTAAAACCATCTATTATACAAAATAATCTCCCTATTTTCTAAAATTAATTTGGAAAATGTTCAGAAAGTACTTACTTGATATCATTATTCCTTGCCTACTCTTGTCCTAATGTGCATTAAAAGCATGTGTGATTTTCCAAAAATGAAGTGGTAAGTGAGATCAGATGATGAGTTACAACATGACCTAGCTACTTTGGTATAGGTAACTGGGTTATGGATTAGCACTAGATGCAAAGGCAGTATTTATAAGCTGACTGGCATAAGAACCAGATCCTTACTCATAAGGAGTTTGAATTTGAGTCTCAAAAAGAGTCAGTCTACTGGTCAGTATTGGGAGAAGCAGAGATGTAAACAGAGACAGAATAGCTGAGCAACCTCACAGCCCAGTGGAAGATAGAGTATTAGAACACTCTCTGTGAGAAGACAGCTTATTGTTGTATGATTAACAATGGTCACATTCTTTGGAAGGCTTGTGTGGCTTGTTTACGTATAATAAACTTTCATTAACTGATATATGCTAAGCATGTCATTATTCTTTGTAAGTTGGCTATGCCTAACCCAAAGATCAACTTTCCAGTTATCTGAAGTCCAGTTGTCAACATAGATCCAATAGAGGCTGAACTAAGATAAGAACTCAGGTCTTCTCATTCCCAGTTTCAAGTATTTTCACTTCCTGTAAGAAAATCTTTAGCCCTAAATTACTGGAAAAGTTAATTCATAGTTGAGATACTGTACTTCTTCAGACTTGCTGCTCTCAACTGCATCAACATTATAGTGCTGTCTTTTGGGTGAGAAAGGCCAATAATGATGCTTTGAGGAGATGACAGGTAAATTTCCAGGTTGATATACTACATAAAATATGTGATTGACAAAATGGTATTCCTAGAAATTAGTTGAAGAAAAGCTCCATGTGGTCATTTAAAACCCTCATGAGGGAAACACACCCAAGACCACCCTTAACTCTTCAAATGAGAAACACTTTTTCTCAAATGTTTCAAAAGAAGCTTTTAAACATGATTTTAGGTTCAGAGCTTATTAAATATACTGTTCTGCATGAATCTGTTTCAGGTAGATCTGTCTAAAGTTTTGGGACAGTGCCACCATTTTCTTTACTTCTTGGGATAGTACCCAAGACTCAACTTTCTAGCAGTTCTTATTCCAAGACAAAGAAACTTTACTTATATTAACCAAAGAAATCTAATGTCTGATGTTTATTTTTCAAACTCTACACCCCTTACTCCAGCAAAATTTATGTATACTATGTAATGTCTAAGTACTTTGTAAATACTGGCAAATTCAACTAATTTAAAGAATCAAGGCAGTTTAAAAGAAACTTTGAATCAACTTTTAATTTTTTGAGGAACTTCTGTAGCCACATTTGTAAAATGAGAGTAATAATACCTGCAATGCCAATGGAACCCTCCTGAATTCTAGAACATGAAACTTGGAAATGCCTCCCTCAAATCATCTCATCTAGCCTCCTCCCTTACTTCTTGAGTGAAGTATGAGCTTCAAATGGACAATGTAGGTGCATTTGGAAAGACACTGCAAGATATTAGCATCATCACTCTTCATTTTTATTTGAATGACGCTTATGCTAACTGTTCCAGAGGATCCTCTTGGCTGCTAACTTACTGGTTATCTTGATTAGAAAGACTTCTATTTTTCAATACTCCCACCAACTTTCTGTTCTGGGCTTTAGATCTATGCAGAATCATAGCCAGTATGTTTTTTATGTGTCTGTATCCACTTTGACGGTTACATTTAAATTTATCCCTAGAAAAACTAATATATATCCCTAACCCGAGGCATTTCCTGATTTATCCTATTCTAGGGGTCTTCTTCCTGGTACCAAAACAGTATGTCTCATCTGAGAAAGCTTGGAAGAGTTAATATCATCTAAAGACCCAAATACCAGTCTTCAAAACAACTGCATCTGAATTACCTGGGAGAACTTTGACAAATGTAGAGTTTTTTGTTTTTAATTTTACTAAACATTTATTATAAAAAACTCAAACATATAAAAAATGAGAGAATATAAAAAAGAATTCCTAGGTAATCATCACCAAGCCTTCATACTTAAATACCCATAGTCAATGTTGTTTCATTCATACCTTATCCAACTACCTCCTGGATTATTTTGAAACACATTCCATTCATAAATATTCCAAAATGCAAATAAATATATTTTTTACACCTATTTTTTTCAGTTTACAAATTCCTGGAATTCTGATTCAGTGTGTTTGGAAACAGGTCCAGCAACTTGTATTTGTAATAGATGAAACGGATATACAAAATTGACAACAGCTGCATTTGATTCTCCTTTTAATATAGAGAAATGGAATCTAGACAAGGAAAGTCACCAGCTAAAGTTTACTTCTTTGCCCAATCACAAAGAAAAACTGCTGTTTTAAATGAAGAGATATTCTGAGGTCCATTCAGAAAAGATACCATTTGAGGGAAAAGTGCTTTGAAAATAATGGGCCAATACCAGAAAGCAAGGAAGCAATTTCCTGAGATGTTAACTAAGCAATGAAGCCTTTTAGTTCATATTAAATTCTCATACCTTTGAGCTCAGCTTTCATTGACTGAACTACTCATTTGGAAGTTAATCACAGACAGCCTTGTGACAGCTCATGTATTATAGAATTGATTTTTACTCTTAAATTGCCTTAACTCTGACTAAATTGTAAGCTTATGAAGGGTAGGGGCCTTGCCTGATCCTGCTTTGTACCATATTCCTCCTCACCCCTGACAGAACCCTGCATGGTGTCCTGTCTCACATGATAATTTACAGCAGTGCATTGCTTCTTACCTTAGTCACACCATTAGGGGATTCATTCTATACCACATTCCTACACTATTGTGCTAAATGTATGGAAAAAGTGATTGCACCTCACAAAGTCCCCAAGATACCCCTGTGTTGTGATTCCAAAGGTCCTGTTGAAATGTTCTGAATCAGAAATATTTCTTCAGTGGCTTGCCATATTGCCTTGGAATTGCCACTCCTATTTATCTCCTTGATTGACTAGATTAAAACCCTAAGGTTCAAACAGAAATGTTAATCTAGGAGTTTCTTAGCACAAATGAGCTGACACAGATGATTGCATTTATGATGCAGATCCCATCGATGTCATAAAAGGGGCATGGACATTGCCTCACATGGATAGCCTAATTGGGATTCTCTAGTGGAGGTCATGAGGCTGTTGAGTACCTAATGGGTGGAGATAGGTTTACTGAAAAGAAACACAGGATAGCATAGTGGCTAACAATGAGGTTTCCTAGTGAGAGGGATGCATCACAATCCTGGCTGAATCATTTACTAGTTGTGTGACATTGGGGTAGTCAATTTCCCTGAGACTCATTTCCTTCATGTATAAAACAGGAGGTTAATGATAAAACCTACTTTATTTATTCATCCAACAAATTTGAGGGCCTTCTATGTTTTAGGTTCTGTGCTAAAACTGGGAATATTATAGATGACAGACCAGACAAGGTGTCTCCACCCCTAACCTTAAACTCTACCTTTTAGGATTGTGCTGAGGCTTGAATGAGATAATGCACATGAATAATTTAGTGTGATAGCTAGATCTAGGAGATATCACAGACAATAGTTATATTCATGGCTATTATTATCCAGGAAGGATGGTGGATAGCACTGCAGAAAGATATTTCACAACTTGCCTGACACTCATGCTGTATATGCAGTGGTAAAGAAAATCATAGCCTGGGTTTCCCAAACCTATGGAAAGGCTAGAAGCAACCACAAAAGGACATTTGAGGAATGGAGAATAATCTTCCCTAGCCAAGAAGGTAGTCTTACTTTTGCTTAAAACCACAGCAGACAAAAAGAATCTCCTTCCTATAGCAACAAATGCCATGTTAGAGTCTATGTAAGTCAGAATGTTTCTATTACATGGATTTGTACAACAGCTAGAGCAACAGATTATGATGAGTGAGATTTGTATAGGTGAGGCAAAAATCTCATATACTTTAAAGACTGACATTTAAAAATTTGGGGAAGAAAGGGTGAAAAATCTCTGTGATACACATCAATAGACCTGATGTTGGGAAATGATCATCTGGTAAGAACTAGAATAGAATTTAAGATAAAGAAAATGGATAAGAGTTACAAGATGATAAGGAAATAAATGATAAAATAAGAAGAGAATATAGGACTTACTTCTGAAGACAATAATTGAAAATCCAATGCAAACTATACAGGAAGGCATGGTGTACTCAGACTTGGTTCAGCACGAATTGATAGTGGAAAAGTCCAATCTGAAATATGGGGCAGGGAAGCAGCACCCAGATATGCAAGAGTCATACCCAATACAAGAGATAATGTATCTAGGACAACAACACTAACTTTATTCCCCACTGTTTAGTATGGCTGAAACTTACCAGTATTTTCTAATGTTCTATATTTTCTGCCCTGGTCAGGACTAGCTTAAAAACTTGCGTGGGCTAAGCCTGCAGATACCTTGTATTACTAACTCCAGCTGAGCAGGTCTGACATCAGGTATCTTTGTTTTATTTGTACCATGATAGCTAGATAGAAACAACTTGAAAGCTATAGTGTCAAGCATAACAGGTATGTACAGAAACATCCGAACACACACAACCATATTCTCACTCAAAAATCCAGGCATGGGGTCCCTGGGTGACTCAGTGGGTTAAGTCTCTGCCTTTGGCTCAGGTCATGATCTCAGGGTCCTGGGATCAAGCCTCGCATCAGGCTTTCTGCTAAGCAGGGAGCCTGCTTCCTTCTCTCTCTCTCTGCCTGCCTATCTGCCTACTTGTGATATCTCTTTCTCTCTCTGTGTGTGTGTGTGTTAAATAAATAAATAAAATCTTAAAAAAAATACAGGCATGGAGGAGAGGAGTTAAGATGGCCGAGTAGTAGGGGTCCGTGAACTTGCCTCATCCTTTTAATACTGATAGATCAACATTCAAGTATTTTGAACAACTAGGAAGGGTGTCAGAGGATTAAGGAAGCAATCTGTACAGTTGGAGTTAGAGAACAGAACATGGCAGATGCAAGGTTCAGAGCACTGAATTGGGGGAGGGGAAAGCCGCATGGCCAGGAAGGGGAGGGAACAGGTTTCTCAGACCAATGTCAGGAAGAGGGAGAAAGCAGGAAAGAGTGCAGATAGTTGGGACTGCACAATAAGCTGCTGTGAGATCCCCCTGGTTGCTCAGGGAGAGATGATTCCTCGACATTTGGAAGAGCATGTTTTGCTTCCCCAAGGACAAAAGGCCAGCCCGGGAGCCATTGAGCCGAACTCAACAGCAGGGTCAGAGGTACATGCAGAGGGCAGAAAACCTCTTAACTTTTCACGGTGAGCCACAATAGGTTTAAACTTCTGTGTAGGTGCTGAGTGGCTGCCTTTCTGGGGTTGATTTGAGCAGAGTGCAAAGACTGGAGCAGATTGTGGATAACATGGCCACTGCTTTTCACTGTCTACCATGATAGATTCAAACCTCTGTGATGGCTTTTCTGGAACAGAAGGGAGTAGGAGTAGGAGACTGAGTTGAGTATAGAAGGCAGATAGTATGATTCCAGCTTTTTGCTGAACATTACAATAAACTAGCCTCTATACATGCAATCTGTGGTGGATTTTGGGGGACAGGACAGTGCTGGGAATACCCCAAGCCACTCCATGAGGACAGGAGTGGGTGCACACCTACCAGGCCCTTTAAACCAAAGAGTTTTGAATCCCAGCCACTGGTGCAATAAAATACAGGAGATCTGCGGCTCTGGGTGTGTTGATGGCAAGGGCACAGGCAGGTTAGGGCAGGGAACTGACAAAAACCGAGGATACAGGAGACTGTTTGCTTTCCTAAGAGGGCCTCCTGAACAGTGGCTGCCTCCCCAGGTTCCAGAGGATGAGGTGAGGTCATAGTCTACCTCCTCCACTCCCCCTTCTCCTGTCCACCAGCACAGTCAGAGTTTAGAGAGAAACACAGCACCTCCACTGGAGGCGGGAGTCCCCTATGCTAAACCCTGCCCCCCTGTACCTGGCAGGAGCATCTTCACAAGGGCAAGTCAGGTTGTGAGCCAGCCTAGCAGGCCTCTCCCTCAGAAGACCAACACAGATCCCTGCATCTACCAAGTCTGCTGATAAAAGAAAGTTCCAAAACATCAACTTTTGGTGAAAATAAGGCCAGGCTTGGTGCTTTTTTTTTTCTTTCTTTACTTATTTTTAAATTTTTAAAAATAAGGAGGAGGAGTCAAGATGGCGGAGAAGTAGCAGGATGAGACTACTTCAGCTAGCCGGAGATCAGCTAGATACCTTATCTAAAGATTGCAAACACCTGAAAATACATCGGCAGATCGAAGAGAAGAACAGCAATTCTGGAAACAGAAAAACAACCACTTTCTGAAAGGTAGGACCAGCGGAGAAGTGAATCCAAAGCGACAGGAAGATAGACCCTGGGGGGAGGGGCCGGCTCCAGGGCAAGCTGTGGAGCAACCGCGCACAAAATCAGGACTTTTAAAAGTCTGTTCCGCTGAGGGACATCGCTCCAGAGGCTAAACCGGGGCGAAGCCCACACGGGGTCAGCGTGGCCTTAGGTCCCACAGGGTCACAGAAGGATCGGGGGTGTCTGAGTGTCGCAGAGATTGCGGGTATTGGAACGGGAAAGCCGGCTACAGAGACAGAGCCGACAGTAAGCTCGCAGCTCGGGGTTACACTGAACCGGTCGCAGGCTCGGTGAGCTCGGAGCGCGGCCGGAGGTCAGGCAGATGGGAGTAACTGGGCGCTGTTCTCTGAGGACGCACGGAGGAGTGCGGCCCTGGGCTCTCGGCTCCTCCGGGCCGGAGACCAGGAGGCCGCCATTTGTGTTCCCGTCCTCCGGAACTCTACGGAAAGCGCTCAGGGAACAAAAGCTCCTGAAAGCAAACCCGAGCGGATTACTCAACCTGGCCCCGGGTAAGGGTGGTGTAATTCCGCCTGGGGCAAAGACACTTGAGAATCACTACAACAGGCCCCTCCCCCAGAAGATCAACAAGAAATCCAGCCAAGACCAAGTTCACCTACCAAGGAGTGCGGTTTCAATACCAAAGAGAGCAGCAGAATTCCAGAGGAGGAGAAAGCCAAGCACGGAACTCATGGCTTTTTCCCTGTGATTTTTTTTAGTCTTGCAGTTAATTTAATTTTTTTCTTTTTCATTTTTTGTTTTTTTTTTTTCTCGCCTTTGGGTAAAATTTTTTTTTTTAACTGTTACCTTTTTCTTTTTTAATGATTTTTTACTAGTTTATCTAATATATATATTTTTTCTTTTTTACATTTTTCTTAGGTGTTTTCTTTTTTTAAAATTCTTTTCTTTTTTTTTTCTTTTTTCTTTTTTTTTTCCTTTCTTCCTTTTTGAACCTCTTTTTATCCCCTTACTCCCCCCCTCACGATTTTGGATCTCTTCTAATTTGGTTAAAGTACATTTTCCTGGGAATGTTGCCACACTTTTAGTATTTTAATTGCCCCTTCATATACTCTTATCTGGACAAAATTACAAGACGGAAAAATTCAACACAAAAAAAAAAAAACAAGAGGCAGTACCGAAGGCTAGGGACCTAATCAATACAGACATTGGTAATATGTCAGATCTATAGTTCAGAATGACAATTCTCAAGGTTCTAGCCGGGCTCGAAAAAGGCATCGAAGATATTAGAGAAACCCTCTCGAGAGATATAAAAGCCCTTTCTGGAGAAATAAAAGAAATAAAATCTAACCAAGTTGAAATCAAAAAAGCTATTAATGAGGTGCAATAAAAAATGGAGGCTCTCACTGCTAGGATAAATGAGGCAGAAGAAAGAATTAGTGATATAGAAGACCAAATGACACAGAATCAAGAAGCTGAGCAAAAGAGGGACAAACAGCTACTGGACCACGAGGGGAGAATTCGAGAGATAAGTGACACCATAAGACGAAACAACATTAGAATAATTGGGATTCCAGAAGAAGAGGAAAGAGAGAGGGGAGCAGAAGGTATACTGGAGAGAATTATTGGGAAGAATTTCCCTAATATGGCAAAGGAAACGAGCATCAAAATTCAGGAGGTTCAGAGAACACCCCTCAAAATCAATAAGAATAGGCCCACACCCCGTCACCTAATAGTAAAATTCACTAGTCTCAGTGACAAAGAGAAAATCCTGAAAGCAGCCCGGGAAAAGAAGTCTGTAACATACAATGTTAAAAATATTAGATTGGCAGCTGACTTATCCACAGAGACCTGGCAGGCCAGAAAGAGCTGGCATGATATTTTCAGAGCACTAAACGAGAGAAACATGCAGCCAAGAATACTATATCCAGCTAGGCTATCATTGAAAAGAGAAGGAGAGATTAAAAGCTTCCAGAACAAACAAAAACTGAAAGAATTTGCAAACACCAAACCAGCTCTACAGGAAATATTGAAATGGGTCCTCTAAGCAAAGAGAGAGCCTACAAGTGGTAGATCAAAAAGGAACAGAGACCATATACAGTAACAGTCACCTTATAGGCAATACAATGGCACTAAATTCATACCTCTCAATAGTTACCCTGAATGTTAATGGGCTAAATGCCCCTGTCAAAAGACACAGGGTATCAGAATGGATAAAAAAACAAAACCCATCTATATGTTGCCTCCAAGAAACTCATTTTAAGCCCGAAGACACCTCCAGATTTAAAGTGAGGGGGTGGAAAAGAATTTACCATGCTAATGGACATCAGAAGCAAGCAGGAGTGGCAATCCTTATATCAGATCAATTAGATTTTAAGCCAAAGACTATAATAAGAGATGAGGAAGGACACTATATCATACTCAAAGGGTCTGTCCAACAAGAAGATTTAACAATTTTAAATATCTATGCCCCCAACGTGGGAGCAGCCAACTATATAAACCAATTAATAACAAAATCAAAGAAAAACATCAACAATAATACAATAATAGTAGGGGACCTTAACACTCCCCTCACTGAAATGGACAGATCATCCAAGCAAAAGATCAGCAAGGAAATAAAGGCCTTAAACGACACACTGGACCAGATGGACATCACAGATATATTCAGAATATTTCATCCCAAAGCAACAGAATACACATTCTTCTCTAGTGCACATGGAACATTCTCCAGAATAGATCATATCCTCGGTCCTAAATCAGGACTCAACTGGTATCAAAAGATTAGGATCATTCCCTGCATATTTTCAGACCACAATGTTCTAAAGCTAGAACTCAACCACAAAAGGAAGTTTGGAAAGAACCCAAATACATGGAGACTAAACAGCATCCATCTAAAGAATGAATGGGTCAACCGGGAAATTAAAGAAGAATTGAAAAAAATCATGGAAAGAAATGATAATGAAAATACAACGGTTCAAAATCTGTGGGACACAACAAAGGCAGTCCTGAGAGTAAAATATATAGCGGTACAGGCCTTTCTCAGAAACAAGAAAGGTCTGAGGTACACAACCTAACCCTACACCTAAAGGAGCTGGAGAAAGAACAAGAAAGAAACCCTAAGCCCAGCAGGAGAAGAGAAATCATAAAGATCAGAGCAGAAATCAATGAAATAGAAACAAACAAAAAAAAACAATAGAACAAATCAACAAAACTAGGAGCTGGTTCTTTGAAAGAATTAATAAAATTGATAAACCCCTGGCCAGACTTATCAAAAAGAAAAGAGAAAGGACCCAAATAAATAAAATCATGAATGAAAGAGGAGAGATCACAACTAACGTCAAAGAAATACAAAGTATTATAAGAACATACTATGAGCAACTCTACGCCAATAAATTTGACAATCTGGAAGAAATGGATGCATTCCTAGAAACATATAAACTACCACAACTGAACCAGGAAGAAATAGAAAGCCTGAACAGACCCATAACCAGTAAGGAGATTGAAAGAGTCATTAAAATTCTCCAAACAAACAAAAGCCCAGGGCCAGATGGCTTCCCGGGGGAATTCTACCAAACATTTAAAGAAGAACTAATTCCTATTCTTCTGAAACTGTTCCAAAAAATAGAAATGGAAGGAAAACTTCCAAACTCATTTTATGAGGCCAGCATCACCTTGATCCCCAAAACCAGACAAGGATCCCACCAAAAAAGAGAACTATAGACCAATATCCTTGATGAACACAGATGCGAAAATTCTCACCAAAATACTAGCCAATAGGATTCAACAGTACATTAAAAGGATTATTCACCACGACCAAGTGGGATTTATTCCAGGGCTGCAAGGTTGGTTCAACATCCGCAAATCAGTCAATGTGATACAACACATCAATAAAAGAAAGAACAAGAACCATATGATACTCTCAATAGATGCCGAAAAAGCATTTGACAAAGTACAGCATCCCTTCCTGATCAAAAGTCTTCAAAGTGTAGGGATAGAGGGCACATACCTCAATATCATCAAAGCCATCTATGAAAAACCCACCGCAAATATCACTCTCAATGGAGAAAAACTGAAAGCTTTTCCACTAAGGTCAGGAACACGGCAGGGATGTCCATTATCACCACTGCTATTCAACATAGTACTAGAGGTCCTAGCCTCAGCAATCAGACAACAAAAGGAAATTAAAGGCATCCAAATCGGCAAAGAAGAAGTCAAATTATCACTCTTCGCAGATGATATGATACTATATGTGGAAAACCCAGAAGACTCCACTCCAAAACTGCTAGAACTTATACAGGAATTCAGTAAAGTGTCAGGATATAAAATCAATGCACAGAAATCAGTTGCATTTCTCTACACCAACAGCAAGACAGAAGAAAGAGAAATTAAGGAGTCAATCCCATTTACAATTGCATCCAAAACCATAAGATACCTAGGAATAAAACTAACCAAAGAGACACAGAATCTATACTCAGAAAACTATAAAGTACTCATGAAAGAAATTGAGGAAGACACAAAGAAATGGAAAAATGTTCCATGCTCCTGGATTGGAAGAATAAATATTGTGAAAATGTCTATGCTACCTAAAGCAATCGACACATTTAATGCAATTCCTATCAAAGTACCATCCATCTTTTTCAAAGAAATGGAACAAATAATTCTAAAATTTATATGGAACCAGAAAAGACCTCGAATAGCCAAAGGGATATTGAAAAAGAAAGCCAACGTTGGTGGCATCACAATTCCGGACTTCAAGCTCTATTACAAAGCTATCATCATCAAGACAGCATGGTACTGGCACAAAAACAGACACATAGATCAATGGAACAGAATAGACAGCCCAGAAATAGACCCTCAACTCTATGGCCAACTAATCTTTGACAAAGCAGGAAAGAATGTCCAATGGAAAAAAGACAGCCTCTTCAACAAATGGTGCTGGGAAAATTGGACAGCCACATGCAGAAAAATGAAATTGGACCATTTCCTTACATCATACACAAAAATAGACTCAAAATGGATCAAGGACCTTAATGTGCGAAAGGAATCCATCAAAATCCTTGAGGAGAACACAGGCAGCAACCTCTTTGACCTCTGCCGCAGCAACATCTTCCTAGGAACAACGCCAAAGGCAAGGGAAGCAAGGGCAAAAATGAACTATTGGGATTTCATCAAGATCAAAACCTTTTGCACAGCAAAGGAAACACTTAACAGAACCAAAAGACAACTGACAGAATGGGAGAAGATATTTGCAAACGACATATCAGATAAAGGACTAGTGTCCAGAATCTATAAAGAACTTAGCAAACTCAACACCCAAAGAACAAATAATCCAATCAAGAAATGGGCAGAGGACATGAACAGACATTTCTGCAAAGAAGACATCCAGATGGCCAACAGACACATGAAAAAGTGCTCCATATCACTCGGCATCAGGGAAATACAAATCAAAACCACAATGAGATATCACCTCACACCAGTCAGAATGGCTAAAGTCAACAAGTCAGGCAATGACAGATGCTGGCGAGGATGCGGAGAAAGGGGAACCCTCCTATACTGTTGGTGGTTATGCAAGCTGGTGCAGCCACTCTGGAAAACAGCATGGAGGTTCCTCAAAATGTTGAAAATAGAACTGCCCTATGACCCAGCAATTGCACTACTGGGTATTTACCCTAAAGATACAAACGTAGTGATCCAAAGGGGCACATGCACCCAAATGTTTATAGCAGCAATGTCCACAATAGCCAAACTATGGAAAGAACCTAGATGTCCATCAACAGATGAATGGATTAAGAAGATGTGGTATATATACACAGTTGAATACTATGCAGCCATCAAAAGAAATGAAATCTTGCCCTTTGTGACAACATGGATGGAACTAGCAAAATAAGTCAAGCAGAGAAAGACAACTATCATATGATCTCCCTTATATGAGGAAGTGGTGATGCAACATGGGGGCTTAAGTGGGTAGAAGAAGAATCAATGAAACAAGATGGAATTGGGAGGGAGACAAACCATAAGTGACTCTTAATCTCACAAAACAAACTGAGGGTTGCTGGGGGGAGGGGGTTTGGGAGAAGGGGGTGGGATTATGGACATTGGGGAGGGTATGTGCTTCGGTGAGTGCTGTGAAGTGTGTAAACCTGGTGATTCACAGACCTGTACCCCTGGGGATAAAAATATATGTTTATAAAAAATAAAAAATTAATAAAAATAAAGAAAGAAAAAAAATTTTAAAAATAAAAATATTCTATTATTTTTTTATTCTTTATTTTATTTTATATATATATGTATTTTCCATTTTTTTCATATTTGCTTTCTCCATTTTTTTCCATTTTTTCCTTCTCTCTCTCTCTCTCTTTTGCCTTAGGCTTATAATCCTTCGTTCATTTGTTTGTTTGTTTCCTACTCTTATTTTTCAGATCAGGCTTCTTATTTTTTTTCCTCTTTTCTTCTTTCCATCTTTGTTTCTTATTTTTTAGAATCAGGCTTATAGTTTATTCTTTGTCTGTTTGTACCCACATCTGTTCCATTTCTTCTCTTGTCTTGGGTCAGGCTTGCTTTGTCTTTGTTTTTTGTTTTTCTTTTTATTTATTTCTTTTCTTTTCTTTCTTCCTTTACAGGCTTAACTTTATCACCAAATCAAAGCACAGTTACATAAGTGTCTAAACACTCCCCACTACAAAAAAGGAGGAAGTCTGTAGAGGAAAGATCAGTGAGAAAGAGCAGTCAAAACAGAATAGCAGAGTGTACACAGCATGCATCAGAAACACTTCCTGAAGCTTTTATTGTTGCTATTGCTGCTTTGGCTGTGCATTTTCTTCTTTTTTTTTTTTTCTTTCTTCCTGTCTTTTCTGGACACAATGACTAGAGCAAGAAATTCACTGCAAAATAAAGAACAGGAGGTAATACTGTCTGAAAAGGATTTAATCAATATGGATATGAGTAAGATGTTAGAACTAGAATTCAAAATAACAATTACAAAGACACTAGCTGGGCTTGAAAAGAGCAGAGAAGACACTAGAGAATTCCTTACTGTAGAAATAAAAGAACTAAAATCTAACCAGGCTGAAATTAAAAATGTTGTTATGGAGTCAAAAAATGGAGGCTGTAACTGCTAAGAAGAATGAGGCAGAAGTGACATAGAAGACAAAATGATGGAAAGTAAAGAAGCTGAGAAAAAGAGAAAAACAACCACTGGATCATGAGGGGAGACTTCAAGAAATAAGTTATACCATAAAACACAATAATATCCGAATAATAGGGGTCCCAGAAGATGAGGAAAGAGAAGGGGGGAGAGAAGATTTATTTATTTTATTGAATAAATTATAGCTGACAACCTTTGTAATCCAGAGAAGGAAAAGTATCCAAATCCAAGAGGCACAGAGAATCCTCCTCAAAATCAATAAAAATAGGTCAACATTCCAACATATAACAGTGAAGCTTGTAAATTTCAGAAATTAAAGAGAAATTCCTGAAAGCAGCTCAGGACAAAAGAGGTCCTGAACTTACCAGGGGAGAAACATAAGGCTGGCAGCAGACTTATCCATAGAGACCTGGCAGGCCAGAAAAGACTGGCATGATATAGTCAACATGCTAAATGGGAAAAATATGGAGCTAAGAATACTTTATCTAGCAATGCTATCATTTAGAATAGAAGGAGAGATAAAGAGCTTCCAGGACAAACAAAAACTAAACTAATTCATGAACACTAAACCAGCCCTGCGAGAAATATTAAAGGAGATCCCTTGCATGAAGAGAAATCCCAAAAGGAACAAAGACTAGAAAGGAACAGAGACAATATACAGAAACAGTGACTTTATAGGTAATACAATGGCACTAATTTCACATTTCAATAGTTAATCTAAACGCAAATGGACTAAATGCTCCAATCAAAAGACAGAGGATATCAGATTGGGTTAAAAAAAATAAGACCCATCAATATGCCATCTAGAAGAGATTCATTTTAGACATGAGGACACATCCAGATTGAAAGTGAGAGGGTAGAGAACAATTATCATGCTAATGGACATCAAAAGAAAGCTGGAGTAGCAATCCTTATATCAGACAAACAGGATTTTAAACCAAAGACTATAATAAGAGATGAAAAATGACACTATATCATAATAAAGTTGTCTAGCCAACAAGAAGATCTACCAGTTATAAATATTTATGCCCCTAACTTGGGAGCAGCTAATAATGTAAACCAATTAATAACAAAATTAAAGAAACACTTTGATAATAATACAATCAGTAGGGGACACTAACACTCCACTCACAGCAATTGATGAGGGAGCACGAAGCTGGCTGAAGACAAAACAAAAGCTGGCGCCTTGTACCCTCCCTCCATCTGCTCCCCCTCAGTCCTATGTGTAGCATCCCTCAGGCAGCCCTGACTGCCATGAACAATAAGCAAATAGTTAACTTGCAGAACTCACAATCCTGCTAGACAGGAGTCTCCCTTGGCTTAGAAATGTCCTAAATCTCACTAACAAAGACTATTGATAGCAGGATTGTGACAACCCACCAAAAAGTCTCCCAACTATCTTAATGCTAATGGTTGGTCTAAAGACAACATTGATCCAGCTGCAAAGGCAAGGCCTCCGGTAGGCCTGGGACACCCTGGCACCTTGTAGGCCCTCTTTAGCATATGAAAACTCCATTGAAACCTCCCTTCCCCTCACCTTCCTCCAACCGCAGGGTACATAACCTGCCATCCCTCACAACCCCGGGGCAGCAGCTCTTCCTGCCCACGGGTCCTGTCCCCGTGTTTTAATAAACCACCATTTTGCACCAAAGATGTCTCAAGAATTCTTTCTTGGTCATTGGCTCCAGACCTCAGCCCACCGAACCTCACCTAGGTTCTAGAACTTCATCACAATGGATAAATCATCTAAGCAGAAGGTCCACAAGGAAACAAGGCATTGAATGACAAACTGGACTGGATGGAATTCACAGATACAATCAGAACATTTTATCCTGAAGCAGCAGAATACACATTCTTCTCAAGTGCACATGGAGCATTCTCCAGAATAGATCACATACCGGGTTGCAAATTAGGTCTCAACCAGTACCAAAAGATTAAGATTATACCATGCATATTTTTAGACCAGAGTGCTTTAAAATTTGAACTCATTCACAAGAGAATATTTGGAAGGGACATAAATACATAGAGGCTAAAGAACATCCTACTAGAGAATTAATGGTTAAACCAGAAAATTAAAGAAGAATTTAAAAAATGGAAGGAAATGAGAAGGAAAATATGGCAGTTCAGAACTTTTGGAATGCAGCAAAGCAGTCATAAGAGGGAAATATATTGCCATACAGGCCTTTCTCAAGAAACAAGAAAAGTCTCAACCACACAACCTAAACTTACCCCAAATCAATGCACAGAAGTCAGTTGCATTTCTATACATCAACAATGAGGCAGAAGAAAGAGAAATCAATCAATAGATCTCATTTATAATTGTACCCCAAACCATAAGATACCCAGGAATAAACCTAAGCAAAGATGTAAAGGATATTTACTCTGAAAACTATAGGACACTTATGAAAGAAATTGAGAAAGACATAAGGAAATGGAAAATCATTCTATGCTCATGGATTGGAAGAACAAATATTGTTAAAATGTCTCTGCTGGAGTTCAAGCTGTATTACAAAGCTGTGATCATCAAGACAGAATGGTACTGGCACAGAAACAGACATACAGATCAATGGAACAGAATAGAGAACCCAGAAAAGGAACCTCCACCCTATAGTCAACTACTCTTTGACAAAGTAGGAAAGAATGTCCAAAGGAAAAAAGACAGTCTCTTCAACAAATCATGTTGGGAAAATTGAGCAGTCACATGCAGAAAAATGAAACTGGACTACTTTATTACACCATGCATAAAAATAAACTCAAAATGGACAAGAGACCTAAATGTGAAATAGGAATCCATCAAAATCCTAGAGGAGAACACAGGCAGCAATCTCTTTGACCTTGGCTGCAGCAGCTTCCTGCTAGACAGGTCTTCCAAGGCAAGGGAAACAATAGTGAAAATGAACTATCGGGAGTTCATTAAGATAAAAAGCTTTTGCAAAACAAAAGAAAGAGTTGCCAAAACTGAAAGGCAACCTACAGAATATGAGTCGATATTTGCAAATGTCTTATCAGATAGTTAGTACCCAAAATCTATAAAGCACTTCTCAAGTTCAACACCAAGAAAATAAACAATCCAATAAAAAATGGGCAGAAGACGTGAACAGACATTTCTCCAAAGAGACATCCAAATGGCCCACAGACACATGAAAAAATGTTCAACACCACTCAGCATCAGGGAAATATAAATCAAAACCACAATGAGATACCACTTCATACCAGCCAGAGTGGCTAAAATTAACAACTCAGGAAAAAACAGATGTTGGCAAGAATGTGGAGAAAGGAAAGCACTCTTATACTGTTGGTGGGAATCCAAACTGCTGCAGCCACTCTCGAAGACAGTATAGAGGTTCCTCAAAAAGTTAAAAACAGAGCTACCTTACCACCCAGCAATTGTACTACTAGATATTTATCCAAAGGATACAAACAGTGATTTCAAGGGGCACATGCACCCCAATGTTCATAGCAACAATGCCCACATAGCCAAAATATGGAACGAGCCCAGATGTCCATTGGCTAGTGAATGGATAAATAAGAAGTGCTATATATATATATAATGGAATATTTATCAGCCAACAAGAAGAATGAAATCTTGCCATTTGCAATGATGTGATGGAACTAGAATGTATTATGCTAAGAGAAATAAATGTCAGTCAGAGAAAGACAAATATCATATGATTTCACTCATATGTGGAATTTAAGAAACATAACAGATAAACATAAGGAAAGGGAAGGAAAAATAAGATTAAAACAGAGATGGGGACAAACCATAGGAGACTCTTAACTATAGGAAACAAATGAGGGTTGCTGGAGGGAAGGTGGGTGAGTAACTAGGAGATGGGCATTAAGGAGGGCACTTGATGGAATGAGTACTGGGTGTTATATGCAACTGGTGAATCACTAAATTCTATCTCTGAAGCTAGTAATACACAATATGATAATTGAATTGAATTTAAATAAAAACTAAAACAATTTAAAAAAAAAGAAAAGAAATCCAAGCATGGATATACAGACTCATATTCAGATGCACATTCAAGAGGCAACATGCAGCAATTTTTCAGATAACAGTATATTTCTACCTTCCCTTAATTTATTTAGAAAGGTAATACTTATGCATAACATATACTCATGACTTAAGGGGTCACTGAATAAATCTGAAGATGAGTTTTTTTTAATTAATTTTTTATTTTTTTATAAACATATATTTTTATCCCCATGGGTACAGGTCTATGAATCACCAGGTTTACACACTTCACAGCACTCACCAAAGCACATACCCTCCCCAATGTCCATAATCCCACCCCCTTCTCCCAAAACCCCTCGCCCCAGCAACCCTCAGTTTGTTTTGTGAAATTAAGAGTCACTTATGGTTTGTCTCCCTCCCAATTCCATCTTGTTTCATTGATTCTTCTTCTACCCACTTAAGCCCCCATGTTGCATCACCACTTCCTCATATAAGGGAGATCATATGATAGTTGTCTTTCTCTGCTTGACTTATTTCGCTAAGCATGATACGCTCTAGTTCCATCCATGTTGTCACAAATGGCAAAATTTCATTTCTTTTGATGGCTGCATAGTATTCGATTGTGTATATATACCACATCTTCTTAATCCATTCATCTGTTGATGGACATCTAGGTTCTTTCCATAGTTTGGCTGTTGTGGACATTGCTGCTATAAACATTCGGGTGCATGTGCCCCTTTGGATCACTACGTTTGTATCTTTAGGGTAAATACCCAGTAGTGCAATTGCTGGGTCATAGGGCAGTTCTATTTTCAACATTTTGAGGAACCTCCATGCTGTTTTCCAGAGTGGCTGCACCAGCTTGCTTTCCCACCAACAGTATAGGAGGGTTCCCCTTTCTCCACATCCTCGCCAGCATCTGTCATTGCCTGACTTGTTGACTTTAGCCATTCTGACTGGTGTGAGGTGATATCTCATTGTGGTTTTGATTTGTATTTCCCTGATGCCGAGTGATATGGAGCACTTTTTCATGTGTCTGTTGGCCATCTGGATGTCTTCTTTGCAGAAATGTCTGTTCATGTCCTCTGCCCATTTCTTGATTGGATTATTTGTTCTTTGGGTGTTGAGTTTGCTAAGTTCTTTATAGATTCTAGACACTAGTCCTTTATCTGATATGTCGTTTGCAAATATCTTCTCCCATTCTGTCAGTTGTCTTTTGATTTTGTTAAGTGTTTCCTTTGCTGTGCAAAAGGTTTTGATCTTGATGAAATCCCAATAGTTCATTTTTGCCCTTGCTTCCCTTGCCTTTGGCGTTGTTCCTAGGAAGATGTTGCTGCAGCTGAGGTCGAAGAGGTTGCTGCCTGTGTTCTCCTCAAGGATTTTGATGGATTCCTTTCACACATTGAGGTTCTTCATCCATTTTGCATCTATTTTTGTGTGTGGTGTAAGGAAATGGTCCAATTTCATTTTTCTGCATGTGGCTGTCCAATTTTCCCAGCACCATTTATTGAAGAGGCTGTCTTTATTCCATTGGACATTCTTTCCTGCTTTGTCGAAGATTAGTTGATCATAGAGTTGAGGGTCTATTTCTGGGCTGTCTATTCTGTTCCATTGATCTATGTGTCTGTTTTTGTGCCAGTACCATGCTGTCTTGTTGATGACAGCTTTGTAATAGAGCTTGAAGTCCGGAATTGTGATGCCACCAACGTTGGCTTTCTTTTTCAATATCCCTTTGGCTATTCGAGGTCTTTTCTGGTTCCATATAAATTTTAGAATTATTTGTTCCATTTCTTTGAAAAAGATGGATGGTACTTTGATAGGAATTGCATTAAATGTGTCGATTGCTTTAGGTAGCATAGACATTTTCACAATGTTTATTCTTCCAATCCAAGAGCATGGAACATTTTTCCATTTCTTTGTGTCTTCCTCAATTTCTTTCATGAGTACTTTATAGTTTTCTGAGTATAGATTCTGTGCCTCTTTGGTTAGGTTTATTCCTAGGTATCTTATGGTTTTGGGTGCAATTGTAAATGGGATTGACCCCTTAATTTCTCTCTCTTCTGTCTTGTTGTTGGTGTAGAGAAATGCAACTGATTTCTGTGCATTGATTTTATATCCTGACACTTTATCGAATTCCCGTACAAGTTCTAGCAGTATTGGAGTGGAGTCTTTTGGGTTTTCCACATATAGTATCATATCATCTGCGAAGAGTGATAATTTGACTTCTTCTTTGCCGATTTGGATGCCTTTAATTTCCTTTTGTTGTCTGATTGCTGAGGCTAGGACCTCTAGTACTATGTTGAATAGGAGTGGTGATAATGGACATCCCTGCCGTGTTCCTGACCTTAGTGGAAAAGCTTTCAGTTTTTCTCCATTGAGAGTGATATTTGCGGTGGGTTTTTCATAGATGGCTTTGATGATATTGAGGTATGTGCCCTCTATCCCTACACTTTGAAGACTTTTGACCAGGAAGGGATGCTGTAGTTTGTCAAATGCTTTTTCGGCATCTATTGAGAGTATCATATGGTTCTTGTTCTTTCTTTTATTGATGTGTTGTATCACATTGACTGATTTGCAGATGTTGAACCAACCTTGCAGCCCTGGAATAAATCCCACTTGGTCGTGGTGAATAATCCTTTTAATGTACTGTTGAATCCTATTGGCTAGTATTTTGGTGAGAATTTTCGCATCTGTGTTCATCAAGGATATTGGTCTATAGCTCTCTTTTTTGATGGGATCTTTGTCTGGTTTTGGGATCAAGGTGATGCTGGCCTCATAAAATGAGTTTGGAAGTTTTCCTTCCATTTCTATTTTTTGGAACAGTTTCAGAAGAATAGGAATTAGTTCTTCTTTAAATGTTTGGTAGAATTCCCCCGGGAAGCCGTCTGGCCCTGGGCTTTTGTTTGTTTGGTGATTTTTAATGACTGTTTCAATCTCCTTACTGGTTATGGGTCTGTTCAGACTTTCTATTACTTCCTGGTTCAGTTGTGGTAGTTTATGTTTCTAGGAATGCATCCATTTCTTCCAGATTGTCAAATTTGTTGGCGTAGAGTTGCTCATAGTATGTTATAATAGTTTGTATTTTTTTGGTGTTAGTTGTGATCTCTCCTCTTTCATTTGAAGACGAGTTTTGAACAGGTTTTTACCTAAGTTCTTTTTCTCTTTCTGAAACTGACTAATGCTAGATTCCAAAGGTCACTTGTCTTTAGTAATTACTCTGAAGCATTACATCCTACCTACAGCCTTTAAAGCATTCTAGCCTAAAGAGGATTTATTCGCTTTTGCTGGAAATAAATGTGAACTGTCAATGAAACACTACTAATAAACATTTCTAATTGATGTTTGAGGAGAGGGAAATTTTTCCCTTAGACATATTGCCTTTTATCTTGGTTAGTGGCTTTGTTATTTATTAAAAAATATTTGTGCATTCATAAGGCATACAATGAGAGTTAAAGGACAATACTTCACTTTTTCTTTTGTCAAACTAAATTAAGGCACCATTAGTACTGAAGACTTTTTTTCCTCATGATTTAAGGTTAGTATATGATACATAACAAAATCAAACACAGATTAAGTTGTCAGTTTCACTTTATGGGATGAAAATATATACCTCACTCAAATGCCTGAGGCCAACTTATGTGTTGGGATGTTTGAATTTTTCTTCTTCCACTGCCTACTTGTGTTCCCCATCATTTTAAACTGTAATTGGGATTAAAACACCAACTTCAAAGTGGTACTGTGAAGATCAAAGTCAATAGGACAACCATTGTGGTTGTTTGGGAAGGGAATAATTAATATTTCATTTCAAGGCCAACTGAGAAATAAGACATTGGCTTAAGATAAATGAAGATAAAAATATCAGCTTTATTACCGATAATGCTGAAATCAAGGATGTAACTTTTATATCAACTGAATAGTCTTAGTAGCTCTCACCTTTCCACCTCTAGTCTTTGGAATGGCTCGTGTGAAGGAGATTTGGGTCTACAGAGCAGACAAACTTACACAGAATATCCTCATAGTTCTCCCAATTGCAAAATATGGACCAATGGATCTATTCCTATAATTCACAACTTTATCCATGGGTAAGATTATCAGATTTAGCATATTCAAATATAGAATACAAGGTAAATTTGTATTTCAGATTAACAATGAATAACTTTTAGTATTATTATGTCCCATGTTGCATTCAGGGCATACTTGTACTACCAACATTATTCATCATTTATCTGAAATTCAAATTTGATAGAGCATCCTCTATTTTATCTGGCAACCCTATCCATGGGATGCAAGTAAGTAAGGGTTGGGAGAGAATTCAAGAATGTTTACTCTAGCTGAGGGAACATTACCCATAAGGCCATGGAAATGGAAGGTTCTCTTAACAGACATACAGTACGAATGCCTGTGTCTTAGGCATAGTGTGTGCTAAACACATGTTATTGCTTTCTTCTATACCTATAAGAACTTAATAGATAAGTTTACTTATACCAAAGAATTACTGTCTTACTGTGATGCCCTTTGAGAAGTATTTGTACTTTAAGTGAGGTCCAGGAGGAGACCAATTAATCTACAGAAATTCTTCTGTACTGATTGATTTTCAACTTTGAATGAGCATGTTAAAAAACAAAAACAAAAAAAAAAGAAACAAAACAAAAACAAAAACAAAAAATACCCACACCTGAATGAGTTTTTAGGGAGATGGAAGATGGTGGTGGAGTAGGAGGACCCTAGGCTTGTTTCTTCACATGAACAAATTTCACATGAACAGAATTAGATATTATCAAATTATCCTAAATACTCCAGAAATCAACCTGAAGAACAAACTCCACAACGAAAGTGATATAAGAGGCCATATTAAAGAAGGTAGGACATGCACAAACATGGTTAAAAGGAGGAATCTACTGCAGATGCTGAAGATGGAAGGCAGCTGTGGTTATGAAGGTGGGGGGAGCATACAGGATAATGCACAGGAGAACAGAAAATTTCCCCAAAGTCATTGGCTTGAAAAATGAAAGGGGCTGAATTTCATTTCTTGCCATCAGAGGGGCTTAAAGCCTGAAGTTTTTAAGGTCAGTGGGCTTGGCTAGGATAAAGCCCCAAGGGCGCTTCTCTGCTCCTAGATAGAAGGCAGGCAAGCAACCGGGGAGATAGGCAGCAGGGAAACAGGATCTGAAGAATGCCTAAGGTACAGGGAAGGCAGATTATTAGCTCTTATTGGAACACATGCCTGAGAGGCAGCTTTCACTGAGATGCCTCTCCAGGAACAAGGAAACTGACTGACACCATTTACCTTTCCTGCCCCTCAGCATAAACACAGAGACACTTGCAAGAATAAGCACAGCACCAATACTGGCTGCCCAATTTGCTTATACCAAGCTCCATCCCCCTTTCACTCTGTTGGGACTGCCCCTTTCATTCAAGCTTACCTCAGTCCCAGCATAGTTGACCCCTCCTCAAAAAGACCACCAGAAAAACCTGCCCACACCATGTCTCCTGAGCATAAATTTCTGCAGGGCCTCAGTTCTCATGGAAGTAGTATCAGGTCTCACTTAACAAGCAGACCACATTATACCTAATTGAAATTCACCATATTCAGGCCAAAGACCAAACATTACACATAGCAGGCAAGGAGATCCTCTGCAGACCACTGATTTGAAGGTAGAGCAGCCAAAACACAACAGCAGAGCACATACAACACACACCAGGGACACTCCATGAAGCACCAGGCCATGGACACAACCAGAGTTCTTCTTCATAAGACCATTACCTTCAGAAGCAGGAGAGGTAAGTTGATTTTCTAACATAGAGAAAGCAGAGACTTAGACAAAATGCCAAAACAGAAGAATTCACCCCAAATGAAAGAACAAGATAAGGCCATGGTCAAAGATTTAAGCAAAACAGATATAAGTAATATGCTTGATGGAGAATTGAAAGCAGCAATCATAAAATACTCTCTGGTCTTGAGAAAAGAATAGAAGACACCAGTGAGATCCTTACCATGGTGATAAAAGAGTTAAAAGAATAATTCAGAGATGAAGAATGAAACAAACAAGTTTGGAAACTGGCTTCATGCAGTGAGCACAAAACTGGAAGAAGCAGAGGAATGGATTAGTGACCTAGAAGGCAAAATAATGAAAAATAATGTAGCTCAACAAAAGAGAAAAAGGAGAATTATGCAACATACGAATAGCCTTAGGGAACTGAGTGGTTCTATTAAACATAATAATATTTGTATTATAGGAGTGCCAGAAAAAGGAAAGAGAGAAAAGGGGGCAGAAAATTTGAGGAGACACTGGCTGAAAATATCCCTCATTTCCTTCATCTGGGGAAGGAAACAGACATCTAGGTCCAGGAGGCACAGAAAACTCCCATCAAAATCAACAAAAGCAGACCAAGACAAAGACAGATTGTAAGTAAATTTGCAAAATACAGTGATAAAGAAAAGAAGCTTAAAATCAGCAAGCAAAAAGAATAGAAAAAATCTGTAGCCAATAATACTCTATTCAGCAAGGCTATCATTAAGAATAGAAGGAGAGAGAGGGAGGAGTCAAGATGGCGGAGAAGTAGCAAGCTGAGACTGCTTCAGCTAGCCGGAGATCAGCTAGATAGCTTATCTAAAGATTGCAAACACCTGAAAATCCATCGGCAGATCGAAGAGAAGAAGAACAGCAATTCTGGAAACAGAAAAACAACCACTTTCTGAAAGGTAGGACCGGCGGAGAAGTGAATCCAAAGCGACGGGAAGATAGACCCCGGGGGGAGGGGCCGGCTCCCGAAAAGCGGCGGAGCAACCGCGCACAAAATCAGGACTTTTAAAAGTCTGTTCCGCTGAGGGACATCGCTCCAGAGGCTAAACCGGGGCGAAGCCCACGCGGGGTCAGCGTGGCCTCAGGTCCCGCAGGGTCACAGAAGGATCGGGGGTGCTGAGTGTCGCAGAGCTTGCGGGTATTGGAACGGGAAAGCCGGCTACAGAAACAGAGCCGACAGTAAGCTCGCAGCTCGGTGTTACCTTGAACCGATCGCAGGCTCGGTGAGCTCGGAGCGCAGCCGGAGGTCAGGCAGACGGGAGTAACTGGCGCTGTTCTCTGAGGACGCACTGAGGAGTGGGGCCCCGGGCTCTCGGCTCCTCCGGGCCGGAGACCAGGAGGCCGCCATTTGTGTTCCCGTCCTCCGGAACTCTACGGAAAGCGCTCAGGGAACAAAAGCTCCGGAAAGCAAACCCGAGCGGATTACACACCCCGGCCCGGGTAAGGGAGGTGTAATTCCGCCTGGGGCAAAGACACTTGAGAATCACTACAACAGGCCCCTCCCCCAGAAGATCAACAAGAAATCCAGCCGAGACCAAGTTCACCTACCAAGGAGTGCGGTTTCAATACCAAGGAGAGCAGCAGAATTCCAGAGGAGGAGAAAGCCAAGCACGGAACTCATGGCTTTTTTCCTGTGATTTTTTTTTAGTCTTGCAGTTAATTTAATTTTTTCTTTTTCATTTTTTTTTTCTTTTTCTTCTCGCCTTCGGGTAAAAAAAAATTTTTTTTTAACTGTTACCTTTTTCTTTTTTAACGATTTTTTACTAGTTTATCTAATATATATATTTTTTCTTTTTTACATTTTTCTCAGGGTTTTCTTTTTTAAAAAAAATTTCTTTTCTTTTCTTTTTTTTTTCTTTTCTTTTTTCTTTTTTTTTTTTTTCTTTCTTTTTGAACCTCTTTTTATCCCCTTTCTCCCCACTCACGATTTTGGATCTCTTCTAATTTGGTTAAAGCATATTTTCCTGGGGTTGTTGCCACCCTTTTAGTATTTTACTTGCCCCTTCACTTACTCTTATCTGGCCAAAATGACAAGACGTAAAAATTCAACACAAAAAAAAGAACAAGAGGCAGTACCGAAGGCTAGGGACCTAATCAATACAGACATCGGTAATATGTCAGATCTAGAGTTCAGAATGACAATTCTCAAGGTTCAAGCCGGGCTCGAAAAAGGCATGGAAGATATTAGAGAAACCCTCTCGAGAGATATAAAAGCCCTTTCTGGAGAAATAAAAGAACTAAAATCTAACCAAGTTGAAATCAAAAAAGCTATTAATGAGGTGCAATCAAAAATGGAGGCTCTAACTGCTAGGATAAATGAGGCAGAAGAAAGAATTAGTGATATAGAAGACCAAATGACAGAGAATAAAGAAGCTGAGCAAAAGAGGGACAAACAGCTACTGGACCACGAGGGGAGAATTCGAGAATTAAGTGACACCATAAGACGAAACAACATTAGAATAATTGGGATTCCAGAAGAAGAAGAAAGAGAGAGGGGAGCAGAAGGTATACTGGAGAGAATTATTGGGGAGAATTTCCCCAATATGGCAAAGGGAACGAGCATCAACATTCAGGAGGTTCAGAGAACGCCCCTCAACATCAATAAGAATAGGCCCACACCCCGTCACTTAATAGTAAAATTTACAAGTCTCAGTGACAAAGAGAAAATCCTGAAAGCAGCCCGGGAAAAGAAGTCTGTAACATACAATGGTAAAAATATTAGATTGGCAGCTGACTTATCCACAGAGACCTGGCAGGCCAGAAAGAGCTGGCATGATATTTTTAGAACACTAAACGAGAAAAACATGCACCCCAGAATACTATATCCAGCTAGGCTATCATTGAAAATAGAAGGAGAGATTAAAAGCTTCCAGGACAAACAACAACTGAAAGAATTTGCAAATACCAAACCAGCTCTACAGGAAATATTGAAAGGGGTCCTCTAAGCAAAGAGAGAGCCTACAAGTGGTAGATCAGAAAGGAACAGAGACCATATACAATAACAGTCACCTTACAGGCAATACAATGGCACTAAATTCATATCTCTCAATAGTTACCCTGAATGTGAATGGGCTAAATGCCCCTGTCAAAAGACACAGGGTATCAGAATGGATAAAAAAACAAAACCCATCTATATGTTGCCTCCAAGAAACTCATTTTAAGCCTGAAGACACCTCCAGATTTAAAGTGAGGGGGTGGAAAAGAATTTACCATGCTAATGGACATCAGAAGAAAGCAGGAGTGGCAATCCTTATATCAGATCATTTAGATTTTAAGCCAAAGACTATAATAAGAGATGAGGAAGGACACTATATCATACTCAAAGGGTCTGTCCAACAAGAAGATTTAACAATTTTAAATATCTATGCCCCCAACGTGGGAGCAGCCAACTATATAAACCAATTAATAAGAAAATCAAAGAAACACATCAACAATAATGCAATAATAGTAGGGGACTTTAACACTCCCCTCACTGAAATGGACAGGTCATCCAAGCAAAAGATCAGCAAGGAAATAAAGGCCTTAAACGACACACTGGACCAGATGGACATCACAGATATATTCAGAACATTTCATCCCAAAGCAACAGAATACACATTCTTCTCTAGTGCACATGGAACATTCTCCAGAATAGATCACATCCTCGGTCCTAAATCAGGACTCAACCGGTATCAAAAGATTGGGATCATTCCCTGCATATTTTCAGACCACAATGCTCTAAAGCTAGAACTCAACCACAAAAGGAAGTTTGGAAAGAACCCAAATACATGGAGACTAAACAGTATCCTTCTAAAGAATGAATGGGTCAACCGGGAAATTAAAGAAGAATTGAAAAAAATCATGGAAACAAATGATAATGAAAATACAACGGTTCAAAATCTGTGGGACACAATAAAGGCAGTCCTGAGAGGAAAATATATAGCGGTACAAGCCTTTCTCAAGAAACAAGAAAGGTCTCAGGTACACAACCTAACCCTACACCTAAAGGAGCTGGAGAAAGAACAAGAAAGAAACCCTAAGCCCAGCAGGAGAAGAGAAATCATAAAGATCAGAGCAGAAATCAATGAAATAGAAACAAAAAAAACAATAGAACAAATCAAAGAAACTAGGAGCTGGTTCTTTGAAAGAATTAATAAAATTGATAAACCCCTGGCCCGACTTATCAAAAAGAAAAGAGAAAGGACCGAAATAAATAAAATCATGAATGAAAGAGGAGAGATCACAACTAACACCAAAGAAATACAAACTATTATAAGAACATACTATGAGCAACTCTACGGCAATAAATTCGATAATCTGGAAGAAATGGATGCATTCCTAGAAACATATAAACTACCACAACTGAACCAGGAAGAAATAGAAAGCCTGAACAGACCCATAACCAGTAAGGAGATTGAAACAGTCATTAAAAATCTCCAAACAAACAAAAGCCCAGGGCCAGATGGCTTCCCAGGGGAATTCTACCAAACATTTAAAGAAGAACTAATTCCTATTCTTCTGAAACTGTTCCAAAAAATAGAAATGGAAGGAAAACTTCCAAACTCATTTTATGAGGCCAGCATCACCTTGATCCCAAAACCAGACAAGGATGCCACCAAAAAAGAGAGCTATAGACCGATATCCTTGATGAACACAGATGCGAAAATACTCAACAAAATACTAGCCAATAGGATTCAACAGTACATTAAAAAGATTATTCACCACGACCAAGTGGGATTTATTCCAGGGTTGCAAGGTTGGTTCAACATCCGCAAATCAGTCAATGTGATACAACACATCAATAAAAGAAAGAACAAGAACCCTATGATACTTTCAATAGATGCTGAAAAAGCATTTGACAAAGTACAGCATCCCTTCCTGGTCAAAAGTCTTCAAAGTGTAGGGATAGAGGGCACATACCTCAATATCATCAAAGCCATCTATGAAAAACCCACCGCAAATATCACTCTCAATGGAGAAAAACTGAAAGCTTTTCCACTAAGGTCAGGAACACGGCAGGGATGTCCATTATCACCACTGCTATTCAACATAGTACTAGAGGTCCTAGCCTCAGCAATCAGACAACAAAAGGAAATTAAAGGCATCCAAATCGGCAAAGAAGAAGTCAAATTATCACTCTTCGCAGATGATATGATACTATATGTGGAAAACCCAAAAGACTCCACTCCAAAACTGCTAGAACTTATACAGGAATTCAGTAAAGTGTCAGGATATAAAATCAATGCACAGAAATCAGTTGCATTTCTCTACACCAACAGCAAGACAGAAGAAAGAGATATTAAGGAGTCCATCCCATTTACAATTGCATCCAAAACCATAAGATACCTAGGAATAAACCTAACCAAAGAGACACAGAATCTATACTCAGAAAACTATAAAGTACTCATGAAAGAAATTGAGGAAGACACAAAGAAATGGAAAAATGTTCCATGCTCCTGGATTGGAAGAATAAACATTGTGAAAATGTCTATGCTACCTAAAGCAATCGACACATTTAATGCAATTCCTATCAAAGTACCATCCATCTTTTTCAAAGAAATGGAACAAATAATGCTAAAATTTATATGGAACCAGAAAAGACCTCGAATAGCCAAAGGGATATTGAAAAAGAAAGCCAACGTTGGTGGCATCACAATTCCGGACTTCAAGCTCTATTACAAAGCTGTCATCAACAAGACAGCATGGTACTGGCACAAAAACAGACACATAGATCAATGGAACAGAATAGAGAGCCCAGAAATAGACCCTCAAATCTATGGTCAACTCATCTTCGACAAAGCAGGAAAGAATGTCCAATGGAAAAAAGACAGCCTCTTCAATAAATGGTGCTGGGAAAATTGGACAGCCACATGCAGAAAAATGAAATTGGACCATTTCCTTACACCACACACAAAAATAGACTCAAAATGGATGAAGGACCTCAATGTGCGAAAGGAATCCATCAAAATCCTTGAGGAGAACACAGGCAGCAACCTCTTCGACCTCTGCTGCAGCAACATCTTCCTAGGAACAACGCTAAAGGCAAGGGAAGCAAGGGAAAAAATGAACTATTGGGATTTCATCAAGATCAAAACCTTTTGCACAGCAAAGGAAACAGTTAACAAAATCAAAAGACAACTGACAGAATGGGAGAAGATATTTGCAAACGACATATCAGATAAAACTCTAGTGTCCAGAATCTATAAAGAACTTAGCAAACTCAACACCCAAAGAACAAATAATCCTATCAAGAAATGGGCAGAGGACATGAACAGACATTTCTGCAAAGAAGACATCCAGATGGCTAACAGACACGTGAAAAAGTGCTCCATATCACTCGGCATCAGGGAAATACAAATCAAAACCACAATGAGATATCACCTCACACCAGTCAGAATGGCTAAAATCAACAAGTCAGGAAATGACAGATGCTGGCGAGGATGTGGAGAAAGGGGAACCCTCCTACACTGTTGGTGGGAATGCAAGCTGGTGCAGCCACTCTGGAAAACAGCATGGAGGTTCCTCAGAATGTTGAAAATAGAACTGCCCTATGACCCAGCAATTGCACCATTGGGTATTTACCCTAAAGATACAAATGTAGTGATCCAAAGGGGCACATGCACCCGAATGTTTATAGCAGCAATGTCCACAATAGCCAAACTATGGAAAGAACCTAGATGTCCATCCACAGATGAATGGATCAAGAAGATGTGGTATATATACACAATGGAATACTATGCAGCCATCAAAAGAAATGAAATCTTGCCATTTGCGACAACATGGATGGAACTAGAGCGTATCATGCTTAGCGAAATAAGTCAAGCAGAGAAAGACAACTATCATATGATCTCCCTGATATGAGGAAGTGGTGATGCAACATGGAGGCTTAAGTGGGTAGGAGAAGAATAAATGAAACAAGATGGGATTGGGAGGGAGACAAACCATAAGTGACTCTTAATCTCACAAAACAAACTGAGGGTTGCTGGGGGGAGGGGGTTTGGGAGAAGGGGGTGGGATTATGGACATTGGGGAGGGTATGTGCTTTGGTGAGTGCTGTGAAGTGTGTAAACCTGGTGATTCACAGACCTGTACCCCTGGGGATAAAAATATATGTTTATAAAAAATAAAAAGTTAAAAAAAAAAAAAAAAGAATAGAAGGAGAGAGAAAGAATTCCCCAGGCATACAAAAACTAAAGGAGCTCATGAGCACTAAACCCCAGCCTTGCAAAAAATAATAAAGGAGACTGAGTGGAAAGAAAAAAACCAGAAATGACAAAGACAAGAAAGGAACAAATTCTCCAGAAAGAATGACAAATCAAGTAATAAAATGACACTAAATACATTATCTATCAATAATTTGAATGTAAATGGATTAAAAAGTCCAATCAAAAGACAAAGTGTGTCAGAATGGATAAAAAACCTTAAGACCCATCTATATACTACCTACAAGAGACTCATTTTAGATCTAAAGACAGCTGCAGATTGAAAGATAGTGGATAGAGAAATATTTATCATGCAAACAGATGTCGAAAGAAAGACAGAGTAGCAATACTATTACTGTTCAAGTATACTCTAAACCAAAGACTGAAACAAGAGATAAAGAAGGGTACTACATCATAATGAAGGAGACAATCCAACAAGAAGGTCAAACAATTGTAAATATTTATGCACCCAACATGGGACAACAGAAATATATAAAACAATTAATAATAATCAAAAGGAACTCATTGATAATAATACAGTAATAGTAGTGGATATTAAAACCCCACTTACAATGGACAGATCATCTAAGCACAAAATCAACAAGGAAACAATGGTTTTGAATGATACATTCACATATATTCACAACATTTCATCCTTAAACAGCAGAAGACACATTCTTTTCAACTGCACACAAGATATTCTCTGGAATAGATCACATATTAAGTCACAAATCAAGCCTCAGCAAATACAAAAGGGTTGAAATCATACCATGCACCCTTTTTCTGAGCACAATGGTGTGAAATTAGAAGTCAATGGAAAATTTGGAAAGACCACAAATACACGGAGGTTAAGCAACATCCTAGTGAGCAATGAATTTGTCAACCAGGAAATCAGAGGAAATAAAAACATACATGGAAACAAATGAAAATGAAAACAAATCATTTTGAAACCTTTGAATTACAGCAAAAGTAGTCCTATGAGGAAAGTATAAAATAATACCAGCCTAACATAAGAAGCAAGAAAAATCTCAAATTAACAACCTAATCTTACACCTAAAGCAGCTAAAAAACAAAACAAAACAAAACCCAAACAACAAAAACAAACAAACAAACACAAAAGATGAAGCCTAAAGCCTGCAGACAAAAGGAAATAAGAGCGTATATCAATGATAGAGAATCTAAAGACACAATGGAACAGATAAATGGGCCAAGAGGTGGTTCTTTGAAAAAATTATTAAAATTAGTATGCCTCTTGTCAGACTTTTAAAAAAATAAAGGAGAAAGGACCCAAATAAATAAAATCACAAAGGAGAGAGGAGAAATAATAACCAACAACACAGAAATACAAACAGTGATACTAGAATATGGTGAAAAACTGTATGCCAATAAATTGGACAAACTAAAAGAAATGGATAAATTTGTGGAAACATATAAGCACCAAAACTGAAACAGGAAGAAATAGAAAACTTGAACAGACTGACAACCAGCAAAGAGTGTGAGTCAGTAATCAAAAAACTCCCAAAAAAACAAAGTACAGGGCCAGGTGGCATCACAGGCAAATTCTACTAACATTTGGAGAGAGTTAGTATCTATTATTTTCAAAGTATTCAAAAAAATAGAAAAGGAAGGAAAACTTTCAAACTCATTCTGTGAGGTCAGCATTACTCTGATACCAAAACCAAATAAAGACTCCACTAAGAAAGAGAATTATAGGCCTATATCTCAGATGCAAAAACATGGGTGCAAAAATTCTCAATAAAATACTAGTAAACCAAATCCAACAATACATAAAAAAAAAAATTCACTAAGATTAAGTGGGATTTATTCCTGGGATGCAAGTGTGGTTCAGTATTCTCAAATCAATCAACATTATACACTCCATTAGCAAAAGAAAATATAAGAACCATGTAATCATTTCAATAGATTTTGAAAAAAAAATTGGACAAAGTACAGCATTCATTCATGTTAAAAATCCTCAACAAAGTAAGTTTAGAGGGAACATACCACAACATGATAAAGGCCATATATGAAAAACCCCTATATCACCCTCAGTGGGGAAAAACTGAGAGATTTTCCTCTATGGTCAGGAATAAGACCGGAATGTCCACTCTCACTAGTGCTATTTAACATAGTACTGGAAGTCTTAGCCACAGATATCAGACAACAAAAAGATACAAAAGCATCCAAATCAGCAAGGAAAAAGCCAAACTATCTCTATTTGCAGATGACATGAGAGAGAAAACCCAAAAGATCCCATCAAGAAATTGTTAGAGCTGAAACACAAATTCACTAAAGTCCCAGGATATGAAGTTAACATGCAAAAACTTGTTGGATTTCTATACATCAATAATAAAGCAGCAGAAAGAGAAATCAAGGAATCAATCCCATTTACAATTTTACCAAAAACCATAAGAAAATGAGGAACAAACCTAATGAATGAGACAAAATACCTGTACACTGAAAACTATAGAACACTGGAGAGAGAAATTGAAGATGACACAAAGAAATGGAAAACACCCCATGTTCATGGATTGGAAGAACATTGTTAAAATGTCTATACTACCCAAAGCAATCTACGCATTTTTTTAAAGATTTTATTTTATTTATTTGACAGAGATCACAAGTAGGCAGAAAGGCAGGCAGAGAGAGGAGGAAGCAGGCTCCCTGCTGAGCAGAGAGCCTGATGTGGGGCTCAATCCCAGGACCCTGGGATCATGACCCGAGCTGAAGGCAGAAGCTTAAACCCACTGAGCCACCCAGGCACCCCCAATCTACACATTTAATACAATCCCTATCAAAATACCACCAGCATTTTTGACAGAACTAGAACAAACAATCCTAAAAATTGTATGGAACCACAAAAGACCCTGAATAACATAAACAATATTGGAAAAGAAAAGCAAAGCTGGAGGCATCACAATTCCAGACTTCAAGTTATATTATAAATCTGTAGTGATCAAAACAGTATGGTACTTGTACAAAAATACACACATAGATCAATTAAACAGAACAGAAAATCCAGAAATGATCCCATAACTATATGGTCAGTAGATCTTCATCAATGCAGGACAGTTTATCCAATGGGAAAATGGCAGTCACTTCAACAAGTGGTGTTGAGAATATCGGACATCAACCTGCAAAAGAATGTCACTGGACCACTTTCTTACACTATACACAAAAAAAATTCAAAATGAATGAAAGACCTAAATGTGAAAAGGAAACCATTAAAATTCTAAAGGAGAACACAGACAGTAACCTCTTTGACATTTCCTGTAGCAACTTCATTCTAGATATGTCTCCTGATATAAGGGGAAGAAAGAAAAAATAAACTACTAGGACTTCATCAAACATTGTTTCAAACGAATGAAACAGATCATCAACTAAGAAGCTTCTGCACAATGAAGGAAACAATCAACAAAACTAAAACACCGCTTAGTAAAAGGGAGAAGATATTTGCAAATGACATATCTCATGAAGGGTTAGTATACAAAAATATATGAAGAACTTATAAAACTCAATACCCCAAAACTGAATAATCCTGTTAAGAAATGGGCAGAAGACATGAAAAGACATTTTTCCAAAGAAGACATACAGATGGCCAATACATGAAAAGATATTCAACATCATCAATCACCAAGGAAATACAAATCAAAACTACAATGAGATATCACATCACATCTGTCAGAATGGCTAAAATAAAAAATGCAAGGAACAACAGGTGTTGGCGAGGATGTGGAGAAAGATGAACCATCTTGCACTATTAGTGGAAATGAAAGCTGGTGTAGCTACTCTGGAAAGTAGTTTGAAGGTTCTTCTGGAAGTTAAAAATAGAGCTACCCTAAGATGTAGCAATTGCATTATTAGGTATTTAACCAAAGGAAAAAAAAACACATTAATTTAAAGGGATACATGCAACCCAGTGCTTACTTACAATAACCAAACTATGGAATGAGCTCATGTGTCCACTGACTGATGAATGGATTTAAAGTTTAAACTTAAACTTAAAAAAAATCATATGGGCCATTGGTTTAGAACCACCATTCAAGACTACCAACATGAAAACCACACTTTCCTTTTCCTTTTAGTAGCAATTGGGTTAGGCTCCAATGGTAAAATTATGAGTATTGAAGTACTAGAGTAGAGATCATTTATATCAAGTGTTCCTTCCAGTATTCTTCAATCACATTAGATATTATGTCTGACAGGCTCTGAGAGCAGACCTGGTCAATTACATTGCCCCTTCCCATTGCAGATTACACTCCGCATGTGAAAGGGCTGTAAGAGAGGAAAGTAAAAGAAATAGGGGTTGGGAAAGGAGTAGTGATGAAATGTCATGAAAAGGTTTACAGAGAAGGTCAGATATCCCTTGGTCCCTGAAAGCTGAATAGAAACTCAGAAAGAAGAAAGACAGAAAAAAGTTAGCTGCATAGAGGCTTGCATACAAGGGATTAATAGAGCCAATGAAAGACTGAAATAAATAAACATTCCAAGGAAATTTTCAAAATAAGAAAAGTGCAGCTGTAAGGGGAAGAAAGAAAAGAAAAGAAAAAGGAGACAGACATACACACATATAACCACAGTTATATCAATAAGGAGAGATCCTGAGAAGACTAAGAAAGCAGAAAAGGCACAGAAAGGGAGGTGAAAATCCAGGTTATAAAAATAGTTACATTTACCCATGGTGTAAAATTTTAAGTGCTCTTTGAACATGGCATCATGGTGAAACAAAACGCTCAATATACATATGTTTTCTCAGAGCAGTAGCTCATGGCTGTGGGGAATCTGAATGTGTAGGAAATGAACACCACATTTGATAATTCTTGATGACATTTACTATTTACAAATGGCTGTTTTCAGGGGAAATATTGATTATAATTCTAAAAGTAGGCAGATGCATCATTAATATATTTAATAATTAAGGGTAGAAACATGGTACAGTATTGAGAAATAAGGCAATCTTTTTTTCCAGAACTTGATCTAAAAGTAGAATCTCCAATGGTTGCCGTTGCAATTTCCAGGACTACAATGTTTTTTGTTATTATTTAAATTCATTTTCCTGCTTTTATGAAACTTCTGGAAAGCTTTTTGTAGCCGATGAACCCAACTGTTAAGTGAAGGTGATTTGGCTTCTGCTCTGGACAATGTTGAGCATACTAGCTTCCTGGAAGGAACATGGGAGATGGAGATCAATTTTGCTTCATGGTGCTTAATATCATCTCAAGGTCTTTTCCCTTCCGTTTCTTTTTCTTCTTCCTTTTGAATCATACATTCAAATAACTACACGTGTGAACATTCAAGGGAAAGCAGTTCAGCATGTCCTTGTAGAGGTACAGAAGATAATATGGCATTACATATGCTCAATATGTTGTTTTGAATTCTCTAGAACTTTGTTTCTCCAAAATCAAATATCTTTAGATGAAGGGAAACTGTGTTGCTCAGTCAGAAATGTGTAGGTGTCAAGTTTGATTTCTCTTCTATATTCTTATCATTTTCAGCATATTTTTTGCAACCTGAAGGTTTTTTTTTTTTTCTGTTTTCTTTTCCATTTGGAGTTTAGAACGTAATAAGCAGGTTAAGGAATCACTATATCTAAGGAAAGGTACTAGGTGATATCTCTTTGAAAAGCTTGTATTAGCTGCACATGTAAACCCATAAGGGAAGGGGGTAATTGGTAGCTAGCATATCCATGATAACTCAATGGATAAAAGTGAATAGGCAATCAAGGAAGGCTTGCATATCTTCCTCTCTCTCTTGACTCAGAAGAAATGGTTACTCCATTTGTATATGGAGAATGGAACTAAGAATGCCTCATATATGGAGAATGGAACTAAGAGTACCTTAAGCAGAATTCTTAAACTCTCTCCTACATTTCCCTTTCACAAAACAAATTTTTTATTTCAGAAGTATGCCAGTAGCTCCAAAAATCAGCATTCCTTTTTCAAAGGCTCATAGTGGCTTATAGTTTCCACTGCAATGACATTGGCATTTCTAATTCTTGTTTATGATGATTATTGAGCTCGTCATTGATTTCTCTGCCACCACTAGAGCTGGTTTCCTTACCCTGTGCCCTCCATCTCCCATTCATGAGCTACTTCTAGTGCCTGCATTCTTGCTCTGCTGCTTTTGCATTTTCAAATGTCCTTAGGTAGTCTGAATGATTGATTATTACAATTATTTTGTATGTCCAATCCAAAGTAGACTTAGTCTTTTGAGTTTATAGTTTTCCAAGTATTAAAACAATTTCCTCTAGAAATAACCATGAAGTATTTGAGTAACTCTTGGCATTTCTAATTAACTATTAACCACTCTTCAAAGATAAAGAATATGTAAGTCTTGGGGTGCATGCGTGGCTCAGTGAGTTAAGTGTCTGGCTCTTGATCTCAGCTCAGGAATTGATCTCAAGGTCATGAGTTCAATCTCCATTTTGGGCTCCACACTGGTTGTGGAACCTACTTTAAAAAAAGAGTATGTAAGTACTTTTTTCCTACCTCCTTTTCCATAACTCCCTTATTCAGCCAACCAATCATTCCCTAAATATTTGTTAAGCATTTGTGCTAGGTACTGGTGATAAAGTGGTGAATAAGACATAAAAGTTTTCTACCTTCATGGAGGTTACCATATGATTTCACTTATATCTGGAATATTTAAAAATGAATAAACAAAGAAGCAGAAACAGACTCATAAATACAGAGAAGAAATACAGTTGAACAGAAGAACAAATACATAATTACATAAAAGTTTAATAATTGTTATCCAAAGGAAGGAATAAATTATGCAGTCTGAGGAAATAGCAGCTCAAATGAATCACAGAAGCCAGGAGGAAAAGAGGTGGGGTAGGGTAGGAGATTGTTTCCAGAAGATGGCAGGTATGAAAGTTTGGGGTAAATAAAAGAACTTGACAACTTTGAAAAACTGAAAAATACCTAAGCACAGCTGGAATATAAAACATAAAGGGAAGTGTAGTGAGAGATAGGACTGAGAAGGTAAAAAAAGAAAAAAAAAAACTGTAGATCATGAGGAACCTTGTAATTCATTCTAAAAACTTTGACTTTATCATGCTGTAATAGGAAGCCATGTATTAGATGTAAATAGAGGAGTGTCACGATCAGTGTTGCATCTGAAAAAGACCACTTTGTATTGTGACAGAACTAATCGGTAAAGGGCAAGGAGGGGTGAGGGGAAAAGAGTTAAATGGCTATTGTTGTAGTGGACAGGCAACAAGTGGTGGTGGCCTGAGCTAGGGTAGAAAAACAGTGAATAGAGCAGACTGGGCAGATTTGAGAGGTAGAATATAGTCAACTTAGATATGGGAAAACAGAGAAAAGAATCAAGGATAGCACCTTATTTCTGGTTTGCATAACTTACTGGGAGGACAGTGGTGATGTCATTTATTAGGATAGGAAATATAAGACAAGTAGCTGGTTTGGGGAGGAATATGATTTCAATATTAAACTTTGGAGTTTAAGGTATTTTTAAGATGTCCAAGTGGAGATGCCAATTAGTTATATATACAAACTAAAGTGAAGCATAAAAGAGAGGTCAGGCATGAAGCTAAACTTGTGAAGTAGTGTGAGTAGAAGAGCTAGACCATGAGGAACACATAGAGTAAAAAAGCACAAGACCTAGAAGATAGCTTTTTAGGAACACCTGCATTTAAAGACTGGTTGGAGAAAGAGAAGCTTGCAAAACATGTGAAAAGGAGTAGTCAGATAAGTTGAAATGAAGTTGGTAAGATATGGAAGCAACATAAGTGTCCATTGATAGATGAATAGATAAAGAAGGTGTGTGTGTATGTATGTGTGTGTGTGTGTATCAGAAGGTTAGTGTGTGTATACACACACATACACACACATATATACACATACACACACCATGTAATATTACTCAGCCATAAGAAAGAATGAGATCATGCTACTTGCTACAACATGGATGGACTGAGAGGGTATTATAATAAGATAAATAAGTCAGACTGAGAAAGACAAATACCATATGATTTCACTTACAAGTGGAATATTTAAAAAAAATGAATAAACAAAGAAGCAGAAACAGATCCATAAATATGGAGAACAAATTGATGGTTGCCAAAAGAGAGAGGGGTGGAGTGATGGGTAAAATGGATGAAAAGGAGTAAGACATACAGAGTTTCAGTTGTGGAATAAATAAGTCACAATAATAAAAGTTATGACATAGGAAATATAGTAAATGGCATTGTAATAGCATTGTACGGTAGCTACAATTGTGGTGAACATAGGCTAATGTATAGACTTGTGGAGTCACTATGTTGTGCACTTGAAATTAATGTAACATCGTGTGTTAACTATATGTCATTAAAAAAATTGAAGTAGAGGGCACTGTAACAGAAACCAACAGAAAAGAGAACATTAAGGAGGAAAATCAAATATCAAATGCTGATGGTAGGTCAAATAATATAGAACAAGACTAAAAAGAGAACAAGGATTTTATTATATGCAGGCCACCAGCTACCATGCTTAGAATATCCTCAAGGAAGCTGTAGTAGTTGGTTGGGTGATTCTGGAGGTTGGAAAGAAAACCAGAATGCACTGGCTTGAGAAGTGACTGAGAAATAGGCAAATAGAGACAGTGAATCTCAACTAAACCACTATTTTCAGGGGTTGGTCTGAGAAAGGAGGAGAAAAATACAAAGGAATCAAGATGGGTAAATGGACTCCAGAGAAAGGTTTTGTTGTTGCTGCTTAGAGCCTCTGTGGTTGAAGTAAATATTCTGTTTCTTTTAAGAGGGAGAGGAGCAGAGAAAGAGGGAGAGAGAGAATTCCAAGCTGACTTCATGTCCATTGTGGAGCCCAATGTGCTGCTCAGTCTCTCAACCCTGAGATCATAACTGTCCAAAATCAAGAGTCAGATGCTCAACTGTCTGAGCCATCAGGATCACCTAAATATTTTTATTGCTATTCATTGCTGTAAAGAATATATGCAATTTGTATTGACTACAAATTCCTTCTTTTGTGGAATGAATCCTAGGGCAACACAAGAAGGACATAGACTTGAATATGTTTTAAAATTTAAGAGTCTTGGGGCACCTGCCTGGGTGGCTCAGTGGGTTAAAGCCTCTGCCTTCGGCTCAGGTCATGATCCCAGGGTCCTGGGATCAAGCCCCACGTTGGGCTCCTGCTCCGCGGGGAGCCTGCTTCCTCCTCTCTCTCTCTGCCTGCTTCTCTGCCTATTTGTGATCTCTGTCTGTCAAATAAATAAATAAAATCTTTTAAAAAAATTAAGAGTCTTTCTCCCTAATTTCCCAGAGGCTACTCAGTCCTGAAATGCCTTCTTCATCTCTCCCATGGGACCAAGGGATGCAATTTTGATGATATTTCTTGTCTTCTCAGAGTTCCTGTGGTGAGCAAATAGATAAGACCCCCAACAAGACTCTTGCTGCAATAGTCTTTTAGAGATATTCTTTGAATGTCTTTTTTCCTTCTGGGAAGATAAACCTTTCAGAAGAATTTTTCCTGTTGCTAGTATTTCTGTTTTCCAGGAAGATGAAAACATAGATTTACTTTTATTCTTGTATTACCTGTATTCTTATGCCATTGGTCCGAAAGCAAGAATTCATAGTTAATATACATTCCAGGCCATTAGCTGATGATTAGAAAGAAATAATTAAAAGATGATTAGAAAGTATCTACTTTCTTTACAGAGTCCCCCAGAGGTTAACTTTCCTTATCAAAACCCCAATTAGAAAACTAGTTTTGAGTTAGGAAAAGGCAAACTTGTTTCTCCTCAGCATATTATCTCTCCTCTGACCTCTCTGTCAATGTTAAGACATATTCCTTCATCTATATCCTAGCTAGGTGTAACAATTAACCCTGAAAAGATCTGAAATGTGCCAAATTTCAGACTTTCCAAGCTTTAGTTTAATTCTGATAATCAAGTGAAATAAAAAGTACTTGCTTAGTGTCAGCCTTTTTACATACACAAATTGCTGACCCACTTTGTCTTAAGAACTTTACTATTTAAAAAAAGTAAAATCATTTCCCATTTCACTCCAAGCATGGATAGTTTACCCCCTAAAGAATTCTTCATCTGACTTGCCGTTCTCTTTTTGTTAGGAAGTGAAATGACTTTTTCAAAGACTCTAAGCCCTTCTAGGTAGAGAGGGGAGGGGAGAAAATGTAAGGGGAGATTGATAACACTCCAAGACAGCGATTGCTTTGTTTGGTAGTCTCAAAACAAATTTTCCAACATTTTTCAAATTGACCATGCAAAATACAATTCTACTCTCCTCAACTTGTTGCTAAATAGGCAATCTATTGAATAGAGTCATGATTAGTTGGAAAGGCCTTTTGCCTGCCTGCCTGCCTGTCTCCCTTTTGGCAATTGTATTGCTACACCCAACACAACTGACAGGCCCTGCAGGCTTGTGCTTGGACACTTGTTCTCTTCTTTGGAACATCTTTCTTTGCTTCTCAAAAAAAAAAAAAAATTCCATTGGACTACTTTTCCCATCATGTAATCAACAGGATGCTAGCATATAATCCATCATAGAAGCTGGCATCCTCATGTACATGTGTGAATTGTGTATCCTGTAGCACCAAATATGGAAGTATGGCAAAGAGACCCCATCTGCAACTCATAAGGCATGGTTGATGTGGGCTCTGGTAGTAAAAACCACTTTCCTGAATGGGTAGGAAATCGCCACCACAGGAGATGATAATATTTGTGAGCCTTGCTAACAAGCTTGAATTCTAACATAAGGCAGTTCATTGTTATGCTGCAGAATGTGAAACCTTAATGCTTTCGCTATTCAAACTTATTTTATGATTTAGTGCAGCTTTAAGGAGCCAACAAAAGGGTAAAAATAAGGGAGGTGGAAGGAAAAAGATATCTGGAAGTAGAAACACTGATGAGCCCAGCTTTGTAAGAAATTTCATTGCCACTGATAATATAGTATTTTGCTTTGATTAAAGCTTTATCTTGTTGAATGTGTGCAGTGTTCTAAATACTGCTTCTTAAGCCCAGTCACGGATTTTTTTTTTTTTTTGGTGGATTTCACTTTTAAAACAGCATTGTGCTATGTGCAAAACTGGGAACAAAAGGAAGAGGAAGCCACACACAAGAATTATGCTTTTGACCAAAGACTAGCTGGAAAAGTTTCCCTTGCCAGAACCATTTTCTCCAAACAGATGGTGGAGGAATTGGTGTTTGACTTCTTGGGCAATCAACAATACAAACTAGTTGTCATAGAGTTTTTCTAATGGTATCTATTCTGATACTCAACAAAACATAAATTGGGGCGAAACTAGTATCTCATATTTGCTTTGATAAGAATGAGCTAAAAGAGTTAATTAGTCAGATATTTCTGGGAAATACTGACTCATTTCAGGAGAACTCTGTTTTACATACTGTCCAAAGTATGTGTAGACAGTTCAGCTTGTACCAGGAGACTGACCTGTCTTTTGATAGCATCTACTTAGGATAAAAATTGGCCTGAAAAAGTTATTCTGTCGTCATTGCACTGAGATAATTTCTACCTCTAAAGTTCTGGGTTCCTGGGATGACTGATTCTTTTTTTAAAAGCCCAGGAGTCAAAATATGCATTTTTCAGGTTGAATAATATGCTGAGAGTTCATGTCTTCCTATATAGGAGTTGTCAGAATTTTGGATTTAGCTGTTAGTCAAGTTTAATGGATAGGTCCCTCCATCTAAACCCTATTTTCTTGTGGTTATACACTTGAGCTCAGGCAGGACACTTCTCATGGGTTTGGTGGCATTTCCAGAAGCTTTCCCAATAAGGTCATGAGATTGATTGTACTTAATTCTGAAGGCAAAGGAAAAAACCTCTGAAACAATTATTTCCTAGGTATGGGACAAAATAAAAGGTGAGTTTGCTGGCTGTTGCCCTTATAGGACTTTTTAAAAGGCATGACTTGATTTGTAAAGTAATGTCCATCCATATACTTCTATGGGAGAAGGAGGGCAGAAGCCTATGTTTCTTGAGAGGGATAGCTATATGTAAAATCACATCTTTCTCAATTGCAGCTTAGAATGTATCAGCCTCCATATCTGGACTTCTCTGAAAGTTTAGCTTGAAGTCTCCCCCTTCCACTTTTGTGTCTTCAGATGTGACAAAGAAAACTCACATATGCCTCAGTTGTCACTTTAGACAGTTAACAGTTTTCTAGTATCAAATTTTTTTTTTTAAGATTTTTTTTCTTTATTTGTCAGACAGAGATCACAAGCAGGCAGAGAGGCAGGTAGAGAGAGAGAGGAGGAAGCAGGCTCCCTGCAGCGCAGAGAGCCCGATGTGGGGCTCGATCCCAGGACCCTGGGATCATGACCTGAGCTGAAGGCAGAGGCTTAACCCACTGAGCCACCCAGGCGCCCCTAGTATCAAATTATTTTAGCATGTCTCTACTTGTACAAAATGGATCAAGGAGGCATTTCAGAAAGTGACAAGGGAAATGACTCTAATCTTTGCACGAGACCATTCTGTGGCTAATTGGTCAACCTGATTGAACAATCTCCATTGTCTGTATGTGTTGTAGATTTATCTCTTACATTAAGATGTGATTATTCACGAAGCACAATACTGTGATCTATTTTCCACAGATAACCAGAAATGGGTAAATCCTTTCTATTAACTAGTAAGTGTTTATTCTGTGCATTACTGGGGTTATAATACTGTGTGACACGATTTAAAATATGATGTAGTGTATACACAATGAAAAAGGAAATACCAAAAACAAATATTTCTCTAAACATGTGGTGGCTCAGTTGGTTAAGTGTCCCACTCTTGGTTTCAGCTCAGATCATGATCTCAAGGTCCAGGAATTGAGTACTGCATTCTCAGGCTCCTTGCTTAGTGAGGAGTCTGCTGGAGATTCTCTATTTCCCTCTCTCTTTCTCAGTCTCTCTAAAATAAATAAATAAATAGATAAATAAATAAATAAATAAATAACTTTCAAAAATCATGTAGTTCAAACATTATATATGAGTTAAATATAAAATAAGGTTTAAAAATAAGAACATTTCTTATTCATATTTCTTCTTAATTATGAGGAATATTAGAACAATTAATAGTGTGCTGCATTCCAATAAGATTTTAACAATGGGCAACCTTTGTATGACATGATTTTGTAGCTTCCTTTTAAAGATTTATTTATTAATTTTAGAGAAAAAGCTAGTGCACAGGGAGTGAGGAGGGGCAGAGGGAGAGAGAGAGAGTCTCAAGCAGATAACCCACTGAGTGCAGAGCCCACAGTGGGGCTCCATCTCACAACCTGAGATTATGATCCTGAGATCATGACCTGAGCAGAAATCAAGAGTTGGATGTTTAACCAACTGAACCACCCAGAAGCTTCCTTTTAAATAGCAGGATCGAAGCTGCTATGTTATTTGTTCCTGGTGAATGGAGCAGAAATAGAACCTGTGACACAAATGTTAATAACTCAATGGGTATCACATCTTTTACAAAATCTTTTGTTTATTGTCCAATGCTTAGAACTCAGCCACACATACATCAATATTTTGTGACTAGCAGAACACTTTGCCTTGATTATGATAGTTTAACAGGGTTTGGGGTATATTGTACTTCTTCTGGGTCTGAATAAAAACAGCTGGTTGTGCTAGCCAACAGAAAGTACTGTTTACCAATGGGTAGGAGACTGTGGGAGTTAGACTGGACAGGAAGACACTGGCATCAAAGGACTTCTGCTGCTACTAACAGATTCATCTGAAGTTTTGGCAATTTCAGGTTGTCTGGGTGTTTTGCAGTGAGTAATGGCATCACAACAAAATAGAGGAATTGGCTAAGATTTTAACTGGAATTGTATGGCTGAAATAACCTAAAAACATCCAGGATAAACAAAGTACTTATGATTTTCCCCTAAGGTTTGTTATCACAAAGTGAGATCAATCTTTCTTTATGGACAGCTACTATAGGTCTTCTCTGCCCTGACTCTTCCCACAACCACAGGGGGAATTCTGTCCACACTATAAGCACCTTATAGTGAGCTCCAGAGAATGCAGAAGAGGAGGAAGATCTTCATTTGGTTTTCAGTTCTGCTGTGTGTTTATTATGAGATGATGGCTGTGTGGCTAAGATCATGAATATTGCCAGCAGGCAGCCCTGGGTTCAAATCCTAAATTGGCCACTTCTTTTCCAGCAAGTTGCTTAACTCCTCTGAGTGTCATTTTCCTTATCCAGTAAATGTAAATCCTCATGGGATTAAAGAAAATGTTATATTTAAAAATTGTGAAAAATACAGCACAGTGTGCAAACTTGGTGATTCACAGACCTGTACCCCTGGGGATAAAAATATATGTTTATATAAAATAAAAAATTAAAAAAAATGCAAAAAAAATACAGCACAGTGACTTACACATACTAAGAATTCAATAAATTTTTGTTATCATCAATGAGAAATTATGTATCTTCTATATCATCTGGGGTTAGTACTATTATTCCAATTCAATACTATACTCAAAGAAATGGTAAATTCTTTCTTCAGAGGAGCATAAAGGGCAATATGCTGATCCGTCTTCTCTGGGACTTTGAAATCTATAAGTGGAACACAAGTCAGAGTTGCAGGGATTCCAAAAACAGTCATCCAGTGCTTCCAAAACACCTGGGAGACTTTGTAAAAACGCATATTCTGGGGAATCACCCTCCAGAGAGTCTAACCCAAAATCAAATAAAGGAGTCTTAACTTCTAAGTTCTACTAAGTGATTCTGACACACAGCCAGAATTGAGAACCACTGCTTCAGAGTGTTCTTCCTTTAACAGGACTTGGGGAAGTTAGGAGATAGAGAAGAGGGTGTTGATCTGAGATGTAAACAAAAGGAATGTCAGCTAGCCCATTTAAGGTGCCAGGGATTCTGGAGAGTTGACGAAGCAGGATCAGCCAGACAAATCAGAGAGCTACTGTAAACTGAGATTCATGAGATAAATACTGCATATATCTCCTTCAGAAATTAAAGGTCTACAAAATATGGCTTTTTTGGATTCTCTTATCCAGCTAGCCTAGTCTTAAGGGGTAACAGCCCCTTTATTCATGAGAATCTTACAGAAGTCTTAAAAGAGAGGAAAGAAATACCATTACAGAAGATGAATCGTGAGAAAAAATCAATAGACTTGCCTTTTTTTTTCTATTCAATAGTCAGTATTCATTCACTAAGTGGATTATACATATTGAGGTTGTGCTTATTTCTTTGTACATGAGAGGCTATTTTTATGATACTTTCTTTTCTGCTCAGTGCACCATTAGTATCTTATGTTGACTGAGGCTAAGACTACATAGAGCTGCTTGATAAACTGTTTTTACAGAAATAATCAGTGGTTATTATCCCACATCCACAACCTGAACATGTGCCTCTGGTCAAAGCCTGACTTGGCCACTTATGATGTGGCTTATGGCATGTCCCAGAGCTTTAACCCTCACTGAACAGCTGAACTATAAGGAAACTCTATTTTACTTAACATATATGAGTAGTGAAGCTCAAAATTTCCATTGCAATGGGTTGTGTCAAAATTGTTTACTGGGCTAAAGTACTCCATAGCATACAATCTGCCCCATCTTCATCACCACTACCCTAACATAAGCCATCATCTCTCACCTGAACTTTGGCAATATCCAATACAATGTTCACTAACCATGTACTTGTGACACTTCTTGAAATCTGATATTCAAATGCTGGGCAGAATCATCTTTTCAAAATGCAGATCTGCGGGCGCCTGTGTGGCTCAGTGGGTTAAGCCGCTGCCTTCGGCTCAGGTCATGATCTCAGGGTCCTGGGATCGAGTCCTGCATCAGGCTCTCTGCTCAGCAGGGAGCCTGCTTCCTCCTCTCTCTCTGCCTGCCTCTCTGCCTACTTGTGATCTCTCTCTGTCAAATAAATAAATAAAATCTTTAAAAAAATGCAGATCTGCCAACTTACTTTCCCTCATTCCAGAAACTGTGCCAAAAACCTTGAGCTTCCAATAGTTTTCAAAGACAAAACTCCTTACTATGGCTTTCAGTGCCTCACAGGGTCTGTCTTTTGCCTACTTGACCCTCAAACTTCCTGATGCATTCTGATTTTCCTCATAATATGAACATCAGCTACATTTATGATTTCAGTTTCTGATAATTATGGCCATGATTTAGGGTGCAGTTTTATGCTCATTCCTAACTCCAGGCTTTTGCCCATGCTATTTCTGGGTCTTTCATTTTTAGCAGTTACCACATTTTATTAACACATGCTTATTTTTATAATTTGTGTGACATCTGTGTTCCCAACTAGAATGAAAGTTTCACTAAAGTAGAGACTGTTTTTGTACCTCTGGGGTCTAGCATAGTGCCTGGTACTTACTAGTCTATAAATACTGTTAAATGAGTAAATGAAAACTCTGTATATAATCAACACCCAGATCCTTGATAAGCTTCCTTTCAAAACTTCCTTCAGCTTTAAAACGTAGCTAAGCTACCACTGCTTGAAAGTAGGGCTATAGACAATGCATGCAGTAGGCCCATCTAGACATACCCTTCGTGGACATAATTCCATGTTCCAGAACTCCCTGGCCCCAAATAAGAATGTACTTATTTTGTATCCTAACATTTTAACACTCTAGTTTTTTTTTAAGTTTTTATTTATTTATATTTAAATTTTTTCCTGAAGATTTTGTTCCTTTGTTTGTTTATAGAACGTATAAGCATGGGGAGGGACAAAGGGAGAGAAAGAGAGAATCTTAAGCAGACTTTGCACTGAGTGCAGAACTCAATTCAGGGCTCATCTTATGACCTGAGTCTAAATTGAGTCACATGCTTAACTGACTGAGCCACCCAGAAGACCCTTTTAAATTTTTATTTTAACTTCAATTAGTTAATGTACAGTGTTATATTAGTTTCTGGTGTACAATATAGTGATTCAACACTTCCATAAAACACATGGTGCCCATCACAAGTGCATTCCTTAATCCCCATCATCTATTTAATCTATACCACTTCTTTATCCATTCATCTATGGATGGACGCTTGAGCTGCTTCCATATCTTGGCTATCATAAATGACATTGCAACAACATAAGGGTGTGTATATCTTTTCAAATTAGTGGTTCTTTTTTTCCTTTGGGTAAGTACCCAGTTGTGAAATTATTGGATCATATGGTAATTCGATTTTTAATTTTTTTGAGGAAACTTCATACTGTTTTCCACAGTGACTGCACCAATTTGTATTCTTTTTTTTTTTTTTTTTTTTAAAGATTTCATTTAGTTATTTGACAGACAGAGATCACAAGTAGGCAGAGAGGCAGGCAGAGGGAGAAAGAGGAGAAAGCAGGCTCCCTGCTGAGCAGAAAGCCTGATGCGGGGCTCGATTCCCGGACCCTGGGATCATGACCTGAGCAGGAGGCAGAGGCTTTAACCCACTGAGCCACCCAGGCGCCCCACCAATTTGTATTTTTACGAAGAGTGCAAGATGACTCCTTTTCTCTGCATCCACATCAAGACTTGCTATTTCTTGTCTTTTGTTATTTCTAGCTATTCTGGCAGGTGTGAGGTGACATCTCATTGTGGTTTTCATTTGTATTTACCTGAAGCTTAATGACATTGAACTTCATTAGTGATGTTGAACATTATGTGTCTGTTGCCCATTTGCATATCTTCTTTGGAAAAATGCCTATTTAAAGCATCTGCCCATTTTTCTTCTTCTTCTTCTTCTTTTTTTTTTAAGATTTATATATTTGAGAGAGAGAAAGAATGAGCAGGAGGAGGAGCAGAAGGAGAGGGAGAAGCAGACTTCCCGCTGAGCAGGGAGCCAGACATGGGGCTCGATCCCAGGACGCTGAGATCATGACCCAAGCCAAAGTCAGAGGCTTAACAGACTGAGCCACCCAGGCGCCCCCCTCTGCCCATTTTTAATTGGATTATCTGTATTTGGGGTATTGAGTTTTATAAGTTCTTAATATACTTTGGGTATTAGCCCTGTATTGAATCTAATATTTGTAAATATCTGCTCACATTTAGTTAGGTTGCCTTTGTGTTGTTGCCAATGGTTCCTTTCACTTTGCAAAAGGTTTTTGCTCTGGTGTAGTTTCAGCACTTGCATTTTGCTTTTGTTTCCCTTGCCTCAGGAAACCTATCTAGAAAAATATTGCTATGGCTGATGTCAAAGAAATTATTGCCTCAGTTTTCCTCTAGAGTTTTTACAGTTTTAGGTCTCCATTTAAGTCTACTCTATTTGGATTTATTTTTGTGTGTGCTATAAGAAAGTGTCCAGTTTCATTCTTTTTTTTTCTTTTTTAAAGATTTTATTTATCTATTTGACAGAGAGACAAAGCAAGACAGGAAATACAAGCAGGAGGAGTGGGATATGGAGAAGCAGGCCTCCTGCCAAGCAGCAGCTCAATGCAGGGCTTGATCCCAGAACCCTGAGATCATGACCTGAACTGAGGGCGGATGCTTAATGACTGAGCCACCCAGTTGCCTCTCCAGTTTAATTTTTTTGCATGTAGCTATCCAGTTTCCAGCACCATTTATTGAAGAGACTATCTTTTCTCCATTATATATTCTCCTTTGTCATAGATTAATTGACCATATAATCATGAGTTTATTTCTGGGCTCTGTAATCTGTTCCATTATGTCTGTTTTTGTGCCAGTACCACACTATTCTGATAATTACATCTTTGTAGTATATCTTGAAATCTGGGATTGTGATACCACCAGCTTTGTTCTTCTTTTTCAAGATTGCTTTGACTATTTGGGGCCTTTAGTGAGTCCATAGAAATTTTAAAATTTATTGCTTTAGTTCTGTGAAAAATGTTATTGGTATTTTGATAAGCATTGTTTTAATATGTAGATTGCTTTGGCAACATGGATATTTTAACAACATTCGTTCTTCCAATCCATAAGCATGGAATATCTTTCCATTTGTTCATGTTATCTTCAAGATCTTTCATCAATATTTTATAGTTTTCAGAGTACTTTACTTGGTTAAGATTATTCCTAGGTATTTTTTTTCTTTGTGGTTCAGTTGTCAATGGAACTGTAATCTTTGGTTCTCTTTCTGGTATTTCATTATTAGTGTATAGAAATGTAAAAGGTTTCTGTATATTAATTTTGTATTTTGTGACTTTGCTCAGTTCAGTTATCAGTTCTGATAATTTTTTTTGTGGAGTCTTAGGGTTTTCTATGTGTAGTACAATGTCATCTGCAAATAGTGACTACAAATAGTGAAAGTTACCAATGATATGCTTTTTATTTCTTTTTTTTGTTGTTTGGTTGCTGTGTCTAGTAATTCCCGTACTGTGTGAATAAAAGTGGCTAGAGTGGGCATCTTTTTTTCTGATCTTAGAGAAAAATCTCTCAGTTTTTCACCATTGAGGATGATGTTCATTGTGGGTTTTTCATATATAGCCTTCATTATGTTGAGTGATATTCCCTCTTAACCTGCTTTGTTGAGGGTTTTTATCATCAATGGATATTATACTTTGTTAAATATTCCTTCTTTTATTAAGATGGTCATGTGATTTTTATCCTTTCTCTTTTTAGTATGATGTATCACATTGTTTGTTTTGTGAATACTGAACCACACTTGTATCCCAGGAATAAATTCCACTTATCATGGTGAATGATTTTTTTAAATGTACTGTTGGATTTGATTTGCTAATATATATATTCTTAAGACAGAGAATAATTTATTCACACCCTCCAGAGAAGTAGATAGTTTCAGTCTATAACAAAATATTGTATTTTAAAGCATAGGTCAGTAAATGTATATGAGACTATACACCACCGTATACAAATCAACTGATCAAAGCGCAACTTCTCAGTGTTCAAAACAGAATAAGCTTCCTTGTACAAGCAATATCTTTGTGACACTTTCAACTTTATTATTCCCCTCCTATTCGTCACTCTCTCCTTCAACAATATCCACACCAGCCTCCTCATAATCCTTCTCAAGATCAGCCATGTCCTCATGGGCCTCAGAAAACTCTTCTTCCATGCCTTCACCCACATACTAGTGACCAAAGGCACACTTGGCATACATCAAGTCAAACTTGTCATCCAGGTGGGCCTAGGACTCAGCAATGGTTGTGGTATTGCTCAGAATGCACACAGCTCTCTGTACTTTGACTAGGTCTCCTGCTCCATACTGGGAGGCTGGTAATCAATGCCAACTTTGAAGTCAGTGGGGCACTGGTCCACAAACTGGATGGTATGCTTGGTCTTGATCATAGCAATGGAAGCATTGACATCTTTGGGAACCACATCACCATGGTTCAACAGGCAGCAAGCCATCCATTTACCATGGTGGGGGTCATATTTCACCGTCTGGTTGGCTGCCTCAAAGCATGCATTGGTGATGTGTGCTACAGAAAGTTATTCATGGTAGGTTTTCTCAACAGAGATGACAGGGGCATATGTGGCCAGAGGGAAGTGGACATGGGAGATAGGGCACCTATTTGTCTGGAATTATGTCAGATCAACATTCAAGGCTCCACCAAATCTGAGGAAAGCAGTGATGGAGGACACCATCTGATATATCAACCTATTTAGGTTAGTGTAGATTGGGAATTAAATACCATGGTTCTATGACAAATGTCATAGATGGCTGTGTTTTCTACTGTGAAAGCAGAGTCAGAGTTCTCCAGATACATTCATCTGGTGTGAGTAGTGAGGATGGAGTTGTAGGGCTTAACTACAGCTGCAGAAACCTGGGGGGCTGGGTAAATGGAGAATTCTAGCTTGGACTTCTTGTTGTAATTGACAGAGGTGTTTCATCAGCAGGGAAGTGAACCTGGAACCCCTCCAAAGTTGTGGAAAACCAAGAAGCCCTGAAGACCTGTGCACTGGTTGACCAGTTACTGAATTTGATCTAAGACAAGGTCAGTGATCTCCTTGCTAATGGTGTAATGCCCTTGGGCATAATTATTGGCAGCATCTTCCTTGCCTATGATGAGATGCTCAGGGTGGAAAAGCTGGCAGTAGGTGCCAGTGTGAACTTGATCAATGACTGTGTCTTCTAGTTCTATAAACACTGCCCTGGGCCTAGTGCCCTACAAACACTGCTTGCCAGGACCCGTCTCACTGAGGAAGATGTGGAAGGAGTCATCTTCCCCTCCAAAGGACTTGTCACTTGGCATCTGGCCATCAGGCTGGATACTATATTCCAGGCAACTGAGCTCCCAGAAGGCATTGCCAATCTGGATACCAGCCTAGCCAACATGGATGAAGATGCATTCACACATGGTTGCTAATTTGCAGCTGCAGAGCAGATGTTGTAGAGGAAGAAGAGAGGTTACTTCTTACAGCATGATTCTTAGGTGGTCAATGTAAGAGAACCTGTCTTGATCTGCTGATATTTTGTTGAGGATTTCTGCATCTATGTTCATCAGGCATATCAACTGGTAGATTTTTTTTTGTAGTGTCTTTATCTGATTTTCATATTAGGGTAATGCTGGTTTCATAGATTGAATTTGGAAATTTTCCTTCCATTTTTTGGGAATAGTTTAAGAAGAATAAACATCAACTCTTCTTTAAATGTTTGGTAGAATTCACTTCTGAAGTCATCTGGTCCTGGAATTTTGTTTATTGGGAATTTTTTGATTACAGATACAATTTCATTGTTAGTTATTGGTCTGTTCCAATTTTCTATTGCTTCCTGATTCAGTTTTGGAAGGTTATATGTTTCTAGGAAGTTATCCATTTTTTCTAGCTTGTCCTATTTTTGGCATATAATTTTTCATAATATTCTCTTTTAATCTTCTGTATTCCTGTGGTGTCAGTTTTTCTCCTTCATTTCTGATTTTGAATCCTTTCTCATTTTTATCTTGATGAGTCTGGCTAAAGGTTTATCAATTTTGTTGATCTTTTCAAAGAATGAACTCCTGGTATCATTGATCTATTCTATTGGGGTTTTTCAATCTCTATCTCATTTATGTCTGCTCTAGTCTTTATTATGTTCTTTATTCTATTGGTTTTGGGCTTTGTTTGCTGTTTTTTCCAGCTCCTTCAGGTGTAAGGTTTGGTTATTTATTTAAGATTTTTCTTGCTTTTTGAGGTAGTCTGTATTGTTATAATTTTCCCCTTTAAATCAGCTTTTATTTCATCCCAAAGATTTTGGATTGTTGTGTTTTCATTTGTCTCCATATATTTTTTTTTAATTTTCTCTTGGATTTCTTCATCGACCCATTGGTTATTTAGTATCATGTTATTTAGGCTCTGTGTACCTGTGTTTTTTCCAGATCTTTTCTTGTGAATGATTTCTAGTTTCATTCTGTTGTGATCAGAAAAGATGCACGATATGATTCAATATTTTTATTTATTGAGACTTGTTTTGTGATCTAACATGTGATCTGTTCTGGAAAATGTTCCACATCCACTTGAAAAGAATGTGTATTCCCTCCCTTGGTTTTGGATGTAATGCTCTGAATATTTCTGTTAAATCAATCTGGTCCATTGTGTCATTCAGAAGTTGATTTTCTGTCTGTAAAATCTATCCATTGATGTAATTGGGTGTTAAAGTCTCCTCCTATTATTGTATTACTGTCAATTTCTCTTTTTGTCTGTTAATAGTTATTTTATGTATTTAGTACCTCCATTTTGGTGCATAAATATTTAAAATTATTATATCCTTTTACTGGATTTTCCCCTTTATCATTACATAAAGGCCTTCTTTGTCTCTTGTTATGTCTTTTTAAAATATTTATTTATTTTAATGATTTTATTTATTTATTTGTCAGAGAGAGAGAGAGAGAGACTGAGATCGCAAGTAGGCAGAAAGGCAGCCAGAGAGAGAGGGGGAAGCAGGCTCCTTACTCAGCAGAGAGCCTGATATGGGGCTTGATCCTGGGACTCTGAGATCATGACCTGAGGCAAAGGCAGAGGCTAAACTCACTGAGCCACCCAGGCTCCCCTATCTTATTTTATTTAAATTCAATTAATTAACATATGGTATATCATTAGTTTCAGATGTAGAGTTCAGTTATTCATCGGTTGCATATAGCACCAAGTGCTCATTACATCACATGCCCTCCTTAATGCCCATCACCCATCTTACCCCATCCCAGTTACCCAACTCCCTTCCTGCAGCCTTCAGTTTGTTTTCTATAGTTAATTGTCTTTTATGGTTTTTCCGCCTCTCTGATTTTATCTTATTTTATTTTTCCCTCCCTTCCCTTATGATCCTCTGGTTTGTTTCTTAAATTCTACAAATGAGTGAAACTATATGATAATCGTCTTTCTCTGGTTAACTTATTTTGCTTAGCATAATACCCTCCAGTTCCATCCATGTTGTTGAAAATGGTAAAAGTTTATAATTTTGATGTCTGAGTAATATTCCATTGTGTATATATACCATATCTTTATGCATTCATCTGTCAGTGGACATCTGGGTTACAGTCTGGTTTAAAGTCTGCTTTGTCTGATATAAATATTGCTACCCTAGGTTTTTTTTTTTTTAAATTTACATTTACATAGTAAATGTTTTGCCATCCCCCACTTTGAAACTGTATGTGTCTTTAGTTCTAAAGTGAGTCTCTTGTAGGCTGTATATTCTTCCTTTTTTATGAATTCACTCACCTTATGTCTTTTGATTATTGTATTTAGTCCATTTACATTTAAAGTCCTTATAGGTATATACTCATTACCATTTTGTTACTGGTTTTACAGTTGCTTGTGCATTCCTTCTCTGTTCTTTTCTTACTGTCTTTCCTTGTGGCTTGGTGGCTTTTTTTTGGCACTATGCTGTTATTTCATTCTGTTTATTTTTTTGTATCTATTATAGAATTTTTGATTTGTGGGTAAAATGAGGTTCATAACATCTTATGCATATAGCAGTCTATTAAATTGAAGGTCACTTAAGTTTGGACCCATTCTAAAACCACTAAATTTTAACCCCCTCACATTTTATATATATGCTGTTATACAATTTATCCCTTTATTTTGTGAATCCCTTGACTGATTTTACAGATATAATTGATTTTATTGCTTTTGTGCTTTAATAACCATACTGGTTTTATAAGTGATTAATCTATTACTTTTATTACATGTTTTCATTTACTGGTGACATTTTTGCCTTTCATAATTTTCTTACTCCTAATTATGGCTTTTTCTTTCCACTCAAAGTATTCCCTTCAATGTCTCTTATAAGACTGGTCTGGTGGTGATGAACTCCTTTAACCTTTGTTTGTCTGGTAAGGTCTTTATCTTTCTTCTGAATGGTAGCCTTGCTGGATATAGTATTCTTGGTTGCAGATTTTTTCAGTTCAACACTATGCATATATCATGCCACTCTCTTCTGGTCTGCAAAGTTTCTGCTGAAAAATCAGCTGATAACCTTATGGGGTTTTCCTTGTATATATATTTCTCTTGTTGCTTTTAAAATTCTCTCTTATCTCTACTTTTTGATATTTTAAGTTTTATGCATTGTGGTATGAACCTCCCTGGATTAATTTTATGGGAGTTTTCTGTGCTTCCTGGATCTAGATGTCTCTCTCCCTCCCCAGATTAGGGAAGATTTCAGCTATTATTTTTGCAAATAAAATTTCTTCCCCTTTTATCACTCTTCTGGAATCTTCATAATGTGAATGTTATTATGCTTGATGATGTTGCTGAGTTCCCATAACTTATTCTAATTTTCTTTTCTTTCTTTCTTTCTTTCTCTCTCTGTTCAGCTTTGTTGTTTTCCATTACCCTATCTTTCAGGATGCTAATCTACTCTTCCTCCTCTAATCTGCTATTGATTCTCTCTAGTGTACTTTTTAAATTTCAGCTCTTGAGATTTTCATCTGATTAGTTCTTTTCATCTGACTAGTCCTTTTTGTTAGAGGACTCACTGAGATCCTCCACTATTTTCTCATGCCCAGTATGCATATGTTCATTATTTTGAATTCTTTATCAAGCATATTGCTTATCTATGCTTTATTTAGCTCTTTTGCTGTGGTTTTGTCCTATTGTTTCATTTGGAACATATTCCTCTGTCTGCTCATTTTGTCTTTGTTTCTAGGTATTAGGAAAGGCAGCTATGTTTCCTGATCTTGAAAGTAGTGGCCTTATGAAGAAGAGGCATTGTAGTGCCATGTAACACAATATCCCCTCTTCACCAGAACCATGGGTTTCTCCTGTATGGGTTTTGTGCACCCTACTATTGTGGCTGAGTCATGTTTGTGTTTGGTCCAGTTGCTTGCAATGGCCTGCATTGCCAATTGTCAGTACAACGGGCAGGGTGTTTTAGTTGATATAATCTACTCTTCCAACACCAAAACCTAGTATACTTATTTTAATTAAATAGAATATAAATTATATTAAATGGATGATAAAAATGGATAGATTTTTACTCTTTTGTAAACTGTGCCTAATATTTATAAATAATCTGTATGAAATGGATAAATGAATGACAAAATGGACAAATTAATGGACATTTATAGTTTCTTCAACATGTGTTTTTATTATAGAGTTCTATATTTCACCTTGTCACCTTACCTACAGGACCATATTGTAATTCACATAAGTATCTATGAGAAAACTATTAAAATCATCAGGAAAAAAAGCATGCTCCACATAGTCCCCTTTGAGATATTTCTACCCTTAAAACAGAATTAGAAAGCTGGAATGGACCTCAAAGAATACATACATTATAAACATGTCTCTCACAATATCCTAGATAAATGGACATTCAGACTCTGATTAAATTCCAAGAATGGAAGCTTTGCACTTTTTATATTTTCTATAATATTTCAACACCCTTTGATTACAAATACATCTTCCACATCATGAGGTAGCTGGTGCAATTAGATTCAAGATTTAACAACTGCTGAGCTATGGATCAAAGCCAGTCATTTTCAACCTTTGCTGTAGTTGGGTTAATTTTAGCTTTGGAATACAGAGGCAGGTTTTATGTTTGTTTGTTTGTGTTTAATGTGAATGGTATCTAGGGACTCATGGATGTGTTTGAGGACTATTCTAGATTCTCAGCTAAAGCCCTCCATGTAGTCTTTAGACTGAGGAAGCAGCTCACACTGGATGCTCAGGGAATTTAATAGAAGCATTATTTTTCTGATTTACTGTTCTCTAGTTTCACAGTCATCTTAAGTACTTGTGACATGTGGCAAACCAGAGATATCCGCTTAAAAAGCATTCTACAGTAAACATACTAATTTGGGTGAAGCAAATGCACTCTTCAAAGATGTTTGCAAGATAGCTCTGATCTTCCTTTTCAGTCCATTGAATTTTTAATACATGAAAGAGACTCAAATTAAAACAAATATTTTCATTGGTGTCGCCAATGGTTTATCAATCTTATTGATTCTTTCAAAAAACCAGCTTCTAGTTTCATTGATACGTTCCACTGTATCTCTGGTTTCTACCTCATTGATCTCAGCTCTAATCTTGATGATTTCCCTTCTTATGTGTGGAGTTGGTTTGATTTGTTGTTGATTCTCCAGTTCTTTAAGGTGTAGAGAAAGGTGCTGTGTTCTGGATTTTTCAATTTTTTTGAGGGAGGCTTGGATGGCTAAGTATTTCCCCCTTAGGACCGCCTTTGCTGTATCCCATAGGTTTTGGACCGAAGTGACTTCATTCTCATTGATTTCCATGAATTGTTTCAGTTCTTCCTTGATCTGGTTCATCCAAGCATTCTTAAGCAAGGTGATCTTTAGCTTCCAGGTGTTTGAGTTCCTTCTGAACTTTTCCTTGTGATTGAGCTCCAGTTTCAAAGCATTGTGATCTGAGAATATGCAGGGAATAATCTCAGTCTTTTGGTATCGGTTGAGTCCTGATTTGTGACCCAGTATGTGGTCAATTCTGGAGAAAATTCCATGTGCACTGGAGAAGAATGAGTATTCTGTTGTTTTCGGGTGGAATGTTCTGTATATATCTATGAGGTCCATCTGGTCCAATGTGTCATTCAATGCTCTTGTTTATTGATTTTCTGCTTCAATGATCTATTTCTGAGAGAGGCGTGTTTAGATCTCCAATGATTAGTGTATTCATATCAATATGACTCTTTATCTTGATTAACAGTTTTCTTATGTAATTGGCTGCTCCCATATTGGGGGCATAGATATTTACAATTGTTAGATCATCTTGGTGGATAGTCCCTTTAAGAATGATGTAGTGTCCTTCTGTATCTCTGACTACAGTCTTTAGTTTAAAATCTAATTTGTCTGATATGAGAATCGTTACCCCAGCCTTTTTTTGAGGCCCATTGGCATGAAAGATGCTTCTCCATCCATTCACTTTCATTCTGGGTGTATCTTTAGGTCTCTTGTAGACAACATATGAATGGGTCCTGTCGTTTTATCCAGTCTGCAACCCTGTGCCATTTTATGGGTGCATTTAGGCCATTCACATTGAGAGTGATTATTGATAGATACGTTTTTATTGACATCGTGTTACCTTTGAAGTCTTTCTTTCTGTAGCTTGTTTCTCTATTTCTGTTCAATGTCATTCTTGGGCTTTTTCCTTCTTTAAAGAAGCCCCCTTAATATTTCCTGCAGTATCAGCTTGCATGGTCTTTTAAGCCTTGCCGGTCCTGGAAACTCTTTATCTCTCCATCCATTTTGAATGTCAGTCTTGCTGGATAAAGTATTCTTGGCTTCATGTTCTTCTCATTCAGTGTCTTGAATATATCTTGCCAGCCCTTTCTGGCTTGCCAGGTCTCTGTGACAGGTCTGACGTTATTCTGATGGGCTTTCCTCTGTACGTAAGGATCTTCTTTGTCCTAGCTGCTTTCAAGAAGTTCTGCCTACAATTATAATTCTTCACTCTTACTATAGGTGTCTCAAGGACTTTTGAGAATCTGTAATCTTGGGGGGAATCCTTTCGGCCTCTAGTACATAAACAGTGCTTCCTTTCACGAGATTTGGAAAACTTTCATGAAGAACTTGTTCCAATATATCTTCTAGACTTCTTTCTTTCTCTTTCTCCTCCTCTTCAGGGATTCCAATAATTCTGACGTTGGAATGTTTCATGGCATCATTTATTTCTCTGATTCTGTTTTCGTGGCTTCTAAGTTGTTTGTTCCAGGCTTCCTCCTGATCCTTTCTCTCTATTTGTTTGTCCTCCAGATCACTAATTCTATCTTCTGTCTCAGTTACTCTAGCTTTGAGAGAATTTAGATTAGATTGGAACTCATTGAGAGCATTGTGAAGCTCATCCCTGGTAGCTTTCAGTTCTTCCCTAATATTGAAAACATGATCTCTGGTCCTTTTCAGTTCGGCCCTAATCAATTCCATTTGGTCACCCATGGCTTTCTCCATTGTATGTACATGCCAAATTTTCTGCCACATTTTCTTTATTCACACACTGAGGGACATTCTGTGGCTTCTGCCTCTTGTGAATCGGGTGCAATGAACATGAGTATGCAAATATTTCCTTGAGATCCTGTTTTCAATTCCTCTTTAATACATACCAAGAAATGAGTCTGTAGGGTCATATGGTAATCTTATTTTTAATTTTTTGAGGAAACTACATACTCTATTTTATAGCAGTAAATCATTTCACAGTCTCAACAACAGTACACAAAAATTCCAATTTCTCCATATTCTCACTAACAAATATTATTTCCTGTTTTTTTATAGTGGCCCTCCTAATTAGTATGAGATGATATCTCATTTTACTGCTTTTTAAAGTTCTTCTTTAAATTCCAGCTATTAACATACAGTGTAATATCAGTTTCAAGTGCACAATCAGTGATTCAACACTTACATATGATATCAAATGTTCATCACAACAAATGCCCTCCTTAATCTCTATTACCTATTTAAACCATCCACCCATTTGCCATCTGGTAACCATCAGTTTGTTCTCTATAATTCAGTCTGTTTCTTGGTTTGCCTCTCTCCCTTTTTCATCTATGATCATTTGCTTTTTATTTTAAATTCCACATACAAGTGAAATCGTATGGTCTTTGTCTTTCTCTGACTGCCTTATTTCACTTAGCATCATAATCTCCAGCTCCACCTACATCATTACAAATGACAAGATATCATTTATTATGGCTCAGTAATATTCTGTTTTGATGTGTGTGTGTGTGTGTGTGTGTGTGTATCACTTCTTTTATAACCATTCATTAATCAATCAATGGACCTTTGGGCTCTTTCCATAATTTAGTTACTGTTGATAATGCAGTTATAAACATTGGGGTGCATGTATGATTTCAAATTAGTGTTTTGTATTCTTTGGGTAAGTATCTAATAGTGCAATTGATGGATCATAGGGTAGTTTTATTTTTAACTTTTTGAGAAAACTCTATGCTGTTTTCCAGAGTGGCTGCATAGTTTGCATTCTCACCTACAGTGTAAGAGGGTTCTCCATTCTCTGTATCCTCATCAAAATCTGTTGTTTCTTGTGTTGTTAATTTTAGCCATCCTGACTGATGTGAGGTGGTATCTCATTGTAGTTTTGATTTGTATTTCCCTGATGATCTTGAGGATCTTTTCATGTGTCTATGGCCATCTGCATGAATTGTTTGAAAAAATGTCTATTCATGTTTTCTTATCATTCTTCAATTAGATTATCTGTTTTTTGGGTGTTAAGTTTTACAGGTTCTTTCTATGTTTTTGATACTAGCCCTTTATCTGATTTGTCATTTGAAGATACCTTCTCCCATTTGATGGGTTATCCTTTAGTTACATTGATTGTTTCTTTCACTGTGCAGAAAGTTTTATTTTGATGAAGTTATAGTAGTTTATTTTTTATTTGTTTTCCTTGCCTCAGGACACATATCTAGAAAGAAGTTGCTATGGCTGATATCAAAGAGATTACTGTCTGTGTTCTCCTCTAGGATCATGGTTCACATCCCCTTCCAATTTCCCTCAACTCCCTTCTCCTCTCTAACTCCCCTTGTCCTCCATGCTATTTGTTATGCTCCAGAAATAAGTGAAACCGTATGATAATTGACTCTCTCTGCTTGACTTTTTTCACTCAGCACAATCTCTTCCAGTCCCGTCTATGTTGCTACAAAATTTGGGTATACATCCTTTCTGATGGAGACATAATACTCCATAGTGTATATGGACCACATCTTCCTTATCCATTCGTTCGTTGAAGGGCATCTTGGTTCTTCCTATAGTTTGGCGACTGTGGCCATTGCTGCTATAAACATTGGGGTACAGATATCCCTTCTTTTCACTACATCTGTATCTTTGGGGTGCAATTGCAGGGTGATAAAGAAGTACTATTTTTAATTTCTTGAAGAATCTCCACACTGTTCTCCAAAGAGGCTGCACCAACTTGCATTCCCACCAACAGTGGAAGAGGGTTCCTCTTTATCCACATCCTCTGCAACACATGTTGTTTCCTGTATTGCTAATTTTGGCCATTCTAACTGGTGTAAGGTGATATCTCAATGTGGTTTTAATTTGCATCTCCCTGATGGCTAGTGATGATGAACATTTTTTCATGTGTCTGATAGCCATTTGTATGTCTTCATTGGAGAAGTGTCTGTTCATATCTTCTGCCTTATTTTTGATATGTTTGCCTGTTTCGTGTGTGTTGAGTGTGAGGTGTTCATTATAGATCCTGGATATCAACCTTTTGTCTGTACTGCCATTTGCAAATATCTTCTCCCATTTCATGGGTTGCCTCTTTGTGTTCTTGACTGTTTCCTTTGCTGTGCAGAAGCTTTTGATTTTGATGAAGTCCCAAAAGTTTATCTTCGCTTTTGTTTCCTTTGCCTTTGGAGACATATCTTGAAAGAAATTGCTGTGGCTGATATCGAAGAGATTACTGCCTATGTTCTTCTCTAGGAGTCTGATGGATTCCTGTCTCACGTTGAGGTGTTTTATCCATTTTGAGTTTATCTTTGTGTACGGTGTAAGAGAATGGTTGAGTTTCATTCTTCTACATATAGCATCCCAGTTTTCCCAGCACCATTTATTGAAGAGACTGTCTTTTTTCCACTGTATATTTTTTCCCATTTTGTCGAAGATTATTTGACCGTAGAGTTGAGAGTCCATATCTGGGCTCTCTACTCTGTTCCACTGGTCAATATGTCTGTTTTTATGCCAGTACCATGCTGTCTTGGTGATCACAGCTTTGTAATAAAGCTTGAAATCAGGTAACGTTATGCCCCCACCTTTATTTTTGTTTTTCAACATTTCCTTAGCGATTCAGGGTCTCTTCTGATTCCATACAAATTTTAGGATTGTTTGCTCCAGCTCTTTGAAGAATACTGGTGGAATTTTGATCGGAATGGCATTAAAAGTATAGATTGCTCTAGGCAGTATAGACATTTTAACAATATTTATTCTTCCAATCCAAGAGCATGGAATGGTCTTCCATCTTTTTGTGTCTTCTTCAATTTCTTTCATGAGTGTTCTGTAGTTCCTCGAGTACAGATCCTTTATCTCATTTGTTAGGTTTATTCCCAGGTATCTTATGGTTCTTGGTTCTATAGGAAATGGAATCGATTCTCTAATTTCCCTTTCTGTATTTTCATTGTTAGTGTATAAGAAAGTCACTGATTTCTGTACATTGATTTGTATCCTGCCACATTGCTCAATTGCTGTATGAGTTTTAGTAGCTTGGGGGTGGAGTCTTCTGGGTTTTCCATATAAAGAATCATGTCATCTGCGAATAGAGAGGGTTTGACTTCTTCATTGCCAATTTGGATACCTTTTCTTTCTCTTTGTTGTCTGATTTCTGTTGCTAGGACTTCTAATACTATGTTGAACAAGAGTGGTGAAAGTGGGCATCCTTGCCTTGTTCCTGATCTCAACGGGAAGGCTGCAAGCTTTTTCCCATTGAGGATGATATTTGCTGTGGGTCTTTCATAGATTTTATGAAGTTCAGGAATGTTCCCTCTATCCCTATACTTTGAAGTGTTTTAATCACGAACGGATACTGGATTTAGTCAAATACTTTTTCTCCATCAATTGAGAGGACCATATGGTTTTTCTCTCATATTAATTTGTTGTATCACATTGATTGATTTGCGAATGTTGAACCATCCTTGTAGCCCAGGGATGAATCCCACCTGGTCATGGTGGATAATCTTTTAATGTGCTGTTGGATCCTGTTGGCTAGGATCTTGTTGAAAATCTTAGCATCCATATTCATCAGAGATATTGGTCTGAAATTCTTCTTTTTGGTAGGGTCTTTGCCTGGTTTGGGGATCAGGGTAATGCTGGCTTCATAGAAAGACTCTGGAATTTTCCTTCTGCGTCAATTTTTTGAAACAGCTTCAGGAGAATAGGTGTTATTTCTTCTTTGAACGTTTGGTAGAATTCCCCAGGGAATCTGTCAGGTCCTGGTCTCTTGTTTTTTGGGAGGTTTTTGATGACTGCTTTATCTCGGTACTAGATATCGGTCTATTCAGGTTGTCGATTTCTCCCTGGTTCAATTTTGGTAGTTTATATTTTTCCAGGAATGCATCCTTTTCATCTAGGTTGCTAAGCTTATTGGCATATAACTGTTGATAATAACTTCTGATGATAGTTTCTACTTCCTTGGTGTTAGTTGTGATCTCTCCCTTTTCATTCATAATTTTATGAATTTGGGCTTTCTCTCTTTTCTTTTGGATTAGTGTTACCAATGGTTTATCAATCTTATTGATTCTTTCAAAACCAGCTTCTAGTTTCATTAATACGTTCCACTGTATCTCTGGTTTCTACCTCATTGATCTCAGCTCTAATCTTGATGATTTCCCTTCTTATGTGTGGAGTTGGTTTGATTTGTTGTTGATTCTCCAGTTCTTTAAGGTGTAGAGACAGCTGGTGTATTCTGGATTTTTCAATTTTTTTGAGGGAGGCTTGGATGGCTATGTATTTCCCCCTTACGGCCGCCTTTGCTCTATCCCATAGGTTTTGGACCGAAGTGACTTCATTCTCATTGGTTTCCATGAATTGTTTCAGTTCTTCTTTGATATCCTGGTTGTTCCAAGCATTCTTAAGCAAGGTGGACGTTAGCTTCCAGGTGTTTGAGTTCCTTCTGAACTTTTCCTTGTGATTGAGCTCCAGTTTCAAAGCATTGTGATCTGAGAATATGCAGGGAATAATCTCAGTCTTTTGGTATCGGTTGAGTCCTGATTTGTGACCCAGTATGTGGTCAATTCTGGAGAAAATTCCATGTGCACTGGAGAAGAATGAGTATTCTGTTGTTTTCGGGTGGAATGTTCTGTATATATCTATGAGGTCCATCTGGTCCAATGTGTCATTCAATGCTCTTGTTTCTTTATTGATTTTCTTCTTCGATGATCTGTCTATTTCTGAGACAGGCGTGTTTAGATATCCAATGATTAGTGTATTCATATCAATATGACTCTTTATCTTGATTAACAGTTTTCTTATGTAATTGGCTGCTCCCATATTGGGGGCATAGATATTTACAATTGTTAGATCATCTTGGTGGATAGTCCCTTTAAGAATGATGTAGTGTCCTTCTGTATCTCTGACTACAGTCTTTAGTTTAAAGTTTAATTTATCTGATATGAGAATCGTTACCCCAGCCTTTTTTTGAGGCCCATTGGCATGAAAGATGCTTCTCCATCCCTTCACTTTCAGTCTGGGTGTATCTTTGGGTTCAAAATGGGTCTCTTGTAGACAACATATGGATGGGTCCTGTCGTTTTATCTAATCTCCAACCCTGTGCCGCTTTATGGGTGCATTTAGGCCATTCACATTGAGAGTGATTATTGATAGATACGTTTTTATTGACATCGTGTTACCTTTGAAGTCTTTCTTTCTGTAGACTGTCTCTATATTTCTGTTCAATGCTGTTCTTAGGATTTTTCCTCCTTTAAAGAAGCCCCCTTAATATTTCCTGCACTATCAGCTTGGTGGTTGCATAGTCTTTTAAGCCTTGCTGGTCTTGGAAACTCTTTATCTCTCCATCCATTTTGAATGTCAGTCTTACTGGATAAAGTATTCTTGGCCACATGTTCTTCTCATTTAGTGCCCTGAAGATATCTTGTCAGCCTTTTCTGGCTTGCCAGGTCTCGGTGGACAGGTCTGACGTTATTCTGATGAGCTTTCCTCTCTAAGTAAGGAGCCTCTTTGCCCTGGCGGCTTTCAAGAGATTATACCTACAATTATAATTCCTCAATTTGACTATCAGGTGTTGTGATGTTTTTTTGGAATGTATAATCTTGGGTGGAGACCTTTCAGCCTCTAGTACATAAATGGTGGTTCCATTCGCGAGATTGGGAAAATTTTCATGAAGGACTTGTTCCACTGTATTTTCTAGACTTCTTTCTTTCTCCTCCCCTTCATGGATTCCAATAATTCTGACATTGGAACACTTCATGGCATCATTTATTTCCCTGATTCTGTTTTTGTGGTTTCTAAGCTGTTTGTTCCAGGCTTCCTCCTGATCCTTTCTCTCTATCTCTTTGTCCTCCAGATCAATAATTCTATCTTCTGTCTCAGTTACCCTAGCTTTGAGAGAGTTTAGATTAGATTGGAGAGCATTGTGAACCTCCTCCCTGGTAGCTTTAAGCCCGCCCTAACATTGTGAACATCCTTTCTGGTCGCTTGCAGTTTGGCCCTAATCAATTCCGTTTGGTCAGCCATGGCTTTTCCAATCTAGCTATTGCCTGGATAATTGTTAGCCTGAATTCTCTTTCCAACATATTGTCTATGTTGATAGCCATTAGCTCTGTTGCAGAAGGTCCGTCCTCTGTATTTTTCTTCTGTTGGGCATTCCTCCTCCTAGTCATTTTGGTGGGAGATATCTGAACAGATGTAGCTGGATGCATCAACTGTGATGCAGTCAAGGTGCACCCTGGAACACTTCTGAGCAATCAGGATTACCCCCCCAAGCGAGAGACAAAAGAAAGGAAAAAGAAAAAGAAAAAGAGAGAGAGAAAGAGAGAAAGGAAAGAAAGGGAAGATGAAAGAGAAGCTTCAGCCCAGATGGGCCCCAAGGTAAGATTTATGATGTAGACAAACAAAAAGAGACAAAAAGACTGCTACAAGTGTATGACAAGAGAAAAAAATATATATATGCAAATAAAGGAAGAACCTCATTAAAAAGAATCCCAAGTGTAAGATTTATATGCTATCAGGACAAACACAAAAACACAGAAACACTGGTGGAAAAAGAAGATGGGAGAGTGGTTATAAATTCTCACTGTGTGCGAGGAAGGTTGTTTTGATTCTTCCTGGATGTATCTTGATATATTTGTTAAAGGACTCAACTCTCCTAAGATAAAGGGGATTAAAAATTGGTTTACCTATAGTTGTAGTATTGATTGGGGAAAGGGGATTACTTTGAAGTTTAATTCTATATGAATATTAGAGAATAAAAATAAAAAGGACTAAACTAGACTAATCTAAACTAGAATTTAAAAAGAGGAGTTCAAAAAATAAAAATGCAAAAAAAACCACATAGGTGTATGTATCAAAAAGTTCAGTTTAGAAGGGTATTATGGAGTTTGATGTACTGTACAGCTCGCTGTGATGGTAAATAGGTTAAAAAATTACCTATGTTTAAAAAAATATGAACCAGAATAGTGGGAACGAGTAAAGAATAAAAATTTTCCTATGAAGTAGTGGTTGTTCTCTTGTAGTCCTTTTTTTTCTCTCTCTCTCTCTTTTTTTTTTCTTTCTTGGTTTGTTTTCTGGGGGAGGGGCCTGCCACGTGGGTTGTCAGTCAATGATGTTTACTGAGTTAAGTCCTCCCTCCCCCCTCAAGGGGGTGGGCTCTGAGGAAACTGGTTTTTTTTTTCAGGCTTTTGTTCTCTGGCGGTTTTTATGTTCACTTTTTTTTCCTCTCACCTTGACTGCTTTTGATGATTTTTGTAGTTTTAGAGGAAAACAAACCGCACCCTGATCTCCCTCTCAGAGAGAAGCCTCAGTCTGGGAGCAGAGCCTAAATAAGTTCCTCCTTGGCTGCTGGCAGAGCAGGTTCCAAGTTGCAGACCCTGGGGACACAGGATCTTTTGCTTGTACCCAAAACCAAGGCAGTGGCAGCTGTCTGGGAGCTCCCGACCATCAGAGAGGTTCCAAGCAGGGATTGCACACTGAGATTTTGCCGCTGGCCCGGGCTGGGAGTGCCTGGTCTTGCTGGGTCTAAGAGTGCCCGGCTTGCATGCACCTCTTTCAGGGGTGGCTATGGGTCGCGTGTGCGTCTCAGGCATTGAGAATGGGGCGCAGATCCGAAAGCACCAGGCTGGGCTTTTGCATACCTCTGTCAGGGGAGAGTTTGGGGAGCACAGCTTAGGCTCGGAAACAATGGCGTGGGTCAACGAGCGCCGGCTGGGACTTTGTAACTCTCTCAGGGGAGCATGAGGGACATGCAAGTGTATCTCAGGCTTTGTATCAGGGCTCGTGTGTTCTGCCCACCGGCGTGGCTCCCATCCCCTTACAGGAGCCAGAACCCACGCATTCTCTGGCGTGCTATCAGCTGAGGGACCAAGAGCTGGTTTCTCCGCCATACTCTCTCTGCCTCAGCACCAGGGGAGGCTATCCTGGGACCAGGGACTTAAGCCCCTGTCCCTAGCTGTTCCGATTCCCACAATTTCCCCCGCGATCCTTTGCTCTTTTGGAGTGCTTTCAACCAGTCTCCAAGTTAATGCTGCTCCCCAGATGCAGGGCATTCTCGCTCGTATTGGGGTATTACTTTCCAACCAGTTGCCTCTGGTGGCTCCCTCCCCCTTTTGTTTATCTTCCGATATCAGTGACCATTCCTACTCCGCCTTACCTGTCCACTGGCGTCTTCTGCCCCTGTAGAGATCCAAACGTGTATAATTCTGATCTCAGGCTGATTTCATGGGTGAACGGAGTTCTTTGGTAGGTAATCAGTTCACTTTGGGGTACAGGCTGAAAAGGGGCCTCCTCCTACTTCCCCGCCATCTTGTCCCCCCCTGGTTGATATTATCTTGTGGTTGACTTCTAATTTCATACCATTGTGCTCAGAAAACATGCATGACATGATTTCAATCTTTTTATATGTGTTGATGCCTATTTCATGACCTAATATATGGTATCTTTTGGAGAATGTCTCATGTGCACTTGAAAAAGCATGTGTATTCTCCTGATTTAGGAAGGAATCTTCTGAATATATCTGTTAAGTCTATGTCGTCCAGTGTGTCATTCAAAATCATTGTTTTATTGTTGATTTTCTGCTTAGATGACCTGTCCATTGATGTAAGTGGGGTGTTAAATCCCCTACTATTATATTATTATCAAAGATTTCCTCTATATTTGTTATTAAATGTTTTTTATATTTGGGTGGTCCCAAGTTGAGTGCATATTTACAGTTGTTAGATCTTGTTGAATTGTCTCTTTTAATATGCTATAGTGCCCTACTTCATTTCTTGTTGCAGTCTTTGGCTTAAAGCCTAGTTTGTCTGGTGAAAGTATTGCCACTCTGCCTTTCTTTTGACATCTATTTGTGTGATAAAGATTTCACCATCCCCTCACTTTCAATATGCAGGTGTCTTAGGTTTAAAATGGGTCTCTTGTAGATAACATAAAGAGAGGTCTGATTTTTTTTATTAATTCTGACACCCTCTGTCTTTTGATTGGAGCATTCAGTCCATTTACATCCAGAGTAATTATTGATTGATACGTATTTAGCACCATTTTGTTACTTGTTTTGTCATTGTGTTGGGAGATTTTCTTTGTTCCTTTCTTGTTTTTGTCAATTTTGGTCTTTCCTTCCCACTCAATTAAGTTCCCCCTTAATATTGCTTGCAGGGCTAGTTTAGTTGTCAATGGATTCCTTTAGTTTTTGTTTGTCTGGAGATTCTTTATCTCTCCTTCTCTTTGAAATGACATCTTTGCTGTATAGAATACTTTCGGCTGTTTATACTTCCCATTCAGCACTTTGAGTATATCCTGCCACCCTCTTCTGCTTCACCAACTTTCTGTTGAGAGATCTGAAGCTAGCCTTATGGGTTTTCCTTTGGATGTGAGGAAATTCTTTTATCTTGCTGCCTTTTTTTTTTTTTTTCAGGCTTGGTCGAAAAGTTTATTAGTAAGATGAAAACAGTAAGTCAAAAATTATTTTCTCATAGGAAAAAGTCTTATTTATTTATTTATTTTAAATTTTTTATTTCTTATTTTTTATAAACATATAATATCTTTTTATCCCCAGGGGGACAGGTCTGTGAATCGCCAGGTTTACACACTTCACAGCACTTACCAAAGCGCATACCCTCCCCATTGTCCATAACCCCACCCCCTTCTACTAACCCCCCATCCCCCCGCAACCCTCAGTCTGTTTTGTGAGATTAAGAGTCATTTATGGTTTGTCTCTCTCCCAATCCCATCTTGTTTCATTTATTCTTCTCCTACCCCCTTAACCCCCCATGTTGCATCTCCACTTACTCATATCAGGGAGATCATATGATAGTTGTCTTTCTCCAATTGACTTATTTCGCTAAGCATGACACACTCTAGTTCCATCCACATTGTTGCAAATGGCAAGATTTCGTTTCTTTTGATGGCTGCATAGTATTCCATTCCAATTCTTCTTTATCCATTCATCTGTTGATGGACATCTAGGTTCTTTCCATAGTTTGGCTATTGTGGACATTGCTGCTATAAACATTCGGGTGCACGTGCCCCTTCGGATCACTATGTTTGTATCTTTAGGGTAAATACCCAGTAGTGCAATTGCTGGGTCATAGGGTAGTACTATTTTCAACATTTTGAGGAACCTCCATGCTGTTTTCCAGAGTGGTTGCACCAGCTTGCATTCCCACCAACAGTGTAGGAGGATTCCCCTTTTCCGCATCCTCGCCAGCATCTGTCATTTCCTGACTTGTTAGTTTTAGCCATTCTGACTGGTGTGAGGTGATATCTCATTGTGGTTTTGATTTGTATTTCCCTGATGCCAAGTGATATGGAGCACTTTTTCATGTATCTGTTGGCCATCTGGATGTTTTCTTTGCAGAAATGCCTGTTCATGTCCTCTGCCCATTTCTTAATTGGATTATTTGTTCTTTGGGTGGTGAGTTTGCTAAGTTCTTTAAAGATTTTGGACACTAGTCCTTTATCTGATATGTCGTTTGCAAATATCTTCTCCCATTCTGTCAGTTTTCTTTTGGTTTTGTTAACTGTTTCCTTTGCTATGCAAAAGCTTTTGATCTTGATAAAATCCCAATAGTTCATTTTTGCCCTTGCTTCCCTTGCCTGTGATGATGTTCCTAGGAAGATGTTGCTATGGCTGAGGTCGAAGAGGTTACTGCGTGTGTTCTTCTCAAGGATTTTGATGGATTCCTTTTGCACATTGAGGTCCTTCATCCATTTTAAGTCTATTTTCGTGTGTGGTGTAAGGAAATGGTCCAATTTCATTCTTTTGCATCTGGCTGTCCAATTTTCCCAACACCATTTATTGAAGAGGCTGTCTTTTTTCCATTGGACATTTTTTCCTGCTTTGTCAAAGATTAGTTGACCATAGAGTTGAGGGTCTATTTCTGGGATTTCTACACTCTTCCTTTGATCTATGTGTCTGTTTTTGTGCCAGTACCATGCTGTCTTGATGATGATAGCTTTGTAATAGTGCTTGAAGTCCAGAATTGTGATGACACCAACTTTGGCTTTCTTTTTCAATATTCCTTTGGCTATTCGAGGTCTTTTCTGGTTCCATATAAATTTTAGAATTATTTGTTCCATTTCTTTGAAAAAGATGGATGGTACTTTGATAGGAATTGCATTAAATGTGTAGATTGCTTTAGGTAGCATAGACATTTTCACAATATTTATTCTTCCAATCCAAGAGCATGGAACATTTTTCCATTTCTTTGTGTCTTTCTCAATTTCTTTCATGAGTACTTGATAGTTGTCTTAGTATAGATTCTGTGCTTCTTTGGATAGGTTTATTCCTAAGTATCTTATGGTTTTGAGTACAATTGTAAATGGGATTGTCTCCTTAATTTCTCTCTTTTGTCTTGTTGTTGGTGTAGAGAAATGGAACTGATTTCTGCGCATTGATTTTATATCCTGACACTTTACTAAATTCCTGTACAAGTATTAGCAGTTTTGCAGTGGAGTCTTTTGGTTTTCCACGTATAGTATCATATCATCTGCGAAGAGTGATAATTTGACTTCTTCTTTGCCGATTTGGATGCCTTTAATTTCCTTTTGTTGTCTGATTGCTGAGGCTAGGACTTCTAGTACTATGTTGAATAGCAGTGGTGATAATGGACATCCCTGCCGTGTTCCTGTCCTTAGTGGAAAAGCTTTCAATTTTTCTCCATTGAGAATGATATCTGCTGTGGGTTTTTCATAGATGGCTTTGATAATATTGAAGTATGTGCCCTCTATTCCTACACTTTGAAGAGTTTTGATAAGGAAGGGATGATGTACTTTGTCAAATGCTTTTTCAGCATCGATTGAGAGTATCCTATGGTTCTTGTTCTTTCTTTTATTGATGTGTTGTATCACATTGATTGATTTGCAGATGTTGAACCAACCTTGCAGCCCTGGAATAAATCCCACTTGGTCATGGTGAATAATCCTTTTAATGTACTGTTGAATCCTATTGGCTAGTATTTTGGTGAGAATTTTCGCATGTGTGTTCATCAAGGATATTGGTCTATAGCTCTCTTTTTTGATGGGATCCTTGTCTGGTTTTGGGATCAAGGTGATGCTGGCCTCATAAAATGAGTTTGGAAGTATTCCTTCCATTTCTATTTTTTGGAACAGTTTCAGGAGAATAGGAATTAGTTCTTCTTTAAATGTTTGGTAGAATTCCCCTGGGAAGCCGTCTGGCCCTGGGCTTTTGTTTGTTTGGAGATTTTTAATGACTGTTTCAATCTCCTTACTGGTTGTGGGTCTCTTCAGACTTTCTATTTCTTCCTGGTTTAGTTGTGGTAGTTTATATGTTTCTAGGATTGCATCCATTTCTTCCAGATTGTCAAATTTGTTGGTGTAGAGTTGCTCATAGTATGTTCTTATAATAGTGTATTTCTTTGGTGTTAGTTGTGATCTCTCCTCTTTCATTCATGATTTTATTTATTTGGGTCCTTTCTCTTTTGTTCTTGATAGTCTGGCCAGGGCTTTATTAATTTTATTAATTCTTAAAAAGAACCAGATCCTAGTTTCGTTGATTTGTTCTATTTGTGTTTTTGGTTTCTATTTCATTGATTTCTGCTCTGATCTTTATGATTTCTCTTCTCCTGCTGGGTTTATGGTTTCTTTCTTGTTCTTTCTCCAGCTCCTTTAGGTGTAGGGTTAGATTGTCTACCTGAGACCTTTTTTGTTTCTTGAGAAAGGCTTGTACCGCTATATATTTTCCTCTCAGAACTGCCTTTTTTTGTCCCACGGAATTGAACCGTTTTATTTTCATTATCATTTGTTCCATGACTTTTTTTTTTCAATTCTTCTTTAATTTCCCTGTTGACCCATTCATTCCTTAGAAGGATGCTGTTTAGTCTCCATGTATTTGGGTTCTTTCCAAACTACCTCCTGTGGTTGAGTTCTAGCTTCAGAGCATTGTGGTCTGAAAATATGAAGGGAATGATAACAATCTTTTTTTTTTAAAGATTTTATTTATTTATTTGACAGAGATAAATTACAAGTACACTGAGAGGCAGGCAGAGAGAGAGAGAGAGAGAGAAGGAAGCAGGCTCCCTGCTGAGCAGAGGGCCCGATGCGGGACTCGATCCCAGGACCCAGAGATCATGACCCGAGCTGAAGGCAGTGGCTTAACCCACTGAGCCACCCAGGCGCTCCTGATAACAATCTTTTGGTACCGGTTGAGTCCTATTTAGGACCGAGGATGTTATCTATTCTGGAGAATGTTCCATGTGCACTAGAGAAGAATGTGTATTCTGTTGCTTTGGGATGAAATGTTCTGAATATATCTGTGATGTCCATCTGGTCCAGTGTGCCGTTTAAGGCCTTTATCTCCTTGCTGATCTTTTGCTTGGATGATCTGTCCATTTCAGTGAGTGGAGTGTTAAATTCCCCTACTATTATTGTATTATTGTTGATGTGTTTCTTTGATTTTGTTATTAATTGGTTTATATAGTTGGCCACTCCTACGTTGGGGGCATAGATATTTAAAATTGTTAGATCTTCTTGTTGGACAGACCCTTTGAATATGATATAGTGTCCTTCCTCATCTCTTATTATAGTTTTTGGCTTCAAATCTACTTGATCTGATATAAGGATTACCACTACTGCTTTCTTCTGATGTCCATTAGCTTGGTAAATTCTTTTCCACCCCCTCACTTTAAATATGGAGGTGTCTTTGGGCTTAAAATGAATTTCTTGGGGGCAACATATAGATGGGTTTTGTTTTTCTATCCATTCTGATACCTTGTGTCTTTTGATTGGGGCATTTAGCCCATTAACATTCAAGGTAACTATTGTGAGATATGAATTTAGTGCCATTGTATTGCCTGTAAGGTAACTATTACTGTATATTGTCTCTGTTACTTTCTGATCTACCACTTGTAGGCTCTCTCTTTGCTTAGAGGATCCCTTTCAATATTTCCTGTAGAGCTGGTTTGGTGTTTGCAAATTCTTTCTGTTTTTGTTTGTACTGGAAGCTTTTAATCTCTCCTTCTATTTTCAATGATAGCCTAGCTGGATAATTCTTGGCTACATGTTTTTCTCATTTAGTGTTCTGAATATATCATGCCAGCTCTTTCTGGCCTGCCAGGTCTCTTTGGATAAGTCTGCTGCCAATCTAATATTTTTACCATTGTATGTTACAGACTTCTTTTCCCAGGCTGCTTTCAGGATTTTCTCTTTGTCACTAAGACTTATATATTTTACTATTTGTGACGGGGTGTGGGCCTATTCTTATTGATTTTGAGGGGCGTTCTCTGAACCTCCTGAATTTTGATGCTTGTTCCCTTTGCCATATTGTGGAAATTCTCCCCAATAATTCTCTCCAGTATAACTTTTGCTCCCCTCTCTCTTTCTTCTTCTTCTTCTGGAATCCCAATTATTCTAATGTTGTTTCATCTTATGGTGTCACTTATCTCTCAAATTCTCCCCTAGTGGTCCAGTAGCTGTTTGTTTCTCTTTTGCTCAGCTTCTTGATTCTGTGTCATTTGGTCTTCTATATCACTAATTCTTTCTTCTGCCTCATTTATCCTAGCAGTGAGAGCCTCCATTTTTGATTGCACCTCATTAATAGTTTTTTTATTTCAACTTGGTTAGATTTTAGTTCTTTTATTTCTCTAGAAAGGGCTTTTATATCTCCTGAGAGTATTTCTCTAATATCTTCCATGCCTCTTTCAAGCCCCGCTAGAATCTTGAGAATTGTCATTCTGAACTCTAGATCTGACATATTACCAATATCTGTATTGATTAGATCCCTAGCTTTCGGTACTGCCTCTTGTTTTTTTTTTTTTTTTTTTTTGTGGTGAATTTTTCCGCCTTGTCATTTTGTCCAGATAAGAGTATATGAAGGAGCAAGTAAAATACTAAAAGGGTGGCAACAACCCCAGGAAAATATGCTTTAACCAAATCAGAAAAGATCCCAAATCATGAGGGGTAGAAAGAGGATAAAAGGAGGTTCAGAAAGAAAGAAAGAAAAAGAAAAAAAAAAAGAAAAGAAAAGAATTTAAAAAAGAAAATGAATAAAGAAAAGTATAAAAAAGCAAAAATATACATATTAGATAAACTAGTTAAAAATGTTAAAAAAGAAAAGGGTAAAAATTAAAAATAATTTAGCAGAAGAAGCAAAAAATAAATGAAAAAGAAAAAAAATTAAATTAACTGCAAGACTAAAAAATCACAGGGAGAAAGCCATGAGTTCCGTGCTTTGTTTTCTCCTCCTCTGGAATTCTGCTGCTCTCCTTGGTATTGAAACTGCACTTCTTGGTAGATGAACTTGGTCTTGCTGGATTTTTTGTTGATCTTATGGGGGAGGGGCCTGTTGTAGTGATTCTCAAGTGTCTTTGCCCCAGGCAGAATTGCGACCGCCCTTACCAGGGGCTGGGCTGAGTAATCCGCTCGGGTTTGCTTTCAGGGACTTTTGTTCCCTGATTGCTTTCCGTAGAGTTCTGGAGGACGGGAATACAAAGGGCGGCCTCCTGGTCTTCGGCCTGGATGACCCCCTCTCAGTGCGCCCTCAGAGAACAGCACCCAGTAACTCCCGTCTGCCTGACCTCCGGCCATGCTCCGAGATCACTGAGCCTGCGACCAGTTCAAGGTCCCCCCGAGCTGTGAGCTCACTATCAGCTCCGTCTCTGTAGCCGGCTCTGTCTCTGTTCTAGTAATTGTAAGCTCTCGACACTCAGACCCCCCGATCCTTCTGTGACCCTGCGGGACCTGAGGCCACACTGACCCCGCATGGGCTTTGCCCCAGTTTAGCTTCTGGAGCGACGTCCCTCAACGGAACAGACTTTTAAAAGTCCTGATTTTGTGCTCCATTGCTCTGCCACTTGCCGGGGTCTATCTTCCCGTTGCTTTGGATTCACTTCTCAGCCAGTCCTACCTTTCAGAAAGTGGTTGTTTTTCTGTTTCTAGAATTGCTGTTCTTCTTCTTTTCGATCTGCCAATGGATTTGCAGGTGTTTGCAATCTTTAGATAAGCTATCTAGCTGATCTCCTTCTAGCTGAAGTAGTCTCAGCCTGCTATTTCTCTGCCATCTTGACTTCTCCCATTTTTTTTAACCTGATAAATAGCACTTTGTGACTAGCTTATTATCTTACAGCTCAAAGTTTTCTATCCCATTTTCAATCATTCCTGAAGTTTGACTACATCATGTCTCTACTCTTACATATGGATCAACAATCTTGTCTTGGTATTATAGTGTCTATCTACCCCCCTCCTCTTCTTCCTTACTTATTTCCTCTGGGACAAGACCCCCTCATTATTTAATCCTATCTCTTGCTTTGTATACCACAGTGCTCTCTGCCTCCTATAATCAGTGTCCTATTTCCGTTTTTGAAAGATTAGCTTTTTTTTTTTCTAGCTACAGGGCCTTGCTCTACATTATTATATGGTTCACCTTTTTGTTCTCACTCAGCTTCCCATCTCTAGTCACTGGTTATGGATCACAGTATTCTGTTAGCTTCTTATGATATTTTTAACCTTCTTCTCCTCCTTTTACAGTGTATATAAGGGAATATAACCCTTAAAGATATTTTCTTTTATTGTCCCAAAGTAAGAATGAAAAACATTCAATAAACTATTATAATTGTTTTCACTACCCCCCCCCCCCAAATCAGGTCTCCTTTTCCCCTGGTGAGTTCAATCTGTCATGTGTTTATTTAACACATTTTCACATTTAAAAAAGTTAATTAACCCTTGGAGTACCCTCTAAGACATGCACCCAGTCTATAGAGGTTGTTGACATAAGGCTGGAAACAAAGACCAAGAATATGTTTTTCCAATAGCTTTTAAGACTATGTTTTCTTTCATTCTCTCTCTGCACAGTTGGAATAGTTTTGGGGGGAGTGTGGTAGAATGGGTTAGCCTGGTGATGGGTATTAAGGAGGGTATGCATTGCAATGAGCACTGGGTATTATACAGAAGTTATGAATCATGGAACACTACAACAAAAACAAATGAAGTATTGTATGCTGACTAATATAACATAATAAAAAAATGTGTAGATACAATCAAGAATAAGTACTTGTTTAGTTCACAAGTAAATTTCCAGAAACTGTGTAACCTTTTTGATACTCTAGATTTCTCTAATCAAACCCATGTTGGTCCCCTGTGAACTGCTTAGAAGCAGTTAGGAATCAAACCAGAGAAAAAGACTAATGCATATTTTATTTTTTTCTTTCTCTTTCAACCAGAAAGACAAAATTGTTCACACTGATCTACCATTACAAGTTACTTCCAAGAATACAGTAAGAAGATCATGTATGGGTGAATTAATAAGTCTAGAAAGGGCGAGGAAGACAAAAGGAAGAAGACTAAACTATTGCATAGATTTGTGTTGCTCTGGTTGACCACATTATTACAAAGATACAATTGCATAGGAGAAATTGAAAGAGATCCCTTATCTTCAACTCATATCAAGGTTGCTTTTGTTTGTGCTTAAACAAATATTGAAAATATACTCTGTTCAGCCCTATGGCTTTTATGCTATATGAAACCATTTGAGGATTTGTTGTTTGGCTTTTAAGGACCAAAATGCGTTATAGGGTACTGAAAATGAGTGAGCAAAAATCAGTTTTACCTATCCATTATTATTATGTTACCCAGTAGTAAGGGATTTTATATAATGAGGGAAATTACTGGCAATTAAATGACTATCTTTCTTCTCTTTTTCAGTTCAAATGCAATGGGTGATTGTTTAACCATTGCATCTAAATTATAGAGGCCATTGGTGATCATTAATAAATAAAATGGTTAAGTGCAACTGCATACTGAAGAAGCCAGCCTAGTCAACACTCTCTTGATCATGTAAACAATATAGCTAACAATCTTAAACACATTGGACTCTTCTAAACTCCTCTTGCCTTTTCCTGATGTGATGGACATTGTCTTTCAACCTTAGCTGAAATATAGTATTGGTTGAAAGAAAGACTAGGGGTACATGGGTAGCTCAGTGAATTAAAGCCTCTGCCTTTGGCTCAAGTCATGATCCCAGGGTCCTGGGATCAAGCCCCACATTGGGCTCTCTGCTCAGCAGGGAGCCTGCTTCCCCATTTCTCTCTGCCTGCCTCTCTGCCTACTTGTGATCTCTGTCTGTCAAATAAATAAATAAATAAATAAAGCTACTCTTGGGAGGATGACTCAAAAAACAAACAACAAGAAAGAAAGAAGGAAAGATTAGTTTAATTGAAAGTTTTCCTGTTCACAAATACTATTCATAAAACTAGACTATTTTCTTTTGTGAGGTGAAGGACTTATTAGGATCCTTATTGAGAGATATAGGGAAAGTTGCCATGCTTTTTTTTAAAAAAAATTAAAAATTAAGAAGTAGGTATTAGTGGATGAATCGATTACTGGGGGTAATAATACATTTGGATCCTATGGTCTTAAATACTTTGGAAATCCCCTCATGGAGAGTTAGCATCGATTTTTCCATCCATTGAAGTTGGGTGGACTATGTTGCTTTACTAAGCAATAGAACATGCCAGAACAATAAAATATGTGCCAGTTCCTGGGTTGTAAAAACTGGTAGACTCCAATTCCTATCTCTTGGAACACTTGCCATGGGGGAAGCCAGTCAACATGTAAGACGTTTGACTACTCTGAGATTGTCATTCTGGAAGAAGCCACCCAGCTACTGGAAGAGGTCTTGTAGAGAAAGGACATAGGACCAGCCCAGGATTCAGATATATGTGTGAAGAAGACTTAAGTTGGCTCCAGACTCAACTGCTATTTGACAGTAACTATATGAGGGATCTCAAGTAAGAACAACCGAGATGAGCCTGTTGATTCCTCAGAACCATGGAAGATAATAACAAATTATTCTAATTTATTAAGTTTGGGCATGGCTTGTTACACAGTAATAGATAACAAAAATAGATTCCTTTCTTACCTGGTATACACAAAATTCTTTTTAGGAGGACAAAAGTCTTAATTATAAAAGGCAAAAATCCCTCACTGTTTTCAAAGTTCCTTATAAGAGAATATTTTTATTCTTCCAGTGTAGGAAAAGAATGTTTAAAGGAAATATGGAAAGCAAGACCACAGATAAATAGACTATTGAAGTTCAAGTCTATTAAAACCAAATAAGGAACATGCCACTCTCAGTAATAGACATATCATCCAAGCAGAAAATCAATAAAGAAACAAGAGCATTGAATGACACATTGGACCAGATGGACCTCATAGATATATACAGAACATTCCACTCTAAAACAATAAATTACTCATTCTTCTCAAGAGCACATAGAACCTTCTCCAGAATAGACTACATTCTGGGTCACAAATCAAGGCTCAGCCAATACCAAAAGATTGAGATTCCCTGCATATTATCAATCACGATGCTTTGAAACTGGAACTCAACCACAGGAAAAATTTCAGAAGGAATTCAAACACCTGGAAGCTAAAGATCACCTTGCTTAAGAATGCTTGGATCAACCAGGAAATCAAAGAAGAACTTAAACAATTCATAGAAACCAACGAGAATGAAGACACTTCTGAGAAAACCCATGGAATACAGCAAAGGCAGTCCTAAGGAAGAAATGCATAGCCATTCAAGCCTTCCTCAAAAAAATTGAAAAATCCAGAATACACAAGCTGTCTTTACACCTTAAAGAACTGGAGAATCAACAACAAATTAAGCCAACCCCACACACAAGTAGGGAAATAATCAAGTTTAGAGCAGAGATCAATGAGACAGAAACTAGAGATACAGTAGAATGCATCAATGAAACTAGAAGCTGGTTTTTTGAAAGAATCAGTAAGATCAATAAACCATTGGCCAAACAAATCCCAAAGAAAAGAGAGAAGTCCCCAATTAATAAAATTATGAATGAAAAGGGAGAGATCATAACTAACACCAAGGAAATAGAAACAATCATCAGAAATTAATATCAACAGTTATATGCCAATAAGTTAAGCAACCTGTATGAAATGGATGCATTCCTGGAAAACTATAAACTTCCAAAACTGAATCAGGAAGAAATTGACAACCTGAATAGACCAATATTTAGTAATGAAGCAGTGTTGTAATGAATCTAGTATTGAAGCAGTGATCAAAAACTTGCCCAAAAACAAGAGCCCAGGAACTGACAGATTTCTTGGGGGAATTCTACCAAACTTTCAAACAAGAAATAATACCTGTTCTCCTGAAGCTATTTCAAAAATAGAAACAGAAGGAAAACTTCCAGACTCTCTCTATGAAACCAGCATTACCCTGATCCCCAAAGCAGGCAAAGACCCCCCAAAAGGAAGAATTTCAGACGAATATCCCTGATGAATATGGATGCTAAGATTATCAACAAGATCCTAGCTAATAAGATCCAATGGTACATTAAAAAGATTATCCACCATGACCAGGTGAGATTCATCCCTGGGTTGCAAGTGTGATTCAACATTCACAAATCAATCAATGTGATAGAACAAATCAATAAGAGAAGAGAGAAAACCACATGGTCCTCTCAATTGATGCAGAAAAAGCATTTGACAAAATCCAGCATCCATTCCTGATTAAAACTCTTCAAAGTATAAGGATAGAGGGAACATTCCTGAACTTCATCAAATCTATCTATGAAAAGCCCACAGCAAATATCATCCTCAATGGGAAAAAGCTTGCAGCCTTCCCTTTGAGATCAGGAACACAACAAGGATGCCCACTCTCACCACTCTTGTTCAACATAGTATTAGAAGTCCTAGCAACAGAAATCAGACAACAAAGAGAAATAAAATGTATCCAAATTGACAATGAAGAAGTCAAACTCTCTCTATTCGCAGATGACATGATACTTTATATGGAAAACCCAAAGGATTCCACCCCCAAGCTACTAGAACTCATTCAGCAATTCAGTAATGTGGCAGGATACAAAATCAATGTACAGAAATCAGTGGCTTTCTTATACACTAACAATGAAAATACAGAAAGGGAAATTAGAGAATTGATTCCATTTAGTATAACACCAAGAACCATAAGATACCTGGGAATAAACCTAATCAGGGGTAAAGGATCCGAACTTGAGGAACTACAGAACACTCATGAAAGAAATTGAAGAAGACACAAAAAGATGGAAGACTATTCCATGCTCATGGATTGGGAGAATAAACATCATTAAAATGTCTATAATGCCTAGGGAAATCTGTACTTTCAATGCCATTCTGATCAAAATTCCACTGGCGTTTTTCAAAGAGCTGGAGCAAACAATCCTAAAATTTCTATGGAATCAGAAGAGACCCTGAATTGCTAAGGAAATGTGGAAAAAGAAAAACAAAAGTGGGGCCATCACGTTGCCTGATTTCAAGCTTTAGTACAAAGCTATGATCACTAAGACACCATGGTACTGGCATAAAAACAGACACAGACCAGTGGAACAGAATAGAGAGCCCAGATATGGACCCTCAACTCTAGGGTCAAATAATCTTTGACAGAGCAGGAAAATATATACAGTATATACAATATATATATATATATATATATATATATATATATACACAATACTATACTATATATAGAAAAACAGTCTCTTCAATAAATGGGGCTGGGAAAATTGGACAGCTATGTATAGAAGAATGAAACTCGACCATTCTCTTATACCATACACAAAGATAAACTCGAAATGGATAAAAGACCTCAGCTTGAGGGAAGAATCTATCAGAATCCTAGAGGAGAACATAGGCAGTAACCTCTGTGACATCGGGCACATCAACGTCTTTCAAGATATGTCTCCAAAGGCAAAGGAAACACAAGCAAAAATGAACTTTTGGGACTTCATCAAGATCAAAAGCTTCTGCACAGCAAAGGAAATAGTCAACAAAACAAAGAGGCAACCCAAAGAATGGGAGAAGATATTCGCAAATGACAATACAGACAAAGGGCTGATACCCAAGATCTATAAAGAACTCAAACTCAACACACACAAAACAGATAATCACATCAAAAAATGGGCAGAAAACATGAACAGACACTTCTCCAAGGAAGACACACGAATGGCTAACAGATACATGAATAAATGATCATCATCACTAGCCATCAGGGAGATTCAAATCAAAAACCATATTGAGATACCACCTTATACCAGTTAGAATGACCAAAATTAACAAGAGAGTAAACAACATCTGTTGGAGAGGATGTGGAGAAAGGGGAAACCTCTTATACTGTTGGTGGACATGCAAGTTGGTGCAGCCACTTTGGAGAACAGTGTGGAGATTCCTTAAGAAATTAACAATAGAGCTACCCTATCACCTACCCTGCAATTGCACAACTACGTATCCCAAAGATACAGATGTCGTGAAAAGAAGGGCCATCTGTACCCCAATGTTCATAGCAGCAATGACTACAGTCACCAAACTGTGGAAAGACCCAAGATGCTCTTCAACAGACGAATGGATAAGGAAGATGTGGTCCATATATACAATGGAGTATTATGCCTCCATTAGAAATGATGAATACCCAACTTTTGTATCAACATCAACAGGATTGAAAGAGATTATGCTGAGTGAAATAAGTCAATCAGAAAAAGTCAATTATCATACAGTTTCACTTATTTGTGGAACATAAGGAATAACACAGAGGACATTGGGGAGATGGAGAGGAGAATGGAGTTGGGGGAAATTAGAAGGGGAGAAGAACCATGAGAGACTATGGACTCTGAAAAACAATCTGAGGGTTTTGGAGTGGCGGGGAGTAGGGAGGTTGGGTGAGCCTGGTGGTGGGTATCAAGGAGGGCATGTATTGCATGGAGCCCTGGGTGTGGTGCATAAACAATGAATTCTGGAACACTGAAAAGAAATAATAAAAAAAACAAATAAGGACTTTTATTTATAAAAAATAATCCTAAAGAAAGTAAAATTACAAACTATAATCTGGGAGAAGATATTGGAAAACATGAGGAACAGAGGATTAGGATCTAGATTTCACACATACACACATCCCCCCACACATGTGCATGTATCTTATGAATCAATCAGAGAAACAGAAATGACATTTTAATGAAGTGGGTAAAAGCTGCAGACACAAACAGTAATGTTGATAGTATTGTTATCTCTAGCAGCCCCAATATGGAACAAACCAAAGGCCCATCAACGGTAAAATAAATCATTAAGTTGTGCTATATATTTGAAAATTAGTGAAGCAAATCTTCAAATAACCACACAAATGATTTTCAGAATACTGCATGAATAAAGCAAGTGATGAAAAAATACAAAATTAAAGTCAAGGGAACTTCTGGGGAAGATGATGGAATAGGAGAACCTTAAACTTCCTCTTCCCATGGATACAACTAGATAACTCTTGCCTCAGAGAAAACAACCCATAAAAGGGCCCAAAGGCTAACACAATCCCCATGGACCTGACCACGGGAAGGAGGAATCCACAGGTGCAGAGAGAGGTTAGAAACAGACTAGCACCCTGGGGAGCCTAAAAAGGGAAAAGAAATCCATATAGCATTTGATTTTGAAAATCAGAGGAGCTCAATTTCCTGAGTGCTTACAATCAGCTTAAAGCCTAGAACCTAAATTCTGGAAAATCAGAAGAGCTGAATATCTTGAGTGTTTACAACCAGCTTAAAGCCTGGAACTTTAAAAATCAGCTGACTTAGCTCTAAGGGGAGGTGGGTGGGCAATAAGAAGATAAACCACTGTCCTTAAAAGGGCAATACTTCAAACAGCTTGCAGAGATACAGCTTGGAAACAGCAGTATGAAAAGTACCTGAGGCTTATGAAAGGAAACATTAGTTATTAAGCTCAGAGTTCACTGAGGGAGGTGCCAGCACCATTTCTCTACCTTGTCTCTTAATATAAACATACAGCCACCTGCAGGAACTAGCAGAACACTGCACTCACCACCTAACTTGCTTACATTGCACCCCTAACTCTGCCAGCCAGTGCTGCCCCAGTCCCTGTTATTTAAATCCTTTTTTTAAGGAGACCCATGAAAACTTTGTCAAAACTGCATCTCTTGACCTTCCGTGGAGGATGTGCATACTTGGTTAATACAGCACCCCAGGCAATGTCTTCTGTGTGGAGCAGCCTTGGCCACCCAGTCTACACAGCATCTGTTCATCCCTGGTGAAGGAGTACTGATGCCCACAGTTGTGGCACTGTGCCCCCAGCTGTGAGATCTTTCTGAAGTGTCCTGGCTGGCTCTGGTCTCCATGGCAGCTGCACATTCCCTGTGCTAGAGGTCTAGTATGACCTAGTTGAAAGCGCCCATCCTATCCACTACTTGCAAAGGCAAGAGACGTGGCTGACTGACTTTCCTAACAGAGAAACAGACACAGAGAGGTAGACAAAATGAGGAGACTGAAGAATATGTCACAAGTGAAAGAATAGGACAAAACCACAGCAAGAAACCTAAGCAAAACAGATATAAGTAACATACCTGATAGATAATTTAAAATAATGATCATAAAGATATTCAGCAGAATTAAGAGTGGAGGACATTAGTGAGACCCTTAACACACAGATTAAAAAAAAAAAAAAAGAGCCAATCAGAGATGAACACAATAAATGAAGTTAAGAATACACTTGATGGAATAAATAGTGGGCTGGAAGAAACAGAGGAATGACTTAATGGCCTGGAAAATGTTGTAATGGAAAGTAATCAAACTGCAAAAATAGAGAAAAAAGAAATATGCAAAAAGAGATTTGACTTAGGAAACTTGGTGACTACATCAAGTATAATAACATTTACATTATTGGGATCCCAGAAGGAGAAGAGAGAGAAAAGGGGCAGAACATTTATTTGAAGAAATAATAGCTGAATACTTTCCTAATCTGGAGAAAGAAACAGACATACAAATCCAGAAGATACAGAGATCCCACAACAAAATCAACCAAAGGAGGTCCACACTAAGACATACTGTAATCAAAATGGCAAAAGTTAGTAAAAAAGAAAAAAAATTATAAATCAACAAGAAAAAAGAAAACAATTACATACAAGGGAACCCCATAAGAGTAGCTGTGGATTTTTCATCTGAAAAATGAAAAGGAAGGGAAGAAGGGGCATGATATATTCAAAGTGCTCAAAGGGAAAAATCTACAGCCAAGAATATTCTATTCAGCAAGCTGTCATTCAGAACATGAGGAGAGATAAAGAGTTTCTCAGACAAACAAAAACTAAAGAAGTCATGACCACTCTTTGAATGAAAAGGGACTCTTTGAGTAGAAAGATGATAAGAATTTGAAAAGAAGGAAACACAAAAGCAGTAGAAATAAGTATTTATGTAAAAAGTCAGTCAAGGGATTCATAAAACAAAAAGATGTAACCCCCTACCTTAACCATGGGAGTGGAGGGAGAGGAGTAAAGAATGGGTTCAAATGTAAATGACCATCAACTTAATATAGACTGCTATTAGCAAAAGCTGTTATATAGGGGTGCCTGGGTGGTTCAGTGGGTTAAAGCCTCTGCTTCAGCTCAGGTCATGATCCCAGGGTCCTGGGTTCAAGCCCCATATCGGGCTCTCTGCTCAGTGGGGAGCCTGCTTCCTTTCCTCTCCCTCTGCCTGCCTCTTTGCCTACTTGTGATCTCCGTCTGTCAAATAAATAAATAAAATCTTTTTAAAAATCTGTTATATACAAACTTAATGGTAACCACAAATTAAAAACCAGTAATAGATATGCAAAAAAACAAAAAGAAAGAAGCTCAAGTATATCAGTAAAGAAAAACAACAAACTGTGAAAGAGAGCAAGAGAAGAAAGGATAAAAAACAAAACAACCAACAAAAAACCAAAACAAAGAACAAACTACAAAACAATCATGAACCAAATAACAAAATGGCAATAAGTATATGTCTATCAGTAATTATTTTTTTTAAAGATTTTATTTATTTATCTGACAGAGAGAGATCACAAGTAGGCAGAGAGGCAGGCAGAGAGAGAAAGGAGGAGAAGCAGGCTCCCTGCCAAGCAGAGAGCCCAGTGCAGTACTCCATCCCAGGACACTGAGATCATGACCTGAGCTGAAGGCAGAGGCTTAACCCACTGAACCACCCAGGTGCCCTATCAGTAATTACTTTGAATGTAAAAGGACTAAATACTCCAATCAAAAGACACAGGGTAGCACAGTGAATAAAAAAAGAAGACCCATCTTGGGGTCCCTGGGTGGCTTAGTCAATTGAACATCTGACTCTTGATTTTAGTTCAGGTCATGATCTCAGGGTCATGGAATCAAGCCCCATGTTGGGTTCCATGCTCAGCACTGAGTCCGCTTGGGATTCTCTGTCTTCCTCTCCCTCTGCCCCTCCCGCTACTCATGCTTTCTCTCTCTCTAAAAATGAATAAATAAAATCTTAAAAAAAAAAAAAAAAACAAGAACAAGACCCATCTCTACGCTGTCTATAAGAGACTCATTTCAGACCTCAAGACACCTACAGATTGGAAGCAAGAGCATAGAGGAACATTTATCATGCAAGTGGCTGTCAGAAGAGAGCTGGAGTAGCAATACTTATATTGGACAAAGTAAACTCTAAAACAAAGTTTGTAAAAAGAGGCAAAAAAAGACACTGTATAATAATAAAGAAGATGATCCAACAAGAAGATATAACAATTGTAAATATTTATGCATTCAACATGGAAGCACCCAAATACATTAAACAGTTAATAATGAGCATAAAGGAATTAACTGATAATGATACAGTAATACCAGGGTACTTTAACATTCCAGTTACATCAGTGGACAAATCATCTAAACAAAAAGTCAACAAAGAAACAATGTTTTTTTTTAAAGATTTTATTTATTTATTTGACAGATAGAGATCACAAGTAGGCAGAGAGAGAGAGAGAGGAGGAAGCAGGCTCCCTGCTGAGCAGAAAGCCCAATGCGGGGCTTGACCCCAGGACCCTGGGATCATAACCTGAGTTGAAGGCAGTGGCTTAACCCACTGAGCCACCCAGGTGCCCCAAAACAATGGTTTTGAATGACACACTGGGACAAATGGATTTCAAAGATATATTCAGAACATTCCATCCTAATACAGCAGAATACATATTCTTTTCAAGTATGCACAGAATAGTCTCCAGAATAGGACACATATTAGCCTACAAAACAAGTCTCAAATTCAAAAGGAATGAATCTATACCCTGTATCTTTTCTTACCACAGGTATGAAATTTGAAATCAACCACAAGAAAAAAATCTGGAAAGACCAGAAATACATGGAGGTTAAATAACATGTTACAAAAACAATGAATGGCTCAACCAAGAAATCAAAGAAGAAATGAAAAAATATAAACAAAAATGAAAATGCAATGGTCCAAAATCTTTCAGATACAGCAAAAGTTATTCTAAGTTATTCTGTATATCAATACAGGCCTACCTCAAGAAATAAGAAAATCTCAAAAAACAACCTAACCTTATACCTAAAAGAGCTAGAAAAAGACTGAGAAAACCAAAACCAGCATATGGAAGGAAATCATAAAGATTAAAGCAGAAATAAGTGATATAGAAATTAAAAAAAAAACTGAACAGATCAATGAAACCACAAGTCAGTTCTTTGAAAAGATCAACAAAATTGTTAAACCTTTAGCCAGACTCATAAAAAAACAAAACGAAACAAAACAAAACAAAAAACAAATACATCCCCCCCAAAAAACTAGAGAAATAACTCAAAATAACAAATGAAGGAGGAGAAATAACAACCAACATCACAGAAATACAAAAAATTTTAAGAGGACATTATGGAAAAAAAAACCCCAATAAGTTAGATAACCTAGAAGAAATGGGTAATTTCCTAGAAATATATAACATACCAAAAGCAAGACAGGAAAAATAGAAATTTGAACAGATTGATTACCAGCAAGGAGATTGAATCAATAGTCAAAATACCCCCAACAAACAAAAATCTAGGACCAGGTGGTTTTGCAAGTGAATTCTACCAAACATTTAAAGAAGAGTAACTATTCTTCTTAAACTATCAAAAAATAAAAAAGGAAGGAAAACTCCCAAACTCATTCTATGAGGCAAGCATTACCTGATACCAAAATCAGATAAAGACACTAAAAAAGAACTACAGGCCAATATCCCCGATGAACACAGATGCAAAAATTCTCAATAAAATATTAGGAAACTGAAGCCAACAATACACTAAAAGAAGCATTCACCACGATCAACTGGGATTTATTCCTGGGTTGCAAGAGTCGTTTAATATTGGGAAATCAATCAACATGATACACTCCATTAACAAAAGAAAGCAAAAGAACTATATTATCATTTCAACAGATGCAGAAAAAAGCATTTGACAAAGTACCGTATCCATTCATAATAAAAACCCTCAGCAAAGCAGGTTGAGGGAGAACAGACTTCAACATAATAAAGGCCATATATGAAAAACCCACAGCTAATATCATCCTTAATGGGGAAAAACTAAAGGCTTTTTCTCTATGGTCAGGAACAAGATAGGGATGTCCACTCTTATCACCGTTATTAAACATAGTCTGGATATCCTAGCCACAGAAATCAGACAACAAAAAGAAATAATAGGCACCCAATTCAGCAAGGAAGAAGTCAAAGTTTCCCTATTTGCAGATGACATGATATTCTATATAGAGAATCCAAAAGATTCCATCAAGACATTGGCCATAGCAACATTTGTCTAGATACGTCTCCTGAGGCAAGGGAAACAAATTCAAGAATCTGATTCACAAATTCAGTAAAGTCCCAGAATATAAAATCAATGTACAGAAATCAGTTGCATTTCTATACATCAATAACGAAAGAGCAGAAAAAGAAATTGAAGAATCAATCCCATTTAAAAACTAGTGAGATAGCTTGGAATAAACCTAAGCAAAGAAGTGAAAGATCTGTATTCTGAAAACTGTAAAACACTGAGGAAGAAATGAAAGATAACACAAAGAAATGGAAAGACATTCCATGCTCATGGATTATAAGAGAAATATTGTTAAATTGTCTATATTACCCAAATAAATGTACATATTTAAGGCAATCCCTAGCAAAATACCAATATCATTTTTCACAGAACTAAAAAAATCCTAAAATTTATATGGAACCACAAAGATCCCAAATAGCCAAAGCAATTCTGAAAAAGAAAAAGAAAGCTAGAGGCTTTTTTTTCTGGTAATAACAATTATCAGACTTGAAGTTGTAATGTAAAACTGTGGTGATCAAAACACTATGGTACTGGCACAAAAATAAACACATTGGTCAATGAACAGAATAGAAAACCCAGAAATAAACCCACAAATATATGATCAATTAATCTTAACAAAGCAGGAAGGAATATTTAATGGGAAAAAGTGAGTGTCTTCAACAGATGTACTGGAAAAACTGATCAGCTACATGCAGAAAATGAAAATGGACCACTTTCTCACACCATACACAAAAATAACTTCAAAATGTATTAAGGACTGGGCACCTGGGTGGCTCAGTGGGTTAAAGCCTCTGCCTTCAGCTCAGGTCATGATTCCAGGGTCCTGGGTTCGAGCCCCGCATCGGGCTCTCTGCTCAGCAGGGAACCTGCTTCCTCCCCTCTCTCTCTGCCGGCCTCTCTGCCTACTTATAACCTCTGCCTGTCAAATAAATAAATAAATAAATCTTAAAAAAAAATGTATTAAGGACCTAAGTGCCAGACTTGAAGCCACAAAATCTTAGAAGAAAGCACAGGCAGTAATGTCTCTGACATTGGCCATAGCAACGTTTGTCTAGATATGTCTCCTGAGGCAAGATAAACAAAAGGAAAAATAATAAATGATTGGGACTACATCAAATTTAAGGCTTCTGCACAGTGAAGGAAATGATCAATAAAACTGAAAGGCAACCTACAGAATGGGAGAAGATATCTGCAAATGACATGTTCAATAAAGGATCAGTATCTAAAATACATAAATAACTCATACAACTCAATACTCCAAAAACAAGTAATCCAATTAAAGTGGTACAATGAATCTTGGAACACTACATCAAAAGCTAATGATGTATTGTATGGTGACTAACATAACATAAAAAAAAAAGACAAAAAAATACAAATGGGCAGAAGACATGAACAGACTTTTCTCCAAAGAAGACATCCAGATGGCCAACAAATATGTGTAAAGATGCTCACCATCACTCATCATCAGGGAAATTAAAATAAAATCTACAATGAAATATCACTTCACACCTTTTTGGAGTGGCAAAATCAGAAATGAAAGAAACAAGTGTTGGCAAGGATGTGGAGAAAAAGGAAACTTCGCACCTTGGTGCAAATGCAAGCTGGTGCAGCTATTGTGGAAAACAGTATGAATGTTTCTCAAAAAGCGAAAAACAGAGTACCCTTTGATCTGGTAATCACACTACTGAGTATTTACCCAAAAAATACAAAAACACTAGTTAAAAGACATGCCTACATCCCTATGTTTATAGCAGTGTTATACACACACACACACACACACACACACACACACACATACACACACACACACGGAATATCATTCAGCCATAAATAAGGATGAAATATTACCATTTGCAACAACATGGATGGATCCAGAGAGTATAATGGTAAGAGAAATAAGCCAGTCAGAGAAAGATAAATATCATATGGTTTCACTCATATGTGAAGTGTTAGAAACAAAACAAATGAGCAAAGAGGAAAGAAGAGAGCGAGGCAAACCAAGAAACAGTATAGAGAATAAACTGATGGCTGGTTGCCAGAGAGAAGAGGATGGGGTGATGGGTTAAATATCTGGTAGGTGTTGAAAGACCCGCGGATCCCCTTACCCAAGAATCCAACACTGCCACTGGATGCAATCAGCAAGAGGTTCTTTATTGTTACGCAGGCGCCTGCGGGTGGTCAGCGCGCCTGCGGGTGGTCAGCAGCTCCTGCTAGCTGAGCACACCGGGCTGGGGTGGTGCCGGGTTTTTATAGACAGGTACAAACAAGTTTTGGGTGGGGCGCAACTGGTTGGTGGACAGTTTGAACTTTTGAAAAAGGCATTCGTGGAGTTTGCTGATTGGCTTTGGGGACCCGCTCGCGCGGAAGAGAGAGGCGGGAAGGGGGAACAAGCTGATTGGTTCTGAGGGCCCGTGCGCGGGAGGAGAGAGGCAGGGAGGGGGAACAAGAAGGGGGAAGGTAGGAATGCCATCATGGCGTCTTCTATTATTTCTATAAGCCAAACAGTTACAGAAGGGCAAAAGAGCAATTAATCACGCAATTAATAACCCAATCTACGCCTAAAAGCCAGCGGTTCACAGAAAAGCAAACAAGCGGTTAGTTATCCTATCTATCTTCCAGGGAAGGGGTCTTTCCAGGGCAGGGGTCTTTCAGTGTTAAGGCGTATACTTGTGATGAGCACCAAGTATTGTACAGAATTGCTGAATCACTATATTCTATAACTGAAGCTAATATAACACTGTGTGTTAGCTTTATTGGAATTAAAAGGAATACAATAAATTTAAAAATTAATTTCAAAATCACACAAAACTAAGCAATGTATTATGTAGAAATAGAAATATATGTGAAAAAATGTGAGGGATTGATAAAAATACTGCTTAAAGTAGTGATTACATACCTCTGAGGGGGATGAAAGGAGATAGGATCAGAGAACAATACAGGAGACTGAAGTTAATATTTTATATTTTAAATTGAGCGGGTAGTAGAAACACAAGTCTATTATATCCATATTCTGTACAACTTACTATCATTTTATAAATATTATTTTATACACTAATATTGAGTAATATGTTTTTTAAGATGTGGAGTGACATTGATAATACAGGCAGATTCAACCCAAAATGTGTGGATCAAAACATTTTGAAAAGGAATTTGTGATGCTCATCTATTCCTTCACTTAAGAGTGCTTTCTTATCCTGCTATGCAACCATTCAGCCATAACATTCAAGCATGAGGGATACAGCATCCCTTTTGATTAGATGTTCTACCCAATGAGAAAATCAGAAAGGGAAGTTTGTGATTAGTGCATGAGTACCAGAGCCTTAGACAGGCATATATAGATGGAAGATTAAAGTGTATATCCTGAAAAGTGAACAAAGGAAAAATATTAAATTGGAGTTTATTTAGAACTAAAAGTTCCAACGGTAGGCCTACTAATTGCATTTCCAGACTGAAATTGCAGCATACATTCCTTTACATCTTCCACTCTACCCTCCCTTCTCAACCTCATGTCCATACTGTTTCATCAGTGTACACTTTTACTTACCCTTGGTTCCCAACAGATTCTGAGAAACAGACACAAAACTAACAATCAGGCACCAATGTCAACAGTCAATGACAGATTAAGCAGGAGGGATAAAGAACCCAAAGAATGATTACTGAATTGCAAATTTTCTGTGAGAGCTGAAAAAATGCCGGGCTTCCTCTGATACATTTGCATTGTCAGAAGTGCTAAATGAAGCACAGATTTCATTATTCATTTTTAAGTGAAATTTGTTTATAATACTATTTAACATTTATTTAACTCCCTTTAAAAAGTGCAATTTAATAGCTCTTAGAATCCATCAATAAAAAGGGAAGTCACTATTATCCATTAGGCCACTGGGGCTTCACGGGAAGTCACTATTATCTAACTCATCTCGTAAGGAGAGAAACTTAGACTCTTATAGGTAGAATTCCCGTTAATCCACAGTGAAAATATGACTGGGTCCTAGGAAGCAATGTCACTCTACATGTCAGTGCTTGGGTTTCATCATTTACTTAAGATAAACTTTTGTATTTTTTTGCCCCAAATTTTCCTGACCTCAACATGATATAAGCTGTTGGGCAAATATGAATTTATCTACACATCTCATTGTGGGTCCTTGAGTATTCCAAAAACATGGCTTTACACAGGGAAGAAGCATAAAAAAAGGATAGTATTTTTTTTATGCTCTGGTTGATAATAAACAAACCCTAAGGACTTTTCCAGATGTCAAGTGTTTAGACTGAGGGAGTTGGGGGTGGCAATGGGAGGGAGGGTGATAAAACACAAGGAAATCAGGAGCCCTTACTAAGATAACGTCTGATGGAAGCAGGTGCCTTGGACTGCACCCTGAACCAGGGGTTAACCATCTTTCTTTTCCCAATTGCAACATACAAGATAGAGAATATTCATGTCTCATTACCTACCTTTGAATATGCTTAAAGTTATGTGCAGTACCTTGTTTTTTTCTGTGCAACCTTGCCCCTTTAGCTGCCACTCAAGAAAGCTTTAATGGAATGTAAGTAAATGAAAGTCACATAATTAGAAGAATCACTTTGATTTCACTTTGATCTTTTTAAAAGTTAAATTATACCCAACTATCAGTGCTTTATTATATTCATTAAATAATTTGTAATATGTCTAAAAACTCATATATACACACCAGTCAGTGAAGCTTCCACTTCCACTCTTTCTTATCTGTCAGGTTCTACTTCTTAATTTGTATGGTTAGAGTCTGAGGAAAGACTAATCCTATTCTTTTAATTTTTCTTATGCACCTGGGTCTGGTCTGTAGGTAATGAAATAATAAATACTTCTGAAGGATTAGAGATTGGCAAATAATTTATACAATGTTCTTAGATTAAAATGCTGAGGAGGAAAAAATGCTGGCTTTTGAAACATTTCACATTTAGTAAGAGACAACAAAGAAAGTGTTTTGCTGACTAACTCTCGATAGATTTTCACTCATTTTGCTATTTTTTTCTATTCAGCTGATGGTTTCTGTTGGGCAATTGTAGTTGTGAGTATGTCTTCAAAATCATTAAGGTACTATAAGCCTGGAAATTTCTTGCAGGTAGACAATATGTCATGGTATATGGGGAGTCTAGATGACAGGCAATTTGGATAGTGGCCACATTCACTAATCGGAAGAGAGACTAGATGTGTGTAGTTTGGAAGGTACTATTGATCCCACAGTGACATTTTCAGTTACACTCACACACAGTTCATAATGGGTTTTCAAGTAGTGTCAATGCATTAAAACATTAACTGAGGATTAATCACTGTGTAATGGCTAAAGACAAGAACCTCATTGGCAAGGTTTGTTGCAACTAACAACCAATATGACTTTCCAATGCTATTAAAGTTATTTAGTTTTGTTACCTTGTTACATAAATTCAGCAAATATTATCACCAATAGTAGTGATAGCTATAATTATATTTTCCAGGCACTGAACTAAGCCCTCACTCTTTCAGGTAGGGAATATATTCTCCATTTCACAAGTGAGGAGACTGACTTACAGTATGCTTAAGATAAAAGTGAATCTGAACTACTGTGTGTGTGTGTGTGTGTGTGTGTGTGTGTGTGTGTATAAAAGAGGGCGTGGCTTGCTTTTGGTTATATAAGTGGACAGAGGTGTATGAACTTTTATGCTGTCCTTTACAGGCTCTTCTCAGGATATAGGAGGAGGGATATTCCATGCACTGCTCAAAGTTGTTCCTTTCCTAGACTAAATGTTGGTCATTACTGAAAAATCCCAATCCCTATTTATTGTCCCTGCCTTTGCTCTAGCTGATGAAAAAATCATTAGTTTTGAGGGAAGCAAGCTTCCTTTCTTCTTAAATGTTGTAAAGCCAAGCCTTGTGGACAGCTCTGGCTGATTATCAGGATTTTCAAATTGACTCTTCCACTGTGTAGAAGAAACTTAATTCTGTACCTAATTTTAATCTGCATCCTACAGTCAGGTATGTTGAGCTAAAGCATTGTTAACATTTAAAGAGGGGAAGCTGATTATATTGATCCTTCTTGTGTAAATGGGCCAAAGTGATCAATTTTGGATTATAAATTTTGATGTTTAAATGCATTACCTTAATACCATTTAAGCACAGTCAACTGTCAACCCCATTAACTCATGATATATAGTCTAAATTTGGTTTTCAACATTTCCAGAATGGTGACATGATGAGGGGAGTTTATAAATTTGCATGCAGAGTTTATCTGCTGTTCTCTTACAGGCTACTGTAATAGGCAATTGTGCTACTGAAATAGGCAATCATGGGGTCTTTGGCATAGTCATAGATTGTGTTGTGAGGAATCTACTCTTCCTCATCCTGTCTTGACTGCAATCATGAGAGAATGAGAAGATTTGTTTTAAATTAGCATTCAGGCAGTTAGTATACAGGGTAAAGAAGGATTAATAGTGGTATCTGTTGTTATACACCAACAGGAGATAAACACAAAGGCAATATGTTGTCAGTGTGCAACTATTAACACACAGAGGCTAAGGGCCCATTGATTTCCAAATCCCAGGAGATAGTTCATGAACACAGAGCCACTTTGAGCTGCTGACAACAAAATCATCAACAAATAATACTTTTCCAAGGGGCATTCTCTATCCTTTTCCTGTATAATAAATTCCCTCTATAAAGAAGAACCTGATTAAATGCTATATCAGTTAGGATTAGATACTCCTCTGAGTGACAGAAAATCCAAATTAACAGTGGCTTAAACACATATAAGTTTTTCTATAATAAGTCTTCTTCTGCTGGGCAGGCAGAAAACATCAAGGGGTATTTGAGGCCTGTAATTCAACCACATACAGTAATAGAGAGTGAGTCAGGTTATTGAATTTAGCTCCCTCTTTAGCTCCCCTATCTTACTGCTGGGGAGGGTAAGAAAAAGCAAAACCTTTACAAATGTGTTACAAGGATGGGAAGGCAGATGGTTGCCAGAAAACTAATAGTGGTGAATGATAATTACTCTCTGATTTGTAAAAGACAAAGATACGAATAATTCTCTGCTTCTGCAGTCCTTGGACCACTATCTGTTTATATTTGCCCTCCTTCAAAAACTTTCTGACCTTTCTTTTTAACTTCTCTTTTCAATAACCACCACCACTAGGTACATATATACTTAGTGCCAGAGACTCTAATGTGCTTTCATACACATGTACACATCACATTTAATCATCACATGAACACTGATAACGCTTGTTTGTATATCAGGACCTACAAAATGTTAGCCACCCCAGTAGCCCGGCCCATGTCACAAATTAAACCCAAATCAGCTTGCACTTAGAGGAAGCTCCTCACTCTCAAGGAAACCTAACACCAATCACAATACCCAGCTCCACTTCAGTTACCTTACTTTACCTTAGAAAATAAGACCTTTTAGTCAATCTTGCCCTATTTCTCAGATACCTCTTCTAAAGTTCTACCGAACTTATTCTTGCCTAAAATCTCTTGGGAAGAATGCTTCACTGTTTGTGAGGCATTGTACCCCCCCAAATCCATGGAAGTTTTCTCTCGAATAAAGTATATGAAACTCATTACTAAATTGTTCTTGTTTTGTCATTTGACAACCTGAGTGAGATATATACTATTTTTATCTTCTTTTTCCAAATGGAAATGATAAGAAAAGCAAGACAATTTAGCCAAATACATTTTCCATTAAAATAGGAACTCTATGAGGACAGGGGTTTTTGTTTGTTTGTTTCTTTCACAGAGATATTTTGAACATATAGATCAATATTTGGAAGACAATAGCCACCCAGTAAATAGTATAACTACCTATAAGAAATGCCTACCTCTATTTTTGTCTAGGGTCAATTATTTATAAAAAACAAAAAACAAACAAACAAAAAACATAAATCCACCCAAGCTAGGTTAGGTAAAAGGAATTTCGTTAAGGAATACAGAGAATCTTGCAGGCCCCAAATGAAAGGAAATCAGCCAGAATACTAGCTAGGTGGATAATAGGAAGTGTTGAGGCAAATAGTCTGTTTCTACATCTCTTTGTGGCCTTAAGCTTTCTCATGTGAGCTGCGTTGTCTGACACCAATTTCTTTTCTATTCAAGCTTCACTGCAAAGTTTATAGCTCCTCATCACATAAATTTGCACATTAATTTGTTTTGCCATAATAATAATTCTGGCTTCAACTTCATAGATGCCAGGTAAAGTAGTTTCTCTTGTCAATCTTCATTGACAGGTATGCCAAATCTCCAACTTGGGCCCTATTAGCTGTGATCTGAAGGTAGAGCCATGTGAGCTATCCCTTCAAGCCAGTGGCCAGGTCAGACTCCCTGAAGAAGTTATGTGAGCAAGGAGGATATGACTGACATCTCTAGGTTAGGCAGGGAGCCAGAGACCCAGAATGACATTGAGAGGAGCTATGCTACATGCCAGAGTTTCTAGAACAGAGGTCAGTACATTTTTTCTGCAAAGGGCCAGATGGTAAATATTTTAGTGTTTGAGGGCCAGACAGTCCATGTGGGCAACTAATTAGCTTTGGGACTATAGTGAAAAAAGAGCTCCAGACAGTAAGAAAAAGAACAGGTGTGGCAATGTTTCAATACAATTTAAAATACAAAAACTAGCAGCTGGCAGGCTTTGGCCGAAAGGATTTTGGTCTGCAGCTTGAAGACCCCTGGAAATATGACACTTGTCCATATTCACATCAACCTGATTTCTGGTTGGCTGGACAAATGATATCATATTGTTTTTACTGATTTCGTGTTTCTTTTCTTTCTTCCTTTTTTAAAAGCAATCAATGATTTGTAATGATGTAGTTGTTAAGATGCAAAACATTCTGTTAAACAGGTAATGTAAGTGCTTTACTGTAGTGCAAGGATGGTGCTCTAAGGACCAAGTCATAGTTATTTGAGGGGCTTAAATGAGAGTGAGTGAGTGTGCTAATGTGGTATAATTATCCAAGCTTAAAGAGCCACTCTCATAGAAACAATCTATATGCTTCTCTTCCCGTAACCTTGCCAACCCTTGACCAGCATCTTAACTAGAAAAAATTTTAGTAGGTGCCATGCTCTCTCTCTTCAGAGGACACCTCTTTACAAAATCTCATAATATAGTACGAGAAATAAAGGTTCAAAAAAGGATTGGAACTGAAACCAAGGTCTATCATCACCAACTTCATGGTTTCTTTGTCCAGTAGAAAGACAGAGAGGTTTTGTTTTGTTTTGTTTTAAGATTTTATTTCTTTGAGAGAGAGAGAGAGCATGAGGGGGGAGAAGGTCAGAGGGAGAAGCAGACTCCCCATGGAGCTAGGAATCCAATGTGGGACCCCATCCCAGGACCCTGGAATCATGACCTAAGCCAAAGGCAGAGGCTTTAACCTACTGAGCCGCCCAGGTGCCCCCAAGGCAGAGAGTTTAAAAAGTAGTTTTATTTTATTTTATTTATTTATTCATTTTTAAAAATATTATTTATTTATTTGTCAGAGAGAGAGAGAGGGAGAGAGAGCGAGCACAAGCAGACAGAATGGCAGGCAGAGGCAGAGGGAGAAACAGGCTCCCTGCCCAGCAAGGAGCCCAATGTGGGACTCGATCCCAGGGCCCTGGGATCATGACCTGAGCTGAAGGCAGCTGCTTAACCAACTGAGCCACCCAGGTGCCCCAAAAGTAGTTTTATTTTAAAGAGTCAGTGTTTGTAGATGCAGCCCTAATGGCTGGAGCTAAGCCTGTAATAACTTCCCAAGTGCTGTGAAGACACCTCAATTTCTCTCTGAAAGTGGTTTTGTCATACTGTAATATAAAAGATAAGGGAGTAACCTGACCCAGTGTGTCTGGGTGGATGCTGTTACCAGAAATATACTATTTTTAGGTAACCCTTAACTGCACACTTGATAGACATTACTTTTATGTTGTGGTTCCTGGACTGTTTTATGCTCCCTGGTCATTATGTTAAGAAATGAGGCCCTCGGGGCGCCTGGGTGGCTCAGAGGGTTAAGGCCTCTGCCTTCGGCTCAGGTCATGATCTCAGGGTCCTGAGATCGAGCCCCGCATCGGGCTCTCTGCCCAGCGGGGAGCCTGCTTCCCTCTCTCTCTCTCTGCCTGCCTCTCTGCCTACTTGTGATCTCTGTCAAATAAATAAATAAAATCTTTAAAAAAAAAAAAAAAAAGAAAGAAATGAGGCCCTCTTACCTCTCAGAGTTAAATTCCCTTTTCTTACCCCAAATCCTAATAAGATTCTAACAGTGTAATTACAAAGCTAAGCTCCTACTTTCTCAACTAAAAAAAGAATTAGTCTACTCTGAACAGACTTGGGGCCCTGAAAATGAATAGATTGCCAGTAAAATAGCAAGGTACCAGTTGAGTCAACACGTTATTTAAATGTTATTATACAGAGCTGTCTTCAAAGTGTGGGAGCAATTATCTAGCTACTAGAAGGAGGAGAAGGCAATTAGAGTAGCTGTGGGAAGTACCAGCTCCTAATCAAGGTTGGAAGGTTGTGCCACCCTCTTCCACATAGCTCCTTCCTTAGGTAGCATGATGATTTCCAGACTTCTTCCTTTACTCCCACACTTTTAGTAATGAGCTATGTCATGGGTAACTTATCCTACAAAAAGAAAGACCATTAGTATACATGAAAGAACTGGTCTTATCAAGTCATAGCCAAAACAGTTACTGCAATCTGATGCTCATAAGTTAGATGGTATAGGATGGCATTTCACGAACACTGCCTTTATTAAATTGACTTTAGGTTTCTTCTTCCTTGGGACTTTTCTGTAAGTTTGAGGTTATTAAAAACAATTATAGTACAAATAATGTTTTTCTCTGAACAATTTAAGAATCGATTGATGTTACATCACCTCATAATACCAGTTTAGCAGACATTTCCTGCAGATGAAGACATCCTTCTACCACAATACAACCACCCAAGTGAGGATATTCATTGCTACCATTGCATCCCAAAAGACTATTCAAATTTTGCCAGCTGTCCCATAATGACTTCTGGAGCAAGAGAATCTCATTTAGAATAAGGTATTGCATTTAGTTGTCATGACATGTTACCCTCCTTGAGCCTGGGACATTTCCTTAGCTTTAATTTGACTTTCTTTTTTTTTTAAAGATTTTATTTATTTATTTGACAGAGAGAAATTACAAGTACACTGAGAGGCAGGCAGAGAGAGAGAGAGAAGGAAGCAGGCTCCCTGCTGAGCAGAGAGCCTGACGTGGGACTCGATCCCAGGACCCTGAGATCATGACCTGAGCTGAAGGCAGTGGCTTAACCCACTGAGCCACCCAGGCGACCCTAGTTTGACTTTCTTGATCTTGATACTTTCAAAGAGTACAGACCAGTTACTTTATAGTTTCTCCCTTAATTTGAGTCATCTGATGTTTTATCTTAATTGAGTTCAGGTTAGGTACATTTGGCATCACAGAAGTGATGCTGTGTTCTACTTACTGCATCCTATCGTATGCCATGTGATTTCTATTTGTTTCATTATTGATGGTGTTCACCTTGATAATCTAATTAAGTTAATGTCTTCTGGGCATTTCTGCTCTAAATTTAAACTTTCTCCTTTAGGAAATGTATAATTTTTTATTTTAGGTAAGAAATACATACAATAAGTCTTATGTATCCATCATCCAGTTTCCTTTACTGTAAGCATCTTCAATGACCATAGTAACATTTTATGAGAAGGCATATTGAAGCCATGTAGAAATGCCTTTCTCACCAAACTTTTAATTTATTTTTTGAAATTTATATCACCATGAGCTCAGGACTTGCTATTTCATTCAATGGATAATATCCATTACTATCAATAACTATTTTTTTTTTAATTTTTTTTAATTTATTTATTTGACAGAGAGAAATCACAAGTAGATGGAGAGGCAGGCAGAGAGAGAGAGAGGGAAGCAGGCTCCCTGCTGAGCAGAGAGCCCGATGCGGGACTCGATCCCAGGACCCTGAGATCATGACCTGAGCCGAAGGCAGTGGCTTAACCCACTGAGCCACCCAGGTGCCCCTATCAATAACTATTTTTATGGATACTTTTGTTGAGCTGAAATTCACATAACATAAATTTGACTATGTTTTAAGGTGAAAAATTCAGTGCCATTTAATACATTCACAATGTTGTGCAACTGCCACCTCTGTCTGGTTCCAGAATATTTCCATGATCCCCAGATTAAAAACCTGAACTGTTTCACAGTGACTAAACCATTTTACATTCTTACCAGCAATGTATGAGGGTTCCAGTTTCTCCACATCCTCATCAACACAAGTTACTTTTTGTTGTTTTGATTCTAGTCATTTTAGTGGGTATAAACTGATACCCCACTGAGGTTTTGATTTGCATTTCCCTAATGACTACTGATATCAAACATCTTTTTTTTAAAGATTTTATTTATTTATTTGACAGAGAGAGAGACATAGCAAGAGAGGGAACACAAGCAGGAGGAGTGGGAGAGGGAGTAGCAGGTTTCCCACTGAGCAAGGAGCCCGATGTGGGGCTTGATCCTAGGACCCTGTGATCATGACCTGAGGCAAAGGCAGATGCTTAATGACTGAGCCACCCAAGACCCCCCCCTTTTTTTGAAGGACATTAAATATCTTTTTATGTGCTTGTTGACTATTTGAATATTTTTTTTACAGAAGTGTCTATGAAAGCCCTCTGCCAGTTTTTTTTTTTTTTTTTCGTGGACTGTTTGCCTTTTTTTTTTTTTTTTTAAGGTTGAGTTCTTTATATATTCTATAACAGAACTCTAAGAGTTCTTTACTTATTCTGGATAATAGATTCTTACCATGTATATGATTTGCAAATACTTTCCCTCTTTCCATAGACCATCTATCAAAGTCACTTTCTTCATAATGATCTTGAATACAAAAATGTTTTTAGTTTTGACAAAGTCCAATTTATCTCTTTTTTTTCTTCACTGTTCATACTTTTGGTTTTTTTTTTTTAATTAAGATTTTATTTATTTATTTGACAGAGAGAGACCACAAGTAGGCAGAGAAAGAGAGAGAGGAGGAAGCAGGCTCCCTGCCGAGCAGAGAGCCCAATGTGGGGCTCGATCCCATGACCCTGAGGTCATGACCTGAGGTGAAGGCAGAGACTTAACCCACTGAGCCACCCAGGAGCCCCATGCTTTTGGTTTTATATCTAAGAACTCATTATCAAATAAAAAGTCAAGAAGATCTTCCTTTATGTTTTCTTCTAAGAGTTTTACAGTTTTAGTTCCTTTAAGTTGTTCATTGATTTTAGGTTAAATTGTGTATGTGGTGTGAGGTTGCTGTCCAACTTCATACTTTTCATGTGGATATCTAATTGTCCCAGCATCAGTTATTGAAAAGATTATTCTTTCCTCATTGTACGGTTATGGCACTTTTGTTGAAAGTAAGTTGGCCATAGAGGCACAGACTCTCAATTCTATTCTATTACTCTATAATCATAATGCCAACACCACAGTGTTTTTTAAAATTTTTTATTTCTTTTCAGTGTAACGATATTTATTGTTTTTGCACCACACCCAGTATTCCATGCAATATGTGCCCTCTATAATACCCACCACCTGGTTCCCCCAACCTCCCAACCCCGACCCCTTCAAAACTCTCAGATTGTTTTTCAGAGCCCATAGTCTCTCATGGTTCACCGCCCCTTCCAATTTCCCTCAACTCCCTTCTCCTCTCCATCTCCCCTTGTCCTCCATGCTATTCGTTATGCTCCACAAATAAGTGAAACCATATGATAATTGACTCTCTCTGCTTGACTTAGTTCACTGAGCATAATCTCTTCCAGTCCCGTCCATGTTGCTACAAAAGTTGGGTATTCACCCTTTCTGATGCAGGTATAGCACTCCATAGTGTATATGGACCACATCTTCCTTATCTATTCGTCCATTGAAGGGCATCTTGGTTCTTTCCACAGTTTGGTGACCGTGGCCATTGCTGCTATAAACATTGGGGTACAGATGACCCTTCTTTTCATGACATCTGTATCTTTGGGGTAAATACCCAGGAGTGAAATGGCAGGGTCATAGGGAAGCTCTATTTTTAGTTTCTTGAGGAATCTCCACACTGTTCTCCAAAGAGGCTGCACCAACTTGCATTCCCAGCAACAGTTTAAGAGGGTTCCCCTTTCTCCACATCCTCTCCAACACATGTTGTTTCCTGTCTTGCTAATTTTGGCCATTTTAACTGGTGTAAGGTGATATCTCAATGTGGTTTTAATTTGCATCTCCCTGATGGCTAGTGATGATTAACATTTTTTCATGTGTCTGATAGCCATTTGTATGTCTTCATTGGAGAAGTGTCTGTTCATATCTTCTGCCCATTTTTTGATATGATTGTCTGTTTTGTGTGTGTTGAATTTGAGGAGTTCATTATAGATCCTGGATATCAACCTTTTGTCTGTACTGTCATTTGCAAATATCTTCTCACATTCCGTGGGTTCTCTCTTTGTTCTGTTGACTGTTTCCTTTGCTGTGCAGAAGCTTTTGATTTTGATGAAGTCCCAAAAGTTCATCTTCGCTTTTGTTTCCTTTGCCTTTGGAGACCTATCTTGAAAGAAGTTGCTGTGGATGATATCGAAGAGATTACTGCCTATGTTCTCCTCTAGGATTCTGATGGATTCCTGTCTCACGTTGAGGTCTTTTATCCATTCTGAGTTTATCTTTGTGTACAACTCCACAGTATTTTGATTACTATAAGCTTATTGTAAGTTTTAAAATTAGGATGTATGAGTCTTCCTGCTTTATTCTCCTTTTACATTTGTTTTTTGGCTATTCAAGGCCCTTGCTATTCCATATAAATTTTATGATAAACTTTTACATTTCTAAAAAAAAGAACCTTTGGAAATTTGATAGGGTATACAATCAGTCTTTATGTTGCTTTGAGGAGTATTGCCTTCTTAACAATATTATGTTTTCCCAATCCATTAACATGAGATTTCTTTCCATTTATTTATTTCTTCTTTAATGTCTTTCAACAATGCTGTGAAATTTTTAGTGTTAAATTCTTCCTCCTCCTTGGTTAAATTTATTCCTAGGTAGTTTATTCTTTTGGATGTTATTGTAAACAGCATTGTTTTCTTAAATTCCTTTTCAGTTTGTTATTGCTATTGTATAGAAAAATGAGTTTTCGGTGTGTTGGTCTTATACATTGCAACATTGTTGAATTCTTTTATTAGATTTAGCAGGTTTTTTTGGTGGGTTAATTGACATTTTCTATATAGAGGATCATGTCATCTATAAATTTAATATTTTGATGCTTATGTTGTTCCAGATTTGGCCAGTGGGAGATTCAAACTGGCTCCTGTCTCCTTTTGACATGTCCTCACCATTCTTTGAGCACCTCCTTGTTTTCTAACACAATATATTCTGTGTTCACTTTGTATCTTCCCCGCCCTAGCCCTCAAATTACCCATTTGTTCAAAAAGAGTCATCATTCCTTTTAGTGAAGAAAGGTATTGAGAAACCAACATCTGAGTGCTCAATGTACTCTTTGTTATTAGGGATCACTGTTCCCAGGCCATCTCCATGAACTAGGAAACATGTATGTGTATGTTGTATGTGCATATACACAACACATATACACAAATTAACATCTATATTTAATTTTATGTATTTATGTATATTGGTAACCATAAATTGATACTAATAACTCTAATTTTAACTTAACACCACAAGGTTCATTCTAGATTTTTCTTTTTTTTAACCCACTGAGCCACCCAGGCACCTATAGATTTTTCTTTTTTCATATTTTAACTTTTCTTATACAATGAAAAACCTTATGCCTATTATTCTTAATGTATTTATTTGATAAATCCTCCTGCATGTACTAATTTCTCTTTTTTGGTGCTACCTCCCCCCAACTCTGAGAAAATATGCTTCTCCCACTTGGGCTCTGAATTCCATGCTAGGCTGCTGTGACCATTCTCAGGGTAGATTCCTTCTAATTCTGCTTATTCTCCCACAGACCTTATCAGGCCATCCTCCATGCATGCTTAGTCTCTGACACTATTCTTTAGGCTACCTCTTGCAAGGCTGTCCTTCCATAGGGCACCCTCTTTACTCTCTTTTTGCTCTGGCACCCCATACTTGGTCACCCATGTGTGTGAATGTTTTTCTCATCCTGTTTTACTTCCAACACCCTTCTCTAGGCCCCTCAACTGTCCCTATCCCTCAAGCATCCCAGTATGGAAGCTTACCTTTATTGAGTACTTCTAATGATTTTAGGACCAAATAGTTCAGGAAAGGAAGGAAAGGAAGGGTAAAGGGGAACAATTTGTTCTTCTGGCTTGCTGAAGCAAACAAACTTAAAAGTTAAGATGCTCTGGTTTTTAAATTTCCCTCTTATTGATACAACCTAGGTTAAAAGTAAGAATAGGGTTACTTAGTCCCATTTACTACCCAAAATTGAGTTCCTTAGATAACATCTCTGACAAGAAGTTATTTGCCTACTGCTTGAACATTTCATAACTATCAAAACAGAAAAAAGTTACACTATGTGCGTATTTAACACAGACAAGTTTAATTACGAGCACATCTAAAAGGAGGAAAGAAGAGGGTGAGAAAGGATAGGGGGCATGAGGGAAAGAAAGGAAGGAAGGAAGGAAGGAAGGAAGGAAGGAAGCAAGAGTGAGAAAACACCACAAAAACAATACTGTTGATTTTACTCACCTATGTGGTCAATGGGTACAGAGCCTAGACTGAACATTTGTCACCATAACATTCCTATGTAGTGGCCACTATTAGCCTCACTTTATGAATGAGAAAACTGAGGTTTGAGAGATTAAGTCATGCCCCAAATTGCACAGCTAGTATGTATGGCAGAGCTGGGATTCTAACCAGTCTGACTCCAGAGCCATGTATTCCTGTATCTAGGGATGTGAAACCCACTTTCTGTCACAGAAGTGCATTCCAGTATTGGATCATTGTGACTGTGAGAATATTTAATCCTTTTATAAATTTGAAAACCTGTCTCCCTATACATTTTGGGGATGTATAACACAATTCTAATTGCCCCTCCACATGACAACCCTTAAAATATATGTAGACAGCTATCATATCCCCTGAGTTTTCTGCTCTCTGGGACATATATTTCTAGTACCTTCAATCATTTCTCTAATGAATGAAAAAATGCCTTTCGTCTAGCTTGTTACACTGCATTAATCTTCTAAGGTAAGAAGGATTCAATTCATGCCCCAACAATATTCCATTGTATCCAAGGCAAAAGGTAAGTTAGACATTTGCTTTTGAACTGGAATGGCAAATATAAAATGCAATCTAGCTTCCATTGTAGATGCTTATTAGATTCTGAGACATAATTGCTACATTTTCTTTTTCACTTAGGTCTTTCTATACATAAAGCTAAGCCATTGGTCTAGATCTCATTCTTCTTTTGAGAAAGGTCCAGGAATTTCCATGAAAGATTGTTACTGTCTGTGGAAATGTGTACTATGACAACTAGCCAAATACATTTTAAAGTTACCTGGAGCTTATATATCTGATGAAGATCTAGCATCCAGATTGTATAAAGAACTCTTACAATTCAACAACAAAAAGACAGAGAACTCATTAAAAATAGATAAAAAACATTTCTCCAAAGAAAATATGCAAGGCTCAATAATAACCATACTTAACACTATTAGCCACCAGGAAAATGTGAACCAAAACCAGAAGGAGATACCAGTTTACAGTCATTAGGATGGTTAGAATTAAAAAAAAAAAAAAAAACTGTTGATGAGGATGTAGAGAAATTGGAACACTCATATATTGCTGGTAGGAATATAAAATCGTTAAGCTGCTGTGGAAAACAGTTTGGCAGTTGATGCAAACATTACATACAATATGACTCAGTAATTCTTCTCTAGGTATATAACCCAAAGAACTGAAACAGGTATTCAAACAAATACTTTTACATCAGTGTTCAGAACAGTACTGTTGTCAATTGTCAAAAGGTGGAAACAACCCAAGTGTCCTCTAACAGATGAATGGATAAATAAAGTTATACCATACATGGATGCCTGGGTGGCTCAGTTGGCTAAATGTCTGCCTTCAGCTCAGGTCATGATCCTGGGGTCCTGGAACCGAGTCACACATTGGGCTCCTTGCTCAGTGGGGATTCTGCTTCTCCCTCTGCTAGCCACTATTCTTGCTTGTGTGCTCATGCTCTATTTCTGACCAATAAATAAACAAAATCTTAAAAAAAAATTTATACCATACAATGGTGTATTATACAACCATGAAAACAAATGATGTACTAATATAAGCTATAATTTGGATGAACCTTGAAAACATAATGCTAAGTAAAAGCAGCTAGACACAAAAGGTCTCATGTTATATTATTCCATTTATATGAAATATCCAGAATAGATAAATTCATGGAATCTGAAAGCAGATTTATGGTTGCTATGTGCTAGAGTTAAGGGGGAATAGGGAATTACTGCTTAATAGGTATGGAGACTCCTTTTAGGGTGATGAAAATATTTTGGAACTAAATAGTAGTGATAGTTGTACAACATTATGAAAGTCCTAAATGCAAATTAGTTTTATACTTTAAAATGGTCAATTTTACATAATGTGAATTTCACCTTAATAAATACAATTACCTGGTTCTCTGGCAAGTGACAGGATAGTAGGAAGGTCAAACACAGTGTTTGTCCCTATTTCTGTCATTCAAGTTTAAGTTACTATTTCAAAAGATATTCCAAATAAATAAATGAAGCTGAAAAAATCATGCTAGTTTAAGACTATGGTAACTGTACGTTCTCTTAGCCAAGGCATGCGTTTTCTAGCCAGCTTGTTCTTAAAACTGTGCTAAATAAGTAATATAATGACAATTACAATGAAATGGCCACCAACATCAAACTTTGTGGTTTAGTATATTTATCACTTAAATATATAATTTTTAAGTAAGGGCATTTTTTCCATTATGTACTATTTTGAAAGGAACAAATCCTTATTCTTCAGAAAAAATAAATTTTAACTGGAGCCATTGCATTTTAAATTTCCATGAAGTATAGGACTTGGTATTCATTATTTGTCATACATATTTTCACTTGCAAGGTGTTTTCTTCACAGATTCAATAGTCTATCAGAGTTGTGAAAAGGTGTCATCAGAGACAAAGTCTCTGCCTCCAAAAAACTGCCTCCAAAAAAGCCAAATTTTGCTTTTCCACATTCGCTGAGTAAACTTCACATATTTTTCATTATTAATGAGTCAAATTCTTTAAAGTTTTCCACTCTTCTCCAGGGAAAAGTTAGACACTTGGAAAAGTTGCATCAACTTATAGACCACAAGGGTGCCATTTGGCAAATTACAAATTCCATGATCTAGGACACTACAGGAAATTAATATATTTTCCTATATGGCCAAAGTTTTTTTTTCATGAGTGGTTGAGAAATACAATTAACATATTGAGTAAAATTTGCATATACTATTTAGATATGCAGAGCCAAAAGACCAAAACTAGGTTGCTGTGTTGGAAACAAGTGTATGAAATAATTTCTTCTGAGTGCTAAGGTTGGGGTAGATAACTGCATTTTAATCTCTGAAGTGTGAAAAAACACAAAGTTTTTCTTCCTAAATTTGGAAGATTGCATGGGAATTCTTTTAAGCATTGCTCAACATCACCTACAGCAAAGCCAACATTTCATCTACAAATCTCATTGCAGTTGGCTCTGTAGACCTTCACCTTCTTCTGGTTGTAAAGAGCATATTACATGATATCCCACAAAGAGATATGACCATGAACTGCATGGGCAATTTGTTATCTTAGCCAATAATTGTATAAGGGGCATATGAGTATCAGAACTTACAGTAGCTATTAAGTCAGTAAATTAGGAGGATAAGCCATTATTACATCTAAATTGATTTTTCCCTTCTTCCTCTTCCCTTCAGTTGTCTGTAAGCATATTCTTTGTAATTATATATCATTACAAAACTTACAATCACTGAGTAACCAAAAAATTTCACCACAAAATAGCTCATTACCACCACATTTCACATATAGAAGCAATGGATATGGAAAGCACTAAATAAAATGATGCTACTCCCAAAAAAGTCCAGATAGATTATTTTTAAGAATAGATTTATTTTTGAGGAAAAAAATACAACTAAGAATAATGCATTTTCTCATCTGTTTTGCTTTGAGGTTTTTGTCCTCAAATGTTTTTGTCTGTTTCTTTCTTCGTCAATAACCCTTGCATGACTGCAGATTGGCACCAAGAAAACAGGAAATGATGAAAGCCAATAAATGTATGGGACCAAATTCTCTTCTTGTTTTAATTACTATTGAGATATAATAAGTCACTCCAAAATGTAGATGCTGAAAACAACAATCTTGTGATCACCTCTCATTGTTTCTGTGGTCAAAAATTCAGGAAAGTTCATCTGGGAGGTTCCAGATTGGAGTCTCTCACATAGTTGCAGTCAAACAGTAGTTGGAGCTGGGCAATGGTGGACTAGAACAGAAGGAGTTGGCTGGCTTCTCTCTCTGTGCAACTTCCAGTATTTCTCTATGGCTAGTTTGGACTTCCTTACAGTGCAGCCTTATTGGGGCTATTGAGCTGCTTATAGGGAGTCTGAAAGCTTTAAGAGTGATTATTCCATCAAACAAGTAGAAACTGCATCACTGTTTAAGACCTAGCCTCAGAAATCCTCCTGCATTATTACTACCTCATTACTGGTTGCAAGCAAGTCACAAGCCCAGCTATATTTAAGGGCAGGTGAACTAGACTGCATATATATATATATATTTTTTAAGAATGAGGTTATACTTCCATCTTTTTAACTGCTTTGACTAAAACTATAAGTACCTTCATTTACACACACACACACACACACACACACACACACACCCCTGATTTACTTAGCATATTGCATTAAACTATTTAGTCAAAAGAGTGGTCAGAACATTCTTTCTGAAACTTAGTTTTTAAAGTCCAGTATTTCATACGTAAAACAGAGCATTCTGCATTAAAAAATAGATTGGTAAAAACATGTTTATTGATTACATTATGATATGACCAAGTCTTTCTGTTGGATTATATAAAACTAATATAATCTTCATCATTATCATTCATCATCATCACTATAACCTCCACCACACCATCCTCTATTTCTTGCTTGAGCAATTAGTATCTACCAGGCTCTGTGATAGGTGCTACCTACTTTTGTTCTAACAGAACTCAGCCAGAAATGTCCTGTTGATTATTAACAATTCCCTCTCAGGCACAAACTTCTTTATTCTGCAAACTACATTCAGTGTACATTCGCTACAGTTTTTCATGACAGAGAGCAGATGTTAAGGCAAATCAGAAGAATCATAGTCTTAAGAGGAGGATCCCCCAACAAAGAAAAGAATCAGAGACTGTGGCCTCTGCCACAGACCTAATGAATATGAATATATAGGCAAGATGTCAGAAATAGACTTCAGAGTAACAATTATGAAGTTGAATTATAGGCCTGAGAAAAATATTAGCAGAAATATAGAATTTTAAAAGGCAGAAATGAGATCTAATCAGGCTGAACTTAAAAAGGCTGTGAATGAAATGCGTTCTAAACTGGACATTCTGATTTCCGGGGTAAATGAGGCAGAAGAAAGAATTAGTGAGTTAGAAGATAAAATGATAGAAAGGAAGGAAACCGAGGAGGCCTGGGAAAAACAGGTTAAAGTCCAAGAGATCAGACTGAGGAAATATTAAAGACATCATGAAACATTCCAATGTCAGAATTTCTGGGATCCATGAGGGACTAGAGAGAGAGAGGGCTAGAAGATACAGTTGAGCAAATCATAACTGAGAACTTCCCTAATCTGGAAAGGAAACAAGCATTGGTGTCCTAGAGGCATAGAGGACCCCTCCCAAGATCTATGAGAACAGACCAACACCCTTACACATAACAATAGAATTCTAAAATCTTAGATCCAAGGAAACAATCTTGAAAGGGTGAGGGCGAAAGAGATTTCTTACCTACAGAGGGAGGAACATCAGAATAAATCAGACCTGTCCACAGAGACCTGGCAAGCCAGAAAGGACTGGCAAGATGTATTCAGGGTACTAAATGAGAAAAACATGCAGCCAAGGATACTTATCTAGCAAGGCTGTAATTCAGAATGGATGGAAAGACAAGGAACTTCCAAAACCAGGAGAAACAAAGAATATGTGACCACCAAGCCAGCCCTGCAAGAAATATTAAGAGGGTTCTGTAAAAGAAGAAAGACCCACAAGAGTAATATAGACCAGAAATTTACAGAGACAATCTATAGAAACAAGGACTTTACAGGAAACATAATGGCAATGAAATCATATCTTTCAGTAATCACTCTAGACATGAGTGGCTTAAATGCTCCCATCAAACAGTACAGGGTTTTAGACTTGATAAAAACACAGGACCAACCCATATGCTGTCTACAAGAGACTCATTTTGAACCTAAAGATACATCCAGACTGAAAGTGAGGGGATGGAGAACCATCTACCATGTTAATGAACCTCAAAAGAAAGCTGGGGTGGCAATTGTCATATCAGACAAATTAGATTTAAAGCTAAAGAATGTAGTAAGAGATACAGAAGGACACTATATCACTCTTTTAAAAAAAGATTTCATTTATTTATTTGACATAGAGAGAGAGACATTACAAGTAGGCAGAGGCAGGCAGAGAGAGAGTGGGGGAAGCAGGCTCCCTGGTGAGCAGAGAGCATGATGTGGGGCTCGATCCCAGGACCCTGAGACCATGATCTGAGCCAAAGGCAAAGGCTTTAACCCACTGAGCCACCCAGGTGCCCCACACTATATCATTTTTAAAGTGTTGTTCAACAAGAAGATGTAACAATTGTAAATATCTATGCCACCAACATGAGAGCAGCCAACTACATAAACCAACTGTTAACCAAAATAAAGAAATTGGTAATAATACTTTAATAGTAGGAGACCTCAACTTTCCAGTCTCAGAAATAGACAGATCATCAAAGCAGAAGATCAACAAAGAAAGAAGAGCTTTGAATAACACACTGGACCAGATGGATTTCATAAATATATACAGAACATTCCAATCTACAACAAAAAAATACTCATTCTTCTCGAACCCACATGGAAATTTCTTCAGAATAGACAATGTACTGGGTCACAAATCAGGTTTCAATGGATACCAAAAGATTGAGATTATCTCCTGCATATTCTCAGTCCACAATGCTTTGAGACTGGAGCTCAATCACAAGACAATATTTGGAAGGAATTAAAACACTTGAAAACTAAAGACCATTTTGCTAAAGAATGTTTGGGTCATACAAATTTTTGGATTATTTGCTTCATCTCTTTGAAGAATACCAGTGGAATTTTGATCGGAATGGCATTGAAAGTATAGATTGCTCTAGGCAATATAGACATTTTAACAATGTTTATTCCTCCGATCCAAGAGCATGAAATGGTCTTCCATCTTTTTGTGTCTTCTTCAATTTCTTTCATGAATGTTCTGTAGTTCCTTGAGTACAGATACTTTACCTCTTTGGTTAGGTTTATTCCCAGGTATCTTATGGTTCTTGGTGCTATAGTAAATGGAATCGATTTTCTAATTTCCTTTTCTGTATTTTCATTGTTAGTGTATAAGAAAGCCACTGATTTCTGTACATTGACTTTGTATCCTGCCATGGTACTGAATTGCTGTATGAGTTATAGTAGTTTGGGGGTGGAGTCTTTTGGGTTTTCCATATAAAGAGTCATGTCATCTGCGAAGGGAGAGAGTTTGACTTCTCCATTGCCAATTTGGATACCTTTTATTTCTCTTTGTTGTCTGATTGCTGTTGCTAGGACTTCTGATACTATGTTGAACAAGAGTGGTGAAAGTGGGCATCCTTGTCGTGTTCCTGATCTCAACAGCAAGGCTGCAAGCTTTTTCCCATTGAGGATGATATTTGCTGTGGGTCTTTCATAGATAGATTTGATGAAGTTCAGAAATGTTCCCTCTATCCCTATACTTTGAAGCGTTTAATCAGGAACAGATGCTGGATTTTGTCAAATGCATTTTCTGCATCAATTGAGAGGACCATGTGGTTCTTCTCTTTTCTCATATTAATTTGTTCTATCACATTGATTGATTTGTGAATGTTGAACCATCCTTGTAGCCCAGGGATGAATCCCACCTGGTCATGGTGGATAATCTTTTTAATGTGCTGTTGGATACTGTTTGCTAGGATCTTGTTGAGAATCTTAGCATCCATATTCATCAGTGATATTGGTCTGAAATTCTCCTTTTTGGTAGGGTCTTTGCCTGGTTTGGGGATCAGGGTAATGCTGGCTTCCTAGAAAGAGCATGGAAGTTTTCCTTCTGCTTCAATTTTTTGAAACAGCTTCAGGAGAATAGGTGTTATTTCTTATTTGAAAGTTTGGTAGAATTCTCTGGGGAATCCATCAGGTCCTGGGCTCTTGTTTTTTGGGAGGTTTTTGAACACTGCTTCAATCAGAAGAGACCCCGAATTGCTAAGGAAATTTTGAAAAACAAAAATAAAACTGGGGCATCATGTTACCTGATTTCAAGCTTTATTACAAAGGTGTGATCACCAAGACAGCATGGCACTGGCATAAAAACAGACACATAGACCAGTGGAGCAGAGTAGAGAACCCAGATATGGACCCTAAACTCTATGGTCAATTAATCTTTGACAAAACAGGAAAAAATATACAGTGGAAAAAAAACAGTCTCTTCAATAAATGGTGCTGGGAAAACTGGACAGCTATATGTAGAAGAATGAAACTCGACCCTTCTCTTACACCATACACAAAGATAAACTCAAAATGGAAAAAAGACCTCAATGTGAGACAGGAATCCATCAGGATCCTAGAGAAGAACATAGGCAGTAATCTCTTCGATATCAGCCACAGCAACTTCTTTCAAGATATGTCTCCAAAGGCAAAGGAAACAAAAGCGAAAATAAACTTTTGGGACTTCATCAAAATCAAACCTTCTGCAAAACAAAGGAAACAGTCAACATTACAAAGAGGCAACCCACGGAATGGGAGAAGATATTTGCAAATGACAGTACAGACAAAAGGTTGATATCCAGGATCTGTAAAGAACTCAAACTCAACACACACAAAACAGACAATCATATCAAAAAATGGGCAGAAGATATGAACAGACACTTCTCCAATGAAGACACACAAATGACTATCAGACACATGAAAAAAATGTTCATCATCACTAGCCATCAGGGAGATTCAAATTAAAACCACATTGAGATATCACCTTACACCAGTTAGAATGGCCAAAATTAGCAAGACAGGAAACAACGTGTGTTGGAGGGGATGTGGAGGAAGAGGAACCCTATTACATGTTGGTGGGAATGCAAGTTGGTGCAGCCTCTTTGGAGAACAGTGTGGAGATTCCTCAAGAAATTAAAAATAGAGCTTCCCTATGACCCTGCCATTGCACTCCTGGGTATTTACCCCAAAGATACAGATGTCGTGAAAAGAAGGGATATCTGTACCCCAATGTTTATAGCAGCAATGGCCACGGTCGCCAAACTGTGGAAAGAACCATGATGCCCTTCAACGGACGAATGGATAAGGAAGATGTGGTCCATATACACTATGGACAATTATGCCTCCATCAGAAAGGATGAATACCCAACTTTTGTAGCAACATGTATGGGACTGGAAGAGATTATGCTGAGTGAACTAAGTCAAGCAGAGAGATTCAATTATGATATGGTTTCACTTATTTGTGGAGCATAACAAATATCATGGAGGACAAGTGGAGTTAGAGAGGAGAAGGTAGTTGAGGGAATTTGGAGGGAGGGTGAACCATGAGAGACTATGGACTCTGAAAAAGAATTTGAGTTGTTTGAATTGGCAGGGGGTGGTGGGAGGTTGGGGGAACCAGGTGGTGGGTATTATAGAGGGCACGGATTGCATGGAGCACTGGGTGTGGTGAAAAAATAATGAACACTGTTATGCTGAAAATAAGAAAAAAAGAACTTTTGGGTCTACTAGGAAATTAAAGAATAGCTTAGAGTTCATGGAGATCAATGAGAATGAAAACACATTGGCCCAAAACATGTGGATACTGCAAAGGCTGTCCTAAGAGGGAAAGACATAGCCACCTAAGCCTCATTAAAAAAAGAAGAAGAAAGAAAGAAAAATCCCAAGTACACAAGCTAACTTTACACCTGAAAGAAATGGAGAAAGAATAGCAAATAGAGCTTAAGTCCAGCAGGAGAAGAGAAATAATGATTAGAGCAGAGATCAATGAAATAGAAACCAGAAATATGGTAGAGCAGATCAACAAAAATAGAAGCTGGTTCTTTGAAAGATTTAAAAAGATAGATAAACCACAGGCCAGACTTATCCAGAAGAAAAGAGAATGGAACCAAATTAATAAAATTGTGAGTAAAAAGGGAGAGATCACTACTAACACACCAAGGAAATAGAAACAATTGTTAGAAATTATTGTCAACAACTATATGCCAATAAAAAGCAATCTGGAAGAAATGGATGCCTTCCTGGAAATCTACAAACTACCAAGACTGAAACATGAAGAAATTGACAATCTGAGTAGGACAATAACCAGTAATGAAATTAGAGCAGTGATCCAAAACCTCCAAAAAAAGAGTCCAAGGCCTGATGGATTTCCAGGAAAATTCTACTGAACAAAGAAGGAATCTTACCTATTCTACTGAAGCTATTTCAAAAAATAGAAATGGAAGGAAAACTTCCAAACTCGTTCTATGAGGCCAGCATGACCTTGATTCTGAAACCAAAGACCTCCTCATAAAGGAGAATTACAGACCCATATATGATGAACATGAATGGCAAAATATTCACGAAGTTACCAGCTAATAGGATCCAACAATACATGAAAAGGATTATCCATCATGACCAGGTGGGATTTATTCCTGGGATGTAAAGGTGTTTCAACATTCACAAATCAATCAACATGAAAGATAACTTGAGCTAAAGAAGAGAGAAGAAACACATTATCTTCTCAACTGATGCAAAAAAAAAAAATTGGCAAAATATAACATCCTTTCCTCATTAAAACTCTTCAGAATGTAAGGATAGAGGGAACATTCCTCAAATTCATAAAAACCATCTATAAAAAGCCCACATTGACTACCATTCTCAATGGGGAAAAGCTGAAAGCCTTTCTCTTAAAGTCAGGAACATGATGAGGATGCCCATTCTTGCCACCATTGTTCAACATTGTACTAGAAGTCCTGACAACAACAGTAAGACAACAAAAAGACATAAAAGCTATTCAGATTGGCAAAGAAGAAGTCAAACTCTCTCTCTTCTCAGATGACATGATACTTCATGTGGAAAAACCCAAAAGACTCTACCCTCAAGCTAACTAGAACTCATACAGCAGTTCAGTAATGTGGTAGGATACAAAATCAATGCACAGAAATCAGTTGCTTTACTATGCACTAACAATGAAACTGTAGAAAGTGAAATTAGAGAGTCAATTCCATTTACAATAGCACCAAAAATCAGATCCCTTGGAATAAACCTAACCAAAGAGACAAATGATCTATACTCGAGGAGCTACAGAACACTCATGAAAGAAATTGAAGGCACAAAAAGATTGAAAAACATTCGGTGCTCATGGATTGGAAGAATAAACATTGTTAAAATGTCTGTGCTGCCCAGAGCAATCTATACTTTCAATTCCATACTGATCAAAATACCAGTAGCATTTTTCAAAGAACTGGAACAAACAATCCTAAAGTTTGTATGGACCCAGAATAGACCCTGAATTGCCAAGCAAATGTTGAAGAAGAAAAAGCTGGAGGCATCATGTTGCTTGATTTCAAGCTATATTACAAAGCTGTGATCATCAAAACATCATCGTACAGGCACGAGAACAGACCATAGATCAATGACAGAATAGAAAGCCCAGATATGGACATTCAACTCTATGGTCAACTAATCTTTGACGAAACAGGAAAAAAAATCCAATGGAAAAAAGACAGTGACTTCAAAAAATTGTGCTGGGGAAATGGGACAGCTATATGTAGAAGAATGAAACAGATCATTTTCTTACATTGTACACAGAGATAAACTCGAAATGGATGAAAGACCTCACTGTAAGACAGGAATTAATCAAAATCCTAGAGAAAAACATAGCTGATAACCTCTTCAACATTGACCATAACAAGTTCTTTCAAGACATGTCTCCAAAGGCTAGGGAAACAAAAGTGAAAAGGTACTTTTGGGATTTCATCAAGATGAAAATCTGCACAGCAAAGGAAACAGTCAAGAAAACTAAGAGGTGGGCGCCTGGGTGGCTCAGTGGGTTAAGCCACTGCCTTCGGCTCTCATCATGATCTCAGAGTCCTGGGATCGAGTCCCGCATCGGGCTCTCTGCTGAGAGAGAGCCTGCTTCCCTCTCTTTCTCTCTGCCTGCCTCTCCATCTACTTGTGATTTCTCTCTGTCAAATAAATAAATAAAATCTTTAAAAAAAAGAAAGAAAACTAAGAGGTAACCCACAGAATGGGAGAAGATATTTATAAATGACACCACAGATAAAGAGCCGGTATCAATGATCTATGAAGAACTTCTCAAACTCAACACCCAAAAAACAAATAATCAAGCCAAAAAATGGGCAGAAGCCATGAACAGACACTTCTCCAAAGAAGACATACAAATGCCTATCAGACACATCAAAAAATGTTCAACACCATTAGCCATCAAGAAAATTCAAATCAAACCCACAATGACATACCACCACAATGAGGTACCAATTAGAATGGCAAAAATTAACAAGGCAAAATACGCAAATGTTGGGGAGGATGTGGAGAAAGGGGAACCCTCTTAAACTGTTGGTGGGATGCAAGTTGTTACAGACACTTTGGAAAGCAGTATGACGGTTTCTCAAAAAGTTAAAAATAGAACTACTTTATAACTCAGCAATTGCACTTCTGGGTCTTTACCCCAAAGATACATTTGTAGTGAAAAGAAGGGGCACATGCACCCCCAACACTCATAGCAACAATGTCTACAATAGCCAAACTGTGGAAAGAGCTGAGATGTCCTTCATCAGACAAATGGATAAAGAAGATGTGGTCCATATATACAATGGAATCTACTCATCAATCAGAAAGGATGAATAACCATCATTTGCATCAACATGGATGGAACTGGAGGGGATTATGCTAGTTTTACTTATATGTGGAACATAAGGAATTGCATAGAGGACATTAGGAGAAGGAAGGAAAAATGAAAGGGGGGAATCAGAAGGGGAGAAGAACAATGAGAAACTAAGGGCTCTGGGAAACAATCTGAAGGTTTCAGAGGGGAGGGGAGTGAGGGGATGGATTAGTCCAGTGATGGACATTAAGGAGGGCATGTACTACGATGAGCACTGGATGTTATACAGAAAGAATGAATCATGGAACGCTACATCAAAAACTCATGAAGTACTGTACAATGATTAACATAACATAATAAAAAAAAATAAAAGAGAAGAATCATAGTCTTTATTGTAATGTATAGTAGCATATTCAGGTCTCTGGATTTGGCTGTGGTTCAATTCTATTTGGGGGGAATCAAACATTTCTGAAGCCTTGGCTTCTCTACCTTTCTTCTTTCTTTCTTCTTTCTTTCTTTCTTTCTTTCTTTCTTTCTTTCTTTCTTTCTTTCTTTCTTTCTTTCGGTGTGTATCTTCTATAGGCAATTTCTGCAAAATTACCCCCTTTCTTTCTTTTTTCTTTTTAAAAAGATAGGGATCACAAGTAGGCAGAGCAGCAGGCAGAGAGAGAGGAGGAAGCAGGCTCTCCACAGAGCAGAGAGCCCAATGTGGGGCTCGATCCCAGGACCCTGAGATCATGACCCGGAGCTGAAGGCAGAGGCTTTAACCCACTGAGCCACCCAGGTGCCCCTACCCCCTTTCTTGATGTGGAATTTGTTATAAGGAATACTTTTCATTGTGGCATAGCACAGTGATTAGCATGATGGTGTGATTGTGCCTCTGTTTTGGCACTGATCTGAAAACCATGGAGTTTTCACAAGATAGCTTATCCTCAAACAATGGCTTTGGCCACCCCAACCTTTTGTTTTGTTTAGTTTTGTTTTTCAGAGGTAGTTTTATAAGACATGGCAATACAGTGATAAAGTATATCCATAACTTTTAAAATCAGTCATTTAGAAGGATGACAGGTGTTATCTGGACCTTGTTACTGGAGTTCCTTATTTTTTGTATTCTGAGGATCAGACTAAAGAAAAGTTAAATGTAGAAAACCCAACTGACGGATTGCTGTGGAACTTTATGCCTAAACCATAATTTTTCAGTCATCAACCTTTGGAAATCTAAGATCATTGCTTTTGTGATTGAAAAGTATTATAGTGTGGTATGTTATATTCAGTTTGTTCAAAGTACTTTTTAAAAAGTATCATAGGTAGGATATATTCCCATATGTCCCATTGTCATAAATTGCAATCTTTGAAGGTAACATAGGCTACTGCTAAAAGAAGATAAGCAATAAAAGTCAAGAATCCAGTCTGCATTAGTTCAGCAAATGCAATCCTTTCCACCCTCACCACCACCCTTCCTTCCCAAATTTTGCTTTATCTACCTAGAGGTAGAGATAATATTATACATATGATTAAACTTTTGAAAGATTTTCTATATATCAGTGCATTTATGGGAACCAACACCTTCTAGGTCCATGAATATAACACCCAATCATACTTTCTATTGACTCCGACATAGATAAAAATGCCAATAGGTGCAAAGTGCACGATGGACTTTCTTTGAAATATTATTGTTGTGAGTTCTCCAAGTCTTTTATGGAATAATAACTCTTTTAAAACAAGTACAGTGGGAGAGGAGTCAAGATGGTGGAGAAGTATCAGGCTGAGACGACATCAGGTGGCAGGAGATTAGATAGCTTATCAAAACATTGAGAACACCTACAAATCCAACAGGAGAGCAAAGAGAAGAAGAGCAACAATTCTAGAAACAGAAAATCGGCCACTTTCTGAAAGGCAGGACCAACTGAGAAGTGAATCCAAAGCAATGGGACGATAGACTGCAGGGGGAGGGGCCAGCTCCAAGCAAGCAGTGGAACAATGGAGCACAAAATCAGGACTTTTAAAAGTCTGCTCCACTGAGGGACATTGCTCCAGAGGCCAAACCAGGGTGAAGCCCACGCAGGGTCAGCGTGGCCCCAGGTCCTGCGGGGTCACAGAAGGATCAGGGGTGTCTGAGTGTTGCAGAGCTCACAGGTATTAGAATGGGGAAGCCAGCTACAGAGACAGCAGAGGAGTGGGCTCTCAACTTGGGGTTACCTTGAACCATAATCTGTGGTGCAGGCAACTTTTCTGTGAGTGGGTCCCCACAAGATCCAGGGAGACCCCACCTGGAAGAGCTCAGGGATCTGTGGGGTTCAGAGACTCCAGGCTGATCTGTGTCCCAGAGACAGAGATTCTTGGTCACAGGCTGGGTGAGCTCAGAGCATGGCTGTAGGCTGGGGAGATGGGAGTGATTGAGTACTTTTCTCTGAGGGCGCACTGAGGAGTGGGGCCCCGAGCTCTCGGCTCTTTAGGGCTGGAGATTGGGGAGCCACCATTTTCATTCCTGTCCTCCAGAACTCTATGGAAAGCATTCAGGGAACAAAAGCTCCAGAAAGCGAACCCGAGTGGATTACTTAGCCTGGCCCCTGGCAAGGGCGGTGTAATTCCACTTTGGGCAAAGACACCTGAGAATCACTACAACAGGCCCCTCCCCCAGAAGATCAACAAGAATCCAGCCAAAACCAAGTTAACTTACCAAGGAGAACAGCAGAATTCCAGAGGAGGAGAAAGCAAAGGATGGAATTCATGGCTTTCTCCTCATGATTCTTTAGTCTTGCAGTTAATTAATTGCTTTTAATTATATTTTTTTTCCTCTGCTAATTTTTTTAACTTTTACCTTTTTCTCTTTTAACATTTTTTTTAAAAGATTTTATTTATTTATTTGACAGAGAGAAATTACAAGTACACTGAGAGGCAGGCAGAGAGAGAGAGAGAAGGAAGCAGGCTCCCTGCTGAGCAGAGAGCCCGATGTGGGACTCGATCCCAGGACCCTGAGATCATGACCTGAGCCGAAGGCAGCGGCTTAACCCACTGAGCCACCCAGGCGCCCCCTCTTTTAACATTTTAAAACTAGTTTATCTTAATAATACTTTTTATAAAAAAAGTAATAATAATCTTTTCTGAACATTCATTCTTATAGTCATATTTTATCCTTTATTGTATCTAACTTTATTTTTTGTATACACATAGGGCTTTTTCTTCAAAACATTTGGGGTATAACTTCTTCTAATAGATCAATAAACACGCTAAATCTAGCTCTGGGCTTGTTTTAGTCTCCAGCCTGAACAAATTCTCTCCACTTTCTTTTTCTTTATTCTCCCAACCAAGTTACTTTATCAACTCTTTTTTTTAGAAATTTAAAACATTTTTTTCATCTTTATAAGCATATTCCATCCCTTCATTGTGTTTACCCTTATATATGTTTTTCATTCTTTAAAATTTTGGGAGATAGTTTCTTCTAAGAGACCGAAATATTACCAAAATTAGGTGGGTGACTCCGTTCTAGTCACCAGTCTAATATATATATATATATATAGAAGGTCAGAAAAAAAATTATAAAGAGAAAACAAATAAAGAAAAAATATAAAAAAGAAATATAATATATATATATATTTATAAAGAGAAAACAAATAAAGAAAAAATATAAAAAAGAAATATATATATATATAATATATATATATATATATTTCTTTTTTATATTTTTTCTTTATTTGTTTTCTCTTTATAATTTTTTTTCTGACCTTCTTTTTATCCCCTTTCTCCCCCCACAATTTGGGGTCTCCTTTGATCTGGTTAAAACACATTTTCCTGGGATCTTTGCCACCTTTTAATATTTCATTTGCTCCTTCATATATATATATATATATATATATATATATATATATATATATTTAATTTTTATTTGACAGACAGAGATCACCAGTAGGCAGAGAGCCAGGCAGAGAGAGAGAGAGGGAAGCGGGCTCCCTCTGAGCAGAGAGCCCGATGCGGGGCTCGATCCCAGGACCCTGGGATCATGACCTGAGCTGAAGGCAGCGGCTTTAACCCACTGATCCACCCAGGCGCCACTCCTTCATATATTCTTATCTGAACAAAATGACAAGGCAGAAAAACTCACCACAAAAAAAAGAACAAGAGGCAGTGCCAAAGGATAAGGACCTAATCAATATGGACATTGGTAATATGTCAGATCTAGAGTTCAGAATGATGATTCTTAAGATTCTAGCCAGGCTCAAAAAGGCATGGGAGATATTAGAGAAACCCTCTTGGGAGATATAAAAGCCCTTTCAGGAGAAATAAAAGAACTAAAATCTAACTGAGTTGAAATTTTTAAAAAAGCTATTAATGAGGTACAATAAAAAAAATGGAAGCTCTTACTGCTAGGATAAATGAGGCAGAAGAAAGAATTCGTGATATAGAAGAACAAATGACAGAGAAAAAAGAAGCTGAGCAAAAGAGAGACAAACAACCACTGGACCACAAGGGGAGAATTTGAGAGATAAGTGATGCCATAAGACGAAACAACATTGGAATAATTGGGATTCCAGAAGAAGAAGAAAGAAAGAGGGAAGTAGAAGGTATATTTGAGAGAATTATTGTAGAGAATTTCCCTAATATGGCATAAGGAAAAAGCATCAAAATCCAGGATGTGCAGAGAACCCCCCTCAAAATCAATAAGAATAGGTCCACACCCCATCACCTAATACTAAAATTTACAAGTCTTAGCGACAAAGAGAAAATATTGAAAGCAGCCTGGGAAAAGAGTCTGTAACATACAATGGTAAAAACATTAGATTGGCAGGGGACTTATCCACAGAGTCCTGGCAGACCAGAAAGAACTGGCACAATAGATTCAGAGCACTAAATGAGAAAAACATGCAGCCAAGAATACTATATCCAGCTAGGCTATCATTGAAATTAGAAGGAGAGATAAAAAGCTTCCAGGATAAACAAGAACTGAAATAATTTGCAAACACCAAACCAGCTCTATTGAAAGGGGTCCTCTAAGCAAAAAGAGACCCTAAAAGTAGTAGATCTGAAAGGAACAGAGACAATGTACAGTAACAGCCACCTTACAGGCAATAAAATGGCACTAAATACATATTTCTCAATAATTACTCTGAATGTAAATGGGCTAAATGCCCCAGTCAAAAGACACTGGGTATTAGAATGGATAAAACAAAACAAAACAAAAAATCAATATGCTGCCTACAAGAAACTCATTTTAGACCTGAAGACACCTCCAGATTTAAAGTGAGGGGGTGGAAAACAATTTACCATGCTGATGGACATCAGAAGAAAGCTGGGGTGGCAATCCTTATACAAGATCAATTAGATTTTAAGCCAAAGACTACAATAAGAGATGAGGAAGGACACTATATCATACTCAAAGGGTCTGTCCAACAAGAAGATCTAACAATTTTAAATATCTATTTCCCTTACATGGGAGAAGCCAAATATATAAACCAATTAATAACAAAATCAAAGAAACACATCAGCAATAATACAATAATAGTAGGGGACTTTAACACTCCCCTCACTGAAATGGACAGATGGCACAAGCAAAAGATCAACAAGGAAATAAAGGCTTTAAATGACATACTGGACCAGATAGACGTCACAGATATATTCAGAACATTTCATCCCAAAGCAACAGAATACACATTCTTCTCCAGTGCACATGGAACATTCTCAGGAATAGATCACATCCTGGGTCCTAAATCATGTCTCAACCAGTATCAATAGATTGAGATAATTCCCTGCATATTTTCAGACCAAAATGCTCTGAAGCTAGAACTCAATCACAAGAGGAAAGTTGGAAAGAACCCAAATACATGAAGATTAAACAGCATCTTTCTAAAGAATGAATGGGTCAACCAGGAGATTAAAGAATTGGGAAAATTCATGGAAACAAATAATAATGAAAACACAACAGTTCAAAATCTGTGGGACACAGCAAATGCAGTCCTGAGAGAGGAAAATATATAGTGATATAAGCCTTTCTCAAGAAACAAGAAAGGTCTCAAATACACAATCTAACCCTGCACCTAAAGGACCTGGAGAAAGAACAACAAAGAAAGTCTAAACCCAGCAGAATAGGAGAAATAATAAAGATCAGAGCAGAAATCAATGAAATAGAAACAGACAAACAAAAAAAAAAAACCAATAGAACAAATCAACAAAACTAAGAGCTGGTTCTTTGAAAGACTTAATAAGATTGAGAACCCCCTGGCCAGACTTATCAAAAAGAAAAGAGAAAGGACCAAAAAAATAAAATCACGAATGAAAGAGGAGAGATCACAACCAACACCAAAGAAATACAAACTAAGAACATACTATGCACAACTCTATGCCAGCAAATTTGACATTCTGGAAGAAATGGATGCATTCCTAGAGACATATAAACTACCACAACTGAACCAGGAAGAAATAAAAAACCTGAACAGACCCATAAACAGTAAGGAGATTTAAACAGTCATCAAAAATCTCCAAACATACAGAAGCCCAGGGCCAGACAGCTTCCCAGAGGAATTCTACCAAACATTTAAAGAATTGATTCCTTTTCTCCTGAAACGGTTCCAAAAGATATAAATGGAAGAAAAACTTCCAAACTCATTTTATGAGGCCAGCATCACCTTGATCCCAAAACCAGACAAGGAGCCCATCAAAAAAGAGAATTACAGGGGCACCTGGGTGGCTCAGTGGGTTAAAGCCTCTGCCTTCAGCTCAGGTCATGATCCCAGGGTCCTGGGATCGAGCCCCGCATTGGGCTCTCTGCTCAGCGGGGAGCCTACTTCCCCCTCTCTCTTTGCTTGCCTCTCTGCCTATTGGTGATTTCTGTCTGTCAAATAAATAAATAAAATCTTAAAAAAAAAAAAAGAGAATTACAGACCAATATTCTTGATGAACACAGATGCAAAAAATTCTCACCAAAATACTAGCCAATAGGATCCAACGGTACATTAAAAGGATTATTCACCAAAACCAGTGGGATTTATTCCAAGGCATCAAGGTTGATTCAACATCCACAAATCATTCAATGTGATACAATACATTAATAAAAGAAAGAATAAGAACCATAAGATAGTCTCAATAGATGCTGAAAAAGCATTTGACAAAGTACAGCATCCCTTCCTGATCAAAACTCTTCAAAGTGTAGGGTTAGAGGGCACATACCTCAATGTTATCAAAGCCATATATGAAAACCCCCCACAAATATCATTCTCAATGGAAAAAAACTGAAAACTTTTCCGCTAAGGTCAGGAACATGGCAGGGATGTCCATTATCACCACTGCTATTCAACATAATACTAGAAGTCCTAGCCTCAGCAATCAGACAACAGAAAGAAATTAAATGCATCCAAATTGACAAAGAAATCAAACTATCAAGGTAAATTGGCACATAATATAGTGAACTCATTTTAATGTGTTATAGTCTACTTTGGACATCTATCAAGTAGAGTTTATGGGGAAAGCATAAAATTAACCACAGTATAGTAAGAAAATAAATGTTCTACAGCTTTAGAAACAAAAAGATTTTGAATTACAGAAGACAAAGCTGGGGAGATGCAAAAACATATTGGGCTCTTAACAGATTTATTCTTTCTACAGTCCAATGTATTCAAGTAAAAGAAAAATATATATATCCATCATTATGGAGCCTAAGTGCTTTTGCAATTCTTGAGAGTTAAGGCAAAACTTGTTTGTGACATTTTGAAAATTATTAAGATAAAAGTAAATTAAAAGCTTATTCAAAAGAATACAATTAGAGCAACTTTAGCATTTATTGTTGACTTCTCCCTCCTAACCTATGCTGGTATTATTTCATATATACAGAAAAACTCAATGTAATATGAATACCATTTAATTCTGCCTAGTATTATTTGTGTATATAGGTTTGAAAACCTTTTCTTACCCAGAATTTATTTCCTCACTGTGCACCACCACTATAAAGATGAGATGGTAGATATTATCATGGCAGATTGGCATTTGCAGAAATTTTTCACAGAAGGGAAAAATGGTTTAGGGGATTCAGGAAAATCAATGATGTTTACAAAAAACAAAAAAGAATGGCAAGTAGGATTTCAAATTAAGCATGGCAGATTATAGAAAAATATTAGCCTATGATTTCTCCTAAAAATTATAGGGATATTTCAAAAGACATAAGCTTACAATAAAAATTAACAAGAGAGGTGACCAGAGGAATAAAATTTTGGATGCTGGAAAGCTTACAAACAAGTAATACCTCTTTTTAGAAACCACAAGAAAGCCTAAACCTAAACTGAAAATGGGGAAAGAGAAACACAGTTCAATTTATATTGTCAAACTTTACATTAAGAAACAATTAGATTAACCAATTGTACTTTTCTTCTCAATGTACTGAAGAACCAGCCTTCCCACACCTTGACAGATGATTGGGAATTTATTCTGTTTAGAGGGTAAATAGAGGATGTGGGTAGGGAACACCAATTATAATTGTGGATTGGGCACTGTACTGAAAACAGAATTAGTTGAATATTGGGATTCCTAGCAATTTTCCCCTTCTTCATCTCTCATAAACATAATTATCTAGAGAACATATCTGAAGGTTTTTTGTGTGTGTTTTTTTTTTAAATCTAATCATTATAACAGAAAAGACCTAAAAATATTGAAATCAGGGATTCTTCAAAGAAATGACTCAAGCAGAATACCTTAAAATGAAACATGGAGGCTCAGAGCTTTTAATTGGCTTTTTAGTTTCTCATTCTTCAATATGAATAGATAGCCAAAGTTGACCAGAAATTTGAGGAAAATCTCTAATATGAATGACAGAGACCAAAACAACATATAAGCACATGTACAAAAGTTGAAAAAAAGGAACTGTGGAGAAAACAACTATGCAGTGAAATATATAATATGAAAAAAATCTCATGAAACAATAACAAGTTTTACACACACACACACACACACACACACACACACACACATACACGGCATTCAGGCAATAAGAAAGGCATCTCAGAAATTTAAAAATATAGCAGAAATAAAGACACTAAAAGTAATAGAATGTTTTTAAAAAGTCACTGGAAATCTTTCAGAATGTAGGATAAAAAGAGAAAATAATAGGAAAGGGAGAGAAAGGTAAAAAATTAGGAGATCATTACAGGAAGTCCAACACTTGAATATTAAGACATTTTAGAAAAAAAAAAAAACTGTTGTGAAGAAAATTAAAGAAATAAGCCAAGAAAAGTCCCCACTCCTAAAAGACATCAATCTTCAGATTGAAAGGTCCCACTGACAAAGTACATCACTATGAAATTTCAGGATACATGATACAAAGAGAAAAATCCTACAAGCTTTCTGAGAGAATGAACTGGACTCAGAATGATAAAAAAAGCTCTCAGTAGCCATATTGAAAACTAGAAGGTAATGGGACAAATCTTTAAATTGTTAAGAGAAAATTATTTTGAACCTAGAAAGCTACACCTAACCAAACTGTTGATCAAGCGTGAGGATACAAAAATTACATTTTCAAACTTGAAAAATCTTAAAAAATATCCTCCTTTGAGTGTGAGTTACAGGCTTCCATGGAATGAATAAGTCATGGGAATAAAAGGCACAGCTTAGAGAATATAGTCAATGATATTGTAATAGCGTTGTATAATGACAGGTGCTAACTACACTTGTGGTGGGTGTAGCATAAATGTAGAAACTTGTTGGATCAGTATGTTATATACCTGAAACTAAAGTAACATTGTGTTTCAAGATATATATATATATAAAATCAACTATATTTGAAACTATTTTTTAAATCCCCCTTTCCTATACATTTTTCCAAAAAGTAAGTAGGTCATATCTTCTACCAAAATAGAGAAGTAAATCAAGGAAGGGGAAAGCTGGTAAGAAAATCACATGGACTCCAACTTAGAAGAGAAGCAAAGTATGATGGTTACCAGCAGTCTTGATATAATCTACTCTAAAGGATGTAAGAGAGGTTTTCACAAGAAAATAAAATTGATAGGATACTTGATATATCTTAATGTATTAAAGGAGATTTTAATTTTTTATTTAAAAAATTTTTTTAAAGATTTTATTTACTCATTTGACAGAGAGAGAGACTGTGAGAGAGGGAACACAAGCAGTGGGAGTGGCAGAGGCAGAAGCAGACTTCCTACTGAGCAGGGAGACTGATGTGGGGCTTGATCCCTGTACCCTGAGATCATCACCTGAGCCGAAGGCAGACGCTTAACGACTCAGCCACCCAGATGCCCCTAAAGAATTTTAAATGGGAAAGAATACACATAAAGAAAACTAAGTGAAAAAACAAAGACAATTAGTAACTACGAATTTTGATTTAATCAAATGATGTAACTGTTAGGGAAGAATAGGAAAATAGGAAAAGAGTTTGCTTACATATTTGTGTTAGATTGAGGATAATAAAAGAGTGAAATCTTATTTTCCACATTAGGGTATCAGTAGAAAACTAAAAACTACCAAAGAAACAATATAATGCATTTTCCAATGCAATAGGTACTATTCATATGTGGCTATGGAGTACTTGAAATGTGGCTAGTCCAACTTAGGAATTAATTTTTTAGTTAATTTTTTTATTGTTTTAATTTAATCATTAAAATTTAAAGATATTTTACTCAATTCAGTTACTGAAAGCTTTTCAGTTTGCCTGGAACAATGTGAGCATGTGAATCTTCTTTTTCAAATTACAGGGAACCTAACAGAGATCAAACATCTCTGATGAAAATGTAACATCTAAATAGAGATGTGGTGAAAATGTAAACAAAACTGGGTTTCAAAAGGTAAGTATGAAAATGAAAAGAATGTAAAATATCTCATTAATTTTTTATATTGAATTTTTTATTTTTTATATTTTATTTTGAAATGGTAATATTTTGGATAAATTATGTAAGATATTTTTTACCTTTTTAAAACTTTTAACAATGTTAAAACATTTATAATTCACATACATGGTTTTCATTATGCTTCTATTGGACAATGCTGATTTAGACTAATTGCATTACAACCTTAAGTATTATAAGAATCCACTAAAATAAATGAAAGTTATTTCCACAGAGCAATATATAGGATATGGAGGAGGTCAAGGGACCATTGTTATTCATGATATTTTAGAATCGTAGTATATAACATTATGGAATTATTATTTTATTACTATAGAAATATGTTGTATTAATTGAATCTTTAATCCTTGCACATGTATAGTTTTGACAAACAAACAAAAAAACAAGAGTGAAAAACCAAATTCTTAACATTTTTGCAGCTTCACAGGACCATATCTATTTTCATTTTCACTTGATATTTGGAGATAGGAAAACATCACAAATAATGTTTTCAAAAGAACCGAAATACCAAGAAACTACCCAGTACCAACAGACCATGTGTCCACACTGCCATCTCCCTCTGTGCATTAGCTAGCCAGCTGTACTTTATACTTTTTTCCCCTCATAGGAATGAGTTGAGGCTCAAGAACTAAAGGTACAAAAACCACTGGGTGTGGTGCACGAACGATGAATTTTGGAAGACTGAAAAAATTAAATTTAATTAAAAAAATTCAATTTTCTGTATCCTTTCAACAGTTGTTGGACATTTGGGCTCTCTCCATAGTTTGGCTATTGTTGATAATGCTGCTATGCACACCAGGGTGCATGTACCCCTTCGAATCTGTATTTTTGTATCCTTTGGGTAAATACTTAGTGTAATTGCTGGATCATAGGGTAATTCTATTTTTAACTTTTTATATACAATGGAATATTATTCATCCATCAAAAAGAATGAAATCTTGTCATTCACAATGACATGGATGGAGCTACAGAGCATTATGTTAAGAGAAATAAATCAGGGAAAGACAAATATCATATGACCTAATTCAATCATATGTGGAATTTAAGAAAGAAAACAGATGAACGTATAGGAAGGGGGAAAAGGGGAGGGAAAGGGAGAGAAGGAAATAAGGGATAAGTGACTCTTAACAACAGAGAACAAACTGAGGGTTGATGAAGGGAGGTGGGTGAGGGATGGGCTAGATGGGTGATCTATTAAAGAGGGCACTTTTTGTGATGAACACTGGATGTTGTATATGAGTGATGAATCACTGAATTCTATTCCAGAAACCAATATTATTATTATGATTAGTTAAGAATTATTTTGCCAACTAACAAAATTTAAATGAAAAAAATTCCGTTTTCTGAAACTTTCAAGCAGTATAAACAAAACCCTATGACAGTTTTTCATTAAGGTATGAAACTTTTCTCTCTCCAACCTACAAATAATCTACAATCCTATTCTGGGAAACCATAGAATATTTTTGAAAATCAACTATCATTGCTAATCAAGAAAGCAGCCAGCAATGTTGAGGATCTGCCACTCAAGTGAGAAATAGGTTGGATTTGTGATGTTTCTGGTCAGCTTTAGTACTCTAATCATTAGAAATAATTTTTAAAAAATTTTCCTTCAGTATTATTAGTATTCCCCCCAAAAAAGAAGTGACAATTTGTAGTTCAGCTAACAGGTACCACAATGCATTGGAAATAACAGTCTCCTAAAGAGTTGCCAGGTATAGTCTGAGGGGGAATGAAAAAAATTCACATGGGAAAATGGAGGAAAATGAGAAAAAATCTTTCTTCTTTTCTCTCCCCTTCTTGTCAAACCCACCTCTCCATTCAGGATAATTGTTATAATAATGAAAATAAGCTTATCCTTTTCGTCTCTGCATGTATTTGAAATAGATTTTACCTAAATCCCATTTACATTTTTGTGTTCATTTTAATACTTGACCTCTATATATTCAGACTGATTTTAATACTTAAAAGGGAAGAAAACTTTAGAGGTCCCAAAAGGAGAATCAAGAAGATGACGAAAAAGTCAAAATGGTAAAGCTTATCCAGGCTAGTGTAAAATGACAGAGGCAACTGGCTTTCAGCGAAACAAGTTGGGAATAGTGCAAATACAGGACAGAGAATCTATCAGAGAGAGATTCTGATCAGTGAAGGTCATTAACATTTGGAATACTCTACTACTACAGAGGTTGTACAATTTCCTTTTTTGATAGCTTTCAGCAACAGGATAAATGTGTATTTTTATAGAGGATTTTATATGGCGTTTAAAAAATTTAAGGAAAAAAAATTTAAGGAAATTAATTACATGGCCTTTTTAAAGGTCTTTTTCAGCCATAGGAGTCTCTAATCATTTCCTCAATTGAAACTACTTATTGAATACCCATCATAGGCCAAACATTATGCTAGGCTTTGGAAAGACAGTGGAGAACAAGGAAAAAATATCCCACATTACTGGAGCATTTTAAATGTTTTCCTATGGTTTATGAAGGAACTGGCTAAGTAATCTCTAATATTCTTTCAGCTTAAACATTCAAGAATAAATTTACCTGGTCATTTCTTGTCAGTGGCAGAGAGAGGATAACTTATAAAGCCAGTTCTAGTATTTATTTATTTATTTATTTATTTATTTTTATTTATTTATTTTACAGACAGAGATCACAAGTAGGCAGAGAGGCAGGCAGAGAGAGAGAGAGAGAGAGAAAGGGAAGCAGACTTCTCGCGGAGCAGAGAGCCCGATGCGGGGCTCGATCCCAGGACCCTGAGATCATGACCCGAGCCGAAGGCAGCAGCCCAAACCACTGAGCCACCCAGGCGCCCCCAGTTCTAGTATTTACCGTAAAGATACAGATGTAGTGAAAAGAAGGGCCATCTGTACCCCAATGTTTATAGCAGCAAGGGCCACGGTCACCAAACTGTGGAAGGAACCAAGATTTCCTTCAACGGACGAATGAATAAGGAAGATGTATGTGGTCCATATCCACTATGGAATATTATGCCTCCACCAGAAAGGATGAATACCCAACTTTTGTAGCAACATGAACAGGACTGGAAGAGATTATGCTGAGTGAAATAAGTCAAGCAGAGAGAGTCAATTATCATATGGTTTCACTTATTTGTGGAGCATAACAAATAACACGGAGGACATGGGGAGATGGAGAGGAGAAGGGAGTTGAGGGAAATTGGAGGGGGAGGTGAACCATGAGAGACTATGGACTCCAAAAAACAACCTGAAGGTTTTAAAGCGGCGGGGGGTGGGAGGTTGGGAGAGCCAGGTGGTGGGTATTAGGGAGGGCATATATTGCATGGAGCACTGGGTGTGGTGCAAAAACAATGAATACTGCCACGCTGAAAAGAAATAATTAATTAAATCATTTAAATTAATTAATTAATTAAATTAATTAGTTGACTTAATTAAATTAATTTAAAAAAGAAAGCCAGTTCTAAGACTAACCAATAAGTAGATTTTATTAATTGTAATTTCTTAATTTCTTGACTTCTTTGTCCAAAAAAGTTAATGTTTGGAAAATTGTTCACTTTAAAATCTATTAAGGTGTGATATTTAGAAATCTAAAAGGACTTTATGGTTTGAAATACTTAATAATCATGGCTTTAGCTTCCAAACCTGGAAATATGTATGTGTCCCTTAGAAGTCACTGACAAATATTTCTCAAAATCATCTTATCAGTGCTGGAATACTTGCGTAAAGCAGACTTCTTAGAGTTATGGCATATGCAAATTTCATCATATTGCTCTTCAACCTCCTACTTTCATTTTGAAGAAGAAAATACTCTATTTGAAACAGTTCTTCAAAAAGGATGGAGGCAGACCAACATGGTAACAATCAGCTCACAGAACTCTAAAAAGCAAGGCAGGATAAAATCTATCATAGCAGACAAATTTCCATGTTGTCATCTCTGGAGCAGAATTTTCAGGGGATCAGGACACCTTTATGGTCTGCTCTGATAAGGCTTGTCCTCACATTTTCCCTTTTTTTCCCTCACTGAAAACAAGAAGTAAGACCAATGTGGAAAATACCCAGCCACTAAGCGGTCTTAGAAAACTTGATATGGGGGCCTGGGAGAGAAGCCAAGTTTCCCTGGTTCTATTTTTCACAGAATTTGTTGTATCCCACATGGAGGCATTGTGATAAAAGAAAGATGGGGCTGTCCCTCAGATGTGTCATCTTCCAGGAAATGCTTATTCAGTATAAACTACTCTCTGGGTAAACAAATACTATCCTGCCCTCCCCTTCTCCCACTTCAAAACAAAAACAAAAACAGTAATAACTGTTAAAGGTTTGTCTCCATTCTACATAGAGTGAAAAATATCAGAGAAACCAGTTTACTAGGAAATATTTGGGGAGGGGTTCAGATAATCCTACCATCCTGGCACACAACAGATCCTAGGCTAGTGAGCAGAAGCCTGTTCACTTAGGAGCCAAATTGTTTGGGTTCAGTTCTTAGCTCTGTCACTTACTATTGTGTTGTCCCAGGCAACATCTCCTAGTGCCTCATTTTCCTCAAGTTTAAAGCAAAGATAATAATTGTATGTTATGGCGCGCCTGGGTGGCTCAGTGGGTTAAAGCCTCTGCCTTTGGCTCAGGTCATGATCCCAGGGTCCTGGGATAGAGCCCCGCATCAGGCTCTTTGCTTGGCAGGGAGCCAGCTTCCCCCTCTCTCTCTGCCTGCCTCTCTGCCTACTTGTGATCTCTGTCTGTCAAATAAATAAAATCTTTTAAAAAATTGTATGTTATGAGCTAAATTGTGCCTACTCCCTGTCCCTGTTTTTGTATATTGAAGTTCTGACACCCAGTACTTCTGAATGTAATTTCATTTGGAGAAAAGACCTTTAAAGAAGTGATTAAGTTAAAATGGGGCCATTAGAGTGGGGTCCTAATCCAATATGACTGTGTATAAGAGGAAGAAACACCAGGGGTGCACATGTGCAGAAGAGAGACCATCTGAACAGGCAATAAAAAGGTGGTCATCTGAAAGTCAAGGAGAGAAGCCTCAGAGGAAACTAACCCTGACAATGCCTTGAACTTTTAGTTTCCAGAACTTTTAGAAAATTAATTTCTGTTTAAGCTTCCCACTCTGTAATATTTTGTTATGGCAATTCTAACAAACTAATACATAGTATTTATGCTCATAAGGTTGCTATGAGAATTTAATTAGTTAATTCATATAAAATGCCCCAGATGAAAGCTGGCACATAATAACACTATATGTTAGCTAGTAAGTGGAACAACAACAACAAAAGGGACAATCTTTGCAATATATAGTATAATTTAAAGCCATCAGTCCATTGGCCCCTGATCTTACTTGGGACAGGGCATCTGGCCTCCTCCTGTCCATTTTGATAAAGATATGGATGAAAGTAAACCCCAGATTATGTCCTGAATGGGATTTTAGATTCTAGGTGCCCTGATAGGAATGTTGTGACTGGTTCTCTGGTAGGCATAGGAAAATATGTTCAGCATTACGCTTTAAAGAGGTTATTTCACTAAGAAGTTTGCTTTTTTATTTCTAGGGTTATGAATCATTCCTGTGAACATCGATTTAACTTTATTATGTACCATCATAACCTATCAGTTTGTAATAACACAAGTTTTATAGATTCTACATATCAGACACTGTTGAATATAAAAATGTAATGATTTGAACATATGCAAATTAATTTTTTTCTACCTCTATTAGATGAAAAATGTACTAGGCTAAGCAAAACATAGGTAAGTTTTACAGGAACTTATCTATTTTAATGAATGAGTATTGCTTATTATTCAGGAGCCAGTGATGGAGCACATTTTCTATTAACCTAATGAAGATGCTTTATACCTATAGTATTTAGAAACACTGATCCCCTATAATAATGCTTTCCTTCTAGAGACCATTAAAATGATTGCTTCGTGCCTTTCTAGAAGTCTGAGAATGAGATAGCAAGTCCCATTCTGATGTGAACAATATAAAATGGTTGCCTGTTTCCAAAACTCCCCGGTCTTCAGTCTATCAAGATATCTCAAAGATAGGATTGCTAGAACTCTCTAACTGCAAATAGATAGCTGGACAAGCTTTCCTTGAATGACCCATTATCATTTCACCTCTCCAAATATCAATTACCCTAACTAAAAGATAAACATAATAATCCCCACCCCAATTTAATGTGTTGTTTACAAGACAAAGTAAAATCATGGATAACAAACACTAATCTTTATTGGGCACTTAAGTATTGAACTTCGTAATTCTCTGCATATACTACCTCACTTGCTGTAAAGTGTGTAAACCTGGTGATTCACAGACCTGTACCCCTGGGGATAAAAATATATGTTTATAAAAAATAAAAAATTATATAAAAAAAAACCTCAAAATAACACCATGAGGTAGATACAATTATTATACTACTTTATATAACCCATGTTTTACAGAGGAATAAGCCGATACTTAAGTAAGTTAACTAATATGCCTGAGGTTCACATAGAGTATACATAACTCCAGGACTAGAATTCAATTCTCAGCTCAAAGGTCAACTTCTCAGAGTCTTCTGTACATTTCTACTCTAAAGTAGTGATTACCCTGCACAGGTCATTCGCTGTCATATCACTCATCATTTCATTTTATTTTCTTTATAGTGTTCATCATCATCTAAAACTCATATTCATTTGTTTTCTTCTTTGTTTCTCTTCCCCGAATGAAATATAAACACTTTGAGATTAGGGAGTTGGCCTGTCTTGTGTACCACTGTGTCCCCAGTGTCTAGAACAGTGCCTGGCATAGAGCAGGATAGAATATTTGTTGAATGACTTGATACCTCCCTTCATGGCATGAAACTCCATGGTAAACTGGAAAATTTTAGTTAACTGCAAGTCATTGTTATCATTACCCAAGCTTGGTTAGTTAATCATAATAGTGGGGCCTGGGAAAATCCAGGTAATGTTTTAATTGGTGATAAGGCTTGGACACCCTACTCTAGTGAGTAATCTCTAAGTAGGATTTTGCAGTCAGGGGCAGGAGGGCTCCTGAGAAGTATTGAAAATAAATATTTCACTATATTTCAATTTAACCTATGCTATATTCAAAGGACTGAAAAGTCCTTTTATTTTGGTGAGAAACAATTATGGGAAAAATCACCCTCTCTGAACCTCAGAAATCACTAAATTAGGGGAAAATATCTGTCCTGTAGAAGTTCACAGAATCAATAAAATCAAATGAGATAATACATATGAAAGTGCTTTGTAAAATTTAAAGTCCTGGAATACATAGGTAAGGTGGTATTATGAAGTTAATTTCATCTACTTAGGTTTCCATTTCAAATGGATAGTATACAATTTATTTCCTGGAAAGTCTTTCCATAATAATATTATTATAAAAATTCTCCAAATGACATTGGTTTGCGGCATCAAACTCAGAGCTAGAAGCTTTGGTCTTTGCAGAGATGCAAGTGTGAGAGATTTAACTGTGGTAGTCTCTGTGCAGGGAATTTGAGAAGACTGCAAGGTGGTTAATCTAGGGTGGAAGGCAGATTTACTTTTCATTATGCACTGTTTTTGTACTGTTAGAGATTTTTTTAAAAGTTAAACACTTACAAGATATCTAAAAGAAAACACATGAAACAAAGAAGCAATAAGATTATATATTAACATGATTATAATAGTTATATAATTTAAGTTTTCAGCTGAAAGGAGGCACAACTCCCACTCTATATTCTTCAACTGCAAGTTCCATGCTCATTTTTACCCTGATAGTTATAGTAAACACTTTGAGGGGCAGCTGCCTACCTCAGAATTTTCCCTTTTCTAAAAATGACCCTGCATATAAACTAGTCACTCCTATCTTCTTGTCCAAAGCTGACTGACTCAGGGGTAGATGTTAAAATTAAAAAGCACTGCCCTAGAAGGAAGATTCATAAAATGCACCTGATACTTCTCTGCAGCTACCTTTGTCCGTGGCCCCCTTGAGTTGGTTCTTCAGTAATTCTAAGAAATATTCTAGTGACATTTCAGTAAGCACACCTCTTCAGTGCCCACTATCTAAGCTAGCTTCAAGTCAATAGGAATGAAACTCTGTATTTTTAAAAAATTTCCCAGGTGATACCAGTGTTAAAACTAAATACAAAATGGAGACTGGACTTGAGAATGCTCTAAGCAAACAAAACCATCTGAGCTGCATAAGCAAAACTAAATCTATTTTATTTCATTAGCATGAGCAAAACTTAATTTAGATTATTTCCTGTAAATACCTCTGACAATCATAAAAAGAAACTTAAATGATCTTAAAAATGGTATGAGATAATCAAATAATCACTTTTAAATTATCCTCTGCTGTCCAGAAACCTCCATTGTAATAACTAATCACTGTAAATGATGAATAACTTCTTCATTTTCACATTGTAAGCCATTTTATAACTTCATACCCCTAAACTTCACATCAGTTTTTGAATTTGAAAGCACCCAGGGGTGGCTGGTTGGCTTAGTTAGTTGAGTGATAGACTCTTGGTTTCAGCTCAGTTTATGATCTCAGGGTCATGATCTCAGGATTGTGAGATCCAGCCCCACATTAAGTTCAGGGCATTTGGTGCAGTCTGCCTGAGATTCTCTTTCCCTCTTTAGCTCTCTTTTTCTCTCTCTTTCACTTTCAAATAAATACTCTTTTTTTTTTTTAAAGCACCCAGTTTGCAAACCATTCTTACATGGACAATAAACTCTTCCAAAATACTACTTACTGTGGTCTTAACCTCACTTTTCTGGATTTTTTACACCAATATGCATCCAAGGCTGAGAACAGTTACCCTACTCCAATGTTAGGCAAATTTTAATGTGTGTGTGACTCACCTAAAGAATTGCTAAACTACACATTCTTATTCAGTAGGCTTATGGTGGGGCCCAAGATGTTTCATTTCCAGCAATTTCCCAGATTATATCAGTGCCACTGGTGTAGGGGTTGCATTTACATAACAAAGCTCTGCAAGGTTTCTGTTGCTTAAAACCAAAAGAACCTTAATTAATACAGTACCTTTTCTCAGGTTGTAACTCCATCCTGTAAGGGTTTCCCTCTTTTCTGCCTATCTGGACCTTACTAGTTACTCAAAGACCAATTATTACCCTATTTCATTGATAAAGTTTTCTTTAAATCGTTATAACACCCTTTCTCTTTATTGATGGCCGATGGCTCAGATAACCTCCATTGTATAATATGACATCTAATTGTCTTGGATATAGTCCATTTCTCTCCCAAGGAGTGTGTGTTTATAGTCTTTAATATGTTACGAGCACGCTTGTTCGTGCATGTGCGCACACACACACACACACACATCTTTAACCCACCATGACTTTCAGTCTGATAGTGGGAACTTGGCAGGTATTTAATGAATACTTATTAAATTGAAGGCATTTGAAAAAGAAACATGTGGCCAGCATTACCTGCCCTTCACCCCAAAAGAAAGCAGAAAAGATCATAAAATAGAATGGAAAAATGACTTATGGTTTATAACCCTGCTGTCCAGATATATTTACATAGAGTTTTGGTGAGGAAAGTGGTTCATTGCCTAGGAAATAAAGATGGCTCTGGCCATGTGTGAGTTCAGGTAATACATGCAGAGCCTCAGATAGCACAGATATCTTTTGTCACAGGCCAAAGAACCACACAGTCCCCTGGGCTCAGTGGTGTGCTTCAAGCCAAAGGAAGAAGAGGAGGTGAAGAAGGGAAAAATCACAGAATGCTAGAGCTGAAAGCTACCACAGAGACCATATTTTATCTAACCTTCTCATTTTTTTTTAAAGATTTTATTTATTTATCAGAGAGAGGGAGAGAGCGAGCACAGGCAGACAAAATGGCAGACAGAGGCAGAGGGAGAAGCAGGCTCCCTGCTGAGCAAGGAGCCCGATGTGGGACTCGATCCCAGGATGCTGGGATCATGACCTGAGCCGAAGGCAGCTGCTCAACCAACTGAGCCACCCAGGCATCCCTAACTTTCTCATTTTAAGAATGAGGACATTGAGGCTAAAAAGTTTCTAGGTTAGAGATGAACAAATCTTGACCTAGAACTCAGGTCTCCAACTCACAGGACAATGCTGCTCCATGGCACTAATTATTCTATTTACAATTCCTAATCTGTATAGGAGCCATCAGTCTCATAGTATCCTTTGTTGCCTTTGTCAGGGCTGGGAAATTTTCACATTTTAGTGGAAAAGCCACAAAATATCTAGATCCTCTGTTGTGCATAGCAGAGAGTATAGTACAAATGAATGTGGTCTACTGTATACAGTTGTCCCTTCTGACTCCAGTTCTCTTTGGTCTCCAGAAGAACCTTGAGTTTAGTGGATTAATTCAATATAACTCCTTTGCTATGTTTTTTTTTTTCATATGAGTAGGTTACAGATTTTCTCAAGGGTGGAAGACTGGATGAATGAAGAAACACAATGAGCAAATACCTCTTGGATAGTGCAGCCCTCCTTCCAGGGACTCCTAGAGTCTCTTTGGTATGTTCTTTACAGTGTAAAGTGGGTGCTAACAAAAATTGTTCCCTAAAGCTTGATACTACATCATGACTCCAAGCAGTCTTAGAGCAACTGTTCCACTTCCACATAAAGCAGGTAAGCAAAACCGTTCAAGAAATTCGATGTGTTGTTAAAAGAAAAACAAACAAACAACAACAACAACAAAATCTTTCTAGCTGTGAATTCATTTCCACATGTGAAATAAAAATAACACCTGACAAGAGTTGACCATCTTGTTTTAGAGAGAATTAAGAATCTTCTTTTTGAAACCATACTACATTGTGTTTTAGCAGAGAAAAATAAAAGGGAAATTAGGCAGAGGGACTCAAAGAGAAATAAAAATGTCATTTTCCAAATAGACAAGAATCAAAGGATAAAAGGTCCAGAAACCTTCTTTTCCTATACTTTAATTTATCTTGCTCTCATTTTAACACACGCATTTATGTTCTAACTAAACCCCACAATAAAGAGCGACAATACTTATCAACACACTAAAGATTTTTATGGAAAAACAAGGATCATCAGAGCAAGAACTAATTTAATTTGTCTAACAATAGGACTTAGTTTGAGTTAATGTTAACAGTTTTGCTATAGTATACCATTGTTTGAAAAAGATGGCACTCAAGGTTTAAAACCCAGATAAATCTTATTCTCCATCTTTATAAAACAAAAATAAACAAAACCCCTTGCTGTCTTCTAAAATGGTCAATTATTTAGTAAACCCACTTTAGACAAAGTCAGGCACATTAGAAAATAATTAAATTCACTGGGTCATCTCCATTTTGAAGGCACTTTGATTTAATGCTGCATGGGGAAGTAGTTAGATGCACTTGAAAACATAGTCTTGAGGAGAAAAGTAGGGCAGAATATATTCCAAGGAGGGATTGTAGGCAGCTTCAGTTATCACTATTACACAGAAAGTTATCTAAGAATGAAAGTGGAGAACAGTCTGTAGAATACTTTGTACTCAGTAGCTTACAGCCTGTCATGTTAGTCTCACGTTTTTACTGACAAACTCTGGGAATTCTCTCAGAATTGGGAAGTGCTTTGTTAAAAGTCTAATTCTGAGTTTCCACAACTGAGAGAGATTGTAAACTTTGTTTTATGGGGACATAGAGCTTTAGCTTTATTTTTTATTTTTTATTTTTTTGTTTTTACTGCATTCTCCAGTATGCCTCCACTCCTAATTCAAGTTTGGAATGTGTAAATGAAAGGATAAAATGACTTCCACTGGAAAATTTGCATTCACAAATAAGCTAAACTCTAAATGTATGGAGATTACATATATATTATATATATTATATTATATAACAGTATAGTCATTAAGATTTCAGGTTCTGGAATTAAACAGACTTGAGTTTGTTTACTGAATCTACTGGATGCTGCTTGGGGTTATCTCCCAGTTGATCTTCCCCTTAGTTCATGTCTAAGTCTCATGGAGAACAGAGGCTGGGCTTTAAGTAAAAACTGCAAGCACCTTTTTTGCTGAAAATACAAACATTATTGACAAAAAGTCTAAAGTTCCTAATTTAGCAGGTGAGAGTAAGCAGCAGAGAACCTGGTCGTTGACATTAAGTAGCCTCATTAAGTAGACTTGTAGGTCCTTAGGCTGGAGAAAATTCAAAGTTGGGAAATATTTCTTTATAGCTTTCTCTCCAATTTGAGGTCAGGGGCTGTGTCTAAGTATCTTTTATAGCCTTTGTCGTGCCTTACTACAGAACTTGGCTCAGAGTGGTCATTCAATAAGTAAATGGAGTATAACATAAAGGGCAGAGAGCCAGATGTTCCAGAAGAGAGAATTGGGCTATGTTACTTATGTTCTCCAGATATAACAACTGAGCGGTATGGGCAGAGTGATGGTGAGAAAATACTTCAGGAGGTCAAAACAGGATAAACCTGGAGATAAAAATGCAGTTCCCTGATGCCACTGACTACTAATGTATGTGTTCATAGTTAAAGTAAATTGAATTTAATGCTCATTAGGACAAAGTTCAATGTGCAATGTGGAATGTGAAGAAAATCATGGGCCTTCTTGGGGAACCACTGTCACCTTAGATTCCCTGACACATTCTTTTTTCATTTTTCCCACTCTTCCCTCCTGGTACATCTTATTCCAGTCTGTGGAAGGCACTATTGTTTGCACTGCTTCCTTGACCATGAGGAGAAAAGCTTGGTGACCTGCAGAACTGTCCTGGATCCAGAGTCTCTGGACCCCTCAGAGGAGGATAATTGTATTTAAAGGACAGTCATGGAAGTAGTCTTGGCATGCTAGGACAGAATCAGTGAGAATACCCATCAAGGATGAGACTGTGGGGGAAAACCTGGATTTTTGTTATGGTTTTGTGTACCCGCTAGCAACTACTTAATCACCTGATCATTGATATGTTGGCTGGATTTTTAAAATATGAGACATTCACTAGGTGTATTTGGAAAATGATGTGTAGAAGCTATTTATTCTATACCTCCCATGTACCCTTAGGCTCTTCTCAGAACATCCACACCTTTGTTGTTCCCATTCTTACTTCTTGCCACCTGGTGTCCTCTCAGGCCAATTTTTGATTGCAATGATTTTTATCTGCAGAGGTGTGCTTGGCAGAATTACCTCTCCCAGGACAGCTATGCTTAGAGATAATGACATAAACATTTGGGCAATGGACTGCAGGACAATAGACCTGGGCTTGAGTGCCAGGCACAGTCACTGCTCACATGCAGTTTATCTGTTGAAAGGCACACCTGGGACAGTCTTCAGTATTAGTTGTTCTGCACAAGTGGCCTCCTCAACTAATCTTCCATATGCTACACACAGACAATGTAGTATAGGTGTTAGGAGCATGGACTCTAGTGTCAGACTAACTCCAAATTCTAGTTCTATCCCTTATTACCTCTTATACCTCGGCAAGTCACTTAACTTCCCTCAGCCCTGCTTTCCTTGTTGATATCGTGGGTGGAAATAACAATGTCTACACTCTTGAACCATTGTGAAGATTAAATTAAAACATTTGGTATGGTGGCTGGAAAATAAGAAGTGCTCTACAAATGTTAACTCTTATTTTAAAATTCATGGAAGTGTTTTTTAGAACTTCTGGGATTTCTTTTCTGATGCTTCGAGTTTGTATTTCCCATTTGGTTTCCTTGGCATAGGTCTCTGGGGGATAGGGCATTTCAGGCAGAGGTCTGGGAGAAGTGAGCAAAGCTACTGGAACCTACTTTGAGGTCTGAAGTAAACCTAAGCTGGAGGCATAACATTGAGGCATTAGGCTGCTTACAATCTAGGAAATGATCTCTGGGCTCTGCTAGCATCTCCTGTTCTGCCTAAGGCCTTCCCTAGCTGTTCAAGCATCTGCTTAGACTGTATTTGTTTGTCTAACTGCCAGATCCTGAGGCACTCAGATACTTATGTTCATCTTGAAGCTGTTTTAGTATTTATTAGCTTTAAAAAAAATCTTTGGGGGCGCCTGGGTGGCTCAGTGGGTTAAAGACTCTGCCTTCGGCTCAGGTCATGATCCCAGGACCCTGGGATCGAGCCCCACATCAGGCTCTCTGCTTAGCGGGGAGCCTCCTTCCTCCTCCTCTCTCTCTCTGCCTGCCTCTCTGCCTACTTGTGATCTGTCTGTCAAATAAATAAAATCTTTAAAAAAAAAAATCTTTGGAATTTAAATATGAAAACCAACAGTAAAACAAGGGTAATGATCCAAATCAGCAATGCAAAATTCCAGAAGCGTCAAACTTACAACTGTGTACCCAAACAAACATTTAAAAGTTAAGGTAGGAATAGAAAATTCTACAGGATGAGCCAATTGATATTGCCATGGGCAGCAAATTGTAACTTCTTAGATGTCTGTGGCATAGCTTTATCAGTACTATCAATACAAGGCTTTTAAATGCTTACTTTTGTGGAGAATGGGTTAATATATCATTACTTCCTTTCCTAGAAATGAAACACAAATTTTCTCATATTTTGCCCATTGTTTCTGAAAAACTTACCAAAAATGGTTGTTACATGACAAATAGATTAATACCTTATCAATATGTCTTTATTTTTAAGTTATTTTTAATTATTTTAATTTCAATGTAGTTAACATACAATGTTATATTAGTTTCAGGTGTATAATATAGTAATTCAATGATTCCACATATTACTCAGTGTTTATCAAGATAAGTAGGTGAAATACATGAAGGCTTCACTTCAAATACTCAATGATCTAAAACTTTTCCTGACTCAAAGAAATATTCTAGATCTTTCATAGATACTTAAGAAGCTCCAAAAAATGTTTTGCATTTCAAAAAACAAAACAAAACAAAAAAAAATGGAAAAGAAGACAACATAGACCTGTTGAACAAAGAAGGTGAATCTAACAGGCCCTGGGCCTAGTGTTTGTCCAACTTGCTCTCAGGAAGTAGGCTAAGCTCAGAGAGAATCCACTTTCACCATCAGTCTGATGATGTCTATGCTGATCTACAGTGGCTTTGGTAAAACCTGTTTAGAATTATGCTCTATAGTTCCATTTATAAAAAGGTGAACTTGGTTTTCACTATCACTTTAAATCTTGACTTATATGCCACCTAGAAACTTCAGAGAAGCAATATGTTTTAAATATCACCGAGTCCAAAATTCTATATTTTATAGACCAGGAAATGCTGAAGGGAGAGAGAAAGAGGCAAAGATTTGTTCAAGGTCACATAGCTAAGTCACAGAGAGGTCTCAACTAGAATCCAGACCTTAATTCAGTGCCTTAATTTCCCATCCAATGTTTTCTAAAGTATCCCCAAAAAGTGAGGTTCTGTAGCTATATCAATCCAGACTGCTGCTGAGATCTATGCAAACAGAGCATGTTTTAATGATTTTGAGGAGCTATAGAGAGTACTGAACACATTGTAGTATGGAAATGAAGTCTACTGTATTTTGATAAAGTTGCCACTTTTGTTTTTGCATAAGGATTTGCTGCTGGAGCCCTCTCAAGGAGTTTAAATTCTCTACAGTTGTCAGTAATTGTGTATATGCATAAATAGGCAGTATAATTCAATAGAGTAGTTAAATATGTGATTAAGAGATATCTTGAAATCAGTGGGAAGTTGTCTTAGCTTAACGTAAAGAAGGGTTTTTTTGTTGTTGCTGAGAGAGGCTTTTTTCCCTTCGCTTTTAATTCTTTATTAATTGCAAGAAGGAAGGTTAAAAATGGTATTTTCCTCCTAGGAATGACATAGTCTTAGAAAATCTCAGCTTAATCAAAATTCAATGAATTTAAGAATATTAATACAATATTGAGACCCATATTTTCTTTTTTTTTTAAATTTTTTATTTTTTATAAACATATATTTTTATACCCAGGGGTACAGGTCTGTGAATCACCAGGTTTACACACTTCACAGCAATCACCAAAGCACATACCCTCCCCAATGTCCATAATTCCAACCCCTTCTCCCAACCTCCCTCCCCCCAGCAACCCTCAGTTTGTTTTGTGAGATTAGGAGTCACTTATGGTTTGTCTCCCTCGCAATTCCATCTTGTTTCATTGATTCTTCTTCTACCCACTTAAGCCCCCATGTTGCATCACCACATCCTCATATCAGGGAGATCATATGATAGTTGTCTTTCTCCGCTTGACTTATTTCGCTAAGCATGATATGCTCTAGTTCCATCCATGTTGTCGCAAATGGCAAGATTTCATTTCTTTTGATGGCTGCATAGTATTCGATTGTATATATATACCACTTCTTCTTGATCCATTCATCTGTTGATGGACATCTAGGTTCTTTCCATAGTTTGGCTGTTGTGGACATGCTGCTATAAACATTCAGTTGCACGTGCCCCATTGGATCAGTACATTTGAATCTTTAGGGTAAATACCCAGTAGTGCTATTGCTGGGTGATAGGGCAGTTCTATTTTCAACATTTTGAGGAACCTCCATGCTGTTTACAAGAGTGGTTGCACCAGCTTGCATTCCCACCAACAGTGGAGGAGGGTTCCCCTTTCTCCGCATCCTCGCCAGCATCTGTCATTTCCTGACTTGTTGATTTTAGCCATTCTGACTGCTGTGAGGTGATACCTCATTGTGGTTTTGATTTGTATTTCCCTGATGCCCAGTGATATGGAGCACTTTTTCATGTGTCTGTTGGCCATCTGGATGTCTTCTTTGCAGAAATGTCTGTTCATGTCCTCTGCCCATTTCTTGATTGGATTATTTGTTCTTTGGGTGTTGAGTTTGCTAAGTTTTTATAGATTCTGGACACTAGTCCTTTATCTGATATGTCGTTTGCAAATATCTTCTCCCATTCTGTCAGTTGTCTTTTGATTTTACTAACTGTTTCCTTTGCTGTGCAAAAGCTTTTGATCTTGATGAAATCCCAAGAGTTCATTTTTGCCCTTGCTTCCCTTGCCTTTGGCGATGTTCCTAGAAAGATGTTGCTGCGGCTGAGGTCGAAGAGGTTGCTGCCCGTGTTCTCCTCAAGGATTTTGATGGATTCCTTTCTCACATTGAGGTCCTTTATCCATTTTGAGTCTATTTCGTGTGTGGTGTAAGGAAATGGTCCAATTTCATTTTTCTGCATGTGGCTGTCCAATTTTCCCAGCACCATTTATTGAAGAGGCTGTCTTTTTTCCATTGGACATTCTTTCCTGCTTTGTCGAAGATTACTTAACAATAGAGTTGAGGGTCTATTTCTGAGATTTCTATACTCTTCCTTTGATCTATGTGTCTGTTTTTGTGCCAGTACCATGCTGTCTTGATGATGATAGCTTTGTAATAGTGCTTGAAGTCCAGAATTGTGATGACACCAACTTTGGCTTTCTTTTTCAATATCCCTTTGGCTATTCCAGGTCTTCTCTGGTTCCATATAAATTTTAGAATTATTTGTTCCATTTCTTTGAAAAAGATGGATGGTACTTTGATAGGAATTGCATTAAATGTGTAGATTGCTTTAGGTAGCATAGACATTTTCACAATATTTATTCTTCCAATCCATGAGCATGGAACATTTTTCCATTTCTTTGTGTCTTCCTCAATTTCTTTCATGAGTACTTTATAGTTTTCTGAGTATAGATTCTGTGCCTCTTTGGTTAGGTTTATTCCTAGGTATCTTATGGTTTGGGGTGCAATTGTAAATGGGATTGACCCCTTAATTCTCTTTCTTCTGTCTTGCTGTTGGTGTAGAGAAATGCAACTGATTTCTGTGCATTGATTTTATATCCTGACACTTTACTGAATTCCTGTACAAGTTCTAGCAGTTTTGGAGTGGAGTCTTTTGGGTTTTCCACATATAGTATCATATCATCTGCGAAGAGTGATAATTTGACTTCTTCTTTGCCTATTTGGATCCCTTTAATTTCCTTTTGTTGTCTGATTGCTGAGGCTAGGACCTCTAGTACTATGTTGAATAGCAGTGGTGATAATGGACATCCCTGCCGTGTTCCTGACCTTAGTGCAAAAGCTTTCAGTTTTTCTCCATTGAGAATGATATTTGCGGTGGGTTTTTCATAGATGGCTTTAATGATGTTGAGGTATGTGCCCTCTATCCCTACACTTTGAAGAGTTTTGATCAGGAAGGGATGCTGTACTTTGTCAAATGCTTTTTCGGCATTTATTGAGAGTATCCTATGGTTCTTGTTCTTTCTTTTATTGATGTGTTGTATCACATTGACTGATTTGCGGATGTTGAACCAAACTTGCAGCCCTGGAATAAATCCCACTTGGTCGTGGTGAATAATCCTTTTAATGTACTGTTGGATCCTATTGGCTAGTATTTTGGTGAGAATTTTCGCATCTGTGTTCATCAAGGATATTGGTCTATAGCTCTCTTTTTTGATGGGATCCTTGTCTGGTTTTGGGGATCAAGGTGATGCTGGCCTCATAAAATGTGTTTGGAAGTTTTCCTTCCATTTCAATTTTTTGGAACAGTTTCAGGAGAATAGGAATTAGTTCTTCTTTAAATGTTTGGTAGAATTCCCCCGGGAAGCCGTCTGGCCCTGGGCTTTTGTTTGCTTGGAGATTTTTAATGACTGTTTCAATCTCCTTACCGGTTATGGGTCTGTTCAGGCTTTCTATTTCTTCCTGGTTCAGTTGTGGTAGTTTATATGTTTCTAGGAATGCATCCATTTCTTCCAGATTGTCAAATTTGTTGGCTAGAGTTGCTCATGTATGTTCTTATAATAGTTTGTATTTCTTTGGTGTTGTGATCTCTCCTCTTTCATTCATGATTTTATTTATTTGGGTCCTTTCTCTTTTCTTTTTGATAAGTCGGGCCAGGGGTTTATCAATTTTATTAATTCTTTCAAAGAACCAGGTCCTATTTTCATTGATTTGTTTTATTGTTTTTTGGTTTCTATTTCATTGATTTATGCTCTAATCTTTATGATTTGTCTTCTCCTGCTGGGCTTAGGGTTTCTTTCATGTTCTTTCTCCAGTTCCTTTAGGTGTAGGGTTAGGTTGTGTACCTGAGACCTTTCTTGTTTCTTGAGAAAGGCTTGTACTGCTATATATTTTCCTCTTCAGACTGCCTTTGCTGTGTTCCACGGATTTTGAACTGTTGTATTTTCATTATCATTTGTTTCCATGATTTTTTTAATTTTTCTTTAATTTCCCCATTGACCCATTCATTCCTTAGAAGAATGCTGTTTAGTCTCCATGTATTTGGGCTCTTTTCAAACTTCCTTTTGTGGTTGAGTTCTAGCTTTAGAGCATTGTGGTCTGAAAATATGCAGGGAATGATCCCAATCCTTTGATACCGGTTGAGTCCTGATTTAGGACCGAGGATGTGATCTATTCTGGAGAATGTTCCATGTGCACTAGAGAAGAATGTGTATTCTGCTGCTTTGGGATCAAATGTTCTGAATATATCTGTGATGTCCATCTGGTCCAGTGTGTCATTTAAGGCCTTTATTTCCTTGCTGATCTTTTGCTTGGATGATCTGTCCATTTCAGTGAGGGGAGTGTTAAAGTCTCCTACTATTATTGTATTATTGTTGATGTTTTTCTTTGATTTTGTTACTAATTGGTTTATATAATTGGCTGCTCCCACGTTGGGGGCATAGATATTTAATATTGTTAGATCTTCTTGTTGGACAGACCCTTTGAGTATGATATAGTGTCCTTCCTCATCTCTTATTATAGTCTTTGGCTTAAAATCTAATTGATCTGATATAAGGATTGCCACTCATGCTTTCTTCTGATGTCCATTAGCATGGTAAATTCTTTTCCACCCCCTCACTTTAAATCTGGAGGTGTCTTCAGGCTTAAAATGAGTTTCTGGGAGGCAACATATAGATGGGTTTTGGTTTTTTATCCATTCTGATACCCTGTGTCTTTTGACAGGGGCATTTATCCCATTAACATTCAGGGTAACTATTGAGCGATATGAATTTAGTGCCATTGTATTGACTGTAAGGTGACTGTTACTGTATATTGTCTATGTTCCTTTCTGTTCTACCACTCGTAGGCTCTCTTTTTGCTTAGAGGACCCCTTTCAATAATTCCTGTAGAGCTGGTTTGGTGTTTGCAAATTCTTTCAGTTTTTGTTTGTCCTGGAAGCTTTTATTCTCTCCTTCTATTTTCAATAATAGCCTAGCTGGATATAGTATTCTTGGCTGCATGTTTTTCTCGTTTAGTGCTCTGAAAATATCATTCCAGCTCTTTCTGGCCTGCCGGGTCTCTGTGGATAAGTCAGCTGCCAATCTAATATTTTTAACATTGTATGTTACAGACTTCTTTTCCCGGGCTGCTTTCAGGATTTTCTCTTTGTCAGTAAGACTTGTGAATTTTACTATTAGGTGACGGGGTGTGGGCCTATTCTTATTGATTTTGAGGGGTGTTCTCTGAACCTCCTGAATGTTGATGCTCGTTCCCTTTGCCATATTGGGGAAATTCTCCCCCATAATTCTCTCCAGTATACCTTCTGCTCCCCTCTCTCTTTCTTCTTCTTCTGGAATCCCAATTATTCTAATGTTGTTTCGTCTTATGGTGTCACTTATCTCTCGAATTCTCCCCTCGTGGTCCAGTAGCTGTTTGTCCCTCTTTTGCTCAGCTTCTTTATTCTCTGTCATTTGGTCTTCTATATCACTAATTCTTTCTTCTGCCTCATTTATCCTAGCAGTGAGAGCCTCCATTTTTGATTGCACCTCATTAATAGCTTTTTTGATTTCAACTTGGTTAGATTTTAGTTCTTTTATTTCTCCAGAAAGGGCTTTTATATCTCCCGCGAACGTTTCTCTAATATCTTCCATGCCTTTTTCAAGCCTGGCTAGAACCTTGAGAATTGTCATTCTGAACTCTAGTTCTGACATATTACCAATGTCTGTATTGATTAGGTCCCTAGTCTTCGGTACTGTCTCTTGTTCTTTTTTTTGTGGTGAATTTTTCCATCTTTTCATTTTTCCCAGATAAGGGTATATGAAGGAGCAAGTAAAATACTAAAAGGGTGGCAACAACCCCAGGAAAATATGCTTTAACCAAATAAGAAGAGATCCCAAATCGTGAGCGCTGAGAAAGGGGATAAAAAGAGGTTCAAAAAGGAAGAAAAAAAAAAGAGAGAGAGAAAAAAAGAAAAGAATTAAAAAAAGAAAACGAATAAAGAAAAATATAAAAAAGAAAAAATATATATATTTGATAAACTATTTAAAAAACGTTAAAAAAGAAAAGGGTAAAAATAAAAAAAAAAAATTTACCCCAAGGTGAGAAAAAAGAAAAAAAATTAAATTAACTGGAAGACTAAGAAAAAAAAAAATCACAGGGAGAAAGCCATTAGTTCCGTGCTTTGCTTTCTCCTCCTCTGGACATCTGCTTCTCTCCTTGGTATTGAAACTGCACTCCTTGGTAGGTGAACTTGGTGTCAGCTGTATTTCTTATTGATCTTCTGGGGGAGGGGTCTGGTTTAGTGATTGTCAAGTGTCTTTGCCTCAGGCGGAATTGCACTGTCCTTACCAGGGGCCGGGCTGAGTAATCCGCTCGGCTTTGCTTTCAGGAGCTTTTGTTCCCTGAGCGCTTTCTGTAGAGTTCCGGAGGACCGGGATACAAATGGCGGCCTCCTGGTCTCCGGCCCGGAGGAGCCGAGAGCCCGGGGCCCCACTCCTCAGTGCGCCTTCAGAGAACAGCGCCCAGTTACTTCCTTCTGCCTGACCTCCGGCTGTGCTCCGAGCTCACCGAGCATGTGGCTGGTTCAAGGTAACACCGAGCTGTGAGCTTACTGTCGGCTCTGTCTCTGTAGCCGACTTTCCAGTTCCAATACCCGCCAGCTCTGCGACACTCAGACACCCCCGATCCTTCTGTGACCCTGCGGGACCTGAGGCCACGCTGACCCCGTGTGGGCTTCACCCCGGTTTAGCCTCTGGAGTGATGTCCCTCAGTGGAACAGACTTTTAAAAGTCCCTATTTTGTGCTCCGTTGCTCCGCCTCTTGCCAGGAGCCGGCCCCTCCCCCTGGGGTCTATCTTCCCGTAGTTTTGAATTCACGTCTCCGCCAGTCCTACCTTTCAGAAAGTGGTTGTTTTTCTGTTTTCAGAATTGCTGTTCTTCTTCTCTTCGATCTGCCGATGGATTTGTAGGTGTTTGCAATCCTTTGATAAGCTATCAAGCTGATCTCCGGCTAGCTGATGTAGTCTCAGCCTGCTACTTCTCCGCCATCTTGACTCCTCCCCCTTGAGACCCATATTTTCTTTTCCTCATAACCTTGATATGAACTCCAAATACAGTAATGTTTATCTCAGTGTGATTTTACTAGACCATGACCCTAGAAAAATCTCAAAAACAATGTCTTGTGAAAAAAAAAAAAAAAAAAAGGAAAGCAAATAGAGAGTAAATAGGCCCTTAGGCAATCAGACATTTCTTAAGTCATGCATAGGAAAGCAGTGGTTCTCAAATTGTAGCTCAGGACTTGTGAAAACACAGAGTGCTGGGCCCCTCTCACAGAGTTTCTCATCTAAGTTCCCAGGACCACACTATGAGAATTACTAGTATAAATAAAAGAAAAACCTTCCCCTTACAGAATTCCTAGAGAGTCACACTGTGCTGAGAGAGCTGATTGAAATATATGGTCTACAGTCAAAGGAATGGAGTCTCAGTTTGCAGTGAACCCAAAGCCCATGACCTAGACCACAAACTCTATCAGTGGCGTATGAGCAGGAACCACACCTTGAGAACTAATACAGAGACTGCCGAGGCAAAGAACTCAGGGAGCTCCTAGACTACCAAAGGACATGAGTAAGGAAATAAGACACTTAAAATACAGTGTGGTAAGGTGATATGTTGGGTATAGACTTTAGGTCTATAGACTTTAGGCTATAGACTTTAGGTAAGGACAATATTATAAAGATAATCTGAAAAAAAAGATAGTTAATATTTTGAGTTTTTTAAAAAAATATTGCAGTATATATCCTCTAAACTGTGTTAAGTATTTTATATGGGTAAACTCATTCACTTCTCAAAACAATCCTGAGGTAGGCATTATTATTACAGCCCTTTTAGAGATGAAGAAACTGAGTTCCAGAGAGGTCAAATAACTTGTTCAAGGCTCTATAGATAATAAGGTGCAAGATAGGCTTAGAATTCAAGCTCATCCCTGTGCTCTTAGCCACTGTACTACCTTTTTTTTTTTTTTAAATCTTTTCAGCATAACAGAATTCATTGTTTATGCACCACACCCAGTGCTCCATGCAATACATACCCTTTATAATACCCACCACTTGGCTCCCCCAACCTCCCACACCCGCCCCTTCAAAACCCTCAGATTGTTTTTCAGAGTCCATAGTCTCTCATGGTTCACCTCCCCTTCTAATTTCCCTCAACTCCCTTTTCCTCTCCATCTCCCTATGTCCTCCATGTTATTTGTTATGTTCCACAAATAAGTGAAACCATATGATAATTGACTCTGCTTGACTTATTTCACTCAGCATAATCTCTTCCAGTCCCATCCATGTTGCTATAAAAGTTGGGTATTCATCCTTTCTGATGGAGGCATTAATACTCCGTAGTGTATATGGACCACATCTTCCTTATCCATTCGTCCATTGAAGGGCATCTTGGTTCTTTCCATAGTTTGGCAACTGTGGCCATTGCTGCTATAAACATTGGGGTACAAATGGTCCTTCTTTTCACTACATCTGTATCTTTGGGATAAATTCCCAGTATTGCAATTGCAGGTTCAGAAGAATATGATCAATGCCTTTGGGTGTAGAGAGAACAGGACAGAGAAAGAGAAAAAGCAAGGGAAAGAAAGAGGTGATCAGGGAAGGATTTCTAAAGATGACATCTGAGTTAGGTATTGATAAAAAAATAAATATTAGGAAACATTTGTATTGGAGGGTATTCCAGATGTAAGCTATGATCACTGGGCAAGTGCTCCTTGATTGGGGTTAGTAGGTGGAGAAGACAAAGGTGGAGATAATGAAGGAGAAAAATAAAGACATTTTAAAAGGTTTAGGACAGCCTGACAAGAAAAGTGGTTTGTTGGTGCCAGTAGAACAGCACAAAAATACCTGAGGCAAGGTCAACACTACTGAGATGGAAGGCAGGAACAGATTCAAGTAGTCACCTACATAACCTCTGTAGTCAGACAGTTAAATTGCATTTTTGCCACTTACAAATTATAAGGCCTTAGTCAATTTCCCAGCCCTTGTGGGTGTTCATTCTTCATCTGTGATCAGGTACTCATCACAGCGCCTTCTTTAGACAGTTGTGGTGATGCTTCAGTGAGGCAACACACATAAAGTGATTTCCATAATTGACAGTAAATGATTAACAAATTATAGTTGTTATAATTTTATAAAATAGTAATTCCTAACTTACTATAATGCAATGGTTTGCAAAGTGTGGCTCCCCATGCCAGTGGCATAAGAATCATCTGGGAACTTTTTAGAAATGCACGGTCTAAGCCCCATTCCAGACCTACTGAATCAGAAACTTAGGAGGTGGCAGCCAGCACTGTTTTAGCAAGCCCCTCCAGGTGATTATGATGCACACAAAAGTTTGAAAACCACTATTTTAACCATTTCACATGAATGGACTTCATTTATTTCTCATAACAAACTGATGAGGTAAGTACTATTATAACCTCTATTTTATAGATAAAGAAACTGAAGTGCAGAAAGGTAAAGTAACTATGTAAGTTCATACACCTAGTAATGAATGGAAACAGATTTTGAACCCCATTTTAAAATAGTCAAAATTTCAAAAATTTCTTAGCTTTTCTCTCTTTTCACTTGCTTCCCTTTTCTTATTTTTTAAATTTTATTTATTTATTTGACAGACAGAGATCAGAAGTAGGCAGAGAGGCAGGCAGAGAGAGAGAGGGGAGGAAGCAGGCTACCTGCGGAGTAGAAAGCCCCACTCGGGCTCGATTCCAGGACCCTGGGATCATGACCTGAGCCGAAGGCGGAGGCTTTAACCCACTGAGCCACCCAGGCACCCTGGAAACTGGTTTTTAAAAAATTTTTTTAAAGCTTTTATTTAAATCCAGTTAGTTAACATATAGTGTCATATTATTTTCAGGTATACGATTTAGTGATTCAGCACTTACAATACCTGGTGCTTATCCCAAGTACGCTTCTTAATCCTCATAACCTATTTAACCCATCCCCCCACCCAAATCCCCTCTGGTAATCATCAGTTTATTTTCTATAGTTAAGAGTCCATTTCTTGGTTTCCTTCTTTTCCCTTTGCTTGTTTGTTTTGTGTCTTCAATTCCACGTATGAATGAAATCATATGGTATTTCTCTTTCTCTGACTTAGTTCAGTAGCTGTTTTTTCCTTTCTCGTAGTTCAGTAACTTTTTTTTAAATAACTGTAATCCCTACCTTTCTTTGTAGTTCTTTTGCCTCCTGTAACATCAGATATCTTTCTACATAATTGTATTTTAAAGTTTTTCTCCATGAAATTCACAGTCAGCAAGAAACTTTGACCAAATACCCACTCCCTAAAGATCATTAGGTTTTCTCTTATCTCTATGTATAGGGATCAGACATGGTTGCAATCTGAATATTTAAATGCCAAAGCCAGTGGAATATCTGCTATAATTGATCGGGAGAAACTAGCTTTTAGTAGGCATCAAAACTATCAGAATTCTCAGCTCTGTCTCAAAGTGGTTGTTCAATGATATATTGGCCAGACAGCAAAAGAATTCATCAAAATAGCAAGGTTATGATGTTTACTAACAGAAGGAAAGAGGCACCATTACCATTTCAGGCTTCAGAGTTCATGCTATTCAGACCTTAGTTATTTGCTGGTTAAGAGCATATTGATAAGTCTAATAATGTAAGGTTACTTGGGGTTACATTTTCTACTCAGAGATAGTTTGGTGGTGTGGTCAAATCATGAAATTCAATTTTTTAATTTTCAAAATAAAATGAAAGATATTTAAATTGTTAGTACAGGTCAAAAAAACTTGTCCAATGGTTTCCCAGTCACTGTTCCTTGTAATCTAAGTTGGCACTGCTAACAATGGTGATTCTGTTATATCAGCATTCTCCATCTCAGTAAGCTATACATAGAGAATAATTCAAGTGATATGGCCTGTGCAGTACCTGCCTTTTCATCTCTGACCAGCCTCATGCAAAGCATCATGGATGCTCAAGAAAAACAGGTCCAAAAGTTGTAGGTAAAGCAATAGGTGGTAATTCCTTTTTGCTGCAAGACACTAAAGGCATGAAGATAGATGGGGATAGGCTATGCTATCAGAAAAGGGAAGCAAGGGAGCAACTGGTTGGCTCAGTGGGTTAAAGCCTCTGCCTTCGGCTCAGGTCATGATCTCAAGGTCTTGGGATCGAGCCCCACATCCAGCTCTCTGCTCAGCAGGGATCTCTTGTGATCTCTCTCTCTCTGTGTCAAATAAATAAAATTTAAAAAAGTTTTTTTTTTTCAAAAAAATAAAAAAAAACAGTTTCCTAAGAGTAGCATCATATTCTACAATTTATTTGTACATTAAATAAATGTTTAAAAATATTTTACAAGTGGGGCACCTGGATGGCTCAGTCAGTTAAGCATTCAACTCTTGATTTCACCTCAAGTCATGATCTCAGGTCATGAGACCAAGCTTCATGTGGGGCTCCATGCTGGGTGGGGAGCCTGCTTGAGAGTCTCTCCCTCTCCTTCTGCCCCTCCTGTCTGCTTGCCCCCCCTCCTTTCTCTCTTCCTAAAAAAAATATTATACAAGCTCCCCCATGACAGAGTTTTAGAGTGAGTTGTAGTAGTCATTATTTCTTATATATATTTTTTATTAAGCTGAAACTAACATAGAAAATAGTCATTTTAAAGTGAAAAATTCAGTGGCATTTAGTACATTCCAGTGTTGTGCAACCACAACCTCTGTCTAGTTTGAAAATAATTTCATCACCTCAAAAAGAAACCCATACCCCTTAAACCATTATTTCCCATTTCCCCATCTTCTAGTTCCTGTCAACAACAAATTGCTTTTTATCTCTTATGGATTTACTTGTTCTGGATATTTCATATAATTGGAATAATACAATATGTGTCCTTTTGTGTCAGGCTTCTTACACTTAGCAAGTTTTCAAGGCTCATCCACATTATAACATTAATCAGTACTTCATTTCTTTTATAGCTAAATAATATTCCATTATATGTATATACCAGAATATGTTTATCACAGGTGCTTCTATGAATGTATGTGTACATGTATTGGAGTACTTGTTTTTAATTCCTTGGTATGTAAACTTAATAATGGAATTGATGGGTGATGTACTTCTGTGTTTGGATTTTTGAGAAACCACAGTAGCTGAACAATTTTATACAGTTTCTGATTTATCCATATGCTCAGTAACACTGATTATTTTCCATTTTTTGTTTTTATTTTTAAATTCTCGCCATCTTGGGTACCTGGGTGGCTCAGTGATTTAAACATTGCTTCAGCTCAAGTCATGATCTGGAAGTCCTAGGGTTGAGTTCCACATTGGGTTCTCTGTTCAGCAGGGAGCCTGCTTCTCCCTCTGACTCTGCCCACTCTCGTGATTTCTCTCTCCCAAATAAATAAATAAATAAATGAAAATCTTTTAAAAATAAATAAATAAATTCTGATCATCTTAGTGGGTGTGAACTGCTATCTTATTGTGGTTTTGATTTGGATTTCCTAATGACTAATGACAATGAGCATATTTTCATATTTATATTGGCCATTTGTATAGTCTCTTTGAAGAAATATCTATTTTTTAAATTAAGTTTTAAATTTTAATTCCAGTATAGTTTAACATACAGTTTTATAGTAATTACAGGTGTACAATTTAATGATTCAACAACTCTATACATTAATCAAGGCACATCATGATGAAAGTACTCTTCGATCCCCAACACCTATTTCACCCATCCTTCACCACCTCCCCTCTGGTAACCATCAGTTTATTCTCTATAATTAAGGTCTGTTTCCTGCTTTGTCTCTCTTTTTTTTCCTTCACCTGTTTTTTTGTTTCTTAAATTCCACACATGAAAGTAATCATATGGTATCAGTCTTTCTCTGACTTATTTCACTTAGCTTTGTACACCCTAGCTCCATTCATGTTGTTGTAAATGACAAGATTTCATTACTTTCTATGGCGCAATAATATTCCATTGCATATACATACCACTTCTTCTTACCTATTCACCTATTGATAGATACTTAGGATGCTTCCATAACTTGGCTATTGTAAATAATGAGCTATAAACATCAGGGTTCATGTATCCCTTTGCATTTGCACTCCCACCCACAGTGCACAAGGATTCATTTTTTTCCACATCCTCACCAACACTTATTTCTTGTATTTTTGATTTTAGCCATTCTGACAGGTGTGAAGTGATATCTCATTATGGTTAAGATTTGCATTTTGCTGATGATGAATGATATTAAACATCTTTTCATGTGTTTGCTGGCCATCTGGGTATCTTCTTTGGAGAAATATCTGTTCATGACTTCTGCCTATTTTTTTTTTTTAACTTTTTATTTTTTATAAACATATATTTTTATCCCCAGGGGTACAGGTCTGTGAATCACCAGGTTTACACACTTCACAGCACTCACCAAAGCACATACCCTCCCCAATGTCCATAATCCCACCCCCTTCTCCCAAACCCCCTCCCCCCAGCTATTTTTAACTAGATTATTTGTTTTTTGGTTGTTGAGTTTTATACTTTGGATACTAACCCTTTATTAGAGATTTCATTTGCAAATTTTTTCTCCTATTCAAGTAGGTTGCCTTTTAGCTTTGTTGATTGTTTTCTTCACTGGGCAAAAGCTTTTCATTTCGATGTAGTCCCCATAGTTTATTTATGCTTTTATTTCCCTTGGCGCAGGAGGCATCTAGAAAAATGTTGCTATGGTCAATGTCAAATAAATTATTCTCTGTGTTCTCTTTTAGGGTTTTATGGTTTCAGGTCTCACATATTGGGTTTTCATTCATTTTGAATTTATTTTTGTGTATGGTATAAGAAAATGGTCCACTTTCATTCTTTTGCATGTAGCTCTCTCTAGTTTTCCCAACACAATTTGTTGAAGAGCTGGTCTTTTCCTCACTGGATATTCTTTCTTTTTTGTCAAAGATTAATTGACCATGTAATTGTGGATTTATTTCTGGGTTTTCTATTCTGTTTCATTGACTTATGTGTCTATTTTTTATGCCAGCAGCATATTGTTTTGATTAGTACAGATTTGTAATATAATTTGAAGTCTGGAGTTGTGACATCTCCAGTTTTGTTTTTCTTTTCAAGATTGCTTTGATTATTTGAGGTCTTTTGTGGCTTCATACAAATTTTAAGATTATTTGTTCCAGTTCTGTGAAAAATACTGTTGGTATTTTGATAGGCATTGAATTAAACATGTAGGTTGTTTTGGGTAGTATAGACATTTTAGCAATATTCTTCTAACACGTGAGCATGGAATGTTTTTCCATTTCTTTGTGTCATCTTGAATTTCTTTCATCACTGTTTTATAATTTTCAGAGTACAGTTCTTTTATCTCTTTGGCAAATTTTGTTTCTAGATATTTTTAGAGAAATATCTATTGAAATCCTATGCCCACTTAAAAAAATTGAGCTGTGTTTTTTGTTTTTGAGTTTTAAGAGCTCTTTATATATTCTGGACCCTAGACTCATCATATATATGATTTCCAAATATTTTTTTCTCATTGCCCAAGTTGTGCTTGGTCATAATTTTATTCTCTTTTCAATCATTTTATAGGGTTACATTTCTCAATAACTTCTTGATGTTAGATGTGATAATCATCACTTTAAGGTAGAAGCTCTAGGAGGTAATGTGCTAGTTGACTATGTGACTATTTTATTTTGCTATTTTAATCCAAAATGAATTCTCCAGCAATGAGTAACACTCTAAAGTATGACTTCTTTGTCAGTTTGAGTCTCCATGAGGACAACATGAAGCAGAGTCTATCAGCTGACCCAAGATGAATATGTGTCATAAGCAAAAACCAAACTTTTGTTGTTTTAAGTCATGGAGCTTTCCTTTTTTGTTTGTTTGTTTTTGTCTTTGTTTTTTGTTTTATTTTGTTTTGTTTTTGATTGTTACTGAAGCATACTTGGCTTTTCTGACTAATTGAAAGAATCAAATAAATTACTAACTGGCTTATAAGTAATAGTTATTACACTGTACAATGCTCCTTACAAATGAAAGCATGAGGAAGGAAGGAAAGAAATGATCTGTATCCCAACAATAAAGGCAACCTGCGTTTATTTCTTCTAAGTTTCTATACAACAATTTTTTTTTCTAGAAAACATAAATCTCATTATATTATTATCTTTCTCAAATTCCTTTTATGAATTCTCATTCCTCTAAAATTGTTAACATAGTTCTCTTGATCTTAGCCAAAAGGCTGAGAAATGATAAAAAAAATTAACATACTTCAAAATCTTTAGCACAATCAACAAAGCAGTTCATAAGGTCACACCTGCTTACCTCTTAAGCCTAATCTCATGCTATTCTTGAATTATTTTTGGTAAACACACTTTTCTAGAAAACCATCCATTCCATCTAAAGTTCCAATCCCCCCTACCAGTTGTTTCCACCCCAGGACTCTGGCATTTATTGTTTCTTTTCCTTGGAATGTTCTTTACCACTATTCTCACCAACTCTCCACCTCCCTCCCTGTTGATTTAACTTCAACCCACTGTGTAGTTTCTCAAGGAGATATTTGATTCCTCATTCTGGTTTCAATATTTTTTCTCTGTGCTCTTAGAACACCCAGTATTTACCTAGCTTATTATTTATTACTTATTATATGATCTCAATATTGCAGTACATCTGATTAATTATGTGTTGTCCCAATGGAATAAAAACTTACTAAGGGCATAGACTTTGTTTGCATTATTGAACACTATACTTGCAGTGCCTTGAGTGGTGTTTGGCACATGGTAGGAAGAAGTAATGATTGGATTCTTTTAGTTTTATGTATTTTGCTAATGAGTCGGGAACCAAAGTAAAATGAGGGCTCCATATTCAGTTATATAGTTGACATTATCCTAGTTTTGCTACCATTTATGAGCCAACTTTGTAGACTGGAATCACAGTTTACATTTGGTTCTAAACATTTTTTAATTTATCAAATTTATTAAGTATGCTTAAGTCCCTGAGCCTTTTATGAATAAAGTTATGACTACAGATCAAGGATACAGTCTACCCTAATAGTCCTTATGTGTGCTTTTAACACTAAATAGACCATTCTAGTTTCAGTTATTTTGGATTTGTCACTATTTCACGTACATCTTTTTATAAGAGAACAGACAACTATTGGAAGTAGAAAGTGTTTCTAAATTTCTCCCTCCTTAAAACAATTAAGTAAATTAACCAAAGCATTCAATCTTGCTTGATTGCCCATCTAGACTATTCCATGTTCACAAGCACTTATTAAGCAACCTAGCACTTACTCTTCTAGATAAAATTAGTATAAGGTATGATCCCTGATTTCAATAAGTTCACCATTTGGAACAAGAAATAAGATACAACTTTCTTTTTTCTTTTAAAATTTTTTCAATTTATTTATTTTCAGAAAAACAGTATTCATTATTTTTTCACCACACCCAGTGCTCCATGCAATCCGTGCCCTCTATAATATCCACCACCTAGTACCCCAACCTCCCACACCCCCACCACTTCAAACCCCTCAGATTGTTTTTCAGAGTCCATAGTCTCTCATGATTCACCTCCCCTTCCAATTTACCCCAACTCCCTTCTCCTCTCTAACACCCCTTGTCCTCCATGCTATTTGTTATGCTCCACAAATAAGTGAAACCATATGATAATTGACTCTCTCTGCTTGACTTATTTCACTCATCATAATCTCTTCCAGTCCCGTCCATGTTGCTACAAAAGTTGGGTATTCACCCTTTCTGATGGAGGCATAATACTCCATAGTGTATATGGACCACATCTTCCTTATCCATTCATCTGTTGAAGGGCATCTTGGTTCTTTCCATAGTTTGGCAACCGTGGCCATTGCTGCTATAAACATTGGGGTACAGATGGCCCTTATTTTCACTACATCTGTATCTTTGGGATAAATACCCAGGCGTGCAATTGCAGGGTCATAGGGAAGTTCTACTTTTAATTTCTTGAGGAATATCCACAGTGTTCTCCAAAGAGGCTGCACCAACTTGCATTCCCACCAACAGTGTAAGAGGGTTCCCCTTTCTCCACATCCTCTCCAACACATGTTGTTTCCTGTTTTGTTAATTTTGGTCATTCTAACTGGTGTAAGTTGATATCTCAATGTGGTTTTAATTTGAACCTCCCTGAGGGCTAATGATGATGAACATTTTTTTCATGTGTCTGATAGCCATTTGTATGTCTTGAATGGAGAAGTGTCTGTTCATATCTTCTTCCCATTTTTTGATATGTTTGCCTGTTTCATGTGTGTTCAGTTTGAGGAGTTCATTATAGATCCTGGATATCAACCTTTTGTCTGTACTGTCATTTTCAAATATCTTCTCCCATACCGTGGGTTGCCTCTTTGTTTTCTTGACTGTTTCCTTTGCTGTGCAGAAGCTTTTGATTTTGATGAAGTCCCAAAAGTTCATCTTCGCTTTTGTTTCCTTTGCCTTTGGAGACCTATCTTGAAAGAAGTTGCTGTGGCTGATATCGAAGAGGTTACTGCCTATGTTCTCCTCTAGGATTCTGATGGATTCCTGTCTCACGTTGAGGTCTTTTATCCATTTTGAGTTTATCTTTGTGTACGGTGTAAGAGAAGGGTCGAGTTTCATTCTTCTACATATAGCTGTCCAGTTTTCCCAGCACCATTTATTGAAGGGACTGTCTTTTTTCCACTGTATATTTTTTCTGTTTTGTCGAGGATTAATTGACAATAGAGTTGAGGGTCCATATCTGGGCTCTCTACTCTGTTCCACTGGTCTATGTGTCTGTTTTTATGCCAGTACCATGCTGTCTTGGTGATCACAGCTTTGTAATAAAGCTTGAAATCAGGTAACGTGATGCCCCCCCCTTTATTTTTGTTTTTCAACATTTCCTTTGCAATTCGGGGTCTCTTCTGATTCCATACAAATTTTAGGATTATTTGCTCCAGCTCTTTGAAGAATACTGGTGGAATTTTGATCAGAATGGCATTAAAAGTATAGATTGCTCTAGGCAGTATAGACATTTTAACAATGTTTATTCTTCTGATCCAAGAGCATGGAATGGTCTTCCATCTTTTGTGTCTTCTTCAATTTTTTTCATGAGTGTTTTGTAGTTCCTCGAGTACAGATCCTTTACCTCTTTGGTTAGGTTTATTCCCAGGTATCTTATGGTTCTTGGTGCTATAGTAAATGGAATCGATTCTCTAATTTCCCTTTCTGTATTTTCATTGTTAGTGTATAAGAAAGCCACTGATTTCTGAACATTGACTTTATATCCTGCCACATTGCTGAATTGCTGTATGAGTTCTAGTAGTTTGGGGGTGGAGCCTTTTGGGTTTTCTACGTAATACTTTCATACCTTACATCCCCAAAATACCCTTAGCCATCAATATGGATTGACAAACCTGCTGTTACACTCTAGTGCAGTAATGTGATTGATGGATACACATATATAGTTAAAGAATATTAAGTTTATTTAAGAGCAACAGATACAGAAACCTATCTATTCAGAAACTACTACATGGAACAGAATATAAAACAGCATGAATTTAGATGGATTCATAGGCCCTGTTCTCCCGGTATTCCACAGTGAGTTACAAGTGCTGATGACAGCATGGTATGAGGAACCCCCAAAAAAATGAATAACTCATTTTTCTCAATCCCGTCGTTGTTCCTGTCCCATTCACTTTCTCTTCCCCATAATTATTATGAAGACTATGGTTACTTGTCTGAATGCTCACCAAGTACAAGTAAAAGAAGCCAAAGAACCCTGTTACATTTCCATTGTTTACAGTGAGGGTAGGTAATCTCAAGTCAATTCTCTGCGTGTAGCTTCTCCCAGAAATACAAAGCCTAAAGACAAGGTCTCTGTATTGTCCAAGTCAGAGGATAGCATTTTTTCCCTTAAAGTGACACATAGTAAATAATTTTAGCTTTGTAGGCTCTACATAAATAAATGTGTTTGTACTCAAATAAAACTATACTTACAAAATGAGGTAATGAGCTGGATTTGGACCATTGATCATAGTTTTCTGAGCCCCTGGCCCTAGTAAGAGAGGTATCATTCAATTGTATGGCAAAGCCTGTGAAGCCATATAGCACAGTGTTGCCTCTACCCTGAGATATGTTCTAGGAACAACTATTTCTAAAACTGTGGAGCTATGTTAATCATACCCCTCCTCCACAAAATTACATTTAATCTACAAAATGTCAAATAGAGATTAAACCCCAACATCTCTAATAGAGTTTGCATCGATCAGAGAATTATGTTGTTAGGGCCAATTTAATGTTAAAATCTGTTTAACTATTAGGGCCTGCTTAGCCAGAGTGACTCCATATTGCCAAGTTAGCCATATTGTTGTTTACATCCACGGACTTCATTCTGGGAATAAATGCCCCAGCAGTTCTGGGTATCAGTTCCGGGTATCGATTCCGGGAATAAATGCCCTAACAATAGAAGCCACATACCTTGAGGACTGTGGTTATGCCCTATAAAACTAGCTTGTAAGATCAGGGCAGGGTCGCTCTCTTACAAGGTGGCCCTGACTGGTCAGTCTGGTTTCTGATGCCTGGCATGGAAATAAAGTTTGCTTAACCTTCGCTTTGTATCAGTCTTGCTCCTTTGATCACGGACCCCATCAATGTATGGGAACTCAGTTAACTAATATTTGATGAGGGGTCAAGAATACTTAATATACAAAAATCAATCTCTTCAACAGATGGTGCTGCAAAAATAGGGTATATTAATAAGCAAAAGAACAAAGCCTTACCTTATACTGCTCACAAAAAATAACTCAAAATGGAGTAAAGACTTAAATGTCAGAGTAAAACCCATAAAAATCCTAGACAATAAGAAAGAGAAAAGTTCTTTGACATGGGAATTGGCAATAATTTTTTGAATATGGTACTTAAAGCACAAGCAACAAAATAAAAAATAGGCGAGTCTATGTCAAACAAACAAACAAAAAAACCTTCTGCACAGCAAAAGAAATGATCAACAAAACAACAACAACAAACAACTTGTAATCCTTATTTTCTTATTTTTAATCATCTTGCTTAACAGAAGATAACCAGTCTTAGAATGAAGTCAGAGTGCAGAGACCTTGGCATAGAACTGGAATGAGTTGAAGGGTTTCATAACAATAATTGGATAGCTATTGTTTTCTATTATAGCTAGAGCTCATCATACATTTAGACCTCCAGTTTTAAGTTAATACATTTCCTCCTTACATGAGCTAGTTTGAGTCAGTGTTTTCTATTACCTAAAATCAAAATCACTATAACTGATAGAGCATTTGATAGAGTGAAAGAAATTCAGTATAACAAAATTACAGAGTGGAACAAGATGAAGTGAAGTAGACAAAATCCTGCCAACCTTATTTCTGCTGGCAACACACCAAGCTCAAGGCATCCATATAGAAATTCTTCCATCAAGTGGTGCCTGGGTGGCTTGGTGGGTTAAGCCTCTGCCTTTGGCTCAGGTCATGTTCTCAGGGTCCTGGGATCAAGCCCTGCAATGGGCTTTCTGCTCAGCAGGGAGCCTGCTTCCCCCCACCTCTGCATGCCCCTCTGCCTACTTGTGTTCTCTGTCAAAAAATAAAAAAAGAATAAGAAAAAAAAAAAGATTTTCTTCCACCAAGTAGGCAGACATTAAAAGATAGAAAGACAAGGCATGTTTATGACATTTAAAACTTCATTATTGTAAAAACCAATTTTGATCCTTTTTAGGAACTACGTGTTGGTCAATGTTTATTGTGATTTTAATTAGCTCCATTTTATCCACATACATCCCACATCAGAGATAAGTTATATATTTTGTGAAGGTTGAGAAAATGCCTTTTGAGTACAGTAGTGGATGTGGAAAATAATATTGGAGGGCTTGTTTAGAGGTCAGCTGTTTAGAGGTCAGAGTCATGTCCAAGAATACTTTTTAAAAAAGTATTACAAAATGAACTGAAGAGGCAAGGTGGTGGGAGAGTAGGGGACCTCATTTCATCTGGTCCCTTGAATTTAGTTGGGTATCTACCAAACCATTCTGAACACCCATGAATTCAATGTGAGATGTATGGTAATACATCTGGATCTTTACAAGTAGAAAACTACTGCTTTTTGAAAGATTAGTGGTACAGAGTCATGAATCTGCAGGAAATATAAGAAGATAAATAGAGGGGGGAGGGATACTCCATGAGCTACTGGAAAGTTATATAACATTGGAACACAAATTGGAAACCTTTGAGATCTGCTCTAGTGAGAAACATCCCTTTCTCAATGGGGCTCAAGGAAAGAAAAGGGCAGAATTCTAGGTGGGTCATTGTGGTGTCAGAATCCAAGGAGACACAGAATGAATGGGGACACCAGAACTGAGAAATTGCCCAAGCAGTGGAGTGGGAAACTGGTTATGGTCAGCAAGACCAGGAAGGACTCTCTGCTCAGGCTGCCATAATCCATGAGACAGGCCACTGGGGTGACTGCTCTGCCTGAACATCCTGAAAAGGACTGGAACATATAGGCTGTTTACCATCCCCTAGGAGGGGCCAAACAACTGCTGCACCCACAGCTGGGCAACAGCTATCAGGGTGGTGGTGACCCCAGAAAAGACAGCTGGGCAGCACCCAGCTGTGATCCAGGAACAGTGTAACAGGCTGTGTGCATGAGCCCAAAACTGCTCACGTCCCAAGTACACAAAGGGCAGCTGCACTCATGGGTCCCTGGGACTTCCTCCGTAGGATTGCAGTGGGCACACACATCAAGAGTCTGCAGAGTTCAGCACTCAAAAAAGTGAAAACTGCCCCAGGAATTTATTAAAGAGAGGGGACCATGATCTTTTGGCTCTGGGCCAGAGATCTGGTCACAGCCATTCTTGCTCTGATCATTTGCAGAAGCTCAGACAACCTCAAGGGGAAAAAAAGCAACATTGAGCCCAGCCCCCTGAAAAGGTGTGGGCAACTCCACCCAGGAAAAGACACCTGAGAAGCAACACACAGCAGGCCCCTCCCCTAGAAGACAGACTGGAAGAACAGATAGACTACAACTTTATGGATCCTACAAGACTGTAAAACTCCAGCAACAGGGGAAAATAGTATATTGAGCCTTCAGGTGTTTTCTCACAACTCATTTATCTTTCAGTCAAAAATTTTCCATTTCTTTCTTTTTTTGTTTGATTTTTGTTTTTACTTTTTCTACATTCCAACTAGATTCTTATTTTACCAACTTGTGTTTAAAGTTGCTTTTAACTTTTACATCTACATTTTATAGATATAGGTTTCATTTTAGTCCTTTTTTTCACTATATTAAGCTTTAGTAAAAATATATACATAAGTTTTGTTTTCTTTGCAGTTTTGGGATGCAATGTCTTCTAACCCAGAGACAAATTCAATCAGAAACAATTGAATCACCCTGCTTTGTGAACTCTTTGAGATTATACTCTCTCCAACCTCCCCCTTTTGTCTTGTTTCATTTTGGTTTTGTTTGCTTTTCTGCTGTGGTTTCCAACTGCTTCAGATTTGTCTAGGGTGTACTTTGCTTGGGCTGTGGTGATATTTTGGACTCTGCTCATTTTTTCACCCATCCTTCTCTGGGCAAAATGACTAGAAGGAGGAATTCACAACCAAAGAAAGAACCAGAGACAATGTTCTCTGCCACAGAGCTAATTGATATGGATAGAAATAAGATGTCAGAGGTGGAATTCAGGATAGCAATTATAAAATTAATAGCTAGGCTTGAAAAAAGCATAAATAACAGTACAGACTCTCTAAGGGAAGAAATGAGATCAAATCAAGCTGAATTTAAAAATGCTATGAATGAGATGCAGTCTAAATTGGATTCTCTAACAGCTAGGGTGAATGAGGCAGAAGAGAGAATAAGTGATCTAGAGGATGGGCTGATAGAAAGAAAGTTGAGGAAAAGAGGGAGCAACATCTAACAGCCCATTAAGAAAGGCTTTGAGGGATTAATTATGCCCTGAAATGAACCCATGTCAGAATTATTGGGGCTGGGGAAAGAGAAGGACTGGAAGGTATATTTGAACAAATCATAGCTGAGAACTTCCCTATTCTGGGAAAAGAAACAAGCATTCATGTTCAAGAGGCAGAGAGGACCCCACCTCAAATCAATAAACATAGATCAACACCCTGACATATAATAGTAAAGCTTGCAAATTGTAGAGGAAAAGAAGCTACCTGAGAACAGCCAGAGAGAGGACATTCCTTACATACAGAGGGAGGAACATCATGGTAATATCAAACCTACCCATAGAAATCTGGCAGGCCAAAATAGGCTGACAAGACATTTTCAGTGTACTAAATGAGAAGAACGTGCAGCCAAGAATATTTTATCTAGCAAGGTTGTCATTCAGAATGGAAGGAGAGATAAAGGGCTTCCAGGACAGACAGAAACCAGAAAGAAAAAGAGACAAGCTATAGACATAAGGACTTTGCAGACAATACAATGGCACTAAATTCAACTTTTTCAATAATTACTCTGAATTTACAAGAATAAACGCTCCATCCAAAAGACACAGGGGATCAGACTAGAACCACCCATATGCTGTCAACAAGGGACTCATATAATAAGACCTAAAGACACCTCCAGAATGAAAGTGATGGGTGGAGAACAATTTACTATGCTAATGGACCTCAAAAGAAAGTTGTGGTAATAGTCCTCATTATCAGACAATTTAGATTTCAAACCAAAGACTTTAGTAAGAGATGTAGAGGGACACTATATCATACTTAAAGGGTTTATCCAATAAGAATATCTAACAATTGTAAATATTTATGCCCCCAGCATGGAAGCAGACAATGATATAAATATCCAATTAATACCAAAGTAAAGAAACATATCGATAATAATACATCAGTAGGAGAGGACTTAAACACCCCATTCACAACAATGGACAGATCGCCTAAACAGAAGATCAACAAAGAAACAAGGGCTTTGAATGACATACTGGACCAGATGGACTTCACAGATATATGCAGAACATTCCATCTTAAAACAACAGAATACTCATTCTTCTTGAGTGCACCTGGAAATTTCTCCAGAATAGATAACATATCATGTCACAAATTAGGTCTCAACAGATACCAAAAGACTGAGATTACGCCCTTCATATTTTTGGACTACAATGCTTTAAAACTTGAACTCAATCACAAAAGGAAATTTGGAAGGAACTCAAATGCTTAGAAATTAAAGAGCACCTTGCTAAAGGATGAATGAGTCAGCCAAGAAATTAAAGAAGATTAATTCATGGAAACTAAAAAATTCATGGAATGTAATGAGACTGAAAATACATTGGTTCAAAACCTCTGGGATACAGCCAAGGTGGTCCTAAGAGAGAAGTACTTAGCAATACAACCCTCTCCCAAAAATTTTTAAAAAAAAATCAAATACACAAGATAACCTTACACATAAAGGACCTGGAGAAAGAACAACAAATAAGGCCTAAATCAAGTAGGAGAAGAGAAATAATAAAGATTAGATCAGAAATCAAAGAAACAGAAACCAGAAGAACAGTAGAACAGATCAATGAAATTAGAAGTTGTTTCATTGAAAGTATTAATGAAATTGATAAGCCTCTGGTCAGACTTATCCAAAAGAAAAATGACCAAAATTAATAAAATCATGAGTGAAAAGGAAGAGATCACAACCAACACCAAGGCAATACAGACAACTGTAAGAACATATTATGTGCAACTATATGCCAACAGATTAGGCAACCTGGAAGAAATGAATACATTCCTGAAAATTTATAAACTGCCAAGACTGAAACAGGAAGAAACAGACAATATGAACAGAACCATAACCTGAAAGGAAATTGAGACAGTAATCAAAACGTCCCCCCAAATAAGAGTCTAGGACCAGATGGCTTCCCAGGGAATTCTACATAATTCAAAAAAGAAATCATACCTATTCTACTAAAGCTGTTTCAAAAAATGAAATGGAAGGAAAACTTCCAAACTTGTTCTATGAGGCCAGCATGACCTTGATTCCAAAACCAGACAAAGACCTCATCAAAAACGAAAATTACAGACCAATAAACCTGATGAACATGAATGGCAAAATATTCAGAAGATATCAGATAACAAAATCCAACAGTACACTAAAAAGACTATCCATCATGACCAGGTGGGATTTATTCCTCGGCTGCAAGGTTGGTTCAACATTCACAAACCAATCAACATGAAAGATAACATTAACAAAAGAAGAGACAAGAACCATATGATTCTCTCAATTGATGCAGAAAATGCATTTGACAACATCCTTTCTTAATAAAAATCCTCCAGCATATAGAGATAGAAGGAACATACCTCAATACCATAAAAGCCATCTATGAAAAACCCACACTGAATATTTTTCTCAATGGGGAAAAACAGAGCTTTTCCCCTTAAGGTCAGGAACACGAGAGGGATGCCCACTCTCACCACTATTCTTGAACATAGTACTAGAAATCCTAGGCTCAGTAATGAGACAACAAAAAGAAACATAAGGCATTCAAACTGGCAAAGAAGTCAAACTCTTTCTCTTTGCAGATGATGTGATACTTTAGGTAGAAAGCTCAAAGACTCTACCCCAAAACTGATAGAACTCATACAGAAATTCAGCAATGTGACGGGATACAAAATCAATGCACAGAAATTAGTTGCATTTCTACATACTAACAATGTGACTGAAGAAAGAGAAATTAGAGTTGATCCCATTTACCACTGCACCAAAAATCATAAAATACCTTTGGTTAGGATTATACCTAACCAAAGAGTAAAGGATCTTTAGTCTAGAAACTACATAACACTTATGAAAAAATTGAGGAAGACACAAAAGAATGGAAAAACATTCCATGCTCATGGATTGTAAGAATAAACATTGTGAAAATGTTTATGCTGCCCCGTGCAATCTACACATTCAATGCAATCCCTATCAAAATACCATCAATATTGTTTACAGAGCTGAAACAAACAATTCTAAAATTTGTATGGAACCATAAAATAATATTGAAAAAGAAAACCAAAGCTGGGGGCATGACAATGCCTGACTTCAAGCTATATTACAAAGCTGTGATCATCAAGACAGCATGGTACAGGCACAAAAACAGACACAAAGATCAATGGAACAGAATAGAGAGCCCATAAATGGACCCTCAACTCTATGGTCAACTAATCTTTGACAAAGCAGGAAAGAATATCCAATGGAGAAAATTCTCTTCAATAAATTGTTCTGGGAAAATTGGATAGCCACATGCAGAAGAGTGAAACTGGACCATTCTCTTTTTCATACACAAAGATAAACTCAAAATGGATATAAAACCTAAATGTGACACAGTAATCCATAAAAACCCATGAGGAGAACACAGGAAGTAACTTCTTTGACCTCAGCTGCAGAAATTTCTTGCAAGACATTTCTTTAAAGACAAAGGAAACAAAAGCAGAAATGAACTATTGGAACTGCATCAAAATAAATGTCTTCTGAACAGCCATGGAAACAGTCAACAAAACTAAATCGCAACCTATGGAATGGGAGAAGATATTTGCAAATGACATAAAAGATAATGGGCTGGTATCCAGGATCTATAAAAAACTTATCAAACTCAATAGCCAAAAACCATATAATCCAGTCAAGAATTGGACAGAAGATATGAACACACCCTTCTCCAAAGAAGACATACAAATGGCCAACAGGCACATGAAAAAAATGCTCCATGTCACTTGCCATTAGGGAAATACAAATCAAAACCACAGTGAGATATAACCTTACCCCAACTAGAATGGCTAAAATTAACAAGCCAGGGAACAACAAATGTTGGTGAGGATGTGAATAAAGGGGAACTCTCTTACACTGTTGGTGGGAATGCAAGCTGGTATAGCCACTCTAGAAAACAGTATGGAGGTTCCTCAAGAAGTTAAAAATATAGCTACCCTATGACCCAGAATTTACCCTGGAGATACAGATGTAGTGAAAATCAGGGTCATCTGCAGCCCAATGTTCATAGCAACAATGTCCACAATAGCCAAACTGAAGAAGGAGCCAAGATGTCCTTCAACAGATGAATGAATAAAGAGGATGTGATTCATATATGTAATGGAATATTACTCAGCCATCAGAAAGAATGACTATATACAAAGACATGGATGGCACTGGAGCTAAGTGAAATAAGTCAATCAGAGAAAGACAATTTTCACATGGTTTCATTTATATGTGGAATATAAGGAATAATAGGGAAAGGGAGGGAAAACTGAATGGGAAGAAATCAGAGAGGGAGACAAACCATGAAAGACTCTTGACTTGGAGAAACAAACTGAGGACTGTGGAAAGGGAGGTGAGTGGGGTGGTGGGCATTAAGGAGAGCTTGTTATATGATGAGCACTGGGTGTTATAAGGAACTAATGAATCATTGAACACTACATCAAAAACTAAAAAAATAAAAAAATAGAAAAGAGTACAAAATGGGAAAAATGTAATACAATACAGAGAATGGATCTAGGAAATCCAAACTTCCCAATCACATGAAGAACAGATCAAGTAAAGTAAAACAAAAAACAGAAAACAAACAAACAAAAAAAACAAAAACCCAACTTTAGTAGAAAACTTTGAGCTGAAAGAGTTCAATATAATACAAAATAAATGAGGTAAGCAGGATCAGAAATGTCCTGGTTTAAACTTTTAAAATTCAAAGTTGAAAAATAAGTCTTATGAACATCTAGCTAAGCAAAATGTTACTGTATTTATAGTAGGGATAGTTTCAGGAGAAGGGGAGAAATCAAGAAATATCATTTTTTTAACTTAACACTGATAAGAGAGGAAAAAAAACCAAAAAAATTTAAAAAATTGAAAAGAGAAATATAGGTACAACTTTTAGAACACAAATGTAAATTTAAGGAGTGGTTGATTTCTTCCAAATACCTAAATACAAAAAGGAAAGAAAAATATTGTATATAAAATAAAACAAGGTATAAAGCATGAAAATATGAAAAAATAAAGCAAAAGTGTTTAGAGAAGATAAAGCTAATGTAAAAAAAAGTTAAGTGCTGTAATAAAAGTTCAGTCTTGGCCTTGCAGGTACCACCACCCAGTCATGGTCAACCCCACTGTGTTCTTTGACATCACCATGGATGTGAGCCCTTGGGCTGCATCTCCTTCTAGCTGTTTGGAGGTAAAATTTCCAAAGACAACAGAAAAGTTTCATGCTCTGAGTACTGAGGAGAAAGGATTTGGTTATAAATGTTCCTGGTTTCACAGAATTATTCTGGGATTTATGTGCCAGAGTGGTGGCTTCACATGCCATGATGACACTGGCAGCAAGTCCATCTATGGGGAGAAACTTGATGGTGAGAATTTCATCATGAAGCATAAGGTTCCTGGCATCTTATCCATCTCAAATACTGGGCTCAACACAAATGGTACCCAGTTTTTCATCTGCACTGCCAAGACTTTGTGGTTGGATGGCAAGCATGTGGTTTTGACAAAATGAAAGAGGGCATGAATATTGTGGAAGCCATGAAGTGCTTTGGATCCAGGAATGGCAAGACCAGCAAGATCTCCTTTGCTGATTGTGGACAAATCTAATAAATTTGATTTGTGTTTTATCTTAACTACCAGACCATTCCTTCTGTAGTTCAGGAGAGCACCTTTTCACCCCCATCTACTCAAAATAACCAAAAATCTTTGGGCCCTCATTGCAGTTTTATGAGATCCATGTTTTCCTTACTCCTCTCCAAGTCTAGCTAGATTGCAGATTTATGATTATAAAATAAAAACTAAACAACAAAGTTTCAGACTCAACCAACAGAAGAAAAATACAACTATTTGCAAATTATAAGGGATATCTAAAGTAAAGTCCTTTAAAAAGTAAAAATATTTTGATATGCCTGGGTGACTCAGTCAGTTAACCAGTCTGCCTTTGGCTTAGGTCATGATCCCACCAACAGTGTAGGAGAGTTCCCCTTTATTCACATCCTCACCAACATTTATTGTTCCCTGGATTGTTAATTTTAGACATTCTAGTTGGAGTAAAGTTGTATCTCACTGTGGTTTTGATTTGTATTTCCCTAATGGCAAGTGACATGGAGCATTTTTTTCATGTGCCTGTTGGCCATTTGTATGTCTTCTTTGGAGAAGGGTGTGTTCATATCTTCTGTCCAATTCTTGACTGGATTATATGGTTTTTGGCTATTGAGTTTGATAAGTTTTTTATAGATCCTGGATACCAGCCCATTATCTTTTATGTCATTTGCAAATATCTTCTCCCATTTCATAGGTTGCGATTTAGTTTTGTTGACTGTTTCCATGGCTGTTCAGAAGACATTTATTTTGATGAAGTCCCTATAGTTTATTTCTGCTTTTGTTTCCTGGGATTGAGTCCTGCATCAGGCTCCTTCCTCAGTGGGAAGCCTGCTTCTCCCTCTCCCATTCCTGCTGCTTGTGTTTCCTCTCTCTATGTGCCTCTCTCTGTCAAATAAATAAATAAAATCTTTAAAAAATAAATAAAATCTTCAAAAAATGTTAAAATATTTCTTAACAGAAAAAATGTAATTAAAATGCATAGATGGTTATTAATAGTATCAATGTGATTTCAATAAGTGAAGCACAGTTTATTTAACATTGATGAAATAGTGTGTGGTCAAGAAAAATAAAAGACATGGGCCTTTAAAATAATGAACAATGTGGTGAGATACTGTACTACTACACTATCATTTTCACATGTGTTAGCTAATTTAATGTTCAGAATAACACTGTGTGGCAGACATGGCCATTCTCATTTTAGATGTGAAACAACTGAGCATAGAGAGGTTTAATAACTTGTTCAAGGTTATCACTGGTAAGGGCATAACTGAGATTTGGGCCCAAGTCATTATAACTTGAGAACCTCAGACACACTACATTAATGTATCTGAAAAATTAGTCTTTGCATTACCTGCATCAGAATGCTTATTAAAACTGTAAACTCCTGATATCATCTCTGATATATTCTAGAGCTCTGAAGTTTGTGATTTAGTAAGTATTCCAGTTGATACTTATACATGCTAACATTTGAGAATCACTGAATTATGTGTACTACCTCCAAGAACAACAGAAAAACATAATTGAACGAATTGAATTTTAATCAACCCTTTCTATTTTAGCCAGATTAAGTGGAAAAATAGCATATAATTTAATATTAAGCAGGTTATCATGACAAACAAAACACTACAGAAAATATATATTATTCCCAACCATCCTTTTACTTTTACAAAATTGATCATGTATTAGATTCTAAAAGAAAACTAATTCCAAAAAGACCATATTAAATAATCAGAATGTGATAAAACTAGGATTTAATAAAAATTTAAAGAAAAATATACAGCTGGGAATTATTTTATTTTATTTATTTTTATAAGATTTTATTTATTTATTTATTTGACAGACAGAGATCACAAATAGGCAGAGAGGCAGGCAGAGAGAAAGAGGGGGAAGCAGGCTCCCCGCTGAGCAGAGAGCCTGATGCGGGGCTTGAACCCAGGACACTGAGATCATGACCTGAGCCAAAAGCAGAGGCTTTAGCCTACTGAGCCACCCAGGTGCCCCAGCTGGGAATATTTTTAAAAAACACTTTCTTTTTTTAAATTTTTTTATTTATTTTTTAAATAAACATATAATATATTTTTATCCCCAGGGGTACAGGTCTGTGAATCGCCAGGTTTACACACTTCACAGCACTCACCATAGCACATACCCTCCCCAATGTCCATAACCCCACCCCCCTTCTCCCAGCCCCCCTCCCCCCCAGCAACCCTCAGTCTTTTGTGAGATTAAGAGTCACTTATGGTTTGTCTCCCTCCCAATCCCATCTTGTTTCATTTATTCTTCTACTATTTCCTTAACCCCCCATGTTGCATCTCCACTTCCTCATATCAGGGAGATCATATGATAGTTGTCTTTCTCCACTTGACTTATTTCGCTAAGCTTGATACCCTTTAGTTCCATCCATGTCGTCGCAAATGGCAAGATTTCATTTCTTTTGATGGCTGCATAGTATTCCATTGTTTATATATACCACATCTTCTTTATCCATTCATGTGTTGATGGACATCTAGGTTCTTTCCATAGTTTGGCTATTGTAGACATTGCTGCTATAAAAAACACTTTCTTAAATAATTATTATTGTAGCTATAATTATAAAGATCAGAAATAGTGACCAAAAAAAAAAAAAAAAAAGAAATAGTGACTAAAAAAAAAATGAAACTAAGAGCTTTGAAAAGATAAACAAAATTGATAAACCTTTGGTCAGACTTATTAAGAAAAAGGAGAAGTTACCACTGACACCACAGAAATACAAAACATTATAGGAGATTACTACAAAAAATTGTAAGCCAACACATTGAACAATCAAGAAGAAATAGATAAATTCCTAGAAACATACAAGTTTCCAAGACTGGATTAGGAACAAATAGAAACCCTGAACAGATTAATTATTTGTAATGAAATTGAATCAGTAATCAAAAAAGTACCTACTAACCAAACTCCGGGACCAGATGTCTTTGAAGGTGAAGTCAACCACACATTTGAAGAAGAGTTAATACATGTCCTTCTCAAATGATTCAAAAAGTTGAAGAGGAAGAAATGCTTCTAAATATATAGCCAGCATTACCCTGATACCAAAACCAGAAAAGGATGCCACACACAAAAAAAGAAAATTACAGAATAATGTCCTTGATAAATATAGATGTCAAAATTTGCAACAAAGTGTTAGTCAACTGAATTTAACCATACCCTAAAAGGATCATTCACACTTATCAAGTGGGATTTATTCCAGGAATACAAGGATGTTTCAAGGATGTTTTAATATTCACTAATCAATTAATCACATCAACAAAATGAAGAATAAAAGTAATATAATCACCTCAGTGGATGCAGAAAAGACATGTGAAAAAATTCAGCATCTATTCATGATGAAAGGTCTCAACAAGGTGGGTATAGAGGGAAGATACCTCAACTTAATAAAGACCATATATGGCAAACCCACTGCTAACATACTAAATAGTGAAAAGCTGAAAGCTTTTCCTCCATGATCAGGAGTAAGACAAGGATACAAGCTCTCCCCACAATTATTCAACATAGTACTGGAAGTCCTAGCCACAGCAATCAGACAAGAAAAAAAAAATAAATAAAAGGTAGCCACACTCATAAGGAAGAAGTAAAACTGTCACTATCTTCAGATGACACAATACTCTATGTAGAAAACTCTAAAGATTCCAAGAAAATCTATTAAAACTAATAAATAAATTCTAATAAATATTAATAAGTAAAGTTGCAGGATATAAAGTCAATATACAAAAATCTATAGCATTTCTATACACTAATTTTAAAAGTAGCTGAAAGAGAAACTAAGAAAACAATCCCATTTACAACTGCATCAAAAAAAGTAAAATACCTAGGAATAAATTTAATAAAGGAAGTAAAAGGCATGTATTTTGAAAACTATGACATTGATGAAAAAAATTGAAGATGACACAAATAAATAGAATGATATAACATGCTCATGGATCAGAAGAATTAATATTGTTAAAATGTCAATACAACCCATAGCAGTACATAGATTTAATGCAATCCCTATCAAACACCAATAGTGTTATTCACAGAACTAGAGCAAGTAATTGTAAAATTCCTGTGGAATCCCATAAGACCCCTAATAGCCAAAGCAATCTTGAGAAAAAATACCAAAGCTGGAGGAATCAGAATCTTGGATTTAAAACTATTCTACAAAGTTACTGCAATCAAAAGATATGCTATTGGCACAAAAACAGACACATTAGATCAATGGAACAGAATAGAAAGCCCAGAAATAAACTGTGCTTATATGGTCAATTAATGTATGACAAAAGAGGCAGGAACACACACTGAGGCAAAGAAAGTCTTTTAATAAAGTGTTGGGAAAAGCTGGCAGCTACATGCAAAAGAATGAAACTGGACCTTTTTCTTACACCATATACAAAAATAAACTCAAAAGTGATTAAAGAACTAAATGTGATATGCAAAATCTTAAAAGTCCTAAAAGAAAACATAGTAATCTCTTAGACATCAGCTTTAGCAATATTTTTCTTAATCTGTCTCCATAGACAAAGGACACAAAAGCAAAAATAAAGAATTGGGATTATATTAAACTAAAAACTTTTGCATAATTAAAGAAACCATCAATAGGACAAAAAGGCAACTTATAGAATGAAAGAAGATATTTGCAAATGATAACTCTGAAAGGGGGTTAATATGCAAAATATGTAAAGAATTCATACAACTCAATACCAAAATAACCCCAAATAATCTGATTTAAAAATGTGTGGGGAACCTGAATAGCCATTTTTCCAAAGAAGGCACACAGATGACAAACATGAAAAGATGCTCAACATTACTCATCATCATTAAAATCACAATAAGATATCACCTTACACCTGTCATAATGATTAGAATCAAAAAGACAAGAAATGCAAGTGTTGGCAAGGATGTGGAAAAAAGGGAACCCTTGTGCACTGTTGGTGAGAATGTAAATTCGTACAGCCTCTATGGAAAAGAGTTTGGCAGTTTCTCAAAGAATTAAAAGTGGAAATATCGTATGATCCAGTTATTCCATTTCTATATATTTGCTCAAAAATGAAAACACTAATTTAAAAAGTTATATGCATCCCTATGTTTGCTGCAGCATTATTTATAATAACTAAGATATGGAAGCAGCCTCTGTCCATGGAAAAATGGATAAAGAAGATGTGGTATATATATAATAGAATATTACTCAGCCATACAAAAGAATGAAATCCTACCATTCACAACAACATAAATGGACCTAGTGGTTATTATGCTAAGTGAAATAAGTCAGCAAAGGCAAATACTTAATAATTTCATTTATATGTGGGATCTAAGCAAAACAAACAAAAAATAGAACAGAAAATAAACGTGATTTCCGGAGGGGGAAAGGGTGGGGAGATAGGAGAAATATGTGAATGAATTAGCAGGTACAAACTTCCAGTCATAAAATAGGTGTCATAGGTATGAAGGTACAGCATAGGGAATATAGTCAATAGTATTGTAATACATTTGTAAAGAGACAGATGATATCTACATTTCTCACAATGAGCATTTTGTAATGTATAATTGTTGAATCACTATATCATATATTTGAAACTAATATATTGTATGTCGACTATACTTCAGGTAAAAATGTATAAAAAATTATTAGTCTACCCACCAAAATTTCTAAAATGAGAAAGATAGAAAATTACAAGTCTTGACAAAGCTATAGAGCAACAAATATATAGAGGATGTGAAATTCTCACTTGTATTGCTGGTTGGACTGAAATAGTTACAATCATCTCAGAAAAATGGTTTGGAAGTATCAACTTAAACAAATTATATGTATGCTCTATGACATAGCAATTCCTCTCTGAGCTTTATAACAAACTGTATTCATATGTCCACCAGCCCCCAGATGAGATGTTTCTAAATACCCATTGTAGAAAATGTTTACCATACAATCACCATGTTGATTGATGCAGTACAACGCCCAATAATCTACCTATCCATTTGTGATTTATCAACAGCCCAATATGAAAGACATAAAAACCTCTTAAAATTATTTTTGAGATTCATTCTGAGCAATTCACACTTTGTACATATATATCTGACAGATTATAGGCATTATCTTTTAAAAGGGTAATTAAAATGTTTTCTCTCCTGCAAAGACAGGTATAAGATAATATCCAGTTGTGTTGGAGACTTTGAAAAACACTGAATAAGTACATTTTAGCAGAAATAATGCCTGAGCCTTTAAAGCAAAGACAAATTTGGGAGGTGAAATTTGGAACCCCACGTCTTCATTTACTCAGCAGATGCCCTGATCCCTTCTATTTTATGAAATAGAAGACACCTTTACTTCTTCCCTTAAATTTATCCCTGTCAACCATTCATCCTTACATACTTCAATGTTAGAAGGAAACCCTTTTCATTCAATTCCACACTTTTTAGGACTATCTATAATTGTCCACTTCTGTTCACCTGCATACTTCTTAACATCTTTCCTTCCACTTACATATTTCCCTTAGCTTTTAAGCATGGTCAAGTTTCCCCATATCTCAAATAACACCAAAATATCAAAACTTCCCTTCTCAACCCTGTAATATTTTTAAAGGCACTTATTCTTAAGCTGAAACTTGCTATGATCTTACTGTATTCCAGAAAGTTTACCAAACTCAACTCTGCATTAATTACTTAATTTAATCCTTACATCAACTTTATAAGGTAGGTAATGTTACTATTTCCAACAGACAGAGAAAACTGAGGCTCCAGAATTTAAGTAACTTTCTCCAAAACATGCAAGTATTTAGTGGTGAAGCTGGGACTTGAATCCATAACGATCTGATTCCAAAGGCTAAGATTTTAACCACTACACTGGCACTGGCTTTTCTCTCCTAGTTCTCTCTCCCTTTCTCTCTCTCTCTGTCTCTCTCTCTCCAACCCCCTTTTATTCCCTTCCTCTGTCCTCCCATTCTTCTTCCTCTCCCTCCCTTTCTTTCATTATTCTCTTTCTCAAAAGCATATTCACAGAGCAAAAGAGTAACAATATGGCTTTTATTCTATATAATCATTTTCTATGTTGCCTGTAGACTATAGGAGGAGAAACATAGAATCAGAAAGACCAATGAAAAGACAATTGTAATAATCTCAGTATTTACTGATTTTAAAAAGTGTGGTAACAGTGTGAGATTGTGACTGAATTGGGGATACATTTTTAAGATTGACCTGACAGGATCTACTAACAGACCAACTGTGGGTATGAGACAAGAAGATAAATCAAGATTTTTGGTCTGAGTTATTGGAGATACAAATGTTGTGGAAACACAAAATTACACATATTAAGAATATAAAATTATAAATGAAAGTACTGTATGAAGGTAAATATTTATTTGAATGTGTTATAGCCTGCCTTCATAATTTCTTAACTGCAATGTCAAGAGAGATCCTAAGCAGGACCACCTGGCTAAGCCATTCCTGAATTTCTGACCCACAGAATCTGTGTGAGGTAATAAATGTTTATTATTTTAAGATCCTAAATTTTGGGCTAATTTGTTTTCCAGAAAATGTATGTAATGCAGATATTGGTGCTAGGGATGTAGTGCTAGCATAATAAAACCCTAAAATGTAGAAAAGCTTGGAAACGTGGTAGTTAGCAGAAAGTAGAAGAATTTTTAGGAGATGTTAGAAAAAGCCTAAAGAACATTGGCAAAACTGCTTTAGGTAGCATAGACATTTTCACAATATTTATTCTTCCAATCCAGGAGCATGGAACATTTTTCCATTTCTTTGTGTCTTCCTCAATTTCTTTCATGAGTACTTTATAGTTTTCTGAGTATAGATTCTGTGCCTCTTTGGTTAGGTTTATTCCTAGGTATCTTATGGTTTTGGGTGCAATTGTAAATGGGATTGACTCCTTAATATCTCTTTCTTCTGTCTTGCTGTTGTTGTAGAGAAATGCAACTGATTTCTGTGCATTGATTTTATATCCTGACACTTTACTGAATTCCTGTATAAGTTCTAGCAATTTTGGAGTGGAGTCTTTTGGGTTTTCCACATTATAGTATCATATCATCTGCGAAGACTGATAATTTGACTTCTTCTTTGCCGATTTGGATGCCTTTAATTTCCTTTTGTTGTCTGATTGCTGAGGCTAGGACCTCTAGTATTATGTTGAATAGCAGTGGTGATAATGGACATCCCTGCCGTGTTCCTGACCTTAGCGGAAAAGCTTTCAGTTTTTCTCCATTGAGAATGATATTTGCGGTGGGTTTTTCATAGATGGCTTTGATGATATTGAGGTATGTGCCCTCTATCCCTACACTTTGAAGAGTTTTGATCAGGAAGGGATGCTGTACTTTGTCAAATGCTTTTTCAGCATTTATTGAGAGTATCATATGGTTCTTGTTCTTTCTTTTATTGATGTGTTGTATCACATTGACTGATTTGCGGATGTTGAACCAACCTTGCAGCCCTGGAATAAATCCCACTTGGTCGTGGTGAATAATCTTTTTAATGTACTGTTGAATCCTATTGGCTAGTATTTTGTTGAGTATTTTCGCATCTGTGTTCATCAAGGATATTGGTCTATAGTTCTCTTTTTTGGTGGGATCCTTGTCTGGTTTTGGGATCAAGGTGATGCTGGCCTCATAAAATGAGTTGGGAAGTTTTCCTTCCATTTCTATTTTTTGAACAGTCTCAGGAGAATAGGAATTAGTTCTTCTTTAAATGTTTGGTAGAATTCCCCCAGGAAGCCGTCTGGCCCTGGGCTTTTGTTTGTTTGGAGATTTTTAATGACTGTATCAATCTCCTTACTGGTTATGGGTCTGTTCAGGCTTTCTGTTTCTTCCTGGTTCAGTTGTGGTAGTTTATGTTTCTAGGAATGCATCCATTTCTTCCAGATTTTCAAATTTATTGCCGTAGAGTTGCTCATAGTATGTTCTTATAATAGTTTGTATTTCTTTGGTGTTAGTTGTGATCTCTCCTCTTTCATTCATGATTTTATTTATTTGGGTCCTTTCTCTTTTCTTTCTGATAAGTCGGGCCAGGGGTTTATCAATTTTATTAATTCTTTCAAAGAACCAGCTCCGAGTTTCGTTGATTTGTTCTATTGTTTTTTTGGTTTCTATTTCATTGATTTCTGCTCTGATCTTTATGATTTCTCTTCTCCTGCTGGGCTTAGGGTTTCTTTCTTGTTCTTTCTCCAGCTCCTTTAGGTGTAGGGTTAGTTTGTGTACCTGAGACCTTTCTTGTTTCTTGAGAAAGGCTTGTACCGCTATATATTTTCCTCTCAGGACTGCCTTTGTTGTGTCCCACAGATTTTGAACCGTTGTATTTTCATTATCATTTGTTTCCATGATTTTTTTCAATTCTTCTTTAATTTCCCGGTTGACCCATTCATTCTTTAGAAGGATACTATTTAGTCTCCATGTATTTGGGTTCTTTCCAAACTTCCTTTTGTGGTTGAGTTCTATCTTTAGAGCATTGTGGTCTGAAAATATGCAGGGAATGATCCCAATCTTTTGATACCAGTTGAGTCCTGATTTAGGACTGAGGATGTGATCTTCTGGAGAATGTTCCATATGCACAAGAGAAGAATGTGTATTCTGTTGCTTTGGGATGAAATATTCTGAATATATCTGTGATGTCCTTCTGGTCCAGTGTGTCGTTTAAGGCCTTTATTTCCTTGCTGATCTTTTGCTTGGATGATCTGTCCATTTCAGTGAGGGGAGTGTTAAAGTCCCCTACTGTTATTGTATTATTGTTGATGTGTTTCTTTCATTTTGTTATTAATTGGTTTATATAGTTGGCTGCTCCCACGTTGGGGGCATAGATATTTAAAATTGTTAGATATTCTTGTTGGATAGACCCTTTGAGTATGATATAGTGTCCTTCCTCATCTCTTATTATAGTCTTTGGCTTAAAATCTAATTGATCTGATATAAGGATTGCCACTCCTGCTTTCTTCTGATGTCCGTTAGCATGGTAAATTCTTTTCCACCCCCTCACTTTAAATCTGGAGGTGTCTTCGGGCTTAAAATGAGTTTCTTGTAGGCAACATATAGATGGGTTTTGTTTTTTTATCCATTCTGATACCCTGTGTCTTTTGACAGGGGCATTTATCCCATTCACATTCAGGGTAACTATTGAGAGATATGAATTTAGTTCCATTGTATTGCCTATAAGGTGACTGTTACTGTATATGGTCTCTGTTCCTTTCTGATCTACCACTTGTAGGCTCTCTCTTTGCTTAGAGGACCCCTTTCAATATTTCCTGTAGAGCTGGGTTGGTGTTTGCAAATTCTTTCAGTTTTTGTTTGTCCTGGAAGCTTTTAATCTCTCCTTCTATTTTTCAATGATAGCCTAGCTGGATATAGTATTCTTGGCTGCATGTTTTTCTCGTTTAGTTCTCTGAAAATATCATGCCAGCTCTTTCTGGCCTGCCAGGTCTGTGGATAAGTCAGCTGCCAATCTAATATTTTTACCATTGTATGTTACAGACTTCATTTCCTGGGCTGCTTTCAGGATTTTCCTGTGATTTTTTTTTTTTTAGTCTTGCACTTAATTTAATTTTTTCTTTTTCTTTTTTCTTTTTTTTTTTTTTTCTTCTCGCCTTCAGGTAATTTTTTTTTTTAAACTGTTACCTTTTTTTTTTTTTAACGATTTTTTACTAGTTTATCTAATATATATATATTTTCTTTTTTTACATTTTTCTTAGGTGTTTTCTTTTTTTAAAAATTCTTTTCTTTTTTTTTTATTTTCTTTTTTTTTCTTTCTTCCTTTTTGAACCTCTTTTTATCCCCTTTCTCCCCACTCACGATTTTGGATCTCTTCTAATTTGGTTAAAGCATATTTTCCTGGGGTTGTTGCCACCCTTTTAGTATTTTACTTGCCCCTTCATTTACTCTTATCTGGACAAAATGACAAGACGTAAAAATTCAACACAAAAAAAAGAACAAGAGGCAGTACCGAAGGCTAGGGACCTAATCAATACAGACATCGATAATATGTCAGATCTAGAGTTCAGAATGACAATTCTCAAGGTTCTAGCCGGGCTTAAAGGCATGGAAGATATTAGAGAAACCCTCTCGGGAGATATAAAAGCCCTTTCTGGAGAAATAAAAGAACTAAAATCTAACCAAGTTGAAATCAAAAAAGCTATTAATGAGGTGTAATCAAAAATGGAGGCTCTAACTGCTAGGATAAATGAGGCAGAAGAAAGAATTAGTGATATAGAAGACCAAATGACAGAGAATAAAGAAGCTGAGCAAAAGAGGGACAAACAGCTACTGGACCACGAGGGGAGAATTCGAGAGATAAGTGACACCATAAGACGAAACAACATTAGAATAATTGGGATTCCAGAAGAAGAAGAAAGAGAGAGGGGAGCAGAAGGTATACTGGAGAGAATTATTGGGGAGAATTTCCCCAATATGGCAAAGGGAATGAGCATCAAAATTCAGGAGGTTCAGAGAACGCCCCTCAAAATCAATAAGAATAGGCCCACACCCCGTCACCTAATAGTAAAATTTACAAGTCTCAGTGGCAAAGAGACAGTCTTGCATCTTAAACATTGCTAAGAGAGTAAATTTTACGTTTTCACCATAAGAAAAAAATTCATAACTATGTGAGGTAGTTGATGTTACCTAAACTTACTGTGGTAATTATTTCACAATATATACATATATCAAACTATTATGTTGAATACACTGGATTAATACATGCCAATTATATCTCAATAAAACTGGTGAGATAATGAAGCCAGTCTTACAGGTTCTGAAAATTTCCCCTCTCTAGATGGTAGATAGTGCTAAAATTGAAGAATGGCAAGGACCAAATCCAGATCACTGTTAGATAAACAAGATAAAAAGATGAAGATCAAAGTCTAGCTGTAAAATTCTTTGTTAACACCTCAGAAACATGTAAAAGTGTTTCACAGATTCATTTAGTTACACAATAAGGCTTGTAAGAAACCTAAGAGTGTTGTTTCTCAGAAGTCTCAGTAAAAGCCCAAGTTAGAAAAAGGCTTATGTCAAGATTTTAATGGTGTGAACCCTTGATAAGATTCACAGTATATACACAGAATTTTAAAACGAATTATATTGGAAGAAATACTGCTAGTTCATACTGAAAAGGACAGAAAAGTAGAAAACGAGAATTTGGGCCCCCAAAACATTTACAAGCAAGAAACACTTTGAGAAAACTAAGCAGCTCCACACATGGACTCACAGGGTAGCATCAATGACACAGGCAGGATACACAGTTAAAGCCATGCAGACTAATTCCTGGGCAGAAGTGGGATTTAGGCCTAATCAGAGAATGTCCAATATTTGTCTAGCTTAATTTCCAAATTTAATGGGAGACTTTGCCTCCCATTTTCTCCCCTCCTGAATGAGAGTGTCTATAGCAGTGATCATAGCTATGCGTCTCTTGCTGTTGTATATTAGGTGTTTGGAGAGCAAGTAGAATATCACAGGTCTTTGGACCAAGAGGAACTGTTTATGAGAGCTCTACTTCTGAAACTATAATAAAGGAGTCACATCCACACTAGAAAATGATTTAGATGAGGCAATTCTAAACACTGAGCTAATGCTGGAATGCTATTAAAATTTGGGGGACCTGAAAAAGAAACAGTACATTTTTTGTAAAGGAAGGATCCTTAAAGATTTTTGCTTCTTAATATTTATGCTTTTGCATAGTCCTTTTGCATACTAGACAGGGTTGACCTGTGTAAACAGTAAAAGTGCAGAAATGGTAGTATGTGATTTCTGAGGCTAAATTATAAAAGTCATTGTGACTTTACCTTGTTCTTTCTTGGACTACTCACTCTGGGGGAAATCAGCTATCATGTTATGAGAAACCCTATAGAGAGGTCCACATGGGGACAATCTGAGGCTTCCTACCCACAGCCAACATAATTTGCCAGCCACGTGAGTGTGCCATCTTGGAAGTGGATATTCCAGCCTTAGATAAGCCTTCACATGACTATTGCCCTAGATGACATCTTATTTCCAACCTCATAAAAGACCCAAGTAATAACTACCAAACTAAGGCACTTCTTAATTTTTGACCCAGAGATATTATAAAATGACACATTTTTTATAATTTAAGCCACTAAATTTGAAGATAGTTATGCAGCAAAAGAGATATGTTGCAGGATAAGAAAAGATACAACAATAAATCACATTTTTTTAAAAAGCTAACAAATATCACAAACATGACACAAAAATCAGGAAAATACTAGAACTCATACAGCAATTCAGCAACGTGGCAGAATACAAAGTCAAAGGGCAGAAATCAGTGGCTTTCTTATACACTAACAATGAAAATACAGAAACGGACATTAGAGAATCGATTCCATTTACTATAGCACCAAGAACCATAAGATACCTGGGAATAAACCTAACCAAAGAGGTAAAGGAACTGTACTCGAGGAACTACAGAACACTCATGAAAGAAATTGAAGAAGACACAAAAAGATGGAAGACCATTCCATGTTCTTGGATTGGAAGAATAAACATTGGTAAAATGTCTATACTGCCTAGAGCAATCTATACTTTTAATGCCATTCTGAACAAAATTCTACCGCTTTTTTTTTCCAAAGAGCTGGAGCAAATAATCCTAAAGTTTGTATGGAATCAGAAGAGATTCCGAATCGCTAAGGAAATGTTGAAAAACAAAAATAAAGGTGGGGGCATCACGTTATCTGATTTCAAGCTTTATTACAAAGCTGTGATCACCAAGACAGCATGGTATTAGCATAAAAACAGACACATAGACCAGTGGAACAGAGTAGAGAGCCCAGATATGGACCCTCAACTCTATGGTCAAATAATCTTCGACAAAATGGGAAAAAATATACAGTGGAAAAAAGACAGTCTCTTCAATAAATGGTGCTGGGAAAACTGGACAGCTATATGTAGAAGAATGAAACTTGATCATTCTCTTACACCATACACAATGATAAACTCAAAATGGATAAAAGACCTCAATGTGAGACAGGAATCCATCAGAATCCTAGAGGAGAACATAGGCAGTAATCTCTTCGATATCAGCCACAGCAACTTCTTTCAAGATATGTCTCCAAAGGCAAAGGAAACCAAAGTGAAAATAAACTTTTGGGACTTCATCAAAATCAGAAGCTTCTGCACAGCAAAGGAAACAGTCAAAAAAACAAAGAGGCAATCTACGGAATGGGAGAAGATATTTGCAAATGACAGTACAGACAAAAGGTTGATATCCAGGATCTATAATGAACTCCTCAAACTCAACACACATGAAACAGGCAAACATATCAAAAAATGGGCAGAAGATATGAACAGACACTTCTCCAATCAAGACATACAAATGGCTATCAGACACATGAAAAAATGTTCACCATCTACTAGCCATCAGGGAAATGCAAATTAAAACCACATTGAGATATCACCTTACACCACTTAGAATGGCCAAAATTAACAAAACAGGAAACAATATGTGTTGGAGAGGATGTAGAGAAAGGGGAACCCTCTTCCACTGTTGCTGGGAATGCAAGTTGGTGCAGCCTCCTTGGAGAACAGTGTGGAGATTCCTCAAGAAATTAAAAATAGAACTTCCCTATGACCCTGCCTTTGCAGTCCTGGTTATTTATCCCAAAGATACAGATGTAGTGAAAAGAAGGGCCATCTGTACCCCAATGTTTATAGCAGCAATGGCCACGGTTGCCAAACTGTGGAAAGAACCAAGATGCCCTTCAATGGACGATGAGATAAGGAAGATGTGGTCCATATACACTATGGAGCATTATGCCTCCATCAGAAAGGGTGAATACCCAACTTTTGTAGCAACATGGATGGGACTGGAAGAGATTATGCTGAGTGAACTAAGTCAAGCAGAGAGAGTCAATTATATGGTTTCACTTATTTGTGGAGCATAACAAATATCATGGAGGACAAGGGGAGTTAGAGAGGAGAAGGGAGTTGGGGTAAATTGGAAGGGGAGGTGAATCATGAGAGACTATGGACTCTGAAAAACAATCTGAGGGGTTTGAAGTGGCGGGGGTGTGGGAGGTCGGGGTACCAGGTGGTGGGTATTATAGAGGGTACGGATTACATGGAGCACTGGGTGTGGTGAAAAAATAATGAATACTGTTTTTCTGAAAATAAATAAATCAATTTAATTTTTAAAAAATCAGGAAAATAACACAATACTCAATTAATTTCCTGGTACACTATTATATTAATTTTTTTCCTATAGTATCCATCTGCAAATTGTTTGAGAAGTCAATCTTCTGTAGCATGATTAATCGATGTTTAAATGACAGTTTCACACATTTCTTTCATCTTCCAAACATGTTATTAGTAATGTTATATACAGTTTTAGGATTTTTATTAAACTTGAAACTTCTATCAAATTTATTTATGTATTGAGCTGTAAGATTTCAGAGTATTTCAAATTTTCTTGACTAATATTAAATACTATTAGAATTGAAAATACTCATTAATAAGTTTTGCATTGATGTACTCATTGTAATGACATTATTATGATGATTTTATGTTATCTTTACCAATTTCAGTATTTTGTATCAAATCAGCAAGAAATTTAAATCTTTTCCTTATTTTGCCTATTTATTCTTAAAGAACCCAATAGCCTATTCATTACTTCTTTTTAACATATATCTCTTCCTCTTAATGAGGTACAGGCTTGGAAATAATCTGGAAAAAATTTTTTTGATTCACTTCTCAATGTCAGAATAATTTCTTTTGATTTTGTCACTCATCTTTATCAATTTTGCTTCATATTTTATTAATTTTTTATCTGATTTTTTCCTCTGTGCTTTAATAAATAAATTTAACACGACAGAAGGAGTACTTTTTGTATTTGGACAAACCAAAAGTCTTAGGAAGACCCATAGAAATAAGAAACCATGAAGTCTTTATTACCTACACAGTAAGTCCACTTCTGCTTCTGAGAAACTATTTGAACAGTGATGTCCTTTACTGAGATGAAGAAGAGTGTGGGAGACATGGAGAAGAGTATCAGGATTTCATTTTTTTAGAAATCCTAAATCTGAGATATCTAAAGGTAGGGCAGCCACAAAATTTTATAGCTAAACCATCACACTCTGAGAGGCAAAGTATTTATACTCAGAAAACTATAAAGTACTCATGAAAGAAATTGAGGAAGACACAAAGAAATGGAAAAATGTCCCATGCTCATGGATTGGAAAAACAAATAGTGTGAAAATGTCTATGCTAACAAAAGCGATCTACACATTTAATGCAATCCTTATAAAAATCCCATCCATTTTTTTCAAAAGAATGGAACAAATGGAAAAAATAATTCTAAAACTTATATGGAACTAGAAAAGACTTCAAATAGCCAAAGGAATATTGAAAAAAAAAAAAAAAGCCAAAGTTGGTGGCATCACAATTCCATACTTCAAGCTCTATTACAAAGCTGTCATCATCAGGACAGTATGGTACTGGCACAAAAACAGACACATAGATCAATAGAACAGAATAGAGAGTCCAGAAATAGTCCCTCAACTCTATGGTCAACTAGTCTTCGACCTGGCAGGAAAGAATGTCCAATGGAAAAAAGACAGCCTTTTCAGCAAATTATGTCGGGAAAGTTGGACAGCCACATGCAGAAAAATGAAATTGGACCATTTCCATACACCACACGAGAATAGACTCCAAATCAATGAAGGACCTCAATGTGAGAAATGAATCCATCAAAATCTTTGAGGAGAACACAGTCAGCAACCTCTTTGACCTCAGCCGCAACAACTTCTTCCTAGGAACATTGCCAAAAGCAAGGGAAGCAAGGACCAAAATGAACTATTGGGATTTCTTCAAGATTGAAAGCTTTTGCACAGCAAAGGAAATAGTCAACAAAACCAAAAGACAACTGACAGAATGGGAGAAGATATTTGCAAATGACATATCAGATAAAGAGCTAGCATCCAAAATCTATAAAGAGCTTGGCAAACTCAACACCGAAAGAACAAAGAATACAATCAAGAAATGGGCAGAGGACATGAACAGACAGTTCAGCAAGGAAGACATCCAGATGGCCAACAGACACATGAAAAACTGCTCCACATCACTTGGCATCAGGGAAATACACATCAAAACCACAATGAGCTACCACCTCACACCAGTCAGAATGGCTAAAAGTAACAAGTCAGGAAATGACAGATGCTGGCAAGGATGCGGAGAAAGGGGAACCCTCCTCCACCTTTGGTGAGAATGCAAGCTGGTGCAACCATTCTGGAAAACAGCATGGAGGTTCCTTAAAAAGTTGAAAATAGAGCTTCCCTATGACCCTGCAATTGCACTACTGGGTATTTACCCCAAAGATATAAATGTAGTGATCCGAAGGGGCACGTGCACCCGACTGTTTATAGCAGCAATGTCCACAATAGCCAAACTATGGCAAGAACCTAGATGTCCATCAACAGATGAATGGATGAAGAAGATGTGGTCTATATATACAATGGAATACTATGCAGCCATCAAAAGAAATGAAATCTTGCCATTTGCAATGATGTGGATGGAACTAGAGGGTATTATGCTGAGGGAAATAAGTCAATTGGAGAAAGACAACTATCATATGATCTCCCTGATATGAGAAAGTCGAGAAGCAACATGGAGGGTTTGGGGAAAGAATAAATGAAACAAGATGGTATCAGGAGGGAGACAAACCATTAGAGATTCTTAATCTCACAAAACAAACTGAGGGTTGCTAGGGAGAGAGGGGTAGGGAGAAGGTGGTGGGGTTATGGACATTGGGGAGGGTATGTGCTATGGTGATTGCTGTGAAGTGTGTAAATCTGGTTATTTACAGGCCTGTGCCCCTGGGGCTAATAATAAATTATATGTTAATTTTTAAATAGTATCTTAAACTGAAGTAAAATAAAACACAACATATAAAAATTTGGGGATATCGCCAAAGCTAAAAAGAAAAGAAAAAAAGTAAGTTCTATTGAAACCTCCCTTTTCCTTATCTCCTCTATCCCCATTTTACATAACCTGCCACCCTTCACAACCCTGGGGCAGCAGAAATTTTTGCACTTGGGTCCTGTCCCCATGTTTTAATAAACCACAATTTTGTACCAACGATGTCTCAAGAATTCTTTCTTGTTCATCGGTTCTGGACCTCACCCCACTGAACCTCACTTATATTCTAAAACTTCATCCTTACTGATCTGCTTGGCAAGGGAATTTTCCTTGCCACCTTCACATACTTACTAATTTATATCTTCAGTAGCTATACACTCTAAGGTGATATTCCTTTGAAGAGTTTGATACATTCTTTTTAGTATAGAATTTGAAATAATTATAAAGTGTCTTTTGACAATTACTGAAAAATTATCTTAATATCTTCTTGAAACAATACCAAAATGGCCAAGAAAAGGCCATCATTGGGACCAGAATTGTTCTTGGTCCAGTTTGAAGTAATGAGGACAGGACTTAATTGGGTGCACCTAAATTATGCTGTTTTGTTATTCAGAAGCAGTGGGGTTGAAAGCAGTCCACAGGAATTGTACATTTGTAAATAGAAGTAGGTTAAAGTAATTAATCCTATGTCTTGTAGCTCTGATGTTCTCTCCCTTAAGAGAAATTACCCAGGGTCCAAGGCAGCTAACAGCAAGGTGCAGTGATAAAGTGGTTGAGCTCTCTCTGATTTGGGACCTGCTCTTTCTTTCTATGTACATCTGTTGTGTGCAAAGCTCATGCTTTAAGCAAAAAGCCAGTATAAAATTGGTATAACCTTATATCCTTCACAGTCACAGATATGGAAAATTCCTTTATAAAGACAAAGTCACATCTTTAAAAACAATTCACTGGAGCTATTCAAGAAACAGTTAGAAGCCATCCTGGGGCAGGGCGTGGGAGCTTCAATAAAATGAGTGAGTGTTTTCTCCTAGTGTTTCCTATATTTCTAGTTTCATGCTTAATGAAACAAAAGCATGAGAGAGAAGCTCTACAATTACTATTCCCCCCCACCCAGGGTAACTTTGAAGTCAATTTTGAAAATTGCATTAAGCTCCTGGAATAATAACTGCATTTAAGATTCTTACTCCTCCCATGTTAATCCTGGAATTAAGTTCCTCATCAATTCATATGATAGAAAACACCAAAATAACCTTCATAAATTGATCACAGAACAACAAAAAAGATGGATTTGTAGTATAAAGCATTGTCAGAACAGTAGTATGCATATTCCTTTAGAGCAAACACAGAGTGCTTTTTATGTGCCAGGCATGGTGTTAGTTGTCATAAAAATGTTAACTTATTAAGTACTACAAAATAGTCAGACATTGGAACTTAGACAACTCCATTTTAAATATGAGGCAACTAAGTCTCCAAGAGGTTAAGCGTTTTATCCCCATTAAGTGGTATAGCTACTCCAATGTGGTTACAAAGCTCAGTGAGTCCTGTATATTCACCCCAGTATACAGCTTCCCTTGTATGTAACATGCTTCTGGGTCACATAAGTAAAGACATATGCTAGTCTGTGGGAATTAACATTAAAACTCCTGGTCTGACACCGATTAGAAAAAGCCCCAGGCAGGTGTGGCAGAGGTGTGGCAGAGCAGAGTTGAAATATAATGTGTCTGGAAAAACACAGAGTTATTCACTGTCTCAGCAACAGTTTGGGAACTCAGGAGTTGTGAGCTTTGTTCAATCGTAGATGTGACCTTGATCTCACTTAATGAAAGATGCTGGCCTCAGTTTTCTTATCTGTGACTTAGAAATGGAGACTTGTAATACTTCAAAACATACCCAGGTATCAGGAAACGTTAAGAATCTAGACTCTCATACTTGATGTATAGCAAAGCACAATTCTCTATGCAGTCAAATATATACTCTATGCAAGAACATGGACCAAAGACCTAGAAATGTTATTCCCCTTTAGAAAAAAAAAAATCCATTAAACAGATTTTTCTTGCTAATCAATATCATCTTGATAGATAGAGCAAAATAAAGCATAGAAGGAATAAAAAGGTCTGTCATTTCCAGGAGTAAAATTTTGAATTTTCTGTTTCCAGATTCAGTCTGTTATGTAGTTCTTTTTTAATTTTTTACTTTTTATAAACATATATTTTTATCCCAAGGGGTACAGGTCTGTGAATTGCCAGGTTTACACACTTCACAGCACTCACCCAGCACATACCCTCCCCAATGTCCATAACCCTACCCCCCTTCTCCCAATCCCCCTCCCCCCAGCAACCCTCAGTTTGTTTTGTGAGATTAAGAGTCACTTATGGTTTGTCTCCCTCCCAATCCCATCTTGTTTCATTTATTCTTCTCCTACCCACATAAGCCCCATGTTACATCACCACTTCCTCATATCAGGGAGATCATATGATAGTTGTCTTTCTTTGCTTGACTTATTTCACTAAGCATGATACGCTCTAGTTCCATCCATGTTGTCACAAGTGGCAAGATTTCATTTCTTTTGATGGCTGCATAGTATTCCATTGTGTATATACACCACATCTTCTTTATCCATTTACCCTAAAGATACAAACGTACTGATCCAAAGGGGCACATGCACCCGAATGTTTATAGCATCAATGTCCACAATAGCCAAACTATGGATAGTTTTTTTTTTTAAGATTTTATTTATTTATTTGACATACAGAGATCACAAGTAGGCAGAGAGACAGGCAGAGAGAGGATGAAGGGAAGCAGGCTCCCCACTGAGCAGAGAGCCCAATGCGCGGCTGATCCCAGGACCCTGGGATCATGACCTGAGCTGAAGGTAGAGGCTTTAACCCACTGAGCCTCCCAGGCACCCCTGTTATATAGTTTTAATAAATATATTGCTAATAGCATTATTTTGAGCTTATGAATTGTTAAGCCTATTTTTAGTGATGATTAATGATAAATCATTTTATAAAGCTTGGGTGATTCATCAACAGAATAACGTTTTTAAACAGGTGTTCTGGGGATTCAGAACCTCTGTAATGCAAAGTTTTATTTCTCTAAATTTGCAGAGTTCTAAGTCACCTGCAATAAGAATAAAGACAAGGAAAGTAGGAAATATCTACTGTTAGCTCCCCATATTACTTCCAACCTCATGGGATCTTAATTAATTCAGCTACAACAAAATGTAAAGTACAAGTGGAGTCTAATTTCAAAAGAGATCTAGGAGCATAATCTAAAAAAGATTGTGTAGCTTTTGTACCAATACTTTTTTCTTTTTTTAAATTTAATTTATTTTCAGTGTAACAGAATTCATTGTTTATGCACCACACCCAGTGCTCCAAGCAATATGTGCCCTCCTTAATACCCACCACCAGGCTCCCCCAACCTCCCACCCCCTGCCCCTTCAAGACCCTCAGATTGTTTTTCAAGTTCATAGTCTCTTGATTCACCTCCCCTTCCAATTTACCCCAACTCCCTTCTCCTCTCTAACACCTCTTGTCCTCCATGATATTTGTTATGCACCACAAATAAGTGAAACCATATGATAATTGACTCTCTCTGCTTGACTTATTTCACTCAGCATAATCTCTTCCAGTCCCGTCCATGTTGCTACAAAAGTTGGGTATTCATCCTTTCTGATGGAGGCAAAATACTCCATAGTGTATATGGACCACATCTTCCTTATCCATTCATCTGTTGAAGGGCATCTTGGTTCTTTCCACAGTTTGGTGACTGTGGCCATTGCTGCTATAAACATTGGGGTACAGATGGCCCTTATTTTTATTTCAAGTGTATTGTCCCTGCTCTGTTATCTTAAAGGATTAAAAAAAGAAAGGATGAGAGTAGCAAAACCATCTGCTCTTGAGATCGGATGTTTTAAAAAATGCTGACTGCTTCCCTGGAAATATTTTTTAGAAGAAAAGGTATAAGCTTTATATTAGATAGAAGATAAAAAGGTAATAAGATCAAGAGGTAAAAATAAAGCTCATAACTGACTACTGAATTCCATTCCTCTGAATGAAATTTGACAGAAAGATAAAGATTATAATTGTACTTATTTTTATTGGTATATAACATTATATAAGTTTCAGGTATATGACATTATAATTTGACATTTGCATGTACTACAAAGGAATAACCCATCACATACAATTGACTTCATTCACCCACTTGTCCATTCCCCAGTCCTGATCCCCTCTCGTAACCACCAATCTGTTCTCCATATCTATGAGTTTGTTTTCTTGTTTGTTTTTGTTGCTTATTCATCTGTTTTGTCTTGAGGGGCTTTCTTTGTTCCTCTTTTCCTACTTCCTTTATAGTAAAAGTTAGATTGTGTATTTGAGATTTTATTTGTTGAGGTAGTCCTGTAATGCCATGATAATCCTTCTTAGAACTACTTTTGCTACATCACAAAGATTTCGGCATGTCATGGTTCTGTTTTCATTTGTCTCTGGGTGTCGTTTTGTTTTGTTTTGTCTTTGATTTGTCTAATGACCCACTGGTTGTTCAGTAGCATGTTGTTTAATCTTCATATTTCTGTAGTTTTTCCAGTTTTCTTCTTTTAATTGATTTCTAGTTCATACCTTTTTGGTCAGCAAATATGCTTTATGTGATTTCAAACTTATGGAATTCATAGAGACTTGTTCTGTGACCCAACATGTGATCTAGTCTATAGAATTTTAAAAGTGCACTTAAGAAGAAAGTATATTCTTTTGCTTTTGGATCAAATGTTCTATATAATGTATTAAGTCCATCTGGTCTAGTGTGTCATTTATATCAGGCCAGTCTTTCCTTATTAAATTTCTGTTTGTATGATCAATTCTCTGATACCATTGGGGTCTTACTATCTCCTACTATTGTATTGCTATCAGTCTCTCCCTTTAGGTCTATTGATATTTGCTTTTGATAAGTGATATTTGCTATTGATAAGTGAACCTATGTGGGCTGTATATATATTTATAAATGCTATGTCTTCTTGTTGGATTGGCCCCTTTATCATTATATAATGCCCTTCTTTGTCTATTATTACAGTCTTTGTTTTAAAGTTTATTTTTTCTGTTAGAAGTATAGCTACGTCACCTTTTTTTCATTTCCATTTGCATGGAATATCTTTCTTCATTCTTTCACTTTCAGTTTGTGTTTGTTTTTACTTCTAGAGTGAATCTCTTAGAGGCAGCATATAGATGGATTTTTAAATTCATTCAGCCATTTTATGTCTTTTAATTGGAAAGTTTAGTCCATTTACATTTAAAGCAATCATTGATAGGTATGTACTTATAGCCATGGTGTTCATTGTTTTCTGGCTGTGTTTGTAGTTCTTCTTTGTTCCTTCTTTCTTCTCTTGCTCTCTTTCCTTATGGTTTGATGACTTTCTCTATTGTGTCTAGATTTCTTTCCCACTTTCTTTTGTGTATTAACAATAAGTTTTTGCTTTGTGGTTGCTCTGAGGTTCACATATAACTTCCCTGTATATAATGGTATGTTTTGAGTTAATAAATCTTAACACATTTCAAAAACTTATATTTTTCTCTCCCTCATCATTTTATATTTTTGATGTCATATTTTGCTTTTATGTTATGCATCCCTTACATAATTATTGTAGTTTTAGTGACTTTTACTTTTTGCCCTTCTACTTGTTTTGTAAGTGATCTATCCACTATTTTTACTATATGTTTACTTTTCTGATGAGATTTTTACTATTGCATGTTTTCTTGTTAATAGTGCTATTTCTTTTTAGTTTATAGAATTCCCTTTAATATTTCCAGTCAGGACAGTTTAGTGGAGACAAACTCCTTTAGCTTTTGCTTATCTGGAACACTCCTATTCTCCCCTTTGATTCTGAATGATAACCTTGTGGGGTAGAGAATTTTTGCTTGGAAGTTTTTTGTTTTGTGTTGTTTTGTTTTGTTTTCCTTTCATCACTTTGAATATATCATGCTACTCTCTTCTGGCTTGCAAAGTTTTTGATGTAAAATCTGGTGATAGCCTTATGGGATTTCCCTTCTATGGAATAATTTGTTTTTCTCTTCCTTTTTAAAAAATTCTCTCTTCATCTTTAACTTTTTCCATTTTAATTATAATATGTCTTAGTTTAGATCCTTGGGCTCATCTTATTTTGAACTCTCTGAACTTCCTGGATTTGAATGTCTATTTCCTTCCACAAATTAGGGACATTTTCAATCATTATGTCTTCAAATAACTTTTCTGGCCCTTCTATTCTCTCTTCTCCTTCTGGGACTTCTATAATGTAAATGAATATTTTGCTTGATGTCTGAAAGTTCTCTTAAGTTTTCTTCATTTTTTTGTTTTTGTTTGTTTGTTTTTCTTTTTGCTGCTCTCTCTGGGTGAGTTCTATCACATTGTCTTCCAGATCACTGATGTGATCCTCAGCCTTATTCAGTCTGCCATTGAGCCCCTTTGGTGTACTTTTTCAGTTCAGTTATTGTATTCTTTAGCTCTGTAACTTCTGTTTGGAACTTTCCCATATTTTCTATCTCTTTATCAAGAATCTCACTGTGTTTATCCATTTTTTTTTCTCCCAAGTTTGATGACTATCTTTTTGACCATTATTTTGACCACTTTGACCATTACTATTTATTAGATAGATTGCTTATCTCTATTCTTTTCCTGATATTTTGTCTTGTTCCTTCATTTGGAATATGTTCCTCTGTCTCCTCATATTGCCTGACTCTTTATTTCTTTATATGTATTAGACAAATCAATGGCCTCTCTAGTCTTCAAGTTATGGTCTTGTGTAAGAGATGACATTTGAGCCCAGGAGTGCAATCCCTTCTGACCACTGGAGTTAGATTCACAAAAACACCCCTTGTGTGGATTGTGGCAGAGCTGCATCTGTGGAATGGGTGGGATTGGCACCTGGCCCAGCTACACAGTGTGGCTACAGTGTAGGGGTGGATAGGGCTGGCACCCACCCTGGGTGCAACATGTATCTTTGCTGGAGCGTGGGGATTAGTGGGGCTGTTGCCTGGACAATTGCAACATTTGACTCCACTGGGGCATAGTGCTGGGCTGGGCTATAATCTGGCCTGGCTTTGAGGCATCATTGTGCTGTGTGTTGTGTGCCCACCCCAGTTCTAATAGGTTAGAGGGATAGTTGTAAATGGTACCCACCAGTGTCAATATTAGCAAGGTAGAATGAGGTTGCTAATATTTTGCTCTCCTTGGAGAAAGTACCGATGGTTTCCTGCCTCTCTAATAGGCACTTTAATATTAGTAAGTGAGTCTCCTTCACATATGGTTTAGGTGCTTCTCAAGGAGTTGTTTTTGCCCTGGGTCCTAGGGTAAGTGAGTCGGTGTGCAAACCCTTTAAGAGGAAGTTCTCTATCCCCTGATATTCTTTGGGTTTTCTACATAATTTTGTTGGTTTTCAAAGCCTGGCCGTTAGGGGACTTATCCCTCTTGTGTAGGATCCATGGGTTGGGTGCCTGTGGTGGCACGAAACCCTCACTACTCAGAAAAAAGTTCCATATTTTGGGGATCCTTCCTAATTGTGGTTTTCTCTACCTGGAGTGGGTATATTTGACAAGATGATGTCTCTGCCTCTCCTACCCATCTTAATGCTGCCCTTTTTGTCCTTTGTTATAGAGGTTATGTTCATCTGGTTTTCTGGTCTTTTTCAGGAGTAATTATTCCATATGTAGTTGTATATTTTTTATATTTATATTTATATGTTTATTTATATATTTATATTTGTTATATTTATGGGAAGGAATGAGTTCAGGATCTCCCTATGATACCATCTTGAACCCATCTCATGAATGCATTTTTGTCTCATGATATTTTTAGCTTATCCAAAAAGAAAGATTTAATAGGGGTGCCTGGGTGGCCATTTGGTTAAGTTCTGCCTTTGGCTCAGGTCATAATCTCAGGGTCCTGGGACAAGCTCCATATTGGGCTTCCTGATCAGTGGGGAATCTGCTTCTCCATCTGTCCCTCCCCTACACTTGTGTACTCTCTCTCTCTAATAAATAAATAAAATCTTAAAAAAAGATTTAATATAAATGACCAACAATAAAGAAATGCTTAAATTATGATATACCTGTATAATAGAACATGATGTGACCACTATAACAAGTGCTTTAAAAGAATACTTAATAACAGAGGAATTGTTTATAAAATAACCAAATAAAAAACACAGAATACAAAACTATGATGACTCGGAACACAATTTAAATTAAATAACTAAAAATGATGAACATTAATGTTAATAAGTATCTCTGGTGGTGGTTTTAATTTATCCTTTACACATTTTTGTATTTCTCAAGTATTCTACAATAAACATATATTTGTTTTGTTATTATAAAATAATAAGGGGCGCCTGGGTGGCTCACTGGTTAAGCATCCAACTCTTGATCTCAGCTCAGGTCTTGATTTCAGGGTCATGAGTTCAAGCTCCATGTCAAGCCCAGCATGAAGCTTACTTAAATTAAATTAAATTGAAAAAAAAATAACAAACTTTTGTTTAACATGTTAAAGTTTAAAACTTCTGCTTATTTTCAGATGAAGAACATATGCTGACATATATCGATTATGTTTATTTTTCTAGAGACAAACATAAATTACTTTGTCAAGAGTTTAGAGTGACAGAATTTTACTTTTTTTACACTTTTTATCTCCTCTCTCAAGGTATATGACCCTTATACTTGACAGTTCTGAAAACCCAAGCTTGACATCTCCCTTTTCACATTAAGTTTGCCTTTTCTCTGTAAAGAAACCCATTGTGTGCATAATTGTCAAATGTTAATGTTTGTATAACCATTTATTTATTTATTCATTCCACATTATCTTATTGAGGAAAACAAGTATAATAATATCTCATTTGGGGGGATAATTTAGAGGAGAGAAAACTAAGGATTGGAGAATAGTTAGGAAAGGAAAAGTGCATTCCTAAAACAAGGTAGTTAGCATGAGAATGGGAAGAAAGGAACAGTCAAGAGAAATCCTGAGAGTACAAAGAACAGAATTTGATGACATCTTATGTGTAGTTATGGTTAATATATACCACACACTATGCTAATATAGATTGTACAACCTTAAAGAAAATATACCTTCTCCTCATTCTTCAAACCTCCAGCACCTCACTCTTTCTTACTCTCAACTGATGGTCTGGAAAAAAACAGAAACAGCCCAAAAAGAACTTAATCACAGTTCCACTTTCAAATTTACTAGTCTCTCTACACCCTATACTATTTATTCTGCTTTTCATTCTGTTAAAATGGAAGGCCTGTTCACCCCTTCATGTGTATCCTGAATCTCATCCTCTTTCAGGACATCATTCTAATAATCGATCCAGCTATTCCCTAGCATCAAAATTTACATCTCTAATGGATCATTCTAATTAGTATCTCTTCGTATTCTGTTGTTCTCTCATCTAAAACTTTTCCTTGAGCACAACACTGTTTTCAGCCTCTATCCCATCTCTCTACTAAAATTTCAAAAAGAAAAAGAGGAAAAAATCTGGAAAGTTATCTACCTTGATATGTAGATCCTTTCTTCTTCCATTCTCTCTAGAAACCAATCCAGTTAAGCTATTGTTCTTACAACTTTATCAAAACTGCTCTAGCAATTGTCATCAATAACCCCCACATGTATAGTCCTGAGGCAGGTCTTGTTTTATGGCTTGTGACTTGCATAGTCACACTGAGACTATGTACTTAGAGGAACCAAAGGCTTGGCTTAATGTTCAGTTATTGCCATCCTGAAATTCTTGGAAACTTTTGAACAAGAGATCTCAAATTTTTATTTTTTTCACTAGACTCAGAAAATTATATAGCTGGCTCTATCCAAAGATCATTCTGAGTTCTCATTTTTCTACTTATCAATAGCATTTGGCTCAATTGATCACTACTTTATGAAACCCTATTTTTTTTTCACATGATTCATAAACACCATTCTATTAGCTCTCCTCCTATATCTCTGGTGCCCCTTACCTGCTTTGTCTTTGTCTTCTTAACTTCTAAAATACTGAATAACACCTGGGTGGCTCAGTTGGTTAAAGAACTGCGTTTGGCTCAGGTCATGACCCTAGAGTCCCAGTATCAAGTCCCGCATCAGGTTCCCTCTTCTGCGGGCAGTCTGTTTCTCCTTCTGACCTGTGCTCTCTCATGCTCTCTTTCTCTCATTCTCTCAATCTCTCTCTCAAATACATAAAAAAACTTAAAAAAAATAAACATTTAATCTTTCATAAATATGAAATCACTCCTTGGGTGCCTGGGTGGCTCAGTGGGTTAAGCTGCTGCCTTTGGCTCAGGTTATGATCTCAAAGTCCTTGGGATTGAGTACTGCATTGGGCTGTATGCTCAACAGGGAGCCTGCTTCCCCCTTTCTCTCTCCCCCTGCCTACCTCTCTGCCTGCTTCTGATCTCTCTCTGACAAATAAATAAATATAATCTTTATATAACAAAATCCTTATAAATAAATATTTTATTTATTTATAAACAAATAAATAAAATATTGAGTATCACAGAGGTCAACTTCAATTTACTTCTCTATCTACATTCCCTTTCTGAGTGGTTTTATTTAGTTCCATAATGTTAAGTATTATTTATTTTTTTTTAATTTTATTTTTTTATTAACATATAATGTAATATTAGCCCCAGGGGCACAGGTCTGTGAATAACCAGATTTACACACATCATAGTACATACCCTCTCCAATGTCCATAACCCCTCCACCTTCTCCCTACCCCTCTCCCCCAGCAACCCTCAGTTTCTTTTGTGAGATTAAGAGTCTCTAATGGTTTGATACCATCTTGTTTCATTTATTCTTTCCCCAAACCCTCCATGTTGCTTCTCGACTTTCTCATATCAGGGAGATCATATGATAGTTGTCTTTCTCCAATTGACTTATTTCCCTCAGCATAATACCCTCTAGTTCCATCCACATCATTGCAAATGGCAAGATTTCATTTCTTTTGATGGCTGCATAGTATTCCATTGTATATATAGACCACATCTTCTTCATCCATTCATCTGTTGATGGACATCTAGGTTCTTGCCATAGTTTGGCTATTGTGGACATTGCTGCTATAAACAGTCGGGTGCACGTGCCCCTTCGGATCACTACATTTATATCTTTGGGGTAAATACCCAGTAGTGCAATTGCAGGGTCATAGGGAAGCTCTATTTTCAACTTTTTAAGGAACCTCCATGCTGTTTTCCAGAATGGTTGCACCAGCTTGCATTCTCACCAAAGGTGGAGGAGGGTTCCCCTTTCTCCGCATCCTTGCCAGCATCTGTCATTTCCTGACTTGTTACTTTTAGCCATTCTGACTGGTGTGAGGTGGTAGCTCATTGTGGTTTTGATGTGTATTTCCCTGATGCCAAGTGATGTGGAGCAGTTTTTCATGTGTCTGTTGGCCATCTGGATGTCTTCCTTGCTGAACTGTCTGTTCATGTCCTCTGCCCATTTCTTGATTGTATTCTTTGTTCTTTCGGTGTTGAGTTTGCCAAGCTCTTTATAGATTTTGGATGCTAGCTCTTTATCTGATATGTCATTTGCAAATATCTTCTCCCATTCTGTCAGTTGTCTTTTGGTTTTGTTGACTATTTCCTTTGCTGTGCAAAAGCTTTCAATCTTGAAGAAATCCCAATAGTTCATTTTGGTCCTTGCTTCCCTTGCTTTTGGCAATGTTCCTAGGAAGAAGTTGTTGCGGCTGAGGTCAAAGAGGTTGCTGACTGTGTTCTCCTCAAAGATTTTGATGGATTCATTTCTCACATTGAGGTCCTTCATTGATTTGGAGTCTATTCTCGTGTGGTGTATGGAAATGGTCCAATTTCATTTTTCTGCATGTGGCTGTCCAACTTTCCCGACATAATTTGCTGAAAAGGCTGTCTTTTTTCCATTGGACATTCTTTCCTGCCAGGTCGAAGACTAGTTGACCATAGAGTTGAGGGACTATTTCTGGACTCTCTATTCTGTTCTATTGATCTATGTGTCTGTTTTTGTGCCAGTACCATACTGTCCTGATGATGACAGCTTTGTAATAGAGCTTGAAGTACGGAATTGTGATGCCACCAACTTTGGCTTTTTTTTTTTTTTTCAATATTCCTTTGGCTATTTGAAGTCTTTTCTAGTTCCATATAAGTTTTAGAATTATTTTTTCCATTTGTTCCATTCTTTTGAAAAAAATGGATGGGATTTTTATAAGGATTGCATTAAATGTGTAGATCGCTTTTGTTAGCATAGACATTTTCACACTATTTGTTCTTCCAATCCATGAGCATGGGACATTTTTCCATTTCTTTGTGTCTTCCTCAATTTCTTTCATGAGTACTTTATAGTTTTCTGAGTATAAATTCTTCGCCTCTTGGTTAGGTTAATTCTTAGATATCTTATGGTTTTGTGTGCAATTGTAAATGGGATTAACTCCTTAATTTCTTTATCTTCTGTCTTGTTGTTGGTGTATACAAATACAGCTGATTTCTGTGCATTGATTTTATATCCTGAAACCTTACTGAATTCCTGTACTAGTTCTAGCAGATTTGGAGTGGAGTCTTTTGGGTTTTCCATATACAGTATCATATCATCTTGCCGATTTGGATGTTTTTAATTTTTTTTTGATGTGTGATTCCTGAGGCTAGGACTTCTAGTACTATGTTGAATAGCAGTGGTGATAATGGACATCCCTGCCGTGTTTCTGACCTTAGCGGAAAAGCTTTCCGTTTTTCTCCATTGAGAATGGTATCCGCTGTGGGTTTTTCATAGATGGCTTTGATAATATTGAGGTATGTACCTTCTATCCCTACACTTTGAAGAGTTTTGATCAAGAAATGAAGCTGTCCTCTGTCAAATGCTTTTTCAGCATCTATTGAGAGGATTGTATGCTTCTTGTTCTTTCTTTTATTAACATATCATATCACACTGACTGATTTGCAGATGGTGAACCAAACTTGCAGCCCTAGAATAAATCACACATTGTTGTGGTGAATAATCCCTTTCAGGCACTGTTGTATCCTATTGGCTAGTATTTTGGTGAGAATTTTTGCATCTACGTTCATCAAGGATATTGGTCTCTAAATCTCTTTTTTGATGGGGTCTTTGTCTGGTTTTGGAATCAAGGTGATTCTGGCCTCATAAAATGAGTTTGGAAGTTTTCCTTCCATTTCTATTTTTTGGAACAGTTTCAGGAAAATGGGTATTAATTCTTTTTTTAAATGTTTGGTAGAATTTACCTGGGAAGCTGTTTGGCCCTGAGCTCTTGCTTATTGGGAGATTTTTGATGACTGCTTCAATCTCCTTACTGGTTATGGGTCTGTTCAGGTTTTCTATTTCTTCCTGGTTCAGTTTTGGTAGTTTATATGTCCCTAAGAATGCATCCATTTATTCTAGATTGTCAAATTTGCTAGCTTATAGTTGCTTATAATATGTTCTTCGAATTGTTTGTATTTCTTTGGTATTGGTTATGATCTCTCCTCTTTCATTCATGATTTTATTTATTTGGGTCATTTTCTCTTTTTCTTTTCTCTTTTCTTTTTGGAAAGTCTGGCCAGGGGCTTATCAAAGTTATTAATTCTTATTTTCCCCATAAAGTACTTGATTTTTAATTTTTATTTTATTTTTTAAAATGTTTTATTTTTCTTCGGCCTAACAGTATTCATTGTTTTTGCACCACACCCAGTGCTCCATGCGATACTTGCCTGGCCTAATATCCACCACCTTGTTCCCCCCAACCTCCCAACTCCACCCCTTCAAAACTCTCAGATTATTTTTCATAGTCCATAGTCTCTCATGGTTCACCTCCCCTTCCAATTTCCCTCAACTCCCTTCTCCTGTCCATCTCCCCTTGTCCTCCATGCTATTTGTTATGCTCCACAAATAAATGAAACCATATGATAATTGACTCTCTCTGCTTGACTTATTTCATTCAGCATAATCTCTTCCAGTCCTGACCATGTTGCTACAAAAGTTGGGTATTCATCCTTTCTGATGGAGGCATAATACTCCATAGTGCATATTGATCACATCTTCCGTATCCATTTGTCCCTTGAAGGACATCTTGGTTCTTTCCATGGTTTGAGGACCGTGACCATTGCTGCTATAAACATTGGGGTACAGATGGCCCTTCTTTACACTACATCTATATCTTTGGGGTAAATACCTAGGAGTACAATGGCAGGGCCATAGTGAATCTTTTTTTTTTTTTTTTTTTTTAATTTCTTGAGGAATCTCCACACTGTTCTCCAAAGAGGCTGCACCAACTTGCATTCCCACCAACAGTGGAAGAGGGTTCCCCTTTCTCCACATCCCCCTCAAACACGTTATTTCCTGTCTTGCTAATTTTGGCCATTCTAACTGGTGTAAGGTGATATCTCAATGTGGTTTTAATTTGAATCTCCCTGATGGCCAGTGATGATGAACATTTTTTCATGTGTCTGATAACCATTTGTATGTCTTCATTGGAGAAATGTCTGTTCATATCTTCTGCCCATTTTTATATATGATTGTCTGTTCTGTGTGTGTTGACTTTGAGGAGTTCTTTATAGATCCTGGATATCAACCTTTTGTCTGTACTGTCATTTGCAAATATCTTCTCCCATTCCGTGGATTGCCTCTTTGTTTTTTTGACTGTTTCCTTTGCTGTGCAGAAGCTTCTGATTTTGATGAATTCCCAAAAGTTTATTTTCACTTTGGTTTCCTTTGCCTTTGGAGACATATCTTGAAAGAAGTTGCTGTGGCTGATATCGAAGAGATTACTGCCTATGTTCTTCTCTAGGATTCTGATGGATTCCTGTCTCACATTGAGGTCTTTTATCCATTTTGAGTTTATCTTTGTGTACGGTGTAAGAGAATGGTCGAGTTTCATTCTTCTACATATAGCTGTCCAGTTTTCCCAGCACCATTTATTGAAGAGACTGTCTTTTTTCCACTGTATATTTTTTCCTATTTTGTCGAAGATTATTTGAACATAGAGTTGAGGGTCCATATCTGGGCTCTCTACTCTGTTCCACTGGTCTATGTGTCTGTTTTTATGCTAATACCATGCTGTCTTGGTGATCACAGCTTTGTAATAAAGCTTGAAATCAGATAACGTGATGCCCCCACCTTTATTTTTGTTTTTCAACATTTCCTTAGCGATTCGGAATCTCTTCTGATTCCATACAAACTTTAGGATTATTTGCTCCAGCTCTTTGGAAAAAAAAGCGGTGGAATTTTGATCAGAATGGCATTAAAAGTATAGATTGCTCTAGGCAGTATAGACATTTTAACAATGTTTATTCTTCCAATCCAAGAACATGGAATGGTCTTCCATCTTTTTGTGTCTTCTTCAATTTCTTTCATGAGTGTTCTGTAGTTCCTCGAGTACAGTTCCTTTACCTCTTTGGTTAGGTTTATTCCCAGGTATTTTATGGTTCTTGATGCTACAGTAAATGGAATCGATTCTCTAATGTCCGTTTCTGTATTTTCATTGTTAGTGTATAAGAAAGCCACTGATTTCTGTACCTTGACTTTGTATCCTACCACGTTGCTGAATTGTTGTATGAGTTCTAGTAGTTTGAGGGAGAGTCTTTTGGGTTTTTCATATAAAGATTCACGTCATCTGCAAGCAGAGAAAGTTCGACTTCTTCATTGCCAATTTGGATACCTTTTATTTCTCTTTGTTGTCTGGCTGCTGTTGCTAGGACTTCTAATACTATGTTGAACAAGAGTGGTGAGAGTGGGCATCCTTGCCATGTTCCTGATCTCAAAGGGAAGAACACAAGCTTTTTCCCATTGAGGATGATATTTGCTGTGGGTCTTTCATAGATAGATTATATGAAGTTCAGGAATGTTCCCTCTATTCCTATATTTTGAAGCCTTTTAATCAGAAACAGATGCTGGATTTTGTCAAATGCATTTTCTGCATCAATTGAGAGGACCATGTGGTTCTTCTCTCTTCTCATATTAATTTGTTCTATCACATTGATTGATTTGAGAATGTTGAACCATCCTTGTAGCCTAGGGATGAATCCCACCTGATCTTGGTGGGTAATCATTTTAATGTGCTGTTGGATGCTGTTTCCCAGTATCTTGCTGAGAATCTTAGCATCCTTATTCATCAATGATATTGTTCTGAAATTCTCCTTTTTGGTGGGGTCTTTGCCTTGTTTGAGGATCTGGGTAATGCTGGCTTCCTAGAAACAGTCTGGAAGTTTTCCTTCTGCTTCAAATTTTTTAAAACAGCTTCAGGAGAATAGCTGTTATTTCTTCTTTGAAAGTTTGGTAGAATTCTGCAGGGAATCTGTCAGGTCCTGGGCTCTTGTTTTTTGGGAGGTTTTTGTTCACTGCTTCAATCTTGTTACTAGATACTACTTGTATTGGTCTATTCAGGTTGTCAATTTCTTCCTTGTTCAATTTTGGGAGTTCATAGTTTTCCAGGAATGCATCCATTTCATCTAGGTGCTTAGCTTATTGGCAGATAAGTGTTGCTAATAACTTCTGATGATTGTTTCTACTTCCTTGGTGTTCGTTGTGATATCTCCCCTTTCATTCATAATTTTATGAATTTGGGCTTTCTCTCTTTTCTTTTGGATTAGTGTCTCCAATGGTTTATTGATCTTATTGATTCTTTCAAACAACCAGCTTCTAGTTTCATTGATACATTCTACTGTATCTCTGGTTTCTACCTCATTGATCTCAGCTCTAATCTTGATGATTTACCTTCTTATGTGTGGAGTTGGTTTGATTTGTTGTTGATTCTCCAGTTCTTTAAGGTGTAGAGACTTCTGTTGTATTCTGGATTTTTCAATTGTTTTTGAGAAAGGCTTCAATGGCTATGTATTTCCCCCTGGACAGCCTTTGCTGAATCCCATAGGTTTTGGACCGAATTGTCTTCATTCTCATTGGTTTCCATGAATTGTTTCAGTTCTTCTTTGATCTCCTGGTTGATCCAAGCATTCTTAAGCAGGGTGGTCTTTAGCTTCCAGGTGTTTGAATTCCTTCTGAACTTTTTCTTGTGATTGAGCTCCAGTTTCAATGCACTGTGATCTGAGAATATGCAGGGAATAATCTCAGTCTTTTGGTATCCGTTGAGTCCTGATTTGTGACCCAGTATGTGGTCTATTCTGGAGAAGGTTCCATGTGCACTTGAGAAGAATGAGTATTCTGTTGTTTTCGGGTGGAATGTTCTGTATATATCTATGAGGTCCATCTGGTCTAATGTGTCATTCAATGCTCTTGTTTCTTTATTGATTTTCTTCTTCGATGATCTGTCTATTTCTGAGAGAGGCGTGTTAAGATCTCCTATGATTATTGTATTCATATCAATATGACTCTTTATCTTGATTAACAGTTTTCTTAAGTAATTGGCTGCTCTTATATTGGGATCATAGATATTTACAATTGGTAGATCATCTTGTTGGATAGTCCCTTTAAGGATTATATAGTATCCTTCTGTATCTCTGACTACAGTCTTTAGTTTAAAGTCTAATTTATCTGATATGAGAATCGCTACCCCAGCCTTCTTTTGAGGCCCATTGGCATGAAAGATGCTTCACCATCCCTTCACTTTCAGTCTGGGTGTATCTTTAGGTTCAAAATGGGTCTCTTGTAGACAACATATGGATGGGTCCTGTCGTTTTATCCAATCTGCAACCCTGTGCCATTTTATGGGTGCATTTAGGCCATTCACACTGAGAGTGATTATTGATAGGTACGTTTTTATTGACATCGTGTTATCTTTGAAGTCTTTCTTTCTGTAGATTGTCTCTCTATTTCTGTTCAATGCTATTCTTAGGATTTTTCCTCTTTTATAGAACTCCCCTTAACATTTCCTGCAGTGTCGGCTTGGTGGTTGCATAGTCTTTTAAGCCTTGCCTGTCTTGGAAACTCTTTATCTCTTCATCCATTTTGAATGTCAGTCTTGCTGGATAAAGTATTCTTGGCTGCATGTTCTTCTCATTTATTGCCCTTAATATATCTTGCCAGACCCTTCTGGCTTGCCAGGTCTCTGTGGATAGGTCTGACGTTATTCTGATGGGCTTTCGTCTGTAAGTAAGGAGCCTCTTTGTCCTAGCGTCTTTCAAGAGATTGTATCTACAATTATGATTCCTCAATTTGACTATCAGGTGCCTTGATGTTTTTTTGGAATCTATAATCTTTAGTGGAGTCCACTCGGTCTCTAGTACATGAACGCTGGTTCCATTTGGGAGATTGGGAAAAATTTTCATGAAGCGCTTGTTCCACTATATCTTCTAGACTTCTTTCTTTCTCCTCCCTTTCAGAGATTCCAATAATTTTGATGTTGGAAGTTTCATAGCATCATTTATTTCCCTGATTCTGTTTTCGTGGCTTTTAAGCTCTTTCTTCCAGGCTTCCTCCTGATCCTTTCTATCTGTTTGTCCTCCAGATCACTAATTCTATCTTCTGTCTCAGTTACCCTAGCTTTGAGAGAATTTAGATTAGATTGGCACTCATTGAGAGCATTGTGAACCTCATCCCTGGTAGCTTTTAGTTCTGCCCTAACATTGTGAACATCATCTCTGTTCACTCTCAGTTCTCCCCTAATCAATTCTGTTTGGTCACCCATGGCTTTCTCCAACCTAGCTATTCCTGGGTAATTGTCAGCCTGAATTCTCTTTCTGACATATTTTCTATGTTGATAGCCATTGGCTCTGGTGAAGAAGCCCCATCCTCTGTATTTTTCTTCTGTTGGACATTCCTCCTCCTAGTCATTTTGGTGAGAGATGACTGAATGGATGTAGCTGGGTGTATCGACCGCGGTACAGTCAAGGTGCACCCTGGAACACTTCTGAGCAATCAGGATTACCCACCTAAATAAGAGAAAAAAGAAAAGAAAAAGAAAATAAAGAGAGATAGAGACAGGAAAAAAAGTGAAGATAAAAGAGAAGGTTCAGCCCAAGTGGGCCCCAAGGTACCTTTGAAGAAGTATACAAACAAAAAGAGACAAATAAAAAGACTGATAAAAGTATATGACAAAAGAAAAAAAAATTATATATATATGTATATATATATACACATACATATAAGCAAAGAAAGGAAGAACCTCGTCAAAAAGAACCCCAAGTATAAGATTTATATATTATCAGGACAGACACAAATACACATAAACAGTGGCAGAAGAAAAGATGGGAGAGTGATTTTAAATTCTCAGTGTGGGCGAGGAAATTTGTTTTGATTCTCCCTGGATGTATTTTGATATCTTTGTTAAAGGACTCAACTTTCCCAAGATAAAAGGGGATTAAAAATTGGTTTACCTATAGAGGTAGCATTGACTGGGAAAGGGGATTACCTTGAAGTTTAATGCTCTATGAATATTAGAAAATAAAAATAAAAGAGGAATAAACTAGACTAAACTAACCTAAAAAAAAAATTTAAAAATAGAAATGCAAAAGAAAAACACGGGTATATGTATCAAAAAGTTCTGGTTAGGGGCGCCTGGGTGGCTCAGTGGGTTAAGTCTCTGCCTTCGGCTCAGGTCATGATCTCAGGGTCCTGGGATCAAGCCCCGCATTGAGCCCTGCATCGGGCTCTCTGCTCAGGGGGAAGCCTGCTCCCCCCCCACCCCTCTGCCTGCCTCTCTGCCTACTTGTTATCTCTGTCTGTCAAATAAATAAATAAAATATATTTTATTATATTTATAATTCTTTTATTTTTATATATTTTAGCAATATATCAGGCAATCAAAATCAGCTGGGTTAAAGCCTCTACCTTTGGGTCAGGTCATGATCTCAGGGTCCTGGGATCTAGCCTCACATCGGGCTCCCTGCGCCTGCTTCCCCTTCTCTCTCTGCCAGCCTCTCTGCCTACTTGTGATCTCTCTCTCTCTCTCTCTGTCAAATAAATAAATAAAATATTTTTTAAAAAGTTCTGGTTAGAAGGTTATTATGGAATTTGATGTACTGGACATCTCAGTGTGATGGTAAATAGGTTAAAAAATTATCTATATTAAAGAAATGAACCAGAATAGTGGGAACGAGTTAAAAATTAAAGTTGTCCTATGAAGTAGTGGTGGTGGTTCTCTTGTAGTCTTTTTTTTTTTTTTTTTTTCCTTTCCTGGTTGGTTTTCTGAGGGAGGGGTCTGCCACGTGGGTTTTCAGTCAATGATGTTCTCTGAGTTAAGTCCTCCCACCCTCCTCAAGGGGTTAGGCTCTCAGGAAACTGTTTTTTTCAGGCTTTTGTTCTCTGGAGGTTTTTATGTTTGCTCACTTTTCTTTTTGTTTTCTCTCGCCTTGACTACTTTTGATGATTTTTGTAGGTTTAGAGGAAAGCAAACTGCACCCTGACCTCCCTTTCAGAGATAAGCCTCAGCCTGGTCCCCTGTGGGTGCTGTAGAGCCAATCTAAATTCCCCCTTGGCCGCTGGCAGAGCAGGTTCTGAGTCATGGTCCCTGGGGATGCAGAATCTTCTGCTTGTACCCCAAACCACGGCAGTGGCGGTTCTCTGGGCAGCTCCAGACCACCAGAGAGGTTCCAGGCAGTGATGGCACACTGATATTTTCCTGCTGGCCCGGGGCTGGGAGTGCCTGGTCTTTCCGGGTCTAAGAGCACCGGGCTTGCACCCACCTCTCTCCGGGGAGGGTGTGGGTCACGCGTGCCTCTCAGGCTCTGAGAGTCAGGCACGGGTCTGAGAGCACCAGGCTGGGCCATCGTGCTCCTCTCTCAGGGGAGTGTTTGGGGGCGTGCACGCGTCTCAGGCTCTGATATAATGATGCGGGTCTAAGAGTGCCAGGCTGGGCCTTCACAGCCCTCTCTCAGGGGAGGGTGAGGGGCGCACACGTCTCAGGCTCTGTTACCACGGCTTGGCATTCTGCTGTCTGGCGAGGCTCCCAGCCCCTCAGAGGAGCTCAACTCCACACATTCTCAGGTGCGCTGGCGGCTAAGGGACCAAAACCTGGTTTCTCTACCACAGTCTCTCTGGCTCAGTGCCAGCAGAGGCTGTCCTGGATCCGGGAACTTAAGCCCCTGTCCCTAGCCGCCCCAATTCCCACAATTCACCCCCCCCCATAATCCTTTGCTCTTTTTGAGTGCTTTCAACCAGTCTCCAAGTTAATGCTGATCCCCAGACACAGGGCACTCTCATATTAGGGATACTACTTTCCAATCGGTCACCTCTGGTGGTTTCCTCACCCTGGTGGGAGGAACATCAGTTGGACGGTCCCACTCTGCTTTACGTGCCCACTGGTGTCTTCTGCCCCTGTAGAGATCCAGACATGTATAATTCTGATCTCAGGCTGATTTCATGGGTGATCAAAGTTCTTTGGTAGGTAATCAGCTCACTTTAGGGTACAGGTTGAAACAGCACCTCCTCCTACTTCCCCACCATCTTGTCTTCCCCTCCAACACATCAACCTTATTAATTCTACCAGCAATTTCCTAGTTTCGTTGATTTGTCCTATTGTCTTTTTTTTTTTTTTTTTTTTGGTTTTTAATTTATTGGTTCTTGCTCTGATCTTTATTATTTCCCTTCTTCTGTTGGTTTAGGCTTCCATTTTTGTTCTTTCTCCAGCTCCTTTAAGTGTAGGGTTAGGTTGTGTATTTGAGACCTTCCTTGCTTCTTGAGAAAGGCTTGTACAGCTATATATTTTCCTCTCAGGACTGCCTTTGCTATGTCCCCCAGATTTTGAACCACTGTGTTTTCATTATCATTTGTTTCCATAAATTTTTTCCAATTCTTCTTTAATTCCCTGGTTGACCCATTCATGCTTTAGAAGGAAGCTGTTTAGTCTCCATGTATTTGGGTTATTTCCAAACTTCCTCTTGTGATTGAGTTCTAGCTTCAGAACATTGTGGTCTGAAAATATACAGGGAACGATCCCAGTCTTTTGATACCAGTTGAGACATGATTTATGACCCAGGATGTGATCTATTCTGGAGAATGTTCCATGTGCACTAGAGAAGAATGTGTATTCTGTTGCTTTGGGATGGAGTGTTCTGTATATATCTATGATGTCCATCTAGTCCAGTGTGTCATTTAAGGCCTTTATTTTCTTGTTGATCATTTGCCTGTGTCATCTGTCCATTTCAGTGAGGAGAGTGTTAAAGTTCCCTACTATTATAGTAGTATTGTTGATGAGTTTCTTTGATTTTGTTATTAATTGGTTTATGTAGTTGGTTGCTCCCATGTTAGGAGCATAGATATTTAAAATTGTTAGACAGACACTTTGAGTATCATATAGTGTCCTTCCTCATTTCTTATTGTACTCTTCAGCTTAAAATCTAATTGATCTGATATAAGGATTGCCACCCCAGCTTTCTTTTGATGTCTATTAGCATGTTAAATTGCTTTCTGCCTCCTCACTTCAAATCTGGAGGTGTCTTTGGGTCTAAAATGAGTTTCTTGTGGACAGCATATTGATGGGTTTTATTTTTTTGTCAATTCTGATACCCTGTGTCTTTTGATTGGGGCATTTAGCCCATTTACATTCAGGGTAATTATTGAGAGATATTAACTTAGTGCCATTGTATTGCCTGGAGGGTGACTGTTAGTGTATATTGTTTCTGTTCCCTTCTAATCTACTACTTTTAGGCTCTCTTTTGCTTAGAGGACCCCTTTCAATATTTCCTGTAGAGCTGGTTTGGTGTTTGCAAATTCCTTCAGTTCTTGTTTGTCCTGGAAGCTTTTTATCTCTCCTTCTATTTTCAATGATAGCCTAGCTGGATATAGTATTCTTGGCTGCATGTTTTTCTCATTTAGTGCTCTGAATCTATCATGCCAGTTCTTCCTGGCCCACCAGGTCTCTGTGGATAAGTCTGCTGCTAGTCTAATATTTTTACCATTGTATGTTACAGACTTATTGTCCTGGGCTGCTTTCAGGATTTTCTCGTTGTTGGTAAGACTTGTCCGTTTTACTATTAGATGATGGGGTATGGACCTATTCTTATTGATTTTGAGGGGGCTTCTCTGCATGGCCTGGATTTTGATGGTTGTTCCCTTTGGCATATTAGGGAAATTCTCTACAATAATTCTCTCCAATATACCTTCTACTTCCCTCTCTCTTTCTTCTTCTGGAAGATTAAAAAAATTTTTTTTCATCTTCATAGTCATATTCCATCCCTTCATTGTTTTACCCTTATATATGTTTTACATTCTTTATAATTTGGGGAGGTAGTTTCTTCTAAGAGACCAAAATACTCCCAAAATTAAGTGGGTGAACCTGTTCTATTCACCAGTCTAATATATCTATATATATCTATCTATATTTTTTATATACTTTTTTGTTTAGTTTTTTTTTTTTTAATTTTTTAATGAACTTCTTTTTATCCCCTTTATTCCTTCCCTATGTTTTATGATGCAGTTTGTTTCCAGTGGCTTAAAAGGCACTCCAAAGTAGAGAAGATAGAGTCCTTGGGAACCAAAGAAGCCTACTGAGGCCATGCTCCCAGAAAAGTAAAGAAGGTTCATTATCAAATCCCCCTGACTCCTGGGTGGTGTCCCATGTAGGATATGTCAGAAGTTCTCATATGTCAAAAGCAACTGGAGGTGTCCCTCACATAAAACATTGCTAATGATTATGATCCTGCCTTCCTGTGAAGGCATTCCTGCAGTAAAATACTCTGGAGGGGTGCCACCGCTCCTCCCCTACCCCATCACATCCTAGCTGCAGATGGGTGCCTGGTGAATGGACTAAAATAACGTGCCATGCCATGCCATCATCTGCCCTGAAGGTTGCATACTGTTTTGCCCTTTTAACTCATGGAAATACTACAAAAGTTTGGCAAGGTAAAATTACCCAATTTTGTAGCTCTATGTAGTTAGTAGAGGACACTGACAAGAAACAGTAAAGACTGAAATCCATCATGGTCTAAGCGACATTCCAACACATGTGGTCTTTACAGCCAACTTCCCTAGGAAATTGTCCCCAGTTGCGTTTTTAATTCAATCAGATACTGATTTCAGCCAGCTCTCAGTGGAGGTCCCATCATCAGAAGTGGCTAAACCAGGGATGTGGAGAGGATCACATTAGATCAATCAGGAGGAAATCTCACATGGGAGTCTTGAGATTGGCAGCCGTCTTAATGAATTAGGTGGCTGTCCTGTGTCCAAGACAGACAACTGTATATAAGAACAGGAATAAAGATAGGGCATTGAGTTTCTATGTATTATTACCTTTCTAGCCAGGGTACTAACTTCCAGCCCAAAGTCAAACATTTTCCTCCCCGTAGAGTAGCCACAGGCTAGAGGATTGCAGTCTGAGCAATCGACATGAAAGTGTTCCAATAAGACTAGACTCCTTGAAAAGCCCCTGAAATGAGACTAAAGGAAAAGGAGAGAAAGTACTCGCCAATTTTTGCACTGAAGCTCAGAGTTCAAATGTAAAGAGTCACAGCCCCATGTTCGGGCATGAAATGATGAAGTTTTAGAATATAAGTGAGGTCCAGTGAGGTGAGGTCTGGAGCTGATGACCAAGAAAGAATTAATGAAAAATAAAAAATAAAAAAGTTATCTGTGACTTACAGTAATGTAAAAATACTTATTTGTAAACAAATCAAAGCATTCAATTTTTCTGTCTACCAGAACCCTCAAACTCAAAAAGCCTCAGTAAGTATTCTTCCATGGCAATCTTAGTAATTTCCATAAGTTCAATAAGAATCTGTTCTCCTGGGGGTGCCTGGGTGGCTCAGTGGTTTAAGCCTCTGCCTTCAGCTCAGGTCATGATCTCAGGGTCCTTGGATTGAGCCCCACATTAGGCTCTCTGCTCAGCGGGAAGCCTGCTTCCCCCTCATTCTCTGCCTGTTTGTGATCTCTGTCTGTCAAATAAATATTAAAAAAAAAAGAAGAAGTATCTGTTCTCCTTGTAACAGGACACTATTGGAAACTTTGGTTATTTTTACCAAGGCTTTGACTGGAATGTCATATTTGAGAAAGACATGCATAGACTCAGATATGACCAGACAGCTTTAAGGAACTAAGGTTGACTTTATGAAACCTTGGAACTGCTGGCCTGACACCTTGCTTACAGAGTTCCCAGCAGCCTCACCAGGTGAGTAAAGAATGTCAATTCCTGGCAGGTGCAGGAACCTCAGGATACTTTGGGGATCGCATGAAGAGTAATCTGCCTAAATCTGCTGGTATTGCAGGCATGTCTGATGGCAAAGACTTCCTTGACTTCTGGTCTGGAGAGGCTACTGAAAGTTCAACCTAGAGATTCCTTATAAGAAGTTTAAACAAAGCAGATTCTAAAAGAATTAAAGCAGATTATAAAAGCTCTATAAGATCACTTACTGTTCTTGCTGAGCTTATGTAAATAATTAGGCCAAATCTGTTTAAACTGGACTTGTTTTTCAAATAAATTATTCCTAATTTGGCTATCTCTGGAAATGAGTGTTATTTTAGTGAGAAAAAATACGTTTCAATAACACAGCTTTGTGGATGTTAAGTTCTAGATTTGACTGTCTTTAAATGTTAGTTGTTTACTAAGCTAGACAACTAGAGGTAAACTTAAGAGAAATTACCACAGTGACTCATATATAGACAATATTCTGCAGATTATTTTGGGGGGATAATAACAGAACCCCATAGGCACATAATTATTTAAACAACTGGAAATTGGGATTGATTCCCCAACAATTGTATAACTTAACTATCACCTTAGATAATTCTGTGGAGCTAGGATAATGAAATTGCCTAAAAGCCAGAAGAATACCCCACCCCATAGGATTAACTGTGAACTTGTGGAGGTAATAGATGAACCCACTTTCTTTATGATTGGATTGGATGATGCATGTGGGACTCCCCTTATCTCTTGTCAAGTTTTCTCCCACTTGCCAGTAATGCTTTGTAATTGGGATATTTTTAAGTCTAGAGCACTCAAGAAAAGGGCTTCTTAATGGTTTCATCCCTTAGTCATATGTATCACAGAAGCCACCTTTGTTGAGGTACGATTACAAAGGCTTTAGCTAAGTATAGAGCAACCCTCCTCATAAAAGAAGCCTCAAAGTTCACTATGGGACAGTCCCTGACTATAATGACTTTGCATCAGGTCCAGATTTGTCTTAGAAACCAAAGACCGCCGATGGATGATGGAGGCCAACTTATTAAATACCAGGCTACACTGATAGAGATACCTGAAATAATACCTAAAACCTGTCAGACTTTAAAATCCATCTACCCTTATGCCTGGACCTGAACGTCGTACTTCTGTAGAGCATAACTGTTGGAGGTCATTGATATTGTTTATTCTAGTCAACTGGATTTAAAAGACTGCCACAGCTATAATTCATCTCAAAGGCTCTATGGCAGGCCACCCCCAGAGTAAGTAGGCTTAGAGGAGACCTCAAACAGATTAGAAACTTAGAGGTGTCCCAACACCTCCAAGCCCCAGGAAAAACTTGAAAGCACATCTCCTGAGAAACTTTAGAAAGGACCCCCTCAAACCATGGTGGACAGGGTCCCACACTGTTGTTCTAATCACCCCTACTGCCCTCATGGTCTTAGGTGTCCCCAGATGGGACCACTGCTCTAGAGTAAAGAAGGGCCTCACTGGTTGGATGAATCATACTGTGGAAAGCCCAACCAGATCCTATGGACCTGCTCTGGCTCCACCTTTGATGAGACCCCACTGACTGATGGACATCTGTTCACCATGGTCCCTGGTTATTGTCAACATGACACTGACACCCTCACCTCATGAGCTGGACTTTACATTGCTCCCCCTTCTGACTGGACTTGCTCATAGAAACTTGTTATTGTTATTGCTTATTGGGCAGCCTTAGGAACCTTAAGATGGATTGCTAAGATCATAGAAAACATTATTACCAGGCGAGCCACTGCCCAAATACTAGCCTTGCAGGGCCATGGTAATAGATGATAATGATGCCCTCTAAACTAGGTGTTTAAAGGGGCATCAAAGGGTGCAATGATAGGGAAAAAACTACTCTAATATGGCTGACCAAGACAGCAAGGGAATTCCAGTCCCTGTCTCAAAGCCCTTCTGGGTTCTTCTTTCCTACCCCATTTCCCATGCACACCAAAAGTACCAAGTATGCAGAAGCAGAGGAGTGTATAAATCCCCCTCCCTGCTTGTGCTTGGGGCTCAGACCTTTGGAGAACAACCTCGTCTGAGACCACTTGTGTTAAAAAAAAAAAACAAAAAACAAAAAACAAAACAAAAAAACCACAACCCTCCAATCCTCTAAAGTCTCTGAGTGCCACTTTGTTCTTCTGCCAGGATCCAGTCCAGGTTCTACAACATTCTCTTATGCAAAAGTTACCCTTACTGTATCAGGAGGACAGGAGATATCCTTATCATCAGAGACAGGGAATTTAAGGCTAAAAAAGCTATATAGACAAACCTAGTTACTTTCTCACCATTTCCTATGCATAACCCAAACTCCTTTGTTTTTTCAATTCTTCACAGATTTATTTCATTATCTAAAGGGTATAAAACTTCCTGCTTTGGTTACTTTTTTGGGTCCTTATTCTCTTGTGAGGACCCACATATACATGTAAAAATTCAATAAAATTTGTATGCTTTTCTCCTGTTGATCACTCTTGTGTAAGTTTAATCTTAGGCCCACTCAGAGACCAAAGAGGATGGAGAGGAATTTTCCCTCCATTACATTTGTCATGTATAAACATGGTATGTGTTAGTGAAGGTGTGTGATGGATGGCACATGAAGGAGAGTTAAAGAGGCCAGTGAGTATAACCACCTGTTTCTTTGATTACTTGAGTTATTCTAAATGACCAAATAATGGTGATGGATAAATCCAAGGTCCTCCATCACATCAGGGGAACAGCTTCCAAATATTTGTCTGTAGTTGGATGACACAGATTTACCAGGGAGAACATAATCAGGAAATACAAACATTTTCACCTTCTTTGGTATGTTGCCTAAAGTAGCTTACACATCTTTTGTGGCTTTCTGTGGCCCAGCCCCAAAATGTTGGAAATCTTTGTTGAACTAAAAGGTATTGGTAAGATTAACATTGACTTTCCCGTGGTTTTTGAAGATTTGAAAAACTTCCAACAACTTGTAATTTTTTTAGATGAGGAAAGTGAGGTCCAGACTTTTCCCTATACTCTTCATCAATTGGGATACAATGGTTTATAGCAAGGAATATATATTTGGTCTTCATACCCATTTCTGGCATGGAGCTTCTAAAATCCTTGGAATTTCCTAGGTGATGAGAGCAATATAGGTGTCTTTTGTTATGTTACTATTGTGCCTTTTGAAAAGCACCTAAGGGAGGAGTTAAGATGGTGAAGCAGTAGGGAAACCCTAAGTTTTCTTCATTCTTGGAACATAGCTGGATAAACATCAAATCATTCTGAACACTCAAGAAATCAATCTAAAGATTGAAAGAATAAACTGCACATCTACAGGTAGGAAAACATCTAACTTATGGAATGAAGTACCTTCTTTTAACAAGCAGCACAAAACATACTTAGTTAAAACTTGCCACACAGTGGACAAAGTCCAAATATCCCTCACTGCAGGCAAGAAAAAACTGTAGAGGACTGACCTGAGGGAAGGAGCAGCCAAAACACAACAGCAGATTGCACAAACACCTTCTGAGGCACAAGGACCAAGACAGTATAGGACCTCTTCTTAATATAACCATTATGCTAATGAGCAGGAAACATAACAGCTTTCCTAACAATCACACACACACAAAACAGTGACCTAGAAAAAATGAAAAGACAGAGGAATTCACCCCAAAAGAAAGAACAAGAAAAAGTAACAGCCAGGATTTAATCAATAGATATAAGTAACATACCTACAGCAGAATTTAAAATAACTATTTAAGGATATTAGCTGGGCTTGAGAGAAGCTAGAATACACTAGAGAATCCCTGATTGCAGAGATTAAAGAACTAAAAAATAGTCTGAAATAGAAGATGCTATAACTAGATACAAAACTGACTGGATGCAATGACAACATGGATGGATGAAGCAGAGGAACAGATCAGTGATTTACATGATAAAATTATGAAAACTAATGAACCTGAAAACAAGAGGGAAAGGAAGGCATTGGATCACGAATGTAGATATAGGAAACTCAGTTACTCCATAAAGCATAACAACATTTGTATCATAGGAGTCCCAGAAGAAGAGAGAGAAAAAAGGACAATAGGTTTATTTGAGCAAATTATAGCTGAAAAATTCCCTAATCTGAGGAAGGACACAGACATCAAAATCCAGGAAACAGAAAACTTCCATTAAATTCAACAAAAAACCTGTCTTCACCAAGACATATCAAAGTCAGATTCACAAAACACATAGACAAGAAAAGAATCCTGAAGGCAACAAGGGGAAAAAAAGTCTTTAACTTAAAAGGGAAGACAGATCAGGTTCATAGATATCTGCTCACAGAAACTTGGCAGGTTAGAAGAGAATGGCATGAATCCAGCAAGGCTCTCATTCAGAATAGGAGAGATAAAGAGCTTTCCAGACAGACAAAAACAAAGGAGTTTGTTATCACTAAGCCAGCTCTTTAAGAAATAATAAGGGGACACTTTGGGAAAAAAAGACCAAGAGCAACAAAAACTAGAAAGGAACAGAGAACATCACCAGAAATACCACCATTACATGTAACACATGTAACACAATGGCAATATATTAATATCTATTATTAACAATCACTTTGAATGTAAGTGGACTAAATGCTCCAATCAAAAGACATAAGGTATCAAAATGTGATTTAAGAAAAAGACCCATCTATATGCTGCCTATAAGAGACCATTTTAAACATAAAGATGTGCAGATTGAAAGTGAAGGGATGAGGGGCACCTGGGTGGCTCAGTCATTAAGCGGCTGCCTTCAGCTCAGGTCATGATCCTGGGGCCCTGCGATTGAGACCCACATCAGGCTGCCTGCTCCCTCTCCCACTCCCCCTGCTTGTGTTCCCTCTCTCACTGTGTCTCTCTCTGTCAAATAAATAAGTAAAAAATCTTAAAATAATTATTTAAAAAAAAAGAAAGTGAAGGGATGAAGGGGCACCTTAATGGCTCAGGCAGTTAAGTGGTTGACTCTTGATTTCAGCTCAGTCAGTGATCTCAGGGTCATGAGACCAAGCTCTGCATCCAACTCTGTCCTTAGTTGGGAGTCTCCTTGAGATTCTCTTTCTCTTCCTCTCGCTCTGCTCTCTCTCCCTCTCTCAAATAAATAAATGAATCTTAAAAAAAAAAAAAAGAAAGTGAAGGGATGGAGAACCATTTATTATGTTAATGGATGTGAAAAGAGAGCCAGAGTAGCCATACTTATATCAGAAATACTAAATATTAAAACAATGATTGTAATAAGAGATGAAAAAGGATAGTGTATCATAATAAAGAGGACTACACAACAATAATCAAATGAAAATACTTATGCCCCCAACTTGAAAGGATCCAAATATATAGAACAATTAATAACAAACAAAAAGGAACCCATTGATAATAATATAATAATAATAATAATAATAATAATATAATAATAGTAGAGGACTTTAACAACCCACTTAAATCAATGGACAGATCACCTAAGCAGAAAATTAACAAGGAAACAATAATTTTGAATGACACACTGGACTAGATGGGCTTCACAGATATATTCAGAACATTTCATCTTAAAGCAACAGAAAACACATTCTTTTCAAGTGCACATGGGACATTCTCCAGAATAGATCACATACTGGGTCACAAATCAAGGTCTCTGCAAGTACAAAAAGATTAACACCATACCATGCATATATTCTGACCACAACACCATGAAACTTGAAGTCAACCACAAGAAAAACTTTGGAAAGACCATCAGTACATGGAGGTTAAGGAACATCCTACAAGGAATGAATGGGAAAAAAACAAAAAACAACCAACCAAACAATCAAACAAAAAAACCCCAAAACCCCAAAACAAACAAACAAAAAAACTTGGAAGCCAATGAATATTAAAGCACAACAGTCTAAAACCTTTGGGATGCAGCAAAGGTGGTCCTAAGAGGGAAGTATATTGCAATACAAGCCTACTTCACAAAGCAGAAAAAGTCTTAAATACACAACCTAATTTTGTACCTAAAGGAGCTAGAAAAGGAAGAGAAAATAAAGACTAAAACCAGCAGAAGGGAAAGAATAAGGATTAGAACAGAAATAAATGCTATAGAAGCTAAAAAAAAAGAAACCCAGTAGAATAAATCAATGAAACTAAACTGGTTATTTGAAAGAATTAATAAAAAAGAGAAATAAATAATAATAAATAAATAATAAAAAAGAGAAAGCACACAAATAAATAAAATCACAAATGGAGGAGGAGAAATCACAACCAACACCACAGAAATAAAATTATAAAAGAATATTATGAAAAATCAAATACCAGCAAACTGGGCAATCTGGAAGAAATGGACAAATTCCTAGAAACATACAAACTACCAAAACTAAAGCAGGAAGAAATAGAAAATTTGAACAGGCTCATAACCAGCAAAGAAATTAAAAATCAGTAACCTAAAATCTCCCAATAAACAGAAGTCCAGGGCCAGATGGCTTCCCAGGGAAATTCTACCAGGCATTTAAAGTTCATACTTATTCTTCTCAATATTTTCCAAAAAATAAAAATGGAAGGAAAACTTCCAAACTCATTCTACCAGGCCAGTATTACTTTGATTCCAAAACCGGACAAAGACCCCACTGAGAAGGAGAACTACAGGTCAATACCTCTGATGAATATGAATGCAAAAATACTCAACAGGATACTAGCAAACTGATTCCAACAGTACTTTAATAGAATTATTCACCATAATCAACTGGGAGTTATTCCAGGGCTGCAAGAGTAGTTCAGTATTCACAAATCAATCAATGTGATATACCATATTAATAAAAGAAAATTTAAGAACCATATGATCCTATCAAGGGATGCAGAGAAAGCATTTGATAAATGTAACATCCATTTTTGGTATAAATCCTCAACAAAGTAGGTATAAATGGGACATACCTCAACATCATGAAGGCCACATATGATAGACCCACTGCTAATATCATCTTCAATGAGGAAGAACTGAGAACTTTTTCTTTAAGGTTAGGGAACAAGACATGGATCTCTACTCATCATTACTATTTAGGATAGTAGAGGAAGTCCTAGCCTCAGTAGGCAGACAACAAAAAGAAATAAAAGACATTCAAATTGGCAAGGAAAAATTCAAACATTCACTCTTTGCAAATGGCATGCTACTCTATGTAGGAAACCTGAAAGACTCCATCACAAAATGTCTAGAACCAACACAGGTATTCAGCACAGTCACAGAATATAAAATCAATGTACAGAAGTTCTCTTGCATTTCTACACACCTATAATGAAGCAGCAGAAAAAGAAATCAAGGAATTGATCCCATTTACCATTGTGCCAAAAAAAATAAGATGGCTAGGAATAAACCTAACTAAAGAGGTAAAAGATCTGTACTGTGAAAATTATAAAGCACTGTTGAAAGAACTTGAAGACGACACAAAGAAATGGAAAAACTTTCCATGCTCATGTATTATTGTTGTGGAAAATCTGAAGTGACTGAGGAAACTCAAGTGGCACATAGGAAATGAGAGAAAACTTAGCTTTATTATCACCAGCAGGCCAAGCAGGATCACTCCCAAAGTCTGAGCACCCGGCCTTTGTTGGGACAGGTATTTATAGGCAAACTAGGAATTTTTCACGGTTTCTCACAGCTGATTGGCTCGGGGATCTCACAGCAGTTCTTAAAGCTATGTGGAAGTGACTTGGTGGGGAAACGCCAAGTCATCCTCAGTGGCTCCTCATCTCAGTGAGGTGGTCATTTTGGGCTTTCCACCTCATTGTAAGAACAAACATTGTTAAAATGTCAAAACTACAAAGCAATCCACACATTTAATACAATCCCTATCAAAATATCAACAGCATTTTTAACACAGCCAGAAGAAACAATCTTAAAATATTTATGGAACCACAACAGACCTCGAAGAGCCAAAGTCATCTTGAAAAAGAAAAAGCTAGAGGCATTACAATTCTGGGCTTCAAACTATATTACAAAGCTGTAGTAATCAAGACACTATGGTACTGGCACAAAAACAGATGCATAGATCAATGGAACAGAATAGGAAACCCAGAAATGAACCCATACCTATATGGTCAACTAATCTTTGACAAAGGAGGAGTGAATATCCAATGGAAAAAAGACAGTCTCTTTAAGAAATGGTGTGGGGAAAACTACACAAAAATATATAGAAGAATGAAACCAGATGACTTTTTATACCATATACAAAAATAAATTCAAAATAGATAATAGACCTAAACTTGAGACAGGAAAGCATTAAAATCCTAGAGAAGAACACAGGCAGCAACCACTTTGATCTTCGCTGCAGCAACTTCTTAAGACACATTATTAGAGGCAAAGGAGATAAAAGTAAAAACTTATTATTTATTTATTTATTGCTTTTGAAATATTGCATCTCCATCAAGATAGAAAGCTTTTGTTCAGAGAAGGAAACAATCAACAAAACTAAAAGACAGCTTATGGAATGGGAGAAGATACTTGTAAATGAATTATCTGATAAAGAGTTAGTATTCAAAATCTATAAAGAACTTATCAAACTCAATACCCCTAAACCAATTAATTCAGTTAAAAAATGGGCAGAATTCATGAATAGACATTTTAAATAAGATTTCCAGATGACTAACAGACAAACAAAAGGATGCTCAACATTACTCATCATCGAGGAAACAAAAAAGCACAATGAGATACCACCCGACACCTGTCGGAATAGCTAAAATCATTAACACAGGAAATGTCAGATGTTGGCAAGGATGTGGAGAAAGGGGAACACTCTTATACTGTTGGTGGGAGTTCAAACTGGTATAGTCACTCTGGAAAATAGTATGAAGTTTCCTCAAAGAGTTAAAAATAGAACTACCCTATGATCCAGCTATTCTGCTCTAAGTATTTACCCAAAGGATACAAAAATATAGATTTGAAGGGGTACATGCGCCCCTATGTTTATAGCAGCATTATCAACAATAACAAAACTATGGAAAGAACCCAAACATCCTTTCGATAAAGAAGAAGTGATATGTCTCTATCATGGAATATTACTCAGCCATTAAAAAGAATGAAATTTTGTCATTTGTAAGGATGTGGTTGGAGCTAGAGTGTATTATGCTAAGCGAAATAAGTCAGTCAGTTAGAGAAAGACAAATACCACGTGATGTCATTCATATGTGGAATTTAAGAAACAAAACATGAACGCATGGGAAGGAAAAACAGAGAGGGGGAAATAAACTCTAAGAGACTCCTAATGGTAGAGAAAAAACAGTGTTGATGGAGGGAAGTGAGTGGGGTATTGGCTAAATGGGTAATGAGTATTAAGGAAGGCACTTATTGTGACGAACACTGACTCCTATATGTAATTGATGAATCACTAAATTAAAAAAAAATTCCTAGAAACATTTCCATATCAAATATAGTGAGAGAATTTGTTTGAAATACCCCAGGGGAAGAAAAAAGGTATGTGGAACAGAATAGATGAAACAAGAATGGAAGAGTTTTAGAATGTTGAAAATTATTGAAAGCATGAGAGTTCATGGAGATTTATTAAAATCTTCTCTTTTACATATGTTTGAAATTTTTTATATTAAAAATTAAAAAAAATCTTTCTTTTGGTCTGAAAACAAAACAAAAAAAATCAGTGTAATATAAATATTTTTATTATTAATAAATCAATATTGAATCATATTATGAGCATATTTTGAATTTGTGGCAAGACTTGCGACAGACCAGAGAGTATTTATCAACCAGGTAGTTGGGAAATACTGCCTGAGCATTAATACATAGATCTAACTTCATGTTTATGCTTCAGAAGATCTCATGCAATTGTCCCGGATGCCATATGTTGAAGATAGGTGTATTGAGATGGCTTTTAGTTCATGATGATTCTCCCTTCTCTGGGAATAACTCTGATACATAGAGGTTACATTGTGCCTAGCCACAGCTAACTGATCCATCTAATACAAGCTGAGTCAATCAGATTGTCTCTCCCAGCAATGTGAAACTTGAAAGATGGAGGCTGGAGGTTTTAAAAGGTCAGGCATATTAACAGCAGTTCAAGCCTTCTTCTAAGATCCCTGAAGCTCCCCTTCCTGATGCTACTTTACTCCATTCTTTTGATTTCATGAACTAGCTCAATATCATTCCAGTAAATTGCCTTTTTAAAAGTTAAGTTAGCCAGAATTGGTTTCTCTTGTCTAAACCTCAAAAAAATTTTATTAAAAATAATAAATGTTTGCATAATAAAATTATTATGTAAATGCATTTGGTGTCTTATTATCTCTGTGTTGAAAGAAATTTAAAAGTAAAAAATTGTTAATATCAAAAAAAATCTAGAAAACACCTAAGGATGTGGACTGATTGCCAGTGGAGCCAACCATGTGATTAGAGGGTTGTCACTTTTTTAACTTTCAATATTTTTTATTTTTATTTTTTATTGAGATATAGTTGACAAGGTTGGAACTTTCAATACATCCCATCCCACCCCAGCCCTACCTCTGGGGAAAGGCGAGGAGCTAGGCTTTGAATTAATTGGCAATGGCCAATGGGTTAATCAATTACACCTGCATAATGAAGCCTCCATTAAAAACCCAAAAGGACAGAGTTGGATGATTGTGTGTAGATGCAGGGAGAGCAGCAGATAGGATATGGAAGATCTGTGCCCCTTCTCAATTATCTTGCCCTATGTATGTCTTCCATCTAGCTGTCCCCGAATTCTGTCCTTTTTGTAGTGAACTAGTAATATAGTAAGTAAAATGTTTCTTTTTTTTTTTTTTTTAACTTTTGTGAGCCATGGTAGCCAATTAATCAAACCTGAAGAAGGGGTTGTAGTAACCTTTGATGTATGTAGCCAGTTGGTCAGAAGCATCCTGGGTTTGTGATTAGATTTTTTCTCTTTTTTTACTTGAGGTTTACTTAATTTTATAATTTTTTAAATTTAAATTCAATTAACTAACATATGATGTATTATTGGGTTCAGAGGTAGAGGTCAGTGATTCATCCAGCTTATATAATACCCAGTGCCCATTACATCTCATGCCCTCCTTCATGTCTATCACCCAGTTACCCCATCCCTTCACCTTCCTTCCCTCTAGTTTGTTTCTTATGATTATGAGTCTCTTATGGTTTGTCTCCCTCTCTGATTTCATTGTTTTATTTTTTCCTCTCTTCCCCTATAATCCTCTGTTTTGTTTCTTAAATTTCACATATTGAGATCATATGATAATTGTCTTTTTCTGAGACTTATTTTGCTTAGCATAATACCCTCTAGTTCCAACCACTTTGTTGTAAATGGCAAGATTTCACTTTTCGATGGATGAGTAATATTTCGTTGTATATATATACCACATCTTCTTTATTCATTCATCTGTTGATACACATGTGGGCTCTTTCCATAGTTCAACTATTATAGACATTGTTGCTATAAATATTAGGGTTCAGGTGCCCCTTTGCATCATTACATTTGTATCTTTGATGTAAATACCCAGTAGTGCCATCGCTGGGTCATAGGGTAGCTCTATTTTCAACTTTTTGAGGAAACTCCACACTGTTTTCCAGAGTGGCTGCACCAGTTGGCATTCCTACCAACAGTGTAGGAGTGTTGGGGAGGGGAAGAAGTAGTTTTGTAAGACTAAGCCCTTAACCTGTAGAATCTGGTTCTATGTATGAGTAGATAGTGTCAGAATTCAGTTGAAATGTAGGAAACTCAGCTGATGTCTGAGAATTGCTTATTGGATGTATGAAAGAAACCTTACCCACACAGGGTGGAATTAGGATTCAGGAACTCAAAATATCAACATTAAGATATTCTCTAGAAATCAGAAGGGGTTTGTGTATCAGATTAGAAGCACACAGCAAGTACCCAATAAGTAAGTATCTGTTAAACCCAATTGAATTGGAACTTTCCATTTTATCTCTAGTTGCTTTTGTTCTAGGATGTGAATTAAAACAGTTGGTGAGTTCAAGGTATGAATACTATAGATGCATTCATCGCATTTGTTTAACAGTTAAAAATGTTAAAGCCATAGATTTATTCAAGGCAATAGTATAGAAATGCTGTTGGAGTAGGAAAGATTGTATCATGTTCTCAGTGTATTCAGTGAGATATTTACTGAATATTCCCTGAATATTGCATATTCAGTGGTTTGGGAAGTATTTGGAAAGGCTGGAAGCAGGAGTTTCTATTTATAATGTCCATTTCTACTCTATAAGCAGAAAGTGTGGATGCTTCAAATCACTGATGGAGACAGAAAAATTCTACTTTCCAAGTGATTTCAATACTGACTGATTTCTTAAGTTCATTTTAATTATTAGAGGAGAAACTAAACAATAAAAGGTGATTCCTATCCATCTTGTAAAATAAAGGAACAAATGTTTCTTAAATAAAAACATTTTAAGGGATTTCCCAACACCACCACCACACACACACACACACACACACACACACACACACACATTCCTAAGTACAGTGCAGGAAGCCACTGTTTTAATGTAATCAGATTTACAGGGCCAAAGCAGCTAAATAGGAAGAATAAGCAAGGATGTTTGTAGTGATACTCAGAGAGGTTGAGTAAAAAGTAACAGAGGCAGACCCTAAATGGAATTATTATGGACCAAGAATAACTAGATGCGTGGGAATAGAAGAAAGAGTTTAAAATACTGAAACTTCAGTAAAATTTCAAGGCAGGAAGATTGAGTCTAAAGTATAAGATAATAAAACCGTATGCACTGAACTGGTAACTAGAAAATAAAGATTTCACTGAAATTATCACCTGAATGGGAAAGAAGCAGTGTCCTCAACTTTTAGAAGACAAAAACATTTAAAAAGAAAAAAGTGGAGATCATTATGATGTGGGAAACAAAGGCAGAAAGAAATGTAGATAAAATTAAATATCCCTATACCCTGCAGTCCATTGACAAATACTTGAGGCAGGCACAGTATAATGTTCTTCCAGGAAACTCCTGTCTTAATGTTAATACTTTGCTAGAGGGGAAAAAGCACCTTAATTAGACAATAGCAAGGCCTCCTCTATCCAGCTGACTCTTCTTTTTTTAAAAATATTTTTTATTTTTATTTTTATTTATATTTTTTAAATATTTTATTTATTTATTTGACAGATGGAGATTACAAGTAGGCAGAGAGGCAAGCAGAGAGAGGGGGGGCGGGAAGCAGGCTCCCTGCTGAGCAGAGAGCCCAATGCAGGGCTGATCCCAGGACCCTGGTATCATGACCTGAGCTGAAGGCAGAGGCTTTAACCCACTGAGCCAACCAGGCGCCCCCCAGCTGAGTCTTCTTCAGCATGTGAAAATCCTTTTGGAACTTCCCTGTCTTTACTTCCCTGAACTCCAAAGTATATAATCAGTTGCTTCTTATAATCCCAGGGTAGCAGGGAGCAGCAGGCAGCAGCAACAGCTTTTTCTGCCCAAGTGTCCTGTCTCTATGCTTTAATAAAATCACCTTTTTCCACTGAAGATGTCTCAAGAATTCTTTCTTGGCCATTTGTTCTAGACCCCACCAAACTTCACCTATATTCAAAAACTAGATCATTATGGTTGCACCATGATGGAGCTACTAAACTGGTAGAAACACACAAGCAAAGCATGTGTTAAAGGGAACAGCTAATGAATAATTGTTATTGATCTGATTTTTATAACTAATCCTATTGCTGATAAGAAAAGAAACTTTAAAGAAACAAAATCTTGTGGATGAAAACATTGTAAAGGCTGTTGGGGAAAAATGGGCAGAATTGTCTGCCGTACTACTCAGGGAAGAAAACAATTTTATAAATGTAACAAAAGAGATAAGGAATACTATACAAAAATGTTTTCTATAAATAAATAAAACAAATGGAAAAATAATTGAACTAATGTTCGAATGCAAACCAAAATATAGTGCTGATATGAGAAGATAAAGGTTGAAACTGGGCATTTGGGGGAGTTGGATGACTAGCTAGGGCCCTGGAGAATGGATGTAATTCTTATTAGTTGAGCCCTGGGCAATGTCCTAGTTCCTTTACCTGCATTGGTTCATCTTACTTTTGACAGCCACCCAAAGAGGTAATGGTTAAATGAACTGCCCAAGGTCAGACAGCTAGTAAGTGGCAGATATGGAATTCAGCCCAAGGCAGTCTGACTACAAAGCCTGTGTTCTTTTACTAAACTGTGATATATTTAGAAAGCACAGATTATCTTTTCAGTATATCCAGTAGAAGCAAAGTCTTCAGAAGGTTCATATTTCTCAGCTCTATAATCACAATGCTACTAAGTATAAGAGGAGTGTTAGGAGTGCCTCACATTTGTAAGCAATACATTAAAATGTAATACATAAATTCCTGTTTACATTAGAGAAAGGACAGATCTGGAAATGGGCATAAAGAAGACAAAATACCTCATCCCCACACAGAAGAGTTTAATAAATTATGGAGATAGAACTGATAAGAAAAGTCTGTGCTCTAAGATGGTCTATCAAGCCAGCAGGGGGATCTCAGTCCCTGCCTGGGGGCCCTTCCAGGTTCTTCTTCCTAACCTGCTTCTCATGCATGCCAAAAAGTGCCATGTATATGGAAGTAGAAGTGTATAAATTAACCCCCTTGCTTGTGCTTGGGGCTCAGACTTTCAGAGATCAATCTCCTCTGAGCCCACTGGTGTCAAATAAACCTTCTGTCCTCAAAGATCTCCAAGTGCTGCTTGGTTCTTCTGTCGGTTGATCCAGTCCACGTTCTGTAAAAGAACATTCTTAATTGGTAAAATAGAAGGAAAATCTATGTTTCAATATAGGACATCACAAAGAATATTATTATAAGGAAGAAGAATTCTGTAAACCAAGTTATTTCTATGTTTCACAGGGTGGTTCAAACTAATTTGATATGGTTTTGAGAAACTGTGTATAATAATCTCATACAAGAACTTTTTCTATTCTTTAAACTTGTATTAATTATCCTTTGTAAAAAAGAAGTTATAGTGTTTTCGTATTGTATTATGGAGACCTGATATATACAACAAACACATTTCCATTCACCTTCCACATTTCCAATAGCCTTGTGACTGGTTTACTTGAATCCAATAACTCCCTTAGTTACACCCTTCATACTGCTGCCAGAATGAACTTGGTAAAATACAAATCTGACAACGTCAGTTCTTTGCTTAGAAGTTGTCAGTGACACCCCGTTGCTGGAGACTGACTTTCCAGACTCATCTCCAGTTGCTCCCCCAAGCACTCTTCACTTTAACTGTATAAAGTTACTCAGTTCTCCCAAGGGGAGGAAGCTGCAATGTCTTTGTGCATTTTATTCTCCATGTCCAAAATGTCTTTTCCCATTTTTTTTTTTTTAATCTGACAATACCACCTTTCCATTAGCTTAAATGACATGTCCTCAGTGAAACTTTCCAGGGCCCATTAGGCAGAATCATTAAATTTATACATTTTTCAGATTAACCTTTCTAAAATCTGGTTGTGTCTTATCATAGATATGTATATTTATTATGGTGATGATTCCAGATCCCACTGAAAATCTGTTGTTCACTACATAGTCCATCTCCGAATTAAAGGACTATTGGGGCATCCAGGTGACTCAGTCAGTTAAGCACCCAGCTCTTGAATTCAGCTCAGCTCTTGATCTCAGGGTTGTGAGTTCAAATCTTGTGTTGAACAATTAGAATTTAAAAAAAAAAGAAGAAGAAGAACTATTACAGTTATCTCATCATGTTTGTTAATAAACATTGGCATTCATTCATTTAACAACCTTGTAAGTGCCTATGATGTATTAGATACTATGCCAGATGCTGGTAATACAATAATGGAAAACACAGGCATGGTCGCTGTCCTCAGTACTTTCTTGTTAGGGAGAGGGACAAAACAGAACAAGTAAACCTCAACTTAACCAACCAATTAATAGCATCTTGTGATTAGTGTTATAAACAAAACAAAACAAAAAAATATGCTGCAATAGTGCATCATTCTGGAATATGTTTCTTGAGGTGGTTATGTCAGGTTCAACCAATTGGAGTATCACTAGATTACATTTCCTGCCCCTCTTGCTTGTTCTTACTGATGAATGGGGTGGAGATGATGTACATCATGAATTGAGAACAGGTGCACATTTTCCAAATTATTTTCCTTTGTCACCCAGCAGGAAGCAGAGGATTCAGTAGAGGACTCCGAGGAACTAGGGAATGACAGACCACACAATGGGAGGATTCTGGGGTTTGAGGTTCTTTGTAAAAGACTTTCTACTCATTACCTAATTGGACTATGTGATGAATGATAATTAAGCCTTTGTTGTTTAGTCATTGAGATATTGGAATTCTTTGCTACAATAGTTAGACTGCCTTGGGTTATAGGGTGATTGTTAGGGTGGTAGGTGATGTGAGAGGTAAAGAATTGCACAAAAAGTGGAACAACAAGCAGGACAGTTTATCCACTCCCCAAGGGAGGAGAGGGGCCAAACATCAAGAGAAATGTTGGCCCCAGCTTCTGTTGGGCTGGGCTTTTAAAGCTTTTTTTCTTTTTTACTTTTTGCAGATGTAAGAGGGTAATAGCTGTGTCCATGGAGGGTATAAGAGGGAGTGGACTCTTGGCCTGGTAGAGCAGGATGTGGCAGGTTTCTCAAGAGGCTGTCTGGGGCTCGTGTGGGATGTGGGTTGTGGTCTGGCTGGAGAAGAATATGTTTTGTAGTTGAGGTCTATTTTCTGAGAATGTGATGCACCATGACCTAGAAAAACAGCTAGGGCCAAATGCAGACACCTGGGAGTTTTTATGTAAGCTTGGCTGGTGATGGGGCTTTCAATAGATCACATTCAGTGATCACAGCTTCTCATGGTTCAGGGTCAAAATATAGATTTGAGACATTGATAGGAGTATCTAAAAAAAAAATTATTCTCTCTTAGAAGCTATCACAAAGAATCTCGATCCTACAATTCAGGAATTGCTCTGTAGGTAGTTCAACTCTCCCCATATGTCCATTGTTTTATGAAGAAAGTGACATTAACAATGTGCCAAAGCAAAAAAACAAAACAAAACAAATAAAACCAAAAAACAAACAAACAAAAAAAGACAACACACAATACAACTTTGACCTAAATACCTCTGAGAGCAAAGTTTAGTAGTGTAAGCAAATTTTTCTGTGTCATCTTCCTTCTGATGTATAGTTAGATAAATATTATTACAGATACTTTTTATAGAGCTTTAATCATTCTTATAACCACTAAATGGTATCATATGTCAAATGGAAACTTGAAGCAAAACAAGATGAACAATTCGACCTCTCTCTCAGTGTGATAACTCATTTTAACACATACTGCTCCAACAGAAACTAGGATGTATAGAAAGACACATTGTACCTGTCAATTAATTAATTCCATGTTTTTTCAGTGGTCTTGGTTCATTACATACAGGTTAATTTGGTCAAGCATTACCCATTATAAGGAAATATTTGCTGAGACTAGAACAGAGATAATGTACTTACCTCTGAGTTGAGCCACACACTTTCTAGAAATAAAGAACTCAGAACATTGCCTCTAATCCACTTAGTCTTGGTTGGGTCATTCCCGCTGGATATGAAGTAAAGAATAAAAATTTCATTTAGGGGGCACCTGGGTGGCTCAGTGGGTTAAAGCCTCTGCCTTCGGCTCAGGTCATGATTCCAGGGTCCTGGGATCGAGCCCCACATCGGGCTCTCTGCTCAGCCGGGAGCCTGCTTCCCTCTCTCTCTCTGCCTGCCTCTCTGTCTGCTTGTGATCTCCATCTGTCAAATAAAAAATAATAAAAATTTTAAAAAAAATTTTATTTAGTACCCATGTACCTACTTGACATGCTAAATTAAAAATGGGTGAATTTAGAGGCATCTGGGTGGCTCACTTGTTTATGTACCTACCTTTGGCTCAGGTCATGATCTCAGGATGCTGGGATTAAGTCCTGTGTTGGGTTTCCTGCTCAGTGGGGAATCTGCTTCTCCCTCTCCCTCTGCCTCCTCTCTCCTGCTATCTCTGTCTCTCAAATAAATAAAAAAAATATTTTTAAAAAAATTGGTGAGTTTAATGAATGTAATGAATATTGTTGAATTCGGCATTTCAGAATATAGGTAGGAATGATGTGGGTTCAAATTGAATAGAGAAGCCATGCAAACTATTTCTGTGAAAGAGGCCCAAACAGCAATGAAAATTTCCAAATTGTTAGTGCAACTGAGGATATAAAACTTCATTTAAACTCTCAAAATGATCATTTCAAAGAATGATGAAAAATTAATGAATAGAGATGTGATTTCTTTTTTCTAATTTTGTAAGAAATAATTGTGAGATGTGACTGTTTCTTACTCAGGACTTTCCATAGGAATAATGTAATGTTGGAATGGCATAAGAATATACCAAAACAAAGCCAAGCAATGTGATCTGACTATAAGTGAGTTTCCAGACAGTGCCTGGCAGCCAAACTGAACACGGTGCCCATGGCTCTCTGCTGAAGAAGGAATGAGTATTGACAAATTCTTCCAAATGCTTGGCTACAGACACTTACCTGAATCTTAGCTGTATTGTTACTACTGTGTGGCCCCTGACATATTACTCAACTTCTGTTTCCTTATCTGTGAAATGGAGATTAAAATTACCTATTTGATAAGTATTAAGTGACATCATATATGAATAGTGTTTATTTAGCACAATGACTGGCACATTTTATAGGTTTAATACATGACAGATATTAAGAATACTGATTTTAAAACTGAACTTCCTCTATCCCTCCTCAGTCCTCTACCCTATTCTCAATACTTATGAATATATGCCTGAGCAGTTTTGGCAAACAAGCCAAGCAGGAATATTATGAAACATACCAACAAGGTTAAGTTATAGTAATTTCATTGCTTCAAAATATTTAAATCATTGTCAGAAAGGGAAATAGTCATGTTAGTAATTATAATACAATAAGATTTTGTTGATAACTAAATTGTCTTCTTTCACAAAGGGTAAACCTGTCATCTTTGGTCTTGAAAAAATCATAGATGTGATTTAAAACCTCAGAGAATAAGTAAAATTATTTAAATTAGATTCTGTAACTCTATGTTTCATAATTATGAAAAGCTGCTTATTCAAAATTACGGGTAATGGCATGATTGTGCAACTTCCTTGCTAATAAGAATAAAATACTAATAAAAAATCAATTTTTCTTCGTGCTTATCATAGTAACAAATCTCAGTGGCATTATTTCATTAATACTAATTGAAAGGGGAACAAACACACAGTTCAGATTTAAATTATGTGGGGAAATTTAAAAATAATAGCTATGAAAAACCAACTATTCTGCTCATTACCACTGTATGAAGTAGTTTAATACTTTCTCATTAGTGGGCTCTACCCAAGGTATATTGAATATTTCTTTTGCACCACCTCAAATCCTTTGGTTTCCTCTCTCACCTAGTCACCCCCAGGTGACTCAGTAGGTTCTGACCAGTTTCAATTCAAGAGGCCACCTGAAAATGCCTTCCTTGTCTTTGGCCAGAGACAAATGCCTCTCACTTGTGGCGCCAGGGCTTCTCTGATTCTTCCCTAAAAGATGCTCTGTGAAGGCATTTAGCATTCAAACAGGAGCAACCTGGTAGCAAGGTCGAGAACATTAATACCCTGTAGGGCAACCTTTAGCCAATGGGAAACAGGACTGGTGATTAAATGCTTTTTCTGTCTTTCTAGATGAATGGTCTTGGGTTGCATTTCATGAAGCGAATTAGTTTTACAGGACTGGGTGCTCATAGTGGTGGTCCTGATAATGCATCCGTGAATTGGTTCTCTCTTCTTCCCTCCTTCATGCCCCTTGTCCCTTATTCCTGGTTTATCTCATAAGCCAACTCCAAATGCCTGGGGAGCAGGCTCCCAGAACCTTGTGCTGAAAATTTATGGTACTCAATGAGAAATAATTCATGATCCATTAGTCTACTGTTTTCTATTCCTGATTTAGGGGTTTCAGGTTTTGATCTGAGGAATTTCCTCCGCACTAAAATATATCTAATTCGTGAAAATCTTTAAGGTTGACATCTGATAATCCTTAGTAGGCTTATCATCATAAAAACTGAAGTAATATGTATTAAAAAAAAAACACCATGTTTTATCAAAATTAGGATCACCTTCGGGGGACTTGCTATATGACTTGCTATAGAAATCAGATCTTAGTCACTACTCTGAAGTTTCCACCGAGTTCTAATCCAAAAAACCACAGAAGAGTTAGAATTACTAAAATAACTTTGGCATAAACTTTGGCACTGCACCAAGTGTTTTTTTAAAAATCAAATTTGAGTGAGTTATACTTTAATCTGGTTTATGCATTAGAAGAACTGAAAATTTAGATGAATATTTTTTATTTGCAATACTTTAACACATGAACACCACCTAAAGCTCAGAGAAAATCACAAAATTCAATCAAACTTGAATTACATCAAATTATATTCTCTGTACACCTCACCTATGTCACTTGAATCAAAAAGAATATAAGTGGCCTAATTTAGACCCTAGAGTGCTATATGTATTTTAGATATTCCCCATAAATTATACTTTTTGCAAATTTAAAATATTGGGAAATTTGCAGTACAGATGGATGATCTAGCTATCTTTGAGTGAATCCTTTTTACCTCTTAGAGAGCTGGGAAAGCTGATCTAAATGTTTTCTCATCTTTTAAAATTTCATTAACAAATTCAGTACATGTTCCTTCTGGGGAGGCAGTAGTATCTATTTGCATGTTTTATAACATGTTTACTGTTTTTTTTTTCTGATGGACATGTCTATATTGTAAGAGACATAAGTTCCTTGGCATTTGAAAATTAAAGAACAGCAGCAAAGGGCCAGATGCTGTAGTTATAAAAATTACAGAAGTATCATAAACACCAGGTGTTTCATATAAATGCACAGTTTTTAAATTTTTTTAAAACTCTGCTACACTATTATCATATGGTTCTAACATCTGTTCATTCCTTTCCAGGTTTCCCACAGACAGTATTTATTAAAATCAAATACATACTAGCTCTCACCTATGTGACCTTGGCAGGAAGTGCCACAACAGCTTTATAATGGAGTATAAGTGAGCTGATAAAAATTGATTTTTATCAGTAAACTTTCAATTATCCTTACAAGCCCGTATAGTGTCATCTATCTTTGGTATGCCTTCTACTTTCTAATTACTCTATCATTTCTAGGAGAGTGGGGCCAGTACACAAATTTTTATACTGATTCCAAATAGAAGATGTAAGGAGATGACAGTTGAGCTTTGTGAAGAAACTGTATTAGAGAAAGTTTAAGAAATGTTATTTTCTTATTTTTAATAAAAGGACATATTAGAAAGTATGAATGAAAAAAAAATAAATATTTTAATAAAAATATTAAAAAGCCTCAAGGGCCGGGGCACCTGGATGTCTCAGTCTGTTAAGCATCTGACTCTTGGTGTTGGTTCAGGTCATGATCTCATGGGTCAGGTGACTGAGCACCAAGTAACTGCTTGAAGATTCTGCTTGAAGAGTCTGCTTGAAGATTCTCTCCCTCTGCCCCTCCCCTCACCTGCATGTGTGTGCATTCTTTCTCTCTCTCTAAAATAAATAAATTTAAAAAAAAGGTCAAAGACCTATGTTATAAAATGATATATTAGAAGCAACCACCCTAGTATAGAGAAAATAACACTGGTCCGGAAATCAGGAGTTTTATGTTATGGTTTTTAATCTAGCTCTCCCACTCTTCAGGCTTTAGTTTTCTCCTCTGGGAAATGAGGAGACTGTAAAGTATGTATTATGTTCCCTTCTGGTTTTGATGATTTATAACACAAATGATAAAGAAAACCTTCAAAACAGAGAATTTTTTTCTCTAGCTCTTGATTTGATACATGCTTCTGATTTTTTATTATTGTTATTGTTGTGGACATCATGTTTGTGTCTCCCCAAAATTTATTTTAAAACAGTATTCTCTATTAAGATGGTATTAGGAGGTGGGGCTATTGGGAAGTAATTAGGTCATGAGGGTGGAGACTTTATTATGGGGTTAGTTAACCTTATAAGAGGAGAAAAATGGCTAGGTCTCTCTCTGCCAAGTGAAGATACAGGAAATTAGGGCAGTCCATATCCTGGAAGAAAACTCAACTGGAAGAACCCAACTGTGTTGGCATCCTGATCTTAAACTTCCATCCCATAGTATTATGTGAAATAAATTTCTGTTATAAAACACCCAGTTTACAGCACCTTGTTATAGTAGCCTGAAGTTTTCCTTTTAACTTAATGAAATATATACATTCTATCAGAATGATCAAAAACACCAAAAAATAGATTTCAAATTAATGAGTGTTTTGACCGAGTTTTTAAAAAATGCTTTAAAAAGTATATGAACAACAATGTACAATCAAGAAAACGTTGGAAAGATTGGTTATTTGAATAAGAAAATCAGAACCTCTGTCTACCTCATATAATATACAAAAAATAAATTCCAGATGGATTAAAGACTCTAAAGCATACATATATGTGGTGGGAACTGTGAAATATTAACCAAATGTCTTCAGTAAATGACTTACTACCCCAACAACTGAGAGTCTTCAGATGATGGCCTCTACAATAATTGCCTCAACTGCAAAGAGCTGTCTCACCCAGGGTCATAGCCCTTCCCAGGGAAACCCACACTCTGTGACTGATGAAATGTAGAATTATAAGGACCTGGCCATCTCAGCTTAATTCAACAAAGTTTTCAAGACCATTTTAGCCTCAGAACTGTCCATGAGCTGCATTGATCTTATCATTGGCCCAGCATGGCAGCTCAGCTTCTTTCTCTGACCGTTTCTCTTTCCTTTCCCTCCCTTCAGAGGGGTTGATCCCAAGAGCATTTGCTAATAAACATCCAGATGGCTAAACTCTGTTTCAGATACAGCATATGGGAGAACTAAATCTGTGAAAATGTGTTCAAAGGAAATGTAAAAGAATTAATTATATTATGAAAAGCATTCTAAACAAAATTAAAAGACAGGCATTGGATTTTGAGAAAATATTTTTAACATACATAATGGACAAAGAGTTCATACTTATAATATATAAAGAACTCCTATAAATCATTAAGAAATCATTCTTTCCCCCCACCCACCCCAGAAAAAAAAGGTAATGTACAAGACAGTGAAATTCAAGGAAAAGAGATGTTGCCAATATAATAGGAAAAATTGCTATCAGCTTTATTTGAAATCAAATAAATCTTACTTGAAGTAAAAGAAATTCAAATAAAAAATAAGCTAACATAAAATGAAAAAGATTGAAATTTTCACTTTTGGGGAAGATTGTATAGTAAGAAGATCCTAAGCTCACTTTGTCCCATGGACACAACAAAGTAACATCCGTGTCAAAGTAAATAACTCAGAAAATGACCTAAAGACTGGCAGAACAGACTTGCTACAGATAAGTGTAGAGAAGAGGCCACATGGAAGAGGGTATGAAGGGTGGAGACATGGTGGAGAGCTGAATAGGCTTGTAGGATTGTGCTATATGGAGAGATGCCACAGGCACAGAGAAGGGAGAGATACAAATGTTCACATCAGATACCCCAGGCACAGGGAGCCCACATAGGGAAAAGGAATCCCCATAGCATTTGACTTTGAAACCAGAAGATCTGAATTTAATGAATTCTTACAATCAATGAGATTTAACACCTGCAAATTTGAAAATCAGTGGTCTCCCTTCTGGGAGAACCAGCAGGATGATAGGAAACTAAATCCCTGCCCTTAAAGAAATAGCACAACAAATAGCCCCTTTGAGGCACAGAGCAGAGACAGCAGTTTGAAAAACTACCTGCGGTATACAGGAAGGAAATTTATTTACTAATCTCAGAGCATGTGCTGGAGGTGTATGGATGGTTGCATTACTTCTTCAGGAATAAAGGAAATGGCTGGCAGTCACCATTTCCTTCCCTCCCTACCAACCTAGATACATGAGTATCTGCAGGAAACAGGATAGTGCCAACACCCACTACCTAACTTGATAACAGTATATCCTGCCACCACATTTTCCTTTGGATCCACCCCCTGCAAACCAGCTGTCCTCTGTCATAGGTGGTTGCAGATCCCCTCCCACAGAAGACCTGCATGGACTTACTGGCACCAGATGCCCTGACACTTCCAGCCCAGCAGCAGGAATTTTCTAAAGTGGCTGTCAGGGACCCTGGGTGGCTCAGTCAATTAAATGTCTGTCTTTGGCTCAGGTGATGATTTCAGGGCCCTAGGATCTAGTCCCATATCAGGCTCTATGCTCAGCAGGGAGTCTGCTTCTCCCTCCCACTCTCCCTTTGTGCTCTCTCTCTCTCTCAAGTAAATAAATAAAATCTTAAAAAAAAAATTAAAGTGGCTGTCAGCCACAACATACCGTATGTGCAAATCTTTATAACACCATGTACCCTGCTCCTACATTCTCTGACAGTCTTCCCCCTCCAATAGATCTTTGGCCAGGGCCCACCCACAGTGGTGCCACAAACCTGGTAGTGTGCAAACATTCCCGACAGAGGCCAACACCACTCCAAAGTGACTTCCAGGGAGAGGGGAAAATAAGTACATACACCAGTCCAATGGCAGCCCAAATAATAAGCTAGGGGCAGACATCTGGTCTAACTATAGGCACCAATCAATAATGAAAGCTTCTCAAAAGACAAATTGTCTTCATTTTAGTGGTACTGCATCCCTGGTACACAACTGGTCTAATTAAATTCAAGTTCAAGATAGCCCCAAACTGGCCCACTAACAACATAGGGATCAAAATCTGTCAACAAGCAAAGAGAACCAATGTAGTTGACTGTGTTGAAGGCAAAAAGTGGCTCAGCCACAAAGTAGGGTGCATGCAACAGCATAGGAGACATCCCTGAAGTGCCAGATTCTGGTGAACAGGGGACATTGCACTTCAGGACACTATCTCTTCTTTATAATGCCACTACTTCCAAGAATAGGATATATAACTGAATTTCCTAACACATAGAAACAGACACACAGAGTTAGAACAAATGAGGAGACAGACATTTCTTTCCCAAATGAAGGAAGACAAGAAACATAGCAAGAGAGCTAAAACAAAAACAAAAACAAAAACAACAAAAAAGGTAAGTTTTATGCCTGAGAGAGATTCTTAAAGTAACAGTCATAAAAATATTCAGTAGATGTGAGGAAAGATGGAGGACCTCAGTGAGACCCTTAACAAAGAGATAGAAAACGCTGAAAAAGAACCAATCACACATGACACATTCAATAACTGAAATTAAAAATACACTAGATGGAATAAAGAGTAGAGTAGAGAAAGCAGAATAATGGACCAGTGACTTGGAGGAGAGAGTATTGGAAAGCAATCAAGATGAATAAGAGAGAGAATAGAATAATAAAATATAAAAATACCCTTAAGAGGGGCGCCTGGGTGGCTCAGTGGTTTAGGCCTCTACCTTCGGCTCAGGTCATAATCTCAGGGTCCTGGGATTGAGCCCCACATTGGGCTCTCTGCTCAGCGGGGAGCCTGCTTCCCTCTCTCTCTGCCTGCCTCTCTGCCTACTTGTGATCTCTGTCTATCAAATAAATAAATAAAAATCTTTAAGGGGCGCCTGGGTGACTCAGTGGGTTAAGCCTCTGCCTTCGGCTCAGGTCATGATCTCAGGGTCCTGGGATCGAGTCCCGCATCGGGCTCTCAGCTCAGCAGGGAGCCTGCTTCCTCCTTTCTCTCTGCCTGCCTTTCTGCCTACTTGTGATCTCTGTCTGTCAAATAAATAAATAAAAATCTTAAAAAAAAATACCCTTAAGGAACTCAATGACACCATTAATAGTAGTAATATTTATATTATAGGAATCCCAGGAGAAGAGAGAGAGGAAAGGGATAGAAAATTTATTTGAAGAATTAATAGCTGAAAACTTCTTGAATCTGGGGAAGGAAACAGAAACTCAGATCCAGGAGGCACAGAGATCCACCAACAAAATCAACCCAAGGAGGTCTACACTGAGAGAAAGTAATTAAAATGGCAAACAGTAGTGATAGGAGAGAATTTTAAAAGCAGTGAAAGGGGGAAAAAAAAACCAGTAAGAGAAAGAAAGAAGTTACAATTAAGTACAGTTAAGACTGTCAACTAATTTTTCAGCAGAGACTGTGGGCCAGAAGGGAGAGGCATGATATATTCAAAGTACTGAAAAAGAAAAGAAAAGAAAACAAACAAACAAACACCTTGCAACCAAGAATACTCCATTCAACAAGGCTGTCATTCAGAATAGAAGGAGAGATAGAGTTCTCAAATAAAAAGTTAAAGGAATGCATTGCCACAAACCCAGCCCTAATGTTAAAAGGGACTTTTTTGAGTAGAAATGAGAGATCATATGTAGGAGCTAGAAAAGTAGGAGGCACAAAAGTGGTAAAATCAAGTATTTCTATACAAATAGTCGAAGAATTCACAAAATAAAAGGATGTAAAGTATGATACCATATACCTAAAAGGTGGATGGGAGAAGAGTATAGAATAGAGTCAAACTAACCATCAGCTTAATTTAGGCTGCTATATGCATAAGATGTCATATATAAACTTTACAGTAGTCACAGATCAAAAACCAGTAGTACATATGCAAAAAATAATTTAAAAAATCAAAGTATGTCACTAAATAAAGCCAGCAAACCGTAAGAGAACACAGCAGTAGAAGAAAAGAACAAAAAAGAACTATAAAAACAACCATAAAATAAGTAACAAAGTGGTAATAAGTATATAACTATCAATAATTACTTTGAATGTAAATGAAATAAACACCCAATTAAAAGACATAGGGTGAGAGAAAGTATAAAAAAACAAGACACATCTACATGCTGCAATCAAGAGACTCATTTCAGACCTAAAGACACATGGAGATTGAAAGTGAAAGGTTGAAAAAGCATTTATCATGCAAATGGAGGTGAAAAGAAATCCAGGGTAGCAATACTTATATCAGACAAAATAGACTTTAAAACAAAAACTATAAAAAAAGAAAAAGGTATTATATAATCATAAAGGTACAATCCAACAGGAAGATCTAACAATTGTACATATTTATGCACCCAACATGGGAGCACCAAAATATATGAAAGATAATAACAAGCATAAAAGAAGTAATCAATAGTAATACAGTAATAGAAGGGACTTCAACATCCACTTACATCAGTGGACATATTGGGCCACAAAACAAGTCTCAATAAATTCAGTAAGATTGAAATAATACCATATATCTTTTCTGACCACAAACCTATAAAATAAGAAATAAATCACAAGAAAGTATCTGGAAAGGACACAAATACATGGAAGTTAAATAACATGCTACTAAACAATGAATGAGTCAAATAAAAAACAATACATGGAGACAAATGAAAATGAAAACATAGTGGTCCAAAATCTCTGGGATGCAAGAAAAGTGTTTCTAAGAGGGAAGTATATAGCAACACAGGCTTACCTCAAGATATAAGAAAAATCTTAAATAAACAACTTAATCTTATACCTACAGGATCTAGAAAAAGAAGAGCAAATAAAACCCAAAACCACCAAATGGAAAAATAAAGATTAGAGCAGAAGTAAATAAAATAGAAACTAAAAAAAAAAAAAAAACAATAGAACAGACCAATGAATCCAGCAGCTGGATCAACAAAATTGATAAAGCTTTAGCCAGACTCATTAAAAGAAAAAAAAAGAAAGAAAAGAAAAAAATGAAAAGAAAGAATGAGAGTGAACTCAAATAAACAAAATCAGAAATGAAAGAGTTGAAATAACAGCTTATACCACAGAAATACAAACAATTGTAACAGAATATTATGAAAAATTACAAGTGAACAAACTGGAAAACCTAGAAGAAATGGATAAAGTCCTGGAAACATATAACCTTCCAAAACTGAGTCAGGAAGAAATGAAAAAAATTGAATTAATTACCAGCAATGAAATTGAATCAGTAATCAAAAAACTACCAATGAATAAAAGTTCACGACCAGATGACCACACAGGTAAATTCTACCAAACACTCAAAGAAGGGTTACTATCTATTTTTTTCAAACTATTGCAAAAAAGAGAAGAGGAAGAAAAGCTTCCAAATTCATTCTGTAAGGTCAGCATTAACCTGATACCAAAACCAGATAAATACACTACTAAAAAAGAGACTACAGACCAATATCTCTGCTGAACATAGTTGTAAAAATTCCCACAAAATATTAGCAAAGGAAATTCAACAATACATTAAAAAATATTCACCATGATTAAGTAAGATTTATTCCTGGGATTCAAGTGTGGTTCAATATTTGCAAATAAATCAAAGTGATAAATCACATCAAAAAGAGAAGGAATTAAAACTATCTTATAATTTCAATAGGTACAGAAAAAATATTTGACAAAGTAATACAACCATTCATGAAAAAAAAAATCTCAACAAAATAGGCTTAAAGGTAATATGCCTCAATATAATAAAAGCCATACATGAACACATACAACTTACATTCTACTCAATGGGGAAAAACTGATAGCTTTCCCTTAAGATCATGAACAAGAGAACGCTGTCCCCTCTCAGTACTTTTATTCAAGATAATAATGGGATTACTAGCCACATCAATCTTACCATATTGGTAAGGTAAAATTTCACTATTTGAAGATGATATGATTCTATATATAGAAAACCCAAAAGATGCCACCAAAAATTTATTAACACTGATAAATGAATTCAGGAAAGTCACAAGATACAAGGTCAATATACAGGAGTCAACTGCATTTCTATACACTAATAATGAAGCAGTAGAAAGAGAAATTAAGAAAACAATCCCATTTAAAATTGCACCAAAAAGAATAAGATATCTAGAAATAAACCTAACCAAGGAGGTGAAATACCGGTACTCTGAAAACTATAAAACATTCATGAAAGAAATGTGAAGACTAACAAATAGAAAGCTATTCCATGCTAATGGATTGGAAGAACCAATATTGTTGAAATATTGGTCATACTACCAAAACAATCTATAGATTTTATGCGATCCCTATCAAAACACCAATAAAATTTTTCACAGAACTAAAACAAACAATTCTTAAAATTTGTATAAATCACAAAAGACCCTGAATAGCCAAAGAAATTGTGAAAAAGAACAAAACTGGAGACATTACAATCCCAGATTTCCAAATAAAGTACAAAGCTCTAATAATCAAAACAGTATGGTACTGGCATAAAAATAGACACATAGGAACAGAATAGAGAGCACAGAAATAAACCCACAATTAGATAGCCAATCAATGTTTGGCAAAGGCAAGAATATACAATGGGAAAAGGTCTCTTCAACAAATGGTTTGGAAAAACTGAACAGCTACATGCATAGTAATGAAATTGGACCACTTTCTTACACCATACACAAAAATAAACTCAAAATGCATCAAGAACCTAAATGTGAGCCCTGTAATGATAAAAACTCTAGAAAAGAGCTTAGTCAGTAGTGTCTCTGACATTGGTCATAACAACATTTTTTTTCTAGATATATCTCCTGAGGTAAGGGAAACAAATGCAAAAACTATTGAGACAAGACCAAAATAAGAAGCTTCTGCACAGCAAAGAAAATAATCAATGAAACTAAAAGAAGACCTACTGAATGGGGAAGATATTTGCAAAGGACAAATCCAATAAATGATTAATATCCAAAAATATATAAAGAACTTACACAAATCAACAGAAGATTAAAAAATGGTCAGGATTCATGAACAGACATGTCTCCAGAGAAGACTTCCAGATGGCCAAAAGACACATAAAAAGATGCTCAACATCACTAATCATCAGAGATGGAAATCAAAACCACAATGAAATATCACCTCACATTTGTCAGAATGGCAAAGATGAAAACACAAGAAGTAAATGTTTGTGAGGATGTGGAGAAAAATGAACCCACATGCACTGTTGGTAGGAATGTAAACTGGTTCAGCTCCTGTGGAAAACAGTATGGAGCTTCCTCAAAAAAATTAAAAATAGAATTACCATATGATCTAGTAATTCCACTATTGGTTATTTACCTAAAGAATACAAGAACACTAATTTGAGTAGATATCAGCAACCCTATGTTTATTGCAACATTATTTATAGTAGCAAAATTATGGAAGCAGACATCAATGTGTCCATTGATAGATGAATGAATAAAGAAGTAGTGGTATGTATACACAATGGAATATTACTCACCCATAAAAAAGAATGAAATCTTGTCATTTGCAACAGCATGGATGGATCTAGGAAGTATAGTACTAAGCTAAATAAGTCAGTCAGATAATGAAAAATGCCATACAATTTCACTCATATATGGAATTTAAGAATAAAAAAAATGAGCAAAGAATAAAAGAGATAAACCAAGTAAAAGACTCTTAACTATAGAGAACAAAGTGATGACTACCAGAGGGGATGTGGGTGGGAGATGCATGATGTATGTGCAGGGCATTAAGAGTATATTTACCATAATGAACAGTGAGTAATGTATAGAATTATTAAATCACTATATTGTGCATCTGAAACTAATACAACACTGTATGTTCACTATACTGGAATTAAAATTCAAAAAATAGAAAAAGAAAGGCACCTGGGTGGCTCAGTTAAGCATCCAACCCTTGGTTTCAGATCAAATTATGGTCTCAGGGTCCTGAGATTGAGTTCTGTGTTGGGCTCTAAACTCAGTGTGGAGTCTGCTTGAGAGTCTTTCCTTTTCCTTCTCCTTCCTCCTTAGTCCCTCCCTCCACTTATACACACACACAAACTCTCTCTTTCTCAAAACAAACAAATTTTTTAAAAATTAAAAATAGAAAAATATTGATAATATACACAACTGGCAAGAAGGTGGGAAAGTGGACACTATATATTTGTTAAAATGTAACCTTTTGGGGGATGCCTGGATGGCTCAGTCAGTTAAGTGTCTGCCTTCAGCTCAAGTCATGATCCTGGGGTCCTGGGATTGAACCCAGTGTCAGGCTCTCTGCTCTGTGGTGAGTCGGCTTCTCCCTCTCCCTCTGCCTGCTGCCCCTTCTGTTTGTGTTCTCTCTCTCTGTCAAATAAATTAAATAAAAAGAAATGTAATTACTTTTTGAAGGACACTTAAGCGATAGTAATTGCTTTATTTATTTATAATGTCTCCTTTTAAGAATATATGCCACAGAAGTATTAATACTTTAATACAAAATGTGTGAACATAGAAGTTTATGGAAGTATTATTTTTATAAAAGGAAGAAATTTGAAGCAAACATCAAAATAAAGGGTCATATATTTAAAAACATTGTGCATCCATCCTATGAAATGCTATACATATGCTAAAAAGAATGAGGTTGACTTATATTTATTGGCATAGAAGGAAATTTGTGATATATTACTATTAGAAAAATGCATAATATATTTGCATATATATGTATATATATGCATTTTATGTATGCATAAGAAAAGTTCTGGAAAGAGAGGTATACTGGGAGATGGGTGTTGGGGGTCATACTATGGAAAGAGGACATTTAATTTTACTCTAAATGAATCTCATTTAGTCAATAATTTTCATGAAATTTGCATTTCTTTTATAATGAAAGCAATTTAGAAGAAAATATAAAATATACCAGATGAACAAGACTTGATGCTCTGTATTTATTGTTAAAGCTTTAGTATACTACTACTCTTACTATTGGTACTACTACTATTAACAGCCCCTTGAAATTTTCTTTCAGTCTAATTTCTCTATAATGTATTCTATAGAATTTCATTTTTCTGAAAATGATCTAGTCTACATTATCTAATAACACTCTATCCTGATTTTCTCTCACACGAATACCTTGAAAACCAGGTAAGTTAAGTGGACTACTGAATCTTTTAGAAAATAATTCATTTTAAAACCTCTGGATTCAAGTCTTCAGTATTTACTTTTCCTCTCCAATAGTCCATAATCATCTAAAATTAAATTAAATAGCAAAAGATAGCAATGAGCTTCAAAAAAGTGCAAAGTAGAGCTTTAGAATATGAGAACATACCCAAAGCCAAACAGAGTAAATTGAATTAGAAATTTGGAAATGTCAATAATAAACTGAGGATGAGCAAATAGCTTTGTGTTGTGTGAACCAGTATTAGGAAGTGAGATTTATACCTTCATCCTTCACTCGCTGAGGCTGAATTAAGTCCTTCATCCTTTATTAAAAACAAAGCAAAACAAAAATAAAAAACAAAAACCTACTCTTTTCAAATTCTTGCCTTTTGGTTATGACCAATCATTTCCTCATCCTGGCCCTTACATACTGACTATAGGGCTCCCTATCTCACATTCAGTGAAGACCTTACTTGCTTTCTATCTTAACTAAATTTGTTGTCATCTAGATTAAGAGTTTGAATGTGGGGGCGCCTGGGTGGCTCAGTGGGTTGAGCCTCTGCCTTCAGCTTGGGTCATGGTCCTGGAGTCCTGGAATTTAGCCCTGCTTCGGGCTCTCTGCTCAGCACGGAGCCTGCTTCCCCCTCTCTCTCTGCCTACTGCTCTGCCTACTCTCTCTGTGTGTGTGTTAAATAAATAAATAAAATCATAAAAAAAAGTTTGTATGGATAATCCACCCAACTTCAGCTCAAGAGTTCCCAACTCAGCTTGCACATTAGAAACATTCATTAAAAATTTTTAAAAAGTACATATGCCTGAGTTCCACCTAATCTATCAGAATCTTTCAGAATGGGAGCCATAGCTACTGTAACTTATAAACCCAGCACAGATGATTCTGATAGATCATTAGAATTGTGGATGTCTTGCACCATTGGTCTTTGTCTATTTCTACTTCTACATTTGACTTCCATGGCTACACTGCAGATGTTTTCATTACACTAACAATTCAGCACCTAATTCTGATGTGTGGGTTGTTCCCCCTCCCTTGCCAAGCAATTCTTGGACACCAGCTGGGTGTCCCACAATTCAATTCTGACATTATCTGTTGGAGATAGCAACAGATTCTGCAGGCTGAAAGCTCAGTCCCACAAGACTGCCCCGACTTCAAGTGCCAATCTCAAGTCCAGGTTGTTACCTGAGCTGCTGACTGACTAGCTAGTAGAGTTTGGGGCCCAGCACTAACATATGGATATTTTCTGACTCACCAACTTGGATGCTCTCTGAACCCAATCCTTTTGGATTTTTATGGAGACTTCGTTAAAGAGGCATGACTGGTTAAATCATTGGCCATGGATGATTGATTCAACCTGCAGCCTCTCTCCCCTCTTCAGAAATCAGGAGGTGGAACTAAATGTTCCAATTCTCAAATCTTGGTTGGTTTCCCTGGCAACCAGCACCCCATCTTTAGGGGATTTCCAAAAGTCACTGCATTAACATAAACTTAGCTATAGTTGGAAGGGGCTTGTTATGAATAACTAGACATCATTTTCAGCCTTTATGGTGCTGAATTGGATCTCAGGAACAGAAGACAAATGACCAAATATTATAATAAAAACAATGTTCTCATTGCTCTTATTGATTAAGAAATTCCAAGGGTTGGGCACCTGGGTGGCTCAGTTGGTTGAGCGACTGCCTTTAGCTCAAGTCATGATCCTGGAGTCCTGGGATCGAATCCCACATTGGGCTTCTTGCTCAGCAGGGGGTCTGCTTCTCCCTCTGACCCTTCTCTTCTCATGCTTTCTCTCTCATTCTTTCTCTCTCTTTCTCTCAAATAAATAAATAAAATCTTAAAAAAAAAAAAAAAAAGAAAGAAAAGAAAAAGAAATTCCAAGGATTGGGGAGCTCTAAGCCAGGAATCAGGGACTGAAGACCGAAATATTTATTTATTATAAATCACATATCACATTTACTTGGAGCTATACCACCTAGGAAATTTCACACTCCAGAAACTCATTCTGTGGTTATAACCTCCAAGTTTTCCAGCGCACTCCTTTTTCAATCCCATTACAGCTCCTCTCTCCTATAGTGAGACATTCACTACCTTGACAACTCTAACTCCCTCCAGGCTATTTAGCTCTCACTGGCCTCTTCAAAGTCAAGTTATCTGTCCTTTTATTGTACCAGTCTAGCAAAACTGCAACCCTCTAGCATTCAAAATTATCTTCACTCCCCGCCTTTGCTCAATCTAATCCATTCTCCACACTGCATTGTGAGTACCTTTTTCAAATGCAAATTTGATCACATGCCTGACTCCCACTTGCTGTGCTTAAACCTTTAAATGGCTTTCTATGACTCTTAGAATAAAGTCCAAACCCCATAACATGCCATATAAGACTAGCTATAATTTGTACCCTGTGTACATTTCTTATCTCCTACCCCTCCTCTTCATCCACATTAGTAGACTTGTAATTTCACTCACTATCATCATGATTCTTTTTGTGAATGTATCCTGTCTGGAATGTTCGCAGTCCCCTTTGTAAGCCTAACTTATTTTTCCTTAAAGACTCATTTCAGTAGTCACCTCCTCCCTGATTGATTCTCAAAGGTGGCATAGTTTGAAAAACTCAAATTCTCTTTTTAGCAGTTCTTCAAAATATTATTTTATTTTATTTCCATTTTTTTATTTAATTAAAATTCTTTTCAGTGTTCCAAAATTCACTGTTTATGCACCACACCCAGTGCTCCATGCAATGCCCTCCTTAATACCCACCACCAGGCTCACCCAACCACCTACCAACCACCCTTCCAAAAAATTCAGTTTGTTTCTCAGAGTCCACAGTCTCTTATTGTTTGTCTCCCTCTCTGATCTCCCCCACTTTGCCTTTCCATCTCCCAAATCCTCCTTCTTATTCCTTATGCTCCACAAGTAAGTGAAACCATATGATATTTGAGTCTTTCTCCTTGACTTATTTCACTCAGCATAATCTCTTCCAGTCCTGTCCATGTTGCTACAAAAGTGGGGTATTCACCCTTTCTGATCGAGGCATAATACTCCATTGTGTATATGAACTATATGTTCTTTATACATTCAACTGTTGAAGAGCATGTTGGTTCTTTCCACAGTTCGGTGACTGTGGCCATTGCTGCTATAAACATTGGGGGTACAGATGACCCTTCTTTTCACTACATCTGTATCTTTGGGGTAAATACCCAGTAGTGCAATTGCAGGGTCATAGGGTAACACTATTTTTAATTTTTTTGAGGAAACTTCTCACTGTTTTCGAAAGTGGCTGCACCAACTTCCATTCCCACCAACAGTGTTAGAGTGTTCCCCTTTTTCCACATCCTCTCCTGCACTTGTTGTTTACTGTCTTGTTAATTTTGGTCATTCTAACTGGTGTAAGGTGGTATCTCAATGTGGTTTTTGATTTGAATCTCCCTGATGGCTAATGATGATGAACATTTTTTTCATGTGTCTGATAGCCATTTGTATGTACTTATTTGGAAAAGTGTCTGTTCACATCTTCTGCCCATTTTTTGATGTGATTATCTGTTCTGTGTGTGTTGAGTATGAGGAATTCTTTATAGATCTTGGATATCAGCCCTTTGTCTGTAGTGTCATTTGCGAATATCTTCTCCCATTCCATGGGTTCCCTCTTTGTTTTCTTGACTATTTCCTTTTCTGTGCAGAAGTTTCTGATCTTGATGAAGTCCCAAAAGTTAATTTTCACTTGTTTCCTTTGATTTTGGACACATGTCTTGAAAGAAGTTGCTGTGGCTGATGTCGAAGAGGTTAGTGCTTATGCTCTCCTCTAGGACTCTGATAGATTCCTGCCACATGTTGAGGTCTTTTATCCATTTTGAGTTTATCTTTGTGTATGGTGTAAGAGTATGGTCGAGTTACATTCTTCTACCTGTAGCTGTTGAATTTTTCCAGCACCATTTATTGAAGAGACTGTCTTTTTTCCACTGGATAGTTTTTTCTGCTTTGTAGAAGATTATTTGACATTGGATTGCGGGTCCATATCTAGGCTCTCTACTCTGTTCCACTTGTCTCTGTGTCTGTTTTGGTGTCAGTACCCTGCTGTCTTGGTGATCATAGCTTTGTAGTAAAGCTTGAAATCAGGCAACCCGATGCCCCCACTTTTGTTTTTCTTTTTCAATATTCCCTTAGCAATTTGGGGTCTCTTCTGGTTCCAAACAAATTTTAGGATTGTTTGTTCCAGCTCTTTGAGAAATGATGGTGGAATTTTGATTGGGATATCATTGAAAGTATAGATAGCTCTAGGCAGTATAGACATTTTAACAATATTTATTCTTTAGATACATGACCATAGAAAGCTTTTCCATCTTTTTGTCATCTTCAATTTCTTTCCTGAGTGTTCTATAGATTGTCAAGTACAGATTCTTTACCTCTTTGGTGAGGTTTATTCCAAGGTATCTTATGGTTCTTGGAGCTATAGTAAATGGAATAAATTCTCTAATTTCCCTTTCTATATTTTCATTGTTAGTATATAAGAAAGCAACTGATTTCTATGCATTGAATTTGTATCCTGTCACATTACTGAATTGCTGTGTGAGTTCTAGCATTTTGGGGGTGGAGTCTTTTGGGTTTTCCATATAAAGTATCAAGTCATCTGTGAAGAGAGAGAGTTTGACTTCTTCTTTGGTAAATTGAATACTTTTAATTTCTTTTTGTTGTCTGATTGCTGTTGCTTTGACTTCTAGTACTATGTTGAACAACAGTGGTGAGAATGGACATCCTTGTTGTGTTCCTGATCTCAAAGGGAAGGCTGTCACCTTTTCCTCACTGAGAATGATATTTGCTGTAAGTTTTTCATAGATAGAGTTTATGAAGTTGGGAAATGTTCCTCCTATCCCTATACTTTGAATCATTTTAATCAGGAATGGATGCTGCAACTTGTCAAATGCTTTTTCTGCATCCATTGAGAGGATCATGTGGTTCTTTTCTCTTATCTTATTGATATGTTCTATCACATTGATTGATTTGCAAATGTTGAACCACACTTGCAACCAATGGATTAATCCCACCTGGTCACGGTGGATAATCTTTTTAATGTACTGTTGGATCCTATTAGCTAGGATCTTGTTAAGAATTTTGGCATCCATATTCATCACGGATATTGATCTGAAATTCTCCTTTGTGGTGGGGTCTGTGCCTGGTTTGGGGATCAGGGTAATGCTGGCTTCATAGATAGAGTCTGGAAGTTTTCCTTCTGTTTCTATTTCTGGAAACAGCTTCAGGAGAACAGGTATTATTTCTTCTTTGAAAGTTTGGTAGAATTCTTCAGGGAATCCATCAGGTCCTGGGCTCTTGTTTTTTGGAGGTTTTAGATCACTGGTTCAATCTTGTTACTACGTATTGGTCTATTCAGATTGTCAATTTCTTCCTGATTCAGTTTTGGAAGTTTCCAGGTTTTCAGGAATGCATTCATTTCTTCTAGGTTGCCTAACTCATTGGCATATAACTGTTGATAATAATTTCTGATGATTGTTTCTATTTCCTTGGTGTTAGTCATGATCTCTCCCTTTTCATTCATAATTTTATTAATTTGCTTCCTCTCTCTTTGCTTTTGGATTAGTTTGGCCAGTGGTTTATCGATCTTATTGATTCTTTCAAAAAACCAGCTTTGATTTTCTTTGATGTTTTCTATTTTATCTCTAGTTTCTATCTCGTTGATCTCAGCTCTAATCTTGATTATTTCCCTTCTTATGTGTGGGGATAACTTAATTTGTTGTTGATTTTCCAGTTCTTTAAAGAGTAAAGAGAGCTGGTGTAGTCTGGATTTTTCAATTTATTTGAGGGAGGCTTGGATGGTTATGTATTCCCCTCTTAGGGCCGCCTTTGCCATATCCCATAAGTTTTGGACTGATGTGTCTTCATTTTCATTGGTTTCCATGAGTTGTTTAAGTTCTTCTTTGATATCCTGGTTGATCCAAACACTCTGAAGCAGGGTGTTCTTTAGCTTCCACGTATTTGAATTCCTTCCAAACTTTTTCTTGTGGTTGAGTTCCAGTTTCAAAGCATTGTGATCTAAGAATATGCAGAGAATAACCCGAATAACCTGAATCTTTTGGTATCTGTTGAGCCCCAGTATGTGGTCTATTCTGGAGAGGGTTCCATGTGCAACAGAGAAGAATGAGTATTCTGGTGTTTTAAAGTGGAATGTTCTGTATAAATCGATGAGGTCCATCTGGTCCAATGTGTCATTGGACCAGTGCTCTTGTTTCTTTATTGATTTTCTGCATGGTGATCTGTCTACTACTGAGAGTGGTGTGTTCAGATCCCCTACAATTAATGTATTCATGTCAATATGACTCTTTATTTTGATTAACAGTTGTCTTATGTAGTTGGCTGCTCCCATATTGGGGGCATAAATATTTATAGTTGTTGGATTTTCTTAGTGGACTGACTAAGAATGATGTAGTTTCCTTCTTTATCTTTGACTACAGTCTTTAGTTTTAAAATTTAATTCATCTGATATGAGAATCTCTACCTAAGCTTTCCTTTTGAGGCCCATTGGCATGAAAGATGCTTCTCCATCCCTTCACTTTCAGTCTGGATGTATCTTTAGGTTCCAAATGGGTCTCTTGTAGACAGCATATGGATGGGTCCTGTCCTTTACCCAATCTGGAGCCCTGTGCAATTTTATGAGAGCATTTAGGCCATTCATGTTGAGAGTGATTATTGAAATATATGTTTATATTGACATCATGTTGCCTGTGAAGTTCTTGTTTCCGTAGATTGTCTCTGTAAATTTCTGCTCCATGACACTCTTATTTTTTTCTTCTTTTATAGAATTCCTCCATTCCCTTAATATTTCTTGTAGTGCTGACTTGGTGGTCACATACTCTTTTAAACCTTGCTGGTCTTAGAAGCTTTATTTATTTATTTTCATAAACAAATATTTTTATCCCCAGGGGTACAGGTCTGTAAATCTCCAGGTTTACACACTTCAAAGCATTCACCATAGCACATACCCTCCCCAATGTCCATAACCCCACCCTCCCTTCTCCCAACTACCCTCCCCCCAGCAACCCTCAGTCTGTTTTGTGAGATTAAGAGTCACTTATGGTTTGTCTCCCTCCCAATCCCATTTTGTTTCATTTATTCTTCTCCTACCCCCTTAATCCCCCATGTTGCATCTCCACTTACTCATATCAGGGTGATCATATATTAGTTGTCTTTCTCCGCTTGACTTATTTCGCTAAGCTTGATACACTCTAGTTCCATCCACATCGTCGCAAATGGCAAGATTTCATTTCTTTTGATGGCTGCATAATATTCCATTGTGTATATATACCACTTCTTACTTATCCATTCATCTGTTGATGGACATCTAGGTTCTTTCCATAGTTTGGCTATTGTGGACATTGCTGCTATAAACATTCGGGTGCACATGCCCCTTTGGATCACTACGTTTGTATCTTTAGGGTAAATACCCAGTAGTGGAATTCCAGGGTCATAGGGAAGCCCTATTTTCAACTTTTTGAGGAACCTCCATGCTGTTTTCCAGAGTGGTTGCACCAGCTTGCATTCCCACCAACAGTGTAGGAGGGTTCCCCTTTCTCTGCATCCTCGCCCGCATTTGTCATTTCCTGACTTGTTAATTTTAGCCATTCTGACTGGTGTGAGGTGATATCTCATTGTGGTTTTGATTTGTATTTCCCTGATGCCGAGTGATATGGAGCACTTTTTCATGTGTCTGTTGGCCATCTGAATGTCTTCTTTGCAGAAATGTCTGTTCATGTCTCCTGCCCATTTCTTGATTGGATTATTTGTTCTTTAAGCAATCTATGAAAAGCCCACAGCAAATATCATTCTCAATGGAGAAAAACTGAAAGCTTTTCTGCTAAGGTCAGGAACACAGCAGGGATGTCCATTATCACCACTGTTATTCAACATAGTACTATAAGTCCTAGCCTCAGCAATCAGACAACAAAAGGAAATTAAAGGCATCCAAATTAGCAAAGAAGAAGTCAAAGTATCACTCCTTGTGGATGATATGATACTATATGTGGAAAACCCAAAAGACTCCACTCCAAAACTGCTAGAACTTGCACAAGAATTCAGTAAAGTGTCAGGATATAAAATCAATGCACAGAAATCAGTTGCATTTTTCTACACCAACAACAAGACAGAAGAAAGAGAAATTAAGGAGTCAATCCCATTTACAATTGCACCCAAAGCTATAAGATACCTAGGAATAAACCTAACCAAAGAGGCACAGAATCTATACTCAGAAAATTATAAAGTACTCATGGAAGAAAATGAGGAAGACACAAAGAAATGGAAAAATGTTCCATGCTCATGGATTGGAAGAATAAACATTGTGAAAATGTCTATGCTACCTAAAGCAATCTTAGGAGCTTTTTATTTCTCCATTTTTGAATGTCAACCTAGCTGCATAAATTATTTTTGGCTGCATGTTCTTCTCATTTAGTGCCCTGAATGTGTCTTGCCAGCCCTTTCTGGTTGCCAGGTTTCTGTGGACAGGTAAGACATTATTCTGATGGACCTTCCTCTGTTTGTAAGGAATCTCTTCCTCCTACCTGCCCTTAGGAGCTCTTGTCTAAAATTATGACTCATCAGTTTCACATTCAATTGTCTCAAGGTCTTTCTAGATTCCTTAATCTTGGGGGGTATTCTTTCTACCCCTAGTACATGAATGCTGGTTCCATTCCCCAGTTTGGTAAAATTTTCATCCAGAATTTCTTCAACTATATCTTCTAGTCCTCTCTATTTCTCCACCCCCTCAGGGATCCCAATAATTCTGATGTTGGAAAATTTCATGATGTCTTTTATTTCCCTAATTCTGTTTTCATGGTTTCTAAACTGTTTCTTCCATGCCTCCTCCTGATCTTTTTTCCCTATCAGTTTGTCCTCTAGATCTCTAATTCTATCTTCTTCCTCAGTTACCCTAGCTGTTATCAATGTTATCTCATTGATAGCATTTTTTAAAAGATTTTATTTATTTATTTTATGGACAGAGATCACAAGTATGCAGAGAGGCAGGCAGAGAGAAAGAGGGAAGCAGCCTCCCTGCTAAGCAAAGAGCCAGATCTGGGGCTCCATCCAAGACTCTGGGATCATGACCTGAGCCAAAGGCAGAAGCTTTAGCCTACTCAGCCAACCAGGTGTCCCTAGCATTTTTAGCTTCTTCTGGGTAGGCTTTCACTTATGCCCTTAGAGATTCTATGTTGTCACTAATGGTTTTCTTCAACCTAGCCATTGGATGGATAATTGTTACCCTGAATTCCCATTCTGACATACTGTTTATGTCTGTATCCAATAGTTCTGATGGAGAGGGCACAGCCTCTGAATTTTTCCTCTGTTGGGTGTCCCTCCTATTAGTCATTTTGGTGAGAGGTGGTTGAGGGGATGTATAGCTGAATATATCAACTGTGATCCAGGCATGGTGCACCCTGGAGCACTTCTGAGCAATCAGAAGTCACCACTAAAAAGAAAGAAAAGAAGACAGATCAAGAGAGAGAGAGAGAGAGATAAAAGAGAAGACCCAGTTTGAATAGGCCCCAAAGTTAAGATTTATAAGGTAAACAAACAAAAACGTACAGAAAGACTGACAAAAGTAAATGACAAGAAAAAAAAAAAGAACCTAGTCAAAATGAATCTCAAAGATAATATTTATATACCACAACAAAAGCAAATGTACAGAAACACTGACAGAAGAAAAAAATGAGAGGGTGGTTATAAATCCTCAGTGTGGGTGAAGAAGGTTGTTTTGATTCTTCCTGCGTGTATCTTGATATCTTTGTTAAAGGACTCAACTTTCCAGAGATAAAAGATTAAAACTGGTTTATATATGGGGTAGTATTGAGTAGGGAAAAAGGATTACCTTGAAGCTCATATCTATATGTACATTAAAAAAAATAGAAAGGAAAAAGAAAAACACAGGTATATGTATGAAAAAAGTTCAAGTTAAAAAGGTATTATGGAATATGTTGTCTTAAACCTCTAATTGTAATGGCAAGTAGGTTCAAAAAATTAAAAAGAGCAAGAATATTGAGACTGGTTTAAAAATAAAATTTGTGTCCATGAAATATACAGGTTTTAGGGTAATCTTGGGAGCTTAATATATTATTTTCCCCTGATATTAAAGTTTTACAGTTTTATGGGGAGCCTGTGGTGGTTGTCCTCTCATTCTTTTGGCTTGCTTTCTGGGGGAGGGTCTTGCCACATTGTTTTTCATTCAGTCTTGCTTGGGCCGAGTCCTCCTGCTCCCTGTCAAGGGGCTGGGCTCAGGCTTTTGTTCTCTGGAGATTTTTGTTCTTCAGTGGCTTTTTGCGGCTTTTCGGGAGGTTTAGTGGAAAGCAAACTATACACAGCCCTCCATCTCAGAGAGAAGCCTCAGTCTGTTCCCCTCTTGGTGGTCTAGAACACACAGACTCCCCTTCTGCAAACTCTGCTGAACCATGCCACCTCCCACAGGCAGTACAAATCCCCAGCCACCATCTCAGGGGTCGCCTGAAGAGCCCGTTTGTCTCTGCACCCCTGTGCCATTAAAAGCTTGAGTGATATTGGTCCAGGGAGACCACTTCCAGTGGTTGCCTTTGCTGGGACTGCTATCTGGGTTCCAGACCTCATGGTTGCACAGGTCGCTGCTGAGAGCTCCTGACCAGAGATTGCATGCTGAGTTCCTTCATTCCCTGGGCTGGGAGTGTCTAGACTCTGGCCAGTCCTAGAAACTGCCAGCTAGTGCCTGTGTGGAGTTCTCTAAGGCACAGGTAGGGAGAACAGTTCATACTTCAGTCGCACAGTGCACACACAGCACGAAAGGTTATAGCTCTAGAAAGCACAGACTGGTCCCCACATCAGATTCCTTCATGAAGGAGTGGGAGTGCACCCACCTGAGTGGTCCTTCAAGCCATGCCACCCTGGGGATTCTGGGACCAGGAACTGGAGGCTCTGCCGCACTCTCTCTGGCATGGTTGGTCACCAGCAGTGGCCATCTTGGGTCCTTGGGCTTAGGCCCATGTCCATGACTGCCCAGTTCCACCATTGTCCCTTAAGCTTTTTTGCTCTTTGAGTGCTTTTAACCAGACTCCAAGTTAATGCTGGTCCCCAGTTACAGTGCACTTTCGTATTGGGGTATTACATTCCAGTGGGTCCATGTGGCTCTCTCCCCCTTCTGTTTATCCTCTGATATCAGTCTGAGTGCTTTACCCCTTTGCTGGTGTCTTCTGTGCCTGTAGAGATCCAGAAGTGTATAATCCTACATCTCAGGCTGATGTCATGGGTGCACTTGAGAAAAGTGTCTATGTCAGCTATTTCCACTTCCTCCTCTGTAACCCTCTCCTCACTTCCTTTTTATTTCCATTTTTACTCTGGTATGAACACATAACATGAGATCTACCCTCTAAACAAACTTTTACGTTTACAGTATTGTTACTATAGGCAAGATACTGTACCATGAATTTCTAAAACTTATTTATCTTGTATTACTAAAACTTTATACCCATTAACTCCCCCCTACCCATACTCTCTATTAGAGTAGGCAGTTAGTTAGGCTTTAACAGGATGCCTGGAGGCCAGCTAATTTGGAGTCATGACCCACTATCAGGAAAGTTAGAGACCTGTCTTAGTAGCACTCCAAAACAAAGCCACAAGACAAACCAGACAGATCCAAGACAGAGAAAGTCAGAAACTCTGACCAAGTAGGGGAGAAAAGGTGTAAAAGCCTGCTCCCGAGGACGTCCCTTCCCCAGATAATAAATATTCCATCCCCTAATTAACAATTGTCAATAAAAGATAGAGATCCAAATCCAGGGTGTGGCTCTCCTTTGAGTTCTCCCACTCTCTCAGCTTGAGAGTATACTCTGACTTTAACAAACTTTCTCACACTGCTCAACCGTTCTGGTCCATTCTTGAATACTTTCTTGTGATGAGACTAAGAGCTTCCAAGCAGCATCCTAGGAATGGGCTAGGCAGAGACCTCAGAACCCAGAAGTCTTCCTAGTCCAACCAGCAACACTTCTAGGCCTTGGAAACCACTATTCTAATTCTCAGTTTCTATGAGTGTGGCTATTTCAGATAAGTCACATAAATGTGGTATTTGCTGTTTATTTTTAACTCACTTCACTTAGCATAATGTCCTTCAGGTTTATCCATGTTGCCTGATTTGGCAGGATTTTCTTATTTTTAAGGGCTGAATGATATTCATTTTATATGCATACCACATTTTCTTTCAATTTTCTGTGAACTTTATATAATAAATTTCATTCCTATAATTTGGTTTAATATCACCCTCCCAGGGTGATATTAAAATAGTGAGCAGTCAAAGCAGATGCTTACCCAGTCCATACTGGTTATATATCAACTCTGCTTAGACCACAAAATACCTTGATATTTAAAAACATTTTCTTTTTTCCTGTCTCCTTTTCCTTTTATTGGCTCTACTCATCAGCAAAACATGGGCAACTGAACCGGGATGGAATCAACAGCTGAAATCTTCACTATGGACAAATAAATATGTCAATAGAAACCTCAGGACTAATCTTTTTCCATCCTCCCACATCATTGTTAACAGGTTCCATCGGAGAATTTCCACATTCTTGCCTGCTCCATCCTGTTGTCTTTGCCTTACATACAATGGTAGGCCCTGGCTTAATAATGACCTTTCTCACACAAGAAAGGTGACCAACAGGACGGATTTCCCAGAGACATACATAAATAAATTAGAAAATAAGGTTACTATGTTACTCAATGATGATAAAAAGGGGATTTGTTGGATCAAAATAAAAATCTCAAATTAGAGATATGTTTTCCTTTCTCTATTTTTTGATATAACAAATTTCTTTTCTTTCTTTCTTTCTTTCTTTCTTTCTTTCTTTCTTTCTTTCTTTCTTTCTTTCTATTTTTGAGAGAGAGAGAATGAGGAGGAGGAACAGGAAATGGGGAGAGAGGGAGAGAATCTTAAGCAGACTCCAAACACAACATCGAGCCTGATGCAGGGCTTGAACTCACAACTCTGAGATCATGAACTGAGCTGAAATCAACAGTCAGATGCTTATCTGACTGAGCCACCCAGGTGCTCCTTTATATAACTAATTTTTATATATATCTGTCATACCATATTATAGGAATGTACTTTTTAGAAGGTTTATGCCATATTTATCTTTCTATCCTCAGTGTTTAAGACAGTATTAGACACATAAGAGTTACTCAATAGATGTTTGTTGAATGACTAAATGAAAACAGTGATGGACCATTATTTGGTAGAGATAGGCAATTATTATTTAGTGGATGAAACCAGAAGCTAAGGAGTGTATTATACTCCTACTAAGAAAACTACAGCAACTGGAGGGAAGAATTTAAGGCTGAGCTGAAATTCTTTAGTATTGTTATCTCAAGTGTCACAATAAGGAATTCATTCTTTTGTACTGTGAAAACTCACTTGTGTGATACCTAGCATGTAATCCCAGACCATATGCATGCTGTTCAAAGAATTGTTCTGCATATAGATTGGTTTGGGTGCCCATATGTTTAAAAACTCAATTTAAAAGAACAGCTGAATTAGTTAATGAGGTTGAAGATTCTCTTCAATATTCAATTTCAGTGAAAGGGGAAGTAGTCCATACTTGTTTCTGGTTTAAAGAGAGAAGCTGGGGGATATTTGATGCATGTCTTACAAAGAACAAACTGAATATTAACATTTTCCTTGTATACTATTGCTTTGCTTTCTGTATTGCAGATGTTGTGGTTATTTCTTGACAGTTTTCAGGCTCCAGTTCATTAAGATTACCCAATTGGTGGCTTTGCTGAGGATTTCACTGCTATCTTTTGCTAGCAGGCACATAGCAAGGTTTATGCTTACTTCAAAATTATACCAGCTGGATTATCTAACTCTGTATTGTTTCTCTTCACAAATAAATAAATTAACCCCTAAACCTCTTTAGGAATAAAGCCCAAATCAGAGTTTCTAATAAATTTCAAAAGTTAAAATAGTTTTTCCCCTTCTTGCTTTGTTTTAAGCAGGGTAAAAATTCTGAGTTGAAAATATTGGAAAAATATTAGCTACACTCAACCATGAAATAAAATGGTTTTACAGTTCACCATAGCTATCTTTTCACATGCAGTGTAGGTCTCCCTTCATTGATCAGCTTCTTTTCATTATATGGTGTTCTGGGAGATGCAAAGCAATCTCAAACACCACAAGGGCCAAAGAAACTGAACCTGTGGATTAAACTTGCAAAAATGCTACATTGAAGATAACTGTTTGTCTTTCTTGGCTTTTGACAAATCTCAACTTGTAAATTTAAACAGAATCCTCAAGGTCTTTCTGATATGAGCTTGAATTCAAAATAGGATACAATCTCCAGATCTCTTTATCTGGCATTCTAACTCACTGTGCTACTGCTTGAAACTACCAGAATATGTTTTTCAGTGAACCACATGAAACTTATTTGTGACTACTGAACCCCTGATCTTCAAGCTGGTTAAATAAGATAGTGTGGGGGGTGATGTGGGAAACAAAGGCAAAAGAAAAAATAACTTTACTTACTACTTACAGCTCTTTGACAAGTCCTTGAAACAGGCAGAGTGGCATTCCAGACTCTAGGAACTCAACTGCCTCAATCTTAATACTTTGCTACAGACAAAAGGCAAACTTAGCCCAACACCCAGGACCTTGTAAGTCTATTTTAACATATAAAAATTCCTTTGGAAACCTCATTTATCTCTACAGCCCCCACCCCCCAGAGACATGTTGACAATCATCCCCCAAGCATATGACCCACTGATATACATCTGAAGGGTCTCATGACTAAGGCTTAATTAGACAGTAATAGTCCAACTTTCAGAAACCTATAGACTATATCTGGAGCCCTAACATCACCCTTCCCTCCAAAGTGATGTGGAAAACAAGGGTAGAAGGGAATGTAAATAAAATAAAATTTCTATACAACCTGCAATTCATTGACAAATAGTTGAGGCATGCAGAGTATAATGTGCATCTAGGAAACTCCTTTCTTAGTGTTAGTGCTTTACTAGAGGGAAAACAACATTATCTTGACAATAACAAGGCATCCAGCATCCTCAGAGTCTTTGTTAGCATATCAAAGTCCTTTTTGACACTTCCCTTTTTCATTACCTTCCCCAACTCCCAAGTATATGATCAGTCACCAAAGTATATAATCAGTCGCCCCTCACAACGGCAGTGTAGCAGTTCTTTCTGCCCAAGAGTCCTGTTCCCACACTTTAATAAAATCACCTTTTTGCACCAAGGATGTCTCAAGAATTCTTTCATTGCCATGAGCTCTGGACCTGACCAATATTCCAAAACTACATCATGTATCACAAGAAGACCCTTGCCATTACTCCAGATAAGGATTGTTTCACCTCACACAGATTTGTCCTCTTTTCTTTCCTTTTTAAAAGATTTTATTTATTTATTTCACAGATAAAGAGATCACAAGTAGGCAGAGAGGCAGGCAGAGAGTGGGGGGGAAGCAGGCTCCCTGCTGAGCAGAGAGTCCAATGTGGGGCTTGATCCCAGGGCCCAGAGATCATGACCTGAACCAAAAGCATAGGCTTAACCCACTGAGCCACCCAAATACCCCTATTTGCCCTCTATTCAATGTAGGAACCATGTGTGTAAAAAAACAAAAAAAGGTTGAAAGTAATGTTGAATGTTTGACAAGTGTGTCTTTTCCCCCCATTTTCTACTCTTTCCTCTTCTGTCCTTGTATAAATGCAAAGCTGTATTCTATTCTGTTTATGTTTCTCAAAGCAATTCTGGAAGAAAATTCACACAGAAAATTCTTTGGTTTTAGTAGTGGCAATGGGCAGGCCCATGAGTCAAGGTCAAGCTAAGTTGCCTAAAGAAATCTGAATTCAGAAGTATGGAGACATTTTATTTTTCATCCTTTACCAGTCATGCCAGAGTAGTGACCAGTTAGGGAAGACAGTCCTGTCCTCTCAGGGAGGCCTAACTTATTTCCTCTAAATTGGTTTAGTCCCAAGTCTGTGGTATTCCTTCCCATGACACTACCTCATGATGTAGGAAAGATGTTAGGGTTCAAAATAGAAGGCCAAGAAAGAATTCTTGAGATGCCTTTGGTGTAAAAAGGTCATTTTATTAAAGCATGGGGACAAGACCTGTGGGCAGAAAGAGCTGAGGTGATGAGGAGTAGCCAATTATGATGAGGGAGCAGAAAGCTGGCTGAGGACAAAGCAAAAGCTGGCACCTTGCACCCGCTCTCCACCCGCTCCCCTCGGTAATATGTGTGACATTCGTCAGGCCCCTGGTTGCCCTAACAGAAAAACAAATAGTTAACTTTCAGAGATCACAATCCTGCAAGACAGGAGTCTCCCTCAGTTTACAAGTGTCCTAGTGATTTACAACAAAGAAGCTATCTTATCAATAGCCCAGTTTCCAGAGACAGGTAACTCAGTTCCTCAAGCCCTACCATAGCCCTCCCCTCCATAAAACAAGGAGGCTGAGGAAGAAGGAAATGTAAATAAAGTTAAATTTCTTCTAAACCTAAAACTCACTGACAAGGATGTTCGATAGGAGGAATGTGACATTCCACCAGGAAACTCCCAATTGTCTTCATGTTAGTGCCTCATTAGAGGGAAAAACAGCCTTGGCTTGACAATAACCAGGCCTCCAGTATCCTGACACTCTCCTTTCTGTGACAGCCCTTCTTAATATCCCCTTTGTCCTCACCTACCCAACTCTGGTGTATATAATCAGCCACTCCTCAAGATATCAGGGCAGCATCTCTTCCTGCCCGTGGGTCCTGTCCCCATGCTTTAATAAACACCTTTTTGCATCAGAGACATCTTAAGAATTCTTTCTTAGCCGTGGGCTCCAGACCTGGTCCCACCCACCGAACCTCACCTAGAACTTCATTAATTACATACTTTTAAGTTGTGAGGGGGTTAGGGATAGTGTCAAGTCTCTAAGGAATTTTGGAAGCAAGGTTTCCAGGACCTTGAGGGGGCTAACTATTGTTAGGGAAAGGTCACCTATTACTGTCTAATTAAGCCTTAGTCATGAGACCCTTCAGATGTATTTCAGTGGGTCATATGCTTGGGGGATGATTGTCAACATGTCTCTGGGGGGTGAGGGCTGTAGAGATAAATGAGGTTTCCAAAGGAATTTTTATATGTTAAAATAGACTTACAAGGTCCTGGGTGTTGGGCTAAGTTTGCCTTTTGTCTGTAGCAAAGCATTAAGATTGAGGTAGTTGAGTTCTAGAGGAATGCCACTCTGTCTGCTTCAAGGACTTGTCAATGAGCTATAGATAGTCAGGAAATTTAATAATTTTCCTTCTGCCTTTGTTTCCTACATCAGATAACATTGATTGCTCACCCACTTGTGAAAGATCTTTGTTTCAGCGAGAGACAGGAAGAACCCCCAAAATAGATGTTGTTGTTGGGTCGGCGGCTCCGGGAATGCAGGAGGAACAATAGAAATGACCGCTGGGCCGCCATCCTCCAGCCCTCTCCCCGCTTCTTTACTCCTTGACTCTCCTGCCAAAAGGATGCATGCCCAGGTCACGTCTCCATAGGTAATCTGAAAACTATGCAGGAAACAGGAGCATCAGGACCCCCCCCCCCATACCCTCCGATCACCAAATACCTTACCATGTATGGATGTGAGCCCATGCACTGCCTTGGCCCCATAAAAGACCCCACCGATTCCCTCCCACTGCGAACTTCCCTGGCTCCCCCTTCCTGAGTCGCGGAACCTCGCCCGAGAGTGCCGACCTCCCCCTGGTGCGACTTTCCTGGCTCCCCTTCTCCTGAGTCCTGAAACTTCACCAGAGAGTGCCTTTAATAAATCTTGCCTTGCACCTCCCTCACCTGGTGTTGTCTTTACCTCGCCTGTAAAACCTTACATTTGGTGCTGAAACCCAGGAAGGAGATTGAGCCCCCACCCCAGTGAGGAGGTTCTCTTCTCTCCCTAGCGGGACCTGCACCTGCCTTTCCAAACGCCACTTCCAAAGCCATGGTGAGTTTCCCCTAATTCTGTGCCTCCCTCTAGAAAGCCCTGCCCTAACCACAGCCGCATCAGGGCGGACCCCGCTGGTCACCAGATGACCTCAGTGACTCCGACAGGCTGCAAGATATCCTAACCTCTATGGCAGTCAACACAGTTTTTCTGCAACCCAGTGGTGGATGAGGGGATGCCTTCCTCCAGCCCTTGGATTGCCCGGCAATGAATCATGGGGACCTCCCAATCCAAATTTGATCTAAAACACCCCTGGGGTGCCTGTTGGCCAATCTTAAAACCCTGGAACTGGACCAGGACCTGCGAAGGTGACATCTCATACATTATTGTACCATCACTTGGCCACAATACTGATTAGATAATCAGTCCCAGTGGCCTCTGGAAGGCACATTTGACTATCAAATTCTCATGGACTTAGACAATCCCTGCAAATGCCAAGGCAAATGGGCCGAGGTCCCTTATGTCCAGGCTTTCTGGACTCTATGCTCTCGCCCCTCCCTCTGCTCTCACTGCTCCACTTCACAGGTCCTCTTGGGCTGCTCCCCTCCCCCTACCCTGCCACTCACTTCTCCCAAAGACCTGGACCTCTCCTCCTCGTCTCCCCTCTCTGAACCCCCGGAGAGCTTCACCCACCCACTGACAATAGGGTCCCTGGTTCCTCCTCCTCCTTACCATGATCCCATGCCCCAAAGTCCCACTCTCCCTACACTCCCTAATCCCCCTGCTCCAACAACCCCCATTTTTGTCCCTTCTACCCCCACCCCCATCTCATCCCCTAAACCCCCAAAACCTGAGTCCAGTCCTGGTATGGCCCCCACCGAACACCCCGTCACATCTCCTCCAGCCTCCCCTCCCATCTCCACCTGCACAAGAGCTCAAAAACCCTCCCCTGATTTAGTCTGCCCCCTAAGGGAGGTTGCTGGCATTAAGGGAGTTGTTCGGGTTCATGTGTCCTTCTCTCTATAAGACCTTTCCCAAATTGAGAAATGTTTGGGCTCTTTTTTGGCCAACCCTGATAACTACATAAAGGAATTCCAATATCTGGCCCAGACCTATGACCTCACCTGACATGACCTACATGTGGTCCAAACTACCACCCTCACCACAGAGGAGAGGGAGTGCATTCAGGCTGCAGCCCAAGAATATGCTGATCAGGTCTATCTTACTGGTGCCACCATGCTCACTGGTGCTCAGGCAATCCCAGCTGTGGATCCTGAATGGGACTACCAAGATGGCCAAGATGGCCACCGGTGCCATGACTGCATGGTCCAGGTCCTTATAGCCAGCATATGGGCAGCCTCTAATAAGGCAGTCAACTATGATAAACTTAGGTAGGCCATTCAGGAACCAAAGGAGAACCTGGCCATGTTTCTTAACCGACTTACTGAGGTGCTGACTCAATACATTCGCCTAGACCTGGCCTCTCCTGCAGGGGCAACTGTTTTAGCTACCCACTTTATTTCTCAGTCAGCCGCCGACATTCAGAAAAAATTAAAGAAAGAAGAGGAGGGCCCTCAAACTCCCATTTCTGATCTGGTGAAAATGGCATTTAAAGTCTTTAACTCTCGAGAGGAGGCAGCAGAACTTAAGGGCCAAGCCAGACTCCAACAGAAGATCCAACTGCAGACCCAAGCCCTGGTAGCAGCCCTGAGGCCAGCGGTTCTGGGGGTCTACAGAAGGGAGAACCTAACCATGTCCCTCTGGGGGCCTGTTTCAAGTGTGGAGTTGAGGGACACTGGGCCTGTCAATGCCCCAATCCAAAAGTGCCTACTAGGCCATGCCCTCAATGCTGCATGATGGGCCACTGGAAATCGGATTGCCCCAGCCTCGGGGGATTCCCGGCGCCTCCACCTGGGGGGAGACCCTGAGATGGTAAGTAAGTCCTGCATTCCAACTTCTCGGATTGGAGGATGACTGACGGATCCCAGACTCAGACACCCCTCTCACCCATGCCAAACCCAGGGTCACACTCCAGGTAGTGGGTAAGTCCATTTCCTTTCTGTTGGACAAGGGGGCTACCTATTCTGTCCTGCCTTCCTACTTGGGTTCTACTCATCCCTCCCCAGTTGCAGTTATGGGAATTGATGGTACTTCCTCCACTCCAAAGGCCACCCCACCCCTTATATGCAGCCTGGATGGGTTCCCCTTCTCGGACTCCTTCCTCATCATTCCTTCCTGCCCTGTTCTCCTACTAGGCAGGGACATCCTCCACAAACTTCAGGCCACCATTCATCTCTCTCCCTCTCCCTCGACTTCTGTTCACCTCATCCTCCCTCTACTTGCCTCTGACTTGTCCTCTATCCTGGACTGTCTCCCCTCCATAGACCCACAGGTATGGGACATTTCCAGACCTATAGTAGCAATCCACCACACACCAGTCAGGATACAACTCAAGGACAAGTCCACATTTCCATCCCACCCACAGTTCCTATCTCAATGACCCACTGGTGAGGACTTAAGCCCACCATCAACCGCCTTGGGGATCAGGGTCTCCTTATCCCCATTAACTCTCCATGCAATACCCCCATCCTCCCTGTTAAAAAGCCCTCAGGGGCCTATCGCCTGCTACAGGACCTGAGACTTATTAACGAGGCAGTAGTGCCACTCCATCCAGTGGTTCTCAACCCCTACACTCTCCTTTCCAATGCTCCCCCATACACTACCCACTTCTCTGTCCTGGATCTCAAGGACGCATTCTTCACTATCCCCCTTCATCCGGACTCCTATTTCCTCCTCGCCTTCACCTGGGAGGACCCGGAAACGCATGTTTCTGGACAGCTAACCTGGACGGTCCTGCGCCAGGGCTTCTGAGATAGCCCTCACATCTTTGGTCAGGCCCTGGCCAAAGATCTCCAACAATGCACCCTCGCAGCCAGCACTCTCCTCCAATATGTAGATGATCTCCTCCTCTGCAGCCCCTCCCTCCCTTCTTCTCAGGAGGATACCACCACTCTGCTCAATTTCCTTGGCTCCAAGGGATACCGAGTGACAACTGCCAAGGCCCAACTCTGTACTCCTGCAGTCACCTATTTGGGAATATTACTAACTCCCACTTCCAAATCCCTCACAGGAGAATGTATCCACCTTCTACAAGACCTACAGCCCCCTTAGAATGCGGATGATATACTGTCATTTCTAGGACTGGTGGGCTTTTTCAGACACTGGATTCTCAATTTTGCCATTCTGGCCCAGCCCTTATACAGGGCCACCAAAGACACACCATAGGGACCTCTAACTGACCCAGGCACCATCAGATGTCTGTTCTACCAGCTCAGGAGCCACCTCACCTCAGGACCAAGTCTGGCCTTGCCTGACCCTTCAAAGACTTTTCATCTTTTCACCGATGAACAGTCTGGACTGGCCACTGGCCTCCTGGCCCAACCTACTGGGCGGTGACCTATCTCTCCAAGCAGCTAGATGTCACCACCCAGGGATGGCAGCCCTGCCTCAGGGCCCTAGCCACAGCTGCTTCTCTTACAAAGGAGGCCCTCAAACTTACCTTAGGACAGCCCCTCATGGTCTTCTTGCCCCATCGATTGATGGAGCATCGGCTGATGTGGACTTAGTCAGCCACAAATCCTTGGCACAACTCACTCCTTCGTGTCTCCAACTCTACCACCTGCTATTCATAGAAAATCCCCAGGTCACAATCTCATTCTCCCCTCACCTAAATCCCACCACTCTCTTGCCGACACCTTCATCTACCCCCACTCCTTCCCACTCCTGCTCTCAACTCCTGGAAGAACACTTGCCCTCCCATCCAGGATTTTCAGACAGGCTGCTGCCTGACCCTGATCGCACTCTTTTCATGGATGGGAGCTCCCTCATAGCGCCAGATGGACAGCGACATGTGGCCTATGCAGTGGTCTCCCTGAACGCTGTCATAGAAGTGGCCTCCCTTCCCACTGGGACCACTTCTCAAAAGGCAGAACTCGTGGGTCTCACCAGGGCCCTTCACTTATCTGAGGGCCAATGAGTCACTATTTATACTGACTCCAAATATGCTTTCCTTATTACCCACATTCACTCTGTCCTCTGGTAAGAAAGGGGAATTCTCACAACGAAGGGAACCCCCATAGTCAATGGGCCTCTTGTTGCCAAACTCCTCGAGGCTCTCAATTACCCTACCGAGGTGGCTATTGTCCACTTCCATGGCCATCAGGCCTCCAAGGACCCCATATCTTTAGGGAACAACAAGGCCAACTCTGTTGTCCAACAGACAGCCTTAAACTCCTCTCCAGCCCCTCTCCTGTTTCTCAACTCTCCCCACAGTCCTTCATACACTGATGAGGAGACTTGGGCCCTCAAAACATTAGGTGGCAGGTTGGGTGACAAGGTATGGTATTATGTACAGGACAAAATTGCCCTCCCGAACAGCCTAATCCACACCCTCATTACTGACATCCACCAATCTCTCCACATCAGTCCAAAGGCCCTAGACCAATTTCTCCAACCTCTCTTTCAACACCCCTTTTCCCAAAAGACCATTAAGGAGGTACACCAGGACTGCAGAACCTGTTCTGCTGTCAATGCCGAGGGCGGCCTCCGCAGACCGGGATCCACCCACCAGCTCCACAGACATCAGCCAGGCGAGGACTGGCAACTTGACTTCACTCACATGCATCAAAACAAAACCTTCAGATACCTGTTAACTCTCATGGACACCTTCACAGGCTGGATCAAGGCATTACCCACCACTAGGGAAACAGTAGACATGGTTGCCATGGTTCTCATTGAACACATCATCCCGAGGTTTGGACTCCCTCGAACCCTACAATCAGACAATGGACTGGCTTTCATCTCCAGCATCACACAACAAATCTCCAAGAGCCTCAACATCACCTGGAAACCCCATATCCCCTATCACCCCCAATCTTCTGGTAAGGTCGAGAGGGCCAATGGCCTTCTCAAGGAACAACTCACTAAACTCACTATTGAAACCTGCTTTTCTTGGCCAACCCTTCTCCCACTAGCACTCACCCACCTTAGGGCCTCTCCTTGCGGCCCATCAGGACTCAGCCCCTTTGAGCTCCTGTACCGCAGGCCCTTCCTACTCAATCACAACATGCCTGCCTCTTCTCCACCCCTCCTATCTTATCTGCCCTATCTGACCCTCTTAAGAGCCCTCCTAAGGGCTCATGAAGATGCAACCATCCCTGCCCCCAACAACCCGGGTGGAGGCTTCCCCCAGGCTCTAAATCCTGGGGACCAAGTTCTCCTACGAGAACTTCACCCAAAGTCCTTACAGCCCAGGTGGACCGGCCCCCATACTGTTATTCTCACAATTCCCACAGTGGCAAAACTCATAGGACACCACCCATGGGTACACATCTCCAATCTAAAACCAGTCCCACCACAGGATGGTTGGACTTCCCAAACCCTGGGGCTTATGCCGTTGCAGATTTCCCACACTTCTCCTCACTCTCTCCTAACACTCCCAGCCACTTGTCCATCACACCTGAGTTCAGGTGGTGCTTTTACCTGAGCAAAACTGGACCCATGGGGAGACTGCATGGTCTAGCCTACTAGCTACCACCGATTGCCAGCCTGGAGGATGCCAGGCCTCTATCAACTTTACCATCCCTGCCTTCCTTTCCATTTGGTGGGGGCACTCCAACCCCACCATCTGCTTCGTCTATGACCAAACCCACCCTAACTGCCAAACATACTGGGTCCAGACAAATGGGGGCTGCCCATATATCTGCTGAAAAATGCATAAGGCCTGACTAGATATTTATGGAAACCAGTGCTCCTGATATCACTTCACCACTGATGGGAATAATGCTTGGTACCTCACCATCCCCGACCCTTGGGATCCACAATGGGCTACTGGAGTTGAGGCCAAACTTTACAAATGGTCCTTTGATTCATATCCAATAGCCTCCTTGCACATTTTTCGGGCCTACGTTAGAACCACTCCCAAAATTCCTCAGGACCTTCATATCCAGTCACGGTCCATCCAGGCCCAAGAACAAGCAATCCAAAACACCCTACTCCCCTCTCCCTCTCAAGATTCTGACCCACTTTTCTGGCTCAAACTTATTCAACAAGGCCTTACTCTGACAAAACTTTCTGGTATGGGCAACCTGCCCCACTGCTTCATCTGTGCAGCTCTCGGGGCTAATCCCCTTATCTTGGTACCCTTATGACACCCTTTCAAAGTAACAACTCCCACTCCTACCTCCTTGGCACCTGCCACTCTACAGAACGTTCCCCTGTTTGTTGATTCTCAAAACCCAGTACTCCCATTCTGCTACTCATCCAAAAACCCCTCCTTATGTAATTTGACTAATTCATCTCCCCTACTCGTGCTCCTCTGGGAGGTTTCTTTTGGTGCAATGGCACTCTGTCAAAAAATCCCAAGTTCTCAGACACCCTTTTATGCATCCCAATATCCCTGGTCCCTCAACTAACCATCTACACACAAGCTGAAGTGGTTATCCTCACTGACCCCCTCCGGCAACAGAAAAGGGCTATGTTTCCTCCCCTGGTTATTGGGTTCTTCTTGGTGTATTCCCTAGTGGCCCCCGGGCTGGGCACCAGGGCCCTAGCTCACTCCATAGAAGCTACCTGAGATTTATCTGATCAGCTCCGAAAAGCCGTGGATGCCTCAGCTAAGTCCTTGGCATCCCTACAACGACAGATTACCTCAGTGGCCCAGGTAGCCCTACAGAACCGAAGAGCCCTGGACCTGCTTACCGCAGACAAGGAAGGAACCTATGTATTCCTCAATGAAGAATGCTGCTATTATATCAACGAATCCAGTATAGTCAAAACCAATATTGATGCCCTGGCAAAAATCCGTGACTCCCTTCATGGCCAGCATCACCCTGAAATAAACTCCTCTCAATGGTGGCTCTCCCCTTTAACGACCTGGCTTCTTCCAATCCTAAGTCCCCTTATTCTCCTCTGCCTATTAGCACTAATCACCCCCTGTGTTCTTTGCTTCATTCAGGATCATATTGGCAAGGTTTCCAGGGTAACTGTCAACCAACTCCTCCTGCATCCTTATACCCGCCTACCCACATCCGAAGGACCCTATAACGATGCTCCTTTGCCAGCAGGAAGTAGCCAGATCTGAATCGCCGCCCCTATTACACCAAAAAGGTTGGAATGTTGGGTCAGTGGCTCCGGGAATGCAGGAGGAAGAATAGAAATGACCTCTTGGGTCCCCATCTTCCAGCTACCCCCTCTTCCTTAACTCTTGACTCTCCTGCCAAAAGGATGTATGCCCAGGCCACATCTCCATAGGTAACCCGTTATCTATACAGGAAACAGGAGTATCAGGACCTCCCTCCATACCCTCCAATCACCATGTATGGATGTGAGCCCATGCCCTGCCTTGGCCCCATAAAAGACCCTGCCAACTCCCTCCCACCGCGAACTTCCCCGGCTCCCCCTTCCCGAGTGGCAGAGCCTTGCCCCAGAGTGCTGACCTCCTCCCGGTGTGACTTTCCTGCCTCCCCTTCTCCTGAACCCTGAAACTTCACTGGAGAGTGCCTTTAATAAATCTTGCCTTGCGCCTACCTCACCTGGTATTGTGTTTGCCTTGCCTGTAAAACTTTACAGTTCTAACTCAGGGTCTTACTAAATTGTCTAGTTTAAGAACTTGTTATGCATTCCTGCAATGACTTCAGAAAACTTTCAAAGTAATATAAACCCATGAGAGCACATAAATAGAGCTCAGAATCTAGGTCAGAAGGATAAGGTATTATTTGCCTGTATGTCGGTCACCTAGATGCTTTTGCAGGTCTTAGTTCTATGGATTTGCCTGATTTTCTTTTTTTAGAAATTTGTCTAAACATCGATTTCGTACTTTGGCTTCTGAATTTCATTTTGCTGATTTTCCTCTATCATATACGTTTTGAAATTATTTTGTAACTTTTATCTGAAGTTTAACATAGAGACATTTCATTCTGACATTTTATTTCCTGCAAATATTATAAGCATGATTTATATGTCTTCATCAAGTCATGACAAAGACTAGAATCCTAGAGTTAGCTGTGACTTTGGAGGTGATCTAGAGCAAAGCCTTCTCAGCTTTAATTTCCATATGAATAACCTAATGGTCTTATTAAAATGCAGATTATGATACAATAGGTCTGGGGTGGGTCCCAAGAAGTCTGCAGATCAGACTGAGAGGCAATGTGCAGGAAGATCAGCTGTGAGAATTTATTCTGCAATATTTCTGTAAACTTTCATCTAGTTTCCATATGAACATTTCCAAATTACATAAAGAACTCACAACCTTTCAAAGCAAATTACTTCATTATGGAAATTTTTAATGGCTAGAAAATCTTTATAGTCAGTGACAGAGGGACAATAATGGTTAATATTAAAAATTGTCACTTCTGAGATCATCAGCCAAATCTTTCTTGTTGGCTAAAATTAAGCCCACCAGGAGACCCTGTGTCATAAATAGTTGCAAAGGCTATTCTGAGGGAGGTGAGCGTGTAAGGACCTATTTTATACTTTTATTTTAGCCAGAGGCTTCCATTGAGGTTAAACAATAACTTTATTGTTTAACCCTTAAACTGTCCCTGCTCCCCTTCCCTGAGGGGACTTAAAAACAAGTCTCAGAAACCAGCTCCAGCTGTAGAGGCCAGTAAAATCAAGGCTGTACCCACCTCGAGTCTAGCCCTGACATAAGTACAGCCATCTTGGCAAAGCAAAAGCTGGCACCTTGCACTGTAAGAGTTGGTTAGCATAAGAATGGCCATCCTGAAGGCCAGGAAGCCATTCTACTGAGCATCCCTAACCAGCCCACATGGGCAAGTAACTTGAGATAAGAGAAAGTAGCTAAAACCCAAGAAACAACTTAATCAGATACCACCAGGGCAGTTAGACAATAGCCCACAGGGGCCAGAAGTTAAAGAAAACAAATGGTTAACTTGCAGAGATCACAATCCTGCAAAACAGGAGTCTCCCTTGGTTTGCAAATGTCCTGGTGATTTACAACAAAAAGGGCTATCTCTTCAATGGCCCAATTTACAGAGACAAAGGGCTCAGTTCCTCAAGGCCTAAGGTTGCCCTCCCCACCATAAAACTGCAGGAGGCTGAGGCAGAAGGAAATGTAAATAAAGTTAAATTTCTTCTAAACCTAAATCTCACTTAACCGCCAGGATGGCGCCAGGGTAATGCTGGGGTGGCAAAAGTTTAAACAAAGTTAAACTGTCAAAATGGGGCACAAGATATGTATGTAGCCATGGAGAAGTGCTTTGAAAATGCTATATAAACCCTTGGCTTTGAGTGCTCAGGGTCCTGTTGAAACCCACTGCGCCGGGCAGATACTTGGACCCCAGCTAGCTGGAAATAAACCTCGCTGTGTGACTTGCATTATTGAGAGTGTTCTCTGTCTAATTGAGGGGTGGTCGATTCCGTACCCTAACAAGCTGTAATGGGAAGTTGGATTTGGAACTTAACTCCGTTGCTGGTGAACTTCATGCCCTTCTCACATGCTCCTCTTTCCTTTTCTTTCTTTATTCTAAATCCAACACACATCCTATGTACACTTTATCAATCATGCACATTAATAATATTTAAAAGAACAAGCCCCAGGATAGTATGATATCTGACCTCAGTGCTGTGCTGAAAAATGTTTAATTGCTGACCTGGGTCAGGTGATGGGGAGGTAGGTGTAGGGGTGTCTATGTGTGAAATTATCTCATTTGCCAATTCTCACTGGCAATGAACTATGTAAATGTAAATACTCCTACCATGTGCTATTTCTGATTACCAATAATTTAACAACCAGCTTGTGAAATTCCTGAAAATGTAATAACCAGTGGGAATCTGCTCCAGTACAATTCCATCTGATCCCATTTTACTAAATAACAGTTAACATTTATTGAACACTTACAATGTAAGAGGCACAATGTTAAGAATCTTACACATGGCCTCTACCAAAATTAAAATGAGGCCCTATTCATTTATTCAACATGTTATTGAATTCCTTTCATGTTAATGTCACCAGCTAGACCCCAAGACCTGACTTTACTGCTCACTTGCTTGCACTCACAAACCTTTGTCCCACATTTTTCCTTAAGCCCTTCTTTCCAGCTTGTCTCTTAACTCAGGCAAATGCAAAGAGAAACTACTCCTTGAGCAATAGCATAAGGACTGCCCTGACAATACCTTCAGCTGGCCAGGACACCCAGACCAGTTTGAGCTTAATCCCTGACTTACAACTGTGCAGGACAATGGAGCCACTTCTAGAATGATTGACAACTACCTTTACTTCATTATAATATTAAAATCTCTGTCTAAGGAGAACAAGCCTCATTTATATAATATATAATGTGTAAAGTTTTACAGGCGAGGTAAACACAACACCAGGTGAGGTAGGTGCAAGGCAAGATTTATTAAAGGCACTCTCCGGTGAAGTTTCAGGGCTCAGGAGAAGGGGAGGCAGGAAAGTCACACCAGGAAGAGGTCAGCACTCTCAGGTGAGGTTCCGGGAATCTGGAGGGGGGAGTCGAGGAAGTCACTCTGGGAGGGAGTCGGCAGGGTCTTTTATGGGGCCAAGGCAGAGCATGGACTCACATCCATACATGGTAAGGTATTTGGTGATCGGAGGGTATGGAGGTTGGTCCTGATACTCCTGTTTCCCGTATAGGTAACGGGTTACCTATAGAGACGTGACCTGGGCATACATCCTTTTGGCGGGAGAGTCAAGGGTTGGGAGGGTAGCTGGAAGATGGGGGCCCCAGAGGTCATTTCTATTGTTCATTCTGCATTCCTGGAGCCACCGACCCAACACAATGTGTGTATAAGCATGTTTCCTTAAGATGCATGCACGACCTTGTGTGTACCTCTATTCAATTATAAGGCTTCCTTACCTAAATATTCATCCTAATCCTAAATAAAAAAAAACCCTTCCACTTTTGCTCAGGGAGTCACAGCTTTGGAAGCTCTTCAGGATTTCCTTATTTGATGAAAATAAACTTTTCTTTTTGTGACTGAAAAAATAATGAAATTTCAGACTCATCAAGGAATAAACTTACATTGGTTCTGTTACTAGGTGTTCTAGGTGTCAGAGAAATAAAGGTGAATGAAGAATAACCCTTAGTCTCAAGCAGTTCATGGAGTCTAGTGGGGGAGATAGATACAGAAATAGATAACTTAGAGTGTAACATAAAAAATAATAGAACAGATGATGGTGGTAACTGATTTACTTTTTGTTTGAGATTTTTATTTATTTATTTATTTGACAGACAGAGATCACAAGTAGGCAGAGACACAGGAAGAGAGAGAGAGAGAGGAGAAAGCAGGCTCCCTGTGGAGCAGGGAGCCCGATGTGGAGTTCAATCCCAGGACTCTGGGACCATGACCTGAGCCGAAAGCAGAGGCTTAACTCACTGAGCCACCCAGGCACACCAGTGGTAACTGATTTAATACCTATTCTCAGCCTTGCTGGGGATAAGGGAAGTGGAAAGGATCCCTTTCCTTTACTTTTTTTGCAAAAGTCTATTCTGACCATATCAAAACATCTATGGATAAAATTTTATTTATTTATTTATTTATTTTTAAATTTATTTTTTTAAAGATTTTAGTTATTTATTTGACAGAGAGAGATCACAGTAGACAGAGGGGCAGGCAGAGAGAGAGAGAGAGGGAAGCAGGCTCCCTGCTGAGCAGAGAGCCCGATGTGGGACTCGATCCCAGGACCCTGAGATCATGACCTGAGCCGAAGGCAGCGGCTTAACCCACTGAGCCACCCAGGCGCCCTCTATGGATAAAATTTTTGAACATACCTTTTAGATTTAATGGACTCAAAGAGCATATATGTTCCTTTAAAAAGAATATTTTTGATATACATGTTACATCTTATGCTTAGAATTGGGTCCAAATTATCCAGCATATAGGCTTAAGAGAGAGAATATGGAATATAGAGAAGGAACCTTTTGAGAACTGACGATTTACAGACCTCAAGAGTACTGTGTTTATTCAAATTCAATTTCATTTTAGAAAGCTTGAAATCATCAGACTATTATAGAGATAAAAGATCCAAGTATTAATCTTTTGGATTAGTATCTTATTCATGCTGTTGAATCTGTGAAGAGTTTGTAAGACTCTCAATTTATTTTAAAATTAAAGATCAAGCAAAAAGCTAAAAAAACAAAAACAAAAACAAAAAATTTAAAAAAACACAGTGGCTACTCTTCATTTGACTATTGCTAACAATGACTATATTTCATTACAACTAGTTTATTTCATTTCCTGAATTCCTTTTTATTAGATATTTATTTATTTTTAGACACATAGAGAGAGATAACAAGCAGGGGAAGGGGCAGAGGGGGAGGTAGAGGGACAAGCAGACTTGTGCTGAGCTCAGACCCCCACACAAGTGTCCAACTCAGGACCCTGAAATCACTAGCTGTGTCAAAACCAAGAATTAGATACTTATGCAATTGTACTACCCAGGCACCCCATTGCCTGAAGTCCCTTATGGAAGTAAGATGAGTAGAAATAATAAAACATGCTTTTATTTTTCTTCCAATATTCTTTGCATCAGTATTCTATTTGTCACTTTTATATTGGCTTACAAGGCCAGAATTATATTTTAGCAGTATGGTGAGAGTGTGAAAACAGGTTTGGGGTATATAAAAAACCAATCTTGATGTGATAGAATAGGGTGCCACAAAACAAATTTGTTATGCTTCTTTCTCTTCTGTCTACCCTATGTGGACCTAGCATAACTACAGTGATGATTTAGTACAGAATTCTTGATATTTCACAAGGAACCCTACTGAGCAAGCTTGCTTTGGCTTCTCATAGGATTACAGAAGACAGAATAAAGGATGAATCTTTGAAAGGAGAACAGTCAGGGACCTAGCAACTAGGCAGAACCTCCTAATTTCCTTCAAGGCCTTGGGACACTGCTCAATTTTTTAAGTACAAAGAATAGTAAAGCTTTAACTTCTACACAAAATTTAGTACAAATGTACAAAAAGTAAATGGGAAGAACTCAATAATTATTTGAGGATTAAGACTATTGACTCGTGGTATATTTATAAGTAATTAAATGATTACCTTTATTTTCATTTTACATAGCATTCCATTCTGTATTACTTTTCTATGGCTTTTGTAGAAGAATAAATCTCTCTTGATTTATATTCAAAATGCAGATTTACTGACATTTTTATGTTTCTCCCCTCCCCCCGATGAATAGTCAAATGGGGGAGGGGGAACTATAATAGGTTAGGTTGACCATAAACTTACCAGTCAAACCAGGGTGTTTCTGAGAATGAAAGGAGGCACTGTTATTAATATACCATAATAATTATTCTAGGATATCAAGAGTAAAAAGTACCATCTCTTTTTTAAAAATTTCTTTTCAGTGTTCCAGATTTCATTGTTTATGTACCACACCCAGTGCTCCATGTGATACGTGCCCTCTATAATACCCACAACCAGGCTCACCCAACCTCCCACCCTCCTCCCCTCCAAAACTCCCCTCCTCCCCAGTTTGTTTCTCAGAGTCCACAGTCTCCCATAATTCATCCCCCCCCCCAATTTCCCCCAACTCCCTTCTCCTCTCCATCTCCCCATGTCCTCTGCATTATTTCTTATCCTCCACAAATAAGCAAAACCATATGATAATTGACTCTCTCTGCTTGACTTAGTTCAGCATAATGTCCTCCAGTCTCATCCATGTTAATACAAAAGTTGGGTATTCATCCTTTCTGATGGAGGCATAATACTCCATTGTATATATGTACCCCATCTTCCTTATCCATTCATCTGTTGAGGGTGTTTTGGTTCTTTCCACAGTTTGAAGACTGTGGCCATTACTGCTATAAACATTGGGGTACAGATGGCTCTTCTTCCACTACATCTATCTTTGGGTTAAATACCCAGTAGTGCAATTGCAGGGTCATAGGGAATCTCTATTTTTAATTTCTTAAGGAATCTCCTCACTGTTTTTCAAAGTAGCTGCACCAACTTGCATTCCCACCAACAGCAAAAGAGGGTTCCCCTTTCTCCACATCCTTTCCAACACCTATTGTTTACTGTCTTGTTAATTTTGGTCATTCTAACTGGTGTAAGATGGTATCTTAATGTGGTTCTGATTTGAATCTCCCTGATGACCAGTGATGATGAACATTTATTCATGTGAACAAGGACCATCTCTTTACAAGATATATGGTCATCTTAACTATAGGTCATTTAATCACTATTATTTGATTGCCATCTGAATTTAATTTAAAAACCTGAAAAAAATGTGAGGCCATGTAATTGAAAAACACTGTCTGGGATTCATGTGTGCTCATATCATGGAAATTATAACAGGACTAAGAGTAGTGATTCTTACTCTTATGACTAAAACAAGATGGTGAAAAGGTAATCTGATGCCTTTCAAAGTTGAAAGATCCCTTTCTGAGTTCATTAATTCCCTTCTAAGTCTCTTGAGGTTATGTACCCAAACTGCACAGGGCTCAGAAGGCTTCCCTTAACTTTATATTCCTATTACAAATGCCTAAACTCAGGATTTTTTCATATCTCACTTGGACTACAGCAAACACCTTCTAACTGATCTCCTTGTTTTCAGCCTTCCTAAATGTTACATCCTTTCTCTTTATCAAAGTCAGACTGGTTTATCTAAAACATAAAGCTGACCATATCATTCTTTTTCTCAAAATCATTCAGTAGTTCCCATTCCCTACAGTACAAAGTTAAAATCCTTTTGCAGAGCATACAAGGTCCTCCATAAATTCACTCCTGTCTACTTCAGTGTAACTCTTCAGCAATAATACATAATTTACATTTCTCTGTATATGCAATGGTAACTTACTCTTTGGACTTGAATTAGTCTCTACTTTCAGAAAACTAGGCAAATAATTTTTTTTAAGAGAAAGGATGTTATTCAAATGTGTAGATATCTGAGTCAATCAATTTTAAAAATTTATTAATTTGATTGATATAGAGTAAAATGCATTGTTTTTGGTTACTATTCTATGGATTTTGACAAATATGCCAAGTTTTGTAACCACTACCACTACAGTCAAGACACAGAATAATTCTACTTCTACCTCCTTCCTTCCCCTTCCAAAATCATGTTTGTCACTTTTGTGCTCAAACTTTTATCCCCTGACAACCACTGATCTGTTCTGCATTCTTCTTACTTTGGCTTTTATAGAATAACATAGAAATGGAATCACAAAGTATATTTGTATTACTTAGCAAAATGAATTTATAATTTATCTATGTAGTTGCATGTATAATTCCCTTTTATTTTTGAGTACTGTTCCATTGTATGGATGTACTACAGTCTGTTTAACCATTCTTCTGGTTAGAAACACTTGAGTCATTTCTGATTGTGAGTAATTATGAATAAAGTTAGTAACAATTATCTTACAGGTTTTTATGCGAACACAGGTTTTCATTTCACTTGGACATAAGCTCAGGAATGGGATTACTCAATTGTGTGGCAAGTATGTGTTTACAAGAATACTGTCAAACTATTTTCCAACATGACTGCCCTGTTTTGCATTTCTACAATGCAGTTTTCCCACTTGCAATGAAAGCTTCAGTTTCTCCACATATTTACCAACATTTGGCATGGGCAGTCTTTTGAATGTTAGCCACTCTAATAGGTGAAGTTTTAATTTCCATTTCCATAATGACTAATTACGTCAAGCATCTTTTTACATGCTTTTATGCTATCTATATATCTTCCTTAGTGAAGTATCTGTTTTAGAATTTGTCTAAAACAGATGCTATCTTTAGTATCTGAAATATTAGTCTTAGTGAAGTATCAATTTTTTTTGCCCATTTCTTTATTAGGAATTTAGTGTTTTTTTTTTTTTTTGTTAAGTTTGGAGAATTCCTTATTTATTCTCAATATAATTCCTCTGGAGTCAGATGCTCAGGGAGGAGGCCAAGATGGCAGAGAAGTAGAAGACCTAAACTTCCTCTGGTCATAGGAATTCATTTAGATAGTTATCATACAATTCTGAACACCTACAAACTCAACAGGAGATTGAAGAAAAGAATAACAACAACTCGGGGGAGACAAGATGGCAGGGAAGTAGGAGGAGGTGCCTTTTCAACCTGTACCCTAAAGTGAGCTGATTACCTACCAAAGAACTCCGATCACTCATGAAATCAGCCTAAGATCAGAATTATACACGTCTGGATCTCTAGAGGGGCAGAATACGCCAGTGGGCAAGTAAAGCAGAGTGGGAACATGGGGCTGATATCCGAAGATAAACAAAAGGGTGAGGGAGCCACCAGAGGCGACCAATTGGAAAGTAATACCCCTAATATGAGAGTGCCCTGCATCTGGGGACCAGCATTAACTTGGAGACTGGTTGAAAGCACTCCAAAAGAGCAAAGGATCATGGTGGGGGAAATTGTGGGAATCAGGGTGGCTAGAGGCAGGGGCTTAAGTCCCTGGACCCAGGACAGCCTTCCCTGGCACTGAGCCAGAAAGAGTGTGGCAGAGAAACCAGGTCTTGGTCCCTGAGTTGCCAGCGCGTCCGAGATTGCGTGGTGTCTGGCTCCTGTGAGGGGCTGGGAGCCACGCCAAATGGCAGAATGCCGAGCACTGCTACAGAGCCGGAGACACGTGTGCCCCTCACCCTCCCCTGAGAGAGGTGCGCAAAGGCACACTTAGTGCTCTTAGACCCACACCATTGTTTCAGAGCCTGAGATGCGCACCCCAAACTCTCCCCTGAGAGAGATGTGCGAAGGCCCAGTCTGGTGCTTTCAGACCAGTGCCCCGCTCTCAGAGCCTGAGATGCCCGAGTGACCCACAGCCTCCCCTGAGAGAGTTGCCTCCCTTGAGAGAGGTGCATGCAAGCCAGGCACTCTTAGACCCAGAAAGACCAGGCACTCCCAGCCCAGGCCACACTGAGATTTCTCAGTGTGCGATTGCTGCTTAGAACCTCTCTGGTGGTCTGGAGCCGCCCAGAGAGCCGCCGCTGAGGTGGTTTGGGGTAAAAGCAGAAGATCCTGTGTACCCAGGGACCGCAACTCAGAGGCTGCTCTGGCAGTGGCCAAGGGGGAATTTAGATCGGCTCTGCAGCCAGACTGAGGCTTCTCTCTGAGAGGGAGGTCAGGGTGCAGTTTGCTTTCCTCTAAACCTACAAAATTCATCAAAAGGGGTCAAGGTGAAAGAGAAAAACAAAGTGAACAAACATAAAAACCTCCAGAGAACAAAAGCCTGAAAAAACCGGTTTCCTCAGAGGCCACCCCCTTGAGGAGGGCTTAACTCAGGGAACATCATTGACTGAAAACCCATGTGGCAGGCCCCTCCCCAAGAAAACCAACCAGGAAAAAAAAAAAAAAAACAACACTACAAGAGAACCACCACCACTACTTCATAAGATAACTTTTATTTTTAATTTGTTCCCACTATTCTGGCTCATTTTTTTATGCAGATAACTTTTTAACCTATTTACCATCACAATGAGCTGTCCAGTACATCAAATTCCATAATAACCTTCTAACTTGAACATTTTCATACATACACCTGTGTTTTTCTTTTGCATTTCTATTTAATTTTTTTTTTAATTTTAGTTTAGTTTAGTCTAGTTTGTTCTTTTTTATTTTTATTTTCTAATATTCATATAGAGTTAAACTTCAAAGTAATCGCCTTTCCCAAATCAATACTACCCCTAGAGGTAAACCAATTTTTAATCCCACTTTATCTTAGGAAAGTTGAGTCCTTTAACAAAGATATCAAGATATATCCAGGAAGAATAAAAACAGCCTTCCTCACCCACACTGAGAATTTATAACCAATCTCCCATCTTTTTCTTCCACCAGTGTTTCTGTGTTTGTCCTGATAGTATATAAATCTTACACTTGGGGTTCTTGTTGATGATGTTATTCCATTATTTGCTTATACATATATATTTTTTCTCTTGTCATATAGATTTATCAGTCTTTTTGTTTGTCTGTTTTTGTTTGTATACTTCATAAAACTTACCCTGGGGCCCATTTGGGCTGAACCTTCTCTTTTATCTTCCCTTTCTTTCCTGTCTCTCTCTCTCTCTCTTTTTTTTCTTTTTCTTTTCTTTTTTCTCTCATTTGGGTGGGGAATCCTGATTGCTCAGAAGTGTTCCAGGGTGCACCCTAACTGCACCATGGTCGATAAATCCAGCTACATCTGCTCAGTCATCTCTCACCAAAATGACTAGGAGGACAAATGCCCAACAGAAGAAAAACACAGAGGATGGACCTTCTGCAACAGAGCTAATAGCTATCAACACAGACAATATGTCAGAAAAATAATTCAGGCTAACAATTCTCCAGGCAATAGCTAGGTTGGAAAAAGCCATGGATGACCAAACGGAACTGATTAGAGCCAAACTGAAAGCGAACAGAGATGATGTTCACAATGATAGGGCGGAGTTAAAAGCTACCAAGGCTGAGGTTCACAATGCTCTCAATGAGTTCCAATCTAATCTAAATTCTCTCAAAGCTAACTGAGACAGAAGATAGAATTGGTGATCTGGAGGACAAACAGATAGAGAGAAAGGATCAGGAGGAAGTCTGGAACAAACAGCTTAGAAGCCACGAAAATAGAATCAGGGAAATAAATGATGCCATGAAGTGTTCCAACGTCAGAATTTTTGGAATCCCTGAAGGGGAGGAGAAAGAAAGAAGTCTAGAAGATAGAGTGGAACAAGTTCTTCATGCAAATTTTCCTAGTCTCGCGAATGGAACCAGAGTTCATGTACTAGAGGCTAAAAGGTCTCCACCCAAGATTATACATTCCAAAACAAACAAACAAACAAACAAACAAACATCAAGGCACCTGATAGTCAGATTGAGGAATCATAATTGTAGGTATAATCTATTGAAAGCCGCTAGGACAAAGAGGTTCCTTACTTAGAGAGGAAAGCCCATCAGAATAACGTCAGACCTGTCCACAGATAGCTGGCAAGCCAGAAAGGGATGGCAAGATATATTCAGGGCACTGAATGAGAAGAACATGCAGCCAAGAATACTTTATCCAGCAAGACAAACATTCAAAATGGATGGAGAGATAAAGAGTTTCCAGGACTGGCAAGGCTTAAAAGACTATGGAACCACCAAGCCGATACTGTAGGAAATATTAAGGGGGATTCTTAAAGGGAGGAAAAAGCCCAAGAAGAGCATTGAACAAAAATATAGAGACAATGTACAGAAAGAAAGACTTCAAAGGTAACACGATGTCAATAAAAATGTATCTATCAATAATTACCCTCAATGTGAAAGGCCTAAATGCGCCCATAAAACGGCACAGGGTTGCAGACTGTATAAAACGACAGGACCTATCCATATGTTGTCTACAAGAGGCCCATTTTGAACCTAAAGATACACCCAGAATGAAAGTGAAGGGATGGAGAAGCATCATTCATACCAATGGGCCTCAAAAAAAGGCTGGGGTAGCGATTCTCATGTCAGACAAATTAGATTTTAAACTAAATACTAGTCAGAGATCCAGAAGGACACTACATCATTCTTAAAGGGACTATCCACCAAGATGATCTAACAATTGTAAATATCTATGCCCCCAATATGGGAGCAGCCAATTACATAAGAAAACTGTTAATCAAGATAAAGAGTCATATTGATATGAATACATTAATAGTAGGAGATCTTAACACACCTCTCTCAAAAATAGACAGATCACCGAAGCAGAAAATCAATAAAGAAACAAGAGCATTGAATGACACACTGGACCAGATGGAAGTCATAGATATATAAAGAACATTCCATCCTAAGACAACAGAATACTCATTCTTCTCAAGTGCACATAGAACTTTCTCCAGAATAGACCACATACTGTGTCACAAATCAGGACTCAACCGATACCAAAATACTGAGCTTATTCCCTGCACATTCTCAGATCACAATGCTTTGAAACTGGAGCCCAATCACAAGGAAAAGTTCAGAAGGAATTCAAACACCTGGAAGCTAAAGACCATCTTGCTGAAGAATGCTTGGATCAACCAGGAGATCAAGGAAGAACTGAAACAATTCATGGAAACCAATGAGAATGAAGACGCTTTGGTCCAAAAGCTATGGGATTCAGCAAAGGCGGTCCTAAGGGGGAAATACATAGCCACCCAAGCCTCCCTCAAAAAAATTGAAAAATGCAGAACACAGCACCTTTCTCTACACCTTAAAGAACTGGAGAATCAACAACAAATCAAAACAACTCCACACATAAGGGAAATCATCAAAATTAGAGCTGAGATCAATGAGGTAGAAACCAGAGATACAGTAGAACGTATCAATGAAACGAGAGCTGGTTTTTTGAAAGAATCAATAAAATCAATAAATTGGCCACACTAATCCAAAAGAAAAAAGAGAAAGCCCAAATTCATAAAATTATGAATGAAAAGGGAGAGATCACATTGAACACCAAGGAAGTAGAAACAATCATCAGAAATTATTATCAACATTTATATGCCAATAAGCTTAGCAACCTAGATAAAATGGATGCGTTCCTGAAAAACTATAAACTCCCAAAATTGAACCAGGAAGAAATCGACAACCTGAATAGACCGATATCTAGTAAAGAGATTGAAGCAGTGATCAAAAACCTCCCAAAAAACAAGAGCCCAGGAACTGACGGATTTTCTGGGGAATTCTACCAAACTTTCAAAGAAGAAATAACACCTATTCTCCTGAAGCTGTTTCAAAAAATTGAAGCAGAAGGAAAACTTCCAAACTCTTTCTATGAAGCCAGCATTACCCTGATCCCCAAACTAGGCAAAGACCCGACCAAAAAGGAGAATTTCAGACCAATATCACTGATGACTATGGATGCTAAGATTCTCAACAAGATCCTAGCAAACAGGATCCAACAACACATTAAAAAGATTATCCACCATGACCAGGTGGGATTCATCCCTGGGCTACAAGGATGGTTCAACATTCACATCAATCAATGTGTTAGTACAAATTAATATGAGAAGAGAGAAGAACCACATGGTCCTCTCAATTGATGCAGAAAATGCATTTGACAAAATTCAGCATCGTTCCTGATTAAAATGCTTCAAAGGATAGGGATAGAGGGAACATTCCTGACCATCAAATCTATCTATGAAAGACCCACAGGAAATATCATCCTCAATGGGAAAAAGCTTGCATCCTTCCCGTTGAGATCAGGAACAAGACAAGGATGCCCACTTTCACCACTCTTGTTCAACATAGTATTAGAAGTCTTAGCAACAGCAATCAGACAACAAAGGGAAATAAAAGGTATCCAAATTGGTAATGAAGAATTCAAACTCTCTCTCTCTGAAGATGACATGATTCTTTATATGGAAAACCCAAAAGACTTTACCCCCAAACTACTAGAACTCATACAGCAATTCAGCACCGTGGCAGGATACAAATCAATGTACAGAAATTCATGGTTTTCTTATATACTAACAATGAAAATACAGAAAGGGAAATTAGAGAATCGATTCCATTTACTATAGCACCAGGAAGCATAAGATACCTGGTAATAAACCTAACAAAAGAGGTAAAGGATCTGTACTAGAGGAACTACAGAACACTCATGAAAAAAATTGAAGAAGACACAAAAAGATGGAAGACCATTCCATGCTCTTGGATCGGAAGAATAAACATTGTTAAAATGTCGATACTGCCTAGAACAATCTATACTTTTAATGCTATTCCAATCAAAATTCCACCAGTATTCTTCAAAGAGCTGGAGCAAATAATCCTAAAATTTGTATGGAATCAGAAGAGACTCCGAATCGCTAAGGAAATGTTGAAAAACAAAAATAAAACTGGGGGCATCACGTTACCTGATTTCAAGCTTTACTACAAAGCTGTGATCACCAAGACAGCATGGTACTGGCATAAAAACAAACACATAGACCAGTGGAACAGAGTAGAGAGCCCAGATATGGACCCTCAACTCTATGGTCTAATAATCTTCGACAAAACAGGAAAAAATATACAGTGGAAAAAAGACAGTCTCCAATAAATTGTGCTGGGAAAACTGGACAGCTATATGTAGAAGAATGAAACTCAACCATTCTCTTACACCGTACACAAAGATAAACTCAAAATGGATAAAAGACCTCAATGTGAGACAGGAATCCATCAGAATCCTAGAGGAGAACATAGGCAGTAATCTCCTCGATATCAGCCACAGCAACTTCTTTCAAGATATGTCTCCAAAGGCAAAGGAAACAAAAGCGAAGATGAACTTTTGGGACTTCATCAAAATCAAAAGCTTCTGCACAGCAAAGGAAACAGTCAAGAAAACAAAGAGGCAAACCACGGACTAGGAGAAGATATTTGCAAATGACAGTACAGACAAAAGGTTGATATCCAGGATCTATAAAGAACTCATCAAACTCAACACACACAAAACAGATAATCTTATCAAAAAATGGGCAGAAGATATGCAGAGACACTTCTCCAATAAAGACATACCAATGGCTATCAGACACATGAAAAAATGTTCATCATCACTAGACCTCAGGGAGATTCAAATTAAAACTACATTGAGATTTCACCTTACGCCAGTTAGAATTGCCAAAATTAGCAAGACAGGAAACAACATGTGTTGGAGAGGATGTGGATAAAGGGGAACCCTCTTACACTATTGGTGGGAATGCAAGTTGGTGCAGCCTCGTTGGAGAACAGTGTGGAGATTCCTCAAGAAATTAAAAATAGAACTTCCCTATGACCCTCCATTGCACTCGTGGGTATTTACCCCAAAGATACAGATGTGATGAGAAGGGCCATCTGAACACCAATGTTTATAGCAGCAATGTCCACGGTCGCCAAACTGTGGAAAGAACCAAGATGCCCTTCAATGGATGAATGGATAAGGAAGATGTGGTCCATATACACTATGGAGTATTAAGCCTCCATCAGAAAGGACGAATACCCAACTTTTGTAGCAACATGGACAGGACTGGAAGAGATTATACTGAGTGAAATAAGTCAAGCAGAGAGAGTCAATTATCATATGGTTTCACTTATTTGTGGAGCATAACAAAAAGAATGGAGGACATGGGGAGTTAGAGAGAAGGGGGTTGGGATAAATTGGAAGGGAAGGTGAATCATGAGAGACGATGGACTCTGAAAAACAATCTGAGGGGATTGAAGTGGCGGGGGGCTTGGAGGTCGGGGTACCAGGTGGTGGGTATTATAGAGGGCACAGATTGCATGGAGTACTGGGTGTGGTGAAAAAATAATGATACTGTTTTGCTGAAAATAAATAAATTAAAAAAAAAAGATGGAAGACCATTCCATGCTCTTGGATTGGAAGAATAGACATAGTTAAAATGTCTATACTGCCTAGGGCAATCTATACTTTTAATTCCATTCTGATCAAAATTCCACAAGTATTTTTCAAAGAGCTGGAGCAAATAATCCCAAAATTTGTATGGAATCAGAAGAGACCCCGAATCACTAAGGAAATGTTGAAAAACAAAAATAAATCACGTTAACTGATTTCAATCTTTAATACAAAGCTGTGACCACCAAGACAGCATGGTACTGGCATAAAAACAAACACATAGCCTAGTGGAACAGAGTAGAGAGCCCAGATATAGACCCTCAACTCTATGGTCAAATAATCTTCGACAAAACAGGAAAAAATATACAGTGGAAAAAAGACAGTCTCTTCAATAAATTGTGCTGGGAGAACTGGACAGCTATATGTAGAAGAATGAAACTCAACCATTCTCTTACTCTGTACCCAAAGATAAAATGGATGAAAGACCTCAATGTGAGACAGGGATCCTTCAGAATCCTAGAGGAGAACATAGGCAGTAATCTCTTTGATATCAGCCACAGCAACTTCTTTCAACATATTTCTCCAAAGGCAAAGGAAACGAAAGCAAAAATAAACTTTTGGGACTTCATCAAAATCAAAAGCTTCTGCACAGCAAAGGAAACAGTCAAGAAAACAAAGAGGCAAACCATGGAATGGGAGAAGATATTTGCAAATGACAGAACAGACAAAAGGTTGATATCCAGGATCTATAAAGAACTCATCAAACTCAACACACACAAAACAGATAATCTTATAAAAAAAATGGGCAGAAGATATGCAGAGACACTTCTCCAATGAAGACATACAAATTGCTATCAGACACATGAAAAAGTGTTCATCATCACTGACCATCAGGGAGATTCAAATTAAAACCACACTGAGATATCACCTTACATCAGTTAGAATGGCCAAAATTAGCAAGACAGGAAACAACATGTGTTGTAGAGGATGTGGAGAAAGGGGAACCCTCTTACACTGTTGGTGGGAATGCAAGTTGGTGCAGCTTCTTTGGAGAACAGTGTGGAGATTCCTCAAGAAATTAAAAATAGAACTTTCCTATGACCCTGCCATTTCACTAATGTTTATTTATCCCAAAGATACAGATGTAGTGAAAAGAAGGGCCATCTGTACCCCAATGTATATAGCAGCAATGGCCACGGTCACCAAACTGTGGAAAGAACCAAGATGCCCTTCAATGAACGAATGGATAAGGAAGATGTTGTCCATATTCAATATGGAATATTATGCCTCTATCAGAAAGGATGAATACCTGACTTTTGTAGCAATATGGATGGGACTGGAAGAGTTTTGCTTAGTGAAATAAGTCAAGCAGAGAGAGTCAATTATATGGTTTCACTTATTTGTGGAGCATAACAAATATCATGGAGGACGAGTTAGAGAGGAGAAGGGAGTTGTGGGAAATTGGAGGGGGGCGGTGAAGCATGAGAGACTATGGACTCTGAAAAAGAATCTGAGGAGTTTGAAGTGGCGAGGAGTGGGAGGCCGGGGGAATCAGGTGGTGGGTATTAGAGAGGGCATGGATTGCATGGATTACTGGGTGTGGTGCAAAAACAATGAATGCTGTTACGGTGAAAATAAATAAATTAATTAATTAATTAAAAAGAAAGAATAACAGCAACTCTATGAACAGAAAAGTGGCCACTTTCTTGTAGGTAGGACATGCAGAGAAGTGAATCTATGGCGATATATGAAAAGATAGACCATGGGGGAAGGGAACCTCGATCAGCCAGCTACTGGCATGTGATAGAGACCAGTGGAACACAAAATTGGATCTTTCAGAGGTCTGCTTCAGTGAGGTACTTAACTCTGGTGACTAAGCATGGGGTGGAACACTTGCTGGGACAGTGTGTTCTCAAGACCTCTTGGGTCACAGAAAGACCAGGGTTGCCTGAGTGTGGCAGAGCTCCATATGTCAGAACTGGGAAGCCAGCTGCAAAGTGTGAGCCCAGGAGTGAGCTCTCAGCTCAGCGTTGCCATAAACCATGATCCTATAAACTGTGATCCATGGCACAGTTGGGCTACAGCTCTGCAGGGAACCAATAAGCAGAAGATCTGGGGACTCCCCCCTTCCTCCCCTAAGAGGAGTAGCAAGGGAGCATGCCACAGGAATATGCTTGGTTTGGAGACTCCAAACAGAGCCATCTGGTAAGATATAGAAACACTAGGTCATAGGCCAGGCAAGAACAGAGTGCAGCCAGAGATGAGGGAGACAGGAGTGATTAACTGCTGCTCTCTGAGCGCTCACAGAGGAATGGGGCCCCAAGCTCTCAGCTCCTATGGGGCTGAAATTGGGAGGTTGTCATTTTCATTCTCATTCTCTAAAGCTGTGTGGAAAGCCTCCAGGAAACAAAAACTCCAGAGAACAAACCTGAACAGATTACATACCCTGGCCCCTGGCAAGTGTGGTGCAATTACTCCTCAAGCAAAGACTTTTGAGAATGAATTCAACAGGCCCCTCCTCCAGAAGATCAGCAAGAACATCCAGCCAAGACCAAGTTTGCTGATCAATGAAAACTACAGAACTCCAGCACTAGAGAACAACAGTTCTTAGAACTCATGGCTTTCCCACATGATTCTTTAGTCTTTCAACTTTAATTCTTTAAATTTTCTTTATTTTTTCTTTTTCTTTTTCTTTTTTTTGAATTATTATTTCTTTTTTTCAACTGACTTCCTATACACTCCTTTCTTAATTTTTTAAAAAATTTTCACCTTTACATCATAGTATACCGTTCATTGTTCTTAACCTTATTTTTTGGATAGATGTATAGATTCTTCTTTCTTTAAAATTTTGGAATGCAGTTCCTTCTAACAGAAAAAAATATATACCCTAAACCTAGTTTATGGCTCTGCTCTGGTCACCCACCTAATCACATTTTCTCTCTCTGTGTCTTTTTAAATTTTTCAACAAACTTCTTGTCAATTCTTTTCTTTTCTTATCTATCTATTTATTTATTTTTTAAAAATTTCTTTTCAGTGTTCCAGAATTCATTGCTTATGCACCATGTGCAGTTCTCCATGCGATATGTGCCTTCCATAATACCCACAACCAGGCTCATCCAACTTCCCACCTCCCTCCAAAACCTTTAGTTTGTTTCTCAGAGTCCACAGTCTCTCATAATTCATCTTCTCCTCCAGTTTCCCCCAACTCCCTTATCCTCTCCATTTCCCCATGTTCTCTGTGTTATTCCTTATGCTCCACAAATAAGCAAAACCAATTCCTTTCTTAAAACGCTTTTCAAAAAATTTTCATTTTTATAGTCATATCCCACCCCTTCATTGTATTTAACTTTATTTTTGTACATACATAACTTTTTCTTTCTTTAAAATTTTGTGATTCAGTTTTTTCTACAGACTAAAATACACCCCAAATCCAGTATATGGCTCTCTTTTATTCACCAGGCTGATCATATTTTTTTTCTCTTTTCTCCACCCCCCCCAACTTCAGGTGTCTTCTGGTTTGATTAGTGTGTATTTCTCTGAGGTTGTTGTTACCCTTTTAGCATTTTGTTCTCTCAGTCATCTGTTCTTCTATTGACAATATTAAAAAAATAGAAAAACACATCTCAAAGAATAGAACAAGAGGTGGTACCAACTGCCAGTGACCTAATCAATATAGACATTAGTAATGAGTCAGAACTGGAGTTCAGAATAACACTACAAAGATAATAGCTGGGCTTGAACAAAGCATAGAAGACACTACAGAATCTTTTTTTTTTTTTGGATAAATAAAATCTGAGTTGAAATGAAAAAAAGCTATTAAAGAGATGCAATATAAAATGGAGGCTTTAAGTGCTAGGATAAATGAGGCAGAAGACCAAATGATGGAGAATAAAGAAGGTGAGAAAAAGAGAGATAAATAATTACTGGATCACAAAGGGAGAATGAGAGAGGTAAGTGATACCATAAATTGAAACAATATTAGAATAATTGGGCTCCCAGAAGAGTAAGAAAGAGAGAGGGTCAGAATATATATTGGAGTGAATTATAGCAGAGAACTTCCCTAATTTGGAGAAGGACATGGACATCAACTCCAGGAGGCTCAAAGAAACCCCCTCAAAATCAATAAACCCCTATCATCTAATAGTAAAACTTACAAATCTCAGAGACAAGGAGAAAATCCTGAAAGCTGCTCAGGACAAGAGGTCTGTAATCTACAACAGTAGAAATACTGATCGACTGTAGACCTATCCACAGAGACCTGGCAGGCAGAAAAAACTGGTATGATATATTCAGGGTACTAAATGAGAAGAATATGCAGCCAAGAATGCTATGTTCAGCTAGACTGTCATTGAAAATAGAAGGAGACTTAAAAATCTTCCAAGACAAACAGAAACTAGAAGAATTTGCAATCACTATGCCAGCTATACAAAAAATATTGAAGGTGATCCTTTAAGCAAAGAGAGAGCCCAAAAATAACATAGACCAGAGGGAACAGAGACAATATACAGAAAGAGTCACCATACAGACAATATAATGGCACTCAATACATATATTTCAATAGTTACCCTGGATGTAAATGGTCTAAATGTCCCAATCAAAAACACTGTGTATCAAATTGGATAAAAAAGCAAGACCCATTAATATTTTATCTGCAAGAGACTCATTTTAGACCCAAAGAAATCCTGAGACTTAAAGTGCAGGGATGGAATACCAATTATCATGCTAATACACATCAAAAGAAAGCTTGGGTGGAAATTCTTGTATCAGACAAATTGGATTTTAAGCCACAGACAATAATAAGAGATGAGGAAGGACACTATACCATGCTTACAGGGTCAGTACAACAAGAAGATCTAACAATTTCAAATATGTAGGCCCCTGACAAGGGAACGACCAGTGATATAAACCAATTAATAACAAAATCAAAGAAATACAACATCAATAATACAATAATAGTAGGGAACTTTAACACCCCCCTCACTGAAATGGACAGATAATCTGAGCAAAAGATCGACAAGGAAATGAGGGCCTTAAATGACAACACTGGGCCAGATGGACTTCACAGATATATTCAGAACATTTCATCCCAAAATAACAGAATATACATTCTTGTCTAGTGCACATGGAACATTTTCCAGAAGAGATCACTTCCTGGGGCACAAAGCAGGTCTCAACCATTATTAAAAGATTGGGATCATTCCCTGCATATTTTTTGGGCCACAATGATTTGAGGCTAGAACTCAATCACAAGAGGAAAGTTGGAAAAAATTCAAATACATGGAGGCTAAAGAACATCCTGCTAAAGAATGAATGGGTCAACCAGGAAATTAAGGAAATTCATGGAAATGAATGAAAATGAAAACACAACTGTTCAAAACCTTTGGAATGCAGGAAAGACAGTCTTAAGAGGGAAGTATATATCAACACCAGCCTTTCTCAAGAAACAAGAAAGGACTCAAATACACAACCTAACTTTATACCTAAAGGAGCTGGAGAAAGAACAGAAAATAAAGCCTAAACCCAGCAGGAGAAGAGAAATTATAAAGATCAGAGCAGAAACCAATGAAATAGAAACCAAAAAAAAAAAAAAAAAAAAAACAGTAGAACAGATCAACAAAACTAGAAGCTGATTCGTTGAAAGAAGTAATAAGATTGATAAGCCTCTGGCCAGACTTATCAAGAAAAATGACCCAAATTAATAAAATCATGAATAGAGGAGAGATCACAACCAACACCAAATAAATATAAATAATTATAAGAACATATTATGAGCAGCTATATGCCAACAAATTAGACAATCTGGAAGAACTGGATGCATTGCCAGAGAGGTATGAACTACCAAAACTCAGGAAGAAATAGAAAACCTAAAGAGACCTACAACCAGCAAGGAAATTGAAACAGTAATCAAAAATCTCTCGAAAAAGAAGAGCTCAGGGCCAGATGGCTTCCCAGGTGAATTCTACTAAACATTTAAGGAATTAATGCCTATTATTCTGAAACTGTTTCAAAAAATAGAGATGGAAAGAAAACTTCCAAACTCATTTTATGAGGCCAGCATTACCTTGATCCCAAAACCAGACAAAGACCCCACCAAAAAGGGGAATTATGGACCAACATCCCTGATTATCACAGATGCAAAAATTCTCACCAAAGTACTAGCCGATAGGAACCAACAGTACCTTAAATGGATTATTCACCATAACCAAGTGAGATTTATTCCTGGGCTGCAAGTTTAGTTCAATTACAAATCAATCAATGTGATACACTATATTGATAAAAGAAAAGACAAGAACTGTAAGATGTTCTCAATAGATGCAGAAAAACTTTTGAAAAAGTACAGCATCCATTCTTGATTAAAACTCTTCACCATCTCGGGGGAGAGAGCACATATTTCAATATCATAAAAGCAATCTATGAAAAACCATAGCAAATATCATTCTCAACTGGGAAAAACAGCTTTTCACCTAAGCACAGGAACACAACAAGGATGTCCACTATCACCATTTCTGTTCAGTATATTACTAGAAGTCCTAGCCTTAGCAATTAGGAACAACAAAAACAACAACAACAACAACAACAATAAAAGCCTTCTAAATCAGCAAGAAGAAGCCAAACTCTCACTCTTTATTGATTATATGATACGTAATGTGGAAAACCCTAAAGACTGCACCCCAAAATTGCTAAAACTCATAAAGGAATTCAGCAAAGTGGCAGGATACAAAATCAATGCACAAAAATCATTTGCATTTCTATACACCAACTATAAGACATAAGAAGAAATTAAGGAGTTGATTCCATTTACAATTGCACCAAACCACATAAGATACCTAGAAATAAATCTAATCAAAGAGGGAAAGGATAAAAAACTACAGAATCCTTATGGAAAAATTAAGGAAGAGACAAGAAACGGAAAAACATTCCACGGTGATAGTTTGGAAGAAAAAATATTGTTAAAATGTCTATGCTACCTACAACAATCTACACATTCAATGCAATCCCTATCAAAATATCATCAACTTTTTCCAAAGAAATGAAACAAAGAGTCCTAAAATTTGTATGGAATCAGAAAAGACCCCGAATAGACAGAGGAATGTTGAAAAAGAAAAGCAAAGCTAGTGACATCACAATTCTGGACTTGAAGATCTATTACAAACCTGTAATCATTAAGACAGTGTGGTAGTGGCACAAAAACTGACACAGATCAATGTGTTCAATGAGAACAGAGAACTCAGAAATGGACTCTCAACTCTATGATCAATGAATCTTTGACAAAGCAGGGAAGAATAGGTAATGGAAAAAAAAAATCTCTTCTACAAATGGTGTTGGGAAAATTAGACAGCCAAATGCAGAAGAATGAAATTGGACCACTTTATTACACCATTCACAAAAACAAATTCAAAATGGACTAAAGACCTAAATGTGCAACAGGAATCCATCAAAATCCTTGAGAAGAACACAGGCAGCAACCTCTCTGACTTCAGCTGCAGGAACTTCTTCCTGGACACATCACCAGAGGAAGGGGACCAAGGACAAAAACAAACTATTGGGACTTTATAAAGATAAAAAGCTTTTGCACAGCAAAAGAAATAGTCGACAAATGTAAGAGACAACCAATAAAATGGAAGAAGATATTTGCAAATGATATATCTGATAAAAAGCTGTATCCAAAATCTATAAAGAAGTTAGTAAACTCAACACCCAAGGAACAGATAATCCAATCAAGAAATGAGCAGAAAACATGAACAGACATTTCTGCAAGGAAGACATCCAAATGGCTAACAGGCACATGCAAAAGTGCTCAACATCACTCGGCATCAGGGAAATAAAAATCAAAACCACAATGAGATACTACCTCACACCTGTCAGAATGGCTAAAATTAAAAACACAGAGAGCAACCAATTTTGGCAAGGATGCAGAGAAAGAGGATTCCTCTTACACTGTTGGTGGGAATGCAAGCTGGTACAGCCACTCTGGGAAACAGTATGGAGGTTCTTCAAAAAGTTTAAAATAGAACAACCCTATGACCCAGCAGTTGCCCTACTGGGTATATACCCTAAGGTATATAACTGCGCCCCAATGTTTATGCAGCAATGCTCACAATAGCTAAACTATGGAAAGAACTCAGATGTCCACTGACAGATGAATGGATGGGTAAAGAAGTTGTGATATACATATACAATTGAATATTATGCAATCATCCAAAAAATGAAATCTTGCCATTTAAAACAAAGTGTTTGGAATTAGAGGATATTATGCTAAGCAAAATAAGTTAGTCAGAGAAAGACAATTATCATATGATTTCACTGATATGTAGAATTTGAGAAACAAGGCAGAGGATCATAGGGGAAGAGAGAGAAAAATGAAACAAGAAGAAACCAGAGAGGGAGACAAACCATAAGAGACTATTAATCTCAGGAAACAAACTGAGGGTTGCTTGATTGGAGGGGGGTGCGAGGGATGGAGTGGCTGGGTGATAAACATTGGAGAGGTATGTATTGCAGTGAGTGCTGCATTGTGTAAGACTGATGAATCACAGACCTGTAACCCTGAAACAAATAATAGATTATATGTTAATTAAAAAAAGAGTCAGACGTTCAACCAACTGAGCCTCTCAGGTTAAAAAATATACATACCTAATAACTCTTTTGTCAGAAATACAATTTTCAAATATATTTTTCCCACTCTGTGGTTTGCTTTCAATTCATTTAACTCCTTCTCATAAAGTGAACTTTAAAAATTTTGATTAAGTCAGTTCATGATTTTTTTTTTTTCTGTGTGCATTATGATCTTGTTGTCATATCCAAAAACTGTTTACTTACAATGGGGTGTATTAGTTTTCTAGGGCTACCGTAATAAAATATCACAGAATGAGTGACTTAAACAACAGAAATTTATTTTCTCACAGCTCTGGAGGCTACAAGTCCAAGATCAATGTGTTAGCCACCTGGTTTGGTTTTTTCTAGGAGGCCTCTCTCCTTGACTTATAGTTGAGACCTTATCACTGTGCCCTTCCAAGATTTTTGCTCTGTGCATTCATATGTCTGTATTTTAATTTCCTCTTTTTAGTCTTCTTATGAAGACACCAGTTATATTAAGTTGAGTCCTGCTCATATGACTTCATTTTACCTTAATTACTTCTTTAAAGGCCCTATCTCTAAATACATTCATACTCTGTGGAGCTGTGGGTTAAGACTTCAAAATATGAATTTGAAGGTGGGGCAATTTGCCCCATAGCACAAGATCGCAAAGGTTTTCTTCTGTGTTTTTTGCTATGTATAAGTGATTTTAATAGAATTGTAGTTGGTGAAATCAGAGATTGCTTTCTTCAATGTTGTACTGTTAATGCTTGGCACTGTGCTTAACATGTTAATTGCTTATCATAAGCTTGTTGAATTAATGAGTGAATGAATATGAATCATATTCACTATTCTTATTTATGATCCCTGAGTTTCAGAGAATACTTGTGTCTTGCTGAAAGATATTTATGTCATGTATTGGAGCCAAAAAATTTCCCCCAAATCTATCAGGAACCATTCAATATTGCCTGCAAAGGCAAAGTCTACTAAAGACAAGCATGAGATTATACTATGACTCAGCAATTTCATTCTCAAATATATACCTGACAGATAAGTACATATGTTCACCAAGAGACAAGTTTAAGAAAGTTCATAAAAACACCATTCATAAAAGACAAAACTCGGTGCATATAAAATGTCCATCAATAATAAAATTAGTAAATTCTGACATATTCATAAAATGGAATACTATACAGCAATAACAATGAAAATATTACTTATACATGCAACAAACATGGCTGCATCACAAAACAGAATAATGGGGAAAACATATTTGACAAAAATAATACATTTATATATAAAGTCATTTATATAAAAGTCAAAAACATAAAAAAAAACTTACCTATGGTGGTAGAATGCATGACAGTAGTTAACTTTAAGAATATAAAGGGGCTTTTGTGAAGCAGGTAATTTTTATTTATTTATGTGGGTAGTGGGCACATAGGTAGGTTCACCTTGTAAAATATCATGGAATTGTGACTTTTGATTTATGCTTACTTAAAAAAAAATACTCCAGGTGGGCATGTTATTTTTATTTAAACTGCAAGATATCTTGAGGAGGCATTTACTGGGTCTTATTAAAAAATGAAACATAATAGAATATAGATTATTTTTCTATTTAAGAACATTAGCTATTTCCTTTTTTTTTTTTTTTTTTCCTCATAACTTTCCCTTACTTGGCTTCATTATCAAAATTCTTTGGTTGTGTGGAGAAAAAAATCTGAAAAAGGAAAAAAAAAACATGAAAGGGAGAAGCCAAGGAAAGAATAAAATGAAGGGAAACTTATAATGTTGTATTTTTTGACTGCCCATAGTCTGGTCACAAATGGCAGTTCTGCTTCTTATATAAAGCTGACTTTGCACTACCAACTGCCTTTCTTATTAGTAGTCAAGGTGCTCAACTGTGTGATTTTTCACTATTGGTCTATTTATAGTTTTCACTTAAATTTCAGTAGTGAGGAGGGATATATTCTTTGTAAAAAGGTGCTCATTATTGGGGGCGCCTGAGTGGTTCAGTGGGTTAAGGACTCTACCTTCAGCTCAGGTCATGATCCCAGGGTCCTGGGATCAAGCTCTGCATTGGGCTCTCTGCTCAGTGGGGAGCCTGCTTCCTCCTCTCTCTGTCTCTGCCTGCCTCTTTGCCTACTTGTCTGTCAAATAAATAAATAAAATATTTTTTAAAAAAGGGGGGTGCCTGGGTGGCTCAGTGGGTTAAACCTCTGCCTTCGGATTGGTCATGGTCTCAGGGTCCTGGGATCAAGCCCTGCATTGGGGGTCTCTGCTCAGCAGGGAGCCTGCTTACCCCTCTCCCCTGCTCTCTCTCTGCCTGCCTCTCTGCCTCCTTGTGATTTCTGTCTGTCAAATAAATAAATAAAATTTTAGAAAAAAGGTGCTCATTATTATGTTTCTGAAATATTAAAGAATGATGTTTTTAATTGCTACTCACCTGGAGAGGTGGCAGCTGCTTGTTTATTTTTTAGTACTCTTAAAAACAAGTGGAATCAGTGACTTTTTGAAAGACAGAATTGTTGAACTTCAAAAGATACCCTTTGGGGGCACCTGGGTGCCTCAGTGGGTTAAAGCCTCTGCCTTCGGCTCAGGTCATAGTCCCAGGGTCCTGGGATCAAGCCCCGCATTGGGCTCTCTGCTCATGGGGAGCCTGCTTCCTCCTCTCTCTCTGCCTGCCTCTCTGCCTACTTGTAATCCCTGTCTGTCAAATAAATAAAATCTTAAAAAAAGATACCCTTTGTGTGTGTGTGTTTCCACAACAAAATATTCACAAAGCAAATGCAGCAATACATTAAAGAAATCACTGACCATGATCAAGTGGTTCAATAGTCACAAAGCAAAAAAATGTGATACATCACATCAATAAGAGAATGGATAAAAACCATATGATTATTTCAATAGATGCAGAAAAATCTTTTGACAAAGGACAACATCCATTCATGATACAAACCATCAATAAAGTAAGTCTAGAAGTAACATACCTCAACATGATAAAAGCCTTAGATGAAAAACCTACAGCTAATTCCATACTCAATTGTGAAAAAGTGAGAATTTTTCCCAGAAGTTTAGGTACATGACAAGATGTTTACTCTCACCATTTTTATTCAACAGAGTACTGGAAATCTTAGCCACAGCAATCAGACAACAAAAAGAAATTAAAGGCATGAAAATTAGTAATGAAGAAATAAAACTCTCATTATTTGCAAATGACATGGTACTAAATATAGAAAAACCTAAATACTTCACCTAAAACAATTCTAGATTGGATAAATGAATTCAATAAAGTTACAGGATACAAAATCAATGTGCAGTAATCTTTTGCATTCTTATACACTAATAATGAGGCAGCAGGAAGAGAAATTAAGAAAGCAATCCCATTTACAACAGGACAACAATTTCTAGTTATCTAGGAATAAACTTAACCAAAAAGGTGGAAGACTTATACTCTGAAAGCTATAAAACATTGATGAAAAAAATTCAAGACAACGCAAGGAATGGAAAGACATTCCATGTTCATGGATTTGGAAGAGGAAACATTGTGAAAATGAGTATACTATCCAAAGCAATTTACACATTTAATGTAATCCCTATCAAAATATCAATAGCATTTTTCATAGAACTACAACAAACAATACTGAATTTTGTATGGAATCACAAAAGACCTCAAAGAGCCAAAGCAATCTTGAAAAAAAAAAAAAAAGAAAGAAAAATTGTAGTGGTGTCACAATCACAGACTTCAAGTTATATTACAAAGTGGTAGTAATTAAAATATAGTATCAGTATAAAAATAGAAAAATGCATTAATAGAATACAATAGAAAACCCAGAAATAAACTCACAATTATGTGGTCAATTAATCTCAACAAGGAGGAATGGATATAAAATGGGAAATAGTCTCTTCAATAAATTGTGTTGGGAAAACTAGAGCAACATAAAAAAGAGTGAAACTGGACCACTTTCACTTATGTATTTATTTATTTATTTGACCACTTTCTTATGCTATGCACCAAAACAAAACAAAAACAAAAACAAAAAACCCTCAAACTGGGTTAAAGACCTAAATGTGAGATATGAAATGATGAAAATCCTTGCAGAAAACACAGGCAGTAACCTTTTGAACATTGTAGCAACTTCTTACTAGATATACCTACTGAGGCAAGGAAGCAAAATAAAAAATAAACTATCAGGTCTACATCAAAATACAAAGCTTCTTCACAGCCAAGGAAGCAATCAACAAAACTAAAAGACATCCTACTGAATGGGACAAAATATTTGCAAATGACATGTGATAAAGGGTTTGTATCTAAAATACATAAAAAACTCATATAACTCAATGCCCCCAAACCAAATAATCCAATTAAAAATGGGCAAAAGACTTGAACAGATATTTCTTCAAAGAAGATAACCAGATGACCAACAGATTCATGAAACAAGGTCATCATCACTAATCATCACAGAAGTACAAATCAAAACTATAATGAGATATCACCTCATACCTGTCATAATGGCTAAAATTAAAACACACACACACACACACACACACACACCCACACACACACACACAAGAAATGACAACTGTTGGTGAGGATATGCAGAGAAAAAGTAACCCCATGCACTGTTGGTGGGAATGGAAACTGGTGCAACCACAGTGCAAAGAAGAATAGTTTCCTCAAAGGGATAAAAATAAAACTACCCTATGGCCCAACAATTACATTACTGGATATTTACTCCCCAAAATGCAAAAACACTATTTCAAAAGGATACATGAACCCCTATGTTTATATCAGCATCATTTACGATAGTCAAACCATGGAATCAGCTCAAGTGTCTATTGACTGATGAATGGATAAAGATGTGGTATATATACAATGGAGTATTACTCAGTCATATAAATGAATGAAATCTTGCTACTTGAAACAACATGGATGTAGCTAGAGAGTATAACGCTAATCAAAATAAGTCAGTCAGAGAAAGAGAAGTCCATATGATTTCATATGGTGAATTTAAGAAATAAATGAGCAAGGGAAAAAAGACAAACCAAGAAACAGATTCTCATTTTCTATTTTTTTTCTTGTTTTGTTTCTGTTTTTAAAAGACTATATTAAATATATCTTCAAATAAAATTAAATTTGATGCATAAATTTTAATGTATGTACATATTAATTTAAAGAGTAAGTTCCTTCTATATTTTAAATTGTTTCCAATAGTTTCATGTTAGTCATCTCCTTTCCTTCTATCCCATCCTCTGCTATTAAACTATATGGTCTCTTAATATATATGACATGCCTTTCTTTCTTTTTTTTTTTTTTAACAATCTGTGACATAATAGGAAATGTATATTTGGTCTTTGCCCCCTGTCCATGGCACAGAGGTCCTAAATCCCTTAGAATTTCCTGAGTGAAAATAATGAGAGGGGCATTAATGTTAATTTTGATAAGCCCTGTTTAATGATACTGGAGTTTATGCTAATGAGGGTATTCTTATAGAATGGAGACTGGTTGTCAAATGAACCAACTATGTGATTAGAGGGTTGGAAATTTCAGCTCCAACTCATTATCTCCAGGAAGAGGGGAGGGGCTGGAGATTTACTTAAACACCAGTGGCCAATCATTTAATCAATTGTGCCTATGTAATGCAACCTCTAAAAAATCCTAAATTAAGTGGTTTAGAGAGCTTCTTGGTAGGTGAACTTATGAAAGTGGTTGGAAGGTGGCAGGCCAGGAGAGGACATAGAAGGTCCTTGCCTTTTCCCATACTTTGTTCTATAACTCTTTTCCAAATGGTTGTCCCTAAGTTATATTCTTTCAATAAGTGGCAAGTACTTTCCTGAGTCCTGTGAACTATCCTAACAATTTATCAAACCCAAGAAGGATGGGGGTGAGAACCCCTGATGTATAGACAGTTGGTCAGAAGCACTAGTGGCCTGAACTTCCAAGTGACATCCTAGGTTGGGGACAATCTTGTGGAATTCTAAGCTTCAACCTGTGAAGTCTGTGCTAACCCCAGGTAGTTAATATCAGAAGTATTGTAAGTAGAGAAAAAGTGTTTTTTCTTTTACTATCCTTCATCTGAAAGAATTAACACAGGGGCAACCATAAAAATACTCCCTGCGAATAGTTGAATGAATGCATGAATGAATGTCTGAAACAAACAATATAAACAATAAGGAAAACTAGTATAAACCTAACATGGAAGAAAAATTTAAGCTAAATACATATGGACTATAAAAAAATCAACTCAAAGAATACAATATATGAAGTTAAAAATTATAAGCATTTTCTTTATTTTTCTTTTCTTTCAGTCTTCTTATAGAGAGGACTGTTGATTCCTAGGACCTCGCACAAAAATTTTTAAAAATAATCTAGCATGTAAAATGATACATTATGCTATTAATGTTTAAAATATTTACCTAGGGATGCCTGCGTGACTCAGTCATTAAGGGTCTGACTTTGGCTCAGGTCATGATCCCAGGATCCTGGGATTGAGCCCAGTGTCAGGCTTCCTGCTCAGTGGGAAGCCTGTTTCTCCCTCTCCTACTCCTCCTGCTTGTGTTCCTTCTTTTGCTGTCTCTCTCTGTCAAATAAATAAATAAAATCTTTTAAAAAATAATAAAAATAAAATTTTTACTTAATTTTCCAAAACAATATTAGCTACTTTTTCATATTCTCAATTATTTTAGTATTATTACTTGTTTTTATTATTTTATTTTTTTTCTTTTTCAGATTTTTATTTCAATTCAAGTTAGTTAACATATAGTGTAATATTAGCTTCAGGAGTAGAATTTAGTAATTCATAACTTATATGTAACACCACATACTCAACACAACAAATGCCCTCCTTAATACACATCACCCATTTAGCCAACCCCCCACATCCCATATCTTCAGTTTGTTCTCTATAGGTAAGACTCTCTTATGGAATGCTTCCCTCTCTCCTTTTCCCCCCTTCCCCTTTGTTCATCTGTTTTGTTTCTTAAATTCCACATATGCGTGGCATCTTATGGTACTTTTCTTTGACTGACTTATTTTGTTTAGCATAATACACTCTAGCTCCATCCATGTTGTTGCAGATGGCAAGATTTCATTATTTTTGATGACTAATATTCTATATATACACACACAGCTATGTATACAGTATATATGGATATATATCCATATATACTGTGTATATATACTGATAAAAAAGCTGTATATATACAACTTCTTTATCCATTCATCAGTTGATGGACATTTGGACTCTTTCCATAGTTTGGCTTTGTTGATAATGCTGTTATAAATATATAAACATCAGGGTGCATGTGCCCCTTCAAATCTGTATTTTGTATCCTTTGGGTCAATACTTAGTAATGCAATACCCGGATCATAGGGTAGTTCTATTTTTAAGTTTCTGAGGAACCTTCATACTGTTTTCCAGAGTGACTGCACCAGTTTACATTTCCACCAACAGTGTAAGAGTGTTTCCCAGTTTCCACATCCTCGCCAAAATTGATTGTTCCTTGTGTTGTTAATTTTAGCCATTTTAACAGGTATGAGGTGGTATCTCATCCTGCTTTTGATTTGCATTTCAATGATGATGAGTGATATTGGGCATTTTTTCAAAGTGTCTGTTGGCCTTTGTATGTCTTCTTTGGAATAATGTCTATCCATATCCTGTCCATTTCTTAACAGAATTATTTGTTTTTTGGGGGTGTTGAGTTTGATAAGTTCTTTGCAGATTTTGGATACTAACCCTTTATCAGATATGTCATCTGAAAATACCTTCTCTCATTCTATAGGTTGCTTTTCAGTTTTGTTGATTGTTTCCTTCACTGTGCAGATGATTTTATCTTGATAAATTCCCAATCATTCATTTTTGCTTTTGTTTCTCTTGCCTCTGGCAGTGCATCTAGTAAGAAACAGGTGCAGCCAAGGTCAAAGAGGTTGTTCCCTTTGTTCTCCTCTAGGATTTTCATGGTTCCCTGCCTCTCACATTTAGGTCTTTTATCCATTTTGCATTTATTTTTGTGTATGGTGTAAGAAAGTGGTCCAGTTTCTTTCTTTCTGCATGTTGCTGTCTAGTTTTTCCAGCAACATATGTTGAAGAGGTTTTTTTTTTTTTCTTCCCATTGGATATTCATTCCTGCTTTGTTGAAGATTAGTTGACTGCATAGCTGTGCATTCATTTCTGGGTTTTCTATTCTGTTCCACTGATCTATGTGTCTGTGTTTGTGCCAATACCATACTGCCTTAATGACTACAGCTTTGTAATATAGTTTGATGTCCAGAAGTGTGTTGCCTCCTGCTTTGCTTTTTGTTTTTCAGGATTTCTTTGGCTATTCTGTGTCTTTTGTGGTTCCATACAAACTTTAAGATTGTTGTAGTTCTATGAAAAACACTGGTGGTATTTTGATAAGGATTGCATTAAATGTGTAGATTACTTTGGGTAGTATAGACATTTTAACAATACTTGTCCTTCCAATCAATGAGGATGGAGAGTTTTCCATTTCTTTGTGTCAACTTCAATTTATCTCTTCAGTGTCTTACAGTTTTCAGTGTACAGTTATTTTGTCTCTTTCATTAGGTTTATTCCTAAGTGTCTTATGGTTTTTGATGCAATTGCAATGAATTACATTGATTTCTTTTCTTTTTTTTTGCTGCTTCATTATTGGTGTATAAAAATTCAGTAGATTTCTGTACGTTGATTTTTGTATTCTACATTTTTGTTAAATTCATGTATCAGTCCTAAGAATTTTTGTGTGGAATCTTTTAGGTTTTCTATATGGGGTATCATGCCATCTGCAAATAGGGAATGTTTCACTTCTCGCTTGCCAGTTTGAATGCCTTTTATTTCTTTAGTTGTCTGATTGCTGAGGCTAGGACTTTCAGTACTGTTTTAAATAACAGTGGTGAGACTGGACATCCTTGTCTTGTTCCTGACTGTAGAGGAAAAGTTGTCAGCTCTTCCCCATTGAGAATGATATTAGCTATGGGTCTTTCATAGATGGCTTTCATAATTTTGAGGTATGTTTGTCTATCACTACTTTGTTGAGGGTTTTTATCAAGAATGAATGCCATGTATTGTTAAATGATTTTTTTCTCATCTATTGAGAGGATAATATGGTTTCTATCTTTTCTTATACTCATTTGGTGTATCACACTGATTGATTTGGAAATATTGAACCATTTCTGCAGCCCAGGAATAAATCCCACTTGATCATGGTAAATAATTCTTTTAATGTAGTGTTGGATTCAATTTGCTAGTATCTTGCTGAGAAATTTTGCATCCATACTTATCAGGCATGTTGGCCTATAAATCTACTTTCTGGCGGGTGTTTTTCTAGTTTTAGAATCAAGGTAATGCTGGTCTTATAGAACGAGTTTAGAAGTTTTCTTTCCATTTCTATTTTTTGGAATGATTTGAAAAGAATGGGTATTAATTCTTCTTTAAGTGCTTGGTAGAATTCCTTTGGGAAGCCACATGGTCCTGGACTTTTGTTTGTTTGGGTGTTTTTGATTACTGATTCAGTTCCTTTGTTGTTTATAGGTCTATTCAAATTTTCCATTTCTTCTTGTTTCAGTTTTGGTAGTTTGCATGTTTCTAGGAATTTATCCATTTCCTTCTGATAACCTAATTTATTGGCATATAATTTTTCACAATATTCTCTAATTGTTTGTATTTCTGCAGTGTTGGTTATGATTTCTCCTCTCTCACTTGCGATTTTATTTCAGTCCTTTCTCTTCCTTCTGAGTCTGGTTAGTGTTTTATAATTTTTAAAAATTCTTTCAAAGATTAGCTCATAGTTTCATTGATTTGTTCTACTGTTTTGTTCTTGTTGCCATTGTTTTTTTCTAATCATTTATTTCTGCTCTAATCTGTATTATTTCTTCTGCTGACTTTAGGCTTTACTGGCTGTTCTTGTTCTAGTGCCTTTAGTTGGAAGGTTAGGTTGTATATTTAAGACATTTCTTGCTTCTTGAGGTAAGCCTGTATTGCTATATACATCCCTGTTGGGACTGCCTTTGCTGCATCCCAAAGGTTCTGGACTGTTGTGTTTTCATTTTCATTTGCCTTTATGTATTTTTTTTAAAATTTCTTCTTTAATTTCCTGGTTAACCTATTCATTCCTTAATAGGATGTTCTTTAAACTGCATGTATTCATGGTCTTTCCATAGTTTATCTTTTGGTTGACTTCAAGTTTCATAGTGTTGTGGTGAGAATATATGTATGGTATGGTCTCCATCTTTTTGTACTTGTTGAGGCCTGATTTGTGACCCAATATGTGATCTTCTGGGGAATGTCCCATATGCTCTTGAGAAGAATGTGTATTCTGATGGTTTAGGTTGAAATATTCTGAATATATCTGTGAAGTCTATCTGGTCCAGTGTGTCATTCAAAACTACTATTTCCTTGTTGATTTTCTGCTTAGATAATCCATCCATTGATGTTATTGGGGCATTAAAATCCCCTACTATTATTGCATTATGTTAAGTGATTTCCTTTTTGTTTGTTATTGATTGTTTTATATATATGGGCTTCCCAATGTGTGGATATAAATATTTGCAATTGTTAGATCTATTGTTGCATAGTCCCCTTTATTATGATATAGTGCCCTTCTTCATCTCTTATTATAGTCCTTGGTTTAAAATTTAGTTATTCTGATATAAGTATGTCTACTCTAGTTTTCTTCTGACATTGTTTGCATGATAAATGTGTCTCCATCCCATCACTTTGAATCTGCAGATGTCTTTAGGTCTAAAATGAATCTCTTGTAGGCAGCATATAGATGGGTCTTGTTTTTTTTCTAAATCCATTCTGACACTGTATATGTGTTGATGGGAAAACTTAGTCCATTTATTAAACAGAGTGATTATTGATAGATAGATACAAATTTAGTCCCATTGTATTACCTGTAAAGTCATTGTTTCTGGAGATTTTCTCCATTTTCTCTCTTCTTTTCTAATCTTTGTTGTCTTTGGTCTTTCTTTCCCACTTAAAGAATCCTCTTTAATATTTCTTGGGAGATGTTTTAGTGACCATGAACTCTTAGTTTTGTTTGTCTGGGAAACTCTTTATCCTTCCTTCAATTATGAATAACAACATTATTGGATAAAGTATTCTTGGCACATATTTTTCTTGTATATTCCTATTCATATGTTGAAAATATCTTGCTGTTCTTTTCTGGCCTATTGTGTTTTTGTGGAGAGTTCTGCTGCTAACTTAATTTTTTTTCCTTGTAGGATAAGGATTTCTTTTCCTTTGTTTCTTTCAAGATTGTTTTCTTATCTCTGTATTTTGTCAATTATACTATGATATATCTTGGTGTTGACTTTCTATTTCCTCAGGTTAGGCATGTTTTTAGCTATAAGTTTCTCAAATAAATCTATACCCTAAGACTTCTATGACATGAGTGTTATTATCCTTTTATGGAGTTTCTGATTTCTCTAAGCCTACATTTGTGATCCAATATTTTACAATCCCTCTTCTTTTTGTCTTCATTATTTTCCATAATTTTATCTTCTACTTATTTGTTCCTTTGCTTATTCAATCCTTGTAGTCATTATATCCAGTTAGTTTTGCATCTCAGTTATAATAGTTTTTATTTTGGTCTGACTTGTTTTTAGGACTTTTATGTCTGTTGTAAAGTTCTGTCTGTTGTTATTGTGTTGTTGTTTTTTCTAAGCTTTTCTTAAGCCCAGCTAGTATCCTTATGATTATTGCTTTAAAATCTGGTTCAGGCATATTACTTATATTTATTTTGATTAGCTCCTTGGTCATGACCTCTTCTTGTCCTTTCTTTTGGTATTGATAAGGGATCAGGAGGCTGGCTGAGGACAAAGCAAAAGCTGGCGCCTTGCACCCCCTCTCCACCCACTCCCCTCCGTAATATGTGTAGCATTCCTCAGACACCCCTGACCGCCATAAAACAATAAATAGTTAACTTGCAGGGATCACAATCCTGTAGAACAGGAATCTTCCTTGCTCTACAGATGTCCTAGAGATCTAAACAGGGAGGTTACCTTATCAATAGCACAAATTTCCAGAGGCAAATAACTCTCAGTTCCTGAAGCCCTAATGTCTCTCTCCCCACCATAAACTGGAGGAGGCTGAGGTAGAAGGGAATGTAAATGATAGCAGGATCATAACACCCCACCAAGAATCTTCCAACTATCTTGATGTTAATGCCTGACCTAAAGATGACATTGATCAAGCCATAAGGGCAAGGCCTCCCCCCCCGCCCCCGGTATCTTGTAGGCCCTCCTTAACATGTGAAAACTCTGTTGAAACCTCCCATCCCTTCTCCTCACCTTCCCCCAACTGCAAGGTCTAAAACCTGCCATCCCTCACAACCTGGGGCAGCAGCTCTTCCTGCCCATGGGTCCTGTCCCCGTGCTTTAATAAACCACCATTTTGCACCAAAGATGTCTCAAGAATTCTTTCTTGGTCATTGGCTCCGGACCTCAGCCCACCGAACCTCACCTAGATTCTAGAACTTCATCAGTATGAGTTCCTCTGTCTTGGTATTTTGTCTAGGTCTCTGTCTTTTGTATGCTAAAAAAGCCTGAACATGGTATTATTTTCACTAGATCTGATGTTTTTTGGCACTCTATGATCATTATATGTGGTGTGTATGGAGAGTTTGTGTTGGTCTTCTGGGGGAAGCGACTGCTGCTGTTCTGGCTCTCAATCACACTTATCTTATTAAAAGGGCACCTGAAGAGCACAGGGAGCAGGGCTTGGTCTCAACACTTCAAGCCTCAACTGTGTGTGCCATGCCTCTTGCTGAAGTTTGTCCATACTGATCGAGGGGAAGAGGGGATGGCATTGAGGTGCTCTCTTCCCCAGAGAAAGGAATTTGTACCTGTCACTGTTCATGAAGCCCTTACATAAAAATAATCAATTTCCCCTCTTTTGTCCCAGTCTACTGTCAGATTCCTGCCTTCACCCTGTCTGTGTCAACAACATCTGCCCACCTAGCAGTGGTGACAAAGTGCTCCCATATTTTACTTCAGGCAGACAGCTGGGTTTTAAAACTCCAAATTTTAAGGGACTGTTGAAGTTCTGATAGCTTATGTGGCTGGTACTTTTTGTCCCTGAAAAGCAATTGCATGACCATGCTGGGGCTTGGATTTTAAGATTAAGCATAACAAAACCTGGCATCCAGGGTAGCTGCCTACAGCAGGTGTCTCTTCTCATATGCTAACGAATGGGGCTGCTGCTCAATGGCATCTGCTGGCTCTGCTATCCCCTGAGGGACTGTCTTCCCCAGTGTGACCCAAGGGATCTTTAGAGCATGTTGTCCACTCCTGGGCCTCTGCCCTCCTTCTCCACAGGAGCACCACTGTGCCAGACAGACTCAACCCTGGTGATGGTGTGAAGTTCTAAAACTTTGGTCTTTCAGCTCTGTTTCTTGTAGAAACTTGTGATAATCTATCCCTCTTTTTTTTTTTTTTTCTCAATCAGTGGTTTTGGGGAAGTGCATTTCTTGTGCAATCCCCTGTGTGCTACTTTATTTCTCTTTCTCTTTCTCACCTCTATCTATAATCAGTGCTCCTTCTCCTCCACAGTGCCTGTGATTCTTTTTTTTCCCCAAATCACACCACCATACCTCCTACCTTCCATAATATGACTTTTTTCTCCCTTTAGTTGTGCAATTTGTTTGCTCAGTCCTCAGATTGATTTTCTGGGTAGTCAGAACGATTTAATAATTATATAGCTGTGCTTGAATGATGAGACAAACATAAGGTCCTCCTACTACTCTGCCATCTTAACTCCTCTTCAAGAAACAAGACTCTTAACTATAGAGAATGAAGTAATGGTTACTAGTGGGGAGGTGGGTAGCAGGATGGGTGAAATAAGTGATGGAGATTAAAGAATACACTTGCCATGATGAGCAAATAAAAAAAAATTAAAAATAATACAGAGATGCCCTGTGTATGTTTTGAAAAATATAAACATAAAAATTAATGTCTGTCCTAAGAATACCTCTCTTCCATATATATATATCTGAAACAGTTGAGGAAATTTATTTTCCAAAATTAAAATCTTTTCTCAATTAACTTTCTAAATTAATCCACATTTTTATAAGAAAGGAAAATATTAAATACCACTTTGAACTTTTAAGAAAATCATCTTTGAAACCCAGTTCTACAAAGTAGAATATTACATTCGTATACAATCTTTTCTATGTATAGGCCAAAATTGTCATAATTTATTTATAATCTTAACCAAAAAATTCAACCAAGTTAATATTTTTTAATGATACAATAAGCTGAGGAATCATAGCATCTTGGTATACACAATGTGCTTCACCAAAACGTATTTTAATTGATTGCATACAATAAACCTTTTTCATAAGGTAAGAGATTACTATTTTCTTAATATCCATGTGAAATTGTCTCTGAGGTGATGTAACCAATGGTATGACAGTTGGTTATTTCCATGGCTGTGAAAAAACGAATTCCAACATAATCTTGACAGTCTCTCTATGTGACACAAACAAGTAAAAATTAAAGAAAAGCCAAATTGTCAATTTGCTATCAAAATTCCCAATGACTACATTGAACCCACAAATTCCTTTTATATTCTTTTTAAAATACTGTTTTATTGAAGAGCTTTCATTAATGACAGCAAAGTAAAATAGTTATGTGAAAACCTGTATAATTAATTATTATGAAATCTAAAAATATATATTCCTAACATTTTTAAATATTGGAAAGTGTCTGAGAGCAGACAGAGAAAGAAGGTTTATTCTTCAAAAACTGTAATTGGAGGATGAAGAATTGCAAGTTTGAGGCTTTATTTCCTGAGAATTCTCCCTAACACCATGGCTATAGCAGCAAAAACTCACAGTATATAATAGTAGCAGAATCTAGTTGAAAAGTATATGTAAGGGAAATTCTGGAAGCAAGAAAATTGCAAAATGAGTGAGACATGAAATCTGAGCATAAAATCTCCCCTAATGCTGGTTGACTGTTAAACTATGTATCTGTGGGCGAGACACCAGGCCATCTGGTGTGAAAACAGAGAGGGTACATAGAAGAATTTATATTTGAAAAACAACTGCACTAGGTACACTAGGAAATTTGTGAACTTGCTGCCTTTCTTCTTTTTTTCTTTCTTTCTTGCTTTTTTATAATCTCAATGAGATCCTCACCTGCTCAGGTGGGCAAAAAACTGAGGTGTTACTGGCTTGAGGTATCAGAAAACAGAGCCCAAAGATGGCAGAAGAACCTCATAAGTAAGAGATGTACACAGAAAGTGGGCCCCAATATCTGGGTATAAACCATGTCCAAATCTTTGGCTGACTATTAAGATATGCAGGTGCAGGTGAAATTACCAGGAAACCAGGGTGAAAAAGAGTAGCTGCAAGAAACTGTAAGAAATGAACAAATATATCAGAGGTACACACCATGATAGAGACAGAGTTTACAGTTTGAATCCTTATGAGTTAATAGCCTATGAAAGACATGAAAAACTGTCTTCAGAACACAATATAATCCAGAATCATCATAATATATTATCTTCAATGTCCAATAAAAAATTATAGAAATGCAAAGAAACCAGAAATCATAACTCACATTCAGGAAAAAAATACAATCAATAGTACATACTGCAAAATGGGTCTACATGTTACATATGATTGACAAGTCTTCAAAGGTATTATTATAAGTGTATTCAAGGGGTGCCTGGGTGGCTCAGTGGGTTAAAGGCTATCCAGGATCTATAATGAACTCCTCAAACTCAACACACACGAAACAGGCAAACATATCAAAAAATGGGCAGAAGATATGAACAGACACTTCTCTAATGAAGACATACAAATGGCTATCAGACACATGAAAAAATGTTCATCATCACTAGCCCTCAGGGAGATTCAAATTAAAACCACATTGAGATATCACCTTACACCAGTTAGAATGGCCAAAATTAACAAAACAGGAAACAACATGTGTTGGAGAGGATGTGGAGAAAGGGGAACCCTCTTACACTGTTGGTGAGAATGCAAGTTGGTGCAGCCTCTTTGGGAACAGTGTGGATATTCCTCAAGAAATTAAAAATAGAACTTCCTTATGACCCTTCCAGTGCACTCCTGGGTATTTACCCCAAAGATACAGATGTCGTGAAAAGAAGGGCCATCTGTACCCCAATGTTTATAGCAGCAATGGCCATGGTCGCCAAGCCTCTGCCTTCAGCTCAGGTCATGATCCCAGGGTCCTGGGATCTTGGGCTCTCTGCTCAGCAGGGAGCCTGCTTCCCTTCCTCTCTCTTTGCCTGCTTCTCTGCCTGGTTGTGATCTGTCTGTCAAATAAATAAATTAAATCTTAAAAAAAAGTGTATTTAAGGAAATAAAAGAGAAATGGAATTAATTAATGAACAGAATAAGAATCCCAACAGAGAAATAAAGCTATATAAAAAATGGAAATTAAATACTCGAAAGTATAGTAATGGAATTGAAAATTCACTAGATGCAATCCATAACAGGTAGGAGATGGCAAAAAGCAAATACTGTTAATTTGAACATAAATAAATTAAAATTATATAATCCAAAGGAGAGAGAAAAAAATTAAAGAAAAATAAAGACACTTACAGAATTATTGTACAAAATGAAGAAGTGGGGAGAGAGGAATGGGAAGACAAAACTATTAGGAGAAATAATTGCCAAAACCTTCCTAAATTTGGTGAAAAAAAAAATTTACTTTCATTTCCAAGATGTTCAATGAAAGAGAGTAAGTAAATACACACACACACACACACACACACACACAGAATTTTACCCAGGCACATTCAACACTCAAACTATTGAACTAAAATAAAACTAATGAAATATTTCATTGCAAGATTAATATATTTTACCTGTGGTAATATAATAATCATTCAGAGGAGACTGTGATAGTGTAGGATGTATGATATAATCCCCAGAGCAACTGCTAAAAGAAGTAGTGCAAAAAATATATCTTACAAGACAATAGAGGAATTAAAATAAGGTAAAAATAGTAACACAAAGGAATGCAGGAAAGGAGAAAGAAAAATCAAGTATAACTAATTGAAAACCAATAGTAAAATGGCAGACTTAAGTGCAACCATGTCAATAATTACTTTAAATCTAAATACACTAAATATTTCTATTAAAAAGCAGAAATTTGAGACTGGATACAAGAAAGAGCTTTAGAAGAAACACGCATTAAATGTCAAGATACAAATTGGTTGGGGACACCTGGATGGTTCAGTCGGTTAAACACCTGTCTTTGGCTCAGCTTATGATCTCAGGTTCCTGGGATCAAGCTCTATGTCATGCTCACTGAGCTCCATGTCATGCTCCCTGTTCAGTGGGGAATCTAATTCTCCCTTTCCTTCTCCCTCTGTCCTTCTCCCTCCAACCCCACTCGTGTTCTCTCTCTCTCTCTTAAATAAGTGAAGAAAATCTTTCAAAAAATAAAAGAATTAAAATCAATCCATCACAAGCTCATCTATAATTTAAAAGAGGAATAAACACTTCCTAACTCTCTTTATGATGCCAGTATTCCTGATATCAAAACCAGACCAAGCTATCACAAGAAAACTGTAGACCAATAACCTTTATGAATATAGACACAAAATTCCTCAAAAAAAATATACTAGTAAACAGTATCCAGACCTTTCTTCAAAAAAGATACACAAATGGTCAATATAATCTATATCATTAGTCATTAGGGAAATGCAAATTAAAACTCCAATGTGCTAATACCACGTCACACCCATCAGGATAACTACAATAAAAAAGACAGACAATAAGAAATGTGTCGAGGATGAGGAGAAATTTGAACACTTGAACATTGGTGGTGGGATTTTATTTACTTATTTTAAATTAAATTTAATTTCTTTTCAGTGTTCCAGAATTCATGGTGGTGGGATTTTTAAATGACTCAGCTGCTTTGGAAAATATGTTGGCTCTTTCTCACAAAAGTAAATGTAGATTTACCATATGACCCAGCAATTCCACTTGGGTATATACTAAAGAGAATTGAAAACGTATGTTTCCATGAAAACTGTACAGGACTGTTCATAGCAACATTACTCATAATAGTTAAAAAAAAAAAAAAAAAACCAACAGTAAAAAATAGTAAAAAATTACTCATAAAAAAGTTAAAAAATAGTAAAAAAGAGTCTTTAATGTCCATTAACTGATAAATAGATAAAGGAAATGGGATATACTCATACAATGGAATATTTTCTAGCATAAAAGTGAATGAAAAACTTATTCAGACTACAATATGGATAAATCTTGAAAACGTTATGCTAACTGAAGGAAGTCACACAAAATGCCACTTATCATGTGATTGCATTTATATGAAATATCCAGAATAGGAACATGTCATTCTTTTTTATTCCTGGTAGACTGTGAGACTGAACTTCTGAAGCTGATGATGGTCATTTTTGATGGTCAAAGTACATCTGAGTAACTGGAAGAAACTGAGTCTTGATAATATTTTCAAAAATTCTGATTCCACTTCTTCTTAAAGTAAGATATGGCTTGCAAGATATTCTATATTCTAGTCACATGAGCCAACCAATTCCCTTCCTTAAATTTATTTTTAAATGTATTGCTGTCATTTGCAAAAGTTAATACAAAAGTAAAATCAATTCATCCAGTTTTGACTTTTTTCAAAGTTGTAAATTGTCACATTTTGCAGGGATGACCTAAATCACCCTGACAAAATAATTTTCTCTCCCATTACCAGGGAAATATGATGAAGATGAGGAGTTTATAAGCTTAGAAGAAAAAAAAAAAAACAACAACAAAAACAGATATAAACCCTTATGAATATTTAAAAATTCATAAAAATAAAATTGGAAGAATACTAAAGAGTACATCAATGGTATTTCTTACTGTGTAGTAAAGAATTTGTCCTTGTCCTAAGAGAGGTCTAGCATTAGTCCTTGGATCCTAGAAGGTAACCTCTAAACCCTTGGAATTTCCTGAGTGATAGGAATGTCTTTGGTATTAATGGTGGATCCCTCGGGCCCACCTGATAGTTTATGTTAATGAAATGACTTACTGTGAGCTTCTCAGACCATGTGATAAGAGTCCGATCTGTGGACAGGAGGAGGTTGCTGGAAATTGAGCTCAACCACATAAGCAATCAATCAATCAATCAAGCCTATGTAATGTAACTTCAATAAAATCTCTGGACACAAAGCTTATGTGAGCTTCCCTGGCTGGCAGTACTCCATGTGTATTGTTATACACGGATAATGACAGGGTAATACATTTTGAAGACAATGGAAGTTTTGCATCTGGAATCCTCCCACACCCTGCCTTATGAGTCCCTTCCTGGATCTGTGCCCCTTTTTCATAATAAGCCATAATTGTGAGTATAATAGCTTTCAGGGAGTTCTTTAAGTCTTTGCAGTGAATTATCAAACTTGGGGAGGGTTTTTGGGAATTCCCAATAACTTGCAGTTGTCAAAAGTAAAAGGAGTCTTGGGGACTGTGCCATTCAAGTTTGTAGTTAGACTGTGGCTCCCTTGCAGTTGGTTTCAGAAGTCTTGGGCAGATTATGCAGTTTGAAAGACTGTGTCCTCAATTTTCAGAGTTTGGCTAACCCTAGTATACATAATAATAAATGACTTTATATAGTTAACTTATATCTATCATTACTTACTTTCTGGACATGTAAACAATTACCTTCCTCAGAAGTATATTTACCATGAAACTAATGAAGCTTATGCTTCAGGGATCCTCATATTTAGGAAAAACTTGCAAATCTTGGAAGGGGCAATAGCAATGTGTTTGTTCACGTGGTTATACTTTTTTAAGTTTTGCAAAAGCAGACTATTTATTTGCATTTGATTCAGACTGCCGTGCGTTTTGTATCTAATTTTGTATTTATAATTTTTTTTTTCCCCTAAAACAGGGACTTCCAAACCTCAGGCCAGTAAAATTCGGTTGTACCCCTGGCCTTTCTTCAAAGTTAAATGTTTAACTTTCTTCAAAGTTGAATGTCTTCAAATGTTCCTTCAAATATTTTGCTTTGTTGTAGATAATATCCCTACTGACAATTTGATGTGTGTGAGTGTAGATATTTCCCTCCAACTAAATGTTATGTGTTTTTCTGATTTTAAGATTCTTTTAAAAAATCAATGTAGTTACCTCCTTGTTTCCAGCTGCCTTTATGATCCTAGAGAAAGTTTTCATATATCTTAGTTCCTTCCTTGCTAACTAATGCAGTTCCACGACCAGGGTTCAAGTTTTCTTTCTTATGGCTACACTGTAAAACCCTTATTCTTCCTTAAACAACATTTGCCACTTTTTTTTCTCTTACCAGTTCCATGTTCCCTTCTTTAAAATTATCTTCACAGGACTGATTAACATAAACCAAATCCTTGTGGCCCTAGAAGTTATGCTAAGGTAAATTCTTGTATAGTAGAATTTTACTTAAGGAAATTTTGTGATTGGTGAGGGATTATATTACATATAGAACACTTCCAGTATTTCTTTTGGACAGCCTAATATCATCTCATTTTATTATTTTCAAATCAAGGGTAATTATTTTGTTTTTATGCATCTACAAGACTATTCACATAAATATGCTTATGAATTGGAGAAAAATCTTCTATCAGGTTATAGGTCCTAATTTACAGTTGAAAATAAGGTCATCTTAACAACTTTTTCGTAGGTAAATAATGTTTTACATAAATGATTTTTTTTCCCAAAAGTTACACACACACACAAACACACACTCAAATTATCATTTAATAGGCATGGTGTTCAGAAGAAAACAAAGTGTATTTACAAGGATCTTATATATTTAGCTCTTAATATATGCCCAAACTATGTTATTTGTTATAACCAAAGTATATTTCTTTGGAAACTATGGCTTAATTCTTTGAGAAGAAATAAAAATTTCTAAAATACATAGCATAGTTATATGTATTCTTAAACAAATGTTATTGAACATAATTTAACTTTCAGGTTAATTAGGCTTATCAAATTGAATACCAGTGTTTGTACTACTCTGTGTATGATATCACATTGCTTTCAGATTCAGTTATTGTATATGAGCTTCTTTGGCTCAATGATAATGCTGTGGCTTCTGAGTCTCTCTCTTTGGTTTCTTAGTCTCTCTTTCTCCCTTCCTCTTTCCCTCCCTTTCTTCCAGGGCTTAGTTCTAACAATACCACCTCCCCATGCACTTCTGATTTATTACTAGTAAATTTTATGGCCCAATAAATCAGGATTTTTTCAAATTCTCTACAAAATAAAAGCAAACAGCTTTAAGACCCTGAGGGTGAGCCCTCTGATAGAAGCAATGTACATTTTTGCAAGAACTTTATTACATGTAATTGGGCTTCATAGAAAGATCTTTTGGGGATGCCTGGGGGGCTCAGTTGGTTAAGCATCTGCCTTTGGCTCAGATCATGATCCCAGGGTTCTGGGATCAAGCCCTGCATTGGGCCCTTTACTCAGTAGGGATCCTGGTTGTATCTCTGCATGCTGCTTGCCCTGCTTATGCTCTCACGCTGTCTGACAAATAAAAAATATTTAAAAAGGATCTTTTTGTGTTTTACTGATTTTTATCTATATCTCAGATTCTTAGAGCTGCCAAAAAATAATTATTTACATAACAGATATAATCCTGGATTTAAAAATATTCTGTGTAAGTAGATTATATGCCAATGCAGTCATACGTATTCCTCTTATTTACAGAGAAAGAATAAGCTTATAAATTATCTCACATAAACTTTGAAGACTGGATTAATGTAACTGAACTCAAATGTTAAATCTTTATAAAAGAGATACGAGTAGTCATGTGCGGACACAGCAAGAGGTTCACTATGAAGGCTGAAGAGTTTGGGAATAGCCAAAATTCTTTTTTTTTTTTAAGATTTTGTTTATTTATTTGATAGAGATCATAAGTAGGCAGAGAGGCAGACAGAGAGAGAGGGGGAAGCAGGCTCCCTGCTGCGCAGAGAGCCTGATGCGGGGCTTGATTCCAGGACTCTGTGGGCTTGATCTCAGGACCTTGGGATCATGACCTGAGCCTAAGGCAGAGGCTTTAACCCACTGAGCCACCTAGGTACCCCTGGAAGAGAAAAAATTCTAACCCAGGTAAACTAGGTACAATCTCATAAAGGTGGAATTAAGTAAATGAACACTAATATTACTATATTTTGAAGTTTACAGGAGTAATTCTTAATCTTTTTCCTCCTTAGGATTTCTAAAAGATTTGCCATACTCTAATGAATAACAGTGGTTTTGCTAGATATTCTATTGGGGAAAAGAGATCTTTCACATATTGGAATACTTTTTATGGCAAATTTCCTACAAGGGATGAAAAATAATTTTTTCTTTATCTTTATGTTCTTCCTTGAAACCCTTGTAATAGAAGAAAAATTAATAGGAGAAAAGCAAACAGAAGATTAATATCATGTATACTTCCTATACAAATGGGAGAGACCCAGGAAAACTAAATAACTCCCCCAAATGGCCCAAACCACCACCCTAGATACCACTTCCAGATAGAGACAAAAGATACTCAGAACTGGGGGATTCATTTATGGGATGATATCACAAAAAACACTGTAGACAAGTGTATGGTTGTTATGTAGATTTAAGTGGCTAACTTCTCCATTCATGAGTTTCTAGAGAATTAATCAACTAAATAATCTAGTACAGAAAGGGAGAAACCCTAAGTCAAGATTTCTCTTGTAAACATAGATTTCCCTAACAAAGGCCAACCTTTATTCTGTTTCCAGAAGTTCTCCTGTGTCTGCAACCTCTCAAAAATAATCAACCCAAAATAATACTTATGCCCCAAAAGCATATTTTGGGATGGCATATTGTGCTCCCTTTACACCCAAATAAAACTGGTTTAAATAATGATGCCTATGTGCCTGAAAATTCCAGTGTAGCTTTAAGTCTTGATCTTGCAGCTCTATCAAGTCCCAAACAACCCTATGTCTTTTGACATCTCTGCTGTCTCCTTTGGTGTAGTTTGCCATCATAAGACTTGCTTTCTATATAGTCTCAGAATGGCTGTCAACAGCACCCAGACATACCTGCCTTCTTTGTCATATTCAGCAGAAAATAACAGTGAGTATCTTTGTCCCAGTATTCCCAGAAAAACTCCTGAGATTCATTCTAATTATATTGGCTTCACTTACATTCCCACTGTTGAACCGATCTGTGTGGCTAGGGAGGAAGAATGAACTTATTGTTCTCATGTTTAGCTTTTCTTTCTAAATGTATCAAACTCAAATGCCTGTATAGGCTAGGAAAGGGATATAAATGAAAAAAAGGTCCCAATAAAGATTCTAATATATTGAAGAGTCCATGTCTCATACAAAGGGCTCAGATCCTAATCAGATTCAGGCAATATATGCCATGTTAGGAGGAAGCAGTATTTGTATGTATTTTGATTTGTCCAGAATTTTATGTAAAGTTCAATAATTTGTTCACACTGATGTTTAATTCCAAATTTTATATATACTCTACCACAGGCCTATAAAAAGCACAGGTGGACTGAAGATTCAGAATTTGAATTTCTGCCCCAAAGAACAAAATACAAAGACTAATGGTACAAGGATTCTGGTCCAATGGATGTGTGTCTTTCTCATTGTTCATTATCAATTGGCATTTTTTGTTTTGTATTTTAGTCTTTGTAAGCTTGCTTAATGCTAATGCTTCCCTGAGGGACAAATCCTATCTTAATGCACTCACTAAATTAAATTTCTAAACCTACAAGGGTAAGAATTAAACCCAGAAAGTAACAAAATCACTAAAGTCATTGTTATCATTCCAGGATCATGAAAGCCAGCTGAGTAGCTCTCTCAGGATCACTGAGTTACTTATACCTTTCCATTTGGTTTATTGGTTTATAATGTCTTTCCTTAACAACAACAACAAACAAACTATACTATGAAAGATTCTCAAGAAATCTACTTTTTACAATGTATTTTTTTGACATACAGATATTCCTCAATTTATGATGTGGTTATGTCTGAGAAAACCATCCTAAATTGAAAATATTGTAAGTAGAAAATGCATTTAACTAACCTAACTTACCAAACACCATAGCTTAGCCTAGTCTACCTTAAACATGCTCAGAACACTTACATAGCCTACAGTTGGACAAAATCATGTAACACAGATCCTACTTTATAAATAAAATGTTGACTATCTCATATATTTTATTGAATATTATACTGAATGTGAAAAACAGAATGGTTGTATGGGTACAGAATGGTTGTAAGTGTATTGGTTATATACCCTCATGATCATGTGGCTGATTGGGAACTGTGGTTCTCAGCAACTGCCCAACATCAGAAGAGAGTATTTTAATTACATATCACTGGTCTGGGAAAAGAGCCAAAATTCAAAACTCAAAATACAACTTCTACTGTAAAGTTGAAAATTTATAATTCAAACTATTGTAAGTTAGGGATTATCTGTAGTATGTGTAGGGGAGGAAAAATAATTTTTTCTCTGCATTTCTAGGTTCTTGATTGAGATATCCTCCCCCCATATAATAAAAAAATTAAAAGGAGAAACAGAGCCAATATAAATTATGTCTGCACATAAGTAGGTATGGCACATCCACTAAGATATAAGACTCAAAAGGCAGCCATGGGATTGAAGCTTATATACCTTCTTGGGGAAAAGAAAGAGAAGGGGTCTCGAACTTCAAAGAGAGAAAGGCAATTGACAGGAATGTGAGAAAATAAAATGTATGCTAAACAAAATTTGTTCCTGTTATGCAGATAAGTCTTTCAGGTAAAAAGTGACTTTTAATAATCTCTGTCTTTCTCCTACAGTTCCCTTTTCTACTGTAAATATCCCTTACAAAAGGGACCCTGTTTTCAGAGCTTCTCTCATGTCTTCAGTTTCTCAGGATAATCAACACAAAATAATCCTTATGCCAAAGAGGCATATTTTGGTTGGCGTATTCTACTATCCTTATGTAATTTGATTCACAGCAGTTACTTACTTCTGAAAAAGATACCAATTACAAAAAATAAGGCATTTTTCTATATTTAATTAATTTTCATTTTTTTAAAGATTTTATTTGTTTATTTTACAGAGAGATCACAAGTTGGCAGAGAAGCAGGCGGGGGGGGGGGGGTTGCAGGGAAGCAGGCTCCCTGCTGAGCAGAGAGCCCACTGCAATGCAGGGCTTAATCCCAGGGACCCTGAGATCATGACCTAAGCCTAAGGCAGAGGCTTAACCCACTGAGCCACACAGATGCCCCTTTAATTCATTTTCTTATGTAAAATACGGAAATGTATTATTTGGAAATATTTTGGTTATAAGTATCAGAAACCCAATACAAACTAACCTAAGCAAAAGAGAGAGAGAGAGAGATAATTTATTAGTTATGTACCTGTAAATTCAAAGAAGGATTTCAATGAACTCAAGGAACAACTATACCTAGTTTTGACTCTGTCTTTTCATACATTACTTCTGCTTGCTTTCATTCTCATACAGCTCCCTTCCATAGACATGGCAGGATGACCATCAGCCACCCTAGACCTGTATGCAGAGATTTCAACTGAAGCACCTTAGCTAGCCTGATTTGAATCATGTGTTCATCTTTGAACCAGCTACTGGGACCAGAGAAATGGTATTCTGATTGGACAGACTTGGGACATAAACAACTCCTTTGTCACAAGACCACCCCATGCTCAGGGCAAGATTAGTCATATGGACTATGTCTCCCCATAGGAAAGAAGGATTCTACTCTTAAGTAAAGGAGGCAAAAGGTGCTGGACAAACAAAAGCAACAGAGGTTCACTATAGCAATTCTTATCCTTAGAAATTAATCCTTTATCCAATTCTGATAGAAACACTATTTGCCTGACAGGAGGATGTTCAAATATATTCTATATTAAGCCTGAATTAAAAGTCAATGAAAAAGAATCTTCTATGGGATTGTGAAATTCCTTGGAAAGTATATTGTTACCTTATTATATAAAACATATAGATGGAAGAGACCCAGCAATGATTCAGGCTGTTCATCAAGTGGTGTATTTTAGTCTCTTACTCTGCATTTCTACTTCTCAGTCAGTCTAGCTTGAGTTTTAAGTTATGCTACTTAGGCCACATTTTCAAACTTAGTAATTTTCTCAGTCAGGAATTTTTGGCTGATTAAACAACATTCTAAGCTCATGGAGGTCCATAGTAAAAGTGAGCTATCCGGAAACCATAAAAGGACCAGGAAGGAAAGTACAGGTGGTATATGTGGATCCTTAGTTAAATCTGAATAAAGTTACAAATTGCCATCCTGCTACGACAGACCCTTAGAAAGTGGGCTATGTAAATCTCTCACAGGTTAATGTTTCTGAATTATCAGGGGGCCAAAGAGGGTACTATTATGGCAGTATCCAGGTATTTTCAGTTATCTTTGATCAGTGTGGGATTTGGAGGCTGCAGTTTAGGGTCATTAATGTGGTGAAGGTGAGCAGAATATGTCACCTCAAAATGCCTTTTTGGCATGAGTATTATTTTGGGCTGATTACTTTTGAGAGAGTGCAGACACAGGAGAATCTCTGAAAATAGAATAGGAGTTTCCTTTTTGTTAGGGAAATTTACATTTATAAGGGAAATCTCCATTTGTAAGAGTGTCTCCCTTTCTCTATCATGAAAAGAGAGATGACTATAAATCACAAAATAATTTTATCAGTGTAAAAGGCACAGACTTAATTTTGCATAACAACCTTACCCTTTTCTACTGTGTGTTTCCTGGTAACCTCTCATAACTGGCCTCCTCCTATACAAACATTTTTTTTTTTTTTTTTTTTTTTTGGTCTTTAGCTGGAGATGATATTTAAGGTGGTGGCTTGGCCCATCTGGGGAATTAGTTTTTCTGGGTGTCTCCCATTTTGATAGGAGGTATACATGTTATCAGATTTATCTGTTTTTCTTCTGTTAATTTGTCTTTTATTATGGGGTTTCTGCCAAGAAATTAAAAGGGGAGGGGAAAATTATTTTTCTTCCTTTATAAGGTGACTAATGTGGTAAGCTGAAGTTTACTGATGGTGTTCCTCTTCCTTTAAAGAGCTTAGCACTCAGGTTCCTCAGTGTCTAAAATTCTAACTGTGTAATTCTTGCATTTGATTTAAGCATTTTTCTTTCTGCACAGTGCTCTTTTTTTAAAAGATCATTTATTTATTTATTTGACAAAGAGAGAGAGCGCAAAAGCAGGGGGAGCAGAAGAGAGAGAAGCAGACTCCCTGCTGAGCAGGACCCTGGGATCATGACCTAATCCAATGGCAGATGCATAACTGACTGAGCCACACAGGTGCCCCAGCACAATGTTCTTTTAAAGTGATCACCAACCCTGCTCTCAGAATTAACATATCAAGACATTCTATATATGATGTTGCTTATTTGATCCTTTTGCCCCCTTATGGGGAGGATTTCCTTAAATTTTATGAGATGTGTGGGAATCTGGAGCTGGGGGTAGAACAAAAGATTGCTGAAGGAGAGTTTATTGATCAATAGTACAAAGCTCCCAAAGAAGGGGGCCCAAGAGTGTTGCCACTGGAGTTTCTAAGTCTAGGGTTTTTATGGGCTTGGTCAGCTGTTTTAATATGATGAATACTTCATGCACCTGTCACCCAATCAGATTTTTGTCCATATGCCCATCTACCTATCAGGTAGTTGTTCATGTGGTAAAGGGTGGAGGGCTCCTTCCAGGGTGGTATAAAATCCTTCTAAGTGTGGTTTCCTCTTAGGATGGGTCCCCTTGTCCCTGTCTGCCTTTCTTCTGACTATCATTCATTATTACTACTGTCAGTTTTGCCAGAGTATGGCCCTATTGCCAATCAGTTTCTCAGCCTCTCAGCTTCAATGAAGATTCTTCTATAATACCCCTAAGGTATTGAGGCCATGGTCTTTGTCTTGGGGAAGTGGGAGTCTAGGCTCTAATTTTGGAAAGGATGTAGAAGTCATGACAGGCACACTGGCCTGGGTAACTCCCAGGAGGTGAAAGTGAGGAAAAATATTTTCTCTACCCTTCTATGTTCTTGGCTGAGACCCCATCTGTAATAAACACAGATTAATAAGAGAAAAGGGACAGATGTTTGGTAAAATGTATACCTCCTGTATACATGGGGAGAGACCTAGGAACAGCAAGTAAAATTTTCCCAAATGGACCAAACTACCACTTTAAATATCATCTTTATCTAAAGAGGAGAAAAAAAAATGTCAGGGTGGGTGGAGAGGCAGTTATGGGAGGTTACCAGGAAAAGCTCAGTATATGAGGGTAAGGTTTGTTTTGCAGATTTAAGCTGTGCTGAAGGAGCAGGAGGCTTGCTGAGGACAAAGCAAAGGCTGGCGCCTTGCACCCCCCCTTCACCCGCTCCCCTCCGTATGTGTAGCATTCCTCAGGCAGCCCCACCCGAAACTTGTTTGTATCTGTCTATAAAAATCCTGCACCGACCCAGCTCTGGACCTCTCGGTGTTATCGGCAACGAGCGCCGCAGAGGTCCAGGTTCGAACCTGCAATAAACGACCCTTGCTGATTGGCTTTGACTCACGTCTCTGGTGGTCTTTTAAGGTGAGGGTAATATTCAATTGGCATTTCAGTGCCTTTTCCTTTGGTAAGATTCTCCCACAATTTATGGTCATCCTATCCTTATCTTCCAGAGAGAGAGAGAGAGAGAGAGAGAGAGACAGACACCCTTACAAATGGAGATTTCCCTTATAAATGCAAATTTCCCTAACAAAAGGGCACTTCTACCCTGTTTTCAGAGTTTCTTCTGTGTCTGCAGATTCAAAAGTAATCAGCTCAAAATAATGCTTATGTTAAAGAGGTACGTTTTCAGGTGATGTATTCTGTACCGCTTCAGAAGAGTGTGTGTGAACAAAGACAAACATTAATGATGTTTGTGATGCTCAGTGATTCTCAGGCCTCTTTTGGGAAGGAGAAGATCACAATACATCCCTTAGGGCAAAAGGTGCATACAATATACAGAACAGAAATTCTTAGGTTGAGTTATAGGGAATGAGAATTTGGTCAATTACATTCTCTTAAATACTATCCCTTCTTGTTCTTACTTAACAAATTCCTCCTCCTCTTTTTAGTATATGATTCAAACATTTATAAACTGTTATCACATCCCTGCTTAGTAAGGCCACATTTTAAATCCCTTTTACCTTGTCTTATAAACCTGTCCCTTTCTTCCTTGAATTTTAGTTCTTTCATTGCTGGATGCCTTTCTTTCTCTTTCCTTTTCTTTTCTTTCTTCCTACTTCCCTCCCATCCCCTTTCTTTCTCTCCCCCTCTTTCTTTATTCTTTCCTTTTTCTTTTTATTTTTTTCTTATTCTGATATTAAAATGCTCTAATTATGGGGTGCATGGGTGGCTCAGTTGTTGGGTGTCTGGTTCTTGGTTTCAGCTTGGGTCACCATCTCAGGGTCTTGAGTTTGAACCCTGAGTCAAGCTCTATTTGATAAGGGAACAGAAGTCTGGCTGAAGACAAAGCAAAAGGTGACACTTTACAATCTTTCCCACCCCCATTCCTGGGTAGGACATATGTGACATTCTTTAGGTCTCTCCCAGCTATCTTAATGTTAATAGCTTGCTAAAAAGGGAAAAATGACCTTGACAATGGCAAGGCCAGCTTCCTGCTCCTTCAGTATTTGGTATCTTATAGGTCCTCTTTAGCATATGAAAGTTCTACTGAAACCTCCCTTTTCCTTTGAAAGACCCGCGGATCCCCTTACCCAAGAATCCAACACTGCCACTGGATGCAATCAGCAAGAGGTTCTTTATTGTTACGCAGGCGCCTGCGGGTGGTCAGCGTGCGCCTGCGGGTGGTCAGCAGCTCCTGCTAGCTGAGCACCCCTGGCTGGGGTGGTGCAGGATTTTTATAGACAGGTGCAAACAAGTTTTGGGTGGGGCGCAACTGATTGGTTGACAGTTTGAACTTTTGAAAAAGGCATATGTGGAGTTTGCTGATTGGCTTTGGGGACCCGCTCGCGCGGAAGAGAGAGGCGGGAAGGGGGAACATGATTGGTTCTGAGGGCCCGCGCGTGGGAGGAGAGAGGCAGGGAGGGGGAACAAGAAGGGGGAAGGTAGGAATGCCATCATGGCGTCTTCTATTATTTCTATAAGCGAAACAGTTACAGAAGGGCAAAAGAGCAATTAGTCACGCAATTAATAACCTAATCTACGCCTAAAAGCCAGCGGTTCACAGAAAAGCAAACAAGCGGTTAGTTATCCTATCTATCTTCCAGGGGAGGGGACTTTTCAGGGCAGGGGTCTTTCATTCCCCCCTTTTTCTTTATCATGGATAGAATCTTATATCCATTCGTCTTGTTCCTGCTCTAAGTGGGGTGCAAGGCGCCAGCTTTTGCTTTCTCCTCAGCCAGCCTCCTGCTCCTTCATTTCCCCCTGAACAATCTTGACCCTGAAATCTTTAAGGGGGTTGAAGGTGGAAGGTCTCATCTTCTATAACTTCTTCATGCTGAATAGGGGCGTAGAGCTGTCCCTACCTGCAGGGTCAATATTGATCAGGGTAGGAACATAAGGGAGTTACAAAGGTGGAGGCAGCTGAATCCAGCGCTGACAGTGAAGAGGCGTCCTTGCGCGCGACAAGGATCGTCTGTCGTGGAGAAGTCATTGTAGCAATGGAGTCTCGGCACCAAGTAGAGAAACATGGAACAAAGCAACATATTAAGATTAATAAGGCGATAAGAATGAAAAGCCCGAAAAAGAGATTCGGCCATAGTCCTCCTTCAAATTAGGAACTTAACCATTTACTGAGAGAGAAGGATCTTGTAGGGCCTTAATCTGGGTGTTCATATCCTTTATTATTCCTGTGACATTTTTGTGATAGTCTGGGATGTATACGCAACATTCTGTCTTGATAATTCCACATGTGCCACCCTGGGCTGCTGTAAGGACATCTAAAGCCATCCTATTTTGTAGGACTTCCCTGCGTGTCTGTGACACTTCGGTATTAAGTAGGGAGATGCCATTTAGTGAATCATTGAGTGCCTTTGTAGTATATTTATTAAGGGCTTCTACATGCCACATGACATTCTCTAGTCCCGCAGATGGAACAAAGATGGATGCTAAGTGATCATACCATTTAAAAACAGATTGTGTCCATCTTTGTTTCAAGTTGGGGAGATTAGCTGGAGTTGTAATGGTTTTAGTAATGCGCCCATAGATCCAGGCAAATCCTAAAGTACAGCGACCTATCCACCCTGGAGGAAGCCAGGGCCACAGGTTGGTTCCACATCTCCAGTGGGTTCCGTTTGGAGCTGGCCATCTGATGCCAGGTCACCTTGCCCAATCAGTAGCAAACTGGTCAGTAGCCTGGAGTACTATTACTTGGGAACACATTTCTAGTGAGCCATCCTAGACATCATGTGTTATTTGCCCAAGTACCACTCGTATGATTCCTGTTCCCAGCATAAAACTGCCTTCTGACTGAGCTGTCCAATCATGGGTGTAAGTCACAGATGTGTATCCCAGATTTGATATATGCCATCCTTAGTATAGCGATGAGGAGGGTTTTGGAACTTCGGCCCATATTGGATTGGGGAGTGATGGCTTGATAGCAATCCCCTTTCCTTCCAAATAGCTCCATGGGCATGTAGTACCAGGAAAGCATATTTGGAGTCAGTATAAATGTTAATTCTTAGACTTTGGCAATTGCAAAGTGCTAGTGAGCACTATGCCACACCTAGCTTTTCTTATTCTTTCTATGAAAACTATTGACATCAGAAAATCAACTGTCATTCGTATTTTTAACAGGGGCATCTTAAATCTGGACAAATAGAGTAAGCAAGATCAATAACTTTTGAACATTTTTGCTCTATAGAGAAAGAAGTACAGTGGTCAGGTTCAGGCATACAGGTAACTAGGTTTAAAGTTTGACAAGTTTTAAGTATTATTTCTGGCATATCTGTTAGTGTAGCCCAGTATTTAATAAGTCGGCCTCCATCATCCATTGGTGGCCTTTGGCTTCTAAGACAAATCTGGACCTGATGTGAAGTCATTACAGTCAGGGACTGTTTTATAGTGAGCTTTGAGGCTCTTTTTATGAGGAGGGCTGTTCTATGCTTAGCTAAAACATCTGTTTGCAATTGCACCTCAACAGAGGTGGCCTCTAGGATAAATATGACTAAGGGATGAAACCAATAAGACGACCTTTGAGTGGTCCAGCCTTAACAATATCCTGATTACAGAGGATCATTGTCAAGTGGGAGAAAACTTGTCAAAAGATAAGGGGAGTCCCTCATGGATCATCCAATCCACTCATAAAGAAAGTAGGGTCATCCATTATCTCCACAAGTCCATAGTTAATCCTATGGAGGGCGGTATGCTGGCTTTTAGACAATTTCATTATTCCAGTTATTTCATCATGTGCCGTGGGGTCTGCTAATATCCCCACAAAACAGTAAGATTGACTAAAGAAGCGATTGTACAACTTCTCTGAAGTTTATCTCAAATTGTTTAGCTTAGGTAAACATTTAAAGACAATCAAATCTAGAATTTAACATTCATAAAGGTGTGTTACTAAAACAATTTTTCTCTCTAAAATAACCCTCATTTCCAGAGATAGCCAAATCAGGACTAATTCACTTGTGAAACAAGTCCAGTTTTAACAAACTTGGCCTAATTATTTACATAAGCTCAGCAAGAACAGTGACTGTGATCAATAGATCTTTTAGAATCTGCTTTGCTGGAACTTTGTATAAGGAATCTCTAGGTTGAACTTTTAGTAGCCTCTCCGGGCCAGAAGCCAAGCCCTGTACTTGCCATCAGGCATGCCTGCAATGCCTTTGGGCGAATTCCTCTTCCGAGACTGTACCTACCAAGGAGTGACATTCTTTACTCACCTGGTGGGGCTGCTGGGAACTCTGTAAGCAAGGTATCAGGCCAACAGTCCCGAGGGGCTTTATGGCTCCAGGTTTCATAAAGTCAACCTTAGTTCCTTAAAGCTGTCTGGTCATATCTGAGTCTTTTCAAATATGACATCCCAGTCAAAGCCTTGGTAAAATAACCAGTTTCCAATTCTTTCCTGTTACAAGGAGAACAGATTCTTATTGAACTTATGCAAATGACTGATTGCCATGGAAGAAAGAATACTTACTAAGACCTTTTGGTTTCAGAGGGTTCAGATAGAGAAAATTTGAATGCCTTGAGCACTTTTACAAATGAGCACTTTTACATCTCTATAAGTTACAGATAACTAGGAGGGAGTATCCCTAGTCTGTAAGAGCAAACAGTAGAGAGAACCAGCAATGTTCAAAGATAAAACAGTAAGAGACATAACATTATCATCTTTTAGTTCATTTAGTCCCATATTACTAATTCTGGTGAATGCGGCTTTAGTCAGTTTTGGAAATTCTTACCCATTTCAGTTTTAGGATTTTCAAGCATATCAAATATCTGTAAAAGTCCTTTATAGGAATCTCCTTGAAGATAAAACTCATTTTACCAGAGAATTAAAACAATTATAAATGACGAAAACTCAGAATGGATATGGTTAGAGCTAAAGAGACACAGGAGTTTACAATTTAGCTGCAAGGAAATCAGGTTATTTCTGTGATACATAACATTTCCATAATTACAGTATCAAGCGATGATCTCTCAAAACGTTAAACTTTAGGAAGTGCGTAGAATCTCTAGAATAGTTATAGCATTTTCCCAAATGTAACCCAAGGTTTATCATTGGTTCAGTAGTACTTCATGAGCAACTTCCCATACCTTTAACCTGAGTTAAAGAGATTTACAACTTAAATCTTGTCAACATTTGCTAAAATCTTAGAAAGTTTTAAAGCACATGCCTAAATATAATTAGGGATGTTAAACACCTGATAAAACTGAACATAGAAACTCGTTTTTCTGGGCAGGCAAAGAAAAAACCATTTACATTTTCTTAACAGCAGATCAATTGATCTAAGAAAACATTGTCCTTTTGAACAGAGAATTTCAGTCTTGTACCAATGTACCTTTAAAACCCATTCATTTCAATCTTAATCCTTTCTTGACCATAGATAAAATTCCTTTTCTGAAGATTTCCCTTCACAAACCTACAACTTTCCTTTGCATTCAGGTTTGTCCCAAGCCATTTCCTTCTAAACAACCATCTCATTTAGGACAAAATTATCTTTCTTTACCTTCAACAAAATGTATTCCCATTCCTTAAATCTTTCCTACATATCTCCTATTTTCCTACATACAGAGTTTCCTTTTATTTCCATCAGTCTTAGTTACACTAAGCAGAACTTTGTATTCTTAGAAACACCTTTAGATATTAACCAATTGTGAACTGTTACAACAGAATTCTTCAGGTGGCAAATTTATGAATCAGTTAAGTGGAAAACAAGCTTACCAGCAGATTTAAATACTCTTAGTTTCTTTGCAGTAAGAAGTCAAAAGCAGAAACCTACATTCAGTACTTAACGACTTAGCATTTTATCCTGTTTGGTTAAGACCTAGATGTCCACAATTTAATTCCATTTGTCATCCAAGCAAAACTTTAAAACTTTCAGGTTACCAAAGACTTTGAAAGCTACTTCAGCAATTACCCATTAGAACTTTGAGATAGACAATTAACCATCAGTTTAGTCATTTCTCTGCTAACAAATTTTAACAAATAACACAAGCTTATTTGACCTTCAGTAAATTTTGAAGTTTCACATTTACTGCTGATAACTTAAAAGACACGTCTTTCTTAATTAAACCAACAAACTTAACTTAGTTCCAATACTGATTTACGTTCCACCTGGGCCCACTCCACTTTGAATGTTTACCTGAGACATGCGTGGGAAGATCTGGAGTGGGGAGTGTTAGGTCCAGGGGTGCTCTTCTTGCTCCTTTACAGTGGAGAGAGAAGGAGCCGTGGTGCATGATCTAGAGGCCAGTCATGCAGGCTGCACACACGTTGGTACAGAAACACGTAAGGGGGAAACAGAAGAAACAAAGTGCTACCAGGAGGCAGAGAAAAGATTACCAGTTTTAGAGCTCATAAGCCCCAACAGAGGAGCAGAGGCCATGCTTTCCCACCAGCAAGGGGGGAGGGGTTAGGCAGTCCAAGTCAGGCCAGAGAACCCAAGGAAACTTCCCCGAAACAAAGAGAGTTTCGGCAGCTGCTTGGGAATATTCCTTATAGTCTCTGTCTCGAGTTAGACCAACCCCAGTTGGCTCCAGTAATAGCCATTTACATGGGAACTGAGTGAGGGAGAAGCCCCCCACATCTATTAGGAGAAACAGAGAGAAATAAAGCCAGAGTCCCCTTAAACAGAATGTAACCTTCATGACCAGTACAAGGAACATATATCCACATTTAAAGACATAACATGGAGACATGCATGAAGACATACATTGTTGGCCTCCATTCGGAGTCAAAGAAAACACCAAGGACAATAAGCAAGACACACAAAACAATTAACAAGAAGGACGCTGCGCGATTTCGGTACAAAACCGAAAATACAAATTCAACCGGCCCAGGGGAACCACGAGGTCTCCCTTTGGCGGACAGAACCAGCCCAGGGGAACCAAGAGGCTCCTCTGTGGCGGACAGAACCAGCCCAGGGGAACCACGAGGCTCCTCTGCGGCGGACAGAACCAGCCCAGGGGAACCACGAGGCTCCTCTGCGGCGGACAGAACCAGCCCAGGGGAACCAAAAGGCTCCTCTGCGGCGGACAGAACCAGCCCAGGGGAACCAAAAGGCTCCTCTGTGGCGGACAGATCCCTGGGGCGTCCCCCAGGGTGGCAGGGGAGAAGTCCGAGTTCGTCAACTCCTTCTCAAGCTGCCTACAGAATACAGAGCAACAACGCGCGCTGTTGTACAGTCCTATGCTACCGAAGCACAGGCAGAACAGAGGCCTACAAATGAGAACACGAGACTGGATACAAACGAGAACATGAGACAGGAGACAAGAATGCTGGCCAGCTTACCTCCCGGTGGGAGTCAGTTGGATCCGTGGGCAGGAGTCCGATGATCTCGGTGGGACCTCCAAATGAAAGACCCGCGGATCTCCTTACCCAAGAATCCAACACTGCCACTGGATGCAATCAGCAAGAGGTTCTTTATTGTTACGCAGGCGCCTGCGGGTGGTCAGCGTGCGCCTGCGGGTGGTCAGCAGCTCCTGCTAGCTGAGCACCCCTGGCTGGGGTGGTGCAGGATTTTTATAGACAGGTGCAAACAAGTTTTGGGTGGGGCGCAACTGATTGGTTGACAGTTTGAACTTTTGAAAAAGGCATATGTGGAGTTTGCTGATTGGCTTTGGGGACCCGCTCGCGCGGAAGAGAGAGGCGGGAAGGGGGAACAAGCTGATTGGTTCTGAGGGCCCGCGCGTGGGAGGAGAGAGGCAGGGAGGGGGAACAAGAAGGGGGAAGGTAGGAATGCCATCATGGCGTCTTCTATTATTTCTATAAGCGAAACAGTTACAGAAGGGCAAAAGAGCAATTAGTCACGCAATTAATAACCTAATCTACGCCTAAAAGCCAGCGGTTCACAGAAAAGCAAACAAGCGGTTAGTTATCCTATCTATCTTCCAGGGGAGGGGACTTTTCAGGGCAGGGGTCTTTCACCTTAACATCTATTTTTGCTCCATCTGTAGGACTAGAGGATGTCATTTGGCATGTAGAAGCCCTTAATAAATACACTGCAAAGGCACTCAATGATTCACTAAATATCATCTCCTTACTTAATACTGAAGTCACACAGATGCGCAAGGTGGTCCTACAAAATAGAATGGCCTTATATGTCCTAACAGCAGCACAGGGTGGCACATGTGCAGTTATCAAAACAAAATGTTATGTGTACATCCCAGATTATCACAAAAATGTCACAGGACTAATAAAAGATGTGAATACCCAGATTGGGGCTCTACGGATCCTTTTCTCTTACTCAGTGATTGGTTAGTTCCTGGTTTAAAGGAGCACTATTGTCGATTATTAAAGTTCTCTTTTTTGGACTTCTCATTCTTATAGCCTTACTGATGAAGTTCTAGAACCTAGGTGAGGTTTGGTGGGCTGAGGTCCAGAGCTGATGACCAAGAAAGAATTATTGAGACATCTTTGGTGCAAAATGGTGGTTTATTAAAGCACCAGGACAGGACTCGTGGACAGGAAGAGCTGCTGCCCCAGATTGTGAGGGATGGCAAATTATGTACCCTGTAGTTGGGGGAAGGTGAGGGGAAGGGAGGTTTCAATGGAGCTTTCATATGCTAAAGAGGGCCTACAAGGTGCCAGGATGTCAGAGGCCTACCTGAGGCCTTGCCTTTGTGGCTTGATCAATGTTGTCTTTAGACCAGCCATTAACATTAAGATAGTTGGGAAACTTTTTGGTGGGATGTTACAATCCTGCTATCAATCATCTTTGTTAGTGAGATTTAGGACATTTGTAAACCAAGGGAGATTCCTGTCTTGCAGGATTGTGATCCCTGCAAGTTAACTATTTGCTTATTATTCATGGCAGTCAGGGCTGCCTAAGGAATGCTACAAATATGACTGAGGGGGAGCGGATGGAGAGGGGATGCAAGGTGCCAGCTTTTGCTTTGTCTTCAGCCAGCCTCCTGCTCCCTCATCATTACTAATCTTAATGTGTTTCTTTTTTCAGTGTTTCACTACCTGGTGCCAAGTGTTATGCCCGAGTTTTTGCATCCAAGAGACCACCAAGGAGCCAAGCACTGATGCAATCACACGAGGGTTTATTTGACAAGCTTAAGCCTGGGCCCAAGTATACCCGATACAGCAGAGTAGGGACTTGGACCTTGAACCAGATTACAGTCAGAGTTTTTAAAGGCAGAGTAGGGGTGGATTTGGGGGTGGGTGAGGACAAAGGGGTTTATGGATTATGTAAATCTCTAAGGAATTTTGGAAGTGAGGTCTCCAGGACCTTGAGGGGCTAGCTGTTGTCTGAGGAAAAGGTTATTCATTACCAATAATAAAAATCTTCCCGTGAGACCCTTTAGATGTATATCAGTGGGTCATATACTTGGGAATGATTCTCAACACTATCTTGGAGGTTTAGAGATAAAGTTTCCTAGAGGAATTGTTAAAGTAGACTTACAGGATTCTGGTCAGACCTGTCGGGGTAGGGGATCGGTCCCTCAGGCTAGGATTGTCCTTAGCAAAATCTCAGGGTGAGGGCAGTTAAGTCCCCAGGGGAGAGCCACTCTGTTTCAAGGGCTTGTCAATAGGTGAGGAATTTTCTTTTCCATCTGTTTCCCACATCAGCTAAACTTGAGGTGAGATGGCCTTAATTTTCTTTGCCTCCACACGGAGACTCCATTGCTGCAATGACTTCACAATGACAGATGATACTTTCCAAACACGGAGTCACTTCTTTACTGTCAGCATTGGATTCAGCTGCCTCCGTCTTTTGTAACTCACCTACACATTCCTCAACTGACCAATGTTGACCTGAGTAGGTAGGGACAACTCTATGCCCCTATTCAGCTGGAAGAAGTTACAGATGAGACCTTTCACCTTCAACAATCTTAAAGATTTAAGGGTCAAAATTGTTCAGGGGGAATGATGGAACAGAAGGCTGGCTGAGGACAAAGCAAAAGGTGACATCTTGCAACCTTCCCCCACCCCCATTCCTGGGTGGGATATACGTGACATTCTTAAGGACTCTCCCAACTATCTTAATGTTAATAGCTTGCTAAAAAGTGAAAAATGACCTTGACAATGGCAAGGCCTCTGGTATCTGGTATCTTGTAGGTCTTCTTTAGCACATGGAAGTTCTATTGAAACCTCCCTTTTCCTTACTTCCCTCAGATCCATGATACATAACCTGCCATCCTTCACAACCCTGGGGCAACATCTCTTCCTGCCCATGGGTCCCGTGCCCATACTTTAACAAATCACCTCTTTGCACCAGAGATGTCTTAAGAATTCTTTCTTGGCCTTCAGCCCTGGACCTCACTTACATTCTAGAACTTCATCATGTTCAGCATGGGGTCTGCCTGGAATGCTCTCTTTCTTTCTCCTTCTTCCTCATCCATCCCCTGTTTGCATTCTCTCAAACAAACAAATGAATAAATAAAATCAATCTTTTAAAAAAAATGCCCCAATTAACTACAGTGTTTACTTCTCAGGCTGCAGCCTCACTCTTTGGGTCTGGGCAGATTAGCTCTTTCAACTAATTTTTTTTTTTTACTTTTTCTTTCTGCTTTTCTATACCTACATAGCTGTTATAGAAGAGGGTTCCACCTTCTTCAATAATTGCCATAATATAATCCTGATCATCAAATTTTAGTATGTAGCCACAAACCTAGAAGTATAGAAAGAAATGATTTTTTTCTCCCCTACACAGTTAAGAAATTGAATGTCAAATTATTTCTTGATGATATTTATAAATTGTCAAAATATTTTCTGACCTGTACCATCATTTTTAAATAAACTCAATCTTTTCATGGCCTGTGAGTCTACAGTTTGGATATTTGAGTTTCTACTTTTGCATGAGGGCTTGTTTCTTTACTCTTTCCTTTGGCTATAGTTGAGCCGCTCTTATTTGCATGTAATGCAGTGTTAAACAATATAGTTTCAAGAAAAAAAAATAGAAGACCTGTCATCTAGGAATTTAAAAGTTCGTTGAAGAGTCAAAAGGAAAATATGTAACAAAAGAAAGCATTTATTGAACACTTACTATGTTTAAAAGCTTTACCTTCATTTAGTCATTTCATCCTAGCAATATTTGAAGGTAGGACTGATGACTTACATTTATCAAGCCCTTATCAAGTGTTTTAGATATTCTGTAATTTTCATGATGACCCTGTGAGGTTCTGACAATCAATAGGACCTACTTTATTAAGAAGAGGAATTGGGCTATGGAAAAGTTGGGCAATTTGCTTAAGGTCACACAGCTAGTAAGTGGTGGAGCAGAGGATTTGAAACCAGGCATTTTGGCTCCAAAGCCTGGACTCTTGTTGTCTTGCTATTATCCCAGTTTTACAAATGAGGATACTGAGGCTTAGAAAGAAATAAGTGACCTAACAAAGACTATGTGGCTAGTAAGTGATGGAACTCGGGTTTGGTTTGACTCTATGGCTCATGGTCTTAGCCTTTAAGCTACACTGCCTCATACGACAATAAGCTAACAATTTAAACAATGAAGCAATGTCACATGTCAGGGTGTGATGATAACAAGTTTAGCAGAAGAATTTCCAGGTTTTGTCTTCCTTTTAAGGAAGAAAGTTTTTATTTGCATTAGTCCCATTTTCCTTGTGGGATTTGCTTTCATACCTCAACATTTTTTTTTTTTTCAACAATAAGGGCATCTAGTTAAAAACCCAGACCCTTCAATGCCCTGGGCTATTTGTCTAGCTGTTCTGATGATATGGACATGCTCGATTTTCTTGTGTTTCATTTGCTGTTTTATTGACAAAGTTATTGATGAAAGAAAACTCCATGGAAAAAAAAAAAAGAAAAGAAAAGAAAAGAAAGAAAACTCCCTGCCCAGATGCATATTTCGGTTTTAAATAAGCTTCATGGGTGAATATTACTTTTGAACAATTAACCATCTTGGTAACAAAAGCATTTCCAGAGCAGCAGTGATCACAGTCTATTGATGCTAACATCTCCAATATCTCTGAAATAATCTTTTCTCTAGCTTAAAGATAACAGCTTTTTGTTTTTATTTTTGCATGAGAGACTCCACATTTAGTTGATAGTGCAGCTTTCTTTGGTTAATTGATTTTGCCACTCCTCTCCAAACAAACAAAAATAATAAATAAACAAGCCCACCTCAAACACACACCAAAAAGAAGTTAGACCATGAAAGAAGAAGAGCATTTTGACCTGTGGATATGGAGGGTGTGGTGGTTGTGGTGGTGTGCATGGATGTACATGTAACAGAGTGAAGTGCAAATAAAAGTAAAAAAAAAGCTGTTTTTCTAAGAGCAGATGATGATGGCTTGTGTAGCCATTGACAAGGTTAGAATTTGAGATCTTTCTGGAAAGAAAAAGGAGCTGCTAAAACAGCTGGATGACCTAAAGTTGGAGTAGTACCAGCTGCATGTCACCAAACTGACAGGCATTATGGCATCCAAGTTCCCCAAAGATTTAAGTTGTTTGCAAATCCATTGCCTGCATTCTCACCATTATTAATCAGACTCAGAAAGATGAACCTCAGAAAATTCTACAAGGGCAAGAAGTACAAGATTCTGGATGTTCAGCCCAAGAAAAGACATGCCATGCAAGCATGGGAAAAGCTGAAGACCGAGAAGCAGCAGCAGAATTAAGAGTTGTACCCAGTGCAGAACTCTGTGGTCAAGTCCTAAGTATCATGGCATCAAGAAACACAAGCAAAACGGGGGGGGGGGGAGTAAAATATAAGTGAAATGGCACAGGAAACAAGGACAGAAAAAATTATTGTCCTTTTGTTTGTTATAGTTCTTCACTGCCTATAGTCTGTTCAGTCTAGAGATTTTCCTTGTAGGGAAGTCCTGTATTTCTCCATTCATCAGCGCTATGGGAATCAAAAGATTCTATAAAAGGTATTTTAATTGCACATCAAACCAAGACAGTGCTTGCTTTCCAAACTTGAAGAGAATATTTTAGATCCCTGTTTTACTTGGAAAGAAAGTTTGTATTTTCCATTTATGTAATAGGTTATGTAAATCATTTTAATGAAACTAAAAGTACCAGTTGAATACTGTGGCAGTGTTCCTTTAAAAAAATGTTCTTGTGGAGTCAAAAAGAACTGGATAATTAAAATTCCTTGCAGAGTTTAGTTCCTTGACCTTTCATTAGTTTCAGCATTATAAATTGCCATTTGTTTGCAGCCTAATTTGATTATTAGCACCTCTGAGCTAACAGCACACATTCTAAAGAGGGGACTCTGCATGACTCAGATGCATGCTGCTGCTGTATACCCAAGATGGAAAATTGAGGAGCAGATTGCCTTGCTCCTGTGTGTTCATGAGCTAGTTATACTAAAGTGGTTAAACAAAGGGAAAACAGTCCTCTCCAACATCTGCAGCTATGAATTTCATAAAAGAAACTCAAAAGTATGACTAGTTCATTCTAGAAGCAATTTTATGAGGTGTCATGGAGGGAGGAAGAGAAAGAAAGAATTTTGGTTCCTACAGTTTTATCATTAAGAAAAAAAATGGTGTATTGTATCACCTTTTGTCACCCTGCAGAGTGAAATAACTGAATTACTTCCTGAAGGTATTTCAACAAATGCAGAAACTTAGAGCTGGGGACTACACGACATTCATTCTTTATCTCTCTGGGTAGGTACTCTGGTCTCAACATTTTAATTAATTCCTTGATATTGCTACTAGGAGGCTTAGCAATTGTAATCAGGTTTCTTGCCAAAGCCAATGTCTGTAAAACAACCCAACTTCTGTTTTTTTAAATGAGCAAGCTAAATCAGAGTTGTGAGAAAGCAGAAAAACATGACAATAAGAATATAGAATTGAAACACTCCCCAACCTCTGTGTTTGCCAAATATAAGCAGTTGAAATAGCTGCACCCATTGTTTCCATTATACTCCAGAAGGTCATATGTGGCAAGTGTAAGTCTTCAACTAGCCCAAGTTTGAGATCATGGAAGAGGATTAATTAAGTCAGAATTTTAGTTTGAAAAATGTAAGAAAACATAATAATAATCACAGTAATAACACAGTAGATTCTCTCAGTGAAATTCCACTTAATCAGCTTGCTAGGTTAATTGACACACAGTAAGACCCAGTGACCAATGGCACACTAACTGTCTGTTAACTGTCTGTGTGTTTAGAAGTGTCTAGTTTGGGGGCACCTGGGTGGCTCAGTGGGCTAAGCCGCTGCCTTCGGCTCAGGTCATGATCTCGGGGTCCTGGGATTGAGTCCCGCATCGGGCTCTCTGCTCAGCAGGGAGCCTGCTTCCTCCTCTCTCTCTCTCTCTGTCTGCCTGCCTCTCTGCCTACTTGTGATCTCTCTCTGTCAAATAAATAATAAAATCTTTAAAAAAAAAAAAGAAAGAAAAAAAAAGAAGTGTCTAGTTTGCCCAGATACTTAAACCATTTGTGTTGTACACTTAGTGAAAGTTAGTTGGTTTTGTTCCAAATCTATTTATGCCAGTTGTATATAATGATGTGATTATATGATTTAATTATTATGTAAACTGATGAAATATGAATTCAAAGTTAGTTGTTGCTTCAGTGAAATCTAGATTGAATGCCTTTGGAAGGCTTAGAAAAGGCAGGGTGTCAAAAAACGAATCTGTCAAATTAGGTGTAGATAAGAGAAAAATAAAAGATGGGGGAAATTATAATAAGAAATTCTACATTCAGATTGTTTCATGTTTTCTTTTTTTTTTTAAAGATTTTTATTTATTTATTTGACAGACAGAGATCACAAGTAGGCAGAGAGGCAGACAGAGAGAAGAGGAAGCAGGCCCCCTACCGAGCAAAGAGCCAGATGAGAAGCTTGAAGCTGGGCTCAATGTGGGGCTTGATCCGGATCATGACCTGAGCCAAAGGCAGAGGCTTTAACCCACTGAGCCACACAGGTGCCCCTCTTTTTTATTTTATGGAAAATTCTAAACATATCTAAAATTAGAATCTAATATAATTAGAATGATATCCTCATTATCCAACTTCAACAATTACCCATGCATGTCCAATCTTGTTTCAGCTATATCCCAGTTACTCCTCGATCATAATTATTTCAAAATAAATCTCATATTTTGTCACTTTCTCTTATAAGTCTGTTTAAGCTTTTATTCTACTTTAAAGGAACTGAACTGGAGATTATTATGGATGTGGCTTGTGCAAGCAAGATAATGCAAAACTCCAAAAGTTGACCCATACATAAGGAAAAAGCTAGAGGACAGAAAAACAAACAAACAAACAAACCATGGAATCCATATATTAGGTTCTAAAAGGGAGAGGTTATCCACTAATCAATCTCTTATCAAAAATATTTGTTAAGATATTTAAGGTATACAACGTATTTTAATGATTGCTTCAATCACTTTGTTTGACTAACCAATGAACTATTGAATCCTACTCGCTGGATTATAAAGTTTTTAGCATAAAAATGATATTGATGATGATATAATGTGATTGACATGCTGAGAATGATTTAGATGTCAAAGTTAGCCTTAAACCAATAACCGTGTAATGCCATGCTTTTCAGGCTCATTTCATTTGGAAAAAGAGAAACTCATGAATTCATGGTTTGTTTCATCTTCAAGGTCATGCTTTGAGAGCACCAAGGATGCCATGTTAATTGAGTTGTTTGCCTAAGTCCAACTTCTTTTAACATAGCCAGTCCTGTTCAGAAGAATGAAATACTTCAGCGACTTTTCATTCCATTCTCCTACCCCTAGACATGCCTGATTAGACATACCCCAAGATGCCAATCCATGAGTTAACTCATTGTTCTGTCTCAAGAATTTGAAATAAGATAAATAGATATAGTTGGAAAATGGGTAAATGATTGATTTGATTGGCTGTTTCAGCCAAATTGGGCCATATGAAAGTAGAGAAGGGAGTTGAGAGAGAGAGAGGAGGCAGAGAGACAGAGATGAGAGAGACTTTTTTAGAGACAGTGTAAACAACCATGGTTTCTGATTTAACAGGTAAATTTCCAGTTCCTAGGGTCCTTATTGTGCTTTGTTGGTTGCCCTAGGATTTCCATTAGATTGTTTGTTGCAACCTTTTATGGATTTTTTTTTTTATTTAAGCTTGCTTGAATCAGTTCCTATGCATTGAAAACAATAGTCACTAACAGAGAAACCTCACTGTTTAAACCAAATGTAGTGCTAGACTAAGATTTCTCATGGCAATCCTTAATGTATGTGTGTATAGGTATATGTGCACTTATGTGTATGAATATATATGTATGACTTTAATATCCACAAATATTTATGCTGTTTATAAAGCACTCATGGCTGTCCCAGTTTAAGATATTTAATTCACATATAATCTTATACAAGAAGAAGGAATTAAATAGTGATAAATCCAGGCCTATGAAACAGGGCAAGGTTACACTATGTTATTCGTTTTTATTAGTATGATACTCTGTTGTTTAAAAGTTGCTTATGAGCATAAAAAAAGAGCATTTTCTGTTTTTATTCTATTTTATTTTCCATTACCCAATTCCAGGTTGGTATCAGAAAATAATGTTTTCCCAAACACTCATGTTCAACTATTGTATATATGTGACACTTACTATACATCAAGTGCTTTTGCATACTGAGTTTATTTAACTCTTTCTGGAAACTGCTCTTTACACATGAGGAAACTGAAACTCAGAGAAATCAAATGTCTTGCCCAAAGTTGTATGGCTAGTGAGTGGCAGAGTGAGGTATGCTTTCTATGGCAAGAAAGGGTGTAGCACTGAGTGTGATAGGAGAATGGAATACATAGCTTAAAATAAGGCTAAAAGGGGCATTGTTTGGTATTGGAGCTATTAGTTAGGAATATTGTTACTGAGCAAAATATCCTTTGTGTTAGACAGAACGAGGATGATCATAGCCCTATGTTCAAATTGTAAGAACACACTTTAATTCGCATGGGTTTAACTTGGGTTTAGGTTCACAAGTAAATTTGAATCTTTTCTGATTTGACCTTAGCCTCTTTCTTATCTATCTTTGCTACTTGAAATTGCTTAGCTTTCCTCATGTAATGTCCTGAGTGCAAATGTCAGGGAATATTTTATATTGTGAATAAGAATTATGAAGTCTCCTGTGGCAAAAATTCTGGAATGATATTCAGAAAGGCTGAAAGGCTGGTTGCAACATTTTGCAAACAGCTTTACCCAAGTATATGTAGATCCAGCAGTAGTCAGGTAAGTCTTTGCTTTTCTACATACTTTCCTGGCAGAAATTACTTCCCTTTACTGGAACTCAGTTTACCCACTTGTAAATTGAGACATTTCTTCTAAATTATTTTTATAAATACTTCCTAACTTGATAATTTTGCTTTCTATAAAATACACTTTCCAAAAGCAGTAGCTTACTGAAACAGAATTATCTTTTTCGTTTTCCTTTTAGATAGTCACTTAATTGGATAGTAATGCTTTTCCTAGAAGCTGGTAAATCTAATATTTGATGGATACCAGCCTAGTTTGTACTTACATCTTATGTGGCTTCCCCTAGACATTACATAATCAGACATGACTCTTCTATACAGCTTATCTGGCTCAGAGGTTAAGTGTGTTCATTTGTTTTTTATCAGGGCCCTTCACACACACATATCTGCCAAGACTTCTAGCACTGGGAATAAGCAAGAACAGCAAAGAGGCTTAACATTCCACCTTTCTGTTTGTTCTTGGCAGAATCATTTTATTCTCTTGCAATTTTATGGGCACTGTATGGTTTTTATTGATTGACTAAAATGTATTTATTTTTGGAGTATGACAGAGAAATATCATTCTCCTTTAAAAAACTTGAGGTAATAGTCTGTTCAGTTTCTAAGGCTGCCCCTCATTCAAAAATATTTAATGTATTCATAACAGAGAATAATTATTGTCACTTAATGAAGGAAACTTCTAGAAAATTCCACATGGACAACTTTCCTTTAGGAAAGACACCATGAATTGCCCCTCAACTCTATCTTAATTATTTAGTACAGAGCTTCCCAACAAATCCATTCACTGAAGCTTTGCTCAGTCTTTGTCCTCACAAATCTACATTGAGTGTTAATGACAAAATTGAAGGATAGGTTGTGGAAAGTCAGTCAAATGTGTGCATATTTTCTTGGATCTTTTACATGGCAATAGTTCATTTTCTGAGTCCTGGGAAAAGTCAAAATAATAAGTTATTATTAATGATATCTTTATTCCACTTTTTAATAACTTTTGTGGTTTTTTGACATTCAAATTGAAGTCCTTACTCCTGGAGCATTTTCTCCCTCTAACTCAAGTTGTCTATTCAACACGTTTTTCTTGAATGACCTTTGATGTAGACTTCATTGCTCATTTATCTTATTTAACAGTACACATTTGGTTATTTTTATTACATGACATTAGAGGACCACATAGCTAAACTCAGTGCCACTCATATTCTAGAAAAAGTTCAACTTTCTAACTAGCTGCTGAAACACCACCACCACCACGGGAAGTGTTCTGACTTCACTTAGGCATTGCTTTCTTGCTTTAAACAGTTTTAGACATTTTAGACATTTCTTTGTTGTCATTTTTTTCTTACAATAGAAAGCAGCTCAGAAATAATATTTCACTATCTACTACTCTGGCCACAGCCTCCCTTCACTTTTTAAAATAAGGATTTTGAATGAGGAACATGCTAATTTATTTGCCATGTATATTTTTTTCAATTGTTCCTAAGAGATTGCAACCTACTGATCTTGTTAGGGATGGTGATATTTCGGACATGTATGGATGTGCTATAGGTTACATTATTGACATTTGATTCACATGTTTGTTCTAGTTATTGAGAACTTTAACATGTTTTGGAAGGGTAAGAGAGTCACCTGTGACTTCAGAATTATTCTAGTCTTTTCCAGCTTATATCACACTCTAGAAAATAGTAAAATGACAGAGGAGGAAATAGCAGAGTAAAGGAATAGGTGGTCTCCTCTATTTATGTGTGTGTATATATATATATATATATATATATATATATATATATATATATGTTGTTTTACCATGGAATTCTAGATGACATTATATATATATATATACATACATATATATGTATATATATATATGGTGAAGAACTTATAAAGTGTAGACTATCAAGAATTATCAAGAATACATTATATATTAAAAAAATTAGAAATATATTTTAGGAGAAAGGTTGTCTTTCAAGCATCTGTAGTAACACAGGTTGTTAGAAAGAACCAATGTTTTATCCACTTGGAACTGGATAGTCACTGACCAGTTGTTGGACTGAATTGACCAGTTATTTCCATCACTAAAGTTCAATATCACCTGGTTCTTCAAGGTGTCAGGATGAACACCTCTATATGTTTTTTTTTTCTTTTTTCTGACACTGGAAGAGTTGCCATGCTATTCCTTGCTCCCATTTTTTCCCCCCAACTTTTGCTATAAGCAAAATACAGTATTCATTAATCACTGTAGTGTAGGAAAATCTTTCAATGTGTCTGAATGAAATAAGTGGAAATAGGCACTTCTAGGGCACAAAATTACATGAAACAATGTTTGGGATTTTTTACTTTTTCCCAACTGAAATGACCTCAGCATTAAAGTACAAACTCGGACACCAATCAAGTTTCTGCCATGGCACATCCCTAATTGTAACTAATATATGAAGTCACTTGACCCCCAAGTTCTCCATTAAAATGGCATGCAATTCTTTGCCTCTCCCTGGCATGAATAAGACAATTTTATCACCTCTAGTGCCAAAGCTGATTCAATGGCTCATACAGATCCTAAGGTCCCTTGGCAAGAATAGTTTAGATAACACTTCAATAGGAAGTATAAGAACTGAATGGCCATCCCAGCCACATGGGTGGTTCAGGAAGAAGAACTCAGATGTTTGTTTTTTTCCTTTTCCTTGTGTACTCATTTAGTGATAGTCTCTGTTCTGAATCTATTATTCTGATCTACCAAATTAAATAGGTGTACAAACTTCAGGTATACCCTGATCTCGTAGTGAGTGGATAAATCATTAATATATGTGCACATCCCATAAATTCTTCCTACAGACTATAAAATTACAATTGTGAGTATGGGTATTTCTTTTATAGAGTTTTTTCTCCATGTGTGGCTGCAGTATTTTTTCTAAACCATTTTGACCTCAACTTTCAGTCAAACCAATTGGCTATTTTTCTGCCCAGTGATAGGAACAGATTTTTCCATGTCTCTGCTGCTGTGGGATAGGAACTGGGTTAATTAGTTCTTCCCAAATTTATAGTTGGTGTAGTTCTATAATGATTTTGTCTTTATGTGTATAGAGATAGCCTATATCTCATTTCTTTGTGTTATTAGATCACAAACGTCTAGGCTTTAAGACATTTGTCTTCTCTTTGAATCATAAATCCTACCTGTTATATGAGTAAAACTATACCTGTTATTGGCTGTATTACAACAAATACAATTTTAGACGTGGTATCACCTGAGCCTAACTGACATTTAGATATACCTATGTACATTTGATTAGCTGGTAGGAATAATCCACAGGGCTCATTTACATGGGCTTAGTCACTTGGGGAGAAAAGGCCTAGGAGAAAGCAAAGAGGAGTTGTAGGAGGGAGATGAGAAGGAGGAGGCGAAGAAATGGCAGGAAGAATTTTATAAGTGGGCGCCTGGTTGGGAAAAGATGAAATGGAGGGGAATAGATGGAGAAGAAAACGCAGCATCTGTACTGTATCTGTCCCCTGATCTATTCCCAAAGGCTCTGTCTGAACTTTTTGGATAGAGGCATTGCAGACAGAAGCAGAAAGATCTGTATTTACAATGGACTTGTAAGACACATGATATGGTATGCCATGGCCAGGCTTCAACTAGACTTAATGATTCAGTAAGCAATGGGACACAGAACTATGTAAACATGGAATAGTGAGAATTTCATATAGTAATAGGTAGACACTTGAGTGCTGATGTATATGCTTTCCCAGGCCAAAATTATATAAAAAGCAGCAGGCTTAAGGTATTTGACTCCCTTAACCTTATAGATCCTACACTTTTGCATAAGACACATGTACTACTGGTTTTCTTGCATTTTCACAAGAAACTTGGGCAGCAACAGAGAGCTGCGTCATTTAGAATCATATCTGGTATATATTTCTTCCCATCTTTTTGTTGGTTAGGTAATTCCACAGAGTTCAAGTAAATTGAATGCAGTTTATGTCATCATTGTTTTGAGTCCTTAACAGCTCAGCCGTTGTTGTCAGGTGACCAACCATGACACAAAATGGAAGAAAAAGGCATCCTGTAGGGGCACAGTGTGGCTTTAGCTCAATGAGGACTTAAGGAATTAGAGCATTTCTTTGGCACCTCTAAGGTATACAGCTTCAGAAGCAGCAGAAAACCATGGCATGGACATGAAAGCATGTCCATGGAAAGAAGCAGTAAGATCATGGCAAGATGCTACCTTTGAGTAGCTGTATGATAGCTCCCATTAATGAGATAAATGAAGGTGTCCAGAAAAGAGAATTGAGAGAACTCTCTAAGTTCACAGGGGACACTCCTAAGGATATCCATAAATAGCTTAATAAGACTTGATGTGGAGAACAGGTAGGATGCCCGTACCTCCTTCATTATCTGTTATTTAACTTACCATTACTATTACTTCTCCACCCTTCCTAAAATAACAACCCTTTATAGTTATGTAAACTTTGCAGTTTACAAAGTGCTTTCATATGCATTCACTACCAGCAAGGTATAATCATTATGCAGATAAAGAAATCTATGGTCTGGAGAGCTGAAAACGTTTTCCTAAAGTAACATCTCCAAAGAGTTGATAAACTAGGTATGGAAATGAAATCTTACTTGGTAGGGAGAATAATGACTCCCCACCCCCCCCAAAAGATGCCCATATTTGAGTCTCTGAAACCTGTGAATAAGTTAATTACCGTGTCAAAACAGACTTTGCACGTATGAGAACGACTAAGGATCTTAGTTTATTTAAGACTTATTTATTTATTAGAGAGAAAGAGTGGGGAGGGGAGGAAGAGGAATAATCCCAAGCAGGTTCCATGCTTAGCTTGGAGCCTGATGTGGAGATCGATATGAACTTGAGATCATGACCTAAGCCAAACCAAAAGTCAGTCAGACACCCAATTGACTGAGCCACCCAGGTGCCCCTAAACATGATTAAGTATCTCAATGTGGGGAAGTTATGCTGGATTATCTAGGGGAGCCCAACCTAATTGTTACAGAGCCTGGACTGGATCCTGGTGGAAGAACCAAGCAACACTTGGAGACTTTGGAGGACATGAGGTTTATGTAACACAAGTGGGCTCAGAGGAGACCGTTCTCCAAAGGTCTGAGCCTTGAGTACAAACAGGGAAGGTAATTTGTACCCTTCTACTTCCACAGAGTTAGTATTTTTGGCATGCATGGGAAACGGGGTAAGGAAAGAAGAATCCAGAGGGGCTTTGAGACAGGGACTGGAATTCCCTTGATTTGGTCAGCCATCTTAGAGTACAGTTTTTTGCTTATCATTCCCTCCTTGGATGCCCCTTTAAATACCTAGTTTAGAGGGCATTATCATCATCTACTATGAGTTGGTAGTTTTGCAAGGCCAATAGCTGGGCAGTGGTACACCTGGCAACAGTGTTCTCTATAAACCTAGTGAGGGTGTTTATTATACAGGGCCGCCTGAGTGAGAAGGAGGATGGAGATCAGGGGTAGGAGCAACCAGGTAGTCCATTGGTTGAGCGCATTGATTCCCCCATGTTTGTGATTCCTTTTTTTCTTGTTAATATTTTTTCCTTTAATTCTTTGATTGTTGTGGTCACAACCTCTGACTCACTTACATAATAGCAACATTCTTCTCCTAGGAATACACATATCCCCCTGTGAGTAGATCTAGGGCCCATCAGTTTTGTAGGGCCATTGCAGCTAGGGAATTTATTTGGCTCTGCAATGAGAGGAGAGAATCTGCAACCCTGTTCATATCCTCATTTAGTTCCTGGGAAAGTTTGTAATAGAACTTGAATGAGATACTCAGGCCTGCTGTGCCTGCTCTGAAGCCTGAAAGTACCCCTGCACCTAACAGTATCATGGCCAATGCTGCCCTTTTTGGTCTGCTTGGGTAAGGGCTGATAGCTTGCTTAACCTCTTTTTCTTAAAATAATTTTATTTCATTTTTCAGTGTTCATTGACAGTGACAAGATTCATTGTTTATGCACCACACCCAGTGCTCCATGCAATATGTGCCCTCCTTAATAGCCACCATCAGGCTCACCTATCCCCCAACCCCCTCCCCTCCCAAACCTTTATTGTTTCTCAGACTTTAGTTTGTTTCAAAGTCTCTCATGCTTCATCTCCCCTCTGATTACCCCAATTCACTTTTCCTTTTCTTCTCCTAATGTCCTCCATGTTATTCCTTATGCTCCACAAGTAGGTGAAACCATGTGATAATTGACTCTCTGATTGACTTATTTCACTCAGCATTATCTCCTTCAGGCCCATCCATGTTGATACAAAAGGTTGGTATTCATCCTTTCTGGTGGAGATGTAATATTCCATTGTATAAATGGACCATTCTTTTTTTTTATTAAAAATTTTTTATTAATATATAATGTATTATTTGCCCCAGGGGTACAGGTCTGTGAATCGTCAGGCTTACACACTTCATAGCACAGCACTCAACATAGCACATACTCTCCCCAATGTCCATAATCCAACCACCCTCTCCATGGCAACCCTCAGTTTGTTTTGAGATTAGAGTCTCTTATGGTTTGTCTCCCTCCTGATCCCATTCTTTTTCATTTTTTTCCTTCCCTATTCCCCACAACCCCCTGCTCCGCCTCTCAAATTCCTCGTATCAGAGATAATTGCCTTTCTCCAATTGACTTATCTCACTTAGCATAATGCCTCCTAGTACCATCCACATTGTTGTAAATGGCAAGATTTCATTTCTTTTGATGGCTGCATAGTATTCCATTGTGTATATATATCACTTATTCTTTATCCATTCATCTGTTGATGGACATCTAGGTTCTCTCCATAGTTTGGCTATTGTGGACATTGCTGCTATAAACATTCAGGTGTACGTGCCCCTTTGGATCACTACATTTGTGTCTTTAGGGTAGATACCCAGTAGAGCGACTGCTGGGTTGTAGGGTAGCTCTATTTTCAACTTTCTGAGGAACCTCCATACTGTTTTCCAGAGTGTCTGTACCAGCTTGCATTCCCACCAACAGTGGAGGAGGGTTCCCCTTTCTCCACATCCTCACAGGCACCTGTTTTTTCCTGACTTGTTAATTTTAGCCATTCTGACTTGTGTGAGGTGGTAGCTCATTGTGGTTTTGATTTGTATTTCCCCGATGCCGAGTGATGTGGAGCACTTTTTCATGTGTCTGTTGGTCATCTGGATGTCTTCTTTGCAGAAATGTCTGTTCCTGTCCTCTGCCCATTTCTTGTTTGGATTATTTGTTCTTTGGGTGTTGAGTTTGCTAAGCTCTTTATAGATTTTGGATACTAGCCCTTTATCTGATATGTCATTTACAAATATCTTCTCCCATTCTGTCAGTTGTCTTTTGGTTTTGTTGACTGTTTCCTTTGCTGTGCAAAAGTTTTCAATCTTGAAGAAATCCCAATAGTTCATTTTTGCCCTTGCTTCCCTTGCCTTTGGCGATGTTCCTAGGAAGAAGTTGTTGTGGCTGAGGTGGAAGAGGTTGCTGCCTATGTTCTCTTCAAGGATTTTGATGGATTCCTTTCTCACATTGAGGTCCTTCATCCATTTTGAGTCCATTTTCATGTGTGGTATAATAAAATGGTTCAGTGTCATTTTTCTGCATATGGCTACCCAATTTTCCCAATACCATTTGTTGAAGAGACTGTCTTTTTTCCCATTGGACATTCTTTCCTGCTTTGTCAAAGAGTACTTGACCAGGGTTGAGGGTCTCTTTCTGGGCTCTCTATTCTGTTCCATTGATCTATGTGTCTTTTTTTGTGCCAGTACCATACTGTCTTGATGATGACAGCTTTGTAATAGAGCTTGAAATCTGGAATTGTGATGCCACCAACTTTGGCTTTCTTTTTCAATATTCCTTTGACTATTTGAGGTCTTTTCTGGTTCCATGTAAATTTTAGGAATATTTGTTCCATTTCTTTGAAAAAAAAAAAAAGGATGGTATTTTGATAGGAATTGCATTAAATGTGTAGATTGCTTTAGGTAACATAGATGTTTTCACAATATTTATTCTTCCAATCTAGGAGTATGGAACATTTTTCCCTTTTTTTGTGTCTTCCTCAATTTCTTTCACTGCTGCTTTATAGTTTTTTGAGTACATATTATTTGCCTCTTTGGTTAGGTTTTTTCCTAGGCATCTTATGGTTATGGGTGCAATTGTAAATGGGATTGACTCCTTAATTTCTCTTTCTTCTGTCTTGTTGTTGGTGTATAGAAATGCAATTGATTTCTGTGCATTGATTTTATATCCTGACACTTTACTGAATTCCTGTACAGGTTTTAGCAGTTTTTGAGTGGAGTCTTTTGGGTTTTCCACATATAGTATCATATCATCTGCAAAGAGTGATAGTTTGACTTCTTCTTTGCTGATTTGGATGCCTTTAATTTCCTTTTGTTGTCTGATTGCTGAGGCTAGGACTTCTAGTACTATGTTGAAGAGCAGTGGTGATAATGGACATCCCTGCCATGTTTCTGATCTTAATGGAAAAAGCTCTCAGTTTTTCTCCATTGAGAATGATATCTGCTGTGGGTTTTTCATAGATGGCTTTTATGATATTGAGTTATGTACCCTCTTATGTTATGTATCCCTACACTTTGAAGAGTTTTGATCAAGAAAGGCAGCTGTACTTTGTCAAATGCTTTTTTCAGCATCTATTGAGAAGATCAGTTCTTGTTCTTTCTTTTATTAATGTATTGTATCACATTGTTTGATTTGTGGATGTTGAACCAAACTTGTGCTCTGGAATAAATCCCACTTGGTTGTGGTGAATAATCCTTTTAAGGTACTGTTGGATCCTATTGGATAGTATTTTGGTGAGAATTTTTGCATCTACGTTCATCAAGGATATTGGTCTGTAATTCTCTTTATTGATGGGGTCTTTGTCTGGTTTTGGAATCAAGGTAATGCTGGCCTCATAAAATGAGTTTGGAAGTTTTCCTTCCATTTCTATTTTTTGGAACAGTTTCAGGAGATTTGGAATTAATTATTCTTTAAATGTTTGGTAGAATTCACCTGGGAAGCCATCTGGTCCTGGGCTCTTGTTTGTTGGGAGATTTTTGATGACTGCTTCAATCTCTTCATTGGTTATAGGTCTGTACAGGTTTTCTATTTCTTCCTGGTTCAGTTTTGATAGTTTATATGTCCCTAGAAATGCACCCATTTCTTCTTTTTCTGGAATCCCAGTTATTCTGATATTGTTTCGTCTTATGGTATCACTTATCTCTCAAATTCTCCCTTTGTGACCCAGTAGTTGTTTGTCTCTCTTTTGCTCAGCTAATTTATTATCCATCATTTGGTCTTCTATATCACTAATTCTCTCTTCTGCCTCATTTATCCTAGCAGTGAGAGCTTCATTTTTTAATTGCACCTCATTAATAGCTTTTATGATTTCAGCTTGGTTAGATTTTAGTTCTTTTATTTCTCCAGAAAGGGCTTTTATTTCTCCAGACAGGGTTTCTTTAATATATTCCATGCCTTTTTCAAGCCCAGCTAGCACTTTGAGAATCGTTATTCTGAACTCTAAATCTGACATATTACCTGTGTCTGTATTGATTAGGTCCCTAGCCTTTGGTTCTGCCTCTTGATTTTTTTTCCCCCCCTGTGGTGAGTTTTTTTGTCCTGTCATTTTATCCAGATAATAATATATGAACAAGGAAATAAAATACTCAAAGAGTGGCAAAGGCCCCAGAAAACCAAATCAGAAGGGACCCCAAATTGGGGGGAGAAGAAAAGGGGTAAAAAGAAATTTAAAAAGACTCTTAAAAAAAGTATATGTACACACGTATATATATATATATATATATATATATATATATTATATATAATATATATATATATATTTAATATATATTAAATATATTAAATTTATATATGTGTGTATACACACACATATATATATATATATTTATTTAACTGGTGGATTAAACAGAGCCACCCACTTGATTTTGGGTATATTTCAGTCTCTTAGAAGAAACTACCTACTTAGTCTCTTAGAAGAAACTACTTAGAAGAAACTATGTCCACAAATTAAAAAAAAAGAAAAACTTATATATATACAAAAATAAGGGTAAACACGAGGAAGGGATGGAATATGATTGTAAAGATGAAAATTTAAAAATATTCTAAAAAGGGAATTGAGAAGATAAGTTGTTTGGGAAAAGAAAGGAAAAAAAAAAGAGAGAATTTTCTCAGGCTGAAGATTAAAACAAAGCCCTGTGCCAGATTTAGGGTGTATTTTGATCTATTAGAAGAAATTGTATCCCAAACATTTTTAGAAGAAAAAAACTCTATATGTATACAAGAAATAATGTTAGATACAGTGAAGGATATAATATGACTATAATAATGAAGGTTTAATAATATTTTTTTAGGAAGATATCGTTAAGATAAACTAGCTAAAAATGTTAAAAGAGGAAAGAGGAAAAGTTAAAAAAATTGAATAAGAAAAAATTAAATTAAAAAAATTAATTAACTTTGCAAGACTAAAGAATGATAGGGAGAAAGCCTTGAATTCCATACTTTTCTTTCCCCTCCTCTGGAATTCCACTGTTCTCCTTGATCAGTGAGCTTGGACTTGGCTGGATGTTCTAGCTGATCTTCTGGGAGAGGGGCCTGTTGTAGTGATTCTCAAATGTTTTTGCCTGAGGCAGAATTGCACCACCCTTGCCAGGGTCCAAGCTAAGTAATCTGCTCTGGTTCGCTCTTGGGAACGTTTGTTTCTTGAACTCTTTCTGCAGAGCTCTGGAGGACAGGAATAACAATGGTGGCCTCCCAATCTCCAGTCCGGAGGAGCCAAGAGCTCAGGGACCCACTCCTCAGTGTACCCTCAGAGAAAAGCAGTCAATTGCTCTTGTTTCCCTGGTCTTTGTTCACACTCTGAGCTCACCTGGCCTGTGACTGAATGTTTCTGTCTCTGGCACACATTCCCATTTGGAGTCTCCAAACCCAGCAGATTCCTGACACAGCACGTCTAGTGGAGGAAGGTGGGTCTCCCCAAACCTGCCACTTGGGGTCCCTGCTCAAAGAGCAGTAGTCTGATAAAGTCACAGATAAAGGTAATCCCAAGCTGAGAGCTTACTCCTCTGCTCCATCTCTGTAGTTGGCTTCCCTGCTCAGATACCTGCAGGCTCTGCTACATTCAGACACCCCCAATCCTTCTATGATCCTGCAGGACCTGAGACCACACTGTCCCCTTGATGTCTCCACCCCTGCTTAGCCTTTGGAGAGATGTTTGTCAGTGGAGCAGACTTCTAAATGTTTGGATTTTGTGCTCCTTTGCTCCACCACTTACTGGGAACCGGCCCCTCCCCTCACGGTCTATCTTTCCATCGCTTCAGATTCACTTCTCCACATGTCCTACCTTTCAGAAAGTGGTTGATTTTCTGTTTCTAGAATTGCTGCTCTTCTTCTCTTCAATCTCCCATTTGGTTTGCAGGTGTTCAGAATGGTCTGATAACTATCTAGCTGAACTCCTGTGACCTGATGTCTTCTCAGTCTGCTACTCCTCAGTCATCTTGGCTCTCCCTTACTGTTATATATGGACCATTCTTTATCCATTCATCTGTTGAAGGGTATCTTGGCTCTTTTCAGTTTGGCAATTGTGGTCATTGCTGCTATGAACATTGGGGTACATATGGTCCTTCTTTTCACTACATCTGTATCTTTGGGTTAAGTTCCAAGTAGTGCAATTGCAGGGTCATAGGGTAGCTCTATTTTTAATTTCTTAAGGAATCTCCACACTGTTTTCCAAAGTGGCTGCACCAACTTGCATTCTCACCAACAGTGTAAGAAGGTTTCCCTTTCTCCACAACCTCTCCAACACTTGTTGTTTTCTGTCTTGTTGATTTTGGCCATTCTGTCTGGTGTAAGATGGTATCATAATGTGGTTTTGATTTTAATCTCCCTGAAGGCTAATGATGAATATTTTTTCATGTGTCTGTTAGCCATTTGTATGTTTTCTTTGGAGAAGTGTCTGTTCATGTCTTCTATCCATTTTTTAATGTGATTATCTGTTTTTTGAGTGTTGAGTTTGAGGAGTTCTTTATATATCTTCTCCCACTCTGTGGGTTGCCCCTTTGTTTTGTTGACTGCTTCCTTTGCTGAGCAGATGCTTTTGATCTTGATGAAGTCCCAAAAGTTCATTTTCACTTTTGTTTTCTTACCTTTGGAGACATGTCTTGAAAGAAGTTGCTGTGGCTGATGTTGAAGAGATTACTGCCTATGTTCTCCTCTAGGAATTTGATAGATTCCTGGCTCACATTGAGGTCGTTCATCCATTTTGAGTTTATCTTTGTATATGGTGTAAGAGAATGGTGGAGTTTTATTCTTCTATATATAGCTGTCTAATTTTCCCAGCACCATTTATTGAAGAGACTATTTTTTCCACTGGATATTTTTTTCTGCTCTGTTGAAGATTATTTGACCACAGAGCTGAAGGTCCATATCTGAATTCTCTACTCTGTTCCACTGGTCTATGTGTCTGTTTTTGTGCCAGCACCATGCTGTCTTGGTAATCACAGCTTTGTAGTAAAGCTTGAAGTCAGGCAACGTGATGCCCCCACTTTTGTTTTTCTTTTTCAACATGTCTTTAGCAATTTGGGGTCTTTTCTGGTTCCATACAATTTTTAGGATTGTTTTTCCCAACACTTTGAAAAATGCCAGTGAAATTTTGATCAGGATGGCATTGAAAGTGTAGATTGCTCTGGGCATTAGAGACATTTTAACAATGATTGTTCTCCTGATCCATGGGTCACTTGACCTCTTATCAGATCAGACAGAGATATCAGGGGTAAGGAGGACAGGCATACATGGTCCTATCCAATTTTCCTGGAGGCACCTATAAGCTGAATTTCCCCATAAGAGGAAAACTCCGGGTGGGGTACAGTAAATCTCTGAACAGTTTGCAGTGTAATTAGTGTCACAGAGCTGAGCTGGGCCTGAACCATAGCTAATATTTCCTGCGCTAGGACTGGTGAAACAGGTAATATTATCTCTAATCTGTTGGAGCTGGACATTGAAAGTCACTGGACTAATTAATACTGTGCAGTTCTGTGTCTTGTCATAAAGGTCCAGCTTCCAATAGATAGAGGCAGGTACAGGAGTCCCTATATAGGCTCTGCATACTAGAGGTAGGCGGAACCAGCAGGCATTCATGTTTGTGCTCGAGTTTCAGATTAGTGCATAGGTTACTGTAAGGACCTGGCCAACCTGGTGGGTGGGGACCAGGACCTGGGTTAAGTTTCAGAGTTTGATGAGGTCAATCCCATCACAGTCAGATTTTGGGGTTACCAATGCCTTTAGGGCCTCCTTGATCCTTTTGTTTTTTCCTTCTAGTGCCTGATCCTGGGCCCCTCCTCCATATGACATTCCAAAGTGGGTGAGAGAGGTACAGCAGACAGTGGCACCCTTGTCACCCCTGGTTTGGCAATCCATTGGGTATTAGTTATCTGCTCAGTCCAATATTTTTTTCCCATCATATATACATAAGGCAGCCCTTTGATAACATTTGGCTGGCATGTAATTATAGGCACTGAACCTAGTGCCCCATCAGCTTATTTTTACACAGGGATATTGGGGCTCTCTGAAAGTATCAGGGAGGAAGGCAAGCGTGAGGAAACCCATAATAAGGTAAATGTAGCAATCCATCCTAAGATTCCCAAGGTGGCCCCATAAAAATAACAATAGCAAGTCTCTGGGGGAAAAGTCCAGCCAGAAGGGACAACAGTGTATAGTCCAACTATTAAGATGAGGGATATCACGTGGATGATAGCTAGGGACCATGGTGAGAATATGTCCATTAGTTGGTGGGGTTTCCTTGAAGGCAAAGCCAGAGCTGCTGTGGGGTCTGGCTGGATTTTCCACTGGTGTGTCTCCTTGTCCAAATGACGAGCTTTGTTCACTCTGGAGTGATTGACTCACGGAGTGCCACCTGTGACTCTGAGAGCAGTAGGGGAGGCTAGAACAACCATGTGAGGCTCTATCCACTGTGGTTTGATGGGGGTTCTTTTTCTAATCCTTGATGCAAATGGAGTCCTTTGATTGGAATGAGTGTACCTTCAACTCTAGATATATTAGAGCTCTCTTGATGGTAAATGTCTGCAGCTTATTTAGGACAGCCCCCAGGGCCTGAAGCTATTCTCTTATGTCCTTATCTCCAATCTGATGTAGGTTCCCTGGAAGGCTTCCTAAGGATGGGGGAGGTCATCCATATACCAGTTCGAAAGGGGAGAAGGTTAGTGCTCTAGGTGCACAATGAGTGTGCAGGAGGGCTAGGGGTAACAGATTGGGCTATGGAAGGTTAGTTTCCTGGCAAAACTTTGCTAAGCTTCCCTTGAGGGTGAGATTCATTCATTCTATTTTCCCTGAGCTTTGAGGCCGGTAGGTGGTGTGAAGCTTCCAGGTGATGTTGAGAGATTTGGTTAAGGTCTGTACAATATCTGCTACAAATGCGGGTCCATTGTCACTATGGATTGTCAATGGCAGACTGAACTGGGGCACAATCTCCTGCAGGAGGACTCTAGTTACTTCCCAGCTCTGTCCGTTCTGGTTGGGAAAGCCTAAACACAACCAGAGTATGTACACACCATGACTGGGAGATATTTGTACTCCCTGATTAGCTATACATCTCTGAAGTCTGTTTCTAGGTCTCTGGTAGGGTCTGTGGTGCAGATAGAGCATTATTCTTAGCTCACGTTATGCACCATTCACTGGTTGCTCGCCATAGTGCTGGCAGTTGGCTGATGTTTTAGTGCTTCTTGAGGAGCACCTCTAATGCAGTTTTTCCTAGATGAGTGAGTTGGTGTTACTCCTTAACTAGATGCCCTCCTATTGCTGTTGGGATGAAGACACATCCATCTGGCATTACCCACCATCCTTTTTTAGTTAAGGTGATCCCCTCAGCCATGGCCTATTTTCTTCCTTTTTCAGTGTAACTGGAAGGAGGGGTTTCTTCCAGAGGCATCAGGGCCATGTTGAGGGAAAGGATGTTGTTCATATCCTTACAGGCCACAGTCTCAGCTGCCTCATCTGCGAGATGATTTCCTCCTGCTGTGGGGTCGTCTCCTTTCTGATGTCCCTTACAGTGCAGGATTGCTACTTCCTTTGGAAGCCAGATAGGTTTGAGGAGTTTTAGTATATGCTCCTTGTTTGGTGGCAGTAAGGAGGCCCCTTTCCTTATAGATGGCCCCACGCATGTCCATAGTAACAAATGTGTACTGGGAGTCAATGTAAATGTTGACCTTCTTGCCTTCACTGAGGTTGAGGGCTAGGATTAAGGCATACAGTTCAGTCCATTGTGCTGACCATCCAGCTGGTAATGCTTTAGCTTCTAGGACTTCAGTGGTTGTGGTTAGTGCAAAACCTGCTTTCTGGACACCTTCTTGTAAGTAGTTGCTCCCATCACTGAACAGCATGAACTCTGTATTCTTTATGGCTTGATCCCATAGATCTGGACAGCTCCGTAGACTTCATCAGTTACCCTGGAGCAGTCATGGTCTGGTTCCCCTTCTGTGGGGAGAAAGGTTGCTGGGTTTAATGTCCTTATTGTCTTGAGGGTGACCTGTGGGTTTTCACAGAGAAGCTCTTGGTATTGTGCTAGCCAGGAGCTGGAAAGGAAGTGGTATCCCTGTATGTTCATGAGGGACACAACCACATGAAGGACTTTGATGTTAAGTTCTTGTCCCAGGGTGAGCTTGTCTGCCTCCTTGATGAGTTAGACTGTGGCTGCTGGCACCCTGAGATATGGCGCCCTGCTGCCATGGGCCCAATTTCTTTGACAGATATGCAACTGGCTATTTCCAGGGCCCAACAGTCTGGGTGAGTACCCTGAGCATTATCTTTTCTTTCTTACATACAAAGAGATTGAAGGGCTTTTCTGTGTCTGGCAGGCCCAGAGCTGGAGCCTGCCCCAGAGCAGTCTTTATCTCTGTGAAGGCGGCTTCTGCTTCCTGTCCAGGCAGAGGGTTTCTGATCTGGACCTCCTAAGAGATTGTAAAAGCGTTTTGTATTGCAGAGAACCCAGGGATCCAGATGTGGCAGAATCCTGCAGCCCCCAGGAATTTCTCTAGACCTTTTTTTGTCCAAGGCTGAGGCAAAGAGATGGACTTTCTTTCCGGCCCTAATTCTCTCTTCCTTTGGGTGAAAGAGAAACTGAGGTATTGGACTTGGCAGATCTGTGCTTTCTTCCATAAAACCCTATATCCTGAGTCTGTCAGAAGCTGTAGGAGGGCCTTTGCACCTTTATTATAATCTTCTTGTCTATCACTGGCAAGGAGGAGATCATCCACATTTTGGAGGAGAGTACTTCGTATGGCCTGGTGAGGTTTGTGGTGAAGCTGGTGAAGTCTGTGGCCGTGCTTCCCCAGAGAGAGTTGGTAAGTTCTTGAACCCCTGAGGGAGGTGCGTCTAGGTTAGTTGCATCTGATGCCCTGTGTTGGGTTCAGTCCATTAAAAGGTAAATAGTGCCTGGCTCTGGGGAGCTAACTGATGGCCCACAGGTCCTGATCTGGTTGATATCCTCCTCCCAGTTTCTCAACTGGCAAGAGTGGGATATTTCGGGCCAATTTACACTTGACCAGAATGCCTGCTTCTTTGAGCTTGGTCAGGTGTTCTTGGATGCTGATCTTAGCTTCTTGTGGAAGGGGATACTGCCTTTGTCTTTGGGATTGGGCTCCCAGGAGCAGTTCAACAATGATAGGAGCCTGGTTCTGGGCTAGTCTGGGCAGGTTGTCCTCAGCCCATACTGTAGGGAAGGAAAGTCTGAATTCCACTGGGCTGTTCAGCTGGGCTTGAGCACAAAATAGCCTCCATTCTTCTCTGGATATGATGATTACCAGTACCAAAGACCCTGCTTCTTGTTTTGGGTTTAATCAGAGGATAGTATGCCGATGGATTCAGAAGTTGTTTGAACCCAGAGCTTAGAGAGTATGTCTTGGCCCAGGAGGGGGATGGAGCAATCAGGCAAATAAACAAATTCATGCCAGACCTTGGGATCCCCAAGTTCACACTGTCGTGCCTGGCAGAAGGGTTGTTGTATTGCTTTCATCCCAGTGGCCCCAAGGATGGTCACAGTTCTTGTGCTGAAGGGGTCCAATGTGGAGGTAACAACAGAGTGCTCAGCCCCAGTGTCAACCATAAAAGTCATTGATTGGCCCCCTATTTTCATTCTGACTGTGGTCTCATGGGGGCTGAGGAGGAGTGAGCCTGGACCTTCTCGGTCAGAATCTACTTCTGCCAGGCCTAAGGAATCCTTTCCTTGTGGTTCTTCCCTGTAGTGACTGGGCTTTGGAGCTTTTCTCCAGTGGGGACATTCATTTTTCCAGTGCCCCTTTACCTTACAGTAGGTACATTTTTCTTTCACCAAGGAGGTTCTGGGCTTCCCCCCTTTTGGTGGTTGGGGTTTTCCCACCTTTGCTTGTCCTTTTCCCTCAGGGTGGTGGCAAGGAGTCTGAACTTTTTTTTTTTTTAAAGATTTTATTTATTTATTTGACAGAGAAATCACAAGTAGGCAGAGAGGCAGACAGAGAGAGAAGGGGAAGCAGGCTCGCTGTGGAGCAGAGATTCCCAATGCAGGGCTCGATCCCAGGACCCTGGGATCATGACCTGAGCCGAAGGCAGAGGCATTAACCCACTGAGCCACCCAGGCACCCCAGAGTCTGACCTTTTTCTTCATCTTCTTTTTAGTTTCCCTCTTGCCAGGGAATAGTTTCCCTATTCGTGTAGACCTTATTAGCAACCTCTATCAACTGGGTGATGCTCATCCTTACAAATTCCTCCAGTTTCTGGAGTTTTTTCCTGATGTCTGAGGCGGCTTGAGCCACTAAGGAGGTATTTACCATTTGTTGGCTCTCCTGTGCCTCAGGGTCAAACAGAGTATACACCGATAGGCTTCGCACAGTCTTCCGTACTAGTCCCTGGGAGATTCCTCCAGCTGTTGAGTGACTCTGGACACTTTGGTATGTTCATGGGTTTCTTTGCTCCTGGTTGGATTCCCTGGAGGAGGGCTCCTTGGTATCGGTGGATGTGAGCCTGTCCTTCCTCTCTGGTGAAGTCTCATGTGGAACACTCCTCAGGTGCTGCAGTGCTAGTCCAGGCAACAGGATCGATAACTCCTGTTGGCACATGTTCTTCTAGATACTGCATTGCCCCTCTTATTCTTCTTCTTCTTCCTTCCATGTTGAACAGGATGCAGAGTAGTTGCTGGCAGCCCTCCCAGGTTGGCCAGTGGGTTTGGAAAAGGGACTTCATGAAGTCTACTATAGCTTGTGGCTTTTCAGAGTAAGATGGGGTGTTGTGCTTCCAGTTGAGGAGGTTGCTGATGGAGAAAGTTTAGTAATACATCATAGATCGGCTGGGTTGAGCAGTTCCACTTTCATGGTACAATTTGGGCTCCCATGTTTTCTGCACTGGCATCAGGAAGGTGCTTATGCCTGGCCTGGGGTATAGTCTGGCTGCTGCTCCTGGGGAAAATGAATCCCTTGGGCCTGGTGGTGTCAGTGGATTCTCTGGACCCAAGGGCTTGGAGAGACTGATGGTGGTGGAGTGTCTGAAACTGGAAGGCCAGGTGCAGATGGTCTTGAGGATATATATGGGGTAGGATCAGGATCTGCTCATCCTCAGAATCTCCAGCCAAGATTTGTGGAGGCCGAGACTTCTGTTGGTTCTCTTTGGGCCCGCTAGATTAGGTGACTAAGACTCTAGCCTGTCCCTGCCTGTTGAGAATGAACCTCACCCATGGGGGAAGGGTCTGGGCAATTTCCAGCTAAGAATTGATGTATGGAAACTCTTTGGAGTGTCCTGGATTCCCTGTGATGACTCGCCATACACAATGGATAGTTGAGACATCCAATGTCCCTTCTGACAGCCATCGGGCTTCAAAAGTCAGCCACTGTAACTCACACAGGGCTGTCAACTTACTGGAGTGCATCTTAACTTGGTAATCTCCCGAGAACCCTTTTTTGAAATTCTTGGTCATGGTCTCCAGGACCGTGGTTTTGCTCTGTCCTGATCTTATGGTGGTGTTTCTGGTGTGTGGTGGTACAGAGGCAGACAAATTGTGGGTTTCCCTCCAAAGGATGGACCAGTCAGATGCCCACCTGTCTGCTCTCCCTTAGGAGATTTGGGTGCCTCTTAGCTGTAGTGAGTCCATATAAACCCCATACTGGTGCTCCAAAAGTGCTCACCTTAGACCTTATGAGGTCACCATGGAAACAGGTTAGGGCCCACTTGAACTCCATAGGCTTCTGGGGACCCTAAGGGTGCCGGCCTGTGGAGCCACAGAATCAGTCCTCCTGACAAGGTAGGTCAAACGGCACATTCACTCATGCATTCATACTGAAGTTATTATAGTCCCTCACCCCTGGGAGGCCCTGACCTATGGAATTCCTTTCCTTTTGGAAATTCCTTTATGTCCCCCTTTTTTTGGGAGGGGGTTCTGACCTGAGAGACCTCCCCTCCTGGGAATCTCTACCTGTGAGACCTCTAAAAGATCCCTTGGAATTGATCAATCTCCCCTTCCACCCTGATAGGTGGGCCTGACTGGGTCCTGGGTCCCCAGGGCTTACCAGAATCTGACCTTGGGACCAAGTACTAACCTGCCAAATCTCCTTTGAATTTGGGAAGGAGCAGTGGAGTGGGGCCAGTCCAAGGTGACTGGGTGGGAAACTGCAGAAGATTAGGCAGGGCACACCTTTCTCCATTACGATCCCTCATTCTGTCACCACCCCACCATTGTCCCAAACTGGTGGCAACAATGGACAACTGCAGTTGGGTTTCCCAGTCAGGGAACCAAGTGTTATGGAATCTGGACCCGATCCAAGCAGCACTCAGAGACTTTGGAGGATTGGAGGTTTATGTAACACTAGTGGGCTGAGAGGAGACCATTCTCCAAAGGTCTGAACCCTGAACACAAGCAGGGAAGGTAATTTATACCATTCTACTTCCACATAGTACTTTTGGCATGTGGGGGAAACCAGGTAAGGAAAGAAGAACCCAGAAGGGCTTTGAGACAGGGACTGGAATTCCCTTGATTTGGTTGACAACCTTAGAGTACAGTTTTCCTCTTATCATAATCACAGGAGTTCTTAAAATTAGAGAACCTTTTTCAATTAAGGTCAGTAAAAGATATGATAATAGAAGAAGGGTCAGAGAAAGATTGACTTTGCTGCCTTTGAAGACAGAAGACAGAGCCAGGATTGAAGAAATGCAGGTAGCCTGTAGAAGCTAGAAATGACAAGGAAATGGATTCACCTTATATTAATTTCCTATTCTGTTTTCAAAAAATGAGCACACACTTAATGACTTAAAGCACCACAAATTTATTATCTTACAATTCTGGAAGTCAGAAGTCCAAAATGAGTCTTATAGGCTAAAATCAAGATGTTAGCAGAGCTACATTCTGTTTCCTTGACTTTTCAAGCTTCTACAGGCTACCTGCATTTCTTAGCTCACCTACTTCCTTCTTTAAAGTGCATCACTTCATCCTCTGCTCCAATCTTCACATCTCTCTCACTCCCCTTCTCTGATATCTGGTCCCACGATTAAGGATCTTTGTGATTATATTGAGCCCACATGGACAAATCCAGGATAATCTCCAGAAAAGGAATGCTGTCTTGCTGACACCTCCAGTGAGACACTTGACAGACTTCTGATTTATACAAACATATGGCAATTCATTTAAATTGTTTAAGCCACTAAGTATTGTGAAGGTCGAGAAAATTAAGGCCATCCTACCTCAAGTTTAGCTGATGTGGGAAACAGAGGCAGAAGAAAATCATTAAAATCCCTCACCTACTGACAAGCCCTTGAAACAGACAGAGTGGCTCTCCCCTGGGGACTCAACTGCCCTCATCTTGAGGTTTTGCTAAGGACAATCCTAGCCTGACCAACACCCTGCTCCAACAGGTCCAACCTGTAAGTCTACTTTAGGAAACTTTATCTCTAAACCTCCAAGATAGTGTTGAGAATCATTCCCAGGTATATGGCCCACTATATTTACATCTAAAGGGTCTCACAAGAAGATTTTTATTATTGGTAATAAATAACCTTTCTCCCAAAAATAGCTAGCCCCTCAAGGCCCTGGAGACCTTGCTTCCAAAATTCCTTAGAGACTTATGCCATCCCTAATTTTCTTTGTCCTCACCCGCTGTGGAGTCCACCCCTGCTCTGCCTTTAAAAACTCTGACTGTAATCTGGTTCAGGGTCCAAGTCCCCACTTCGCTGTGCAGGGTATACTTGGGCCCAAGCTGAAGCTTGTCAAATAAACCCTCGTGTGATTGCATCGGTGCTTGGCTTCTTGGTGGTCTCTCGGATGTGAAAACTTGGGCATAACAGTATATGGTAATTTGTTATAGCAGCAGTAGAAAACTAATACATCTTCCAATTCTCACATCAGGGAGTTAAGGTATGATATAATAGCTTTGGTGTATTTTGAGGAATACCACTTTAGTATCTACTAATCTGCTCAGGATGGACCATTGGGCTTTCTGAATCCAGCAGTTTTCCTCTTAGTCAACAATCTTAGAGGACAAGTTTGTTATCATTTTGAATTTATATCTATCACATTGTACACATTTATGAATTTTTACTTATATATCACGTGTATCCTTAGTTCCTTTTGCAGATAACTAAACTGAAACAGTGATGTTAGGAATTAGATGTTAGTGATGTTAGGAATTAGAAACATAGCACTTATTTCCCCAGCTTGCTAATTACTATTCTGAGCCATGCTCTTCCCTGTCATAAAACTCTAAAGATACAACTAAAGAAAACTAACATAGACAAGGGTTTTGGTGAAGAAAATTATCTAAGACAGTGAAAATGACAAAAAATGTGAAGAGACTGCAAGTGTGCAAAGTGCTATATATGTCCTACATTTAACAACTACATTTCATTTTCTCTTTTGTAGTTAAGGATACTTGTCTCACAAATGGCATAAAATTGGAAGAGAAGATTAAGAAGAATTGGGGAAAATTAATTGATATTAATATGAACAAAACCTATCAATAAAAAATGATAGGTTTTTATGTTTGAGTATCAGATGCATTTATACAAGCGCTGATTTATAAGTTAGTTGTGTCACAAATTTGCAAGTTCTAAAATAGCTACTCAGCAATCTGGAGACTGTCACCCTATCTTGCCACATCCTAGGAATAAAGATTCAGCAGTCACAGACTAAGTGACAAAATTGTTGCTGCTAAAAGGTAGAATACAGTTCAGTTCCTGCTCTCTCATAGGAAGACTGGTTCAGCAGAGCTAACAGAAAGAAAAAGATGTATTTGTCAGTTAATGAAAGAGTTGGGTCTTAGTGGTACACAAGAAAAATCTTGGGGATAAATTAGATATTTTCCTTTTACTTTCTGGACCAATGAAATCAATGATTACTTGTAAGATTTCAGACACAAGAAATAACATGGCCACAGTATCCACAAGCTAGTGAAACCACTGTATCTGATTACCCAGAATTTACTATTTACTCTTAAAAGCAGCTTTTCATATTATTTTTAGGAATATATAGCCCATGTAGATGAGCTCCACCCTAGAGGATGGTCAGATTAAACAGAAAGACAGGTACCTGAAGAAGTTTAACACTTGCTACCAGCATCACACAAACCCTTATGATGAGGCCCATTGCAGGTGTACCTGTAGAAAGCCTATGTGCTCCTGCATCAATCTTTATCCTCATTGTATAGAGGAGGAATCTGAGGTTAGAGAGTTACACCCATGGGACTAGTAGATATCAGAGTTGGGGCTTGATTTCAGGTTTTCTTGGCTCCCAGTCCATTATTCTGCTTGCTGTCTATAGGGAAATTATTAATAGAGCTTGACAAGGTGGTACCTTTAACTCAGGGAAAAAAGATTAACACCATGATATACAAATAAATTTTCTTTCTGTGCTTTCAGTAGCAAAATGCTGTGGTTCACATCTTTCTACTGAGAACGGAACTTTTTCCCCCAACTTTGAAAAGGTTGCTTCTACGTGTGTTGCTATGTGTTCAGTATTTCACTACATCATTTTTTTCACTGCAAAGCAAACTAACGCATTTCAGCAAAAATCATTTCCAAGTAAACTATTTTCCTGGGAAAAATAGTTGTAAAAGAAATGCTACTTATCATTTGAAATTAGGATGAATATCACCACTAGCTAATTTTTATTTATTTTTAAAATTTTGTAGTAAAGTTGAACTTACAGGAAACTTGCAAGGATAATACAAAAAACTTCTAATTGCTTTTTACCCAACTTGACCTTTCACTAGTATTTAATAATTTGTCATATTTGTTTTATTATTCTCTCTCTCTCTCTCTCTCTCTCTATATATATATATATATATTTACATAAACATTTTTTCTGAAGTATTTGAGAATATGACTCATAAGTCCTTAATTATTCTTTGTGTTTTCCCTAAAATAGGAAATTACTTTTATATAAACACAGTGCAGTTGCCAAATTCAGGAAATTTAATATTGATAAAATACTTTTATCTAACCTATGATCCATATTCTACTTTTGTCATTTGACTAGAACTTATTCTGATCTCATGTATTCCATTTAGTTGTTATTTCTCTTTAGTCTTTAACCTAGAATAGTTTATAAGCCTTACTTTTTTTTTTAATTGACATTTTTTTAGAAGAATGCAGCTCAGTTTTTTATGTAATAAACTTAGATTTAGGTTTTTCTATTTCCTCTTAACTTGCTTGAGACCTCCATACATATTACAAAAGTGGTGTTTCTGTTTCAGAGAAACACATGTAGCAAGACATGTTCTTTTTGCCCTTTATTAGTGAGGTTAATTTTGGTCAACTTGTTAACAAACCATTTTTTTTTTCCAATATTGAGTTACTATCTCTCCCTTGCAACTAATAACGAAACTGTGGGGAGACAATTTAAGATCATGCAAATATCCTGTTTCTCATCGATTCCCCTACCTCACATATAGATAGTATCAACTGATGATTCTTGCTTGAACCAGTCTTTACTGTGATGGTTACAAAATGAGTGCTTTTCTAAATCTACCACTTCCTCTATTCTTACTAGTTGACATTACATTTGTTTGTTTCCCTCTCTCTTTTTCTCTCTCTGTTTCCCTATTTATTATCAGTATGGACTAATGGGCTCCTGTTTTATTCAATGGGTGAGTATTCATTACCTTCCTTATTTATTTTGATGCTCAACTTATGCCAGATTTTCTCCAGGGAGGGGGAAGCTTCTTTCAAGCCAGTTATTTCAAAATTATTTTTTTTAGCACTTTCCTAATTTCTAGTAAAACAAGATACTCCAGGCTAATCTTGTACCTTCCCTCTCATAGCCTTGGCATCACCCATTTTTCCATGGAGTTATAGTTCCTTTTAATGTGTAATGGTACTAAGAAACCAAGATCTAGACACTAAAAGTATTATTGCTAAGGTGTCATATTGATACCTCCAATCTTAATCTTGTCTATCCCTATTATTTATATTTTCCTTCTTGCATGGTGAGAACTCTGACTCCCTACAACATCATTTACTCACTTGCTCACTCCTGGAGTGCATAGAATTAATTTCAGAATTTTTATTATGATAAATAAACATATCAAGAAGAGTTCCAGTCAAATTTTGACTGAAATACCTATACCACATTTCAGGTATGGGTATTCTCACAGGAACTCAGAAAATGGTTGAAAGAAAAGAGTAGGGTTTAAGTTATCACTTATGTTAGGAGGATATTAAGCCCATCATTTTTGCTTTGTTAAGGTAGTAGGTCCATTGGGAAAGTAGTCTCCAGTGTGACTCATAGGTGCATTTCCTTCTAGTCCTTTAATTAATAAAAATTGCATTATATGCTTAAAAATCTCTTCTTCTTACATGTAGACTATTATGTTAAGTGTTCTTAACTACAATAAAATAAGAATTACAAGCCATCCTTATATTACAAAGAAACTTTGTGAAATATTGTACTTCTTAAGAACCATCTGAATGTTTATGTACTAAAAATTCATAGTTTAGAAAGAACTAGAGATGATAAGGTTTAGAAAATAAAAAATGTCAAAGAAAATATATTCCAAATTCAAATCCTCAAAGGAGGTCCAGAGTGCTCTAGAATACCTGAAGTTGGGATGAGAATGTCATCCCTCCAAAAAACCAATTTTATAAAAATAAGCAAACTCTGGGCTCTCCCATTTAAGTACAAAATATTTCAATAAAAGAATACAGAGGAAATCAACAATGGAAAAGGGGACAAACAAACAAAATCTATGGGTTCCATTACAAGAAGGATACTCCAGTTTTTCATGAAAATTCACACAGGTTTCAGACTCCCTGAAACTACCTAAATAGTCTGATAGAACACCTGAGATCACATTTCTTTGGACTCCTGGTTGTATTTAATAAAAACTTAACAGGTTTCATGACCTGCTTTCTAGGTCAGGATTCTTATATGTTCCCATTATTTTTGAATCTTGTTTTTATGGTGTGAATAGACCTTGGAGGAAGTAAAATCTACAGAGAGCAAATGACTTTTCCTAGAACAGAAAGGTTGTAGAGAAAAGAGCCTGGATGGTTCTTGTTATAGAAAAGAATTAAAGTATAGATGGAAAATGGATTGAATTATTATATGTTCCATTTTTACCCTGGAATTTTATGAGTCTGCTTTCTGATTGCTAGTTTAGTGGTCTTTCTATCTTACCCTTAGAAGTCATGAGTTTGAGGGAATAAGAAGGGAACCAGGGAGAGTAGCTCTACTTTTTGTTATTTTACTTATTGGTTTTTCAGGAAAAGTTTTTCTGGAAGGAAGAAGTTTGGGAACCATAACATGATTCAGTTGTAATACTGTCTAGAACTACATTTTAGTCAGAAGTGCATGCCATATATGAATACAACTTTTTAAAACATCAAAGTATTTTGCAGCTAGGAAACTTGATAAGGACCAGAAATTGGCTGAGAATGCTTGTCAACTTTTGTCAGCCTTATCACTGGTGGGCTTAGTATGCTTCTATCTATGGCTAACCAACTCTAGTCAGCCAGCACCCTAATGTTTCTAATAATTTCTGAAATTCTGAGTATTATAACCCATTACTTTCTCTTACAATGATGTGTAGAACTGTGAAATTAATTGTTCTTTGGAGAGAGTCATGTAATCACTTCTTTAACAAATTGGAATACAGCTAGGGGTCTACTTTAGGGTATGATGCCTGCTCTCAGACTACATGATAGCTGTTTTTCAACAATTTGACTAGTATTAATTACTCTTGTGAGTTTTTATTTAAAACGGTCTTTCCATTGTTAAAAAACAGAATGATACTAAGAGTTCAAATAATAGCTGCTAGGATGTCTTGTGCACATATTACCCACTGTCTGCTTTCCAAGTGTACATGTTCTAGATGATGATTTGAGACATATATAATATAAGGTCAGACAAAAATGACCATCAGTTTAGCTGTAAGTTCACATTAATTCTCCAAAAACGTATGCTTCTAGGGCAAAAGGATCCTTGTGGCTTCTATAATCCCTTTAGTTCCTTCCACAAATATTTACTTAATGTATACATATATCAGACACTATGTTTGACATGGGAGAAACAATGGTAAACCTACAGATTTGTTCAACTTTTGGTGTTTAGAGTGTATTGGGGTATACATATGTAAATACATAAGATACAAATGGGCTAAGATAAGGGGAGAGTTAGGAAATAAAGGGGGTCTAATCTTGGAAGTGATATTTAAACTGAGATCTAAAGGATGAAGAGTTAAACAGGTGAGGTGGGTTTTGGAAGGAATGTTTTCTGAAACAGGAAGAGCATAAAAAAAAAAAAAAGCCCAGAAGATGAAAAAAATATCTTATATAATGAGATACAATGGAACTACATCAGTACTATTTAGTGTGTAAATTCATGAGCAGTGACAAATGTGGCTAGATTGTAGCCACACTCCTGAGGGCAGTAACTTTTCTATTTTGTTCAAAATAGAATTGCCATGATCTACCATAGTTCCTGTCACATAGTAAAAATTCAGAACATGTTTGTTGAACAACAAAAATAATAACACAGATATCAGTCATTTATTTATGAAACAAAAAGCATTCTAAAGTACTTTATTCATATGCAATTTTATTAGATCGTTACAACACAATGAGGGATTTATTATATTATTGTTATTCTGCTCATTTTACAGATAAGGCAACAGAAGCTCAATGAGGTTAACCCAATAGCCCAAGATCACCTAGCTAGTGTTTGGCCTAATCTACAATTTAAACTCAGGCAATCTCAGACTCTCCTGATTCTGTCTAGATTCAGCATTAATGAATTGTGAATTTTCCCTAATGTAATGGGAAATTACTAACAGGTTTAAGGCTTTGAATTTTACCAAGATGACTCTAGCAGCAATGTGAAGAATGGATCTAGGTGGGAGCAAGACTGGAGGTAAGGAAATAAGTTAAGAAGGAATTGTGAGGGGCACCTGGGTGGTTCAGTGGGTTAAAGACTCTGCTTTCGGCTCAGGTCATGATCCCGGGGTCCTGAGATGGAGCCCCGCATCGGGCTTTCTGCTCAGCAGGGAGCCTGCTTTTCTTCCTCTCTCTCTGCCTGCCTCTCTGCCTACTTGTGATCTCTGTCTGTGAAATAAATTAAAAAAAAAAAAAGAAGGCATTGTGATAGTCCATGCAACTGGTGATGGTGGCTCGGACTACAGTAGTAGTAGTGCAAATGAAAAGAAATAGCCATATTCCAGAGATCTATCTTTTGGAGAGTTTTAATTGACAGGGCTTGTTGATTGATTGAATGGAGGTGTCAATGTGGGAGACAAAGGAATCAACGGAGACTTTCAGGTTTCTGATATAATTACCATTGGACATTTGGTGGTGCAACTCACTGAGGCAAAGAACAGGAGGAGGAGAAGCAGGTTTGAGGTGGCATGTGAGAAGATGACAGTTTTTTGCATGATGAGTGTGAGCTCTTTGAGCTTTTTTGAAGGAGGGGTATTCAAATAGACATGTCTAATAATCATTTCAATAAACTTGCCTCATGTTTAGACAAGAAATCAAGGATGGAAACAGAGATTGTGAGAGATACCAACATATAACTGACATTTGCAGCTAATGGGGGCAATTGCAAACATGTTGGAAAATTATGTACACTGATGAAAGCAGAAAACCCAAGACAGAGCCCCAATAACCATCAATAACTGACATGCAGAGGCAAAAGAACCTGTAAAGAATGTTGGCAAGGATGTGGAGAAAGGGGAACCCTCTTACACAGTTGGTGGGAATTTAAACTGTTAACATCCACTCTGGAAAACAGTATGGAGGTTCCTTAAGATGTTAAAAATAGAGCTACACTAATAACCAGCAATTGCACTACTAAATATTTACCCCAAAGATACAGATGTAGTGAAAAGAAGAAGCACATGCACCACAATGTTTATAGCAGCAACAACCACAATAGCCAAACTGTGGAAAGAGCTGAGATGCCCATCAACAGAAGAATGGATAAAGAAGATGTGGTTCATATACACAATGGAATATTATTCAGCCATCAGAAAGGATGACTACCCACCATTTGGATCAGCATGGATGGACTGGAGGGGGATTATGCTAAACAAAGTAAGTCAAGCAGAGAAAGACAATTTCATATAGTTTCATTCATATGTGGAACATAAGTAATAGTGTGGAGAACTGTAGGGGAATGTAGAGAAATATGAAGGGGGAGAAATCAAGAGGGAGACTAACCATGAGAGACTATAGACCTCGGGAAACAAACTGAGGGTTTCAGAGGGGTGAGAGGTGGTGGGAAGGGGTAACAATGAGATGGATATTAAGGAGGGCATGTGTTGTGGTGTACACTGGGTGTTATAAGTAACAAATGAATCATTGAACACTACATCAAAAACTAATGATGTACTATACAGTGGCTAACTGAACATAATAAAAAAAAAGAAGTTGGGGAAAATATAGACAAGAGGAGTGGGAGGAAACTCAGAGGAAGAGAGTAAAGGAAGCTAAGGGAAATGAAATTCTTAAGAAGAAGGAAATGGTCAACAGTGTCAAATATTGCTGAGACATAGGAACCAAATTCTTCTACTGTGTTTAATAACATGGAGGTCTTTTACAATCTTGGAAAGATCCATTCCACAGTGAATGGGTATGTGAGGTTAGAAGAGAGGTAAAAGTTGTATTTCAGTGTGTTACTGATTATAGCTAAAGAAATCAAATGAAAGTCACAGAAGCATATGCTAGTTGTTACCATGGAAACAGGAATATGGGGAGATTTGAGGTGAAAACAGAAATCAGAAGCCCTAGGGTAATTGTTAATTAGTTGAATAGATTGAATTTAGGAGTAGACAGCATAGAGATGTAGCAAGGAGTAACATGAGGATGAAGAAGAAGGCCAGGAAGTTTCAGACACTCTCAGTATACATGTGGTACATTGATTAAATTACATTCAGTGGATACTCAATGCTCTGAAAAAGTCTTGTTGTTCTAATTTAACTTGAGCCAAACTACCTGGATATCTTCAGAAGCAATGATTAGAGTGAGGTTAGTGTTGTTGTAGGGACAATGATGACTCTCTCTAGGTCTTGTTTGCCTGATTCTTATGTAGAAAATCCACATCAGTAATGCTTGTGTCCTGGCTACAGAATTTTGTATCAATCCTTGGGCTATGCCATAGTAAGTCATCCGCAAGGACAGGAGCACTCTTTTGCATTATTAGATTTTTCTAATATAAGGTCTTTTCTAGTATAAGGTCTTTCAGGACTCTTGAGATTTCATTTCTTATGCAAAATTCTGGGATTTTTTTCTGTCTAAACTTCCTGTGAAGTTTTCTCTGCCCAAGATTAAGAGCATAGAGCTTCTGGAACACAGATACTGGGAAGCAGCACAATGGATTAGCTGTAAAAACTGGCTTTGGAGTTAGTACTGAATATGAGTCTCAGCTACACCACTTGAAGAAGTACAAAATATAGACTATGCCATAAAGGCAAAGAGTGATAAGTTGGATTTTACTAAATAAATATTTCATATAATTATGGTAAGACTACATTTGTCTGCTATTTTATTATTTTCTTTGGTCTTCTCTGTCACTGGTGCCTCTATTTGCTCTTTCATGCCTTCTTTGGATTATTTGAATTATTTGAATATTATCCAAATATTTTCAAACTCCATTTTGATTTAGCTATTGGTTTTTTTAAGCTACATCTCTTTATATTTTGTTAAAGGTTATCCCAGGGAAAATAATACACATTCTTAACTTCTCAGTCTACTTAGAATTAATATTGTACTGCTCCATGAAAAATGTAGAACCTTGAAACCACATAGGTCCATTAACCTTCCTTCCACCATCCTTGTGTTATAGTTGTTATAAATATTACATTTATATACATTATAAGCCCCACAAGACAATGTTATAATTTTTGCTCTAAGTAGTCATATGTATTTTAAACAAATTAAGAAAAAAATAGTCTTCTGTATTTACCTAGGTATATATCAGCCTTGAGGAACATATAAAAGGAGCAGGAGCTGGCAGAGGAGATAGAAAAAAACAGTTATAAGAGGAAACCAGGAGAGTGTGTTTTAAGGGAAGATAGGAGAGGAGAATGTTTCAAGAAGGAGGGAGTGATCAAAAGTGTTCTTAAAAATCAAATAAGAGTAATAAAAACTGTGCTACGTTTGACTACATGGAAGTAATTGGTGATAATAAAGGATGATTTTATAGAGTGATATGGGGATGCATCAAATTGGCATCGTTTAGTAAATGGTTGGGCAAAGGAAATAGAAACAGTGAAGATTAATGACTTTAAAGAAACTATGGGGAAGAAGAAGAAAAGAGATAGGTTAATAGGTGGAGAGGGATGTGGGGTCAAGTGAATGTTTTAGTTGTTTTAATAAATAGGCTATGGATATATGAAAATTAGTAGGAGGGATTCAGTTGAAGGGTTGAGGTTAAATGTGTAGAATAGAAAATGTGTAGTTGATGGTATAAGATTCCTGTGAAGATGGAGAGAGATAGGATACAAAGCTCAGGAGAAGGGTTACCTCTGAAAGATAATAGGATATACACAGGGGCAAGGCAGCGTACTTGATATTGGGAACACATGGGAATTGGTATATGATAGCCTTCTCTTTCTCTGAAAACCAGGAGATGATATCATCCTCTGTGAGTAAGGGGAGAGGAGGGTGTGTTGGATATTGACGGAGAGTGGAGAAGGTCTGGTTTAACAGTTGTAAGCAGTAATTATTTGACCAGTGAGATGTAATAACCTCTCAGACCCCATTAAAGATGTTTTGCTATGTAAGTTATTAAAAGACACATTGTTTTTTGGCTTTAGTTTTAGATGCAGCTGGGTGATGGATTGTTTTACAGAAAGCAATATAACTATCAAGTGACCTGCATACTTGCAATGGTGCAACAGCATAATAGACATTGTGGGCCTGGAGCCAGATTGCTTGGGTTTAGATCCCAGTGCTACCACTTATTACCTATCTGACCTTGGGAAAGTTACTTAAATTCTGCATACTTCAACTTCCTCATCTGTAAAATAAGGACGATAATGTTAGTCCCTACCTGATAAGGTTGCTGTGAGAATTAAAGTTAGTTAAAATGTATAAAGCACTTAGCCTTGTACATAGTAAGCACTGAATAGCTTAATAATTGTTAGTTATTGTTGTTTGGTGATCAGCCCATTCTCTTTCTATTTCTGTCTATGAGGCTTGGTGGTTGCCTAATCTTTTAAACCTTGCCAGTCTGGGAAACTCTATCTCTCCATCTATTTTGAATGTCAGTCTTGCTGGATAAAGTATTCCTGGCTGCGTGTTCTTCTCATTTAGTGCTCTGAATATATCTTGCCAGCCCTTTCTGGCTTGCCAGGTCTCTGTGGACAGGTCTGACGTTATTCTGATGGGCTTTCCTCTGTAAGTAAGGACCCTCTTTGTCCTAGCAGCTTTCAAGAGATTATATCTGCAATTATGATTCCTCCGTTTGACTATCAGGTGCCTTGATGTTTTTTTGGGTGGAGACCATTCAGCATCTAGTACATGAACGCTGGTTTCATTTGTGAGATTGGGAAAATTTTCATGAAGAACTTGTTCCGTTATATCTTCTAGGCTTCTTTCTTTCTCCCCCCTTCAGGGATTCCAATAATTCTGATACTGTAATGTTTAATGGCATCATTTATTTCCCTGTTTCTGTTATCATGGCTTCTAAGCTGTTTGTTCCAAGTTTCCTCCTGATCCTTTCTATGTTTGTCCTCCAGATCACTAATTCTATCTTTTCTCTCAGTTACCCTAGCTTTGAGAGAATTTAGATTAGATTGGAACTCATTGAGATCATTGTGAACCTCAACCCTGGTAGCTTTCAGTTCTGCCCTAATATTGTGAACATCATCTCTGGTCACTTTCTGTTCAGCCCTAATCAATTCCATTTGGTCATCCATGGCTTTCTCCAACCTAGCTATTGCCTGGATAATTGTTAGCCTGAGTTCTCTTTCTGACATATTATCTATGTTGATAGCCATTAGCTCTGTTGCAGAAGGTCCATCCTCTGTGTTTTTCTTCCGTTGGGCATTCCTCCTCCTAGTCATTTTGGTGAGAGATGACTGAACGGTTGTAGCCGCATGTATCGATCATGGTGCAGTCAAGGTGCACCCTGGAACACTTCTGAGCAATTAGGATTCCCCACCCAAATGAGAGAAAAAAGAAAAGAAAAATAAAAAAAGAGAGAGACACAGGAAAGAAAGGGAAGATAAAAGAGAAGGTTCAGCCCAAATGGGCCCCAGGGTAAGATTTATGAAGTATATAAACAAAAACAGACAAACAAAAAGACTGATAAATCTATATGACAAGAGAAAAAAATATATATATAAGCAAATAAAGGAAGAACATCGTCAAAAAGAACACCAAGTGTAAGATTTATATGCTATCAGGACAAACACAAAAACACAGAAACACTGGTGGAAGAAAAAGATGGGAGAGTGGTTATAAATTCTCTGTATGGCCTAGGAAGGTTGTTTTGATTCTTCCTGGATGTATCTTGATATCTTTGTTAAAAGGACTCAACTTTCCCAAGATAAAGGGGGATTAAAAATGGTTTACCTATAGGGATAGTATTGATTGGGGAGAGGGGATTACTTTGAAGTTTAACTCTATATGAATATTAGAAAATAAAAATAAAAAAGGATATTAACTAGACTAAACTAAACTAAAATTAAAAAAAGAAATTTAAAAAATAGAAATGCAAAAGAAAAACACAGGTGTATGTATCAAAAAGTTCCGGTTAGGAGGTTTTTATGGAATTTGATGTACTGGACAGCTCACTGTGATGGTAAATATGCTAAAAAATTATCTATATAGAAAAATGAGCCTGAATAGTGGGAACAAATTAAAAATAAAAGTTGTCCTATGAAGTACTGGTGGTGGTTCTCTTGTAGTCTTTTTTTTTTCTTTTTCTTTTTTCTTTTTCTTTCCTGCCACGTGGGTTTTCAGTCAGTGATGTTCCCTGAGTTAAGTCCTCCTGTCCCCCTCAAGGGAGTGGGCTCTGAGGAAACGGGTTTTTTCAGGCTTTTGTTCTCTGGAGGTTTTTATGTTTGTTCACTTTTTTTTTTTTTTTCCCTCTCGCCTTGACCGCTTTTGATGGTTTTTGTAGGTTTAGAGGAAAGCAAACTGCACCCTGACCTCCATCTCAGAGAGAAGCCTCAGTCTGTTCTTCTGTGGGTGTTGCAGAGACCATATAAATTCCCCCTTGGCTGCTGGCAGAGCAGGTTCTGAGTCGTGGGCCCTGGGGATGCAGGATCTTCTGCTTGTACCCAAAACCATGGCAGCAGCAGATCTCTGGGCAGCTCCAGACCGCCAGAGAGGTTCCAAGCAGCGATCACACACTGAGATTTTTCCACTGGTCCGGGCTGGGAGTGCCTGGTCTTTCTGGGTCTAAGAGCGCCCGGCCTGTGCACACCTCTCTCAGAGGAGGCTGCAGGTCATGCGTGTGTCTCAGGTTCTGAGAGCGGGACACAGGTCTGAAAGCATCAGGCTGGACCTTCGTGCACCTCTCTCAGGGGAGAGTGTGGGGTGCGTGTCTTAGGCTCTGAAACAATGGCGCGGGTCTAAGAGCGCCGGGTGGGCCTATGTGCACCTCTCTCAGGGGAGGGTGAGGGGTGTGTGTGTCTCAGGCTCTGTAGCAGGGCTTGCGTGTTCTGCCATCTGTAGCTCCCAGCCCCTCACAGGAGCCAGACCCCACGCAATCTCGGGTGCGCTGGCAACTCAGGGACCAAGACCTGGTTTCTCTTCCACACTCTCTCTGGCTCAGCGCCAGGGGAGGCTGTCCTGGGGCCAGATAATTAAGCCCCTGTCCCTAGCTGCCCCGATTCCCACAATCCCCCCCACCCCCCAATCCTTTGCTCTTTTGGAGTGCTTTCAACCAGTCTCCAAGTTAATGCTGGTCCCCAGATGTAGGGCACTCTCGTATTAGGGGTATTACTTTCCAACCAGTCATCTCTGGTGGCTCCCTCTTCCTTTTGTTTATCTTCCAATATCAGTCCGACATTCCCACTCTGCTTTACTTGCCCACTGGCGTCTTCTGCCCTTGTAGAGATCCACATGTGTATAATTCTGATCTCAGGGTGATTTCATGGGTGTTCGAAATTCTTTGGTAGGTAATCTGCTCACTTTAGGGTACAGGTTGAAAAGGTGCCTCCTCCTATTTCCCTGCCATCTTGTCCCCCCTTAATCAGTGTTTTATAATTTTCAGAGTACAGGACTTTCAGATCCTTAGTTAAGTTTATTTCTAGGTATCTTATTGTTTTTGGTACAATTGAAAATGGATTGATTCCTTGATTTCTTTTTCTGCTGCTTCATTATTGGTGTATAGAAATGTAACTGATTTCTGCACATTGATTTGATATCCTGCAACTTTGCTGAATTCACCAGAGTTCTAGCAATGTTTTGGAGGTGTCTTTCGATTGTCCACAAGAATATCATATCATCTGTAAATAGTGTAAGTTTGACTTCTTCCTTGTTGATTTAGATGCTGTTTATTTCTTTTTGTTGTCTGATTATTGTGGCTAGGTCTTCCAGTATTATACCAAATGACAATGGCGAGAGGGGACATCATTGTCTTGTTTCTGACTGTAGAAGAAAGTCTCTCAGTTTTTCCCCACTGAGGATACTAGCTGTGCGTCTTTCATATATGGCTTTCATGATGTTAAGGAATGTTTCTCATAACCCTACTTTGTTGACAGGGTTTTTTTTTTTTAATGATTTTATTTATTTATTTGAGAGAAAGAGAGGAAGAGAGAGAGAGAGAGAGTACAGGCAGGGGGAAGGGCAGAGGGATGAGCAGACTCACTGCTAAGCGGGTTGTTTCCTGATATGGGGCTCAATCTCAAGACCCTGAGATCATAACCTGGGCTGAAGCCAGATATTAACCACCTGATCCACAGGCACCCATGTTGAGAGTTTTTATCATGAATGGATATTGTACTTTGTCAAATGCTTTTTTTGTTTGCATCTATTGAGAGGATCATATATACATATAGTTCTTACCCTTTCTTTTATTAATGTGGTGTATTACATTGATAGATTTGCATTTATTGAACCACCCTGGCAACCCAGAAATAAATCCTACTTGATTGTGGTGAATGTTGTTGTTGTTTTTGATGTATTGTTGGATTCTGTTTGCTGGTATTTTATTGAAAATTTTTACAACCATGTTTATCAAGGATATTAGCCTGTAATTCTTTTTTTTTAGTGGAATCTTTGTCTGGTTTTGAAAGCAGGATAATGCTAGTTCCATAGAATGAATTCAGAAGTTTTCCTTCCTTTTCTACTTTTTGGAATAGTTTGAAAAGAATAGGTATTCTTTTTTTCTTTAAATGCTTGGTAGAATTCCCCTGTGAAGCCATCTGGCCCTGGACTTTTGTTTTCTGGGAGTTTTTTTGGTTACTGATTAAATTTCTTTCCTTGCTATCACTTTATTCAAGTTTTATATTTCTTCCTGTTTAAGTTTAGCTAGTTTATATGTTTCTAGGAATTTATCAATTTCTTCCAGGGTATCCAATTTGGTGGCATATAATTTTTCATAATATTTTCTTATCATTGTTTGTATGTCTGTGATGTTAGTTGGCATTTCTTTTCTCTGATTTATGATTTTATTTACTTGGGTCCTATCTTTTTTCTTTTTGGTAAGTCTGGCTAGAGGTTTATCATTTTAAAAGATTTTTTCAAAGAACTGGTTTCATTGATCTATTTTTTTTTAAGTTTCTATGTCAATGTCAATTATTTTTTCTCTACTCTTTATTATTTCCTCCTTCTGCTGGGTTTAGGCTTCATTTGCCATTCTTTTTATAGTTCCTTAAAGGGGAGGCTAAAAGTAACAAAGGCAAGGTAGGATAAGAGAAAATCTTCAGAAACAGTAACAGCACAATTAATAAAATGACCCTAAATATATAACTATCAACAATTACTTTGAATCTAAATGGATAAACACTGTAATCAAAAGACAGGGTGTCAAAATGATTGATAAAAGCAAGATCCATCTATATGTTGCCTGTAAGAGACTCATTTTAGACCTAAAGATACATGCAGATTGAAAGTGAGTGGGTGGAGAAATATTTATCATGGAAATGGATATCAAAAGAAAGCCAGATTAGCAATACTTATATTGGACAAACTGACTTTAAAATAAAGACTGTAAAAAGAGACAAAGAAGGGCATTATATTAACATAAAGGGGAAAATCCAACAAGAGAATACAGGAGTTGTAATGTTTATGCATCCAACATGGAAGCACCCAAATGTATAAAACAATAACAAACATATAAGAACTAATCAATAATAATATATTAATAGTAATATATTACTGTATTACATCAGTGGACAGATCACTTAAACAGAATATCAATAAACAATTGCTTTGGATGACACACTAGAATAGATGGACTTAAAAGATATATTGGAAGATCCTATCCTACAACAGCAGAATATACATTCTTTTCAAGTGCACATGGAACATTCCCCCAAATAAATCACATGTTAGGTCACAAAATAGACCTCAACAAATACAAAAATATTGAAATCATACCATGCGCCTTTTCTTTTTTTTTTCTTTTTTTAATTTGTTTTTCTTTTTTTTTATATATTTTTTTAAGATTTTATTTATTTATTTGACAGAGAGAGATCACAAGTAGGCAGAGAGGCAGGCAGAGAGAGAGAGAGGGAAGCAGGCTCCCTGCTGAGCAGAGAGCCCGATGCGGGACTTGATGCGGGACTTGATCCCAGGACCCTGAGATCATGACCTGAGCCGAAGGCAGCGGCTTAACCCACTGAGCCACCCAGGCGCCCCCATGCGCCTTTTCTGAACATAATGCTATGGTACTAGAAGTCAACCACAAGAAATGAATCTGGGAAGACCACAAATACATGGACATTAAACAACATGCTACTAACAAATGAATGGTTCAACCAGAAAATCAAAAAAGAAAGAAAAAATTACATGGAAACAAAAGAAAATGAAAACACAATGGTCAAGAGCACTTGGGATTCAGCAAAAGTGGTCATAAGAAGGATGTGTATAGGGTGCCTGGGTGGCTCAGTGGGTTAAGCCGCTGCCTTCGGCTCAGGTCATGATCTCAGGGTCCTGGGATTGAGTCCCGCATCGGGCTCTTTGCTCAGCAGGGAGCCTGCTTCCCTCTACCTCTCTCTCTGCCTGCCTCTCTGTCTACTTGTGATCTCTCTCTGTCAAATAAATAAATAAAATCTTAAAAAAAAAAAAGAAGGAAGTGTATAATAATACAGGCCTACCTCAAAAAGCAAGAAAAATCTCAAATGAGCTCTGCTTTTATATATTTTTTTCACTTTTTGGAATATTTTAAATTATTTTTCATTTCTACATATACTTTTTCATTAAAGATATAAAATGTTTGATCCAGAACTGTGGTTGTGTTAGTGTTCAGTCTAAGGTAACTATTGAGTTTTTTTAATCTTCAGCCACCCTGATTTATTTTAAGTGTGTAAAAGATCCAATCCAAATCCTAAACATGAATTAGAATTCATGGCACAATGACTAGTCTTTAAAGTTCATAGCAAGATCAAGAAGACTTCTTAAGGTTGGGAGACATTATTAAGTTTATATTTTGATTTTGAATTTGAAAGTTAGGCTTCCACCTAAATGAAAAGATAACATGAGCTAAGGTAAAATCAATACCAAGACAGTATGGAAAGGGCAATGTTGGTTCTTGTTGTTATTGAGGCCAATCTAGCATTATCTTCCTGTGGGCCTTTCATACTCCCCATATTAATGACTGAACAAGAAATAAAGGGAAAAATAATTTAATTGAAATTATTCTGACATTGAGAATCACTTCTTTAGGGTGCACTTGTTTAAATTTGCAAGAGAGTCTATTAATCCAGATCCAAAACATCTCAACACTGGGATAGACCTATTTTAATAATTTTAAGCTCATATTTTAAAAATTTATTATCACATAGGTTCAGACATACAGAGAAGTTGAAAAATTATACAAATAATTCTCATATTCTTTTCACCCAGGTGTCCAGATTCCCCATATTTACCTTTTACCATTTTTGTAGTCTCTGTCTATATAAGTATGTGTGTATCCCACTAATGTGCAACACAAAAGAAAAACAAATATGCATCTTAGAGTCTGGTCTAGAATCACCCATTGAATTTACTTGTCCTATCTCTTTGGTCTTTAATCTGGAACAGTTCTCAACCTTTCTTCGTTTTTCACGACCTTGACATTTTTTAAGAGGATGGGCCATTTCTTTTGTAGAATGTTCTTAAATCTGTTTTTAACTACCGTTTCTTCTTGGTTAGACTCAGATTACAGTCTGTTTTCAAGAATACTACAGAAGGGAGTATGTATTTTCTTCAGTGTATCATAATATTCCTCCTGTGTTTATTAGTTTGAAATTTGTTGCAAGGAAGAACTTTCTTTTCTTCCTTCCTTCCTTTATTTAAACACTTATATTAGTATTGACTTGCATATTCTCATTTTATTCTATGGGTGAATTCGTTGCTATAATTTTTGTTGTTGTTGTTTAAATTGTCCCAGATTTGGCCAATGGGAGTCACTCAGGTTGACTCCTGTGTCTTCTCTGAGATTACTTCATCTTTCTTTGAGTACTCTCTATCTTTCTGGCACAGCAAGGTGTTTCAAGGCTCATCTTCTACTTTCTCTGCCCTAGCTCTGGAATCAGCAACAAGAGCCTCTGGTTTCTTTGAATAGAAATTTATATTTAGAAACTAAGATTGGACACTAGCTTTGCTCATTATTATGGAGTGTTATTATTTCTGAGCCCTTTCAGCATACAAAGCTAGGGAAAATATATATGCATATGCATCTACATACATATGTATGTATGTATGTATGCATATGTATTCATATGCATCTACATATATATATATGTATGTATGTATCATTTTTCTATTATCTATCTATCTGTCATCTACCCATCTATCTCTATCATCTTTTCATCTGTCATTTATCATCTATCAATCATCTATTTATCTATCTCTCTAATCTAGGCAACCTATATATTGAAAAACATGAACATGTACCAATACCTGTACTACCAATCCAATACCACTTAGTTCATTTTGTTCTTCCTCCTTTCCATATCTGCATCTCCTTTCCACAGTGAGAAAGATCTCATTATCCACAATATATTTATTTCTTTGGTCCGTCCTAGAGTATTAAAGTGTTTTCAGATTTTCTAATTATACCACTATGAAGAAACAAACTCACTTATGTAGGGTTACTACTTTTTTGGGGCTCTTTTACCCTTAACTGGAATATGAATAGTTAAAATACTGTATTTGAATGTTACTTGGGTTTGTTTTCTTTCTTTTTCCATTCAGAGTGATTATGTTATTCATTTTAAATGACATTGGGTTCATTTATTTTTGTTCATATTCCATTTTGGGTTCTGCCTTATTTTTGCTGATTTCATTTACTTATTTTTTGCCTATGTGAAACACTATCATGGTTCCAAGTCAGAAATCTACAAAAAAGCATATTTCGAGTAGTAAGACCAAACCCATCTCTTCTACTCTGTTACTTTCTTCCCATCCTTTCTACCCATTCTCACACACATCTCCTATTATTTTATGGTTTACCCCTTCTGTGTTTTCTTTTTGCACGAATTAGTGTACTTGTGTATACTTTTTTTTTATGGACTAGAACAGAGGGTAAAAACTTATTTTTCATTCATCAATGTAAAGTCTTAGATACTCTCCTAAGTGGATCATTGAGCCCTACATCAAAAACTAATGATGCACTATAAAGTGGCTAACTGAAAATAAAGCAGCAACAACAACAACAACAACAACAATAAAACAAAAACAACTAAGTGAACTCTCTTCCTGTTTTTCAACACTTGCTCTCTTCCTGGTTACCTTTAGGGCTTGAACACTTGGACATGTTCTAATCTGTTTATTACAAAGAGCTTAGGCAGGCATGCAGTTTTCCATTTTGGCCTCACTTAAGGCTAATGTTTTGGTACAGATGTACATAAGCCAGCCATGACTTGTTTGGGACAGAAATTGTCCACCTTATAAGAATTAAGCAGAATAAAAAATAAAAATCCATCTTTAACTTCATTCATAAAGAGATAAAATTATATAAAGTAAATAAAATAAATCGTAAGAAATGAAACTGTTTTAGACACATGTCAATTTCCTTCTGTTGAAATATATTATTTATTTTATCAGTGGTAGCTCTTACTTCAATATTAGAAAAATAATGCTATTTGTTTTCAGTATAAGTTAACCTTCAGGTGGAATAGACACATTGATTTTTAAAAAAATGGATTTCAAATAAATCCTATGTCTTCATAATGAAAATTTAGAGCATTCACCAGAATGAAGTAGTTATGTAAGTGCCTTCCCAAGGTAAGAGAGAGTTACATTCACTTCTCTTTCATTGGTTTTTGTTGAGTACAATCTGTCTATTCCATTTGACTGGCCAATTTGATTGCAATATTCTAACACTCAGCTAGGTACAACATAGATTCACATTTTGACTTAGGAAAACTGGGCCCATACAGCACAATAATTGGATCCACACATTAATTAGATCCAGTGATAAAACTCAGCTTATTGTCACTGGGCTATGGGCTGAAGGAACCTAGAAATAGGCTGGCTTGATGTTCTGATTGACTGTGTACACTATTTTGTACCACTGAGTAAGTTATAAGAAAGCAGAACAGCTGTACAACAGCTACAGTTGAATGCAAATATCTAGGAGTCTCCACAACAAAATAACAAAGACAGTAGAATGATGCCCATTTTGATCACTAATATCCAGTCACCCACACCAGAAAATTTTCACACATGATAATCACTATTAAAGCTGTTTCCTAGGGGCGCCTGGGTGGCTCAGTGGGTTAAGCCGCTGCCTTTGGCTCAGGTCATGATCTCGGGATCCTGGGATCGAGTCGGGCTCTCTGCTCAGCAGGGAGTCTGCTTCCCTTCCTCTCTCTCTCTGCCTGCCTCTCCGTCTACTTGTGATTTCTCTCTGTCAAATAAATAAATAAAATCTTTAAAAAAAAAAAACAGCTGTTTCCTTTTTGCCAAATTGAAACATTCAGTGTATAGGTATGACCTGCAGGCTCTTGATGAAGTATTAATGACCTGAGTCCCCAACTAAATCTTGTAGAATAACACCCTCTCTTTAAAATTAATTCATCGAGGGGCACCTGGGTTGCTCAGTTGGTTAAGCATCTGCCTCAGCTCAGGTCGTGATCCTGGGGTCCTGGGATTGAGCCCAACATCAGCCTCTTTGCTTGCAGGGAGCCTGCTTCTCCTTGCTATCTTTCTTAATTTTATCAAACAAATAAATAAAATCTTAATAAAATAAAATTAAAATTCACTGAAAAAGCCTTTAAAAATGAAATAAGATGGGATTGGGGAGGGAGACAAACCATGAGACTGTTAATCTCAGGATACAAACTGAGGGCTGCTGGAGGTGGGGGGAAGGGATAGGATGGCTGGGTGATGGACATTGGGGAGGGTATGTGCTATGGTGAGTGCTGTGAACTGTGTAAGATTGATTATTCACAGACTTGTGCCTCTGAAGATTTCTCTACTGTAATGACTAAAATAAATGTAATGACAGAGAGAAAGAAAGAGAGAGATGGAAGAGAGGTGTTTGGTTGGCTCAGTCGGTTAAGAGTTTGAGTCTTGATATCAGCTCAGGTCTTGATCTCAGGGTCATGAGTTCAAACCCCACATTGGGTTTCATGCTGAGCATGGAGTCTGCTCAAAAATAAAAGAGAGAGATGTGAGAACCAAAATAGTTTATGCTGCTGCAGTGTAACCTTATTACAGTAGCATCACACTACAGCATTATAAAATATACATAATGCTATTAGTAGTAGAATTGTTCTCAGATGGGTATCTGAGCATGCATCCAAATCCTTAGCTAATAGTTTCATCTGTCTTTTCATTTTCTGTCCCCAGTACAAACTTATTTTTCAGTAAATATCTACTGAATATTTACTATGTTCCAGGTGGCTATGCTATGTATCCTTTTGATTAACATCTTACTTTCATGGATGCATTCTAGTGTGGTTATTAGATCAATATTGTCAGAAGAGCACACTTTGATTATTTCTAAATCAGCCTCAAAAACTTTTGTTGACACCCTATTGCCTACCAGTATAATCTTAAAGTTTTCTCTTAACATTTAGATCTCTCTAATATATGTTTCTTTCCAGTTTTAGCTTCTACAGTTTCCCACTACACTGTAAGCTCCTTGGTTGCAGTTTAGTTCATTTCAGTGAACACTTATTGAGTATTTACCTTGGCTGGTGACTGTGCTAGACAAGAGGATAACATGGTGAATGAGACAGGAATAATTCTTGTTTTAGTGGAGGAGACTAACACAAGAAACAAATACTTTGAATATAATGTCACTAAGTGTGATAACAAGACTGAGCAGAGGGTACTAAGAAAGCATAAAATAAGTGCCCCTAAATCAGCACAGGAGCTGAGGCAGGGTTTCTTAAAGGAGTGCAGACTCCACACCTTATTCAACTTTACAGTCTCAGTGACTAGCATAGTTCTTGGCACATAATAATTTGAATACATATGCAATCCTTATACTATAGTTAATTTGGAACTCATCTTTCCCAAACAGTTGTTTTTCTCTCTCCTCTTTGTCTTGAATACCTTTTTTTTTTTTTTTTTTTTTTTTTAATCACCATCTTTGCCTTTCGGAGATTCTGATCAAATGTCACCTTCTCTATGATTGCTTTCCTGATTACTGAAACCAGTAAATAAGCTTGAAATAAGATTATCCCCTATGAAAGAAAATAATTATTCTTAGTTCAAAGTGGACGATATTCACTATCTAGATAAGTAATTGAAGATTGTTATTAGTGTGCCTGAGTCTTTCAAGTAAAGCTCACTAGCACAACCCTCCACCCAGAGCCTTAGATCCGTATATTCAACTGCCAACTTGGTATTTCCATTTGGATGTCACAGAAGCAACTGAAATGCAACCAGTCCCAAACAGAACTCATTATCTTTTCCATTCTACTAGTCTGTATTTGTTCTGGTGTTTAACATACCAGTGAATAGCATCACCTACCCAGTTGCTCAAGCCAGATATACAAAGTCATCTTAGACTCACTCCATACCCCCTTTTCAATCAGTTGCCACATTTTATTGATTTGACACCTAAATATTTTCCTCCATGCCACTACCTACTGTCACTCTTGCCTGGAATACTAAAAGAGCCCCTTGTCTGGTCTCCCTGCCTTCATTCTTGTGTCCTTCCAAACACCACTCTGTCCTGCAGCCAGAGTGATCCAAAAAATGAAAAATTGATCAGATCAGGCCCATCCTTAAAACATTTCAGTAAGCTGAATTTGCCTTCAGGGTGAAGTCCAAAATCTTACAATGGCTTATAAAGCTTCTCAGATCCAGCTTTATCACTCCCCATTCTCCCCGTTACTCTCTCCTTCTCAGTCTTCTTCAAGTTCACACTGAGCAGATTCTCACAACATGGCCTTTAATCCATGCTGCTGCTTCTGTCTGAAACACTCTTTTCCTTGATCTTTGTGGCTGGTTCTTATTTTTCCATTAGATCTCACTGCTTTAGGAAGGCTTTCCAAAAAATCAAAGATAGTAGCTGTAGACTGTTTGAGCTGCTATAACAAAATACCAGAAACTAGGTGGCTTATAAGCAACAGAAATTTATTTCTCACAGTTTTGAAGGCTGGGAGTCTAAGATCAGGGACCAGCATACTTGGGTTCTGTGAAGATCCTCTTCCAAGCTCAGACTTCCTGTGTCCTCCATGGTGGAAGGTGGGAGTTAAATCTCTGGGGCCTCTTTTATAAGGGTGCTAATCCCATTAATGAGGGCTCTGCCTTCATGATCTCATCCTCTGCAAAGGCCCCACCTCCTGTTATTATCACCTTGGCCATTAGGCTTTCAATATATGAATTTTGGGAGGAAAGAAACATCCAGACTGTAGCTAATAGATGACCCAATTAATTCTCCTGATGCTGGTTCCATATTCATCTAGCAACCTCACAGTAATGACAATAAGCTTACCTCACTGTATTTTTCTTCATCAGCTAGACTAAGATATTGTTTAAAATTTCTGGAATATTTCTTTCAACAAAAAACATAAAAATGTCAAACTTTGACATTCTGGTTTATGCATCAGTCTGTATAAACTAAGCTAGACAACATCTGTACTTTGCCTCTCCCTAACTTTACAAATCACCACAACTAGAAGTGATGCTGCCTTCCTCACCACTTTGACAGCATTTAACTTGTAACACTGCTCCTGCCCTTCCCTCATACCTTAAACACATTGTCTCATCTCCTTTATTCATCATGCCTTGTTCATTTTTGTTAAAATAGAATGCATATGTGCTTAATATGTATTCGCTGACTGTACTAAAACACAAGAAAAAATTAGAAGTGACATAATTAACCTTATTGATTCTACTTCCAAACTCTAATCAATGCATTCTTTCCTTTCTAACACCACTGGCACTATTTTCAGGTCTTATCCACTCTCCCCCTGGATTACTGTAATAGTTTATATTTTTTGTTTTGTTTTGTTTGTTTTCGGTTTTGGTGGGTTTTTTTGGTTTGTTTGTTGTTTGTTTTTGTTTCTTGTTTTTTTACTGGTATCTATGTCTATAACTTTTCTCTTCTGACACTGTATTCTCCTCCCTGATATCAGGGTGTTTAAACCACCTCAACAACTCCCTATTTTCTTCAGAAAAATAAACTCATTAAAATGTCTTCTAAGGACCTTCATGATATGGCCCCTGCTTATCTCTTAAGTCTTATTTCCCCCATCCCATTTTCTTATTCTTCAGTCATACTGATTTACTTGTTATTTCTTTAAGTGTTCTGGTATTTCATAACCCACATATTTGCACATTTTGTTAGATTTCTCTGCAAGTAATCTTCTCCTCTCTTTGGACCTCATTTCTATATAAACTGTAAGACATAGGTCTAGAGACAATTACTCTGGAAAGTCTTCCCTGACCCACTGTCACTTCATGCAAGCTATCTATGCTCTTACTTTTTTAGCACTTGCTGCTGATTTCTGTAATAGCACTTACGAAATCCATCTCTTTCTCTCTACTCACATCACCCCTTCTCCTAAGAAACAAAACCAAACTGTGAACTCTTCAAAGTTAGGGACCATGTCCATTCTGCTTACAAATGTAACTCTAAGACATACTGTAACATTTAGTATATACCAGGTACTCAAGACACATTTAATGAATGAATGTTCTAGAGTTTTGGTGCTCTAGGAAAGGAACGAGCAATTTCCAGGAAATCAGAATGGAACATAATTAAATGTATAGTATTGCAACAGCAAATCAGCCACCCTACTAGGCTCAGTAGTTGATTCTAATATATATACTCTAATAAGTGAGAAACTTTCATCATCTGTCATCCCAACACAGTAGGAGATGGGACTGGAAAAAAAAGATGTACTTTATGTTTCTTATGATTAAGAAAATCAGAACAGTAATAATAATAACAGCAGCCATAGCAGCAATACCAGAAATTTATTAATTGCCTACTTTGGGTTCTGGTTCTATAATACATACTATATGTGGATTATATAACTTAAAATTAACAATAATTTTATGAGGTAGGTACTATGATTATTCATAGTTCATAGATGAGAAAACTAAATCTCAGGAGATTAAATGCTTCCCATAAGCTACATAGCTAAAACATGGTAAAGCTTTGTTTCAATCAAGTTTCTATCTTAATTAAAACCCCAGATTCTTGAGAAGGGAGTGACATGATATATTCAAAATGCTGAATGGGGGAAAAAAATTGCAGCCAAGAATATTCTATCCAGCAAACCTATCATTCAGAATAGGAGCAATGAAGTTTCCAGACAAACAGACTAAAGAAGCTCATGACTACTAAGCCAGTTATGCAAGAAATATTAAAGCTGACTCTTTGAGTGGGAAGGAGAGGCCAAAAATGACAATATAAAGATAAGAAACACAAAAGCAGTAAAAATAAATATTTCTACAAAAAATCAGTGAAGCAACTCACAAGAAAATGGCATAAAATAAAATAAAATAGATCTAAAATGTGGGGAAGAGAGGAGAAAAAAAAGTTCAAAGTTAAACAATCATCAACTTCATACAGACTGCTATATGCAGAAGAGACTATATATAAACCTAATAGTAACCATATATCAAAACCCACCAATAAACATGCAAAGAATAAAGAGAAAAAAATCCAAATATATCACTAAAGAAAATCAGCAAAACATGAAAGACAGACAAGACAGATCAGAAAAAAATATTCAGAAGCAACTACAAAACAAATAATAAAATTGCAATAAATATATATCTATTAAAAATACTTTGAATGTAATTAGAACAAATGCACCAATGAAAAGTTAAGGTGACAGAATGGATAGAAAAAAAAAAAAAGACAAAAAACAAGACCAATTTATATGCTGCCCAGAAGAGACTCATTTTAGACCTTCAGATTGAAAGTAACAGGATGGAGAAATATCTATCATGCAAATGGATGTCAAAAAAAAGTGGGAGTGGCAATACTTATTCTAGACAAAATAGAGTTAAAAAATAAAACAGAAACAAGAGACAAAAAGGAAACTGTATAATAATAAAGAGGACAACCCAAAAGAAGATATAATAGTTGTAAAAATCTATATATCCAATACAGGAGCACCCAAATACATAAAAAAGTTAATAACAAAAATAAAGTAACTAATCAATAATAATACAGAATAGTATGGGACTTAAACACCCCATTTACATCAATGGACAGATCATTTAAACAGAAAATCAACTAGAAAACAAAGGCTTTAATGATACACAGGAACATAGAGATTTAACATATATATATTCAAAGCATTCTATCCTAAAACAGCAGAATACATATTCTTTTCCCAGTGCACAGTGACTATTTTCCTGAACAGATCTCATATTAGTCCAGAAAACCAGTCTCAACAAATTCAAGAAGATTAAAGTCATACCATGCACCTTTTCTGACCATAAAACTATGAAACTAGAAATAAGCAAGAAAATACCTGGAAAGACCACAAACACATAGACGTTAAACAACATGCTGCTAAACCCTGAGTGGGTCAACTAGGAAACCAAAGAAGAAATAAAACAATACATGGAGACAAATTAAAATGAAAAGACAACCATTCAAAACCTTTGGGATGCAGCAAAAGTGGTCCTAAGAGGGAAGTATGTAGTAATACAAACTTACCCCAAGAAGCATGAAAAATCCCAAATAAACAACCTAGTCTTACACTAAGAGGAGTTAGAGGAAACAACAAACAAAACCTAAAACTAGGAGAAGGAAGGAAATAATAAAGATTAGAGCAGAAATAAATTATATAGAAACCAAAAATATAAAAAACAAAAATAAAGCAAATCAATGAAACCAGGAACTGGTTCTTTGAAAAAAAGAAATAAAATTGATAAACCTCTGCCAAGCTTATTAAGAAAAAGAGGAGAAAGAACTAAAATAAATAAAATTACAAACAAGAGAGAAAAGATAACAACACCATGGAAATACAAAGTTATAAGAGAATATTATGAGAAATCCAAAAAATTGGAAAACCAAGGAATTTCCAATTTTTTTTCAAAAAATTGGAAAACCGAGGAAAAAATGGATAAATCCCTGGAAATGTTTAAACAATCAAAACTGAAACAGGAAGAAATAGAAAATTTGAGCAGACTATTAACAAGCAAAGAAATTGAATCAGTAATAAAACAAAACAAAACAAAACAAAAAAACACTCCCAACAAAATTATTCCAGGACCAGATGCCTTCACAGGTGAATTCTACCAGTTAAAGAACAGTTAATACTTATTTTTCTCAAACTATTCCAAAAAATAGAAGAGGGAGGACAACTTCCAAATTTATTACATGAGGCCAGCATTAGCCTGATACCAAAAACAGAAAAAGAAACCACAAAAAAAGAGAACTACAGGCCAATAACCTTGATAAACATAGAAGAAAAATACTGAACAAAAAATTAGCAAACCAAACCCAACAACAGATTAAAAAAAAATTTCAACATCAAAAAATGAGATTTATCCCTAGTTTGCAAGGGTGGTTTAATATTCACAAGTCAAGCCATGTGATCCATCACATCAATAAAAGAAAAGATAAAAATCATATTATCAAGTCAATAGGAGCAAAAAATTGACAAATTAGGACATCCATTCATAATAAAAACCTTCAATAAAGTAAGAATAGAGATAATACAACTCAATGTAATGAAGGCCATATATGAAAAACCCATAGCTAACATCATACTCAATGGGGAAAAACCAAGAGCCTTTTCCTTAAGGTCAGGAACAAGACAAGAATGTCTACTCTCACCACTTCTATTCAACATAGTACTGGAAGTCCTAGACACAGCAGGCAGACCGCAAAAAGAGATAAAAGGCATCCAAACTAGCAAGATAGAAGTCAAACTTTCACTATTTGCAGATGATATGAGACTCCATATAGAAAATCGAAAGACCACCAAAAAACTTCTAGAACTGATGATGAATTCAGGATAGTCACAGGATACAAAATCAATTTACAGAAATCTGTTGCATTTCTACACACCATTAATGAAGCAGCAGAAAGAGAACTAAGAAAGCAATCCCATTTACAATTCAACCAAAAATAATAAGATACCTAGGAATGAAACTAAGCAAAGAGGTGAAAGATCTATACTCTGAAAACTATAAAATACTGATGAAAGAAATTGAAGGTGACACAATGTAATGGGAATGGTAATGCTTATGGATTGAAAGAGCAAATATTTTTTAAATGTCTATACTGCAAAGCAACTGACATATTTAATGCAATCCCTATCAAAACACCTACAACATTTTCACAGAACTAGATCAAACAATCCTAGAATTTGTAAAGAACCACAAATGCCCCCCAAATAGGCAAAGCAATCTTGAAAAAGAAATGCAAATCTGGAACTATCACAATTCCAGACTTCAAGTTATATTACAAAGCTATAATAATTAACACAGTATGTTACTGGCACAAATATAGACACATAGCTAAGTAGAATAGAATAGAAAAAACAGAAATTAACCTACCACCATACAGTTAATCTTTGACAAAAGAGGAAATACTATGCAATGGAAAAAGGACAGTCTCTTCAACAAATTGTGTTGGGAAAACCAAACAGCAGCATGCAAAAGATACTGGAGCACTCTTACACCATACACAAAAATAAATTCAAAATGGATTAAAAACCTAAATGTGATAAATAAGACCATAAAAATTCTGGAAGAGAACAAAGGCAGCATCCTCTTTGACATCAGCCATAATATCTTTTTCTAGATATGTATCCTGAGGCAAGGGAAAGAAAATAAAAATAAACTCTTGGGACTACATCAAAATAAAAAGCTCTGTATAGTGAAGGAAACAATCAACAAAACTAAAAGGAACATACTGAATGGGAGAAGATAATTGCAAATGGTGTATCTGATAAAGGGTCAGTATCCAAAATATCTAAATAACTGATAAAATTCAATACCCCAAAAAACAAATAATCCAATTAAAAATGGCAGAAGTCACGAGTAGACATATCTCCAAAGAAGATATCCAGATGGCTAACAGACACACAAAAAAGATGTTAATCATCATTTACCATGAAGGAAATGCAAATCAAAACTACAATGAAATTATCACCTTACATCGGTCAGAATGGCTAAAGTCAACACAGAAACAAGAGGTGCTGGTGAAAATGTGGAGAAAGGGGAACCTTCGTACACTACTGGTGGAAATGCAAACTGGTGCAGCCACTCTGGAAAATAGCATGGAGGCTCCTCAAGAAGTTAAAAATAGAGCTGCCCCGTGATCCAGCAATCACATTACTGAGTACTTACCCAAAAAATACAAAAACACTAATTCAAAGGGATACATGCACCCCTATGTTTATACCAGCATTATTTATAATAGCCAAGATATGGAAACAACCCAAGTGTTCATCAATTAATGAATGGATAAGGAAGATGTGTGTGTGTGTATGTGTGTGTGTGTGTGTGTAAGCCAAGATTTCATTCTTTTATATAGAATGTTAATGGAATATTATTCATCCATAACAAAGAATGAAATCTTGCCATTTGCAACAACATAAATGGATATAGAGAGTATAATGGTAAGAGAAATAAGCCCCTCAGAGAAAGATAAATACTATATGATTTCACTCAGACATGGAATTTAAGAAACAAAACAAATGTGCAAAGGGAAAAGAAGGAGAGAGTAAGAATGAGAGAGTGAGTCAGAGAGAGAAAATAAAATAGAGTTTTAATTATAGAGAACAAACTGATAGTTATCCGGAGGGAAGTTGGTGGGGGGTTGGGTTAAATAAGTGAAGGGGATTAAACACTGTACTTGTGATGAGCCTCTGAAATTAACATAACGCTTAAAAATAAAGATGTATTTACACCAAAAAACACCCCACAACACACGCACACACACAAACCCAGGTTCTTAATTGCTACTCTGTATTTTCTAGAAAAGTGTTAAACTTCCAAGTACAAAAGCAGACACATAGACATGTAGCCATACATACACAGCACTGCTGAGAATGCTGTAAGGAAAATCCAGAGCTTAACTTCCTCTACTGGTCTCCTTCCTTTAACTTGGAATGAAAGAAACCTCTAAGGATAGAAACGAGAAAGATCAAGGTGTAGTTTCTTTTCTAACATTTGAGACCTTGAAAATTTGCTGAGCTATTTTCATTTAGGTGTTTTTATATATTTTGCTAACATCAGCTGCAGGCTCTTGTAGACAGAGCACAGGCTACAGAAATGAAGAAGCTTGTCTAAATCCTCAAGAGATTGAGCCCCAGACAAGAATGAGAGAAACAGGGATGGGGAGGAAGTTCAGAGTATTAAGCTGTTTCTTCAAAGTGAGTGTTTTTTTGTCAGCTCTTAAAAAAAGTATTGGGTTAGAAACCTGGCAGGGAAACTGCAGTCAAATGCAGTCTCTCTCTGTTTTTCTCTCTGTCTCTCTCATTCTTTGTCTCTTGGATATTCCCAGCAGGAGTCATCCAGTCAAGGTAGATGGGGTGCTATCATGTTTGAGGGTGGGCACACATTTCATTCTTTCTTATGCATTGAAATTATGATTTCTCCTTCATATTCAATACCCATCTCCCCTGTTTTAATTTTCCACTTTCCTTTATGATTTCTCACTTTCGAATGTCAGTAGTATGCCAGAGATTAGATATTTATGCCATGGCTTGAGCTACAAGATTTATTGTAGTGGAATGCATTTGAATGTAAGGAGGATTTTAAGATGCTTGTAGTCACCCAGGAGGGAGGTGACCAGAATTCAAAAATAAAGATTTGATACCAGAAAAGGAGAGGAATACAAAGCTGCAAAGGGCATTTTCTGGAAATCTTGTTTTCATATTCTATACCATTTGTTTTTTATATGCTATCACAGTTTAAAAATAAAATGACCGAAGTGAGAAAGAATTGCTATTCAGACCATTGACAAGAAAATCTGGATGCACATGAAATCCTGCTGCGACAGATGATACTAAGCATCCTATTCTGTGAAACACTACAGTAAGTGAATCCAGCTTGAAAGTGGCTCTCAGCTGCAGATTGGTCATCTTTGTGTTTGGATCGCCACAGAAATAGTATTTTAATAGTATTAATTGCAATAAGAATTGCCCTGAACCAGCCAAAATGTATCTGGCATTCCTGGATTTGCTCTTTGGTTTATGCCTTCATTATGATCATTCATTTATTAATGTGCTAAAGAGGGAAGTGTTTGCCATTAATAGAAGAAAATGGCCAAAATGGGTTGTGACACTGGGCAATCACGCCTTTAATGGTGATGTGAAAGCATCAAATACACTCCTTTCATATGTCGGAGATGAATTCATTTTCAAATACATGCTGCTTCCCTCTACTCACAGGTACTGAAATACGGTATTTCTTACAGGTCGTGTTAAGTCCTAATTGCATTTAAACACTGAGGGTGAAATCACTTAATCTGAACCATTATCTGTAGAAGATGTATGGACACATTTCCTCCCAAGGGGAAAAAAATGTAACAAGAAAAATATGATTTTTTCTTTTTTCTAATGATTTTTTAAATATACTGGGGACTAGTGACCAAGAACAAGAATCATAACCTAAAAGATAACTCTAAGAAAATGGAAAGAATATATCCTTAAATATAAAACAGCTGAATTATTGGGATCAGAGGTCCCTATTTCAGAAGGAATCAGTCAAAAACCAAATGTTGATAATTATATATCTGCTTGCTCATAGTTCTGTGGCTACCTGTACCAAGTCACATTCACAGAGATATAAGTTAGATTCTAGCTTTGCTCTCTTGGAAGTCTTTAGCAAATTATTGGCAAAGGATGAATGCTGAGACTGCAAGTGACTGAAAGAAGAGATGATTGAGGAATGATAACAACTCAGGCAAGTATAGGATATCATTAAGAGAAGAAGAAACATGGCAGTACATTTTCTCTTAAAAGTGTCACTTTTAGGGTATATCCCTAGGCTCAAATTGAGAAATAATGTGTATGCTTGTAAAATACTTCAACATTTACATGTCTTTGACCTAGAAATTCCATTTTAGGAATTTTTCTCAAGTAAATTAATGAGTAATAAAATTGATCACAGAGTTGTGATTTGGGATGACTTGTTATAGCAAAACATTGGAAACAGCTTAAAAGTGTAAAAAAGGAGAATCAATGAAATAAGTTATAGCATAGGCATAAAATGGAATATTAGGCAGTCAATAAAATTATTATGCTAGTATTTTTAAATTTAAGTATAACTGATATATGATATTACATTAGTTTCAGTATACAACAGTTTCAGTATACAACATAATGATTTGATATTTGCATACACTGTGAAATTACCACAATAAGTCTAGTTTCCCATCACCATATAAACTTATATAATAAATAATAAAATATTATTGATTATAATCACCACATTATACATTATATCCCCATAAAATATTTATTTTTATTATTATTTATATATATTTTTATTTTTATTTTTTTAAATAAATAAAATTTTAAATTATTTATTATTTTATTTTATGACTATACACTTGGACCTCTTGATACCTTCTCCCATTTTGCTCATGGCCCAAAACCCTGCCCCTCTGACAACCAGCAATCTGTTCTCTGCATCTGTGAATTTTGTTTTGTTTTGTTTTTTAGATTCCACATAGAAGTAAAATCATATGGTATTTGTTTTCCTTTGACTTATTTCACTTAACATAATAACTTCAAGTTCCATCTATGTTGTCACAAATGCTAAATTTCATTCTTTTTTATGGTGAGTACTATTTCATATATACATAAATGGAATCTTCTTTATCTACTCCTCCATCAAGATGGACTTTGGTTGTTTCCATATCTTGGCTATTGTGAATACTGCTGCTATGAACATAGGGTGCATATATTTTTTTGAATTAGTGTTTTAATTTTCTTTGCATAAATAGTACTGTATTTGCTTATCATATGATAATTCTTTTTTTAGTTTTCTGAGCAATCTTCATACTGTTTTCCATAGTATCTGCAACAGTTTGCACTTCTACCAATGGTGCATAAGGGGTCCCTTTTCTCCATATCCTCACCACACTTATTTCTTGTCTTTTTGAAATAACATTCAGACAGGTATAAGGTGATGCTTCATTATGATTTTGATTTACCTTTCCCTTATGATTAGTCATGTTGAGAATATTTTCATGTCCATACAGATGGACATCTGTATGTCTTTTTTGGAAGTATCTATGCAGATTCTTGGCCCATTTTATAATCAGATTGTTTTTTTTCCCTGTTATTAATTTTTGAGTTCATTATGTATTTTGGATATCAACCACTTACTAGATTTATGATTTGCAAATATCTTCTATTAGGCAGGTTGCCATTTTATTTTGTTGATGGTTTCCTTTGTTGTGCAGTAACTTTTTGGTTTAATATAGTCTGATTTATTCATTTTTGCATTGGTTACCATTGCCTTTGAAGTCAGATTTTAAAAAAATCACCAAGAATGATTGTCAAGGAACATACTATCCATGTTCTCTTCCAGTAGTTTTATGGTTTGGGGTCTTATATTCAAGTCTTTAATCCACTTTGAGTTAATTTTTGTGCATGATATAACGGTTCAGTTTTGTTCTTTTACATATGGCTAGTTTGTTTTCAACACTACTTAAAAAGAGACTGCCTTTTTCTCATTGCATATTCCTACCTCTTTTATCATAAACCGTTGACCATAGATGCATGGGTTTGTTTCTGGGTTCTGTATTCTGTTCTATTGATGTATGTGTCTCTTTTTATACCAATACTATACTGTTTTCATCAGTATAACTTTGTAATATAGTTTGAAATAGGGGAGCATGATGCCTCTACCTTTGCTTTCCCTTCTCAAGGTGCTTTGGCTATTCAGGATCTTTTGTGTTCCCGTACCAATATTAGGGCTGTCTGTTCTATTTCTATAAAAAAATTCCACAGGAATTGTGATAGAGATTGCGTTAAATTTGTAGATAGCAATGGTTAATATAGACATTTTAACAATATTAATTCCTCCAATCCATGCATACAGAATATCTTGTCACTTATTTGTGTCTTCAGTTTCTTTCATCAGGATATTATAGTGTTCATTATACAGTTCCTTCACCACCTTGGTTAAATTTATTCATAGGTATTTTATTCTTTTGATTCAGTTGTGAATGGAATTGTTTTCTTAATTTCTCCTGATAGTTTGTTGTTAGTGTATACAAATGAAATGGATTTTTGTACGATGATTTTGTATTGTACAACTTTACTAAATTTCTATATCAGTTCTAACAATTTTTGATGAAGTCTCCAGAGTTTTCTAGAAATAAAATCATTTTGTTTACAAAGAATGATAGTTTTACTTCTCCCTTTCCAATATGGATACTTTTTCTATCTTTTTCTTCCTTACTACTATGGCTTACTCCTATGGCTAGGACTTCTGATACTATGTTGAATGAAAATAGTGAAAATGGGCCTTCTTGTATTGTTCCTAATCTTAGAGAAAAGGTTTTCAGTTTTTAACTATTGAATACGATATTAGCTATGGGCTTGTCATATATGGCCTTTATTATGCTGCGGTATATTTCTTCTATACCTGCTTTGGTGAGAATTTTTATCATAAATGAACATAGATTTTTGTCAAATAATTTTTCTGCATCTACTGAGAAGATGAAATGACTTTTATTTTTCTTTTTGTTAATATGGGGAATCACATTAATTGATTTGCAGATATTGAACAATCCTTGCATTCTCTAGAATAAATACCACTTAGTCATGGTGCATAATATTTTTAATGTATTGATGAATCTGGTTTGCTAATATTTTGTTGAGGATATTGGCCTGTAAATGTGTGTGTGTGTGTGTGTGTGTGTCTATTTGATGTCCTTTTTTGTTTTTGGTATCAGGGTAATGCTAGCTTCAAAAAATGAATTTGGAAGCATTCATCCCTCTTCAATATTTTGGAAAAGGCTGAGAAGAGTAGGCACTAAATCTCTGAATGTTGGAATTCAGTAAATCCAGGGGCCTGAGTGGCTCAATGGGTTAAGCCTCTGCCTTTGTTTTAGGGTCCTGGGATCTGAGGCCTGCATCAGGCTATCTGCTCAGTGGGGAACCTGCTTCACCCACCCCGCTGGCCTCTCTGCCTAATTGTGATCTCTCTTTCTCTGTCAAATAAATACATTAAAAGAAAAAAAAGAATTCAGTAAAGCCGTCTGGCCCTGGACTTTTGTTTATTAAGAGGTTTTTTATTACTGATGCAATCTCCTTGTTGATTATCAGTCTATTCAGATTTTCTATTTCTTCATGATTCAGTTTTAGAAGATTGTATGTTTCTAGAAATTTACCTGTTTCTTCTAGGCTGTCCAATTTGTTAGTGTGTAATTTTTCATAGAAATCTCTTAAGATTCTTTGTATTTCTTGGGTATCAGTTGTAGCTTTCATTTCTCATTTTATGTATTTGAGCCCTATTGCTTTTTTCTTAGTGAATCTAGCTAAAGGCTTATCAATTTTAACTTTTAAGTAAAGAACTGAAGGATGCCTGAGTGATTTAGTCAGTTAAGCATCTGCTTTTGTCCCAGGTCATGATGTCAGGATCCTTGGGACTGGGTTTCCTGTTCAGCAGGGATTTTACTTCTCCCTTTGCCTCACCCACCACTTGTGCTCTCTCTCTCTCTTAAGTAAATAAATAAAAACCTTAAAAATAAATAAATAAATAGCCAGCTCTTAGTTTTAATGATCTTTTGTATTATCTTTTTTGGTTTCTTTTTCATTTATTTCCACTGTGATCTTTATTATTTCTTTTCTTCTACTAACTTTGGGCTTTGTTTGCTCCTCTCTTTCTAGCTCCTTTAAGTGTAAAGTTAGATTTTTTGATATTTTTATTTCTTGCAGCAGGCCTATATCACTATAAACTTCCCTCTTTGAATTCCTTTTCTGCATCCCATAGATTTTCATATGTTCTAGTTTTATTTTCCTTTGTCTCAAGGTATTTATTTCTCCTTTGATTCCTTTGTTGAGCCAGTGGTTATTCAGTAGCATGTTGTTTAATCTCCACCTATTTGTGATTTTTCCGTTTTCCTTTTGTGTTTGATCTCTAGTTTCATAACACTGTGGTCTTAAAAGATGCCTGATGTGATTTCAATTTTCTTAAATTTATTGAAACTCGTTTTGTGACCTAATATATGATCTATTCTGGAGAATGTTTCATGTGAATTTAAGTAGAATATGAATTCTGCTGTTTTTGGATAGGAAGTTCTGTATACATCTATTCAGTACATCTGGTCTGATGTGTCATTGAAGGCTAAATTTCCTTAACTGATTTTCTGTCTGGATGATCTATTAATGACGGTGGAATGAGTATTAAAGTCCCCTACAATTATTGTATTGATGTTGATTCCCCTCTTCATATCTGTTACTGTTTTCATAATATATTTAGGTGTTCTTATGTTAGGTGCACAAATACTCACAAATGTTGTATTTTCTTGCTGGACTGACTGTTTATCATTATATAATGCCCATCTTTCTCTTATATAATTACCTCAGTTTGCTTTTTTTTCTTTTTTCTTTTTTTTTTTTTTTGGTTTTCATTTGCATGAAACACCTTTTTCCTTTCCTTCACTTTCAGTCTTTGTGTGTCCTCACATCTGAGATCAGTCTCATATAGATGTGTCTTGTTTTGTTCTTTTTTTAAAAAATCCATTCAGCCACTCTATGTCTTTTGATTTGAGCATTTAATCCATTTACATTTGAAGTAGTTATAGAGAGGCACCTGGGTGGCTCAGTGGGTTAAAGCCTCTGCCTTTGGCTCAGGTCATGATCCCAGGGTCCTGGGATCAAGCCCCACATCGGGTTCTCTGCTCAGCGGGGAGTCTGCTTCCTCCTCTCTCTTTCTACTTGCTTCTCTGTCTACTTGTGATCTCTCTCTCTGCCAAATAAATAAATAAAATCTTTAAAAAAATAAAGTAGTTATAGATATATAGTTATTGTCATTTTGTTAATTGTTAGTTTTGTTAATTGTTTTCTGGCTATTCCTTTCTTACTTCCCTTGTGGTTTGATTCCTTTCTTTAGGGCTACATTTAGATCCATTCTCATTATCTTTTGTGTATCTATTATAGGTTTTTTAAAATATTTTATTTATTTATTTGACAGAGAGATCACAAGTAGGCAGAGAGGCAGGCAGAGAGAGAGGAAGAGAAGCAGGTCCCCTGCCGAGCAGAGAGCCCGATGTGGGGCTTGATCCCAGGACCCTGGGATCATGACCTGAGCCGAAGGCAGAGGTTTTAACCCACTGAGCCACCCAGGTGCCCCTATTATAGGTTTTTGCTTTCTGATTACCATGAGGCTTACATTTAAACGTCTCTCTATGTCAACATAAATAGATAGATAGAGGCTGGTATATATATATTTAAGTAGATAGAAAATTAAAATTAACACATTCTAATATTTTTACTTCCTTCTTCCATCTTTTATGTTTCCGATGTTACATTTTACACTTTTTATTTTGTGTATTCCTTAACAAATTGTTGTAGTTATAGTTATTTTTTTTACCACTTTTGTCTTTAAGCCTTCATGTTAATTTTATATGAGATCAGTCTACTACCTTCACTATATATTTACGTTTATTAGTGAGATTTTTGCTTTTATTTGTTCTCTTATTACTAATTAGTGTCCTTTTTTTTTAGCTTAAAGAATTCTCTTTAACATTTCTTGTAAGGCCAATTTGGTGGTGGTGAACTCTCTTAGTTTTTGGTTGTCTGGAAAACTCTTTATGTGCTCTAGTATGGATCTCTTTGGGTTAATTTTATTTGTAGTTCTCTGTGCTTCTTGCAACTGGATGTCTGTTTTATTCCTCAGGTTAGAAAAGTTTCTTGCAATTTTTTTCTTTAGATAAATTTTCTGTCTCTATCTCTCTACTCTCCCTTTGAATGCTATTCTGGTTGGTGTTGTCCCATATGTTCCTTAAGCTATCCCCACTTTTTAAAACTCTTTTTTCTTTCTTCTGCTCTGTTTGTGTGAGTTCTACTTTCCTGTCTTCCCAGACACTGATCTTTTCTCCTGTTTTATCTAGGCTGCTGTTGAACCCTTCTAGTGTATATTTTCAGTTGAGTTGTATTCCTCATCTCATGACTTCTGTTTGGCATTTTTATTTATTTTTTTTATTTTTTTTTAATATAATTTTTTATTTTTTACAAACATATATTTTTATCCCCAGGGGTACAGGTCTGTGAATCACCAGGTTTACACACTTCACAGCACTCACCAAAACACATACCCTCCCCAATGTCCATAATCCCACCCCCTTCTCCCAAACCCCCTCCCCCCAGCAACCCTCAGTTTGTTTTGTGAGATTAAGAGTCACTTATGGTTTGTCTCCCTTCCAATCCCATCTTCTTTCATTTATTCTTCTTGTACCCACTTAAGCCCCCATGTTGCATCACCACTTCCTCATATCAGGGAGATCATATGATAGTTGTCTTTCTCCGCTTGACTTATTTCGCTAAGCATGATACGCTCTAGTTCCATCCATGTTGTCGCAAATGGCAAGATTTCATTTCTTTTGATGGCTGCATAGTATTCCATTGTGTATATATACCACATCTTCTTGATCCATTCATCTGTTGATGGACATCTAGGTTCTTTCCATAGTTTGGCTATTGTGGACATTGCTGCTATAAACATTCGAGTACACGTGCCCCTTTGGATCACTACGTTTGTATCTTTAGGGTAAATACCCAATAGTGCAATTGCTGGGTGATAGGGCAGTTCTATTTTCAACATTTTGAGGAACCTCCATGCTGTTTTCCAGAGAGGTTGCACCAGCTTGCATTCCCACCAACAGTGTAGGAGGGTTCCCCTTTCTCCGCATCCTCGCCAGCATCTGTCATTTCCTGACTTGTTGATTTTAGCCATTCTGACTGGTGTGAGGTGATATCTCATTGTGGTTTTGATTTGTATTTCCCTGATGCCGAGTGATATGGAGCACTTTTTCATGTGTCTGTTGGCCATCTGGATGTCTTCTTTGCAGAAATGTCTGTTCATATCCTCTGCCCATTTCTTGATTGGATTATTTGTTCTTTGGGTGTTGAGTTTGCTAAGTTCTTTATAGATTCTGGACACTAGTCCTTTATCTGATATGTCGTTTGCAAATATCTTCTCCCATTCTGTCAGTTGTCTTTTGATTTTGTTAACTGTTTCCTTTGCTGTGCAAAAGCTTTTGATCTTGATGAAATCCCAATAGTTCATTTTTTCCCTTGCTTCCCTTGCCTTTTGCGTTGTTCCTAGGAAGATGTTGCTGCGGCTGAGGTCGAAGAGGTTGCTCCCTGTGTTCTCCTCAAGGATTTTGATGGATTCCTTTCGCACATTGAGGTCCTTCATCCATTTTGAGTCTATTTTCGTGTGTGGTGTAAGGAAATGGTCCAATTTCATTTTTCTGCATGTGGCTGTCCAATTTTCCCAGCACCATTTACTGAAGAGGCTGTCTTTTTTCCATTGGACATTCTTTCCTGCTTTGTCGAAGATTAGTTGACCATAGAGTTGAGGGTCTATTTCTGGGCTCTCTATTCTGTTCCATTGATCTATGGGTCTGTTTTTGTGCCAGTACCATGCTGTCTTGATGATGACAGCTTTGTAATAGAGCTTGAAGTCCGGGATTGTGATGCCACCAACGTTGGCTTTCTTTTTCAATATCCCTTTAGCTATTCGAGGTCTTTTCTGGTTCCATATAAATTTTAGAATTATTTGTTCCATTTCTTTGAAAAAGATGGATGGTACTTTGATAGGAATTGCATTAAATGTGTAGATTGCTTTAGGTAACATAGACATTTTCACAATATTTATTCTTCCAATCCAGGAGCATGGAACATTTTTCCATTTCTTTGTGTCTTCCTCAATTTCTTTCATGAGTACTTTATAGTTTTCTGAGTATAGATTCTGTGTCTCTTTGGTTAGGTTTATTACTAGGTATCTTATGGTTTTGGGTGCAATTGTAAATGGGATTGACTCCTTAATTTCCCTTTCCTCTGTCTTGCTGTTGGTTTAGAGAAATGCAACTGATTTCTGTGCATTGATTTTATATCCTGACACTTTACTGAATTCCTGTATAAGTTCTAGCAGTTTTGGAGTGGAGTCTTTTGGGTTTTCCACATATAGTATCATATCATCTGCGAAGAGTGACAATTTGACTTCTTCTTTGCCGATTTGGATGCCTTTAATTTCCTTTTGTTGTCTGATTGCTGAGGCTAGGACCTCTAGTACTATGTTGAATAGCAGTGGTGATAATGGACATCCCTGCCGTGTTCCTGACCTTAGCGGAAAAGCTTTCAGTTTTTCTCCATTGAGAATGATATTTGCGGTGGGTTTTTCATAGATGGCTTTGATGATATTGAGGTATGTGCCCTCTATTCCTACACTTTGCAGAGTTTTGATCAGGAAGGGATGCTGTACTTTGTCAAATGCTTTTTCAGCATCTATTGAGAGTATCATATGGTTCTTGTTCTTACTTTTATTGATGTGTTGTATCACATTGACTGATTTGCGGATGTTGAACCAACCTTGCAGCCCTGGAATAAATCCCACTTGGTCGTGGTGAATAATCTTTTTAATGTACTGTTGAATCCTATTGGCTAGTATTTTGTTGAGTATTTTCGCATCTGTGTTCATCAAGGATATCGGTCTATAGCTCTCTTTTTTGGTGGGATCCTTGCCTGGTTTTGGGATCAAGGTGATGCTGGCCTCATAAAATGAGTTTGGAAGTTTTCCTTCCATTTCTATTTTTTGGAACAGTTTCAGGAGAATAGGAATTAGTTCTTCTTTAAATGTTTGGTAGAATTCCCCCGGGAAGCCGTCTGGCCCTGGGCTTTTGTTTGTTTGGAGATTTTTAATGACTGTTTCAATCTCCTTACTGGTTATGGGTCTGTTCAGGCTTTCTATTTCTTCCTGGTTCAGTTGTGGTAGTTTATATGTTTCTAGGAATGCATCCATTTCTTCCAGATTGTCAAATTTATTGCCGTAGAGTTACTCATAGTATGTTCTGATAATTGTTTGTATTTCTTTGGTGTTAGTTGTGATCTCTCCTCTTTCATTCATGATTTTATTTATTTGGGTCCTTTCTCTTTTCTTTTTGATAAGTCGGGCCAGGGGTTTATCAATTTTATTAATTCTTTCAAAGAACCAGCTCCTAGTTTCGTTGATTTGTTCTATTGTTTTTTTGGTTTCTATTTCATTGATTTCTGCTCTGATCTTTATGATTTCTCTTCTCCTGCTAGGCTTAGGGTTTCTTTCTTGTTCTTTTTCCAGCTCCTTTAGGTGTAGGGTTAGATTGTGTACCTGAGACCTTTCTTGTTTCTTAAGAAAGGCTTGTACCGCTATATATTTTCCTCTCAGGACTGCCTTTGTTGTGTCCCACAGATTTTGAACCGTTGTATTTTCATTATCATTTGTTTCCATGATTTTTTTCAATTCTTCTTTAATTTCCCGGTTGACCCATTCATTCTTTAGAAGGATGCTGTTTAGTCTCCATGTATTTGGGTTCTTTTCAAACTTCCTTTTGTGGTTGAGTTCTAGCTTTAGAGCATTGTGGTCTGAAAATATGCAGGGAATGATCCCAATCTTTTGATACCGGTTGAGTCCTGATTTAGGACCGAGGATGTGATCTATTCTGGAGAATGTTCCATGTGCACTAGAGAAGAATGTGTATTCTGTTGCTTTGGGATGAAATGTTCTGAATATATCTGTGATGTCCATCTGGTCCAGTGTGTCGTTTAAGGCCTTTATTTCCTTGCTGATCTTTTGCTTGGATGATCTGTCCATTTCAGTGAGGGGAGTGTTAAAGTCCCCTACTATTATTGTATTATTGTTGATGTGTTTCTTTGATTTTGTTATTAATTGGTTTATATAGTTGGCTGCTCCCACGTTGGGGGCATAGATATTTAAAATTGTTAAATCTTCTTGTTGGACAGACCCTTTGAGTATGATATAGTGTCCTTCCTCATCTCTTATTATAGTTTTTGGCTTAAAATCTAATTGATCTGATATAAGGATTGCCACTCCTGCTTTCTTCTGATGTCCATTAGCATGGTAAATTATTTTCCACCCCCTCACTTTAAATCTGGAGGTGTCTTCTGGCTTAAAATGTGTTTCTTGGAGGCAACATATAGATGGGTTTTGTTTTTTTATCCATTCTGATACCCTGTGTCTTTTGACAGGGGCATTTAGCCCATTAACATTCAGGGTAACTATTGAGAGACATGAATTTAGGGCCATTGTATTGCCTGTAAGGTGGCTGTTACTGTATATGGTCTCTGTTCCTTTCTGATCTACCACTTGTAGGATCTCTCTTTGTTTAGAGGACCCCTTTCAAGATTTCCTGTAGAGCTGGTTTGGTGTTTGCAAATTCTTTCAGTTGTTGTTTGTCCTGGAAGCTTTTAATCTCTCCTTCTATTTTCAATGATAGCCTAGCTGGATATAGTATTCTTGGCTGCATGTTTTTCTCATTTAGTGCTCTGAAAATATCATGCCAGCTCTTTCTGGCCTGCCAGGTCTCTGTGGATAAGTCAGCTGCCAATCTAATATTTTTACCATTGTATGTTACAGACTTCTTTTCCCGGGCTGCTTTCAGGATTTTCTCTTTGTCACTGAGACTTGTAAATTTTACTATTAGGTGACGGGGTGTGGGCCTATTCTTATTGATTTTGAGGGGCGTTCTCTGAACCTCCTGAATTTTGATGCTTGTTCCCTTTGCCATATTGGGGAAATTCTCCCCAATAATTCTCTCCAGTATACCTTCTGCTCCCCTCTCTCTTTCTTCTTCTTCTGGAATCCCAATTATTCTAATGTTGTTTCGTCTTATGGTGTCACTTATCTCTCGAATTCTCCCCTCATGGTCCAGTAGCTGTTTGTCCCTTTTTTGCTCAGCTTCTTTATTCTCTGTCATTTGGTCTTCTATATCACTAATTCTTTCTTCTGCCTCATTTATCCTAGCAGTGAGAGCCTCCATTTTTGATTGCACCTCATTAATAGCTTTTTTGATTTCAACTTGGTTAGATTTTAGTTCTTTTATTTCTCCAGAAAGGGCTTTTATATCTCCCGAGAGGGTTTCTCTAATATCTTCCATGCCTTTAAGCCCGGCTAGAACCTTGAGAATTGTCATTCTGAACTCTAGATCTGACATATTATCGATGTCTGTATTGATTAGGTCCCTAGCCTTCGGTACTGCCTCTTGTTTTTTTTTTGTGTTGAATTTTTCCGTCTTGTCATTTTGTCCAGATAAGAGTATATGAAGGGGCAAGTAAAATACTAAAAGGGTGGCAACAACTCCAGGAAAATATGCTTTAACCAAATTAGAAGAGATCCAAAATCGTGAGGGGGGAGAAAGGGGATAAAAAGTGGTTCAAAAAGGAAACAATAAAAAAAAAAGAAAAAAGAGAAAAAAAAAGAATTTTTTTTAAAAAAAGAAAACACCTTTCAGAAAGTGGTTGTTTTTCTGTTTCCAGAATTGCTGTTCTTCTTCTCTTCGATCTGCTGATGGATTTGCAGGTGTTTGCAATCTTTAGATAGCTATCTAGCTGATCTCCGGCTAGCTGAAGTAGTCTCGGCCTTCTACTTCTCCGCCATCTTGACTCCTCCCCCGTTGATCTGTTTGGCATTTTTAAATATTTTCTATCTCTTTGTTGAAGTTCACTCTGCAATCCTGCTTTTCCAGAGTTCAGCAAACATCTTTATGACCATTACTTTCGACTCTCTAGCAGATAAATCAGTTTTCTGTGTTTCACTAAGTTTTGTGTGTATGTGTGTCAAGGAGGGGGAGTTATCTTGTTCTTTCTTTTGAAACATATTCCTCAGTTTCCCTAATTCATGGGTTGTCTGTGTTGTTTCAATATATTGGGCTGAACAGCTATCTTTCCCATTCTTGATGGAGTGGTCACAGGAAGACTGGGGTAGTGTTTCAGTCTGTCTGTGCAGTGCCCTGAGGGGTGGTATCCTGACAAAACTGTCTGATTGCTTCAGTTCTGCGTGTCCCAGAAATACTAGTGTTGCTGGCCACCAGAGCCAGGCACTAAAGGAGCATTCCCTGTTTGAACTGTGTATGCCAGCTGGTTTTGGCAGAATCATGGGAAAGCAGCAGGGTGGGAATACACCTGCTTTCTGGGTTTAGCAGTGCAGGAGTATGGGGGAGCACAGGAGCAGAGCAAGTGGTACTAGTAAGGTAGAGGGACAGTGCAAAAATGACACCCACTAGCACCAGTGTTAATAAGGTTGAATGAAAGTACAAAAATGGTACCTCTGTCCCTGGATGGAGTTCCAACAGAACTCTGCCCCTCTAGAAGATGCTTTAAGATTAGCCAATAAATCTCTTTCAGATGACCTAAGCACTTTTCAACCTGCTGCTTTTGTTCTGAGTCCTGGGTAAGTGAGTCTGTGCATAATAACTTTAAAAGCAGAGTTTTTATTTCCTTTTAGTCTCCTGGATGTAAGCTCCACTGGTTTTCAAAGTCAAACATTTTGGAGAATCTTCTTAAGAATGTAGGTCCCAAGGGTTGGGGTGACTGATGTGGGATTCAAAGGTGGTCCTCAGGAATACCTTCCATATTTGTGATATCCCTCTTGCTTATGGGTCACCACACTGGAGGTGGAGTTTTTGGTGAGACCACATCCCTGCCTTTCCTACTCATCTTGATGTGGCCTTTTTATCTTTTTTTGTGAAGGAGTTGTTCAGCTAGTTTTCATGTCTTTTTCAGAGGGAATTGTTCTTTATGTAGCTATAGATTTGGTGTGTCCGTGGGAGAAGTTAGTTCAGTGTCTTCCTATGCCACCATCTTGAACTGCCTTCCTAGTCTTTTTTTATTGACTAAAAGTATGGTTTAGAATTATTAATTGAGAAAAATAATTATAGAACTACCACAGTATGATCCCTTAAAATATACATAGGAAAATTCTGCAAGACATATACTAAGGCATTATCAGTAATTGTCTCTAAGAGGTTTTTATTATTGATGATCTTTATTATTTTTTCTTTCCTTTTCCCTTTAACTTGTTTCTATGTTAAGATACTTCTGTCATGAAAATGGATTGCTTCTGTAATAATGTAAAATGAATACAACAAACTTCATTTTAGAAGAATACTGTAGTTGTCAAGGCGATAATAATTCCAGGAGCTTGGAATGTTCCTTTTTATGACTATGTTGAAGTTTCATATTTCCCCTGAGCCTCAATTTACTCATTTGTGATATGCAATAATAGCCCTTATTTCAAAATGTTGTTAAGAGGATTAAGTAAGACAAAGTGTGCAAAAGTACCTGACACTATGTTCAGCACATTGATAGACTATCAATGCACACTGAAACTACATATGAATGACAGGTCAATCTGTATTTTGTATGGGATTTAATAGACTAGAAGATATGTTAAAGTATACCATTTAATAAAGAAATCTGCTCTTCAAATATAAATAAGGTAGATTCCAGCATGGTATATAATGAGACCACTCTTACACTGCTGCCTGGAGGGCCTGGTAGAATGTAAAGATTTGGAAGGACATGACCAGCCAAGAGCAGATTGACCTATACACTCACTCTATCAGCAGACACCAGAGCCCATGACCTTCCTAATATAAGTGCAAAGACAGTAGTAGTGCAACAGCACATGGTTTGTTCATTCCTTGTTAAAATAGAAAATGTCAACTAAAAATAACTGTCTTTAAGTGTTATCATTAACAAACATTTGAACAAACAGATGTCTAAAAAGACACTTATTTTCTAAAGCTTAGCTGGGACAAAACAACCCACCAAACTGCTATATAATCAGTTTCCAAGACACTGATATTGTCAAGTTCCATATTGCTCTCTATTAATAGTTGGAAAAAACTCCATTCAAAGAATGAAAAGAAAATGGCACTTCTGAGCCTGGCAAATAGTGGTTTGCTCAGTCATTTAAAAAAGAATATTTATTGAGCAGGTACTATGGAAGCAAGCTCTTTGGTATTAATGACAATGGGATGGGACCTCTCCTCCCTATGAATTTTCCATAATTATGGTAAAATAAGGCAGAGCCAAAGGCATTTGCCTAAAGACTGAGCCACCCAGGCACCCCCACAGTTATCTTTCTTGAAGACTACATATATGGATAATTTTAAATTGCATTAAGCTGTTGTTGGAAAAAGTTCTTTTTGGAAAATGCTAATTATCACTTTCAGGCAATATTATAAAGCAATATTTCCCTTTGTCCTGTTTCCCTATGAATCCTTAAAAATCAATAAATCAGAATGTCCATATTTTCAAGCCCATTTATCTTCATTTGAAGCTTTGGGAGGAGTTTTCTTTTTTTCTGTTCTATAGTTTACTAATCTTGAGCCCCTATGCATATGTTTAAATATATCATTGTGGGATTGCAAATATGTAATGTGTTTATTTCTCTTTGCTTACAAACTGCTCCCCAATTAACTTTGCTTTTTAAAAGCAATTTAAAGGTGCATCTTTCAACTGCTTAATCTAGGCAAACGGTTCCTGGTTCTGTTCTCTCAACTGCTGAGTAATAGTTATTGGATTAAAAAAAAGAAGAGAGTGGGCTTGTATCAGACAATGTGTACAAGATTCTTGTCTTATGCAGTTGTGCCAGTGCACCTGAGATCCCACTAGCAATACATTTCATTCTCTGCACCCTGGCATCTCTTGGCTACCATCCGCCAAGTCAGGTTCAACAGACTTCACTGATGACGTGGTGAAAAATGTAAACTTAAAGTTGGCTAAAACAAGGGTGAAACTCATCTTTTAGAATTTGAAGTAAGAACCAAATTGTAGTTTTCAAAAATAAAAGTCTAATCATTTTTTCTTTCTTTCTTTCTTTCTTTCTTTCTTTCTTTCTTTCTTTCTTCCTTTCTTTCCTTGTCTTTCTTTCTTTCTTTCTTTCTTTCTTTCTTTCTTTCTTAATTCATGCAAAATGGTGTTTTATTAAAGCATGGGGACAGGATCCATGGGCAGAAAGAGCTGCTGTACTAGGATTGTGAGGGGTGGCTGATTATATACTATGGGGTTGGAGAGGCAAGAAAAATGGGAAGTTTCCCAGAACTTTCACATGCTAAAGAGGACCTATAAGATACTGGGAGGCCTTGCCATTGTCAAGCTAAGGTTTTTTTTCCCTCTAGCAAGGCATTAACCTTAAGATAGTTGGGAGATTCCTGGAAGAATGTCCTACATGTACTACCCAGGAGTGGGGAGTGGGGAGAGGTTGCAGGGTGTCAATTTATGTTTTGTCTTCTGTTAGCCTTCTGCTCCCCCATAATTTCCCCCCTTAACATTTTTGACCCTTAAATCTTTAAGGTTGTTAAAGGTAAAGATTTACTTATGAAAGAGAGAGAGAGAGAGAGAGAGAGAGAGAGAGAGAGATAGTACACCCGTGCAGGAAGGGAGGGGCAGAAGGAAGAGAGAAAATCAAGCAAACTCAACACTCAGTGAGAAACCTAATGTGGGACTCAATCTCACTACTCTGAGATCATGACCTGAGCTGAAACCAAAAGTCAGTTGACTATACCACTCAGGTAATCCTATTCATTATCATGTTCAAATTCCTTATTGTGGTCTTCATCTTCAACATACATTAATCCCCACTTCCCTGTCTTGCCCTTGTATTATTTTCCTGCTTGCTCACTACACTTATGTCACACTCATTCTTTTCCAGAACTTATGAAGCTCATTACCTTTCCAGGGCTTTGCTCAGGCCACTTGTTCCCCTTTCCTGGAATGATCTCCTCTTCTCCAAATTGCTTCTCACTCATTGTATCCAACCTCCATGTACATACTAAACTTGCCCTCAATTTAACACAGGTTTATGCTCTACCTCCTCAGTTCAAACCTCATTTTTTCTGAAGGGACATCCCTGACTTTTCAGATCAAGTCCTCATTTAAAATACATTTTAATTTAATTTAATTTAATTTAATTTAATTTAATTTAATAATTTATTTATTTGAAAGATGGAGATCACAGGTAGGCAGAGAGGCAGGCAGAGAGAGAAGGAAGCAAGCTCCCCGCTGAGCAGAGAGCCCGATGTGGGGGCTCAATCCCAGGACTCTGAGATCATGAGTTGAGCTGAAGGCAGAGGCTTTAACCCACTGAGCCACCCAGGTGCCCCTAAAATACATTTTTCTGAAAGGGAAAGAGGCCAGTGTAGCTGAGGCATAGGAGAAAGAGTGCAGTGATGTGATGTGGATTTGGCAAGGCAGGAAGAGGGCATGCCCAGCAGAGCCTTACAGGACTAGTTGACAATTTAGTTAGTAGTAATGTAAGAACAAAAGAAAGCCACTAAAGAAAATAATAGTGATCAGATTTGGGTTTTGAAGAAATCACTCTGGCTGTTCAATGGAGACCCTGCTTAAATAGAGGGAATGGGTTACACAAGGAGAACAGTTAAGAGATTATCTGCAGTAGTCATTGGAAAAGAAAATGGTGGCTTAGATGAGGCTAGTGACACTGGAGGTACAGAGAAGTTAATAAGTAGAAAATATATTAACAAAGTAAAATCAAATCAATAAACCTTGAAGGATGAGATTTGGAGAGTGAAAGAGAAGGTAGTGTCCAATACTGTGCCTAGCCCTTGCTTGTGCAATTAAATGAATGGTGGAAGAACAGTTTTCAGGGGTATTTGTGTTTGAGGCAGGGGTAGGGTAGAAGGTTGGTAGGACAGTGGTGGGTTGTGGACTAGCTCTAGATTTGTTTTAAGGTTTATAAATTCCTTAGTAGAGTGCTTTATTGTACTATTACAACATCATAATAATTCTAGCTGACACTTAGTAAATACATGTTTGTGCTGGCCACTGTTCTACATGTTTCATATATATTAAGTTATTTAGACATCAGTAAATGATAATGTTTATTATTTCATAACTATCATTACTGTAATATATACTACTTGGACAGAGTTAGTTAACACAAGAAATTTCTTTCTATCCAATTCTGCTTTTTATTAATTCCACACAGACAACTACATTATAGTGTAGGCACATTATTCAGAAATTATAGTGCAATTGACTAGACTATAGCTGCATTCAATCCTGTTCTAATCCTGAGGGCACATCCTAGACTAGTGATTTTGTTTATCCTTGGACATTTCCATATATGTAACCTATCTACAAATTGTACTCGGAGTAGGTCACATTTGTCTGTGTGTTGATTCTTATTAACTTCATTATAAAGTGACTATATTTGGCATTATCCCCAAATTTTAATGGTTATTTACTAAAGCCACATATGTACTGACTAGAGAATTCTTGCCCAATCTGGGACAAAGAGCTCAATACGTTTAAAAATAAAAGGCTGACTTTCTGAAAAGTCTGTTCACCTAAAAAACTCAACTGGTGACCTTTTTATTTTATTTTTGAAAATTCAGATTCATAAGCTGAAGGCAGGAATCCTCTTAGAACTTTTTCTCTGGGCTAAATGTTGACAATTTGAGGACCTCAAAATGTTTATGTATAGCTTATTTAGGAAGAACTTCAAACTAGCTGAATCAGCCCACTTTTGAAATATCATAGTATATGAAGATTAAACAGGTATGTTGGAAAATGATTTAAATTGGCAGGTTGCCAGCTGATGTTTATCAGCTTTTGATCATTAGTACCACCTTTGCTTTATCTGGAAATAAAGCTATATTTGCCTATTAAGTGGGGAGGGCAGAAAATGTTATTTTTATTATACAAAAAAACATTACCAACCAGCTATTGCACTAGACAGGCAAGAATATCAATAGTGTGTCTTCCTCTCAACTTGATCTTAGGTGGAAACACTTGGGCCAAAATAAAATGAAACAAAACAAATCAATTGTGGCATTAGAACTTAAACAATTCATGGAAACTAATGAGATTGAAGACACTTTGGTCCAAAACCTATGGGATAGAGCAAAGGCTGTCTTAAGGGGGAAGTACATAGCCATCCAAGCCTCCCTGAAAAAAAAAAAAAGGAAAAATCCAGAATACACCAGCTGTTTTCACACCTTAAAAACCTGGAGAATCAACAACAAATTAAACCAACCTCATATATAAGAAGGGAAATCATCAAGAGTAGAGCAGAGATCAATGAGATAGAAACTACAGATACAGTAGAATGCATCAATGAAACTAGAAGCTGTTTGTCTGAAAGAATCAGTAAGATCGACAAACCATTGGACAAACTAATCCGAAAGAAAAGAGAGAGGACCCAAATTAATAAATTATGAATGAAAAGGGAGAAATCATGAATAACACATAGGAAATAGAACCAAGAAATTATCTACAGTTATATGCTAATAAGTTAAGGAACCTAGATAAAATGGTGCATTCCTGGAAACCTAAAAACTTCCAAAACTGAATCAGGAAAAAATGGACAACCTGAATAGACCAATATCTAGTAATGAGATTGAAACAGTGATCAAAAATCTCCCCCTCCCCAAAAAAGAATCCAGCAACTGATGGATTCCCCAGAGAATTCTACCAAACATTCAAAGAAGAAATAGTATCTATTCTCCTGAAGCTGTTTCAAAAAAAAGGAACAGAAGAAAAACTTCCAGACTCCTTTTATGAAGCCAGGATTATCCTGATCCCCAAACCAGGCAAAGACCTGACCAAAAAGGAGAATTTCAGACCAATATCCCTGATGAATATGGATGCCAAGATTCTCAACAAGATCCTAGCTAAAAGGGTCCAACAGTACATTAAAAAGATTATCCACCATGAGCAGGTGGGACTTACCCATGGGATGCAAGGGTGGTTCAACATTCAAAAATCAATAAATTTTTAAGAACAAAGGAATAAGAGAGTTGAACCACATGGCCCTCTCAATGGATACAGACAAAGCATTTGACAAGATACACATTCCATTCCTGAATAAAATCCTTCAAACCATAAGGATAGATGGAACATTCCTCAGCTTCATAGAATCTACCTATGAAAAACCACAGTGAATATGATTCTCAATGGGGAAAAGTTGACAGCCTTCCCTTTGAGATCAGGAGCATGACAAGGATGTCCATCCTTGTCACTGTTGTTCAACATAGTACTAGAAGTCCTAGCAACAGCAATCAGAAATTCAAATTGGCAAAGAAGAAGTCAAACTCTCTCTCTTCACAGATGACATGATACTTTATATGGAAAACCCAAAAAAATCCACCCCCAAATTATTAGAACTCATACAGCAATTCAGTAATGTGGCAGGATACAAAATCAATGTACAGAAATCAGTTGCTTTCTTACACACTAACAAGAAAATATAGGAAGGGAAATTAGAGAATCAATTCCATTTACTATAGCAACAAGAAACGCAAGATACCTTGGAATAAACCTAACCAAAGAGTTAAAGGATCTGTACTCGAGGAACTACAGAACACTCATAAGAGAAATTGAAGACATGAAAAGATAGGAGAGCATTGCATCCTCATGTATCAGAAAAATAAACATTGTTAAAATATCTATATTGCCTAGAGCCCTCTATACTTTCAATGTCATTGTAATCAAAATTCCACTGACATTTTTCAGAGAGCTGGAACAGACAATGCTAAAATTTGCATGGAAACCGAAGAGACCCTGCATTGCTAAGGAAATGTTGAAAAATAAAAACAAAAGTGGGTACATCACATTGCCTGATTTCAAGCTTTATTACAAAGCTGTGATCACCAAGACAGCATGCTATTGGAATAGAAACAGACACATAGACTAGTGGACCAGAGTAAAGAGCCCAGATATGGACCCTCAATGCTATGGTCCGATAATCTTCAACAAAGCAGGAAAAAATATCCAGTGGAAAAAAGACAGTCTCTTCAATAAAGGGTCCTGGGAAAATGGGCACAGCTATGTGTAGAAGAATGAAACTCGACCATTCTCTTACATCATACACAAAGATAAACTCAAAATGGATAAAAGACCTCAACGTAAGGCAGGAATCTATCAAAATCCTGGAGGAGAACATAGGCAGTAACCTCTACGACATACGGTACAGCAGCTTCTTTCAAGATATGTCTCCAAAGGTAAAGGAAACAAACGCGAAAGTGAACTTTTAGGACTTCATCCACATCAAAAGCTTCTGTGCAGCAAAGGAAACCATCAACAAAACAAAGAGGTGACTCACAGAATAGGAGAAGATATTCACAAATGACACTACAGACAAAGGGCTGATATCTAGGATCTATAAAGAACTCCTCAAACTCAACACACACAAAACAGATAATCACATCAAAAAATGGGCAGAAGACATGAACAGACACTTCTCCAAAGAAGACATACAAATGGCAAACAGACACATGAAAAATTGTTCATCATCATTAGCTGTCAGGAGATTCAAATCAAAAGCCACATTGAGATACCAAATTACACCAGTTAGAATGGCCCAAATTAACAAGACATTAAATAACAAGTGCAGGAGAGGATGTGGAGAAAGGGGAAAACACTCTTACACTGTTGGTGGGAATACAAGTTGGTGCAGCCACTTTGGAAAACAGTGTATAGAGCTACCCTGTGACCCTGCAATTACACTACTGGGTATTTGCCCCAAAGATACAGATGTAGTGAAAAGAAGGGTCATCTGTATCCCAATGCTCATAGCAGCAATGGCCACAGTTGCCAAACTGTGGAAAGAACCAAGATGCCCTTCAATGGACAAACGGCTAAAGAAGATATGGTCCATATACACAATGGAGTACTATGCCTCCATCAGAAAGGATGAATACCCAACTTTTGTATCAACATGCATGGGACTGGAAGAGATTATGTTGAGTGAATTAAGTCAAGCAGAGAGAGTCAATTATCATATGGTTTCACTCACTTGTGGAGCAAAAGGAATAACATGGAGGACATTGGGAGATGGAGTGGAGAAGTGAGTTTGGGGAAATTGGAGGAGGAGACAAACCACGAGAGAGTGTTGACCCTGAGAAACCGGGTTTTGGAGGGGAGGGGTTGTGGGGTTGGCTGAGCCTGATGGTGAGTTTTATGGAGGAGCCTGATGGTGGGTTTTATGGAGGGCACATACCGCATGGAGCACTGGGTGTGTTGCATAAACAATGAATGCTGGAACGCTGAAAAGAAATAAAATAAAATGGAAAAAAAATAGTATTTAGATGTTCTTGGATTTGTGAAACCATAGATTACTGTATAGGCTTACAACCTCTTCATTTGTTTTCAAAATCTATTGTAGTGATCTCAAAACTTTGAATTTTACCAAGGGTAGAAAAACAGAAAAGCAGGCATGACTAAAATTAATGAGAGACTGAAATGATAAATAGGATTTGGAATAAAATAGTCTGGGAAACTCAGCTCAGGCTCACTAGCCACATTCACCCCCATTTGCAAAACAATCAGGAGAAACCTCCTTTCATGAGGGATTCACAAAGAAGACACTTGTTAGGATTTATATGCAAGGAAAGCTCATTGATTCACAGAGAAGATGGTGCAGAAAGCTGAGTAATTATAGTTGCCAAAAACCTGGATGAACAGCAGCTCACAACTGGACTGTTTGCAATATATGGAACTAGGAAAAGCTGCCTTATTCTCTTCATGATGGCTGTTGCACCTTGGAGCTATCCACACCACCAAGAAAGAAAGAAAACTGATGGAGGCCAAGAGCAGCCTGTACCCTGCTCTGAATTTGATTTGCCCAGCCAGGCAAATGCACGTGGGAGGTTTGACTTTGTTGTTCACACTGGTCCAGATGGTGCTGTATAAAGCCAGAATCTCTGGGCCACCAGAGCAGCATGAAGAAGATTTCAGCTCATCCTGATCAAATTCTGGCTCTTACAGCAAGCAACTCATGGAAGAGTGCCAAATGTTTCCTCCAAAAAGCCACTGAACTCCCTTTCTTTCTTGCTTTCATCCAACTATTTGCTTAAAATATTAGAGTTCTAAAATATGAGTTAAATTTTTTTTTTCATTTTTAATACTATTTCTGATGCTTTGAATCATGACATCATCCAAAATTAAGTTTAAAATAAAATCTCTTCATTTACATTTTTCTTCAAATTGTAATTGATTTAGAAATAAATTCTCATGTTTAAAATAAAGAGTACAGTGTGTAAATAATGTTCTTTAATTGATAAGACCATCAAAACTTTACATGGCTAGCCAATTATTACTGACTGAACCTTGTCTCTGGAACAGTGTTTACAAGTGACCTTTCCACACCATGTTACAGGGATTTTGATTCACAACTTTCAGAACTGCTTTTACCTCTCCCCTAATCCTAAGTATTTTGTTTTATGTATAGATGATCATCTGTAACTTATTACAAGCTCCTTTGAGAGCAGAGGCTGTGCCTTTGTCATGTTTGCATACTTCCGTTCTCCTTCCTTTCAATACAGTGCAGTGCTTTGCTGAGTAAACACTCTAAAATGTCTACTAAAAGTAGAGAAAATTTTGTTCCAGTCACTTATTTCACCCTTTAAGGCAACTCATTGTTTTTTTTTTTTTTTTTTTTTTCTTATCCCACATCAAAGCTAAGAGAGTTAAGTATTTTTCTGTAGTGATGCCCTGAGTTTTCTCAGAAACAGGGTCATGTACAACAGATATAGAAAGGATAGAAAAAGTGTTAAGTGGTTCACCTGATGCCTAGTGTTCATTAAGTTTATGCACATTTTCTTTTAGTTTTCCAACATCTTCAGGGTCTAGGCTTGTGAGGAAGAACTAATTTTCTTAGTTGGGAAGTGTCATTATTATTAATTTATCAAAATTAACAGTAATAACTAATAAGCAAATAGAACAATTATACTGTAACAAAAGTTATGTGAATGTGGTCTCTCTCTCAAAATACCTTATTGTAATATAGTCACCCTTCTTCTTGTGATGATGTGAGATGATAAAATGCCTATGTGATGAGATGAAGTGAGGTGAATGATTTAATGTTGTGATTTAATGTGATTTAATGTTAGGTTACTAGCGACCTTCTGGTCATAAGATGCATCAGAAGGAGAATCATCTGCTTCTGGACTGCAGTGGACTACAAGTAATTGAAATTGCAGAAAGTGAAACTGTGGACTACTATATGTTTTTGTTGATGTTCAAAATTTTGCTTGTCATTGCCATTTGAGTGACTTGTCACTTCCTTTAAGGGTGAAGATTAAACTCCTTAACCTGGCTTCCAAGATATTACATATCAAGCCATAAACAACTTTTCTAAATATATCTCATGACTTCCTTTAAGAAGGAAACAAATCTAATCAATGTTCCTAAGGTATGTTTTGTATACCCCTTGTTTGTATCTTTGTTTCTATTCTTCAGCTCTAGGAATGTTACCCATCTTTCTTTATGCCATTGTAATTATTATTTGTCCTTTCACATAAAACTACAGAGTTAAACACCATACTTGGCACAATAATAATTTGTTGGATGAATGGATAGACCCAAGTCATACTTCACCTAGAAGTTGTCCTTGCTTGCTTCAGCCCATAATGTTTTCTCTTTTAGGATTTATATCAGTATCTCTGCAAATAGTTTGGTACTTAGCAAATTTTCATGACATTGTTTATTTTTTTAATTTCATTTTATTTATTAGCATATAATATATTATTTTAGGGGTATAGGTCTGTGATTCATTAGTCTTACACAATTCACAGCACTCAACATAGCCCATACCCTTCCCAATGTACATCAGCAAGACACACCATCCCTCCCACCCCTCCTCATTCCAGCAACCCCTCAATTTGTTTCCTGAGATTAAGAGTCTCCTATAGTTTGTCTCCCTCTCTGGTTTTGTCTTGTTTCATTTTTCCCCCTCTCTTTTCCTATAATCTTCTGCCTTGTTTCTCAAATTCCACATATCAGTGAGATCATATTCTTCACATGATTTAATTTGAATATGTATTTCTAGACTTTATCTAATTCTAAACTTTTTTTGGATGAGTACTAACTACATCTTTTACATTTGGCATCTGTCACATAGCTAAACACAGAGTTTCCCACATAGTCAGCTTACAATGTACATGTGTAGATTATTCACCGGTGCTTAGTAACTACTTGATACCAAATCAAAAACAGAAGTAGAGATAGTGATATGGACGGAGTTTTTTTTTAGTCATTTGCCCCCCATGAATTTACTGATCCCTCTCCTTTAGAGCCTCTATATTTTAAAGTTAAAATCGATACAACTTAGCCTTTTTGAGGGGGATAAAAACTTTGATTTTTCTAGGATTTTAAGGTAACTGTCTTCTAAGAAAATATTTTGTTAATACCTTCAAATTGTATATGATGGAATACAGCAAAAGTTAAATCTACATTGCTGGAAAAACCAACAACAGCACTCTTGGACGACAAACTAGTTGGCTCTGTACTTTGGCTAGCTTTGATGATTGAACAATATATTGATTTGATTTATGAATCAATTGTGAGAATAATAAAAAACAAATAAACCAACCCATAAATCTACATGCCATGCAAATTGTAACACAGCATATCATTTCTGTCTTTGTAATTATATAGCTGAAAAAGCAAGTTTTGTCTACATGCTAACTGAAAGATGGACAGCAACATTGTTGCTCATAGATACCTAAGAAGAAACAGTTTCAAGGTATCTATTTGATATTCACATTGGAACTAGAGGCTATTAAGTTCAATAAATACATATTGCTCAGTAAATAATTAAAAATATGAGCAAGACTAAATCAAGAGGTATGGTTCCTTATTAACTGAGAAAGTAGTGAAGAGAGGTGAAATTAGATAATGTATTATAATTCTCTGGGGACAGGTGATCTCCAATCCTCATTCCTATTGTTTTTATACATCCCTAAGAAACATTTCAGCTGATGCAAAAAATAAAGGTATAATGTGGCAAAGGCAAAAGGTAGGGTCTCAAAGTCATCCAACATATGGAATTCTAGAATTCTCAAATTATAATTTAAATTGGTATGCATGTGTGTGAATGTGTGTATGTATGTGTGTTTGCATGTTTATAAGAAAAAGAGAGGAAGAAAGGGAAAAAAAGGAAAAGGGTCTTAGTTATAATTGTATTTGATTATAAATAATAAAGGTGCATTCAGATTAATGTAAAAAGGGGGAATTTACTGTATGAAATACTGTATCTCGAGGAAACCCAAGTAAAAAAGGCAGTTTTGGCCTCATGGGCAACTGGAAACAATGATTAGAGAGCTGTCAAGAAACTAGGAAGCTTTTCTTTCTCTTTTACCCTTCTCCAGATCAACTTTTATAATACCAACAAATACAGCATACACAAAAACATAGCCTCCCTAAATGTTCTCCATTTACCCAAACAGCAGAGGCTGATCCACATCATTTCCATCACAAGTCCAATACTTGGCACACCTTGAAGTCAATGTTCGCTCTCATTGATCAGCTGTGGATTAGGGGAGGACCCAGAATAAAAACCAGCCCAGCCTACATCAAATGTTTCTATATGTCCAATCATCTTGGGCTCAGAAGCAGATGTGGTATCACTTACACAGTACACACATAATAGCTGGCACCCATGCCTGTTTGGAAATTGTAGGAAGTGGCATCATGGGATTGGCAGATACCCTTGTAAGGGCCTATCTAGCCAGGGTGACTCCATCTCGGTCGAACACCCATTTTGTTGTTTGTGCAGTAAAACTTAAACTGACCTTGTCCCCCTCCCCCCAGAGGAACTTACTTAGAAGCAAGTCCGGGAAACCAGTAAAATATGGTCAACCAACCCCTGATAACAAAGCCCAAATACAAGGATGGATCAGGTCGGGTGGTGATAACAGAGACCAGAATGCAAGGATGAGTCAGGCGATGGAGACAATCTCATTGGCCAGGCTCAACCACATGGCCTTTGCTTTATGAAAGCTAGTCTGTGAAACTGGGCGTCATTGCTCTCTCTGTAGGAGACTGCCCTAACCAGTCGGTTTGATTCTCGGTGCTGGCATGAAATAAAGCTTTGCTTGACCTTTGCGTTGTATCAGTCTCATTCCTTTGATGATGGACTCTAACACACTAAAAAGTAAATATAGGTAAAGATAAAGGATAGGAAAGAAGCAGAAGAAAGGAAAATGCAATCATCTTGGTGTTATATAGTGATTTAGTTTTTGATATAGCTAATGCATAATTCAGGGCAATTGATATTCTCATTGTATTATTTACTGTTACTATTCTGCTTACACTATCTGATGAGTTTTTAAAATTATACTTTGATGATTTATGTGTAATTTTAATTCAATGGTAGTTTATTATACACATATTCTAATTTTCCATCCTAAATAAAACATCTAAGTGAAAATCGAAATATGTTTTTTATGTACTCATTAACACAATATTTAAAATCAAGATCGTGCATAGAATCCTCTATGCAGTGCCCTATCTTGGTGAGGCAGAATTTGCCAATTAACATCTAGTTCCATTACATTTTTTAAAAAAATATTTTGTTTATTTATTTGAGAGAGAGAGAGAGAGTGAGTGAGAGCATGAGAGGGGAGAAGGTCAGAAGGAGAAGCAGACTCCCCATGGCATTGGGAGCTCAATGCGGGACTAGATCCCGGGACTCCAAGATCATGACCTGAGCAGAAGCCAGTTGCTTAACTAACTGAGCCACTCAGGCACCCCTTCATTACATTTTTAAAAGTGTCCATCTTGGGGCGCCTGGGTGGCTCAGTGTGTTAAAGCCTCTGCCTTCGGCTCAGGTCATGATCCCAGGGTCCTGGGATTGAGCCCCACGTCGGGTTCTCTGCTCAGCGGGGAGCCTACTTCCCTTCCTCTTTCTCTGCCTGCCTCTGTGCCTACCTGTGATCTCTGTCTGTCAAATAAATAAAATCTTAAAAAAAAGTGTCCATCTCCATTAGCGGGAATCAAAATGACATATTTATAAGATTAAATAGTTTTACATACAGTCCTGTAACATCTATATTTTACCATGTTCATGTCTAAAAACACTTACTTTTCTTTTGACCTCATTACGAATGTATTTTTAATTAACTGAATTGAAGTGTCATCTTTCATTTCTTTTAACAATATCTGTGGAAAGTTCACTATGAATTGTGACACTAGATGTTGAATTTTATGAGCTCTGTCAGTCCTGTGTGGTATTCAAACAATTTAACTTGATATGGTTAAGGCTACTGTAACATATGGGAACAGAAGAGTTGTGAGGTTGACAAAACTTAGGCTGGTAGTAGCTAATAATAAAAAAAAAGAGTCAGGAAAAAAGTTTTATGTTATAAAATACATTCAAATGTAAATACGTATTGAAAAGATAACAGGTTTGCAAATGAGATTTTTGAGGGGCAAAAAGGGGCTAAGAATGAATGCAATGATGAAATGATTGCACTGAAGCACTCTGCTTGCAACCAGATTGGTGATTTGGAAAAAGTACTAGGCTAGGCATTAAGTGACTGGGGTTCTAGCTCTGGGTGAGACATTTATAGGGTGTGTGACTTTAGATAAGTGGCTTCTCTCTCCTGAGTGTCAGTTTCCTTACTGACAAAATAAAACGATAGGACAAAATGGTCTTTAAGCTACCCTTCAGCCATTTGATCCTATGATCTAAAATGATTTGTGGAATTGTAATTTTTGATTCTGCTAATTTATTCAGTTTCATTCTGTTAGGTGTTGGTATCAACAGTTGATGTGATTAAATGATACCTATAAAAAGACTGTTTAGTTTGCATAACTCCTTTCTTTTCCCTGCAGTTGCATATCTTGTTCATGCTGCCTTGACTTCTCCTTGGTGATCAGAAAGAAATTTCATTTGCAGGAAAAAGCTGAGGTGGGCATGGTGCCCTCTGATGAATGGGAAACTGTGGGAAGGGTAGCAACCTGGAACATGTTCAGTTCCACCTCTTTTTTTTTTTTTTTTTTTGCACTCTTTCACTGGTGTTTGATTGGAGATTAGCATAATACACGGTTGACAATTGTGCAAGACAGAAATGTAAACTAAAAGCAATGTGGTTATCAGATTTCATCCTCTTCATTCCATCACAGGCAAACTTCAGGATCAGAGAAATGGTGAAAGTGTGAACCACTGTTATGCTGAAAAGAAATTAAAAAAGAAAAAAAAAGAAAGTGTGAACCAATTTGTAATTTGGAGATACAAGAATTCATTTTCTAACAGGACAACTAAATTGTATACTAAAGAAAAGCTTTTATTATAGCAGTTCCACCAGAGTGACTCTGATTAAGAAGTACAGCAATTTTCATCCTATAAATTGTTTTTAAATTAAATTTAAATAACACAGTAATACTTTATTCATGTTACCCACCATTTAAAAGAAATAAATAATTTGGTTAACTTCCTGCATTTTCATAAGGTGAAATTCCATCACAATCTTTGAGTAATTGAAGCTGTGGTGATTTTTAAAGCCATCCAATTATAGGAATTCAGTGCAATTATTTTTCTAATAAAATCAGTTTTCACTTACATGTGTCTGTCATTTGCTGTCAATGAAGGTATTTTAAAAAATTTTTTTCTGATGAATCTTTTTTATGGATATTATTCTACCTATGGAGAGATATTTATTGATACTGTCAGATAAATATAAAGCCCATAAAAGAAGGCATGATTATAAATTTTAGTATGTTGATTTATTTTTGTTTTTCTGTCAGTATCAATAAACAATTGTGAATGTTTTTCAGTAACCTATTGATATGGAAGTCTGGAATTTAACAAATAATTTAATGGAAATGTTAATGTAAGCATATTCTATTTAGATAGTAATGCCACAATAGAGATAAGACTAACTGGACTAGTCTGTCTTAACATTCTGAGAATTATTATCTTTTTCTGATTTCACAGAATAAAAATTGAAGGAATTCAGGCCAGTGTGATTGTGAGGCTTTGCCCTCTATTCACCCTTAACCGTAGTTTTAAGATTGGAGAAAAAAATGTAAGAGCATCAGAAAAATTTAAAGTTCATTTAATTTTAACTGATCCCTGTCCAGACATTTATTCAGTGAGCTCACACGTGTCCTGGGCATTTTGTTAAACCTTGGGGATGCAAAGATTAATTGACCTGGTTCCAACTCTCAAAGAGGTCACAGTTTTAGAATTAGATTTTGTATTACACAGGGTAGGAAAGTTATATAATGTCCAGGGACTGGGTGTGTGCTCAGGAGTGGGTAATGTGGTGGGTAGAAAGAGGGGTTAATAGGAACAAGCTGTGGCAATTTCTGTCTTAGCCAAGTCAGTTTACTGACTCAGATCCACAGTCAATAAAACTTACTTTGGAAAAAGTGATTTCTTTCTCATAGAGTCTCCTGCTTCCTTTAATTGTAAGGAGTTAGCTTGCCTCATCTCTCAGGAGTGAGAGATGGACAACAAGTAGAGTAGAATTTGGAAGTCAAAAGAGAGAGAGAAATAAATGTATTTAAGACCAAAATTGTGCTTTTTAACAATGGACCCTGTGTAGAGTTATTATATGTCTAAATATTATTATACTGCATATCCAAAGTGATGGATCACTTTTAGTGTAATTACAAAATCTATGTTTTAAATATTTAAACATAAATACAGTCTATGAATTAAACATGTGCATGGTAGATTTTTTCATTGCTCTGCCATTTCAAAGATACAATCCTTTGGAGAAGGCAATGTGGCTGACATACAATGAAATCAGGTTGAAATCAGGTTCTGTTATCTAGCAGGCTTTCTTGAAATTTTATAAGGTTGAAGAGGAGAAAAAGCAAACTCAGTTTTTTAGGAGTGAATGTGGGCTGTATTTACACAATTACAAAGTAAGTGCCCTCAAAGTGAAAAGTGTATTTAACTATGGCAAAAATTATAGTTTACAATGCATAGGTTCATTGAAACAAACAGAAACACATGGATCTGTAGATTAGATTCAGCTCTTGAACTAAAGCCCATTGGGCAGCTGAAGGGGAGTGTGTGAGGAAGACCTGGCACTGTTGAATATGTTAGGAAGTGGACAAGGGAAGAAGACTTGACATCAGCAGCCCAGAGGAACCAGAATTATGGTAAAATATATTGTAAAGGTCTGAAAAAGAAATGATTACCAGTGAATCATCTTTAGAGACCAAGAAAATGTAGAATATTTATTTTAACAATATTAGGTGGCTTAAAAATATTGAAAAAGATCTGTTTCAGATATTAGCAATATTGAGAGTCAGATTTTAGTGAGGTACTACATAGTCTATTAAAAGATTGCTCATTGGGGGGGACAAGATGGCGGGGAAGTAGGAGGAGGCCCCTTTTCAGCCTGTACCCCAAAGCTAGCTGATTACCTACCAAAGAACTCCATTCACCCATGAAATCAGCCTGAGATCAGAATTATACACGTCTGGATCTCTACAGGGGCAGAAGACGCCAGTGGGCAGGTAAAGTGGAGTGGGAACAGCAGACTGATATCGGAAGAAAAACAAAAGGGGGAGGGAGCCACCAGAGGCGACTGGTTGGAAAGTAATACCCCAATCTGAGAGTGCCCTGCGTCTGGGAACCAGCATTAACTTGGAGTCTGGTTGAAAGCACTCAAAAAGAGCAAAGGTTCTCTGGGGGGAAATTGTGGGAATCGGGGCAGCTAGGGACAGGGGCTTAAGTCCTTGGTCCCAGGACAGCCTCCCCTGCTAGAGAGAGTGTGGCAGAGAAACCAGGTTTTGGTCCCTAAGCCACCAGCACGCCCGAGAATGCGTGGGGTCCTGCTCCCGGGAGGGGCTGGGAGCCTCGCCAGATGACAGAATGCACAAGCCCTGCTATAGAGCCGGAGATGCGCGTGCCCCTCATCCTCCCGAGACAGGTACACAAAGGCCCAGCCAGCACTCTTGACCCGCGCCATTGTTTCAGAGCCTTAGACGCACGCACCAAACTCTCCCCTGAGAGAGGTGCATGAAGAATAGAGGGGAGGGAGGACTTAACTCAGGAAACATCATTGACTTACAACCCACGTGGCAGGCCCCTCCCCCAGAAAACAAACCAAGGAAAAAAAAAAGGACGACAAGAGAACAACCACTACTTCATAGGAAAACTTTTATTTTTCACTCGTTCCCACTATTCTGGTTCATTTTTTTTTTTTTTTTACACATAGGTAATTTTTTAAACCTATTTACCATCACAGCAAACTGTACAGTACATCAAATTACATAATACACTTCTAACCTGAACCTTTTGATACATACACCTATGTTTTTCTTTTGCATTTTTATTTTTTGAATTCCTTTTAAAATTTTAGTTTAGTTTAGTCTAGTTTATTTCTTTTTATTTTTATCCTCTAATATTCATATAGAGTTAAACTTCAAAGTAATGTCCTTTCCCCAATCAATACTACCCCTATAGGTAAACCAATTTTTAATCCCCTTTATCTTAGGAGAGTTGAGTCCTTTAACAAAGATATCAAGATACATCCAGGAAGAATAAAAAATAACGAACCTTGCATACAGTGAGAATTTACAACCACTCTCCCATCTTCTTCTTCTACCAGTGTTTATGTGTTTTTGTGTTTGTCCTGATAGCAAATAAATCTTACACTTGGGGTTCTTTTTGACGAGGTTCTTCCTTTATTTGCATATATATATATTTTTCTCTTGTCATACACTTGTATCAGTCTTTTTGTTTGTCTACTTCATAAATCTTACCTTGGGGCCCATCGGGGCTGAACCTTCTCTTTCATCTTCCCTTTCTTTCCTGTCTCTCTCTCTCTTTCTTTTTCTTTTTCTTTTCTTTTGTCTCTCCTTTGGGTGTGGAATCCTGATTGCTCAGAAGTGTTCCAGGGTGCACCTTGACTGCATCACAGTTGATACATCCAGCTACATCTGTTCAGTCATCTCCCACCAAAATGACTAGGAGGACAAATGCCCAACAGAAGAAAAATGCAGAGGATGGAGCTTCTGCAACAGAGCTAAAGGCTATCAACATAGACAATATGTTGGAAAGAGAATTCAGGCTAACAATTATCCAGGCAATAGCTAGGTTGGAGAAAGCCATGGATGACCAAATGGAATTGATTAGGGCTGAACTGAAAGCGACCAGACAGGATGTTCACAATGTTAGGGCGGAGCTTAAAGCTACCAGGGAGGAGGTTCATAATGCTCTCAATGAGTTCCAGTCTAATCTAAACTCTCTCAAAGCTAGGGTAACTGAGACAGAAGATAGAATTAGTGATCTGGAGGACAAACAGAGAGAGAGAAAGGATCAGGAGGAAGCCCGGAACAAACAGCTTAGAAAGCACGAAAACAGAATCAGGGAAATAAATGATGCCATGAAGCGTTCTAATGTCAGAATTATTGGAATCCATGAAGGGGAGGAGAAAGAAAGAAGTCTAGAAAATAGAGTGGAACAAGTCCTTCATGAAAATTTTCCCAATCTCGTGAATGGAATCAGCGTTCATGTACTAGAGGCTGAACGGTCTCCACCCAAGATAATACATTCTAAAAAAAATCATGACACCTGATAGTCAAATTGAGGAATTATAATTATAGGTATAATCTCTTGAAAGCCGCCAGGGCAAAGAGGCTCCTTACTTACAGAGGAAAGCTCATCAGAATAAAGTCAGACCTGTCCACAGAGACCTGGCAAGCCAGAAAAGTCTGGCAAGGTATATTCAGGGCACTAAATGAGAAGAACATGCAGCCAAGAATACTTTATCCAGCAAGACTGACATTCAAAATGGATGGAGAGATAAAGAGTTTCCAAGACCGGCAAGGCTTAAAAGACTATGCAACCACCAAGCCGACACTGCAGGAAATATTAAGGGGAGTTCTATAAAAGAGGAAAAATCCTAAGAATAGCATTGAACAGAAATAGAGAGACAATCTACAGAAAGAAAGACTTCAAAGATAACACGATGTCAATAAAAACGTATCTATCAATAATCACTCTCAGTGTGAATGGCCTAAATGCACCCATAAAACGGCACAGGGTTGCAGATTGGATAAAACTACAGGACCCATCCATATGTTGTCTACAAGAGACCCATTTTGAACCTAAAGATACACCCAGAATGAAAGTGAAGGGATGGAAAAGCATCTTTCATGCCAATGGGCCTTAAAAGAAGGCTGGGGTAGCGATTCTCATATCAGATAAATTAGACTTTAAACTAAAGACTGTAGTCAGAGATACAGAAGGATACTATATAATCCTTAAAGGGACTATCCACCAAGATGATCCAACAATTGTAAATATCTATGCTCCCAATATAGGAGCAGCCAATTACTTAAGAAAACTATTAATCAAGATAAAGAGTCATATTGATATGAATACAATAATTGTAGGAGTTCTTAACACGCCTCTCTCAGAAATAGACAGATCATCGAAGAAGAAAATCAATAAAGAAACAAGAGCATTGAATGACACATTAGACCAGATGGACCTCATGGATATATACAGAACATTCCACCCGAAAACAACAGAATATTCATTCTTCTCAAGTGCACATGGAACCTTCTCCAGAATAGACCACATACTGGGTCACAAATCAGGACTCAACTGATACCAAAAGACTGAATTATTCCCTGCATATTCTCAGATCACAATGCTTTGAAACTGGAGCTCAATCACAAGGAAAAGTTCAGAAGGAACTCAAACACCTGGAAACTAAAGACCACCCTGCTTAAGAATGCTTGGATCAACCAGGAGATCCAAGAACTGAAACAATTCATGGAAACCAATGAGAATGAAGACACTTCGGTCCAAAACCTATGGGATTCAGCAAAGGCTGTCCAGGGGGAAATACATAGCCATCCAAGCCTCCCTCAAAAAAATTGAAAAAAAAATTGAAAAATCCAGAATACACCCTACACCTTAAAGACCTGGAGAACCAACCTCACATCAAACCAACTCCACACACAAGAAGGGAAATCATCAAGATTAGAGTTGAGATCAATGAGGTAGAAACCAGAGATACAATAGAACGTATCAATGAAACTAGAAGCTGGTTTTTTGAAAGAATCAATAAGCTCCATAAACCATTGGCCACACTAATCCAAAAGAAAAGAGAGAAAGCCCAAATTCATAAAATTATGAATGAAAAGGGAGAGATCACATTGAACACCAAGGAAATAGAAACAATCATGAGAAATTACTATCAACAGTTATATGCTAATAAGCTTAGCAACCTAGACGAAATGGATGCATTCCTGGAAAACCATAAACTACCAAAATTGAGACAGGAAGAAATCGACAACCTGAATAGACAGATATCTAGTAATGAGATCGAAGGAGTGATCAAAAAACTCCCAAAAACAAGAGCCCAGGACCTGACAGATTCCCTGGGGAATTCTACCAAACTTTCAAAGAAGAAATAACACCTATTCTCCTGAAGCTGTTTTAAAAAATTGAAGCAGAAGGAAAACTTCCAGACTCTTTCTAGGAAGCCAACATTACCCTGATCCCCAAACCAGGCAAAGACCCTACCAAAAAGGAGAATTTCAGACCGATGAATATGGATGCTAAGATTCTCAACAAGATCCTAGCAAACAGGATCCAACAGCACATTAAAAAGATTATCCACCATGACCAGGTGGGATTCATCCCTGGGCTACAAGGATGGTTCAGCATTTGCATCAATCAATGTGATAGTACAAATTAATATGAGAAGAGAGAAGAACCACATGGTCCTCTCAATCGATGCAGAAAAAGCATTTGACAAAATCCAGCATCAGTTCCTGATTAAAATGCTTCAAAGTATAGGGATAGAGGGAACATTATTGAAACTCATCAAATCTATCTATGAAAGACCCACAGCAAATATCATCCTCAATGGGAAAAAGCTTGCAGCCTTCTCGTTGAGATCAGGAACAACACAAGGGTGCCCACTTTCACCACTCTTGTTCAACATAGTATTAGAAGTCCTAGCAACAGCAATCAGACAACAAAGAGGAATAAAAGGTATCTAAATTGGCAATGAAGAAGTCAAACTCTCTCTCTTCGCGGATGACATGATTCTTTATATGGAAAACCCAAAAGACTCCACCCCCAAACTACTAGAACTCACACAGCAATTCAGCAATGTGGCAGGATACAAAGTCAATGTGCAGAAATCAGTGCTTTTCTTATACACTAACAATGAAAATACAGAAAGGGAAATTAGAGAATTAATTCCATTTACTATAGCACCAAGAACCATAAGATACCTGGGAATAAACCTAACCAAAGAGGTAAAGGATAAGGAAACTGAAGAAGACACAAAAAGATGGAAAACCATTCCATGCTCTTGGATCAGAAGAATAAACATTATTAAAATGTCTATACTGCCTAGAGCAATCTATACTTTTAATGTCATTCCTATCAAAATTCCACCGGTATTCTTCAAAGAGCTGCAGCAAATAATCCAAAATTTGTGTGGAATCAGAAGAGACCTTGAATAGCTAAGGAAATGTTGAAAAACAAAAATAAAACTGGGGGCATCACGTTACCTGATTTCAAGCTTTATTACAAAGCTGTGATCACCAAGACAGCATGGTACTGGCATAAAAGCAGACACATAGACCAGTGGAACAGAGTAGAGAGACCAGATATGGACCCTCAACTCTATGGTCAATTACTCTTCGCCAAAACAAGAAAAAAATATACAGTGGAGAAATGACAGTCTCTTCAATAAATGGTGCTGGGAAAACTGGACAGCTATATGTAGAAGAATGAAACTCGACCGTTCTCTTACACTGCACACAAAGATAAACTCAAAGTGGATAAAAGACCTCAACGTGAGGCAGGAATCCATCAGAATCCTAGAGGAGAAAATAGTCAGTAATCTCTTCGATATCAGCACAGCAACTTCTTTCAAGATATGTCTCCAAAGGCAAAGGAAACAAAAGCGAAAATAAACTTTTGGGACTTCATCAAAATTAACAGCTTCTGCACAGCAAAGGAAAGAGTCTACAAAACAAAGAGGCAACCCACGGAATGGGAGAAGATATTTGCAAATAACAGTACAGACAAAAGGTTGATATCCAGGATCTATAATGAACTCCTCAAACTCAACACACACGAAACAGGCAAACATATTAAAAAATGGGAAGACGATATGAACAGACACTTCTCCAATCAAGACATACAAATGGCTATCAGACACATGAAAAAATGTTCATCATCACTATCCCTCAGGGAGATTCAAATTAAAATCACATTGAGATATCACCTTACACCAATTAGAATGGCCAAAATTAGCAAGACAGGAAACAACATTTGTTGGAGAGGATGTGGATAAAGGGGAACCCTCTCACACTGTTGGTGGGAAATCAAGTTGTTGCAGCTTCTTTGGAGAACAGTGTGGAGATTCCTCAAGAAATTAAAAATAGAACTTCCCTATGACCCTGCCATTGCTCTCCTGGGTATTTACCCCAAAGATACAGATGTAGTGAAAAGAAGGGCCATCTGTACCTCAATGTTTATAGCAGCAATGGCCACGGTCGCCAAACTGTGGAAAGAACCAAGATGCCCTTCAACGGACGAATGGATAAGAAAGATGTGGTCCATATACACTATGGAGTATTATGCCTCCATTAGAAAGGATGAATACCAAAGTTTTTTTTTTTTTAAGATTTTATTTATTTATTTGACTGAGATCACAAGGAGGCAGAGGCAGACAGATAGAGAGGGGGAAGCAGGTTCTCTGCTGAGCAGATAGCCCGATGTGGGGCTCGATCCCAGGACCCTGAGATCATGATCTGAGCCGAAGGCAGAGGCTTAACCCACTGAGCCACACAGGCGCCCCTGAATACCCAAGTTTTGTAGCAACATGGATGGGACTGGAAGAGATTATGCTGAGTGAAATAAGTCAAGCAGAGAGAGTCAATTATCATATGGTTTCACTTATTTGTGGAGCATAACAAATATCGTGGAAGACAAGGGGTGTTAGAGAGGAGAAGGGAGTTGGGGTAATTTGGAACAGGAGGTGAATCATGAGAGACTATGGATTCTGAAAAACAAACTGAAGGGTTTGAAGTGGCGGGGGTGGGAGGTTGGGGTACCAGGTGGTGGGTATTATAGAGGGCACGGATTGCATGGAGCACTGGGTATGTTGAAAAAATAATGAAAACTGTTTTTCTGAAAATAAATGAATTAATCAAAAAAGATAGCTCATTAACAAGTGAGGCATATTAACTATAGTCAAGGTTGACACTGAATTAAGTTTTTATTATTATTACTATTATAATTATTACAAACATCACAGTAAAACCAAGATTTAACAGATTATAAATATGGTAGAAAGACAAAAATTAATGCCTAATTTGGACAGATTTAGAGTGAATACCCTGGATCGGAATATAATGCTTGTAGATATTGAGTGGTAAAGAAATAAATGTCATTTATCTGACCTCTGCCAAATCCATTTCTGAACAACAGCAACAGCAAAAACAGCCACACCAGTAAAAAAATAGGAATGTCTAATTAAAATATGCAGAAGGGCAACATTAAAGTGCAAGAAAAAAATAATATCCAATAGTAAATACATAAGATTAGAGTATTGGAGAATGTTTGTACAAAAGGCATAACATCTAAAACCGTGCTTGGAACAGAGGGTTGGTCTACAATACAATGTATGTGAAATCAGGAAGGCTTTTGATTAGCATTTATAAGAACAGTTTATAAAAGACTAAATGAAGGAATTAGCTGGATCTGGGCCATTGCTGTTTTTCAAGGGGTCAGAGAATAAATTTAATGAGCAGGAGTGAACCATTCCCCAAAATATGCCTTATCTATGAAGGGTTCTCAATTATTTTTACCTCACTTGTGCTAGACACACAGCAATGAGTCATAAAATGCCAAACCTTTTACCAGCACACTATTTTAATTACCACAATCTAAATTTCCCAGTGAGTGCAGATCCCTGTCCTTAGAAAGTTAACATTCTAATATGGCCACTTTAAGGAAGAAAACACTGGCCATATTTTGCAGTATATGTGCAGTAGTAGAGAAAGAGTTTGTGTCCAGTTCTGTGTGCAGCAGTGTACACAACTAAAGAGAAAATTGGTACTCTTTCTTTGAGGTAAAGTGCTTATATGTTTGAGTTAAATTACTTCTTCCAGGAAGATAATTTTGCTCTCTGAAGAAGTAATTTGGTTCAAAATGGTACAAATTCAGTATCATTAAGCCTTTCAGGAGCTACATTTTCTATAATAAGCAAATCCTGGATAATGTAATTTGCCTCAATTAGATATCACTTTGAATCTGGGAGGGAGTGTATTTTACTTACCTTATGCATAGTCATCAATTTTCTTTTGATTGTTCAGGTGTATATGGAAATTTGTTATGTATTATATACAAGCTTAATAAATTAAGACCCAATCCAGTGTTCAAAGTAGCATATGCTTAGCAGTCACTTTGTACATGTCTCAGTTACTGTTAAACATGGATCAAGTCCTGAAAACTTACATCCTATACAAAATATGTATAGTCCTTCAGTAAAAAGAGTTCATAAAGTTTTTATTTTTGACTGGAAGGCACCTGAGGTAGACAATAAGACAGAGCTGGCCTAACTCTCATGGATGTGATAAGAACTGAATTTTTCACAACTATGAAAGTGTTTTAAATATTCAACCTTATGAAACAACTAATTACATTTATTACTTAAAAGGCACAATGGGAAAAAATAAAGCCAAGAAAAATTTAGGGATAATACCTCAGTGCCAAATAAGCAGCTCTTCTAATGACTAAAGAGTAGGTGAAGTTTAGTGGCAGAAAATCTATTACCACTGTGACTTAAAATGGGAATACAGGAAATGTGCTGGAGGAAAGTGAAAGTCATTAGTGTGCTGCAATTTAAACCCTAGGCAGTGACCAGCTGGCCACCTCTTGGCTCCTTGGTTCATAACTTTTCAATAAATCTCACATCAATCCACACTTATTCTGCTTTGCCTATAGGATCATGGCAATATTTGTGTTGTTCTTTTCACAGCACTTCTTACTTATAACTTCAACTGCAAATGATGGAACACTACTTTGTTTGCCCGTGATCCAAGTTAATTGTCAAGCATATCATAGACTTCATAGATATTACAAAGCTGGTGCTGTAAGAATTGAGATGCTAGTCAGAGTAAATTGTTTTGAAAAAATAGTATTAGTTTTATTATTTAACAATACATTATACCTAAGACATATCCTACCCTAAGGAAGAGAATTGGTTTCAAAGGATAACCAATAACAACCAAACACCTGACTTCTACCACAAAACCATATCTAGCTATATTTTCATTTGGCCTTATTTATATCATACAGTATCTTGTACACATTTAGGAAACTAGACAAAGTCTCTTTGATGTCTGACTTAAAAAATTGTTTCACGGGATGCCTGGGTGACTCAGTGAGTTAAAACCTCTGCCTTCATTTCAGGTCATGATCCCAGGATCCTGGGATCGAGCCCTGCATCAGGCTCTCTGCTCAGCAGGGAGCCTGCTTCCTCCTCTCTCTCTCTCTCTCTCTGCCTGCTTCTCTGCCTACTTGTGATCTCTGTCGAGCAAATAAATAAAATCTTTAAAAAAATTTGTTTCACTCTATGGGGTAATATACATTGGCAACAATTATTTTGGTAATTTAATGACAAATATTTGTTGCTGCTATGTTACTCTTTGTACAGTAACTAACAGGAGCTGAGCAGCTGCTAGAGATGACACTCCCATCTGAGGAGGAGTATACAGCTGGATGGAGTGGTCCAGGGACCCCTTATACCTGAGATGGACTACAGATCATCATATTTCAGAATTGGAAATCCAAGTCAAATGTAATAAGACATTCTCACTGGAAAACCAAGAGTGTCACTTGTACTTCAGTGGATCTTATCAACAGCAAGCACCTTGATGGATTTCCAGGTGGAACTGAGGCAGGCATTCTTATCTGAGAGACCAAGAGGTGGATAATACAGTATTGGAACATTAAAATAGCTGATTCCAAGGGAAAAGCCAGATGACAATGTATTGATTTGAATTAGCTGACAGTGTAATAAAACTATTATCCATGAGGAAAAAAGGTAACTAAGAATATTTAACAGTTCTCTTTAAGCATTTTTAGAGATATATTTGCTGGCTACAGATATTTTTATTAACTGAAAACAAGGAATTATCTTTATCAAAATACAAATGTTTCACAACTTATGATGATTCCACTTAGGATTTTTTGACATTATGATGGTGTGAAAGCAATACTCATTTAGTAGAAACTCTATTTCAAATTTTGAGTGCTGATCTTTTCCCAGGCTGGTGATACATAGTATGATATTCTCTGATGAGTCTGGCCAGTGACAACAAACTGCAGTTCCTTCTCAGCCAAGTGAACACCAGGGAAAAGAACTGATCCACATCCAACCATTCTGTCTTTCTTTTTTTTTAATATTTTATTTATTTATTTGACAGAGAGAGAGAGAGAGAGAGAGATCACAAGCAGAGAGGCAGGCAGAGAGAGAAGGGGAAGCAGGCTCCCTGCTGAGCAGAGAGAGTGATGCAGAGCTTGATCCCAGGACCCTGAGATCATGACCTGAGCCAAAGGCAGAGGTTTAACCCACTGAGCCACCAAGGCACCCCCATTCTGTTTTTTACATTCAGCACAGTATTCAATAAGTTATATGAGATATACTTTATGAGAACACTTTATTGTAAAATAGGCTTTGTGTTAAATAATTTCATCCAATGGCAGACTACTGTAAGTGTTCTGAGCATGTTTAAAGTGAGGAAGATTGATAAATCAACCCAATTTCAAAACTCCCTGTATGGAAAAGTCCAAGGGCCTATGACCAAGAGATCTTGGTATAGAAAGGTATTTTATTAATTTAGTTTTGTATCTGACCAAACTCAGGCTAAGAATACAATTGATTCTTGCTATTTGTGGTAGTTATGTTTTGTAATGTATAGAACCATTGTTTCTAGGGGAAATGCAAGGTTAGGTTCTTTTAAACCTCTGGTCACTACACTTTCATAAATCAATCAATATATAACCATGTTTTATGTGTGTTTTTATTTAAATATATCTTATTTAATGTATTTTTTTGATTAACTAATATTGGACTCATAGTCAACAGAACTATAACTCATGCCTTAATGATGCTTATCTAACACATGTATTTTCTTAGAAAGTCACAACACAGCCTTTCAGAGCTTAGGAACACTTGATACCACTTTAGTACTATGCTTGGGGGCCATTTAAAACAGAAAAATCGTCAACAAAAAGCACAAAGAAGTGTGGAAAATGTAGCACCTAACAGATAACAAAAAGAACAGTTGTTTACAGTATAAGAGCTAAAACAAGAAAGCCAAGTGTTGCCTTGTTTGAACTTGAACATTGGTGACTCAAATATTCCACCACTGAACATGGCCACAAATGACAGAAAATGCATAGTGAGTGTTGATTCTGAGTTATGAAGAAAATTCATAAATATAAAATCTATAAATGAAGATTGATTGTACATATTATGCAGTGAATAATTTTTACATTCCATAGTTTTAAAATGATTAACTAGTTATTCTGTACTAGCAAAGAGTAAATTTTTTAGAAATGCACAGTATTTTGCTTAAGTTTCGAATTTTACCCTTGGCCATTTATTTTGGAAAATCTGAAATAAGTGATTTTTTCCCAATTTAGTCAAACACTGTAGTTATTTTAGTAGCTGTATTCAGAAGCTTGATAGCTCAGAGATTATAAATCACAAAGATACTTGTAAAGGCAATAACAGTAAGAGAAATCAAGAAAGAAAATGCATATTTTCAGTGTTACAGTCTATAGCAGATTTAAAGAGCTGAGCCATGCTTAATTAGCATTTGTTAATGGAACTTGACCATTTCACTTTTACCTTATACTTTATACGTGAAAATAGTCCGAGGAACAGGATGAATTGAAACATTTATTTAAAGATAATAATATAGCTAAGTTAACAGAATGACATACTACGATGGCATTATTTGGACCATGCTTTGTATAAACTTCATTCAGAAGTACATAGGATTAGCCAATATTTAAGACATAAACATCTAGGGCGCCTGGGTGGCTCAGTGGGTTAAGCTGCTGCCTTCAACTCAGGTCATGATCTCAGGGTCCTGGGATCGAGTCCTGCATCGGGCTCTCTGCTCGGCGGGGAGCCTGCTTCCCTCTCTCTCTCTCTGCCTGCCTCTCTGCCTACTTGTGATCTCTCTCTGTCAAATAAATAAATAAAATCAAAAAAAGACATAAACATCTGATTCCTTATAAAATAAAAATAGTCTAACAGACATTTCACAAAATGTGTTCTGTTGAAATGTATCATTCTGTTTTGCCAATAATTTGAATTGAAAGGGAGTAAGAAGAAAATAGGGAACGACTTATGCATGATGCTTTTAAGATCATGACAGAAATAGCTCAAGCAATATGAGGTCACTCAAGGAATTTCAAAGGGGCTGGTGTCTGAGTTTGGGAAAAGGGGAAAGGAAATATAAAGCTAAGATAACATTTCAATCCAAATTTTTTTTAAAGATTTTATTTATTTATTTGACACAGAGAGATCACAAGGAGGCAGAGAGGAGGCAGAGAGAGAGGAGGAAGCAGGCTCCCTGCTGAGCAGAGAGCCCGATGCGGGGCTCGATCCCAGGACCCTGGGATCATGACCTGAGCCGAAGGCAGAGGCTTTAACCCACAGAGCCACCCAGGTGCCCCTCAATCCAAATTTTTTTAAATAAAAATAATGAATATGCAAGTTGGTGCAGCCTCTTTGGAGAACAGTGTGGAGATTCCTCAAGAAATTAAAAATAGAACTTCCCTATGACCCTGCCATTGCACTCCTGGGTATTTACCCCAAAGATACAGATGTAGTGAAAAGAAGGGTTATCTGTACCCCAATGTTTATAGCAGCAATGGCCACAGTCGCCAAACTATGGAAAGAACCAAGATGCCCTTCAATGGACGAATGGATAAGGAAGATGTGGTCCATATACACTACGGAGTATTATGCCTCCATCAGAAAGGATGAATACCCAACTTTTGTAGCAACATGGATGGGACTGGAAGAGATTATGCTGAGTGAAATAAGTCAAGCAGAGAGAGTCAATTATCATATGGTTTCACTTATTTGTGGAGCATAACAAATATCGTGGAGGACAAGGGGTGTTAGAGAGGAGAAGGGAGTTGGGGTAAATTGGAAGGGGAAGTGAATCTTGAGAGACTATGGATCTGAAAAACAATCTGAGGGGTTTTAAGTGGCAGGGGGTGGGGGGTTGGGGTACCAGGTGGTGGGTATTATAGAGGGCACGGATTGCATGCGCACTGGGGGTGGTGAAAAAATAATGAATACTGTTTTTCTGAAAATAAATAAATTGAAAAAATTTTAAAAAAATAAAAAATAAAAAAATGAAATAAATAAATAAATAAATAATAAAAAGAAACTTTTGTGACATAATAAACATTTATTATTGTTTAAAAAAATAAATATGTAAAATTGGCTGTTATAAAAGAGGAGAAGCAAAAATTGAATGTTTTAAAACAAAAGAATAAAATAGATTTAGACCAGCACATTGCAGGAAACTAAAGTCTCATTAAAGAGTCAGTTATTAGGAAGATAGATTAAAGTGTGCATTATTACCTTCTAAAATGGCAAGTTCAAACATCAGTTGCAAAGAGTTGAGAGTGATTTGATATCTCTTATCTTGTTTTTATCATATAAAACTATGTAAACTCCTTCCTGTTTTTTGTTTTTGTTTTCAGCCTGTGACTTCATAAAGTAGATTTATCTTCTGGGCCACACTTATGGAAAAGGAAAGGAACTGAAGAGAAAGTTCAAACTTTCAAAAGGATGTCAATTTTGTTTATAAACTAAGTCATAACAGAGATTATAGAAATTAAAAACTTGTCTGAATTAATTTTATTTCTTTTTTTTGAATTTTTAAAATTTATTTTAATATACTTAAAAAGTGCATTTTCTATAACTGAAATGATCTCCATGAAAAGGAAAAATGACTTTAGCACATTACATTGTGCCATAATATATTTCTCCTGGGATTTTTGATATCAGTCATTAATATGTGAAAGAACAAGCCCAGAAACACAGTTTTGTCTGATAAGGTATGTCAAAATGCACAGGCCCAGCTAGTGAAGGAGAATAGTCATTGTTTGAGAGAAGCTAGGGAGAAAAAGTGAAGCATTTTTAAAAAGCTACCTATCTTAAAAATACTCTTGAGTTTTATGTTGATTAAAAAGCTTTACCTTTGATAGTGTGGAAAGATTATCATCCTCAATGGGGAAAACTGACAGCCTTCCCTTTGAGATCAGGAGCATGACAAGGACATCCACCCTTGCCACTGTTGTTCAACATAGTACTAGAAGTCCTAGCAACAGCAATCAGACAACAAAAAGAAATAAAAGGTATTCAAATTGGCAAAGAAGTAAAACTCTCTCTCTTCGCAGATGACATGATACTTTATATGGAGAACCCAAAAGACTCCATCCCCAAACTACTAGAACTCATACAACAATTCAGTAATGTGGCAGGATACAAAATCAATGTACAGAAACCAATTGCTTTCTTTTACACCAACATTGAAAATATAGAGAAGGAAATAAGAGAATTGATTTCATTTACTACAGCAACAAGAACCAGAAGAGACTTGGGAATAAACCTAACCAAAAGGGTAAAGGATCTGCACTTGAGGAACTACAGGACACTCATGAAAGAAATTGAAGAGGACACAAAAAGATGGAAGAGTATTCTATGTTCATGGACTGGAAGAACAAACATTGTTAAAATGTCTATATTGCCTAGAACCACCTATGCTTTTAATGCCATCATGATCAAAATTCCACCAGCATTTTTCAAAGAGGTGGAACAAACAATCCTAAAATTTGTATGGAACCAGAAGAGACCCCACATTGCTAAGGAAATGTTGAAAAATAAAAACAAAAGTGGGGGCATCACATTGCCTGATTTCAAGCTTTACTACAAAGCTGTGATCACCAAGACAGCATGCTACTGGAATAGAAACAGACACATAGACCAATGAACAGAGTAAAAAGCCCAAATATGGACCCACAATTTTATGGTCAAATAATCTTTGACAAAGCAGGAAAAAATATCCAGTGGGAAAATGACAGTCTTTTCAATAAATGGTGCTGGGAATATTGGACAGCTATGTGTAGAAGAATGAAACTCGATCATTTTCTTACACTATACACAAAGATATTCTCAAAATGGATAAAAGACCTCAAAGTGAGACAGGTATCTATTAAAATCCTAGAGGAGAACATAGGCAGTAACCTCTTTGACATTGGCTACAGCAACTTCTTTCAAAATATGTACCTAAAGGCAAAGGAAACAAAAGCAAAAATGAACTTTTGGGACTTCATCAAGATCAAAAGCTTCTGCACAGTAAAGATTCTTATTCTCTCATTGGTCTTTCTATAACATACAACTGTGTAGAGAATAAACACTAATGCCCCCACTATGTAATAGGCAGAATATATGCAAAAATAAAGGCCAGCAAATTCATGTTGAGAAGGTTTTCCATAAGATCTGAAATTCTGACCAGTCAATTCCCTCCTAAAATATGACTATTGATAGCTAACATTCATTGAGCACTTACTACGTGCGAGGCATTATGCTAATCACTGTATTTTATTAATTTTTCTTAAATTTTCACAATAGCCATGTAAGGCAGGTGCTTTTATGATCTCCATTTTACAGATGAGGAAACTTAGGCAAAAAGAAGTTAAATAACTTGCCCAGAGGCACACTGTAAGAAAGTGGTAGAGCCATGATTCAATCTTAGTATTATCCATTAACATGATCACCATAAAACAAGTAATCAGATTATCTAGCTAGTTATTTTGAAAGGCAGTAAAAGACCAATTCTCAGTACAGATAAGTTTTAAGGGGAGTGGGTGAGACAGGGATTATGGGGTGTTCCTGAGAATGGAAAGTGTTCATGTGGAGGATCCTGGACCACCAAGAATAATAGAGATACTAAAAACCGAGAAACTTAAAGAAAAAAATGCTCTAAAGGGGACTATTGAAGGTACAGCTTTGTATCTTTACTATTTTGCTGAGGTACATTTACTATCAGTAATGAAACAGACATTCCTCAATATTCAGAGTACATAAAGAATAGCAAAGCTGTATGTACAATAAAAGTGCACCTCATCTCTAAATTCTCTTCCACCATAGAAGATAATGAAGATGGTTAAAAAAAATAGTGGGACGGGGCGCCTGGGTGGCTCAGTGGGTTAAGCCGCTGCCTTCGGCTCAGGTCATGATCTCAGGGTCTTGGGATCGAGTCCCGCATCGGGCTCTCTGCTCAGAGGGAGCCTGCTTCCCTCTCTCTCTCTCTGCCTGCCTCTCTGTCTACTTGTGATTTCTCTCTGTCAAATGGATAAATAAAATCTTAAAAAAAAATAGTGGGACATGTAGGAAGGCATAGGGGATCTTATTGTTACTGTGGCCCCCTGGCTTAGATGTGACCATCATACTGACAGTGATTGAAGTAAAAGTCAGGGAAGCTGCCCTGAAAGAGGACCTTCCAGAGCTCTGCTATACCTTGACCAATGAGAAGCAGGGAGCAACAACTGAGTTTATCTCTTAAACTGGAAGTACTTTAGAGTCTGAGATAGAGTTGTGATGTAATGGTGCTAATAAATAAGAGCTTCACAATTCTGTAACTGAGGATTTACTGAAGACAGCCATCACTTTTTTATTTTATTCATTTCATAAAGTTAAGATTCTCTATTTGCTTCACTTCAGGAGATACAATGGTATATTACTCATATATATACATATATGTACATGTATACCTGAGCATATTCGTATCATTATAAACACTCAGTGACTGTAGGGTAGGTGCCATTTATTTCCAAGTTGGTATTAAATGGTATAAATAGAATCTTCACTTACTAAATTTTGATTGGTATAACCCCAAAATTTAAGATGTTAATAGGTCATACAATTATTTTTTATTTTGAGATAAAGTTTTCTTCCTACAGAATGTCTGGTATTTTAAACAAACTATAATTTAAATAAGTCTAATTAACTTTGAACAGCTGACAATTTTTTAGAATCACAGGCATTCAGAGTTGGAAGATACCTTAAAGTGAGTAAGAATAACCTCTCGATGATTCAGTTATCTCTATATTATCCCACAAAAAGCTCTTAATCTTCATCCCTTCTACTGTCCCTTTTTCTCCCTCCCTCCCTTTCTTTCTTTCTTTCTCTCTTTCTTTCATGCCTGCCTGCCTGCCTTCCTGTCTTCCTTCCCCTCCTCTTTCTCTTTCTTTCTTTCTCTTTCTTGTCTCTCTCTCCCTTCCCTCCTTCCTTCCCTCCCTTCCTTCCTTCCTTCCTTCCTTCCTTCCTTCCTTCCTTCCTTCCTTCCTTCCTTCCTTTCTTTCTTTCTTCCCTAAATTCACTTATTCAATTTTTAAGTGCCTGTTATGCATTGGATGCTTTCCTAAGTGATGCAGGCAGAAAGATTTTAAGATAAAGTCATTATTTTAAGAGTTTAAGATTTCACAGAGTTGACAGACATGCAAGCAAATCATTAAGTCTTTAAAGGATTCTAAATAACCTGTCACTAGATATAAAAAATATGCTTTAAAAACCTACCTTCCAGTAACTTTGAATTTATAAAGTTCTTATCTATAGTGAACTGAAATCTTTCTCATTACATCTTCTATCCTAGTCTTCATTCTCCTATGTAGGAATTTACAGATACATTTATCTGAATTTTTCTTCTGTACATGCATTTTGAATATTTATGTACATACATGCCTTTCAAATATTTAACATTTCTTTTTGGGTCTTCTCTGGGTTAAACATTTTTAATGCTCTTAACCATTTATATTATCAGAATTGTCTGCTTGAAGGAAGAGAGTGGGTATTTATTCACTGTCTTTTGTCTCCCATTATTGGAGTGTTGCATGTGACTGAGAAGGCTGTTGAGATACTGATGAAGGCCCCGATGTGAAGATTAGAAAGAGAATTGCAGTCAGCATGGGCTGGGTCTAAACTCCTGTGCTATTGACCAGTGCAAGCTGCAGCTTCATCAAAGGTGAGTGAAGGGGATATGACATGGGACACCAGAGGCAAATGTTAAAGGTAATAATGGTTGAGCTGTTTCAACAAAGAACCCACAAAACACAGCGGCCTAAATAAGACAGAAGTTTGATTTCTTAAGTGAGGTTTGGTTTTGCAATGTTGGGATTTCTTTGTGTGAAAAGGTTGTTCAGGGACACATGTTCACTTCATATTGATTCTCTGCTCTATCCTAGGGCATTTCCTAGACCACATGGTCAAAACTGGGTTACTAGCACATTTGTGTTTCATCTCATGGAAAGAAGAGAAAATGAGTCCTGTGTAATCTGACAACTCAAGTTGCAAAGGAACTTTGTCCTTGTATATCATTACTAATGTGGGCAGGTTCTCCTATCAGTTGCATGGAATCTGGGAAAACCCAGGCATATTGTGTTTCACAGTTATTTTATCTCTATTATATAACGTACACTGTATACATTGACATCTATGAGACATAACAGACAGAGAGCTAAGAAGACATAGTAATCATCAGAGAAGTCAGAGTAGTTGGAATAGTCAGAGTAGTCAGACATTGCGACACCTCCAACTTTGGATTTATTTTTCACCATTGTCCTGGTGATTCAGGCTCTTCTCTGGTTCCATACAAATTTTAGGATTCTTTATTTCAGCTCTGGGAAACATGTCGATGGTATTTTGATCAGGATGGCGTTGAATGTGGAGATTGCTCCGGGCAGCACATTTTTCACAATGCTTATTCTTTCAATCTATGAGCATGGAATATTTCTCCATCTCTTTGTCTCTTCCTCAATTTCTCTCATAAGTGTTCTGTAGTTTCTAGAGTACAGATTTTTTACCTCTTTGTCCACATTTATTCCTAGTATCTAATGGGTTTTTTGTGTAATTGTGAATGGGATTAATTCCTTAATTTCTCTTCAGTCACATGTTACTGTATAGAAATGCAAATGAGTTCTGTGCATTGATTTTGTATCCTGCCACATTACTGAATTGCTGTATGAGTTCTAATAATTTTGGGGTGGAGTATTTTGTGTTTTCCACATAAAGTATCATATTGTCTGCAAAGACAGAGAGTTTGACTTCTTCTTTGCCAATTTGAATGCCTTTTATTTCTTTTTGTTGTCTGTTTGATGAGCTTAGGACATCCAGTACTATGTTAAAGAATAATGGTGAGAATGGGCATCCCTGTCATGTTCCTGATCTTAAGGGAAAAGATATGAGTTCTTCCCCATTGAGAGTGATATTCGTTGTGTACTTTTCATAGATGACGTTTTTGATATTGAGGAATTTTCCCTCTATCCCTGTAATTTGAAGAGTTTTAATCAAGAAAGGATGCTGTATTTTGTCAATTGCTTTTTCTACATCAATTCAGAGGATCACCTTTCTCGACTCTTTTGTTAATGTGATCTATTACATTGATTTATTTTTTCATGTTGAACCACTCTTGCATCCCAGGAATAAGTCCCAACCGGTTGTGGTGAATAATCCATTTAATATACTGTTGGATCCTATTGGCTAGTATCTTGGTGAGAATTTTGGCATCCATGTTTATCAGGGATATTGGTCCATTTTCCTTTTTGACAGGGTCTTTTTCTGGCTTTGGGACAAGGGTAATCCTTCCATTTCTATTTTTTGAAACAGCTTCAGTAGAAAATGTATTATTTCTTCTTTAAATGTTTGGTAGAATTCCCCTGGGAAGCCATTTGGCCCTGGACTTTTGTGTTTTTTTGGGAGGTTTTTGATTACTACGTCAATTTCCTTTCAGGTTATGGGTCTTTTCAGATTGTCTATTTCTTTTTGTTTCAATCTTGGTAGTTTATAAGTTTTCAGGAATGCATTCATTTCTTCCAGATTGCTTGATTTGTTAACATAGAGCTCCTGGTAAGAATTTCTAACAATTGTCTCTGTTTCCTTCATATTAGTCATGATCTCTCCTTTTTCATTCATGATTTTATTAATTTGGGTCCTTTCTCTTTTCATTTGGATACCTCTGGTGGGAAGATTATCAATTTTATTCTTTAAAAGAACCAGCTTATAGCTTTGTTGATCTGTCCTACTATTCTCTTGCTTTCTATTTCATTGATTTCTTCTCTAATCTTTATTTATTTATTTATTTTTTTGTTCTCCTGCTTGGTGTAGGCTTTTTTTGTTGTTCTTTCTCTAGGTCGTTTGGGTGTAAGTTTAGCTTGTGCATGTGGGATATTTCTAATTTTTTGAGGGAGGCTTGGATGGCTATATACTTCCTTCTTAGGACAACCTATCTCATAGGTTTTTGAACTTATGTGTTTTCATTTTTTATTGCCTTCAATGAATTAAGTTCTTTATTTTCCTGGTTGACCCATTCATTCTTTTGGAGAATGCTCATTAACATCAAAGTGTTTAAGTTCCTTCCAAATTTGTTCTTTTGACTGAGTTCCAATTTCAAAGAATTGTGGTCTGAATATATGCAGGGAATGATCTCAATCTTTTGGTATCAGTTGAGACCTGATTTGTGACCCAGTAGGTGATTTATTCTGGATAAAGTTCCACATGATCTCGGGAAGAATGGGTACGTTTTTGTCTTAGGATGGAATGTTCTGTATATATCTATGATGTCCATTTGGTCCATGTGTCATTCAAAGCTCTTGGTTCTTTGTTGATCTTCTCCCAAGATGATTTGTCCATTGGTTATTGTTGTGAGTAGATTGTTGAGGTCTCCTACTATTAATGTATTATTATCAATATATTTCTTTATTTTGATTATTAGTCGGTTTATATAATTGGCTGCTCCTATGTTGGGGGCATAGATATTTACAATTGTTAGATCTTCTTGTTGGATAAACTCTTTAGTTATGATATAGTGTCCCTGTACATCTCTTGCTACAGTCTTTGGTTTAAAATTTAATTTTTCTGATATGAGAATGGTTAACCCACCTTCCTTTTGAGGTCCATTAGCATGGAAATTGTTCTCCATCCCCTCACTTTCAATCTGGAGGTGGTGACTCAGGTTTGAAATGAATCTTTTGTAGACAGCATATGGATCGGTCCTTTTTTTTTTTTACCCACCTCTAATCTGATACCCTGTGTCTTTTGATGGGAGCATTCAGCCCTTTTATATTCAGAGTAACTATTGAAAGATATGAATCTGGTGCCATTGTATTGCCTGCAAAGTCCCTGTTTCTGTGGATTTTCTCTGTTTCATTCTAGTGTATGTGACTCTTGGGATCTCTCTTCACTTACAGAATCCCCCTTAATATTTCTTGCAGGGCTTGCTTGGTGGTCACATATTCTTTCAGTTTCTGCCTGTCCTGGAAGCTTTTTATCTCTCTATCCTTTCTGAATGACAGCCTTGCTGGATAAAGTGTTCTTGGCTGCATGTTCATCTCATTTAGTACCCAATATATGTCTTACCTGGTTTTCTGGTTTGCCAGGTTTCTGTGGATAGCTCTGATGTTATTCTGATATTCTTCCCTTCGTACATAAGGAACCTACTCTCCCTAGCTACTGTCAGGATAATTTCTTTGGTTGTACAATTTGCAATCTTCATTAATATATGTTGGGATGTTGATCTATATTTATTGATTTTGGAATGGCTCCTCTCTGTTTCTTGGACACAAATGCTTATTTCCTTCACCAAATTGGGGAATTTCTCAGCTAGATTTGCTCAAGTATATCTTCTAGTCCTCTCTCTCTCTCTCCACCTCCTCAGGGAACCCAACAATTCTGACACTGGAGTGTTTAATGGCATCATTAAATTCTCTAAGTCTTTTTACATGGGCTACGAGCTGCCTATGTCTGTTATCCTCAACTTTCTTCCTTTCTATCAGTTTATCTTCCATATCACTTATTCTCTCTTTTGCTTCATTGACTCTAGCTATTAGAGTATTCAGTTTAGACTATATCTCATTCATAGCATTTTTAAGTTTGGCCTCATTAGATCTTATTTCTGCCCTTAGAGATTCTATATTGTCACTTATGCTTTTTTCAATCTTAGCTATGAACTTTATGACTACTATCTTGAATTCTATCTTTGACGTCTTACTTATATCCCTATCTATTAGGTCTGTGGTAGAGAAGACTGCTTCTGACTGTTTGTGTGTGTGTGTGTGTGTGTGTGTGTGTGAGTTCCTCCTTCTTGTCATTCTGTCCAGAGAATGATGGGTGCTCAAGTGAATGGATTCCAAAATATCAACCATGCCCCAAGCAAAATGCAGCCTAGCATTACCCCAGAAAAACAAAGCCAAAACGAAACACAATAATAAATTTTTTAAAAAAGGTGGGGGGCAGAGAGACTATAATCTCACAGTGTGGACAAAGCAGGTGCTGCACTTTTTTCTGGGTGGATTTTGTCTATGTGTTAGAAGACACTACATTCCAAATGTGTACCAAAAGTATGCACAAAATGTATGTGTGTGTGTGTGTGTGTGTGTGTGTGTGTGTGTACATACATATATATATGGACTAAAATGAAGCACATATTTATAAAAAAAATAGATGTGAAAAAATACAAGTTAAAAATGACTGTGAGACATAAGTGGGTATAATAAGCATCTAGTTGAAATGAGAAAAAGGTAAAAACAAAACAAAACAAAAACAGTGAAAATGCATAAGAAAAACAAAAGAAGAATTCTATCTGAAAAGTAAAGGAGTCATGAGGCAACACCTGGAGCTCAGTATACTATTTTCCCCTGACACCGGAATTTTACAGTCTTGTAGGACCCATAGGCTTGTTGTCTCTATGTTCTTCCAGACTGTCTTCTGGGGGGGAGGCCTGGCATACTGTTTCTCAGGTATCCCTGCCTAGGCAGAGTTCTCCCTCCTGTCAGGGGGATGGGTTCAGGGAAAACTGGTCCTTTGTATGGCTTTAGTTCCCTGGAGGCTTTCTGATCCTCTTCAGAGGATCAGAGCAAAAATGGCCATGCCCAAACCTCTGATCCAGAGGAGAAAGATTCCAGTTTGCCCTCTAAAAAGACCATTTGGGACAGTCTCCACTTCTGCATGCAATGAAAACCACAGCCTCCCATGGTGTGTGCTTACTGCAGCTCTCTCAGAGGTAGTCCCAGGGGCCTAGGAGTGTCACCGCTCTTTGTGATTCTAAAACTGCAAGTGGCCCCAGGCTTGTGCATCCACTGAAAGCTCCTGGATCATGTCTGGGTACCACCCTAATGTCCTTTCTAGGCTGCTACTGCCCTGTTAGCTTTGGCCCAGTTGTGGGTGCAGGTTTCAGTCCTTTTCAGGCTGCTCAGGAAAAGAGAGATTACTGACTGGCTCAGCTCATGGTTTATGGTTACCGGAGCTGAGAATCCCTTCCTTGGTTTGCTGACCATAACCTGCTTACTGGCTCCACTGCTTAGGAATTCTACCTATTCAGACACCCCTTTTTGCTCTCTGGCTTCTTGTATCCTGAAACCACATACCTTACCTAGAATTCTGCCTTTCCATTTTCAGAGCCCATTTCAGAGAAGAATGTCTCTCACAACAGCATATTTATAAGAGTTCTGATTTTGTGCTACAGTATTATATCACTTTCCAGGAGCCAGCTTATCGACATTCACTCCATCTTCTGTTTATTTTCTAGTATCTCCCCACAGATTCATGACTTCACATGTCCTACCTTGCAAAAAGCAGTTGATTTTCTGCTTGTAGAGATCCAGATATATATTTTTACATCTGAGGCTGATTTCATGGGCATTCAAAATGGTTGTTAGATATCTAGCTAAACTCAGGGACCAGTTGAAACAGTTGAAACAGGGTCCCCTTCTCCTCCACCATCTTAGGGAACTGTTGTGCTCCTGTGGAAAAGGTGGGCAGGTATCCTGGTGATGTATTGTGCCATCTGAGGATCCCTTGGGATACACTGGGGCAGATGGTCACCCTTCTTGGAGCACTTTTGGGTTAGGTGGCATTACCTCTCCTGGGACAAATGAGCCACTGGCACCATGTATTTCCCCCAACCCTCAGCATAGGTGCAGATGCCTGCTGATGGTGGCTAACCCAGACATTGACTCTGTGCTATTCTTTACTGCAAAACTGACTCTCCTATGCTTTGGTGTGACTGCCATCTGGGTGAAAACTGCATCAGTTCTAGCTCGGGCAGATCCTCCCACAGAGGACAAGCACAGGCCCACATCATTTCAGGTCCCTAAAGTTTGGAGTTTTAAAACTAGACTGCCTGTGATAAAGCCCAAAGTGCACTGCTACACCAGGCATCTAGGTGGCCCAGACCAGTGTGAAGGCAACAATCTGAGGGACACCTGGGACTCCAGATAGGTGATTGTTTACTCTTCTGAGAGGACTTACCAGACAGCAGAGAGCACAAACTCCACTCCTCAGGATGAAGGAGCTGGCTAGTGCCATTTCCCTCTCCCACTTTTCAGCATAATCTGACTTCAATAAATAGCACAACACCAATAGTGATGGCTTAAACTGCCATCAAGATAAGATGGCTTCATCAAGATAAAAGCTTCTGCATAGCAAAGAAAACAGTAAAACTAAAAGGAAATGGGAAAGATATTTGCAAATGTCATATTTGATAAAGGGTTAGTATCCAAAATGTATAAAGGATTTGTTAAACTCAACAACCAAAACACAAATAATCTAGTTTCAAAAAGGGGCTGAAGACATGAATAGACATTTTCCCAAAGAAGTCATATAAATGACTCACAAACACATGAAAAAGTGTTGAATGTCACTCATTATCAGGGAAATACAAATCAAAACTACAATGAGATATCACCTCACATTAGTCAGAATGCCCAAAATTCACAACACAGGAAAGAATAGCTTTTGGTGAGGCTGCAGATAAAGTGGAACCTCCTACACTGCTGGGAGGAAAACAAATGGTTTCAGCTAGTCTGGAAGGTTCTTCAAAAAGTTAAAAATAGAACTATTCTATGACCCACCATTTGCACAGCTAGATATTTACCCAAAGGATACAAAAATATTGATTATAGCAGACTTATCAATAGCCAAATTATGGAAAGAACCCAAATGTTCATCCATTGATGAATGGATAAAGAAAAAGTACATATATATGTATAGATATACCTATATGTAGATATATCTATATACCTTATATCTATATATAGATATATCTATATACCTTATGATATATATGTATATATATGTGTATGTATATATTTATATATGTATATAGAGATATATACATATATATGTATATATGTATATATATGTATATCTATATCAGAATATAGATATATCTATCTATTAGATATATACATAGATAGATAGATAGATAGATATGATATACCTATATACCTTATGATATATATATATGATATATAGGTATATCTAATATCTATATACCTATATACCTTATGATATAGATATACATATATATACACATATATATGTAAATAGCACACATATATATGCTATGGAATATTACTCAACTTTCAGAAATAATGACTTCTTGTCATTTGCAATGACATGTTTGGAATTAGAGTGTATTATGTTAAGTAAAATAAATGTTAAGTGGAATAAATCAGAGATTTATTAATATTAATTAATATTAATTTATAATTAGAGTGTATTATGTTAAGTGAAATAAATATTAAGTGAAATAAATCAGAGAAAGATAACTACCATATGATTTCAATCATATATGGAATTTAAGAAATGGATCACATGAACTAAGGAGAATAAAGAGAGAAACAAACCAGAATACAGGTTCTTATCTATAAACAGGAAATTAAGGGTTGCTGGAGTGGAGGTGATTGGGGGGATGGTTTAAATGGGTGATTAGTATTAAGGAAGGCACTTGTGATAAGTGGGTATTGTTTGTAAATAATGAATGAATTAGATTTGGCACCTGAAAATAATGTTACATTGTATGTTAATTAAAAACTAGAAGGAAACAAACAAACAAATAAATAAATCTTATGAGTCAGGAAAAAAATGAAATGTGACCTTGTTATGTCTGTTCATATCATATAAATCCTGAAAGATGTTTCTTTCTGTAGTTCTGTTTTTACATTGTCATGCAAATAATAAATTGACCTTCATATTTCAGTTCACATTGCTTCACCTCAAAAATTCACTTAACATCTGTTATGTACTTGGAACTGTATGTACTAAGTCTTAGAGATGTATGAACTCCAGCCCAAATCATTATTATCTTTTATCTGAGCAACTGCAACAAAATGGTTTTTCTGCCTTTAGAATGACTTTCCTCTAATCTTAGTCTTAACTTTGCAACCAAGGTGAGTTTTCCAAAATGCAATAAAAACAAAAATTTAATTTTATTACTCTGGTGCTTTAAATTCTTCAAATAGCTTCATTTTGATGCTCCAATATAAAACCTCAATACCTTACCTTGTCTTCCATGGCCCTGCATAATATCATCCTCATCTTGCACCATTTCACATTCATGTTCTAGACATACTAAATTTCTTTTATTTTTTCAGAAGCTTTACATGGCATCAGTTTAGTTATGCTAGTTACTTCACCTGTTCAATCCTTCCTTTATGTTAACTCTGGTTTCTCTTGGGTCTCAGTTTAAGGATTAACTTAGGGTAGCATCACTTCAGAGTTCACAGTATGAGTCATGCAGCATCCTGTTAGGTTCTCTTGCATTATGCTTTCTTAAGACTATTTAATATGCCCTAATTATAGTGTACCAATCTGCTTGGACTACCATGACAAAATCCCACAGATGGGTAGCTTAAACAAGAAAGAATTTTTTCTAATAGTTCCAGAGTTTTGGAAGTTCAAGATCAAACTGCCAATAAGGTAAGTTCCAGTCAGAGGCTTTTTTTTTTTTTTTTTTTTTTTTTGGCTTTGTAGATGGCCACCATTTCACTGTGTGCTCGCATGACCTCTTTCTTATGTGGACACACACAGAAAGAGATTGCCATGGTGTTTCTTGTTCTTCTTATAAGGACATCAATCCTATTTGATTAAGGTTCTACCTTATGATCTCATTTACTCTTTATTACCTCTTTATAGACTCTATCTCTACATACTGTCACATTGGGGGCTGATTTTTAACATATGAATTTTGGAGGGACACAATTCAGTCCATGGCATGTAACATTCATTAAATTTTATCATTAAGGCATAGTTAAGATCTGTTTCACCTCCTGGATTATAAGCTATGATATAGTAAGAACTTAATTAAGTACATTTTCATAATTAAAGAATAAGACATGGTCTCTACCCTTAAAAAGTAATAAATCTAGCTTATTAGTTAGGCATAAGTTATGATGTAGCATAGCTAACTTGATTATAATTATATGGGAAAAGTATCATTGGAAATAATGATGAATTTATTAGTTTTGACCTAGACAAAGTTGAAGATGGGGTAGGAGTCAGGGTGAAGGAAGGCTTCACAGAGGAGATGGTATTTGAGCTAAGCTTTAAGAGAAGACTTCTCTAATGTTTTGACTGTTGCTATAGTTAAGGTTTTCTTCCAAAAAACAAAAAAAATGAATAAAACTGTAATAACTCTTATATGTGTATTTCTAATAAGATTCTTATGCTGTGTTAAATAAGCTGCTTCCATGAACTTAGACATCCACACTGTATGGTATCATAGCCACTAGCCACATGTGGCTATTTAAATTTAACTTAATTATAATCAAATAAAAATAAACATTCAGTTACTCCATCATTCTAGCCATATTTAAAGTATCAGTAGTCACACATGGCTACCATATTGGATAGTGGAAACAAAACATTATTATCCTTGCAGAAGGCATGCTATACTAGGTATTATATGAAAACAATGAATCATGGAATACTACATCAAAAACTAAAGAATTACTGTATGGTGATTAACATAATGTAATAAAAAGAGGACATGCTATAAGCAATGCATTCATTCATGTATTAAATTTTTATTGAGCAACTACTATTCCCCTGGCATTGTGCTAGATGGTGGTGTGCACAAAGACAAATATGACAAGGCTCCTGACTTCATAAAGCTCACTCCAGGGGATTAGTCCCACTCTATTTCTGCAAATTGACTTGTGGTAAAAACTTTTGTTTATTTTTGTAAACTTCAAGATTATTATCTCTAGGAATGTGTGTGCTACTTGTAACTTGTTGAATTGAAAGGGTCTCAAGATCCATACAAACAGAAGCATAGCTATGAATGGAACTTTGAATAAATTCATTACTTATTAGTACCCATTATGTGACCACTCTATGCTGAGTACTATAGAAAACACAAAAGAAGTATAGCACAGAATATCTTCCCTCTCTGAGTTTATAAATTAAATAAAATGTTGAATATAAAACTAATTTATAAACCACAAGTATATTTCTATTACCTAAGTAAAATTGGAGAGACTACTTTAATAAATAGAGAACCATGAAAGATAATGTATAATCAAGTGCTTGAGTATATAGTATAAACTTATAAATCCTATTCAAATCCAGAGTTGAGAAAAAAAAAAAAGACTGAAAGAAATAACATATCAAGGAAGAGTTTGGGAAAGAATTGATGATAATAGTCATGAATTATTATACTAAAAGTGACAGAAAACCAATTCAAACTTGCTTCTGCAAAAGGGGAATTTATTGATTCATGTAACTGGAGAGTTTGGGTGTGGACTTTAGATACCAATGCCTCCAGAAAATCAAAGTAATCACCTCTCTTTCTCTTCTCTTTCTTTCCATCTGTCAGTTCTACCTTCCTCTGTATTCCTAGGAAGACTCTCCTCTGAACCAATCATTGTAGCCAAGAGAAGGTGATGCTGTGGTTGGTTAAGTCTGGGTCACGACCTCATTACAGGAGGGGTGGGGGGAGTACTGAGATTTAGGTGGGTGTAATACCACAAGGAAAATCCTGAAATCGTATCAAAGTGAAAACAAAGCAAAACAAAGTAATGGACGTCAAATAAATAACTAAAATCCAATTCAAACATATCCTAGAGGAAAATACCAAATTTGCTTCTTTGTCTGGTGGAAAAATAAACTGTGTATCCAAAGAAAGAGAAATAGAATAAAGATACAGAGAAAAAATTAAGTGTGCCATCTGCAGAGAATAAATTCTGTTTTATTACACGAGTATTTGTCAGATAAGCAATCATCCATTTGCTTTGATTTACTTTCTTTAACATACCCTGGGCAAAACTTTTTTTTTTTTTTTTTTAGTCTTGGCTAATCCAGTTAACACAAAACAAAACAAAACATGATCAGGAAAATACACAAACCAAATGGTAAAATTCATATCTGCTCCTCTCTATTTGACTGCCTGCTTTTATCTTTGATGTTTTCTATTTCTTGATTCATATGTGTTCCCTGAAGTTCATACAGTCAATTAGTGTGAATGTTTCTTACCAGTTCTGCCACACATCCCTGCCTTCTACATCTCAAAAAGAGTTTCATTTTGTAAAATATAATGTAATATTAACATTTGGGACCAGCCAAATACTTTTGCACTAACACTTGACACATGTCATCACAAATTAGCCTTAGCATATTGGAAATTTTTTCAGTTGCCATTTTTCTCAGAAGCTTCAGAAGTCTTGGCTCTGTTGATGACATTGAATACTTTAGTTAGGCCTGTGAAAACTACATAAATAACTCAGTGCCTGGATTTTTGCTTTATTGGGCATCTCACCCAGGAAGGAGCAGGGACAACAGTCTGCTCCAGACTCAGAAAATAAGGCAAGGTGATGAATTTTCTGTAGAAAATTTACAAACAATACTAAAACATACTAAAGCTCACTATTTTTTGTTATCAGCATGTACTTGCATTTTAAACAATGTTAGGGATAAGATATTCCCCTAATTGGGGGGAAAGCTATTTGATCAGTCTGAGGCAAGATTTCTTGACCTCAGCACTTTTGACTTTTCAAATTAGATCATTCTTGTTGTGGCGTAAGGGCCACAGTGCCGTTGTAGGGTGTTTAGCAGATCCCCAGCCACTACACACTAGATGCCAGTAGCACCTCCCTCTCCAGTTATGACAACCAAAAACATTTTTATACATTATCCAATGTCCCCCAGAAGGGCAAAATCAACACTGGTTGAGAATCACAGGTCTAAATTTAAAATAATTGCAATGATTACCAATAAGATTTAATAATTTTATTTTATTACTTTTAATAATGATATTTATTTTATTATTTAACTCACAAAAATTATATTTGACATGGAGATTAACTCAAAAACTTCCAATTATACACTTGTCCCCTGCACATTTGGATCTTTCTACATACATTCAAGAGGAAATTCATAACAGTTTAGAATAATTTGAGCTCAATTTTGATAGAGTTCACATCTCCAGCCCGTGTGCTTCTCCATATTCCTATATTTAAATAGTAACTTCAAAATAAATGATGTCAGTACAATGATTTAAATAACAAAAATACTGGACTTGAGATGCTTCAATATTATCATTTTATGTGACTAGTTGAACTGTGAAAAAGAGGGAAAGCTGTAATATATTACTCCTTAGGTATTTGGATGTGATGTTTTGGTACACCTGGTTTGATATTTGGTGTGTTATGTAGAAATTTTAGTTAATAAGTGAAAATTTTTACTAAATTTCATATATTTAAAATAAAAATTTACAATATTTTAACTTCTTATTGAATTGTTTCTAATTGTTATAACACTATTATTTATTATTGCCATATACTGATATATAGGTATATATTTTTCCCTTAAAAATACATTAGTATAGGAGGAGTCAAGAAGGCGTAGAAATAGCAGGCTGAGACTACTTCAGCTAGCAGGAGATCAGCTAGATAGCTTATCTAAAGATTGCAAACACCTGAAAATCCATCGGCAGATCGAAGAGAAGAAGAACAGCAATTCTGGAAACAGAAAAAAAACCCACTTTCTGAAAGGTAGGACTGGCAGACACGTGAATCCAAAGTGATGGGAAGATAGACCCCGGGGGGAGGGGCTGGCTCCCGGCAAGCGGCAGAGCAACAGAGCACAAAATCAGGACTTTTAAAAGTCTGTTCCACTGAGGGACATCGCTCCAGAGGCTAAACCGCAGCAAACCCCACGCAGGGTCAGCGTGGCCTCAGGTCCCGCAGGGTCACAGAAGGATCGGGGGTGTCTGAGTGTTGCAGAGCTTGCGGGTATTGAAACCAGAAAACCGGCTACAGAGACAGAGCTGACAGTAAGCTCACAGCGTGGTGTTACCTTGAACCAGATGCAGGCTTGGTGAGCTCGGAGTGCGGCTGGAGGTCAGGCAGACGGGAGTAACTGGACGCTGTTCTCTGAGAGCGCACTGAAGAGTGGGGCCCCGGGCTCTTGGCTCCTGCGGGCAGGAGACCAGGAGGACGCCATTTGATTCCTGTCCTCCGGAACTCTACGGAAAGCGTTCAGGGACCAAAAGCTCCTGAAAGCAAACCCGAGCGGATTACTCAGCCTGGCCCCTGGTAAGGGCGGTGCAATTCTGCCTGGGTCAAAGACACCTGAGAATCACTACACCAGGCCCCTCCCCAAGAAGATCAATAAGAAATCAAGCCAAGACTAAGTTCACCTACCAAGGAGTGTGGTTTCAATACCAAGGAGAGCAGCAGAATTCCAGAGGAGGAGAAAGAAAAGCACGGAACTCATGGCTTTCTCCCTGTGATTTTTTTTAGTCTTGCAGTTAATTTAATTTTTTTCTTTTTCATTTTTTTCTTTTCTCACCTTCTGGTAATTTTTTTTTTTTAACTTTTACCCTTTTCTTTTTTAACGTTTTATTAACTAGTTTATCTAATATATATTTTTCTTTTTTATATTTTTCTTTCTTTATTTTCTTTTTTTTTAAATTCTTTTCTTTTTTTTTTCTTTTTTTTTTCGTTCTTCCTATTTGAAATCTTTTGATCCCCTTTCTCCCACCTCACGATTTGGGATCTCTTCTGAGTTGGTTAAAGCATATTTTCTGGGGTTGTTGCCACACATTTAGTATTTTACTTGCTCCTTCATATACTCTTATTTGGACAAAATGACAAGACAGAAAAATTCACCACAAAAAAAAGAACAAGAGGCAGTACCGAAGGTTAGGGACCTAATCAATACAGACATTGGTAATATGTCAGATCTAGAGTTCAGAATGACAATTCTCAAGGTTCTAGCCGGGCTCGAAAAAGGCATGGAAGATATTAGAGAAACCCTCTCGGGAGATATAAAAGACCTTTCTGGAGAAATAAAAGAACTAAAATCTAACCAAGTTGAAATCAAAAGCGCTATTAATGAGGTGCAATCAAAAATGGAGGCTCTCACTGCTAGGATAAATGAGGCAGAAGAAAGAATTAGTGATATAGAAGACCAAATGACAGAGAATAAAGAAGCTGAGCAAAAGAGGGACAAAGAGCTACTACACCACGAGGGGAGAATTCGAGAGATAAGTGACACCATAAGACAAAACAACATTAGAAAAATTGGGATTCCAGAAGAAGAAGAAAGAGAGAGGGGAGCAGAAGGTATACTGGAGAGAATTATGGGGGAGAATTTCCCCAATATGGCAAAGGGAACGAGCTTCAAAATTCAGGAGGTTCAGAGAATGCCCCTCAAAATCAATAAGAATAGGCCCAAACCCCGTCACCTAATAGTAAAATTCACAAGTCTTACTGACAAAGAGAAAATCCTGAAAGCAGCCCGGGAAAAGAAGTCTGTAACATACAATGGTAAAAATATTAGATTGGCAGCTGACTTATCCACAGAGACCTGGCAGGCCAGAAAGAGCTGGCATGATATCTTCAGAGCACTAAACGAGAAAAACATGCAGCCAAGATTACTATATCCAGGTAGGCTATCATTGAAAATAGAAGGAGAGATTAAAAGCTTCCAGGACAAACAAAAACTGGAAGAATTTGCAAACACCAAACCAGCTCTACAGGAAATATTGAAAGGGGTCCTCTAAGCAAAGAGACAGCCTACAAGTGGTAGATCAGAAAGGAACAGAGACCATATACAGTAACAGTTACCTTACAGGAAATACAATGGCACTAAATTCATATCGCTCAATAGTTACCCTGAATGTTAATGGGCTAAATGCCCCTGTCAAAAGACACAGGGTATCAGAATGGATAAAAAAACAAAACCCATCTGTATGTTGCTTCCAAGAAATTCATTTAAAGCCTGAAGACACCTCCAGATTTAAAATGAGGGGGTGGAAAATAATTTACCCTGCTAATGGACATCATAAGAAAGCAGGAGTGGCAATCCATATATCAGGTCATTTAGATTTTAAGCCAAAGACTATAATAAGAGATGAGGAAGGACACTATATCATACTCAAAGGGTCTGTCCAACAAGAAGATCTAACAATTTTAAATATCAATGCCCCCAACGTGGGAGCAGCCAACTATATAACCCAATTAATAACAAAATCAAAGAAAAACATAAACAATAATACAATAATAGTAGGGGACTTTAACACTCCCCTCACTGAAATGGACAGATCATCCAAGCAAAAGATCAGCAAGGAAATAAAGGCCTTAAATGACACACTGGACCAGATGGACATCACAGATATATTCAGAACATTTCATCCCAAAGTAACAGAACACACATTCTTCTCTAGTGCACATTTAACATTCTCCAGAATAGATCACACCCTCGGTCCTGAATCAGGACTCAACTGGTATCAAAAGATTGGGATCATTCCCCGAATATTTTCACCACAATACTCTAAAGCTAGAACTCAACCACAGAAGGAAGTTTGGAAAGAACTCAAATACATGGAGACTAAACAGCATCCTTCTAAAGAATGAATGGGTCAACCGGGAAATTAAAGAAGAATTGAAAAAAATCATGGAAACAAATGATAATGAAAATACAACGGTTCAAAATCTGTGGGACACAACAAAGGCAGTCCTGAGAGGAAAATATATAGCGGTACAAGCCTTTCTCAAGAAACAAGAAAGGTCTCAGGTACACAACCTAACCCCACACCTAAAGGAGCTGGAGAAAGAACAAGAAAGAAACCCTAAGCCAGGCAGGAGAAGAGGCATCATAAAAATCAGAGCAGAAATCAATGAAATAGAAACCAAAAAAACAATAGAACAAATCAACGAAACTAGGAGCTGGTTCTTTGAAAGAATTAATAAAATTAATAAACCCCTGGCCCTACTTATCAAAAAGAAAAGAGAAAGGACCCAAAAAATAAAATCATGAATGAAAGAGGAGAGATCACAACTAACACCAAAGAAAGACATACTATTATAAGAACATACTATGAGCAACTCTACGCCAACAAATTTGACACTCTGGAAGAAATGGATGCATTCCTATAAATATATAAACTACCACAACTGAACCAGGAAGAAATAGAAAGCCTGAACAGACCCATAACCAGTAAGGAGATTGAAACAATCATTAAAAATCTCCAAACAAACAAAAGCCCAGGGCCAGATGGCTTCCCGGGGGAATTCTACCAAACATTTAAAGAAGAACTAATTCCTATTCTTCTGAAACTGTTCCAAAAAATAGAAATGGAAGGAAAACATCCAAACTCATTTTATGTGGCCAGCATCACCTTGATCCCCAAACCAGACAAGGATGTCATCAAAAAAAGAGAGCTATAGACCAATATCCCTGATGAACACAGATGCGAAAATTCTCACCAAAATACTAGCCAATAGGATACAACAGTACTTTAAAAGGATTATACACCATGACCAAGTGGGATTTATTCCAGGGCTGCATGGTTGGTTCAACATCCACAAATCAGCCAATGTGATACAACACATCAATAAAAGAAAGAATAAGAGCCATAGGATACTCTCAATAGATGCTGAAAAAGCATTTGACAAAGTACAGCATCCCTTCCTGATCAAAACTCTTCAAAGTGCAGGGATAGAGGGCACATACCTCAATATCATCAAAGCCATCTATGAAAAACCCACCGCAAATATCATTCTCAATGGAGAAAAACTGAAAGCTTTTCCGCTAAGGTCAGGAACACGGCAGGGATGTCCATTATCACCACTGCTATTCAACATAGTACTAGAGGTCCTAGCCTCAGCAATCAGACAACAAAAGGAAATTAAAGGCATCCAAATCGGCAAAGAAGAAGTCAAATTATCACTCTTCGCAGATGATATGATACTATATGTGGAAAACCCAAAACACTCCACTCCAAAACTGCTAGAACTTGTACAGGAATTCAGTAAAGTGTCAGGATATAAAATCAATGCACAGAAATCAGTTGCATTTCTCTAAACCAACAACAAGACAGAAGAAAGTGAAATTAAGGAGTCAATCCCATTTACAATTGCACCCAAATCCATAAGATACCTAGGAATCAACCTAACCAAAGAGGCACAGAATCTATACTCAGAAAACTAAAAAGTACCCATAAAAGAAATTGAGGAAGACACAAAGAAATGGAAAAATGTTCCATGCTCATGGATTGGAAGAATAAATATTGTGAAAATGTCTATGCTACCTAAAACAATCTACACATTTAATGCAATTCCTATCAAAGTACGAGCCATCTTTTTCAAAGAAATGGAACAAATAATTCTAAAATTTATATGGAACCAGAAAAGACCTCGAATAGCTAAAGGGATATTGAAAAAGAAAGCCAACGTTGGTGGCATCACAATCCCGGACTTCAAGCTCTATTACAAAGCTGTCATCATCAAGACAGCATGGTACTGGCACAAAAACAGACCCATAGATCAATGGAACAGAATAGGGAGCCCAGAAATAGACCCTCAACTCTACAGTCAACTCATCTTCGACAAACTCAAGGGAAGCAAGGCCAAAAATGAACTATTGGGATTTCATCAAGATCAAAAGCTTTTGCACAGCAAAGGAAACAGTTAACAAAATCAAAAGACAACTGACAGAATGGGAGAAGATATTTGTAAATGACATATAAGATAAAGGACTAGTGTCCAAAATCTATAAAGAACTTAGCAAAGTCAACACCCAAAGAACAAATAATCCAATCAAGAAATGGGCAGAGGACATGAACAGACATTTCTGCAAAGAAGACATCCAGATGGCCAACAGACACATGAAAAAGTGCTCCATATCACTCGGCATCATGGAAATACAAATCAAAACCACAATGAGATATCACCTCACACCAGTCAGAATGGCTAAAATCAACAAGACATGAAATGTCAGATGCTGGCGAGGATGAGGAGAAAGGGGAACCCTCCTACACTCTTGGTGGGAATGCAAGCTGGTGCAGCCACTCTGGAAAACAGCATGGAGGTTCCTCAAAATGTTGAAAATAGAACTTCCCTATGACCAAGCAATTGCAGTACTGGGTATTTACCCTAAAAATACAAACGTAGTGATCCAAATGGGCACATGCACCCGAATGTTTATAGCAGCAATGTCCACAATAGCCAAACTATGGAAAGAACCTAGATGTCCATCAACAGATATATGGATAAAGAAGAGGTGGTATATATACACAATGGAATACTATGTAGCCATCAAAAGAAATGAAATCTTGCCATTTGCGCCAACATGGATGGAACTAGAGCATATCATGCTTAGCAAAATAAATCAAGCAGAGAAAGACAACTATCATATGATCTCCCTGATATGAGGAAGTGGTGATGTAACATGAGGGCTTAAGTGGGTAGGAGAAGAATCAATGAAACAAGATGAAATTGGGAGGGAGACAAACCATAAGTGACTCTTAATCTCACAAAAAGAATCTGAGGGTTGCTGGGGGGAGGGAGTTTGGGAGAAGGGGGTGGGATTATGGACATTGGGGAGGGTGTGTGCTTTGGTGAGTGCTGTGAAGTGTGTAGACCTGGTGATTCACAGACCTGTACCCCTGGGGATAAAAACATATGTTTATAAAAATTAAAAAATAAAAAAAAATTACATTAGTATAGGGGTGCCTGGGTGGCTTAGTCAGCTAATTGTCTGCCTTTGGCTCAGGTCATGATCCTGGGGTCCAGAGTTAAGCCCTGAGTTGCGCTCCCTGCTCAGCCAGGGGTCTGCTTCTCCCTCTGCCCCTCCCCCTACTCATGCTCTCTTGCTATCTCTAAAATAAAATCTTAAAAAATACATTAGTATATAACCAGAATTAAAATAAAACCTTAAAAATATATAGAAAAAGAAAATGCAAATCAAAGTCATAATGTGATATCATCTCTCATCTATTGGAAGGGCCACTACAAAATCCAACCAAACAAACAAAATAGGAAAAAAAAAGTGATGAAGATGTGGATGAATTCGAAACTTTGTGCACTTTGGTAGTAATGTGAAATTGTGTAGCTGCTAAGAAAAATAGTATAGAGTTTCCTTAAAATATTACAAACAAAATTACCATGTGATCCAGTAGTCCCATTTCTGGGTATAGATACAAAGGGATTGAAAAGAGGATCTTGAACCAGTATTTGTTCACCCATGTTGATTGCAACATTATTCACAACAGCCAAGAGGAAGAAGCAATGTAGATGTTCATCAACAAATAAATGGAGAAAGAAAATTTAGTATATACATACAATGGAATAATGTCCAATCTTAAAAATGAAAAAAAAATACTTTCATATGCTACAACCTGGATGAACCTTAAAGATACTATTCTGAGTGAAAAAGACGAACACTGCATGATTCTAATTATATAGTGTACATTGTGTAGTCAAAAATTAGAGACAGAAAATAGAATAGTGGTTATCAGAGGCTGAGGGGAGTGGCAGAGTTTTTGTTTAATGTGTACGGAGTATCAATTTTGCAAGATAAAAAGTTTGGAGGATCTCTTACACAACAAGGAGTGTGCAAATAATTCAACTTATCTGTTAGGATGATAAATTTTACATTATGTGTCTTTTTACCAAATTAAAATTTGGGAGCAAAAATTTCCAACAATTTTAGTACACCAACAAATCACTGGTCCATTTTCCCGTTTTCTACTCTTGGCCATATGCATAAAGACTAGGTTGCCATGGTTATCTTCATAGTCTATGCTAACCTCCACGTCTAGACTTTTTCTTAACATTCTATCTCCCACAGTTCTACAGGGCATTTTGCATTTTTCATGACCATTTAATTGCATAGACTAAATATGAAAGAAAGAATATAAATATAATGTTAATAACTTTTTTATTTATTACATGATGAAATAATAATTTGGTATATTGATGAAGGAAATGAATCATTAAATCAAAAATATATTGGTATAAATACAAGTATTAATCAATTACATTTTTTCTTTTTTTATTAATTTTTAAATTTTAATTCCACTATACTTGACATAATGTTCTATTAGTTTCAAGTGTAAAATGTAGTGATTCAACAATTGTATACATTGCAAAGTGCTCAGAATAAGTGTATTTTTCCTTCTTTTTTTATTGACATATAATGTATTATTTGTTTCAAGGGTACAGGTCTGTGATTCATCAGTCTTACACAATTTAAAACATTCACCATAGCACCCGCCCAATCCAATGTTCATCACCCAGTCACCCCTTCCCTCCCACCCCTATCCCCTCCAGCAACCGTCAGTTTGTTTCCTGAGATTAAAGAGTCTTTTATGGTTTGTCTCCCTCTCTGGTTTCACCTTGTTTCACTTCTCCCTCCTTTCCCGTATGATCCTCTGTCTTGTTTCTCAAATTCATCATATCAATGAGATCATATGATAATTGTCTTTCTCTGACTGACATATTTTGCTTAGCATAATACCCTCTAGTTCTATCCATGTCATTGCAAATGGCAAGATTTTGTGTTTTTTGATGGCTGCAATATATATATATGATATATATATATCATATATATATATACCACTTCTTCTTTATCTATTCATCTGTTGATGGACATCTAGGCCCTTTTCATAGCTTGGCTATTGTGGACATTGCTGCTATAAATATTAGGATGCACATGCCCCTTTATCACTACATTTGTATCTTTGGGATAAATACCTAGTAGTGCACTTGCTGGGTCATAGGGTAGCTCTATTTTCAACTTTTTGAGGAACCTCCATAAGGTTTCCAGAGTGGCTGTACCTGCCTGCATTCCCATCTACAGTGTAGGAGGGTTCTCCTTTCTCTGCATTCTTGAATAAGTATATTTTTTAATCCCCATCACCTATTACACTTATCTCCCACCTGCATCCCATCTGGTAAGCATATTTGTTCTCTATAGTTAAGAATCTGTTTCCTGGTTTTCCTCTTCCTCCTTTTTATTTTTTTTTAATCCTTTTTTCATTTGCTTTGTTTCTTAAATTCCACATATGACTGAAATAATATGGTATTCATCTTTCTCTCACCAACTTTTTAAGCTTAGTATTGTACTTTCTAGCTCCATGTTGTTGCAAATGGCAAGAATTTATTCTCTTTTACAGTTGAATAATATTCCATTATGTATATATACCACTTCTTTTTTATCCATTCATCTACTGAAAGATACCAGGGTTAGTTCATAATTTTATTATTGTAAATAATGCTATAATAAACACAAGTGTGAATGTATCCCTTTGAATTAGTGTTTTTGTATTTTTGATGTAAATACTCAGTAGTGTGATTATTGAATCATAGAGTATTTCCATTTTTAACTTTTTGAGGAAACTTCATATTGTTTTTCACAGTGTCTGCATCAGTTTGCATTCCTACAAACAGTGCACAAAGTTCCTTTTCCTCCACATCCTCACCAACCCCTGTTCTTTCTTGCATTGCTAACTTTGGCCATTCCAACAGGAGTGAGTTGATATTTCATTGTACTTTTGATTTGCATTTTCTTGATGGTAGGTGATGATGAACATCTCTAAATGTCTCTGTTGGCCACTGTGTGTTTTCTTTAGAGAAATGTCTGCTCATGTCTTCTGCCTATTTTTTAATTGGATTATTTGGTTTTGGGGTACTGAGTTGTATAAGTTTTTAAAAAAATTTTTTCATAATTTTTATTTTTTATGTAAGATTTAGGCCCAGTGTGGGGCTTGACCTCAAGATCCCAAGATCAAGAGTCACATGCTCTACCAACTGAGCCAGGCACATGCCTCTGAGTTGCACAACTTCTTTATATGTTTTGGATACTAACCATTTATCAGAGATACTATTTGCAAATGTCTTCTCCCAATTGGTAGGTTTTCTTTTAGTTTTGTTGATTGTTCCCTTTGCTGTGCAGAAGCTTTTTATTCTGATGTAGTTCCAATAGTCTTTTTTTTTTTTTTTTTTGGCTTTCTTGTCCCTTGCCTCAGTGGACAAATCTTAAAAAATGTTGCTATACCTGAAGTTGGGGAAAATACTGCCCGTGCTCTTTTCTAGGATTTTTAGTTTCAGGTTTTAATTTTAGGTCCTTAATCCATTTTTAATTCATCTCTGTGTATGGTATAAGCACTGGTCCAGTTTCATTAGTTTGCATGTAGCTATCCAGTTCTCCCAATACCATTTGCTGAAGAGGTTGTCTTTTCCCCATTATATTTTCTATCCTCCTTTGTTAAACTTTTGTAGATCACATAAATATTGGTTTATTTCTGGGTTTCTATTTTATTCTATTGATCTATGTGCTTATTTTGTGCCTGTACCATAATCTTTTAATTAATCCAGCATTGTAGCATGACTTAAACTCTGGAATTGTGATGCTTCTCACTTTATTCTTCTTTTTCAATATTGTTTTGGCTATTCAGTCTTTTGTGGTTTCATACAAATTTTAGGATTGTTTGTTCTAGTTATGTGAAAATGTTGTTGGCATTTTGATAGAGATTTTATTAAGTCTTTAGAGTGTTTTGGATAGTATGGACATTTTAACAGTATTGGTTCTTCCAATACATGAGGATGTGAAATTTTTCAACATGGTTGTTCATCTTCAATATCTTTCACCAATCTTTTATAGTTTTTAAGATATGGGTCCTTCACTTCCTTGGTTAATTTCATTCTAGGTATTTTATCTTTGGTGCAATTGTAAATAAGATTGCCTTATTAGTTTCTCTTTCCACTGCTTTAATATTGATACATATATAAAATGCCACAGATTTCTATACATAGATTTTTCTCTCCTACAATTTTAGTAAATTCATTAATTAGTTCTAACAGTGTTTTGCTGATATCTTCAGGGTTTTCTATGTAGAGTATGTCATCTGCAAGTAGTGAAAGTTTGACTTCTTCCTTCATGATTTGGATGCCTTTATTCCTTCCTCTCATCTAATTGCTGTGGATAGAACTTCCAGTACTATATTAAATAACTGGGGTGAGAGTGGACATCCCTATCTTGTTCTTGACCTTGGGGGAAATGCTCTCAGTTTTTCACCATTGAGTATGATATTAGCTGTGGATTTTTCTTAGAGGACACTTACTATGTTGAGGTATATTTCCTCCAGCCCTACTTTGTCAAGAATTTTTTAATTGTGAATGGATGTTGTACTTTGTCAAATGTTTTTTTTTTCTGCATCTATTGAGATGATTATATGGTTTTTATCTTTTCTTTTATTGATGTGATGTATCACATTGATTGAATTGCAAATATTGAACCACATTTGCACCCCAGGGAGAAATCCCACTGGTTGGTGGTGAATGATTTTTTAATGTATAACTGGATTCAGTTTTCTAATATTTTGTTGTTGATTTTTTCATCTATGTTCATCAGATATATTGACTGTAGTTCCCTTTTATTGTAGTGTCTTTACCTGATTTTGGTATTGAATGAATGAGGAAGTTCTTCCTCTTGTATTCTTTTTTAATACTTTGAGAAGAACAGGTACTAACTCTTTAGATGTTTGTTTAGTTTCTTATTCTTTTTCTAGTTCCTTTAATGTGGGGATAGATTATCTGGGAATTTTCTTGCTTTTTTAGGTAGGCCTGTGTTGTTACAAACTTTCCTCTCAGAAAAGCATTTGCTGAATCCCAAAGATTTTTGGATCATTGTGCTTTCATTTTCATTTGTTTTCATGTATTTTTAAAATGTTCTCCTTGGTTTCGGGTGCCTGGGTGGCTCAGTGGGTTAAAGCCTCTGCTTTCAGCTAAGGTCATGATCTCAGGGTGCTGGGATCGAGCTTCACATCAGGCTCTCTGCTCCTCAGGGAGCCTACTTCCCCCTCTCCCTCTGCCTGCCTCTCTGCATACTTGTAATTTCCATCTGTCAAATAAATAAATAAATAAAATCCTTTAAAAAATTTTTTTCTCCTTGGTTTCTTGGTTAACCCATTTATTTTTAGTAGCAAGTTACTTAATCTCCATGTACTTGTGTGCTTTCCAGGTTTTGTGTTGTGGTCAATTTCTAGTATCATAATATTATGGTGAGAAGAGATGCATGTTATGACTTCAATCTTTTTAAATATGTTGACACTTGTTTTGTAGATGATATGTGGTTTATTCTGGAGATTGTTTCATGTGCACATGAAAAGAATGTATGTTCTGTTGTTTTAGGATGACATTAATGTTCTGAATATATCTGATAGATCCATCTGGAACAATGTGTCCTTCAAAGCCACTGTTTTCCTTTTTGATTCTGTTTGGATGATTTACCCATTGATGTAACTGGGGTGTTGAAGTCTCCTGCTATTAATAGATTATTATCAATTACTTCATTTGTGTTTGTTGTTAACTCTTTTATGCATTTGGGTGCTCCCATGTTGGTTGTGTCAATACTTACAATTGTTATAATGTGTTCAAATTTATCATTTGGGATTATACAGTCTTTGTCTCTTTTTATGGTCTTTGTTTTAATTTCTATTTTATCTGATATAAGTATTGCTACTCTGGCCTTCTGTTCACTTTCATTTGCATGACAAATGTTTATCGAATACCCACTTTCAGTCTGCACATGCCCTTAGGTCTACAATGAGTCTCTTGTAGGCAGCATATAGATGGGTCTTGATTTTTTTTTTTTTTAAGACATTATGTCACCCTATGTCTTTTGATTGGAATATTTAGTCCATTTATATTTAAAATAATTATTGATATGTGTATATTTATTGGCACTTGTTGCTTATTTTATGATTATTTTCATATTTCATATCTGTCCCTTTCTTCTCTTGCTCTCTTCTTTCTTAATTGGCTTTCTTTAGTGAAATACTTGGATTCATTACTCTTTATTTTTTGCATATCTATTACTGCTGTTTCACTTGTGGTTACCATTTGGGTTATATATAACATTTTCTGCATTCATCAGTCTATATAGAGCTTATAGCGGCTTAATTTTGAATGCATTCTTTACTCCTCTTCCTTCCATGTTTCAGATACTTGTTATCACATTTGACATCTTTTTATGTTGAGCTTCTCTTGACTGATTTTTACAGATGTATTTTTGGTTTTGTGCTTCCTAGTATTTTAACTCTTGTGTTTTTGTTTGTTTTCTACTCACAGAGTCTCCTATAACATTTCTTGTAGGGCTGGTTTAGGGATCATGAATTTTTTTTTAAAGATGTATTTATTTATTTCGGAGAGAGACAGAGAGAGAAAGAGGCATTGCAAAGGAAAAGGGAGAATCTCAAGCAGACTCCATACTGAGCACAGAGCCTGATTTGGGACTCAACCTCACAATCCTGAGATTATGACCTGAGACAAATCAAAGAGTCTGATATTTAAACAACTGCAACACCAAGGCACCCAAGGGGCATGAATTCTTTTAACTTTTGTTTGGGAAACTCTTTATCTCTCCTTCTATTCTGTGTGATAGCATTGCTAGATAGAGGACTCTTGGCTGCAGATTTTTCCCTTTCAGCAATTTGAAAGTATTGTGCAACTCTCTCCTGGCCTGCAACGTTTCTGCTAAAAAATCAGCTGATAACCTTATGGGTTTCCTTTGCATTTAACTTTCTTCTCTTGCAACTTTAAAAATTCTTTCTTCATGGCTATTATTTGCCATTTAAGTTACTATGCTCTTGGTGTGGACCTCCTTGGGTTGAATTTGTTGGGGAATCTCTGAGCCTCCTGAATTTAGATCTCTTTTCCCTCCCAAGACTTAGCAAGTTTTTGTTATTATTTCTTCAAATACATTTTCTGAATCACTTTCTCTCTCTTCTCCTTCTGGGATCCCTATAATACGAATGTTTTTATGCTTGATGCTGAGTTCTCTAAGTCTATTATAATTAGGCAATATTTATTTGTCTTTCACCAATTCAGCTTGATTTCTTTCCATTACTCTATCTTTCAGGTCGCTGATATGCCCCTTTGCTTCCTGTACCCTACTGTTTATACCATCTACAGTATTTTTAATGTCATTTATTGAGTTCATCATCTCTGATATGTTATTCTTTATCTCTTTGTCAAGGGTTTCAATGATGTCCCCCACTCTTTTCTGAATTCCAGTAAGCATTGTTATAATCATTACTTTAAATTCTATATTTGGTTACTTATTTCTGTTTTTCTTAGATCTTATGCTATGATTTTGTTCTGTTCTTTCATTTGAGACTTATTCCTCTGTATCCTCATTTTCTCTACTTCTCTGTGTCTGTTGCTTTATGTTAGGAAAGTCAGTTGTGTTTTCTGCTCTTAAAAGTAGTGGCTTTATGAAGAAGAGATTCTGTAGTTCCCAGCAGTGCAGCAGTCCCTGTTCTCCAAAACCTGGCACTTAAGGGTAGCCTTTTATGTGTGTTGCTTACATCTTGCTATTGTGTTTGAGTTTCTTTTTCTTTCAGTCTAGTTGTTCGCCCTTACTCTCTGCATGTTGTGGACTCTGTTACTCTCTGTGGTGTTAGTGAGACCTGGGAAGGCAGGTTCTGAAGGGAGAATCCTCAGGAGAATGCATAGGTGGTGCACACTGCTAACAGGTTGGATAACAAGTGTCTGTAAAGCATAGCCTCCTACAGGTGGCCTTGTGTTTATACGAGGGGCTGGAGAAAGAAAGTAGTGACTGCTAACTCCTTTGTTGCTAGAGAAGATTCTTGGCCTTTTAGTTAAGATCAAGTGTCCTCTGAGAAGTCCCCAACATACTTTAAATCAGTATAAACATATCTTCCCTTCATTTCCTCCTACATGGTGCAAAGTGTTGCTTCTGTGGTGTTTCTCTGTGGGCTGTTATCTCTTTAAGTGTGGTGACATTGCTCTCACTGGACCCTCTGGCTTGTCCAGCTAACTTTTAAAGCCATAGATTCTAAGACCAACTAGTTATACAAACTCACAGAATTCAGTCCCTCTGATTTTCAAAGACAGATTTTATGGGGATTTGTCTTCCTGGTGAGGGCTTCCTGGTGCAAGGTACCATTTCTTTCTCCTCTCCACACCCACAGCTCCCACCCTCCTGAGGATAGCTCCCAAACAACATTCCTGCTCTTCCTAACATCTCAGATACAGCTTTTTCTCTACATTTAATTGTGGAGTTTCTTCTGCCTGTCTTTGGCTTGCTCCCTGGTTTATTTCTGTGAATCTAAGTGATATCTAGTTATAAATGTGGGATGGGAAGAGCTTAGGGTCCTTTTACTTTGCCATCTTCTCAAGCTTCTCTTCCTCAATATATTACTTTTTTATTTATAAAATTATATCTTATAAAATTCCAGTTATGGGATAAATAAGAACTAGCGATATAACATGAGGTTGACTATAGTTAACACTGCTGAAGGGTGCACTTGAAAATTATTAAGAGAGTAAATTCTAAGAGTTTTCATAACAAGTGAAAAACTTCTTTTTTGTATCTATAGGCGTTGACAGATGTTAACTAATCTTGTAGTAATTATTTCACAATACATGTAATTCTAATCATTGTGCTATAGACCTTAAACTGAGGGTTTCTACTAAGAATTGATGCTATACTTTGTCAAACTATTGTTCTGCCTCTACTGAAATGATAATATGGTTCTAATCCTTTCTTATATTAATGTGGTATATCACATTGATTTGTGAATACTGAACCATCTTGCAGCCCAGGAATAAATCCCACTTAATCCTGGTGAATGAATCTATTAATATACTGTTAAATTTGATTTGTTAGTATTTTGTTGATAATTTTTGTATCTATATTCAGGGATATTGGATTATACCTTTTGTTGTTGTTTTTCCTGTTTTTGTTCTTTGTTTTGGTTTTGTATCTGTTTTTTAGTGGAGCCTTTGTCTGGTTTTGGAAGCAGGATATTGCTGGCTTCTAAAATGAGCATGGAAGTTTACTTTCTTTTCCTATTGTTTGGAATAGTTTGAGAAGCATAGGTATTATCTCTCCTTTAAATGTTTGGTAGAATTCCCCTGGGAAGCCATCTGGCTTTGGACTTTTGTTTTGAGGGGAGTTCTTTTTTTTTTTTTTGTCCTTTCTCTTTAAAAAAAAATAATTTAATTTTATTTTCAGTGTTCCAAAATTCATTGTTTATGCACCACACCTAGTGCTCTATGAAATAATTGCCCTCCATAATACCACCACCAGGCTCACCCCACCCTCTAAACCCCTCCAAAACCTTCAGTTTGTTTCTCAGAGCCCACATTCTCTCATGGCTTTTCTCCACCTCCAATTTCCCCCCACTCACTTCTCCTTTCCATCTCCCAATGTCTTCCGTGTTATTCCTTATACTCCAGAAGTAAGTGAAACCATATGATAATTGACTCTTTCTGCTTGACTTCCTTCACTCAAAATAATCACTTCCAGTTCCATCCATGTTGATACAAAAGTTGGGTATTCATCCTTTCTGATGGAGGCATAGTACTCCATTGTGTATATGGACCATATCTTCTTTAGCCATTTGTCCATTGAAGGGCATCTCGGTTCTTTCCACAGTTTGGCAACTGTGGCCATTGCTGCTATGAACATTGGGGTACAGATGACCCTTCTTTTCACTACATCTGTATCTTTGGGGCAAATACCCAGTAGTGTAATTGCAGAGTCACAGGGTAGCTCTATTTTTAATTTCTTAAGGAATCTCCACACCGTTTTCCAAAGTGGCTGCACCAACTTGTATTCCCACCAACAGTGTAAGAGTGTTTTCCCCTTTCTCCACATCCTCTCCTGCACTTGTTGTTTACTGTCCTGTTAATTTTTGCCATTCTAACTGGTGTAAGGTGGTATCTCAATGTGGTTTTTGATTTGAATCTCCTGATGGCTAATGATGATGAACATTTTTTCATGTGTCTGTTAGCCATTTGTATGTCTTCTTTGGAGAAGTGTCTGTTCATGTCTTCTGCCCATTTTTTAATGTGATTATCTGTTTTGTATGTGTTGAGTTTGAGTTCTTTATAGATCCTAGATATCAGCCCTGTGTCTGTAGTGTCATTTGTGAATATCTTCTCCTATTCTTTGAGCCACCTCTTTGTTTTGTTGATGGTTTCCTTTGCTGCACAGAAGCCTTTGATGTGGATGAAGTCCCAAAAGTTCACTTCCGTGTTTGTTTCCTTTACCTTTGGAGACATATCTTGAAAGAAGTTGCTGTGATGGATGTTGTAGAGGTTACTGCCTATGTTCTTCTCCAGGATTTTGATAAATTCCTGCCTCACGTTGAGGTCTTTTATCCATTTTGAGTTTATCTTTGTGTATGGTGTAAGAGTATGGTCGAGTTTCATTCTTCTACACATAGCTGTCCAATTTTTCCAGCACCATTTATTGAAGAGACTGTCTTTTTTCCACTGGATAGTTTTTCCTGCTTTGTCAAAGATTATTTGACCATAAAATTGCGGGTCCATATCTGGAGTCTCTACTCTTTTCCACTGGTCTATGTGTCTGTTTTTGCACAAGTACCATGCTGTTTTGGTAATCACAGCTCTGTAGTAAAGCTTGAAATCAGGCAACGTGATGCCCCCACTTTTGTTTTTCTTTTTCAACATTTCCTTAGCAATGCAGGGTCTCTTAAGATTCCATACAAATATTAGGATTGTTTGTTCCAGCTCTTTGAAAAATGCTGGTGGAATTTTGATCACGATGGCATTGAAAGTATAGCTTGCCCTAGGCAATACAGACGTTTGAAAACTTTATTCTTATAATTCATGAATGTGGAATGCTCTTCCATCTTTTTGTGTTCTCTTCAATTTCTTTAATTTTTGTTCTGTAGTTCTTCGAGTATAGACCCTTTACCTCTTTGGTTAGGTTTATTCCAAGGTCTTTTCTGGTTCTTGGTGCTATAGTAAATAGAATCAATTCTCTAATTTCCCTTTCTATATTTTCATTGTTAGTGTTTAAGAAAGCAATTGATTTCTGTACATTGATTTTGTATCCTGCCACATTACTGAATTGCTGTATGAGTTCGAGTAGTTTGGGGGTGGAGTCTTTCAGGTTTTCCATATAAAGTATCATGTCATCTGTGAAGAGAGAGAGAGTTTGACTTCTTCTTTGCCAATTTGAATACCTTTTATTTCCGATTGCTGTTGCTAGGACTTCTAGTACTATGTTGAACAACAGTGACAAGGATGGACATCATTGTCATGCTCCTGATCTCAAAGGAAAGGCTGTCAAGTTTTCCCCATTGAGAATCATAATCACTGTGGGATTTTCATAGATAGATTCTATGAAGCTGAGGAATGTTCCATCTATCCCTATACTTTGAAGGGTTTTATTCAGGAATGGATGCTGTATCTTGTCAAATGCTTTTCCTGTATCCATGGAGAGGACCATGTGGTTCAACTCTCTTCTCTTATTACTTTGTTCTTAAACATTTATTGATTTTTGAATGTTGAACCACCCTTGCATCCCATGGATCAATCCCACCTGGTCATGGTGGATAATCTTTTTAATGTACTGTTGGATCCTATTAGCTAGGATCTTGTTGAGAATCTTGGCATCCATATTCATATTAGTCTGACATTCTCCTTTGTGGTGGGGTCTTTGCCTGATTTGAGGATCAGTGTAATGCTGGCTTCATCGAGAGAGTCTGGAAGTTTTCCTTCTGTTTCTATTTTTTGAAACAGCTTCAAGAGAACAGGTATTATTTCTTCTTTGAATGTTTGGAACAATTTTCCAGGGACTCCATCAGGTCCTGAGCTCTTGTTTTTTGGGAAGTTTTTGATCATGGCTTCAATATCGTTACTAGATATTGGTCTATTCAGGTTTTCATTTTCTTCCTGATTCAGTTTTGGAAGTTTATAGGTTTCCAGGTATACACATCCATTTCTTCTAGGTTGTTTGACTTATTGACATATAACTGTTGATAATAATTTCTGGTGACTGTCTTTATTTCCTAGGTGTTTTTCATGATCTCTCCCTTTTTATTAATTTGGGTCCTCTCTCTTTTCTTTTGGATTAATTTGGCCAATGGTTTATCAATCTTATTGATTCTTTCAAAAAACAAGCTTCTAGTTTCATTGATGTGTTCTATAGTATCCTTAGTTTCTATTTCATTCATCTCTGCTCTAACCTTGATTCTTTCCCTTCTTTTTTGTGGGGTTGGCTTAATTTGTTGTTGATTCTCCAGTTTTTTAAGGTGTAAAGAGAGCTGGAGTATTCGGGATTTTTATTTTATTTTATTTTTCTTTTGAGGGAGGCTTGGATAGCTATGCATTTCCACCTTAGGCCTGCCTTTGCCATATCCTATGGGTTTTGGACCAAAGTGTCTTCATTACTTTAAGTATTAGTTTCCAATGGGTTGCTTCTGGTGACTCCCTCTATCTTCTGTTTATCCTCTGATATCAGTCTGATCATTCCCACTGGTGTCTGCTGGTGTCTTCTGCCACCATAGAGATCCAGAAGTGTATAATCCTACATCTCAGTCTGGTTTCATGAATGTTCAGAGTGTTCTGGTATGTAATTAGCTCACTTTATGAGACCAGTTGAAACAGGGTCTCCTACTTCTCTGCCATCTTGCCCCTCCTCTGGGGGAGTTTTTAATATTACTTATTCAATTTCTTTACTGGCTATTGGTCTGTTAATGTTTTCTATTACCTCCTTTTTCAATTTTGGTAGTTTATTTCCTTCTAGGAATTTATTAATTTCTCCCAGATTGCCCAATTTGCTGGCATATAATTTTTCAAAATATTTTGTTATATTATTGTGGTGGTGGTGATTTCTCCTTTCTCAATTATGATTTTATTTGGGTCCTTTTTTATTTTTGATAATTCTGGTTAGGGGTTTATCAATTTTATTAATTTTTTCAGAAAGCTCCTGGTTTCATTCACCTGTTCTGCTATTTTTCCTTTGTTTGGTTCTGTATCATTTTTTTCTGGTCTAATCTTTATTATTTACCTTCCTCTGCTGGCTTTATGCTTCTTTGTTGTTCTTTTTCTAGTTCTTCTGGATGTAAGATTTGGTTGGTATTTGAGATTTTTCTTACTTCTTGAGGTAGGCTTATATCGCTCTACACTTCTCTCTTATGACCACTTTTACTTCCCAAAGGATGTGGTTGGTCGTGTTTTCATTTCCATTCGTTTCCATGTATTTTTAAAAATTTCTTCTTTAATTTCCCAGCTGACCCATTCACTCTTCAGTAGGATAGTCTTTAATCTCCATGTATCCGTGGTCTTTCCAATTTTTTTCTTGTGGCTTACTTGATGTTTCATAGCATTGTGGTCAGAAAATATGCACGAAAAAATCTCAATCTTTTTCCATTTTTTGAGGCCTGATTTGTGATATTGTATGTGATTTCTTCTGGAGAGTGTCCCATGTGCACTTGAAAGGAATGTACATTTTGCTGCTTTAGGATGAAATGCTCTGTATATATCTGTTATGCCCATCTGGTCCAGTGTGTCATTGAAAGGCACTGTTTCTTTGTTGATTTTCTGCTTAGATTATCTGTCAATTGATGTAAATGGGTTGTTAAAGTCACTTATTATTGTATTATTATAAGTGAGTTCCTTTTATGTTTGTTATTAACTATTTTATATTTTTGGGTGCTCCCAAGTTGGGGACATAAATATTTATAATTGTTAGATCTTGTTGGAAAGACCCCTTTATTATGATGTAGTGCTCTTTTTCATCTCTTGTTACAGTCTTTAAAGTCTAGTTTGTCCCATATAAGTATTGCTACTCCACCTTTATTTTGACATCCATTTGTGTGATCAATATTTCTCCATCCCCTCACTTTCAATCTATAGGTATCTTTAGGTCTAAAACGAGTCTCTAGTAAGCAGCATATAGATGGGTCTTGCTTTTTCTCATATATATATATGTACATATATATATATGAGAAACATGTGTGTATATATACACACACACACACACACACACACACACACACACACACACGTTCTTATACCCTATGTCTTTTGGTTGAGCCTTTTGTCTATTTGTATCCAGAGTAATTATTGATAGAAATAAATTTAGTGCTATTTTATTACTTGCTTTGTTGTTGTTTCTGGAGATTTTTCTCTTTCCTTTGCAGTCTGTCATTTTTGGTCTTTCCTTCCCACTCAGTGTTCCCTTTAATATTTCTTGCAAGGTTGGTTTAGTGGTCAAGAACACTTAGTTTTTGTTTGGGAAATTGTTTACCTCTCCTTCTATTCTAAATGATGCACTTGCTGGGTAGAGTATTCTTTTCTGAAGATTTTTTTGCTGTGTAGAGTGTTCTTTTCTTCAGTGTACCATTTGGTACATTGAATATATCACACCACTTTTTTTCTGGCTTGCCATGTTTCTGTGGAGAGATCTACTGCTAATCTTAGTTGTCTTCCCTTGTAAGTTAAGGACTTCTTTTGTCTTGCTGCTTTTAAGATTTATCTTCATCTCTATATTTTGCAAATTTTGCTACAGTATGTTGGCCTACTTTTGTTGCTTTTGATGGGAGTTCGCTCTGCCTCCTGGATTTGAATGACTGTTTCCTTCCCCAGATTATGGAAATTTTCAGGTATAGTTTCCTCAAATAAACCTGCCTCCCCATTCCTCTCTCTCCTTCTGAGACTCCTATGATAGGAATGTTATTATGCTTTATGGGGTAACTGAGTTACCTAAGTCTACTTTCATGATCCAAGATTTTTCTCTCCCTATTATGCAGTTTCATTACTTTCCATAATTTTATTTTCTACATCACTGATTTACTCCTCTGCTTCTCCTATTCTTGTGTTCATTACATCCAGTTGGTTTCAAATCTCTATTGCAGTTTTCTTTTTGTCTTGACTTGATTTTAGGTCTTTAATCTCTGCAATAGAGTTCTCCCTGATGTCTTCCATGCTTTTCTCAAGCCCAGCTAGCTGTGTTTTAGGGACAAGGCCAGCCTAATGTTTTTCTATTGTGTTTCAATCTTAGGTCCTAAGATTACATTTTGCAGATGGGGAAGATGAGGAAAGATTTCAGTTCTGACACTACTAAATTTGTTCAAGTCCAAACCAATAGAAAATCACTTATGCCATTAGCATCATCTTAAGAAATGAATAAGATTAGCAGTGCTATTGTAAACAAGACAGAAAAATTTATTATATGGACACTGGATTTTTAGTCCAAATAAGCTTTTCACAGTAATTGAAAGCAAATAATATTCTAATTTATAGTATACATTTTAGGATTTACAGATGTACTTAATCAAAATTAAGAATTCAGATAATATTTCTACAAAATGTGTATTTCCATTATTCCTCTAAAGTAAGCTCAGACAATAATAGTAGGAATATGTGTATTGGTAAACACCATATCAGAAATTATTGAAAGCTGAAAGATGTTTGAAATTATCTGTTTAAATGAAAAAAAAAGTTTTATAAATCTTTAAATACTTGGGTATTTGGCAACTTTTAAGGGATGGTTTATGCTTCATCTTGACCAGAAGCAAAAAGGTTGACCACTTAACTTCTTTATATAACTTTCATCTTCACTTAAATTATCTTCTTACACTCTTAAATGTTCCCAGTACTTATAAACATACCTTTTATTAAACATCCATTTTTGCGAGTCATCTCTCTGTAGGTTCTAAAGTCTTTCTTTTAAATTTCAATCCTTTTCTACCATATGTCTGGAATACTATTCAAGTCCCATTTCAACAACCTGTTTCTCTACCATCAAATTCCTGAAAATTTTACCTCTTCCAAAAATCCACCCAACTTAGTTTTCATGTATTTCGCTTTTGAAATTGTTTAATTCTTTCTATTTTCCATGTTCTTAATACCTACTTGCATCATTCTATTCCAGATTATATATTTGTATAGAGCAAAAGTGATATATATTTGTTTCACCTTGGATCTAACCTGATAAACATCCTTATGATGGGAATATATAAGTGCTGTATACAGTGTCTGTGTTTTTGTGTGTGTATGTGTGCATATAGTTCCTATAAACCTGAAATTATCTATATTTAATTTCAGAAAGATATTTAGACTCAAACTTCTAGAATGAGCTGGTATATAACAAGGATTGAAAATAAACCTTACATTTTTAGGATGACTTTAGGCAATGTCAATGTTGGTGTTGGCGATTATTGTGAACATTAGGAAATAGCATGAGTTAATGTAACCAACATTCTGAGACTAAATTTAAAACAAACAAACAAAAAACCCTCTGCCATTACATATCTTTTTAAAGTTCAAATTAGAATATATTCTATTTTTATTACGACAGAGAGAAGTACAAAGAATGGGTTTCTCATAACCACAAATCAATATATAAACCCTGATCAATGAATGTGAAGTTCCTCTGTATATTTTAAAGGTTTTTATATGTTTTGTCACACTGTACAGCAGGAAGCAATCCATCAGGTTTTATTTTTTTTAATTTTCATTTTTTTAAAGATTTTATTTATTTACCTGACAGAGAGAGATCACAAGTAGGCATAGAGGCAGACAGAGAGAGAGAGAGGAGGAAGCAGGCTCCCTGCCGAGCAGAGTGCCCGATGCGGGACTCGATCCCAGGACCCTGAGATCATGACCTAAGCCAAAGGCAGCGGCCCAACCCACTGAGCCACCGAGGTGCCCTAATCCATCAGGTTTTAAAAAGAAGGAATCTAATAAAGATAGGCTAGATGATTCTCATATCTCTCATACTTCTGGTACTAGAACTAGCTTTTCTGTCTGTTATATCCAATTATCTAAATGTGGATAATTTGAAAGGTCATACATACAGACACAAATACACACCACCCACCCACCCCCACATTCATTTTACCTCTTCCATGTATTTATTTTAAAGATATTATTTATTTATTTGAGAGAGAATGTGAGTGAGTAACCAAGCATGAGTAGAAGGAGGGGTAGAGGGAGAGGGAGAAGCAGGCTCCTCAGTGAGCAGGAATCCCGATGTGGAACTCAATCCCAGGACCTCAAGATCATGACCTGAGCCAAAGGCAGAAGCTTAACTGACTGAGACACTCAAGTGCCCCACTCTTTCATGTATTTTCCATGGGAATATTGAAATGTATCTTTGTCTTGGTTTTACACTACTTGAAAACAGAAAATACTAATATCGATCCAGGAGTGTTATGATGATTAATCATTTAAAGTCTGAAACTAGAAATACCTTAGACACCATTGAGCCATCTGTGCAACCTCTATCATCTGTCAAAAAGCAGAAGTTGGATGTGCAACTAAACTTTGTTTGATGGGCAAAGAAACTTCTTTTCATATGGTGGACTCTGAAATCTTTTTTTCTACATAGGAAAGCTTCATTGTGAGGTTGTGATTACTCATGGGCTGCAGCTGTCAGACTTTATCATATAATAGCTAAATGAGATATCATAGCATAACATATATTACTGACACATTTTTTAGTCTATTCCTAAACCATGACCAAGATTTATGACTAGCATGACTACAAATTACAAGATGACTTCTTCACTCAGAAACCTGTACTAAAATATTAGGCCACAGTTATTTTGTGAAACAAGGAGTAATTATTTCCTCACCAGGGATGAGTAACAATTTGTGCCAAGTGAGAAAAAGCAAACATGTGGGGAAATGGTTGCCTTTTTGTTAAGGCTATATTGTCATATTTAGCATCTAAAACTGGAGATTAATATCTTTGATTGTTATTCAGACCCTAGAAATACTGTGCAGAGGCATAGCTTTTTGACAGGTGATGCAGATCTCTAGGGACTTGGCAATCCTATATTCTTTTCTGAATATTTTCCTTTTTGATCTCATTGTGGTACTAAGTTCATCTATGAATAAACCCTGAAGGAATTTGAACTTGTGACCCAGAAAAGGGAAAATTTGTCAAAAATTTCACTTACATTGTTGTTATCCATCTGGCTATGACTGTTCTTATAAATACTGTTGGAGGATAGAGATGGACTGATATGGCCTGGTGGGTTAAAATGTGATTGACTATTTCAGTTGAACAGGAGAAATATGCTACAGTATATACTCCTGCCAGGACAAGAACTTATAAAGTTAAGTAGAGGTTAGGAAAGGTTTGTGCCTGGAGAAATTGAGTCAATTGTTCCACTGGGAATGTGGAAGAGAAGAACAGATGATATTAAAACTCAACATTCAAAAGAAATATTTTACTTCTTTATTTTTCTGTAATCATTACAGCTTTACAAGTCCCTACTTTTTTCTGCAGTAATCTACATTTTTGCTGAATGATTTAGCACATCTGCAGTAAAAAAAAAAAAAAAAAAAAAAAAAAAAGTTTAAAAAGGAAAAACTCAATGAATTTAATAATGTGTGTGTTTGGTTTGACTGACTTAGGAGAGGATTCTAAAATATATAAAAATTATTTCAGGTCATTTAAACTGCTAGCAAAATTGTAGCTATTGGTTAAAGTAATGAAAGTTGAAGTTAGCCCCCAAATGACATCCCATCCCTGACCTAGAAAAGAAATGAAAATGAAAGTTTGCAACTCCTGTAGCATACATTTATTTATAAAGTGCTCAGAAAGCAGAATACCCAAAAACTGTGGGCAATTACACTCTTCTGAGCCAAACTTAATGTAAAATTATTTTCTTGGGGTATAGGATTTCACCTTTGTGTTATTTTGTCTGAATGTGGATGTCCCAACCCTAAACTTCTGAACTCAATGTGAACTAGTGTTGTACCATACAGATTCTCAAAATCTGTATTCCTTATGCTAAGGAGTGGATTCAGATGTTAAAAGAAGAATGAGAAATTGAATCTTGAGGGTACGTGTGGAAGGATCTTAAGTACTATTTATAACCACCTAGGAAAAAAGTATATAGAATTCCTGAGTGGTAGCTCTGTTGGTCAGGTTTTGTTTTTACAGTTGTTTCTTCTGTTTTGTTTTGTCCAAACCTCAGTGTAGAAAATCACTGTGGCTGCAAAATGAAGTCCTTCACTTTTGAAATCCAGAATTAGTAGTTTGAATTTAACATTATAATTTAATCAATGCATGCCAGATTACATGCAAATGAAAGATCTGTCTGCTTAATTTATTCCAGGTTACCTATATGGCAGAGACTCAAGAAATCTATAACCCATCTTTCCCAGAACTGTTTTAGCAAATTAGGAAGAGTTAATAATTTTGGTCCTATTAAATTTACCATATACATCTTGATGGAGCCATAAAAATAAAATGCATCTGTTTGAACAAAGAGTGAATTAAGATCCTAAATTCTCTGAGTATTTCTTAGAAATACAACTGAATATTCATCCTGTAAGTCTTCTTTCTGCCTCCACCACTGCCCCCCTCAAAAAAAAAATCTTTCTTTCTTGGAAATCAATTTTATGTGAATATGAGACTATCTTGAGGTGAATATTATGAAAGTAGTAAGTTTACTCTATGGGAGTAACAGACACTTCCCCTTCAAGAAAACAAGCAAACAAAAAGAAGCAAACAAATAAAACCCTCAGGAGTACTGTAATACAACCTCTGGTCAATTGTCCCATTGTCCAAACAGCTTTCTGTTCCAGAGGTTAGAACTTTATTGAATTGGGAGCATTTTGAATTAAGAGTAATGGTTTGACATAGTCAAATTTGAGCAGGTTTTTTTTTTTATTCTTCTTACAAGCTCTGTGGAATAATTTTTGTAAGACAGTGCAACACTAAGTTTAAGTTGAAACTATTTTAATATTTCTATTATGCACATTGTTTCAACAGTTAAAGTTCAAGGGCAAAATTTCAGTCCTCTCTACTGCTTTATCCTTACCTTGCACAGATCTTTAATTTCTCTAACTATGGTCCCATTTTCACTTAAGGCTGCTTGGCTTTTTAATGTAATGGTCATCTTCATATAGTAATAAAACAAAAATTGAATTATATGCACTACTGGGCAAGCGTGAGATGATTTTTGCTAGCATATGTAAGGTGTGAAAGTCTGGGGAAAAATACTATTCAATTTCAGTTCCACTTGAGCACACTGTAGTGCACTGGGAATGAGATCAGTCTTAATGGCACTGAAAAAGGTAGAAGCAGGGAAAGTTGGAGATCACCGATTTGAACGTAACTAAAAGACCTGACAAAAATGTTAGAAAGCCAGATGATAAAGCCAATTTATTAGTACTGTGCTAGTCCAGGGATGGAATATGTTTAGCAGTTGACATTCTGCAAGGGTACACTGATAAAATCAGCAGTGAAACCAATATATATATATATCCCTTATTTTTCCTCCAGTTTTGGGTCTCTCCTGATTTGTTCTGTGTATATTTTTCTGGGCTCATTCATCTACTCTTTTCTGGGAAAAATACCAAACTAGAAAAATGCACCTCAAAAAAAAAAAAAAAAATGAGAGACAGTACCAACTGCTAGGGACTTAATCAATATGGGCAGTTGTAATGTGTCAGAACTAGAGTTCAGAATGACAATTATAAAGATACTAGTTAATGAGGTGTAATAAAAAATGGAGGCTCTTACTTCTAAGATAAATGAGGCATAAAAGAGAATTAATGACATAAAAGAGCAAATGATGGAGAAGAAAGAAGCTGAGAAAAAGAGAGATGAACAACTACTGGATCACGAGAGGAGAATTTGAGAGATAAGTGATACCATAAGACAGAAGAATATTAGAATAATTGGAATCCCAGAAGAAGAAAGCAGGGGAAAGAAGGTATATTAGAGCAAACTATAGCAGAGAACTTTCCTAATTTGGATATGGAAACAGGCATCAACATCCAGGATGCACCCCCTTCAAATCAATAAAAATAGCTCAACACCCCATCATTTAATGGTAAAACTTACAAATCTCAGAGATAAAAAGAAAATCTTGAAAGCAGCTCGGGACAAGAGGTCTGTAACCTATAATGATAGAATATTAGATTGGCAACAGACCTACCCCCAGAGACCAGGAAGGTTAGAAAGTACTGGAATTATATATTCACAGGAGTAAATGAGAAAAATATGCAGCCAAGAATACTATATCCAGTAGGCTATTATTGAAATAGAGGGAGAAATAAAATGTTTCTAAAAAAAACAAAACCTAAAAGAATTTCAAAACACCAAACCTGCCCTATAGAAAATGTTGAAAAGGGTCCTCTAAGCAAAGAGAGAACCTAAAAGTAACATAGACCAGAAAGTAACAGAGAAAATATAGAGTAACAGCTAATTTACAGGTAATACAATGCCATTCAATTCACATTTTTCAATAGTTACCCTGAATGTAAATGGACTAAATGCCCCAATCAAAAGACACAGGGTATCAGAATGGATAAAAAAGCAAAACCCATCAATATGTTGTCTACAAGAAACTCATTTTAGACTCAAAGACAGCTCCAGATTTAAAGTGAGGTGGATAAAAAAGCAAAACCCATCAATATGTTGTCTACAAGAAACTCATTTTAGACTCAAAGACAGCTCCAGATTTAAAGTGAGGTGGTGGAAAACAACTTAACATGCTAATGGACATCAAGAGAAAGTTGGGGTGGCAATTCTTATATCAGACAAATTCAATTTTAAGCCACAGACAATAATAAGAGATGAGAAAGGACACTATATTATACTTAAAGGGTCAGCATAATAAGATCTAACAGTTTGAAATATCTATGCCCCCTGACAAGGGAACAACCAATGATATAAACCAATTAATAACTATATCAGAGAAACACATTGAAAATAATACAATAATAGTAGGGGACTTCAACACTCCCCTCACTGAAATGGACAGATCATCTAAGCAAAGATCAACAGGAAAATAGAGGCTTTAAATGACACACTGGACCAGATGGACATCACAGATGTATCAGAACATTAAATCCCAAAGCAACAGAATACACATTTTTCACTAGTACACATGGAACATTCTCCAGAATAGGTCACATCCTGGGTCACAAATCAGGTCTCAACTGGAACCAAAAGATCAGAATCATTCCCTGCATATTTTCAGACCACAATGCTTTGACACTAAAACTCAACCACAAGATGAAAGTAGGAAAGAAATCAAATACATGGAGGCTAAAGCACAACCTAGTAAAAAATGAATGGGCCAACCAGGAAATAAAAGAAGAATTTAAAAAATTTATGGAAGCAAATGAAAACGAAACACAACTGCTCAAAATCTTTGGGATGCAGCAAATTGTCTTAAGAGGAAAGCATATGCAATACAAACTTATTTATAAAAAGATTTTATTTATTTATTTGCGAGAGAGAGAGAGAGAAAGAGAGAGAATGAGAGAGAGAGAGCATGAGAAGAGGGAGGGTCAGAGGGAGAAGCAGACTCCCTGTTGAGCAGGGAGCTTGATGTGGGACTTGATCCCAGGACTCCAGGATCATGACCTGAGCTGAAGTCAGTCGCTTAACCAACTGAGCCACCCAAGTGCCCCAAAACACAAACTTTTTTCAAGAAAAAAGAAAGGTCTCAAATACACAATCTAAACCTACACCTAAAGGAGCTGGAGAAAGAACAGCAAACAAAGCCTAATAAAAGCAGAAGAATATAAATAATAAAGATCAGAAGAGAAATCAATGAAATAGAAACCAAAAGTAGCAAATTAGACAATCTGGAAGAAATGGATGCATTCCTAGTGGTGTAGAAACTACCAAAACTGGACTGGAAAGAAATAGAAAACGTGGACAGACCCATAACTAGTAAGGAAATAGAAGCAGTCATCAAAAATCTCCAAACAAACAAGTGCCAGAGCCAGATGGCTTCCCAGGGGAAGACCAAACGTTGGTAGACCAAACGTTTAAAGAAGAATTAATACCCATTCTCCTGAAACTGTTAAAAAAAAAAATAGAAATGGAAGGTAAACTTCCAAACTCATTTTATGAGGCCAGCAGTACCTTGATCCCCAAACCAGACAAAGACCCTATCAAAAAGAATTACAAACCAATATCCCTGATGAACACAGATGCAAAAATTCCCACTAAAATACTATCCAAAAGGTCCGAGAGTACATTAAAAAGACTATTCACCACAGACAAGTGGGATTTATTCCTGGGCTGCAAGGTTGGCTCAACATCTGCAAATCAATCAATGTGATATGATACGTTATGAAAGAACAAGATCCATAAGATACACTCAATAGATGCTTAAAAAGCATTTGACAAAGTACAACATCCTTTCTTGATCAAAACTCTTCAAAGTGTAGGGACAGAGGTTACATACCTCAATAACATCAAAGCCATCTATGAAAGACCCACAGCAAATATCATTCTCAATGGAGAAAAACTGAGAGCTTTTCCACTAAGGTCAGGAACACAGCAGAGATGTCCATTATCACCACTGCTATTCAAAATAGTACTAGAAGTCCTAGACTCAGCAATCAGACAACAAAAAGCAATTAAATGCATCCAAATCAGCAAAGAAGAAGTCAAACTATCACTCTTTGCAGACGATATGAAACTATATGTGGAAAACTCATACTCATGGATTGGAGGAACAAATATTGTGAAAATGTCTATGCTACCTAAAGCAATCTACACATTTAATGCAATCCCTATCAAAATACCATCAACTTTTTTCAAAGAAATGGAACAAATTATCCTAAATCTATATGGAACCAGAAAAGACTCTGAATAGCCAGAGGGTTGTTAAAAAGAAAACTAAATCTGGCAGTATCACAATTCCAGACTTCAAGTTCTATTACAAAGCTTAATCATCAAAACAGAATGGTACTGGCACAAAAACAGATACATAGATCAATACAACACAATGGAGAGTCCAGAAATGGACCCTCAACTCTATGGTCAACTAATCTTTGACAAAGCAGGAAAGAATGTCCAATGGAAAAGAGACAGTCTCTTCAACAAATGGTGTTGGGAAAATTGGACAGCCACATGCAGAAGAATGAAACTGGACCATTTCCTTACACCATACATAAAAATAGACTCAAAATGGATGAACCACCTCAATGTGAAACAGGAATCCAGACAAATCTTGAGGAGAACACAGACAGCAACCTCTTTGACATCATCCACAACAACTTCTTCCTAGAAACATTGACAAAGGCAAGGGAAGCAGGGACAAAAATGAACTATTGGAACTTCATCAAAATAAAAAGCTTTTGCACAGCAAAGGAAACAGTCAACAAAACCAAAACACAACTGACAGAATGGGAGAAGATATTTTCAAACGACATATCAGATAAAGGTCTAGAATCCAAAAATCTATAAAGAACTTATCAGACTCAATACCCAAAGAACAAATAATTCAATCGAGAAATGGGCAGAAGACATGAACAGATATTTCTGCGAAGAAGACATCCAAATAACCATCAGACACATGAAAAAGTGGTCAACATCCCTCGGCATGAGGGAAATACAAATCAAAGCCACAGTGAGATACCAGCTCACATCAGTCAGAATGGCTAAAATTAACCAGTCAGGAAATGACAGGGGTTGGTGAGGATGTAGAAAAAGGAGAACCCTGCTACACTGTTGGTGAGAATGCAAGCTGTTGCAGCCATTCTGGAAAACAGTATGGACGTTCCTCAACAAGTTGAAAATAGAGCTACCTTAAGACCCAGGAATCACACTATTGAGAATTTACCCCGAAGATATAAATGCAGTGATCTAAAGGGTCACATGCACCCAAATATTTATAGAAGCAATGTCCATAGTATGGAAAGATCCTAGATGTCCATCAATAGATGAATGGATAAAGATGTGGAATATATATACATACACACAATGGAATATTATGTAGCCATCAAACCCCCAAATTTTGCCATTTACAATGACATGGATGGAACTAAAGGGTATTATGCTGAGCAAAATAAGTCAGTCAGAGAAAGAGAATTATATGACCTCACTGATATTAGGAATTTAAGAAACAAGATGGAGGATCATAGGGGAAGGGAGGGAGAAATGAAACAAGATGAATCCAGAGAGGGAGACAAACCATAAGAGACTCTTAATCTCAGGAAACAAACTGAGGGTTGCTGGAGGGGAGGAGGGTGGGAGGGATAGGGTGGCTGAGTGATGGACATTGGAGAAAGTACGTGCTGTGGTGAATGCTGTGAATTGTGTAAGATGAATCACAGACCTGTACCCCCAAAACAAGTAATACATTATATGTTTAAAAAAAGTGAAAAAAATTAAATATGATTAGAAACTGAGAGAGCTATATTTTTAAATGCTTTATTTGAAAAAAAAAAGTAGGAGAGTTTAAAAAGTTTCAGATGTCTATGAAGGACAAAGAGAAGAAAGGGAAAACAGTGAGGAAAAGCCAGAATTCTCATGGTTGCCTAATTTTGTCACCAGAAATTAACTTTTGGAGCATTGATTAATAGCCTTGATCTTCTTCAGTCCATTTGTTCCTCTGTGATGTAACCAAATAATTTATTTGTAACTAAGACTTCTACAAGTGCCAGAGAAGAGTTAATATATCTGCTTTTTCCAGTGAACAAATAGTAATGACTTGGATTTATAGTCTTCCTTTTCCAAAGAATTCAGGGGACGATGTCTTGTTGCTCAATTCATCTCATATAGCAAAGAGATTTTAACAAGAAATTTAGGTGGTGTCAGGGACACTGCTAATGAGGTTTGTTGAATATCAGGTTTCATAAAGTTGGGTATTAGTACTTTGCCTTCAAGTAGAACTCACTTAGTACCACACCTCTGAAAACATTCATAAATTCTTTCAAGGGCAATTTGTTTCATGGACTATTTTCAAACACCCTATTTCCCATCCTCGCATTCCCAGGACTATATGAACCATCAACTAAATAATGTATCTAAACTATCCTACACCTAAGGCATACAAATGTTTGAGTAAAGTGCTTGTCAGAATGTTCTTCATTGATGCTGAAGAGAAATACGGCTTTTATTTTTGTTTTTGTTTTGTCTTGCAGTCACCAAGCTGGCCAAAAAACATTGTTTTCTCACTTTGTTTGGTTCTCTAGTGCTAAAACTGTATTTCAGTTTTCCAATTCTTTCTGATGCATCCCTGGGCTGCATTCATATAATGTCTAGAATATTTATTAGAATTTGCATATTTTATATGATTTAATTTTACTAAACATACTCCCTCAAATATCGAATAATAGAGTTTTGACTTGAGCATATTGTTATACATACAAACGGTAAAAAATTATGCCACCATTGTTTCCTTTTTAAAAATTCAACTCTATTAAGGCATAAATCATGCACAGTAAACTGACTCCATTAAAATTGTACAATTTTACAAGTTTTGAGTTTTGTTAGACATATGTACCCATGATGATATTAGCACATTCAAATATGTACCATTTCTATCACCACCAAAAGTTTATTGGTGCCAATTTGCATTCATCCCACATTCTATTTGTCCCAAGCAACAGAAAATTTGCATTCTGTCCCTCTAAATTAACTTGCAGTTTCCTGAGTTTCACCTAAATGAAATAATGCAGTATTTGTTATTTTTCACTAGCTTCTCTCATTTAGCATTATTATTTTCTGATTCATTCATTTTTTTCAGGTGTATTAATAGTTTATTTTTTATTATTGAGTAGTATTCCACTATATGAATATATTGCATTTTGTTTATTTATTAAATAGTTGAAGGACATTTGTATTGTTTCAAATTTGGGCTATTACAAATAAAGATGGTATTAACTTTATATGTACAGGTTTTTGTAGGTATATGTTTTCATTTCATTTAGATAAATACTTGGGGATGAAATTGCTGAGTTTTAAAATAGGTGTATGTATGTATTTTAGGAAATTATTATACTGCTTCCCCCCAAAATGTACTATTTTTCATTCCCATCCAAAATGTATAAAAATGCCAGTTACTCCTTATCCACATAAAAATTTTTTTTAATTAAGAATTTAGTCATTTGAAGTTTCTAGCAGTATGCCATTGTAGTTTTAAATTGCATTTCCCTGATGACCGATATATCTAGTATCTCTTCATATGCTTACTGCCAACTTGTGTGACTTTGTGAATTTTCTGTTCAAACGTTTTGTGAATTTTAAATTTTACTACTGAACTGTAAGACCTATTTATGGAAGCCAGACACAAGTCCATTGATATAAGTATTTTTCAATAAAGATTTTATTTATTTATTTGACAGACAGAGATCACAAGTAGGCAGCGAGGCAGGTAGAGAGAGGGGGGGTAGCAGGTTCCCCCCTGAGGAGAGAACCTGCTGCAGGGCTTGATCCTGGGACCCTGGGACCTGAGCTGAAGGCAGAGGCTTAACCCATTGAGCCACCCCGGTGCCCCACAAGTCCATTGATATAAGTATTATAAAAAATTTATTCCAGTTTGTGACTCATATTCTTATTTTCCTAAAGAGCAAAGAATATTTAAGTTTGATGAAGTCTAATTTAACAATATTTTTTTATTTTTAAATTTTTAAAAAAGATTTTATTTATTTATTTGACAGGCAGAGATCACAAGTAGGCAGAGAGGCAGGCAGGTAGAGAGAGTGGAGGAAGCAGGCTCCCTGCTGAGCAGAGAGTCCGAGGCAGGGCTCAATCCCAGAACCCTGGGATCATGACCTGAGCCAAAAGCAGAGGCTTTAGCCCACTGAGCCACCCAGGTACCCCTAACAGTATTTTTCTTTCATGGTTATTGACTTCTGTGACTTGAAAATATTTGCCTATACAAAAATCAGAAATATCTTATTCTATGTTTCTTCTAAGATGCTATACTTTCAGGTTTTTATAATTTTTTTATGTTATGTTAGTCACCATACATCATTAGTTTTTATGTAATGTTTCATGATTCATTGTTTGCATATAACACCCAGTGCTCCATTCAATATGTGCCCTCCTTAATACACATCACAGGGCTCACCCATGCCCCACCACCCTCCCTTCTAAAGCCCTCAGTTTGATTACCAGAGCCCAAAGTCTCTCATGTTTCATCTCCTCCTCTGATTTCCCTCCATTCATTTGTCCCTTCCTTCTCCTACAGTCCTCCATGCTATTCCTTATGTCCCACTAATAAGTGAAACCATATGATAATTGTCTTCCTCTATTTGACTTATTTCACTTAGCATAATCTCCTCCAGTTCCATCCATGTTCATGTAAATGGTGGATATTGATCCTTTCTGATGGCTGAGTAATATTCCATTTTATATATGAACCACATCTTCTTTATCCATTCATCCATTGAAGGGCATCTTGGCTCTTTCCACAGTTTGGGGATTATGGACATTGCTGCTATGAACATCGGGTACAGGTGACCCTTATTTTCACTACATCTGTATCTTTGGGATAAATACCCAGTAGTGCTATTTGTGGGTCATTACATAGCTCTATTTTTAACTTTCTGGGGAACCGCCACACTGTTTTCCAAAGTGACTGCACCAGCTTGCATTCCCACCAACAGTGTAAGAGCGTTCCCCTTTTCCCACAACCTCTACAACATTTGTTGTTTCTTGCTTTGTCAATTTTGTCATTCTAACTGGTGTAAGGTGGTATTTCAATGTGGTTTTGATTTGAATTTCCCTGATGGCTAATGATGCTGAACATTTTTTCATGTGTCTATTTGTATGTCTTCATTGGAGAAGTGTCTGCTGTTCATGTTTCCACCCATTTTTTGACTCCGTTATTTGTTTTTGGGTGTTAGTTTGAGAATTTCTTTATAGATCTTGAATACAGGCCCCTTAATAATAGTGTCATTTGCAAATATCTTCTCCCATTACGTGGGTTGTCTCTTTGTTTTGTTGACTGTTTCCTTTTCTGTGCAGAGCTTTTTATCTGGATGAAGCCCCAAAAGTTTATTTTCATTTTTGTTTAACTTACCTTTGGAGACGTGTCTTGAAAGAGGTTGCTGCAGCTGATGTCAAAAAGGTTACTGCTTATGGTCTCCTCAAGGATTTTCATGGATTCCTGTCTCACACTGAGGTCTTTCATCCATTTCGAGTTTATCTTTGTTCATGGTGTAATAGAATGGTCAAGCTTTCTTCTTCTGTATATAGCTGTCCAATTTTCCCAGCACCATTCATTGAAGTGACTGTCTCTTTTTCATTGGATGTTTTTTCCTGCTTTGTCAAAGATGAGTTGACCATAAAGCTAAGGGTCCATGAATGGACTCTGGGCTCTCTATTATGTTCCACTGATCTATGTGTCTGTTTTTGTTCCAAGGCCATGCTTTGTGTGGGAATGAAAAATAGTACAATTTTTTGGGAAACAGTTTAATAATTTCTTAAAATATATACATACACCTATTTTAAAACTCAGTAATTTCTCTCCCAAACAATCTTGAACATGATGGCTTTTAGCTTCCAAGTGTTTGAATTTCTTCCAAAATTTTTATTGTGATTGAGTTCCTGTTTAAAGCATTATGGTATGAGAATATGCAAGGAATAATCTCAATCCTTAGTATTGTTTGAAACCTGATTTGTGACACAGTATGTGGTTTATTTTGGAGAAAGTTCCATGTACACTCAAGAAGAGTGAGTATTCTGTTGTTTTCAGGTGGAATATTCTGTATATATCTATGAGTTCCTTCGGTTCCAGTGTGTTATTCAAAGCTCTTGTTTCTTTGTTGATCTTCTGCTTAGGTGATCTGTTTATTGCTGAGTGTGGAGTGTTGAAGTCTCCTATTATTAAAGTATTACTATCAATATATTTCTTTATTTTGGTTAACAGTTGTCTTATGTAGTTGGCTACTCCCACGTTGGGGGCATAGATATTTATAATTGTTAAATCTTCCTGTTGGATAAACCCTTTAAGAATGATATAGTGTCCCTGTATATCTCGTACTACAGTCTCTAGTTTAAAATCTAATTTGTTTAATACAAGAATTGTTACCCCAGCTTTCTTTCTTTTTTTTTTAATTCTTTTTAAAGATTTTATTTATTTATTTGACAGAGATCATAAGTAGGCAGAGAGAGAGAGGAAGGGAAGCAGGCTCCCTGCTAGGCAGAAAGTCCAAGGCAGGGCTCGATCCCAGGACCCTGGGATCATGACATGATCTGAAGGCAGAGGCTTTAACACACTGAGCCACCCAGGCTCCCCTCAGCTTTCTTTTAAGGTTCATTAGCATGGTAGGTGGTTCTCCATCCCCTCACTTTCAGTCTGGATGTATCTTTAGGTTCAAAATGGGTTTCTTGTAGACAGCATATGGGTGGTTCCTATCGTTTCATCCAATCTGCACATCTATGCATTTTTATGGGAGCATTTAGGTCATTCATGTTGAAAATGATTATTTAAACATATAATTTATCCATCATGTTCCCTTAAAATCCTTGTTTCTATATATTGTCTCTGTAAATTTATGGTCTATATTACCCTTGGGGTCTTTCTTCTCTTATAGAATCCCTCCTAATATTTCTTACAAGTCTGGCTTCGTGGTCACATATTCATTTAGTTTCTCCTGATCTTGGAAGCTCCTTATCTCTCCATCCATTCTGATAATGTTGGATAATGTATCCTTTGCTGCATGTCCTTCTCATTTAGTACCCTGAAAATGTCCTGCCAGATTTTCTGGCTTGCCAGCTGTATGTGGAGAGGTCTGACATTATTCTAATGTTCCTTCCTTTGTAGGTAAGAAATCTCTTCCCCTTTACGACTCCCAAGATTGTTTCCTTGGATCTAAAATTTACAAATTGTACTATTATATGTTGTGGTGTCAGTCTGTTCTCATTGATCTTGCAAGGGCTCTTTTCTGCCTGTTGGACATGAATTCTTGAGTCCTTCCCCAGTTTAGGGAATTTCCTCTGCTATGGTTTGCCCAAATATATCTTCTAGACCTCTCTCTCATCACCCCCTCAGAGATCCCAATAATTCAGATGTTGGTACCTTTCATTGGGTTATTAATCTTTCTCAGTTTGATTCTTGAGTTTTAATTTGTTTTTCTTATGATGCCTCAATTTCCTTCTTCTTTATCATCTTATCCTCTATCTCATTAATTCATTATTCTCCCTCATTTATCCTGCGGTTAACAGTATCCAGTTTAGACTGCATTTCATTCATCACATTTTAAAGTTCATCCTGATTCGATCTCATTTTTGCTCTTAGAGATTCTATATTACCATCAATAGTTTTCTCAAGCCTAGACATCGCCTTGCTAATTGTTACTCTGAAGTCAATTTCTGATATCTTGGTTATATCCATATCCAGTAGTTCTGTGGCAGAGGCCACAGTCTCTGAATCTTTCCTTTGTTGGGGGTTCCTTCTCATAGCCATTCTGTTGAAGGCTGGTTTAGGAAATGCACAGAGTCTAATTATTGACCACAACCCAAGCAAGATGCCCCTGTTTTATAGGGACCTTAGGGTTGTTGGCCTCTTGTTCTTTCAGCCTGTCTTCTGGGAGAGGGTCCTGCCTCACTGTTACTCATGCAAACTTGTCTGGGCAGAGTTGTTCTGCCTCCTTGGATGGGGGGATGGGCTCATTGAAAACTGGTTTTTAGGGGACTTATTTTTCTGGTGGCTTTCCCTGGTGGCTTTCTGCATCTCTTCTGAGAGTCAGAGCAGAAGTAACCATATCCAAACCTCTGTGTCAGATCAGAGAGATCATAGTTTGCTCTTCACTGAGTTCTTCAGGCCACACTGTCTTCATTTCTGTCTGTACTGCAAAAATCCTCAGCATCCTGGTTTGTGAACCCCACAGTTGCACTCTCAGCTCTCATTTCCAGGCCTGGGCATGTCTCTGCCCTTTGTGCTTCTAAAACTGCAATCCACCCCCAATTTTCATACTCACCCTCAGAATCTCCAGGTTTCAATCTGGGAGGCTGCCCTAAATTCTTTTCCCTGCTGTTACTAGTCTGTAAGTCTGTACCTGGTTCCCAGTGCAGGAGGATTTTGCCCTCTGGCAATGAAGGATCCTGGAGGCTCCCTCCCCTTTTCATTTATCTTCTGATATCTGCCCACTCAATCACATCTCCCTGCCTCATACCTCGAGACCAACCACTAGAGATATTCTGTTTGTAAAGAACCAGATATATCTTCTTATATCTCAGGCTGATTTCATGGGTGTTCAGAGTGTTCTGGTAGATACCCAGCTCAATCCAGGGGACCAGTTGAAATAGAGTCCTCTACTCCTCTGCCATCTTTTCTCCCCTCATATTTTCAGATTTTTTATATTGAGGATTAAGATCCATTTGGAGTGAATTTTGAATAATGGTTGAGGTAAGGTTCAACATAATTATTATTTTTTAACCATGTAGATACCAGTTACAGCATTACTTATTTTAACATTCTTTGTTCCTTTTGACAAAAATTGTTTTGGCAATTCTAGGTCATTTGGATTTCCATATACATTTAAGATCAACTTGGCAATTTCTACCTACAATTTAAAAAATCCCTGCTGGAAATTTGATTTGGATTGTGTTGAATCTACAATTTAATTTTGGGAGAATTGACATTTTAACAACATTGCATTTTCCCATCTATGATGATGGGTCTCATCTTTATTTACTTCCTTCTACTTACTTTTGGTTTACTTTTGTCTTTATATTTTTAGCTTATTGAGGTGGGAATTTAGGTCATTAATATTAGTATGTTTTTCTTTTCTAATATAAGCATTTAAAACTGTGAATCTCTTCCTAATGACTGCATTTTATTAATGACACATTTTATTTTAATTATCATTCAAGTAGAATAATTTTTGGTTTTCTCAGTTTCTCTACAATTTCTTTTTTAGCTCATAAATTATTCAGAAGTATCTTGGTTAACTTCTAAATATTTGAGAATTTTGTAGATTCTTGTTTCTGATTTCTAATGTAATTCTGTTCTGCTCAGAAACTATACTCTGTATGATTTCAATACTTTTTATTTTTTAAATTTCTATTTAAAGTCATGTTAATTAATATGCACTATTATATTAGTTTCATATGTTCAGTACAGTGGTTCAGCATGCCATGCTCATCAGAGCAAGTGCACTCCTATTACCTATCACTTATTTAACCCACACTCCCAACTGCCTCCCGTCTAGTAACCATCAGTTTGTTCTCTAGAGTCAAGAGTGTGTTTCTTGGTTTGCCTCACTCTCTCTCTTTTTTTCCCCTTTGCTTATATATTTTTTTTCTTAAATTCCACATATGAGTGAAATCATGTGGTATTAGTCTTAGTTTTCTTTGTTATGAAATGAAAACTGGAAATTTACCCTACACCAGTTGCTTTCTTCAAATTTTGACTTCTCTTTCAAATCCACATAATCTTAATTTATAGTTTTTAATTTGTCAGAGAAAAATTTTAAGAGATGACTCATTCTGACCATAGGATTCCCATAAATCTATTTTTGAAAAATTTAAAACATGGGAAATTGTTTATTCAGTCATGATAAATGAAAAATACTACAATGAGCAGAATTTGGTCCACTTCTAGAAATTAAAATCATTATACATTTATGAAGTATAAAATGAAAAGGAAATTTATCTAAGTCCTCTTAGAGTTTATTTCTTGGTATTTGTATATTGCTGATTTATTTTTCATCCTGTAGAATTTGATATATTATATTTTTAAGAACATCACATTTAATTTTATGATCACATAAATAATAAAATTGATTCAAAAAGTTGTTGAAAGGCAATGAATTAATAAATAATAAATGAATTACATGGCTAATTAATTAATTAAGCTAATTAATTAAGTTAATTAAATCCTCTAGAATTTCAAAGGAAGAAAAGGATATCAAGACCAGAAGATTAGAACAGTTATTCACGGAGAAGGTAAGATATGAATTATTTCTAGAAGGGGACATTTTATTTATTTTTAATTTTTTAAATTAATTTTTCAATTTTTAAATAAGCATTTAATGTATTTTTATCCCCAGGGGTACAGGTCTGTGAATTGCCAGGTTTAAACATTTCACAGCACTCACCATAGCACATACCCTCCCCAATGAAAAGGGGACATTTTAAATGAGTGTTGGTCAATACAGGTAGAGTGGAAGAATCATTCCAATGTTTTTCTTCTTATGGAAATTTAATTCTTGAATTCAAGAAGGTATATGCCAAGCCTGTCTCTTTATTGAAAATTTAACTGGAATTAAGAACTAAATGCTTAAAACATATCATGTAGCATTTTGATAAGAAGTTCAAAGATCTTTTTGGTATTACAATATAATGATTAAGCTTTCTAATTTTTTTAAAGATTTTATTTATTTATTTGACAGAGAGAGATCACAAGCAGGCAGAGAGGCAGGCAGAGAGGGAGGGGGAGGCAGGTTTCCTGCTGAGCAGAGAGCCCGATGTGGGGCTTGATTCCAGGACCCTGAGATCATGACCTGAGCCGAAGGCAGCGGCTTAACCCACTGAACCACCCAGGCGCCCCTAAGCTTTCTAATTTTAACAAAATTTAAAATGAACATACTCTACTTTCCAAAAGTCTTATATTGTGTAATTATTTTTTTATTCTTTGAAATTTAACTTTTAGATTAAAGAAGCAAGGTAATAAGAATAAACTAGATATAATATATTTAATCACAAATCTAACCTCCAGGGCGCATCCTAGAGTGAACACTGACTAAAGACATTTCTGTGCTGTCCTCTATAGGGATTGCTGATGTTCAGTATGATGAACCTGAAGCCCGACAAAACTATGGGTCTTCAAAGGAAGATTTGATTATGATGAGAATACGAGACTGGGGAATGGGTTCATATAGTTTAAAAAGATTATAAACAAATGGGTCAAAATTGAAAAGTTATTACTTAAACATCAGATAAAATTCTCTTAATTGAAGTAATTTATTTATTGAACATCTCAACTAATTGACATAATTCTTTTGTATTTTGAAATAATATAATCATACAATATTCTTAAGAAATGCAAAAATTATAATAGACAAAATGGTATATTGTGTTTACTTTCTTGTCTGTGTTCTTTATATTTGTCATTACAGTTCATCACATTTTCTAATATATGGGAACCCAAATCATCCTTCCACAACCAATAATAATAAATATTAAGATATAATTGATTATTTTAAGAAATGTATACTTTCAATGAGGCTCCAAAAAATGCTTAGTCATTGATTATTTCAAATCCACATAAGCTATGAACAAAGTGACTGTTCAGTTTGCATTCCCACCAACAGTATAAGAGGGTTCCCCTTTCTCCACATCCTCTCCAACACATGTTGCTTACTGTCTTGTTAATTTTGGCCATTTTAACTGGTATAAGGTGGTATCTCAATGTGGTTTTGATTCAAATCTCCCTGATGGTTAATGATGATAAACATTTTTTCATGTCTCTGTTAACCATTCCTATGTCTTCTTTGGAGAAGTGTCTGTTCATGTCTTCTGCCCATTTTTTGATGTGATTATCTGTTTTGTGTGTGTTGAGTTTGAGGAGTTCTTTATATATCTTGGATATCATCCCTTTGTCTATAGTGTCATTTGTGAATATCTTCCCATTCCATGGATTTCCTCTTTGTTTTGTTGAGTGTTTCTTTTGCTCTTCATAGCAGCAATGGCCATAGTCGCCAAAATGGAAAGAACCAAGATGTCCTTCAATGGACAAATAGCTAAAGAAGATAAGGTCATATATACAATGGAGTACTATGCATTCATCAGAAAGGATGAACACCCAACTTTTGTACCAACATGGATGGGACTGGAAGAGATTATGCCGAGTGAAGTAAGTCAAGCAGAGAGAGTCAATTATCATGTGGTTTCACTTACTTGTGGAGCATAATGTATAACACAGAGGACATTGGGAGATGGAGAGGAGAAGTTGGGGGAAATTGGATGGGAGGACAAACCATGAGAGAAACTGAGATTCTGAGAAACAAACTGAGGGTTTGGGAGGGGAGGGGTGTGGGAGGTTGGGTGAGCCTGGTGGTGGGTGGTGGGTATTATGGAGGGCACGTATTGCATGGATCATTGAGTGTGGTGCATAAACAATCAATGCTGGAACACTGAAAAGAAATAAAATAAAATAAAATAAAATGGGAAAAAATAAAATAAAATCCACATAAGTGTCTAGAGTAGAATTACCTAATAGAACTTCCTGTGAAATTGGAAATGTTCTATATCTGCACTGTCTGTTGTGATAACCACTATTCACATGTATTTAGGTGTGTGTATTCACACTTAAAATGAGGATAGTGTAGCATAGGAAATGAATTTTTATTTTTTTACTTAATTTTTATTAATTAAATTGGCTAGACATTTAGAGTTCTCACATACGATCAAAGTGAAAAGGTAATGATAAAACTTAAGTTTTTTTTCTTTGCCTTAATATATCTTTAAAATGTGAATTTAGTTAAAAACTGAAAATTCAGAAAAGCTTTTTAATCCATTGCAGTCAGTCTTCAAATAAGCAAGAAGATTCTTTAATTGAATATGCAATCCAAATATTTAGGTTGTTTGTTCATTTGTTAAATGGTTTAAATACTCTCTTGAGTTTTAATTTTTTGAAACGCTGGGTATTTGGCACTCTGTTAAACTAGTTGAAATTGATTAAAAAATTAAAAATTAAGAAATTAAAAAAATGTTTGAATTAAAAATGAATATTTGTTTAATTTGTTAAAATATATATATATATTTTTTGTTGTTGTTGTAGAAAAGAATCCTGAACGAATAATCTTGCTTAAGTTATACAAAACCATTTTAAGTGTTTAGGTTTTGGTAATGGCTGATATCATCCTAATACACAGCATGACAATAATTTCTCAAATGAAAGGAGACTGTGATGAATAAGCAAAATTGTCCCTCTTCAAATTATATCATTAAACTTTTAAGGATTTGCTGTTGATATGGTTAAAAATATTTATGAACTTCTTTTTTCTGTAGTAAGATATTTTCTGGGATGTTGGTGGTGGTGGTATAACATGACAAGAATGGGATTATACAAATAAAAATATTGTAGACGTCCATAGGGTTTTTATACTCATCTAGATATTCTTGATGTTTTTGGCTTTCTTTCTTTCTCAGTACTTGAACACTCTTAACTTAGTGTACTATTGTCCATGGACTTAATGTACATCACTATAGTGACTGTTAAGGAAAAAAATAAATTTCCTCAAATCTCAATAAAGCTTTTTGAAATACCGTTCAATATTCTACCTTTAATTTTCAATCAGTTAACGTCATCATAATTGATAGAGGTTAGAGTAAGAAGTACTGGCAGAAAGTTTGGGGAAAGACAGGAAGAGGAAAAGCAATCTGCAGTCTCTATTTTCAACTTCAGGGCTGTTATAATATAAGTGTTATTAATATGTCAGCTCTTATGTTCTTGGTCTTTAAAAGTGCCTTACACTATACTTCAGTTAACTGTTTATTGCTTTCATTCTCCACTCCCTCTGCTGTGAAGTGTCTTGCTAATGCTAGGAAATCTGATGATTATATATTGCTATTCCCCACTGAAGAGAGAAATAAGTGCTCGGTCACTCTTCAATATTATTTTCCACTTTCAATACCTACTGTGCTATGTGTCTCAGTAGAATACTTTGTAGGTGGTTAAATTCAAATTTATTTTTCTACCAATATAATGTTACAAAATTTGACCTAATGGCCATAATCTGTATTATATGGTGTATAGGTAATAGGATAATTTTCCCAAGGAAAATAGCTAATATATGCTATATATATATGGAGTTTTAACTTGTGATAATAATGCCTTTCTGGTGACTGTAGCCTTCACTTTTCTGATGTATGGTCTTGTAAAAATAACAAGTGGTTTTACTCATTATTCTTGAATGGCTCAATATATAGATTCTTAATGATATGAAGAATAAATTTTTATTCTGTTCAATAAAGTGTTTATATGGTAGGAATCTTAAGCCCTGCAAACTTTACTCAAAATAAATTTATTCTTGGGGCACCTTGGTGGCTCAGTGGGTTAAAGCCTCTGCCTTCGGCTCAGGTCATGATCCCAGGGTTCTGGGATCAAGGGCCACATCGCATCAGGCTCTCTGCCCAGCAGGGAGCCTGCTTCCTCCTCTCTCTCTGCCTGCCTCTCCACCTACTTGTGATCTCTGTCAAATGAATAAATAAAATCTTAAAAAAAATAAAAACAATAAATTTATTCTTAAATGTAATCATTGCTTTATTTAATTTGGAAAAAGAAGTAGGTCTTTTAAAATCTGAAAGTAATTTAAGGATTGAAATTTTTAAATTTCACATAATTATTACATACACTTAGAAAAATGTAAAAGACCCTTTTGAAGGAAAACTGCACTTCCTAAACTCTGTTACTGCTTTGCTTCTGTCTTGTTCCAGTTGCTTGCTCTAGCCTTCCAGTGATTATTTTTAAGATACTAATTGAGTGCATTATCAAACATTGTTGTGGCAGTTCTGCTGCATGAGCACTGGAGGAATTAAAGGAGAATGGGGAAAATTCACTTACAATTGTTTGAAAGAAACACTAGAATGAATAAACTCTGGTACTCATTTAATTATTCATGTGTCTTTTCTTATGAAAAGTCACAGGACAGGACAACTAGTTTCTTAGAATTAGATTTAAAAAATTTGCTCAAAGATTATTTCTGACCTTACTAGAAGATTCTGTACTATGTGAGGGATTGTAAAGGGTACTGATAAACAAATCTTAACTTTCTTGTCTATGGTCTTTTAAGTGTTAGGCTATCTCAGGATTCAGTACCAGTTTCAACCTGAAATTGATTCAGTCAGAAACAGGAAGTGGTTAGAAGCAGCTAGTAGCTTTCCAGGGAAAGAAAATAGTCCTTCATAAGACCCCTATATATAGGGTGACTCCGTGAAAAGTAATTATTTCAAGGTACATTACCTAAGGCCCAAAAATTAAATCTTGAGGTCGCATTTTGCTTATCTTAACTCCCTAGATACCTAAAATAATTAAATTATTTTAAAAATATAGAAACAATCTATGCTCCTTGGAAACAACATAAAATACTACATAGGAAATTATTGGGTCAATTAAAAAATTGGCATATGGTTCACAGATTAAAGTATCATGTCAATGTTAAATTTCCTGATGTCGACAACTGCACTGGAGAAATGTAAGAGAATATGATTATTTAGAGGAAATGCTTACTGGAATTATTTTTTTATTTAGGGGTAAAGATCATTATGCAAATTACTCTTAATGGTTCAAAAAAAATTGTATGCATATCTATGTGTTGGGGACCATGAGCATGTGCATGTATATAAATAGGGGAGAGAAACATCAAACAGTAAGAAATAGAATAAAATGCTAAAATATAAATTTATGTAACAGATATGTTTAAGTTTTTCATTTCAGTGTTATTTTTGAAACTTCCTTTAAGCTTATTTCTGAAAAAGTTAAAAAAATTATATGTGAAAGCTCTCCTTTTCCAGATTTTTCCTATGTATATACCTTGCACACACAGATGTTTTTAAATGTAAATCAGATAATGCTATATATTTAATTTTATTATTTGATTTTTTTCAAGTTTTATTTAAATTCCAGTTAGTTAACATATAGTTTCAGGTATAGAATTTAGTGATTTTTCACTTACATACAGCACTCAGTATTCATCACAAGTGTTTTCCTTAATACACATCACTATTTAACCCATCACCCAGCTCACCTCTAGCAACCCTCAGTTTGCTCTCTATTTTAGGAGTCTTTTTCCTGGTTTGCAACCCCAATCCATGTTCATGTGTTCTGTTTCTGAAATTCAACATATGAGTAAAATGATATGGTATTTGCCTTTCTTTGAATAAATTAATTTGCTTGGAATAATACTCTCTAGCTCCATCCATGTCATTGCAAATGGCAAGATTTCATTCTTTTATATGGCTGACTAATATCCCATTGTTTATACATACCATCACTTCTTTATCCATTTGTAAATCGATGGATTTTTGGGATCGTTCCATAATTTGGCTAATGTTGCTGAGGCTGCTGTGTATGTATCTCTTCAAATCAGTATTTTTTCATCCCTTGGGTAAAGGTAAATACCTACTAGTGCAATTGCTGGATCACAGATTAGTTCTATTTTTAAACATTTGAGGAATCGCCATACTGTTTTCTAGAGTGGGTGAATGGGTTTGCATTCCCATTAACAGTGTAAGAGGGTTCCCCTTTCTCTGCATCCTCACCAACACCTATTGTTCTCTGTGTTGTTGATTTTAGCCATCTGGTTGGTGTGCAGTGATATCTCATTATAGTTTGGATTTATATTTCCCTGATGTTGCATGATGTTGATCTCCTTTTCATGTGTCTGTTAACCATCTGTATGTCTCTTTGAAGAAATGCCTATTCATGCCTTCTTCCCAGTTTTTAACTGGATTATTTGTTTTTTGGGTGTTGAGTTTCATAAGTTCTTTATGTATTTTGGATACTAACCCTTTATAAGATATATCACTTGTAGATATCTTCTCCCATTGTATGGGTTGCCCTTTAGATTTGTTGATTGTTTCCTTCACTGTGCACACACTTTTCTTTTTTAAAGATTTTGTTTATTTGTTTGAGGGAGAGAGAGCGAGGTAGCAAGAACACAAGCAGGGTGAAGGGCAGAGGGAGAAGAAGACTCCCCGATGAGCAGGGAGTCCAATGTGGGACTTGATCCCAGAACTCAGAAATCATGACCTGAGCCAAAGGCAGGCATTTAACTGAATGAGCCACCCAGGCACCTATGCATGCACTTTTTATTTTGATGAAGTCCCAATAGTTTACTTTTGCTTTTGTTTCCCTTGCCTAGTGAGACATGTGTAGCAAGAAGTTGCAATGCTCTATGTCAGTGAGGTTGCTACCTGTGTTCTCCTCTGGGATTTTGATGGCTTCCTGTCTCACATTTAGGTCTTTCACCCATTTTGCTTTTATTTTCCTGTGTGGTGTAAGAAAATGGTCTAGTTTCATTCTTTTGCATGTTTCTGTGCAGTTTTACTAACACCATTTGTTGAAGAGACTGTCTTTTTTCCATTGGATATTCTTTCCTTCTTTGATGAAGATTAATTGATCACATAGTTATGGGTTCACTTCTGGGTTTTTTATTCTGTTCCATTGATTTATGTGTCTGTTTTTGTGCCAGTAAAATACTGTCTTGATGACAACAATGTTGCCATGTAACTCCAGTCTGGAACTGTGATGCTTCCAGGTTTACTCTTCTTCAAGTTTGAATTTGGTTATTCTGTTGTGGTTCCATACACATTTTAGGATTGTTTGTTCTAACTGTGTGAAAAATGCTGGTGATATTTTGATTGGGATTGCAATACCTCTGTAGATTGTTTTGGGTAGTATAGACATTTTAAAAATATTTGTTCTTTCAATCTATGAACATGGAATGTGATTCCATTTCTTTTTGTCATCATCAATTTCTTTCATCAGTGTTTTATAGTTTTCAGTGTACAGATCTTTTGTGTCTTTTGTTAGGTTTATTTCTAGGTACCTTAAGTTTTTGGTGCAATTGTAAATGGTATTGATCCCTTGATTTCTTTTTCTGTTGCTTCATTATTAGTGTATAGAAATGCAACAGATTTCTGTACATTGATTTTGTATTCTATGACTTTACTGAATTCTTTCATCTGTTCTAGAAATTTTTTTGGTGCTCTATTGAGTTTTCTATGTAGAGTATCATGTCATCTGCAAATAATGAAAGTCTGACTTCTTCCTCCCTGATTTGCAGTTCTCTGTGATTGGTAATCTTGTTCCTGGCAAAATGCTTCTGCTTATCTTCTTGGTGAGGGACCTGTGTCACTGATTCTCAGGTGTCCTTACCCAGGTGGAATTGTGCCTCCACTTGCCAGGGAGCCAGCCTCAGTGTAAGTGGCCTCGGATTGCACTATGTGGCACTGTTTTGCTCCCTGAAGGCTTTCAAGCACTGATGTGTGAAATGAAAATGGCTGCACATTGATCTGTAGCCCTGGAGCTGAAAGTTAGCACCCCTGCTTTTCAGTGAGTCCTCATAGAAAAGCAGTCAATCACTCTTGTGTCTCCCTGCTTTCTGTTGAAAAGCTCTTTGTTCACCCAGCTTGTGACCTAGTGTTTTTATCTCAGGCACATGACCCAGTTTCCAGTCTCCAGACTTCATGGACTCCTATAGCATGGAACTGTGCCATTCCTCCCAGGGGAGGGAGGGAGGTCTTCCAGTGCTTCTTCCTTTTGCTCGGCTCCTGTCAGGAGAGCAGTCACACAATCTTACATCAGTTTACAGCAACACTGAGCAGAACCCTGCCACAAAGACTCATTGTTTTCAGCCAGCTTCTCTGCTCTGATGCTTGGAAACTCTGCCACACTCTGGCATCCCCATTTTTTTTTTTTTGACTCCAAGGTTTCTGGGGAAACACTGTCCTACCTAGTATTTGGCCCCTTTTCACCATCTAATCAGTGGGAAAGTCCCCCACTGTAGCATACTTCTTAAAGTTCCAAGTTTGTGCTCTACTGCTTATAATACTTGTGATAGCTTCCTTGACCAAGTTCCCACCCCTCCACCTTATCTTCCAATATATCACCCCAGATTCATGTCTCCACACTTCTTACCTTCCAAAAAGTTGTTGCTTTTCTATTTGTAGAATTACAGTAGTTCATTTCTCAGATTTCTGATTTGTTTTGCAGGTGTTCAGAATGATTTGATAAATATCTAGTTGAATTCCAGGGAGAAGTTGAAATTAGGGTCCCCTATTCCTCCTTCTTTGTCAATTTAGATGACTTTTACTTATTTTTGTTTCTGACTGTTGAGGCTAAGAATTCCAGTACTATGTTAAATAACAGTGGTGACAGTGGACATCCCTGTCTTGTTCCTCACCATAGATGAACAGCTCTCATTTAGTCCCCATTGAGGATGATTTTTGTTGTTGATTTTTCATATATGGCCTTCAGAATGTTGAGGTATGTTCCCTCTATCCCTTCTTTGTTGAAATGTATTTTTATCATGAATGGATATTGTACTTTGTTAAATGCTTTTTCTGCCTCTATTGAGAGAATCATATGGTTCTTATGCATTCTTTTATTAATTTGGTGTATCACATTGATTAATTTGCAAATAGTATGCCACACTTGCAACCCATGGAATAAGTCCCACCTGGTTGTGGTGGTGATGCTTATAAAGTGCTGTTGGATTCATTTTGCTAGTATTTTGTTGAAAATTTTTGCATCCACCTTCATCAAGGATTTTGGCCTGTAGTTCTCTGTTTTAATGGAGTGTTTTCTGGTTTTGGATTTCAGGGTAATGCTGGCCTCATAGAATAAGTTTGGAAGTTTTCCTTCCATTTCTATTTTTGGACATAAATTGAGAAGAATAAGTAATAATGTTTGGTAGAATTCCCCTATGAAGTCATCTGGCCCTGGATGTCTGTTTGGGAATTTTTTGATTACTGATTCAATTTCATTACTCTTTATGGGTCTGTTAAAGTTTTCTATTTCTTCCTGTTTCACTTTTGGTAGTTTATATGTTTTTAGGAATTTATCCATTTCTTCCAGACTGCCCTATTTATTGTCAGATAATTTTTCATAATATTCCCTTGTAATTGTACTTCTGTATGTTGGTTGGTATTTCTTCTCTCTCATTTGTGACTTTATTTATTTGGATCTTTTTTCTTTTTTATAAGTCAGACTAGGAATTTATCAATTTTATTAAATTTTTCAAAGAATTACCTTCTGATTTCATTGATATGCTCATTTTTTAAACTTTCTATATCATTAATTTCTACTCTAATCTTTATTATTTTCTTCCTTCCACAGGCTTTAGGTTTCATTTATTGTTCTTTTTCTAGCTTATTTAGGTGTAAGGTATTGTTGTTTATTTGAAACTTTTCCCCCTTGCTTCTTGAGGTAGGCTTCTATGGCTATGTACTTCCATCTTATGACCACTTTTGATGCATCCCAAAGGTTTTGGACCATTGTGTTTTCATTTTCATTTATTTTTTTAAAATTTCTTCTTTGATTTTCTGGCTTATCTATTCATTAGTTAGTAACATGTTGCTTAACCTCTATGTATTTGTGATCTTTCCAAGTTTTTTCTCATAGTTGACTTTAAGTTTCAGAGTGGTCAGAAAAGATGCATGGTATGATCTCAATCTTTTTATACTTGCTGTTGCCTTATTTGTGACCTAATGTGTCATCTCTTCTGAAGAATGTCCCTTGTGCACTTTAAAAGAATGTTTTTCTGCTGCTATAGCTTAAAATGTTCTGAATATATCTTTAAGTCTATCTGGTCCAGTGTGTCATTCAAAGCCATTATTTCCCTGTTGATTTTCTGCTTAGATGATCTTTCCACTGATGTAAGAAGGGCATTAACATCCTCTACTCTTAGAGCATTATTATCAATGAGCTCCTTTGTTTGTTACTGTTTTATATATTTGGGTACTACCATGTTGGATGCATACATATTTATTATTGTTAGATTTTTTTGTTGGGTGGTCCCCTTTATTATGATATAGTACCTTTCTTCATCTCTTGTTACAGTCTTTAGTTTAAAATCTAGTTTGTTTGGTGTAAGTATTGCTACTTTGGCTTTCTTTTGACTTCCACTTGCATGATAAATTCTCCATCCTCACTTTCAATCTGCATTTTTCTTTAGGTCTAAAATGTCTTATGTAGACAGAATATACATGGATCTTGCCTTTTAATCCATTCTGGCATCTTATGTCTTTTGATTGGTGTATTTAGTCTATTTACATTCAGAGTAGTTATTGATAGATACTATTTAGTGACATTTTATTTATTTTTGTTGTTGTTGTTGTTGTTTCTGAAGATTTTCCCTGTTTCTTTGTAGTCTTAGTCACTTGTAGTTTTTCCTTCCCATTCAATTGCCTGTTTTATATTTCTTGTAGAGCTGATCATTTAGGGGTCATGAACTTCTTTAGTTTTTGTTTGTCTGGGAAACATTTTATCTCTCCTTCTATTCTAAATGAGAGCCCTACTTGACAGAGTATTCTTTTCTGCAGATTTTTTCTATTCAGCAAATTTACTATATCATACCACTTCCTTTTGGCTTGCTCTGTTTCTGTAGACATCTACAGTTAGTCTTATGGATCTTTCTTTGTAAGTTAAGGACTTCTATTGTCCTGCTGATTTTAAGATATTTTCTTTATCACTATATTTCTCAAATTTCACTGCAACATATCTTGGTGTTGGCCCACTTTTGTTGACTTTATGGGAGTTCTCTGTGCCTCCTGGATTTGGATGTCTGTTACCTTCCCCAGATCAAAGAAATTTGAAGCTCTAATTTCCTCAAATAAACCTTCTGCCCCTTTTTCTCTCTCTTTCTTGAAACTCCTGAGATATGCATCTTATTATTTCTCACAGAGTCACTGAGTTCCCAAAGTCTACTCTTATCTTCCATAATCCCTCTTTCACTGTTTTTTTTTTTCCCAGCCTCATTATTTTCTATTATTCTATCTTTTATGTCACTTATTCATTCCTCTGCTTCTACATCCTTGTGGTCATTACATTCAGATAGTTTCGAATCCCAGTTATTGCAGTTTTCATTTATGACTGCTTTTAACTCCTTTATGTCTGCAATAAGTGTCTCATTGATGTCTTTCAAGCTTTTCCAAGTCCAGTGAACATCGCTATGATTGTTGCTTTAAATTCTATATCAGACGTGTTATTTATATCTGTTTTGCTTACATCTCTGAGTATGACCTATTCTTGTTCTTTCTTTTGGGATGCATTCCTCTCTCTTGGCATTTTGTCTAGATGTCTGTCTTCATTGTGTTAGACATGCCTGTTATGTTTATTGCTCCTCAGAGTAATGGCTTTATGAAGAACAGATCATATAGTGTCCAGGACCTAATGCTTCAGGAAGTGTCTCTGCTGTGTGCTGCATGCACTCTGGTGCTGTATTTTGATTGCTCTATCCCTCAGGTGAGTAATCTAAAGAGGTTCTTCTTGCCTATGGTGGGAAGTGTTTGGACCTGAGCTAGAGTGTGGTGAGTTTTATTTAGGTGTGTTCTGGTCTGATGGTTAAATGAATCCTGATGCTATTTCCACTGGAATTAAAATTTTAAAGAACTCTATGGTTGGTAGATATGGTTTGTGTGCATGATGGTTTTCTGAGCAAGGGGCCTGTTGCATTGGTCCTTAGGCACACTCATGTGGGAAAAATAATACCAACAGAGTGCAGGGAGGGAGGTAGTACTTGGGGTAAACACTTTAGGCAGCTAGTGTTGGCAGTGTGCTGTTTACTAAAGTTGGCTTATGCTGAGGGGTTGGGGATGCAAGTGGCACCAGCCAGCACCTTTGTCCCTAAAGAGGGGTCTCCATGTCTGCTGCCTTCATAGAAACACTCCCAGAAGAGTCATCATCTTCCTCTGTGTGTCACAGGCATTTTCCATGCTGTCTGTCTCTGGGTTGCTTGCCTGTCTGAAACAGCACAGTGCATTTTGAGCTATACCCTAGCCGAGCCTGATGATTTTAAAACTGCAAAGTTTAGGGACATGTTGTGGCAGGTACCTGAACTGGTCTTCTGGTGGAGGGTCTTGACACACTGGGACTTATGCAGGTTTGACTGAGAAGGGCCATTGCACCAGAGTGCAGGGGCATGGGTTTTGAAACAAAACAGGTTAAACAGCCAATGTCTGATTTAGCTGCCCTCTGTAGGTTTCTCTGCACCTATGCCGAGGGTGGTTGAGAGAAATGGTGCCTGTTGTCTCCTTCATACTGGAGAGGTGGTTCTGGGATTGCCACTTCTCACAGGAGCACTTCAAGAAGAATGAACAGCCTCTCCCTGTGGACCTCAGGCTATCTTCAGATTACATAGTGTGCTTGCCTGACCTCTTCAGGAACAGAGCAGTGCCCACATGTCTCTATCCCAACCAAGCCTGCCAAACTCTCAAACTCCAGTCTTTGAACCCCACTAGTTGCAAACTCATGAAATTCAGCCCCTTTCATTTTGCCAGCCAATGGCTTTGGAGAAATGTTCTTCTTGCATGAATCCTTGTGTGTTCCACTCTCTCTTACCTTTCTCTGCAATCAGTGATCCTTCCCCTCTGTAGCACCCTCAATCTGTTTCCCCCCAAACCATGTCTCAGCCACACTTCCTACCTGCCTCCATATGACCTCTTTTCTTCCTCTAGTTGTGCAGTTTATCAGTCATCAGATCACCTTCTTGGATAATCAGAGTCATTTGATAATTATCTAGCTGTGTTCAAGGGATAAGGCAAGCATAGTCTCCTATTATACTGCCATCTTATCTCCTAGTTCTATTTGATTTTTTTCTTTTCCATTATCAATATATATTTAATTGTTAGTGTTTCAGTCACCTGAATTCCAAGTCCATGTTCTTACTGTAGCCAAGCTTTTAAATTCCTAAAGCTCTGTTCTTCTCAATGGCTCATTGAATCCTATACGTGTGTGTGTGTGTGTGTGTGTGTGTGTGTGTGTGTGTGTGTGTTTAAACTTTGGTAACATTTACATAATAGTAAAAAATTAAGAGTTTGAGAACCCATATCTCTGGGGTCCTCCTATGTGGACAATGTTTTCTATGAAATTCAACCTAAGTTGTTTTTTATTCTTTTATGAAAAAAGTAGTTCACTCATATGGTTCAAATTTTGAACAGTACCAAAGGGCATATGGCAAAAGTATTCTTTCTACCCTTTTCCCCTGTTAACCATCCCCTCTTTTCAGAAACAGTCAATGTTATTTCTTTCTTGAGCATACTTCCAGAAATACCATAGGGTTTTACAGCACGTGTATATGTGTTTGTACATGATCAGTTACATCTTCACAGCATAGAGATATATGAATATATGTATATATTAATGTATCTATATATTATATTTAAATTCATCATATGTTTGTTGACCACTTTCTATGTGCCAAAAGCTATTTTTATTTTTTTTAAATATTTTATTTATTTATTAGAAAGAGAGTATGAGGGGGTGAAAAGTGCAGAGGAAGAGAGAAAGGTAAAAGGAGAGAATCTCAAGCAATCTCTGCACTGAACATGGAGACTGAATAGGGGCCCAATTTCACAGTCCTGAAATTGACCTGAGATCATGACTTGAGCTGAAACCAAGGGTCAGACACTTAATGGACTGAGCCACCCAGGTGCTCCAGAAGCTATTTTTAGCTTTTGATATATCATATATAATTATATATATACTTACATATATAATATAAATAATAATCATATATAATGTATCACTAATTTATATATACACATACATAGTATATAACATATATACATATGTATACATATCCATATATAAATCTATATCTATCTATCTATAAATCAGTGATATATAAATGAATAAAGCAAAATTTCTACTCCCATGTAGCTATTACTCTAATGACAGTGTACATACAATGAACCACAAGTGTAAGTGTAATATGTTAGAAGGTAAAAAGCACTATTAAGCTAAGAGGGCAGAGAAAGCAAGGCTGATAGTGCCAGGCCAGTATAGAGGAATAGATTGGGTTGGAATTTTAAATGGGATGGTCAAGATAGGCATCCTTGAGAAAATAATATATAAGCAGAGACTTGAAAGAGGTTAGGGAGACTGTCTTGCTGATATCTAGAGCATACCAAGAAGAAGGAACAGTTAGTATAAAGACCTTAAAGTGGCAGCATCATGCCTGGTATCTTTTAGGGATAGCAAAGGGATCAGTGTGATTGGATCAGAGTGAACTGAAGAGAAAATGGTTCCATAGGAGGTCAGAAAAGAAGTGTGGAGACAGTTCAACTAAATGGAGTGATACTGGAAGGCTTTGAGTAGAAAAATGATATTATCTGACTTAGGTTTTAGGAAGATAATTCTTTGACCTGTGTTGAGAATACACAGTGAAGGGATGGGTAAAAGCAAGGGGATAGGTTAAGTGGCTCTTGCAAGAATCCAGACAATGATGATGGTTTGGATCAGGTTCATAGTAGTGGTAAGATTAAGCATATATATTGGAGTTCAGAGCTAACAAGATTTCGTGACACATTGGATGTGGGGCATGAGGGAAATAGAAGTAAAGAGTAATTCCAATAGTTTTGATGTGAACAACTGGAAATATGAATTTGCCATTGGGGCAGACATGTTTTGAGGGGTCTGAGGTTTTCATACAATTTGGGGGGTCCACCTCAGGAAAATGAACACAAAATTACACAACAAATGGAAGTAATAGGTAAAATGTGAATATTTATTTATAATGAGAGAATAAATCACAACTTTATAAATATTAAAAATTAGCAATTACCATGAACATTACAAACTCAGAAAAATAATAGTTTTTGAATTAATTACCTGAAACATCTCTGTTATTGTTTATTGAGTTTCCCAAAGTTCTTCTGTTCTCTGAATATGCGTTTTAAATTGTCCTATTCTTGCTTCAAATATATGTAATACTTCATCTTTCTGAATATATCATTGTTTTATAAAGTTTTCTTCTTGTATATAGTCTTCACTTCCTTCAAGTTTCTTTTGTTCTGTATTTTATATTTTATCTCTTTTTTTGTAAGTTCTATTTTTTTTCCTAACTTTTATTCCCGTTTCTAACTTATATGTTATGTGTTGGATACTTTCCTCAGGATTTACCAATCCTTGGTTATCTCTTCATGTTTGAGAGTGCTGATTATAACTCAGAACCCAAGATATATCTTGTTCACAAAGTGTGTGAACACACTATTTATTTGTGACCTCCTGATAACTGCACATTTAGGTATTTGTCTTGGGGTCAGCAGGTTCTACACAGGGGTTTTTCCAATCTTTTGCCTGGAGGATGGAAGATTGGCTGTTAGTGTTCTGCAAGCTTAGTAAAGGAAGCATTCAAATAAATATGCATATGGCTGCTTAATCCCCTTGTTTTAAGTAGTGTACAAATCCACTGTGCCTGGTTGTCTTCCAGTTCAATTACCTGTTTTTTACCCATAGCTGGAGAATAATTTAACATTGTCAATTTCTATGGAAAGGTCAAATACAATGAAAGTAAATTTATATTGGGTTTGGTGACATGGAAGTCATCAATGATCTTATTAGGGATTTTTAATGAAATGATTGAGCAAAATTAATTTGAACTGGGTTGAGGAGTAACTGGAATGTAGGAAAATTGTGACAAAAATATAAGCAACATTTTCAGGAAATGTGGGGAGATATAGAAGGTGATATCAGGGGGAAAGATGATGTTAAGATGCTTTTAGGAGTTGAGCATATATAAATGAAGATGGAAAGGATTCAATAGAAAATGAGAACATGATGATATAAAAAGGAGAGGAGATAATCACAAGTGGGAAACTCCTGAGAATCATAAAAAGGTTGGGAGCCAGAGCAAAGGTGGAAGGTTTGATTTAAGTAGAAGGGCCTCCTCTTATTTTATTAAAGAAGAGAAAATGGGATGGTTATGTACACATAGGTTTGTAGGTTGGTGTCTCTCTCTCTCTCTCTAAAAGAAAAAAGGAAGGTTATTGATAGAGATCAAAAGATTTGGAGATGAGGAGTCATAGGTATTTTAGAACAATGGGGAAGATTTGAAGTAGCTATGGAATTATATATTATGAGTTGACAAGGAAACTAAGATTATAAAGAGGTTTAGGGTTCAATGGTGACCATGAATATAGTGGTAGCAGTATGTCTAGTTGCATGATTCTCACCAACAATGCTCACTAATCTGAATATAGTAAAAACAGAAACCTTTGACATTTAAAAAAAATGTGAAGTGTTCAAAGCAAGTTTTATTTACCTAAGTAATATTTCCTCTTCATCATCCAGGAATTTTGTTAGTAAAAACAAGGTAATAGATTCAAAGTGAGATCTTTGGAAAATCCTTTTAAAATATAGAGTGAAACTACCGTGATTATCACATAAAATCAAACTACTTGAGACATTTTCTATGTTGCTTTTTCGTTTGACTCCTGCATTACATGCTGTTGATTTCTTTTTGATCCTTCTCTTCATGATTTACTTAGGCATGATTTTTCTAATGCTTGATATTATCCTCTCAGTTTAGAAAACTTCCTAGTAAATGAAAATTGATGATGCCTATGATTGCAAATAACAAATATATCAAAACATAAATGTCATTTTCCTTAATTTGATAGCAAAATCCATTCATGGGATTTCCGAATACTATTTTATAGCTATGAAGTGAATTCCATTCAAAATTTAGACATGCGTGTGAATGAAGATTTATTCTGTTTAAGCAGTATTTATTTTGAACCTAGCACTATTGTTAGACCCTAGGGATTCAAAGATGAATAAGACAAACCCTGTTTGTGTATTCAAGGAGCTCATAAATTTGAGGTAGAAGTGAAAACAGGGGTGGAGGGCCAACCGGAGAAGAACCTTATATTCCATGTTAATAGATTTTAAATTTTAACCTGTGGGCAAATTAAAACCTCCAAAGGACTTTTATTAGGAAAGTGACATGATCAGTTTTCTGTTAAGGTCACTTTCATAGCAGTATAGAAAAAGGACTAGAGAAGAATAATCTAAAGGAGAGTGAGAATTAATATTCCTGGAGTGCCTACTATATGCAAGGCACAGTATTAAATGTTTTATAAACATAACATCACTTAATCACCACAATAAAACTTAAAAGCAAGCATTATAATCTCTATTTTATAGCTGAGGAAAATAAGGTTTAGAAAGATTACTTTCCCCAAAGTTAAAATTATGGTAAAATATATGGTTGGCATCTGAACACAGCCTGACTTTAAGATCTATGCTCTTCCTCTGGACTATACTCTAAATCAGGTTGTACTGTATCAATCTAGAAAGGAATGATGATGAAAACTTGTGTCAAAATTATGGAATGGAAAGAAAGAGAAAATGTGAGAATCATTGAGGAAAAAAATTAGCAATAAGACGAGGGCTTTGTATAGATTTGCAGAGGGAGAGGGAAAAGTAAGGTAGAATGAGGTGTCAAGAACATCTCTCTCAATTTTCCTAAATGAGTAACTGGATAATGGTATTATGAACTGAAATGGTGGAGGGGAAAGAACAAGGGGAAAAAGAAATGTTGAAATCATAGGGCAAAATGGAAACAGCACAGGTAGGATTATCTTAGTAGCTTTTTCTGTAATGGAAGAAGAGAGATTAATTATATGTTCAAGTGTAGATAAATTATAACAGGGAGAGAATGATGTTGAGAGATGTTAGACTCAATAATTCCTGTATTATCTCTTAAAAATGAAGGGAAAACAGGAGTCAAAAGAAGGAAAGTGAGCTTCAAAAGAATAGTACTAAAGGATTCAATTAACCACCAAGGGCAGTAAGAAAGGGAACTAATCACCATTTTCTAGTTAAATCACAAAGTGTTTATTTTAGTTCACTACTATAGGCTACCCAGACTGAAACTTCCTTTCTAGTTTACAACTTAAAATTTTTACCCTATTTTTTTCCTATTTTTCAAAATAAAGTCATCAGACATTGTAGTTTAGATAATTGATATTATTCATCTATGAGGGTAAACATTCTTTTTTTTTTTTTTTGCAAAGTAATGGAAACAAATAACAATTTTACTAAAAGCATGCGGGTCTTTTGAATTACTCTTATCTCAGTCTCATATAAATACTAAGTCAGCCATGTAAAAGAAATTAGGAATGTCTTTCTTTTATTATTTTCTGGAAAAATATAAGACTGAAATAATGTGTTTCTTTAATTTCTTAGAAACATTTTAGAGTGAGTGTTTCCTTCATTGGAAGATTTTTTTTAAACTGTAAATTAAATTTATGTGATAACTGTAGGGTTATTCAGGTTTTCTATTTCTTCTTGAGTCAGTTTTGATAAATTATACTTTTTGATAAATTTATTCATTTACATTTTTAAATTAACAATCAAAAAGTTATATATACTAACCTCTTGTTTTCTGTTTAATATGAGCATCTATAGTTATACATCACTTTTAATTCATAGTTTTATTATTGTACCCTTTCTCTCTCATTTCTAATATTTATTTGTTTACTTTGATTTCTTTTTTAATTCCATTAAATTTTGTCATTAAAATATCTTATCAAAGAACCAGCTTGACTTTTTTTGGTTTTATTTTTTTTTTTCCATTTCATTAAATGTTACTTTCCCTTGATTTACTTTGCTATTATTTTTCTAAGTACTTGAGATCATTGGTTTAATCATTATTTTCAATTTTTCTTCTTTTATAATACAGCAATTTAAGGCCATGGAATTTATATAAAACATCACTTTAGTTGTGTGTTTGGATCCATAATATTTTCAAGTTCATTCAGTTCTAAGTATTTTCACATCTTTATTATGAAGTTTTCTTTGATATATGAACTACTTATAATTTTATTTTCAATTTTCAATAATGGGTTTTTCTTATTATATATAAAATATGTGTGATTTCTTTTCCTTTGTATATATACTTAGCAGTGGGTTTGCTGCACTGTATGGTATTACTATTGTTAATTATTTCAGGAAATTTCATGCTGTTTTCCATTGTGTTTTTTTTAAAGATTTTATTTATTCATTTGACAGACAGATCACAAGTAGCTAGAGAGGCAGGCAGAGAGAGAGAGTGAGAGGAGGAAGCAGGCTCCCCGCTGAGCAGAGAGTCCGATGTCCATGATCCCAGGATCCTGGGATCATGACCTGAGCTGAAGGCAGAGGCTTTAAACCACTGAGCCACCCAGGCAACCCTATTTTCCATTATGTTTATACCAATTTATATTGTCACTAGCAGGGTACACATGTTCCCTTTTCTATCCTCCTTTATCAAAACTTGTTACCTCTTGTTTTTTTTTAATTTATTTATTTGACAGAGAGAGAGAGAGATTGAGATCACAAGTAGGCAGAGAGGCAGGCAGAGAGAGGAGGAAGCAGGCTCCCTGCTGAGCAGAGAGCCCGATGCGGGGCTTGATCCCAGGACCCTGAGATCATGACCTGAGCTGAAGGCAGAGGCTTAACCCACTGAGCCACCCAGGCGCCCCATCTCTTGTTTTTTTGATAATAGCCATACCACTTTTTTAGATAAATAAACTTAACTAAACTATTTTTTAGATAAATCTAAAAAAGTTGTGTTCATAGGGCTAGAAAATAGAACAATGTTCACGAGGGGGTGGGAAAAGAGGGGAAAAATGGTCAAAGGGCACAAATTTTCAGTTGTGCCATAAATAAGTTCTGGAAATCTAGTGTACAACATAGTGACTATAGTTAATAATGCTGCATTGTGTACTTGAAATTTGCTAAAAGAGGAGAACTTAAGTGCTCTTATTGCACCAAAAAGAAAAGGTAACTATGTGAGGTGATAAATGTATTAATTAAGTTGATTTTGATAATGATTTCACAATGTATACATTTATAAGACCATCCCATAGTATGTTCTAAATATATACATTTTGCATTTGCCAATCATACCTCCTTAAGTTGGAAAAATTAAGATGACAACATAAACTCTAAAAAATAAAATAAGTAATCTTTTTTTATTAGAGTCAAATAATGTGGTCTGTATAATACCAATTCTTTCACATTTCAGATTTTACACTTGAAATCTTTTATAATCTTATTTTTAAAATATCCTTAGTTTGTCAACTATGAAGATAATTATGATGAAATCCCTCATTATGAAGGTGTATTATTTAACTTCTCTCTATAATTCTTTCACTGTTTTATGTTTGAGTGGCATTGTTACTAGATTAATTGAAATTTAGAATTGCTTTATGTCTTTGATAATATGTACTGACTCTCATTATCTCTAGGGTAGGGTAGGATGGATGTATATATATATATGTCAATTTTGTCTTGAACTAATGTATCTACAGCCACTTTCTTGGCTAACTGTAATCCTAAATTTACTGTTGCATAGCATAATGTTTTCACTCTTAAACTTCATATAATCTTTTATAAAGTATATAATTGGATTTTTGCTGTTTAAATTTTTTGTTCTACATTTTTATTTCTTTTTTAATCATTTAAAAATAGTTTTCATTTAAAATCCATTTAGTTAACATACAGTGTAATTAGTTTCAGATATAGAATTTAGTGATTCATCATATACATATAAAACCCAGTGCTCATCATAAGTGCTCTCCTTCATACTCATCACCCGTTAAACCCATACTCTAGTCCACTTCCTGGCAAGTAAACCCTCAGATTGTTCTCCATAGTTAAAAGTCTGTTTTCTGGTGTGTCTCTCTTTTATTTCCTTCTATGTTCATCTGCTTTGTTTCTTGCAAATGACGTTTTTCATAGCTAACTAATACATACATACATATATATACCATCTCTTCATATATATATATATATATGTATGTGCATATATATACACACACATATATGTGTAGGTACATATGTATATATATATGTATATATGTGTGTGTATATGTGTGTGTGTGTGTGTGTGTGTGTGTATGTATATATATAACCATCTCTTCTTTGTCTACTTATCAGTGGAAGGATATTTGGGCTTTTTCCATAACTGGGCCATTGTTGATAATGATGCTATAGTAAACATCAGGTGCATGTATCCCTTCAAATCAGTATTTGTTTGTATCCTTTAGGTAAATACCTAGTACTGCAATTGCTGAATGTTAGGGTGGTTCCACTTTTAACTTTTTGAGGAACCTCCATACTGTTTTCCAGAGTGGCTGCACCAGTTTGCATTTCTACCAAAGTGTAAGAGGATTTGCCTTTCTCCACACGCTCACCAACACCTATTGTTTTCTGTGTTGTTGATTTTAGCCATTCTGGCTGATGTGATGTGACGTCTCATTTTTGTAATTTTGAATTGAACATCTTGTCATATGTTAGCCATCTGTATGTCTTCTGTGGAAAATTGTCTGTTCATGTGTTCTGCCCCTATTTTAAGCTGGATTATTTGTTTTTTCTGTGTTGAGTATGATAAATTTTTTTACAGATTTTAGATACTAACCCTTTATCGGATATGTCATTTCCAAATATCTTTTTCCATTTTGTAGGTTGCCCTTTGGTTTTATTGTTTCCTTAGCTGTGCAGAAGGTTTTTATCTTGATGAAGTCCTATTATTTATTTTTGTTTTTGTTTCCCTTGCCTCATGAGACATGTCTAACAAGAAGTTGAAATGGCCTCTGTCAATGAGGTTACCACCTGTGTTCTCTAGGATTTTGATAGATTCGGATCTCACATTTAGGTCTTTCATCCATTTTGCATTTATTTTTGTGTATGGTGTAAGAAAGTGGTCCAATTTTTTTCCTTTGTGTGTTGCTATGCAGTTTTCCCAACACCCTTTTTTGAAGAGACTGTCTTTTTTCCATTTCCCATATAATTGTGGGTTAACTTCTGGGTTTTCTCTTCTGTTCCTACATGATGAATTTTGTGCCAGTACCATATTGTCTTGATCACTATAGCTTTGTAATATAACTTGAAGTCTGAATTTGTGATGCCTCAAGCTTTGCTTTTCTTTTTCAAGGATGCTTTGGCTCTTTTTTGTTTCCATACCAGCTTTAGGATTGCTTGTTCTAGTTCTGTGAAAAATGCTGGTTATATTTTGATAGGTATTGAATTACATGTGTAGATTGTTTTGGATAGTACCGATATTTTAACAATTGTTCTTCCAATCCATGAACATAGAAAGTGTTTCCATTTCTTTATGTTATCTTCAATTTCTCTCTTCAGTGTTCCATGGTTTTCAAAGTACAGATCTTTTACCTGTTTGGTTAGGTATATTTGAACACATCTTATGTTTTTGTGGTGAAATTATAAATGAGAAAAATTTCTTCATTTCCTTTGTGCTGCTTCATTATTTGTGTATAGAAATGCAACAGATTTCTGTAATTTGATTTTGTATCTTGAGAACTTTACTCAATTTGTGAATCAGTTCTAATAATCTCTTGGTGGGCTTTTTTGGGTTGTCTTTGTAGAGTATCATGTCCTCTGCAAATAATGAAAGTTTGATTTCTTCCTTGACAATTTAGATGCCCATATTTATTTTTGTGGTCTGATTGCTGAGGCTGGGAGTTCCTATATTGTGTTAAATAACAGTGGTGAGAGTGGACATCCCTGTCTTGTTCCTGACTGTAGAGGAAAAGCTCTCAGTTTTTCCCCACTGAGGATGATATTAACTGTGGGATTTTTGTATATAGCCTTTGTGATTTTGTGGTATGTTCCCTCTATCCCTACTTTGTTGAGGGTTTTTATCAAGAATGGATGATGTACCTTGTAAAATGCTTTTTCTGTCTCTATTGAGAGGATCACGTTTCTTATCTTTTATTTTATCACCTAGTGGATCACTTTGATTAATTTGTAAATATTGAACTGTATTTACAGCCCCAGAATAAATCCCACCTGATCATGTGACTGATTGCTTAAATGTACTGTTGTATTCAATTTACTAGTATTTTGTTGAGAATTTTTGTATTCATTTTCGTGAGGGATGCTGGCCTGTAGTTCTCTTTTTTAGTATCTGGTTGTGGAATCATGGTAATGCTGACCTCATAGAATGAGTTTGGAAGTTTTTCTTCCATTTCTATTTTTGGGAATTGTTTTGAGAAGAGTAGGTATTAACTCTACTTTGAATGTTTGGTAGAATTCATTGGGAAGTCATCTGGTTCTGGACTTTTGTTTGTTGGGAGATTTTTGATCACTGATTCAATTTTTCTTTACTGTTTATAGGTCTTGTTGCAGTTTCAGTTTAAAATCTATTTTGTCAAGGCATCTGGGTGGCTCAGTGGGTTAAGCCTCTGCCTTCAGCTCAGGTTATGATCTTAGGGTCCTGGGATTGAGCCCTGCATTAGGCTCTCTGCTCAGTGGGGAGCCTGCTTCCCTCTCACTCTCTGCTTGCCTCTCTGCCTACTTGTGATCTCTGTCTGTCAAATAAATAAACAAAATAAAAAAAAAATAAAATCTAGTTTGTCCTATATAATTATTGCTACTCTGGCTTTCTTTGGATGTCAATTTGAATGATAAATATTTCTTCATTCCCTCAATTTCAATCTTCAGGTCTACAAAGAGTCTCTTATAGGCAGCATATAGATGGGTCTTGTTTTTATTTTTATGTTTTTCTTAATCCATTCTGACACTTCATGTCTTTTGATCAGAGCATTTAGTCTATTTACATCCAGAGTAAATATTGATAGATATCATTCAGTGCCATATATTACTTATTTTGTTTTTTCCTGTGTGGTAAGGGTCTCCCTGATGTCTTCCATGCTTTTCTCAAGCCAAGTTGATATCCTTATGATAGTTGCTTTAAATTCTGGATCAGGCATATTACTTTTTTCTGTTTTGATTATATCCCTGACCATGACCTTTTTTTAGTATTTCTTTGGGATGACTTCCTCAGTCTTGGCATTTTTGTCTAGGTCTCTGATTCTTAAAAATAAAGCCCATTTTGCTCCCTGCTCCTGAGTGTAATGGCTTTATGAAGAGGTCATATGATGTCGAGGGGCTAGCACTTCTGAAAGTGTCTCTGCTGTGTGCTGCTTTTTGGTGGGGGGGGGGGCTGTTCTATGCTACAGGACTATCATTTGCAGAGTTTCTCTTTGCAGTGGGGAGTGTTTGGACCTTTGCCAGAGTGTGGTGAGTTTTAACTAGGTGAGTTCTGATCTGCTTGTTAAAGGAGACCTGATGCTATTTCCACTAGAACTGAAGCTTTGTAGAACTCTATATTCAGTAAACTGGTTTATGCAGGGTTTTGTGCTGTTCTTTTTTGGGCGGTGCCTCCTGCACTGGTTCTTAGACCTATTTGCTGGAGAAAGGAAGTACCAGCAGAACATAGAGAGGGTCATGACTTAGTATAAGCAGATTAGGCAGCTAGTGTTGGTGCTGTTTACTGAAGTTGGTTTATGCTGAGGAAAGGGGAAGTCTCAGGGAAGGACTTTCAGAGAAGCAAATCATTTTCCCTCATGTGTCTACAGGCATTTCCTAGATTGTTGATTTCACACTGTCTGTCTCTGGGCCACTTTCTTGTCTGGAGTAGCGCAGCACACCTTGGGGTCTCTCCAATATGGACCTGATGATTTTTGCAATTCCAAACTTCAGGGGACCTGGTGTTATGGGGACCTGCACTGGTTCTTTGGAAAAGGGTCTTGCTGCCCTGGGGCTCATGCTGGTTTGACCCAGAAGAATGGTCATCCCAGAGCATTGGGGCATGGGATTTGGTACAAGCATTCTAAACAGCCAGTGACTGGGTTATTCACCCTCAACATTATTATTCCAATCCATGAAGATGGAATGCCTTTCCATTTCTTTGTGTCATCATCAATTTCTTTCATCAGTGTTTCATAGTTTTATAGTTTTAGAGTAAAGATCTTTTACCTCTTTGGCTAGATTTCTTCCTAGACATCTTGTGATTTTTGGTGCAATTGTAAATGGGATTGATTCCTTGATTTTTCTTTCTGCTGTTTCATAATTGGTGTATAGAAATGCAACAGATCTCTTTACATTGATTTTGTATCCTGCGACTTTACTGAATTTGTGTATCAGTTCTAGCAGATTTTGGTGGAGTTTTTTGAGAGTTTCTACATAGAGTATCATATCATCTGTAAGTATTGAAAGTTTCACTTCTTCCTTATTGATTTGGATGCTTTTTATTTCTTTTTGTTGTCTCATTCCTGAAGTTAGAACTTCCAATATTATGTTAAATATCAGTGATGAGAGTAGATATCCCTGTTTTGTTCCTGACTACAGAGGAAAAGCTCTTAGTTTTTTCCTATTAAGGACTTTATTAACTGAGGGTCTTTCACATATGGCCTTTATTATCTTGAGGTATGTTCGTTTTAACCCTACTTTGTTGAGGATTTTTATTATGAATGCATATTCTAATGTTTTTTTTCTGCATCTTTTGAAAGGATAATATTATTTTCCTTTATTTTATTAATTTGATGTTTCACGTTAATTGATTTGTTAATATTGAACCACTCTTGAAACACAGGAATAAATCTCACTTGGTTATGGCTTGTGATTCTTTTAATGCATAGTTGGATTCAGTTTGCTAGTATTTTATTGAGAATTTTTCAATCCATGTTCATCAGGGATATTGTGCTGTAGGTCTCTTTTTAGTGGAGTCTATCTAGTTTTGGTATGTGGGTATTACTGGCTCATAGAATGAATTAGTAAGTTTTCCTTCCATTTCTATTTTTTGAAATAGTTTGAGAAAAATAGGCATTAACTCTTCTTTCAGTGTTTGGTAGAATTCACCTGTAAAGTCATCTGGCCCTGGACTTTTGTTTTTTTGGGAGATTTTTAAATTACTGATTCAATTTCTTATTTATTTCTTGTTTATGGGTCTGCTTAGGTTTCCAATTTCTTCCTGTTTCAAGTTTGGTAGTTTATATATTTCTTATATATTTATATGTAATTTTATATGTAATTTATGGATAAATTTATCCATTTCTTCCAAGCTGTCCAATGTTGGCATATAGTTTTTCATAATATTCTCTTATAATTATTTGTATGTTTGTGGTGTTGGTTGTTATTTTTCCTTTCTCACTTGTGGTTTTATTCATTCCGGTCTTTTTCTCTTTTCTTTTTGATAAATATGCCTACAGGTTCTTTTTTTTTAAAAAGACTTATTTATTTATTTATTTGACAGAGCGAGAGATCACAAGCAGGCAGAGCAGCAGAGGGATAGGGAGAAGCAGGCTCCTCACTGAGCAGGGATCCTGATGTGGGGCTCGATCCCAGGACCCCGGGATCATGACCTGAGCTAAAGGAAGTTGCTTAACCAACTGAGCCACCCAGGCGTCCCAGCAGGTTACCAATGTTTAAGATTTTTTCCAAGAATCAGCTCCTGGTCGATCAATGTTTTCTTCCAATTGTTTGTTTGTTCTTTATTATTTATTTGTCTTCTAATCTTTATTATTTCCTTTCTTCTGTTGGTTTTAAGTTTCCTCTGTTGTCCTTTTTCTAGTTACTTTAGATGAAAGAGTAGGTTGTTTATTTGAGATTTCTCTTGTCTCTTAAGTTAGGCCTGTATTGCTATATACGTCGCTCCTAGGACTGCTTTTGTGCATCCCAAAGTTTTATATCATTCTGTTTTCATTTTCATTTGTTTGCATGTATATTTTTCTTTTTTTATTTGATATCCTGATTCATTCATTCATTGTTCAGTAGCATGTTGTCTAACCTCCATGTATTTGTGGTCTTTCTAAAATTTTTCCCGAGTTCTAATCTCATGCCATTGTAGTCAGAATAGGTGCATGGTATGATTTCAATCTCTTTGCATTTGTTAAGGCTTGATTCATGACCCAATATATGATCTAATCTGGAAAATGTCCCATTTGCAGTTGAAAAGAATGTGTATTTGCTACTTTAGGATGGAATATTCTGAATTTATCTGCTAAGTCCATCTGATCCACTGTGCCATTCAAAGCCATTATTCCCTTTTTCATTTTCTCTTTAGATGATCTATTGATGTAAGTGGGGTGTTAAAGTCCCCTACTATTACTGTGTTACTATCAATTAGTTTCTTGTTAATTTTTTAAAAAAATATTTGGGAGCTCCCATGTTGGGTGCACAAATAATTACAATTATTCTTTCTGGACCCTCCCCTTTATTATAATACTATGCTCTTTTTCATCTTTTGTTATAATCTTTGTTTTATTTATTTATTTATTTATTTTTAGATTTTTTATTTTTTATAAACATGTATTTTTATCCCCAGGGGTACAGGTCTGTGAATCAGCATTCACCAAAGCACATACCCTCCCCAATGTCCATAACCCCACCCCCCTTCTCCCAATCCCCATCCCCCCAGCAACCCTCAGTTTGTTTTGTAAGATTAAGAGTCACTTATGGTTTGTCTCCCTCCCAATCCCATCTTGTTTCATTTATTCTTCTCCTACCCACTTAAGCCCCCATGTTGCATCACCACTTCCTCATATCAGGGAGATCATATGATAGTTGTCTTTCTCTGCTTGACTTATTTTGCTAAGCATGATACTAGTTCCATCCATGTTGTCGCAAATGGCAAGATTTCATTTCTTTTGATGGCTGCATAGTATTCCATTGTGTATATATACCACATCTTCTTGATCCATTCATCTGTTGAGGGACATCTAGGTTCTTTCATAGTTTGGCTATTGTGGACACTGCTGCTATAAACATTCGGGTGCAGGTGCCCCTTTGGATCACTAGGTTTGTATCTTTAGGGTAAATACCCAGTAGTGCAATTGCTGGGTCATAGGGCAGTTCTATTTTCAACATTTTGAGGAACCTCCATGCTGTTTTCCAGAGTGGCTGCACCAGCTTGCATTCCCACCAAGAGTGTAGGAGGGTTCCCCTTTCTCCGCATCCTCGCCAGCACCTGTCATTTCCTGACTTGTTAATTATAGCCATTCTGACTGATGTGAGGTGATATCTCACTGTGGTTTTGATTTGTATTTCCCTGATGCCGAGTGATATGGAGCACTTTTTCATGTGTCTGTTGGCCATCTGGATGTCTTCTTTGCAGAAATGTCTGTTCATGTCCTCTGCCCATTTCTTGATTGGATTATTTGTTCTTTGGGTGTTGAGTTTGCTAAGTTCTTTATAGATTTTGGACAGTAGTCCTGTATCTGATATGTCATTTGCAAATATCTTCTCCCATTCTGTCAGTTGTCTTTTGATTTTGTTAACTGTTTCCTTTTGCTGTTAACGTCTAGTTCTTTTGATAGAAGTATTTGGACTCTAGCTTTCTTTCACATCATTTGCATAATAAATGTTTCTATATCCTCTCACTTTCAATCTGCAGGTGACTTTAGATCTAAAATTAGTCTCTTGTAGGCAGCATATAGTGGGTCATGGGATCTGTTTTTTTTTTTTTTTTAATCCATTCTGACATCTTATTTCTTCTGATTGGAGTGTTTGGGCCATTTACATTCAGAGTAATTATTGATAGATATGTATTTATTGCCATTTTATTACTTGTTTTGTATTTTTTCTGGAGATTTTCTCTGTTCCTTTCTAGTCTTTATTGCTTTTGGTCTTCATTTTCTGCTGAAAGAGTCCTCTTTAACATTTTTAATTTATTTATTTATTTATTTATTTATTTATTTTTTGCAAGACTAACTTAGTGATCACAAGTTCTTTTAGTTTTTGTTTGTCTGGGAAACTCCTTATCTCTCCTTTCATTCTGAATGATGGCCTCGCTGGATAGAGTGTTCTTGGCTGCAGATTTTTCACATTCAGCACTTTGAATGTGTCATGCTACTTTCTTCTGGCTTGCCATGTTTCTTCTGCTCAACTTATCATTCTTGTCTTGGAAGTTATGGACTTCTTTGACTTGCTGCTTTTAGGATTTTTTCTTTATCACTATATTTTGCAAATTTCACTACAATATGTCTTGGTGTTGGCCAGCTTTTGTGGATTTTAATGAGAGTTCTTTGTGCTTCCTGGATCTGAATGTCTGTTTCCCTCCCCAGATTAGGGAAGATTTCAGCTATTATTTCTCCAAATAAAGTTTCCCCCCTTTTCTCTCTCTTGTTCTTTTGGGACTCCTATAATGGGAATGCTTTTATATTTGATGGTGTCACTGAGTTCCCTAACTCTGTTCTTGTGTCCATAATTCTTTTTTTTCTTTTTTGCTCAGTTTCATCATTTTCCACTATTTTGTCTCCTATATCTCTTATTCAGTCCTCTGCTTCCAGCCTTCTAGTCATCGAGTTAAGCCCGTTTTAAATCTCATTTATTGAGTTATTCAATTCTACTTATTATTAATTTTTTCCTCTTCAGTAAGTGTCTCCTTGATGTCTTCCATGCTTTTCTCAAGCCCAGGAAGTATCCTTATGAATGTTGCTTTAAGTTCTCCATCAGGATGTTACTAATATCTGCTTCACTTAGATCTCTGGCAATGACTGTAAGGACCTATTTAGCAAGAGGCTTTTATTAAAGTTAAACTGTCCCTGCTCCCCTTCCCCCAGCGGATTCACTTAAAAACAAGTCCCGGAAACCAGCTCCAGGTAACAAAGCCCAGATACAAGGGTGGGGCCCATACTCCTCATTACCAAGGAGTATGGGCCCCCGCCCTTTGGAAGCCTTTTTGGCGTCAATCTTAATCAAGGTATAATAGGCTGGTTCAAATGCCTACTAGGGTAAATTGTAATTCAATTGGTCACCTAGCATCACTGTGGAGTTTCCTGTGTGTGTTACAATTTCATTGGCCACCTGTTCGTGGCCAGGCCTGACCTCATGGCCCTTGCCCTTAAAAGCTAGTCTGTGAAACAGAGAAGGGTCACCCTCTCTTATAAGAGGTATATCCCCAAATGTTCAGTTAGATTCTTGATGCTTGGCGTGAAATAATGCTTTGCTTGACCTTCCCTTTATATCAGTCTCACTCCTTTAATCATGGACCCATTACTGGGGCATAACAATGACCTTTCCTTGTTCTTTCCTTTGGGGTGAATTCTTCCATTGTGACATTTTATCTGTCTCTGCCTTCTCTATGTTGGAAAAGTCTTTTATGCTCCCCCCTCCAGAGAGTATTGGATTTGTGGAGAAAAAGTCATATATTGTCCAGGGACTGGCACTTCAGTGTGTATGTGTGGTGTGTGTTGGGTGAGTTCTGCAGTTGTGTTTTGTCTGCTATATTCTTCAGGGCAGTCATCTATAGAGGCTCTCCTTGTCGTTAGTGGGCAGTGTTTGGTCCTTGGCCAAAATATGGTGAGTTTCAACTGAGTGTTATTGTCTGCTTGCCAAATGAGACCTGATATTAATTCCAGTAGAACGGAAGCCCTCCAGAAATCTCCGGTCAGGAAATGTGGTGTGGGTACATCTGGGGGCACATCTTTTGCTCATCTGGCGAAGTGGCCCACCATCCTGGAAGTGAAACAAGTTTGGTGGAGAAGGGCACTCCTGACAAAGTGCAAGGGTGTGTGGCTTTGTGTAAGTAGGTTAGGCAGCCAATGTTGGTGCTGTGATGCTTCCTGTAGGCTGCTCTGTTTTTATGTTGAGGGTTATGGAGGGAAGAGTCACCAGCAGGTTCCTTTGTTCATGAAGAAGCAACTCTGTGAATGTTGTCTGTCAGGGAAGCACTCTGAGAAGAGCAAATAATCTCCCTTTTCTGTGACTCAGGCATTTTTCTGATTACTGTTTCCACACAGTCTACCTTTAGGCTATTTGCCTGCATTGTCCAGAATTAAGGAAGTGTCTTCAGAGCTCTATCACAGCCAAGCCCACTGACCTTTAAAACTTCAGATTTTAAGTCCTGCTGATTGTAGTAACTCACAAAAATCAGACTTTCTCATTTTCCCAGCCAGTGATTTTGGGGAAATATTCACCTTGTGCTTTCCCTTGTGTTCTCTCCTCACATTCACCATTCTCTGTGAGTATGGCTTTTTCCCCTCCACAACACTTGAGATCCATTTCTCCCTTAAATCATTTTTCTGCTCTTCCTATCTTCTTTGATGTGCCTTCTCTCCCCTTAGTTGTGGAGTTTATTCTGTCGTTCTTCAGGCTCATTTCTGGGGTGTTTAGAATGATTTGATAGTTATTTAGTTGTGTTTGAGGGAAGAGATGAGCCTAGTGTCCTTCTACTCTGCTGTCATCTTAGTTCCAAACTCTCCAATGCCTGATTATATAATTTTTATCCTTTCTTTCACCTATGTGATGTTTCATGTTAATTGTTCTGTGCATCTTGAACCACACTTGTATTCTGGGAATAAATCCCACATGATTGTGGTGCATTTTGTTTGTTTGTTTTGTTTTGTTTTGTTTCATTTTAATTTATTGTTGGGTTTGATTTGCTAATATTTTGTTGAGGAGTTTTGCATCTATATCCAACAGAAATTTTGGCTTATAGGTAGCTTTTTTGTTAATTTTTTTTTATCTGGTTTTGTTATTAAGGTAATGCTGTACTCCTAAAATCAACTTGGAAGTTTTATTTCTTCTTCTTCTTCTTCTTCTTCTTCTTCTTCTTCTTCTTCTTCTTCATCATCTTCTTTTTTTGAAAAGTTTGAGAAAACAGATATTAACTATTCTTTATATGTTTTCTAGAATTCACCTGTGAAGACATCTGGTTCTGGACTTTTGTTTGGAGGTTTGTTTGTTTTTATTTTTTTTTACTGATTTAATTTTATTGCTGGTAATCAGCCAATTCAAATGCTTCAGTTTTGGTAGGTTATATGCTTCTAGGAATTTTTCCATTTCTTCTAGGTTTTCCAATTTGTTGGCATTAATTTTTCATAATTTTCTCTTATAATTCTTTGTATTTCTGTGGTGTAGTGTCAGTTGTTATTTCTCCTCTTTCATTTTTGATTATGATTATTTGAGTCTCTCCCTTTTTTTTGAGGAGCTTGGCTAGAGATTTATCAATTTTGTTGATTTTTTCAAAGAAGCTGATCCTGGTTTCTTTGATTTGTTCTATTGTATTTTTAGTTCCTACATCATTTACTCTGCTCTTGAATTTATTATTTTCGTCCTTCTATTGGTTTTGAATTTTGTTTGTTCTCTTTATAGCTCCTTTAGGCATAAGGCCAGATTGTTTATTTGAGGGTTTTTTGTTTGTTTGTTTGTTTGTTTGTTTTTCCTTCTTGATGTCAGCCTGTATTGCTATAAACTCTTTTAGAACCATTTGCTACAACCCAAATATTTTGGACTATTGTATTTTCATTTTCATTTTCTTCATATAATTTTTTATTTCTTTTTTTGATTTATTGGTTCACAGCATGTTATTTAGCCTCCATGATTTTGTGCTCTTTCCAGGTTTATTTTGTGGTCAATTTCCAGTTGATTAGCATTATAGTCAGAAAAGATGCCTGGTGTGACTTCAGTTGTCTTGAATTTGTTTGAGACTTATTTTGTGGCTAATATGTGATTTATTATCGAAAATGGTCTTTGTGTAGTTTAAGAGAATGTGTATTGTTGTATTATAATTGAATTGCTGAATATGTCTATTAATTCCATCTAGTCATTAACAATGACTGTTTCTTCATTGATTTTGTCTTTAGATGATCTATTGATGTAATGGGTGGTTAATGTTGATTAGTTCCTTTATGTTTGTTACTAACTGTTTAAAGTATTTGAGGGCTCCCATGTTGGAAGTATAAATACTTATACTTGTTATATCTTCTTGTTGGATTGTCATCTTTATGATTATATAGTGCCTTTCTTTGCTTTGTCCCTTGTTACAGATTTTGTTTCAAAGTCTATATTGACTGATATAAATATTGCTACCTCAGCTTTCTTTTCACTTAAATTTTCATGATAAATATTTCTTCATCCTCTCACTTTCCATCTGTGGGTGTCTCTAGATCTGCAATGAGTCTCTTGTAGACAGCACATTGATGGGTCTTCTTTTATCCATTCCATCCCCCTATGTCTTTTGATTGGAATTTTTAATTCATTTACATTCAAACTCATTATTTATAGGAGTCTATTTGTTGCATATTGTTACTTGTATTATGCTTATTTTTGTAATTCTTTATTCTATTATTCTCTTGTCTTCTCTCACGTTTGCCTGGCTTTTTTTAATGATATACTTTAATTCATTTTTCTTTTCTTTTCTTTTTTTTTTTTGTGTGTATCTGCTACTGACTTTAGATTTGTGGTTACTATTTGGTTTATATTTAACATCTTTTGCATATAGCAGTCTATTTTACCATGTGCTATCATATAGCTGTCTAAGTTTAAGTTTATCATTGATTAAGTTTGAACTTCTCTTTCCCCATGTTTTAGGCTATGGTGTTCTACTTTACATCCTTTTTTGACAGGTATATTTAATTTTACTGTTTTTGTGCTTTTTACTTTTCTTAATCTTAGTATAGTCTTTCCTTCCCAAGACTCCCCTTTAATATTTCTTGTAGGGCTGGTTTAATGGTCATGAACCCTTTTAACTTTTATTTGTATAGGAAACTGTTTATCTCTCTTTGTATTCTGAATGATAGTCTTGCTGGATAGAGTATTCTTGGCTGCAGATTTTTTTTTTCTTTCAACATTTTGAATATGTCATGCCTGTTACGTTTGGCCCACAAAGTTTCTGGTTGAAAAAAAAAAAAATTCTGTTGATAGGGTTTCCCTTGTATGTAACTGTCTTTTCTCTTGCTGATTTAAAAATCCTCTTTAAAATTACTTTTTGCCATTTTAATTACTATGTACCTTGTTGTACACCTCATTGGTTTGATTTTTGGGAAGGATTTATGTGCCTCCTGGAATTGGGTGTATTTTCTTCCCTATATTTATGGAACTTTCAGCTATCATTTCTTCAAATATATTTTCTGTTCCTTTTTTTCTCTCTATTCTTCTGTGATCCCTATAATGTGGATGGAGTCACTTAATGGAGTCACAACAGACTTCCCTAAGTCTATTTTTATCTTGCATATTTTCTTTTCTCTCACCTGCTCAGCTTGATCATTTTCCATTACTCTGTCTTCCAGGTTGCTACCCATTTTTCTGCTTCTTCTAGTCTACAATTTATTCCATTTAGTATATTTTTTATTTCATTTATTATGTTCTTTGTTTCTAATTGTTTTATTTTTTATATGTTATTAATAGTTTCAGTGATGTCCTCCACTATTCTTAAGTCCAGTGAGTATCTTTATCATCAGTGCTTTAAATTATTTCTCAGACATATTTCTTATTTCTATTTTATGTTGTTGTCTTTCTGTGATTTGGTCCTGTTCTTTCATTTGGAACAAATCCCTATCTCCTCATTTTATCTAAATCTCTGTTTTCCTGTGTTAGGAAAGTCAACTACATCTGCTTTTGAAAGAAATGGGGGTGCCTGGGTGGCTCAGTGGGTTAGGGCCTCTGCCTTCAGCTCAGGTCATGATCTCAGGGTTCTGGGATCAAGCCCCACATCGGGCTCTCTGCTCAGTGGGGAGCCTGCTTCCTCCTCTCTCTCTGCCTGCTTCTCTGTGATCTCCATCTGTCAAATAAATAAATAAAATCTTTAAAAAAAAGAAAGAAAATAATGGCCTTATGAGGAAGAAGTCCTATGGTGCCTTACAGTGCAATGTCCCTTTGTTCACCTGAACCAGCCACTTCACTCATGTCTGCTATGTATGTTATGTGTACCTTGCTATTATGATTTCTTGGCTGCTTTGTCCTTTAGTTCATTCATTTGCAGTGGTTCTTTTTGTCTGTTGTGGGCAGTGTTTGGTCTCTGTTTTGTTAGTGGACCATTCTGGGGTCACCTTAGGCTTGAATTTGGTCAGACCAGGTGTTTCCCAAAGATGTGGTATCTTTAAACTGCAGGGCACTTTACTTTCCTTGTGTTTTCCCCTAAGAAGTTTTTTTTTTTTTTTTTTTTTTTTTTTTGTAGGTGGGGCCAACAATCAGAGCCTGGGTTCTGTAGTGTGACTGGTGTGTGTGGTTCTTTCCCTCACCTCAGGGCAGAAGTCACTTGAAATTGTACGGGCCCGTGTTGTGGCTTTTTGCATACTGCCAGGTTTGTGCCCCCAGTTTGAATGGGCTCATCCAAGAACATATTGGAAGGGGTGAGTTGTGCAGTGCCTATAAGTTTTGTGCACTGGTGAGAGGGGATGTGCTGCTACCCCAGCTTCTGGAACTGGACTGGCCATGGTATGACACATAGATGTGCTGTGAAATGAGACCTGCAACTGCTGTGCGGACTGGGGCTGCCTAGGTGGATCTGCAAACATGTATGGGTGGGCTACACAATCTCAACAAGCTATGTACTGGCTTTCCCTGTAGTTTCACTGCCACTGCCACCAGGACCAAGACCCCATAATTGCATAGGTCAGGAGATGTGGTGTTGGCAAGGTTTGCACCAGTCTTCTGAGGGAGAAGACCTGAAGTGCTGGGGCTGAGGTAAACTTGACTGGAAATGGTGAATTTGCCCAAGTTCAGTGGGGTGGTGGTGGTGCAGGGCTTCATGTAAATAGATTATGTAGTGAATGTCTGTGTTGGGCTGGTTCTCACAGTTAGCCAGGGGAGGGAAATACTACCTTCCAGCTCCTTGGTTCCTGGAGGAGTCTCCCAGCAATCACTGACTTCTGGGCCAAACACTTACAATAATAAATAACTATCCCTTCCATATGTTCCAGGTATTTTATGAACTACTGCTTCTATGCTGTATCTGCCTGGGCTGTTTGCTGTGCTGTCTCTTAAGGGTGGACTCTGTTTCTTATTACCCTCCCAGCTCTCCCAATACTGAATCCACTGATTTTTAAAATCCTGGGTTTTAAGTCCTGTTATTTGTAAGAACTCATGAAATTCAGTCCCTCTAGTTTACAAAACCAAGTGTTATGGGGATTCTTCTTCCCTGTATGGGCTTCCCAGCATAAGAGTCTGTTTTTCTTCTTTTTCCTTGCCAGCAGATCTCTCCCTCCTCTGGATGGCCCATGGTTCTTTAGTTCCCAACAGTGTCTCTGTCCTTTCTACCTTCTTTGATGCTGTTTCTTTTCTACCTTTAGTTGTGCAGTTTGTCCTGATAGTGTTTGGGTTGTTTTTAAAGTTATTTACACTGATGAGAGCATTATCTAGTTGCATCTGTGGGACAACATGAGCTTAGTATCCTTTACCCTATCTTCTCCCTGTCTCTGAGTTTTCTCATTTTGTAAATAATATACACAGTGCATTTTACCAGGGTTATAAACTCCATGAAGCCAGAGGACATAAAAAATGATTCTTATATTGTTAACCTCCACACAAACTAGTAGAATGTCTAGAATTAAATAGGCATTGAGTTTATAGTTCTTCCTGACTCACCCTGGAGATCTTTTTACCTCATCTTTTTTTTTTTTTCTTATTTCTTTTTTATTTTCCTGTATTTTTTGAGGGGGTGAGAGAGAAAGAGACTGAGGGAGGGGAAGGGAGAGGGAGAGAGAGAGAATCTTAATCAGGCTTCATCTCAGTGCAGAGCCCAATGTGGATCTCAACTCAGGAACCTGAGATTGTGACCTAAGACAAAATCAAGAGTTCCACACTTAACTGACTGAGTCACCCAGGTGCCCCCTACCTCATTTTAAAATAGATCATGATTATTTACTTTTGTAAGTCTTTGTGTTTGTCTGTTTTGTTTGTATACCTTATAAATCCTACCTTTGGAGCTCATTCCAGCTGGGTCTTTTCTTCGCTATTTTTATTCCATCTCTCTCTTTATTTTTCATTTCTTCTTTCTTTTTGGTGGTGACTTCCGATTGCTCAGAAGCCTCACAAGGTGCACCTTGCCTGGATTGCAGTTGATATATTCAGCTACACATGCCCTCAAGCACCTCTCACCAAAATGACTAGGAGAAGGAACACCCAACAGAGGAAAAATTCAGAGACTGCCCTCTCCATCAGAGCTATTGGATATAGACATAAACAGTATGTTGGAAAGGGAATTCAGGGTAACAGTTATCCAGGTAATGGCTAGGTTGAAGAAAATCATTAGTGACAGCATGGAATTGCTAAGGGCAGAAGTAAAATCTACCTGGGAAGAAGTTCAAACTGCTATCAATGTGATCCAATGTAATTTAAATACTCTAACAGCTAGGTTAACTAAGGCAGAAGGTAGAATTAGTGAGCTAGAGGACAAACTGATAGAAAAAAAGGGTCAGGAGGATGCCTGGAACAAACAGCTTAGAAGCCACAAAAGCAGACTTAGAGAAAAAATTGACACCATGAAATATTCCAGTGTCAGAATCTTGGGCTTTCTGAAGGGGAGGAGAAAGAAAGAAGACTAGAAGATAGAGTTGAACAAATTCTCCATGAAAATTTTCCCAATCTGGGGAATGGAACAAGCGTTTATGTCCTAGAGGTAAGAAGAACATTTCCAAAATCAACAAATCTAGAAACACCTTGAGGTGCTTTATTATGAAAATGAGGAATCATAATTTTAGACAAGACCTTCTGAGGACAACTAAGGGGGAGAGATTCCTTATGTACAGAGGAAGTTCCATCAGAATAATGTGAGACCTGTCCACAGAAATCTGGCAAACCAGAAAGGGCTGGCAAGACATATTTGGGCGCTAAATGAGAAGAACATGCAGCCAGGAATACTTTATCCAGCAAGGCTGGCATTCAAAATGGGTGGAGAGATAAAGAGCTCCCAAGACTGGCAAGGCATTAAAGAGTATGTGACCACTAAGCCGGCACTACAAGAAATATTAAGGGGGGTTATATTAATGAAGAAAGAACCAAAGAGTGTCATGGAGCATAAATTTACAGAGACAATCTATAGAAACAAGGACTTCACAGGCAACATGATGTCAATAAAAATGTATCTTTCAGTAATCATTCTCAATGTGAATGGCCTAAACACTCCCATAAAATGGCACAAGGTTGCAGATTGGATAAAATGAAAGGACCCATCCATAAGTTGTCTATGAGAGACCCATTTGGAACCTAAGGATACCTTCAGACTGAAAGTGAAGGGATGGAGAAGCATCTTTCATGCCAATGAGCCTCAAAAGAAAGCATGGGTAGTGATTCTCATATCAGATAAATTAGATTTTAAGCTAAAGACTGTTGTCAGAGATAAAGAAAGACACTACAGCATTCTTAAAGTTTCTATCCACCAAGAAGATCTAACAATTGTAAATATTTATGCCCCCAATATAGGAGCAGCTGGCTACATAAGACAGCTGTTAATCAAGATAAAGAGTCATATTGATATGAATACATTAATAGTAGGAGATCTTAACACACCATTCTCAGAAATAGACAGATCATCCAAGCAAAAAATCAATAAAGAAACAAAAGCATTGAATGACACTTTTGACCAGAAGGACCTCATAGTTATATACAGACTATTCCACCCTAAAAGAACAGAATACACATTGTTCTCAAGTGCACATGGAACTTTCTCCAGAATAGACCACATACTAGGCCACAAATCAGGGCTTAACTGATAACAAAAGATAGAGATTATTCCTTTCATATTCTCAGACCACAATGCTCTGAAACTTGAACTCAACTGCAAGAAAAAAGTATGGAAGGGATTAAAACACTTGGAAGCTAAAGACCACCCTGCTTAAGAATGTCTGGATCAACCAGGAAATCAAAGAAGTACTTAAACAGTTCATGGAAACCAATGAGAATGAAGACACTTCAGTCCAAAACCTATGGGATACAGCAAAGGTGGTCCTAAGGGGGAAATACATAGCCATCCAAGACTCTCTTTCAAAAAAAAAAAAAATCCATAATACACTAGCTCTCTTTACACCTCAAAGATCTGGAGAAGCAACAATAAATTAAGCCAACCCCTTGCACAAGAAGGGAAATAATTGAGACTAGAGCAGAGATCAATGAGATAGAAATTAGAGATACAATAGAACACATCAACAAAACTAGAAGCTGAATTTTTGAAAGAATCAATAAGATCCATTGTCAGAGGCAGGCCCCTGACCAGGGCGGCTTCCGCCATTAAAAGATGGCGCCTGGCTAGTTGCCAGGTTAGGATTGCCTCGTGAAACTAAGCGGAACGCCCAAAGAGGAAGTAAACAGCATTGGTTGCTAGCGAAGTTGTTCGTTTAGGTGCACAGCCTGATTCGCTCCCTCCTGTACCCTGTTTGCTGATTGGTCATGTAAATGTATATAAGTGTGTAGACTTGCGGAAATAAAGAGAGAGAAGATACATCTGAACTGGGGCTTCTTGTTGTCCTTGCGGGTCGAGGGCGATAAATGGTGCTGGCACCCGGAACTGCATAAAGGATTCTTGCAAGGTAATCCACAGGTAAGCGGGAATATTAGCCACATTCAAAAGTGGGAGTTCCACGGTAAAGCAGGGAGTAAAGGCCATGTTCAAAAGTGGCAATTCCGCGGTAAAGCAGGGAGTAAAGGTCGACTGAAGTATATGCATGTAAAAAGTTAATGTGCTAGTGTCTTTAACATCCACGTCTGTTGTCTGTGTGTTCATAATGGGATCTGAAGTATCTAAAGTGTGGTTGGAAGGGTCTTTAAAAGACCTGCTGAAAGCCAATGGAACTCCACTAAAAGCAAAAACTGCTTGGCCTTTTTGAATACAGTGGAAAAGGCGGCTCCATGGTTCCTAGATGAAGGCTTGCTAAACATACCTCAATGGGACCACCTGTGATCCAGGGTTTGACCCCTATGAAACCTATTAATGCCTCGGGGCCATATCAATCTTTTAAGTTGCCCAGGTGCACCAATAACAGGGTATGGCCACCGGAGTGGTCTGGATGTCAGAGTACCTTGCGCTCAGTTTGCATCAATGAAATGCATAGCTTTACATTCACTCCACGCTTTCCTACTTATAAAAATAATACCTTTACAGGGTACAATTATTCCTTTCAAAATCCTAAGCAAGGCAATCCCTCCTCTCCCTTTGATGCGTGGCAGGTCTGTAACTTGCTAGGAGCATGTACTGATATCTCAGCAGTGTCCATGTTAAATGGTGGCAAATTCCTCAACTGTTCTTATAAACAAAATGACTCTAGTACCTTTGAGACAACAGTTAATGTGTCTTGTCCCAGTAAAATTACTTATCAGCCCACTCCCATATGTGTCTCGCCACCTTTCCTTTTCCTCGTAACAAATGCTAGCGAGCTGAATGATACATTGAATTGCACTAAGAATTGCTATCTTTCCCAGTGCTGGAATGTCACGGCCTTCAAGCTGGCTGTGATTATGCGTATCCCTACCCATGTTCCTATCCCAGTTTCCACTCCAGAGGACAAGTTACCAGTGGTGCTATCCAGAAAGAAGAGAGATTTTGGTATCACAGCCGCTGTTGTGACAGCATTGGCTATATCTACAGCAGCTGCCACGGCAGCAGCAGTCTTGCTTGCTACAACTACACCCACTGTGGAAGCTGTGAACACCCTTGCAGAAGGAACGGCAGCTGCCCTTCAAACACAGACTCATATCAATGCACATCTGTAAGCAGGAATCCGGATAGTCAACCAGAGAGTGGATTTGGTTCAAGAACAAGTGGACATATTGGGGGCCCTATTGGGACTGGGATGTATAGCACCCTTCCCGGCAATTTGTGTAACTCCCATAGCCTATACTAATATGAGTGACTTACAGAATGTCTCCCGACAGCTCTCCTAATATCTGCAGGGTAATTAGTCCACAGAATTCCAAAACTACACTCAGCACCTGCTACTATGCATAACAAGGATAAATAACACCAGAGTTGAGCTTGCAACCCTCCCAGAGATAATCAAAACATTGCAAGATGTGTTAACCTTTATGAAACAACGAGCTAGCATAATTGGTCTGATGACAATCCTCGTAGTGGGCTTGATTCTACTAGTAAGGAAACTGCAAATTTGGAGGCGACAGCAACCTAGGCAACAGCAAGCCATGGTGCAGGCCTTGTTAGCCATCAAGGCTGGAACATCCCCCCAAGTGTGGCTAAGTATGCTGGATCGGTAGTCGACAACGGGTAAGATTGGTGGGGGAAATATACCAACCTAAGACAGGATGCAGATCATTGATATCTGCCATCTGATGATGGGTAAGGATATTCCCTGCCACTGACAACCTAAGACAGGCACGATCCCCGCCATAATAGAAAAAAGGGGGAGATGTCGGAGGCAGGCCCCTGGCCAGGGCAGCCTCTGCCATTAAAAGATGGCGCCTGGCTAGTTGCCAGGTTAGGATTGCCTCGTGAGACTAAGCGGAACGCCCAAAGAGGAAGTAAACAGCATTGGTTGCTAGCGAAGCTGTTGGTTTAGGTGCACAGCCTGATTCGCTCCCTCCTGTACCCTGCTCGCTGATTGGTCATGTAAATGTATATAAGTGTGTAGACTTGTGGAAATAAAGAGAGAGAAGATACATCTGAACTGGGGCTTCTTGTCGTCCTTGCGGGTTGAGGGCGATAATCCATAACTGTTGTCCAAACTAATCCAAAAGAAAAGGGAGAGATCATGACTAACACCAAGGAAATAGAAGCAGTCATCAGAAATTATCAACAGTTATTATGCCAATAAGTTAAGCAACCTAGATGAAATGGATGCTTTCCTGGAAGCCTGTAAACTTCCAAAGTTGAATCAAGAAGAAATGGACAACCTGAATAGACCAATATCTCATAACGAAATTGAAGCAGTGATCAAAAGCTCCCAAAATATAAGAGCCCAGGACCTGATGGATTCCCTGGAGAATTCCACCAAACATTCAAAGAAGAAATAATACCTGTTCTCCTGAAGCTATTTCCAAAAATAGAAACAGAAGGAAAGCTTCCAGACTCTCTGTATGAAGCCAGCATTACCCTGATCCCCAAAGCAGGCAACGACCCCACCAAAAAGGAGCATTTCAGACCAATATCCCTGATAAACATGGATGTGAAGATTCTCAACAGATCCTAGCTAACAGGATCCAACAGTATATTAAAAAGATTATCCACCACGACAAGGTGGGACTTATCCATGGGATGCAAGTGTTGTTCAACATTCACAGATCAATCAATGTGATAGAACAAATCAATAAGAGAAGAGAGAAGAACCACATGGTCCTCTAAATGGATACAGAAAAAGCATTTGACAAGATACAGCTTCTATTCCAGATTAAAATGCTTCAAAGTATAGAGATAGAGGGAACATTCCTCAACTTCATAAAATCTATCTATGAAAAACACACAGCAAATATCATCCTCAATGGGGAAAAGCTGACAGACTTCCCTTTGAGATCAGGAACACGACAAAGATGTCCACTCTCACCACTGTTGTTCAACATAGTACTAGAAGTCCTAGCAACAGCAATCAGACAACAAAAACAAATAAAAGGTATTCAATTTGGCAAAGAAGTCAAACTCCCTTTCTTTGCAGATGACATGATACTTTATATGGAAAACCCAAAAGACTACATCCCCAAACTACTAGAACTCATGCAGCAATTCAGTTATATGGAAGGATATAAAATCAATGTACAGAAATCAGTTGCTTTCTTGTACACTAATAATGAAAAAATATAGAGAGGGAAATTAGATAATTGATTCAATTTACTATAGAACCAAGAGCCATAAGAGACCTGGGAATAAACATAACCAAAGAGGTAAAGGATCTGTACTCAAAGAACTACAGAATGCTCATGAAAGAAATTGAAGAAGATACAAAAAGATGGAAGACCTTTCCATGCTCATGGATTGGGAGAATAAAAATCATTAAAGTGTCTATAATGCCCAGAACAATCTATACTTTCAGTGCCATCCTGATTGATATTCCACCAGCATTTTTCAAAGAGCTGGAACAAATAATTCTAAAATTTGTATGAAACCAGAAGAGCCCCTGCATTGCTAAGAAATGTTGAAAAAAAAAAAAAAACAAACAAAAGTGGGGCATCACATCAACTGATTTTAAGCTTTACTACAAAGCTATGGTCACCAAGACTGCATGGTACTGGCATAAAGACAGAAACATAGACCCGTGGAGTTATGGACCTGCAACTCTATGGTCAAATAAACAAAGCAAGAAAATAAAATCCAGTGGAAAAGGACGGACTCTGCAATAAATGGTGCTGGGAATATTGGACAACTATGTGTAGAAGAATGAAACACAAACATTTTCTTACACCATACAGAAAGATAAACTTGAAATGGATAAAATACTCCAATGTGAGTAGGTATCTATCAAAATCATAGAGGAGAACATAGCCAGTAAGCTCTTCAACATTGGCCACAGCAAGTTTTTTCAAGATATGTCTCCAAAAGCAAAGGAAACAAAAGTGAAAATGAAGTTTTCAGACTTTAAGACCAAAGCCTTCTTCATAGCAAAGGAAACAGTCAACAAAACAAGGGCAACCCATGGGATGGGAGAAGATATTTGCAAATGACACTACAGAAAAAGGACTGACATCCAAGATCTATAAGGAACTCCTCTAACTCAACACACACAAAACAGAAAATCACATTAAAAAAATGGGCAAAAGATGTGAACACACACTTCTCCAAAGACATAGAAATCGCTAACAGACACGTTAAAAAAATGTTCCTTATCATTAGCCATCAGGGAGATTCAAATCAAAACCACATTGATATACCACCTTACAATAGTTAGAATGGCCAAAATCAACAAGACAGTAAACAACAAGTGTTGGAGAGGCTGTAGAGAAGGGGAACCCTCTTACATTGTTGGTGGGAATGCAAGTTGGTGCAGCCACTTTGGAAAACAGTGTGGAGGTTCCTTAAGAAATTAAAAATAGAGCTACCTGGGGTGCCTGGGTGGCTCAGTGGTTTAAGCCTCTGCCTTCAGCTCAGGTCATGATCTCGGGGTCCTGGGATCGAGCCCCACATCAGGATCTCTGCTCAGCGGGGAGCCTGCTTCCCCCTGCCTCTCTGCCTACTTGTGACCTCTCTCTGTCTATCAAATAAAAAAAAATAGAGCTACCCTATGACCCTGCAATTGCACTACTGGGTATTTACCCCAAAGAAACAGATGTGGTGAAAAGAAGGGTCATGTTTACCCCAAAGTTTATAGCAGCAACGGCCACGGTCACCACATTATGGAAAGAACCAAGATGCTCTTCAATGGATGAATGGATAAAGAGGGTATAGTCCATATATAGAATGGAATATTATGCCTCCATCAGAAAGGATGAATACCCAACTTTTGTATCAACATGGACGAGACTGGAGGAGATTATGCTGAGTGAAATAAGTCAAGCAGAGAGAGTCAATTATCATATGTGGAGCATAAAGAATAAGATGGAAGATTTGGGAGATGGAGAGGAGAAGTGAGTTGGGGGAAATAGGAGGGGGAGACAAACCTTGTGAGAGTGTGGACTCTGAGAAACAAGCTGAGGGTTTTGGAGGGGAGGGTAGTGGGGGGGTATTGGGTGAGCCAGGTGGTGGATATTACAGAGGGCACATATTGCATGGAACACTGGGTGTGTTGCATAAACAATGATTTCTGGAATACTGAAAAAAAAATTTAATTTAAAAAATAGTCCATGACTAATAAGGAGTACATAATTGTTGCCATTATGGTCTTTAAGTTTGCAAGAAAAAGACATACTTAGATTATCCTTAGGCATGGAGGCTTGTTGAAAGGATCTATGAAAAAAAGATGTAGTGAGTTCACTCATCAGTTGCATTTTCTATGTGTACTAATGTTTTTAAGGCTTAGTATGTGCTTAGGTTTGAATCCCGAGTCTGCTTCTTCCAAACTGTGTGACTTTGGGCAAGTTGCTAAAGCTCACAGTGTTCCTAGTTTTTATATTTTTAAGTTCTATATCTAAGGATAAAAATAGTACCCACCTCATTAGGATCAGTGAAGATTAAAGACAGTTACACACATATACTTATTGCAGTGTCTGACCCATAGTAGATTCTTAATAAGAGTCTCATGCTCTACCGACTGAGCTAGCCAGGCTAGTAGATTCTTAATAAATGGTAGCTTCTTCACAGCATCGACAAAAGTAATAGAAGTACTAGTAATAGTAGTAGTTGTTAGTGTAGTTATTATTGTGTATGATGTAGAGAACCAGTATATAGCTTAGTGTCATTCAGGATAATGTCCTGAGCTCTAATGATGTGCCTTCTCTTTTTCACCTAGTGTGTGAACTTCCCAAAATAGATGATTTGATAAACTTGGCTTACCAACATTCAACATGGACATCCAAAATCAGCTTAGAATTAGGTGTACTCCCTCCTGCCCAACCTATGATTTTCTTCAGGTAAATGCATTAATTCCTAGTTTAGTCTATTAGGCTTAAGCTAGCAGGGTTGCTTTTACTCTTTAATACATACAGTGGATATGCAACTATAAAAGAAAACAAGCAAACAGATAAACAAAACTTGTAGCATTTTCTTCAATAGATTTTTAAGTAGGTCCACACCCAGTGTGGAGCCCAATGCAGGGTTTGCACTTGTGACCCTGAGATGAAGACCTGGACTGAGATCAAGAGTCAACTTGAGCCACATAGGCATCCCTCAACAGGGTACTGTTTCTAAGTTGGACACTTTGTTTTTGTATACTATTCTTTGAATATTTCCAGTCTAGTGACCTTCCTAAATTATTATATTTAAAAAAAAATTTTCTCACAAAACATGCTTTTTTTTTTTTTTTTTTAAATTCAGGCCTTCCCACATTGAGTCCTTGAGCTATTTTGTCTTTTGTTTCCCCCAGCACGAGCTTCCTTATAGCTCCTGTGAATGTCAATCATAGTATTGAGTCAAGTTAATATGACATAATTGAATCACTTAAAACATAAAACCTGGTGTAATAGGATATTAGCAGTCTTGGTTTTCAGAAGTTATGTCATTTCTTTCTACCTGAACTGCAGTTTTTATCTAGCTATGTAAGATCCATATAAAATGAGTTAATTATTCCAAATGAAGGAAAAATCTCTAAGGACTCCTATTGTGAAGTCTTTCACTTTTAAACAGGCTTGTGGATAGCTGAATAAAAGACGGCATCTGTGGCCTAAAGTTACCTTAAACCCCAGTGGCTATTAGTTCTGCCTTAAATACTGTGTTTATATTTTAAATACTTTTCACTGTCGAAGCATGTCAATTCATGTCTACATCTCCCAATTTTTAACTTAAGCTTAACCTTGACGAACTTCAGACAGCTCTTCTTTTTTTAAAGATTTTTGATAATTTTGGTCATAGTTTAAACAAAACTCTTTTTAAAACTCATGTTTAAGACATAAAATCCTAGCAGATAGAGCACATAGACATGAAAATAAGGCATGGGATAAGATAATGTCCAATAAATTTTATAGCTAAAATACCTAGAGGGAAGCTGTGGTTGCCCATCCTGCTTCTCAGGGAGAGTCTTTGTGTACTTATCAGCCAGAGTGCTACCATTCAGGTCAATAGGCTTATTGTGATCAACAATATCCAAACAGTTTATAATTCTCAAATAATCAGCATTTTCAAAGAGGATTCTGAACCAGTGAATAATGCTTGGAAGGTGACAATAATAATTTTTATTTCATATCTGAAACAACACTGCAAATAACAGAGAAGAAAAAGTGAAGTTACACAGAATAGCCTGGCTTTCAGGGTTCCAGGAAATTATTAAGCATCTCTTTGTAAGAGATCAAACTTCCTACTCACCATAATCTTCTAGTGTTTTTTAAAAGAATAGCAATCCATGGCTTGAACTGTGCTATCTAAAAAAGAAATCAAAAGAATTCAAGTGAGTCAACTGCTGCTTAGTAGCTGCTCTTAACTAAGAGCTGGTATATTGGGTTCATATTACATCACTATGACTTAATATTCTTCCTTGACAAGACACTTTCCCCACTCTTCCACAGCATCTGTATCACAGTGGGCCAATCACTCTGCATACAGTTACACCCATTCTTTTTTTATTTTTCAGGATATTTCTAGTATTTCAGATTTAACTCCCTACATCTTTGTTTTCACAAATAAACAAAAAGTCCTCAATGTTAAGATAAAAACAATTTTAAGACACTTAGAATTGTATAATTCATTTCAAAATCATAATATTATATTTTTATAGGTTTTGGTTGTGAAGAAAAATTGTTTACATTCTGCCTTTCATCAAATGCTGGTGCTTATTGTATTCAGAAAAAAGGAGAGTTGGCGCTAACCATATTTTATTTTTAAATGTATTCTTTTTTTTTTTCTATAGAAGCTGCATTATTCTACAAGCACTTTTTAGAAACACGAACTCAGAGCTCACTCTTGACTGTTTTTTTATTATTATTATACTCAATTTCCTTAAACAATACTCAATTGTTTGGGGTGAATAGATGGACCTTGACCTCACAACAGAGATTAAAATGGAGACTTAAGAAATTTGTTACCTACAGGTCATGATCCCAGGGTTCTGGGATCGAGCCCCGCATCAGGCTCTCTGCTCAGCAAGGAGCCTGATTCCTCCTCTTTCTCTGCCTGCCTATCCGCCTACTTGTGATTTCTGTCTGTCAAATAAATAAATAAAATCTTTAAAAAAAAAGAAATTTGTTACCTAAAATTTTTTTAAATCTCTATTTCTCTGTGTTGATTATAATCTACCAGCTGCTTCAAGATACTTGTGACAGTCAATGGAATTTACTAACATTATGTCAGTTACTGGTGATCAGTGGTCCATGGTGTACTACAGGCAGACAAATGAAAGAAGTGAACTGTCAAAACCTAAAGGGAGGGAGGAGGAGTCAAGATGGCGGAGAAGTAGCAAGCTGAGACTGCTTCAGCTAGCCGGAGATCAGCTAGATAGCTTATCTAAAGATTGCAAACACCTGCAAATCCATCGGCAGATCGAAGAGAAGAAGAACAGCAATTCTGGAAACAGAAAAACAACCACTTTCTGAAAGGTAGGACCGGCAGAGAAGTGAATCCAAAGCTACGGGAAGATAGACCCCGGGGGGAGGGGCCGGCTCCCGGCAAGCGGCAGAGCAACCGCACACAAAATCAGGACTTTTAAAAGGGACATCGCTCCAGAGGCTAAACCGGGGCGAAGCCCACGCGGGGTCAGCGTGGCCTCAGGTCCCGCAGGGTCACAGAAGGATCGGGGGTGTCTGAGTGTCGCAGAGCTTGCGGGTATTGGAACGGGAAAGCCGGCTGCAGAGACAGAGCTGACAGTAAGCTCGCAGCTCGGGGTGACCTTGAACCGGTCGCAGGCTCGGTGAGCTCGGAGCGTGGCCGGAGGTCAGGCAGACGGGAGTAACTGGGCGCTGTTCTCGGAGGGCGCACTGAGGAGTGGGGCCCTGGGCTCTCGGCTCCTCCAGGTCGGAGACCAGGAGGCCGCCATTTGTATTCCTGTCCTCCAGAACTCTACGGAAAGCGCTCAGGGAACAAAAGCTCCTGAAAGCAAACCCGAGCGGATTACTCACCCCGGCCCCGGGTAAGGGCGGTGTAATTCCGCCTGGGGCAAAGACACTTCAGAATCACTACAACAGGCCCCTCCCCCAGAAGATCAACAAGAAATCCAGCCGAGACCAAGTTCACCTACCAAGGAGTGCGGTTTCAATACCAAGGAGAGCAGCAGAATTCCAGAGGAGGAGAAAGCAAAGCACAGAACTCATGGCTTTTTTCCTGTGATTTTTTTTAGTCTTGCAGTTAATTTAATTTTTTCTTTTTCATTTTTCTTTTTTTTTTCGCCTTCGGGTAAATTTATTTTATTTTTTTTTTTTTTACTGTTACATTTTTCTTTTTTAACGATTTTTGATTAGTTTATCTAATATATATATATTTTTTTACATTTTTCTTAGGGGTTTTCTTTTTTTTAAAATTCTTTTTTCTTTTCTTTTTTTTTTCTTTTCTTTTTGCTTTTACTTTTCTTTCTTCCTTTTTGAACCTCTTTTTATCCCCTTTCTCCCCACTCACGATTTTGGATCTCTTCTAATTTGGTTAAAGCATATTTTCCTGGGGTTTTTGCCACCCTTTTAGTATTTTACTTGCCCCTTCATTTACTCTTATCTGGACAAAATGACAAGACGTAAAAATTCAACACAAAAAAAAGAACAAGAGGCAGTACCGAAGGCTAGGGACCTAATCAATACAGACATCAGTAATATGTCAGATCTAGAGTTCAGAATGACAATTCTCAAGGTTTTAGCCGGGCTCGAAAAAGGCATGGAAGATATTAGAGAAACCCTCTCGAGAGATATAAAAGCCCTTTCTGGAGAAATAAAAGAACTAAAATCTAACCAAGTTGAAATCAAAAAAGCTATTAATGAGGTGCAATCAAAAATGGAGGCTCTAACTGCTAGGATAAATAAGGCAGAAGAAAGAAGTAGTGATATAGAAGACCAAATGACAGAGAATAAAGAAGCTGAGCAAAAGAGGGACAAACAGCTACTGGACCACAAGGGGAGAATTTGAGAGATAAGTGACACCATAAGACGAAACAACATTAGAATAATTGGGATTCCAGAAGAAGAAGAAAGAGAGAGGGGAGCAGAAGGTATACTGGAGAGAATTATTGGGGAGAATTTCCCCAATATGGCAAAGGGAACGAGCATCAAAATTCAGGAGGTTCAGAGAACGCCCCTCAAAATCAATAAGAATAGGCCCACACCCCGTCACCTAATAGTAAAATTTACAAGTCTCAGTGACAAAGAGAAAATCCTGAAAGCAGCCCGGGAAAAGAAGTCTGTAACATACAATGGTAAAAATATTAGATTGGCAGCTGACTTATCCACAGAGACTTGGCAGGACAGAAAGAGCTGCCATGATATTTTCAGAGCACTAAACGAGAAAAACATGCAGCCAAGAATACTATATCCAGCTAGGCTATCATTGAAAATAGAAGGAGAGATTAAAAGCTTCCAGGACAAACAACAACTGAAAGAATTTGCAAATACCAAACCAGCTCTACAGGAAATATTGAAAGGGGTCCTCTAAGCAAAGAGAGAGCCTACAAGTGGTAGATCAGAAAGGAACAGAGACCATATACAGTAACAGTCACCTTACAGGCAATACAATGGCACTAAATTCATATCTCTCAATAGTTACCCTGAATGTTAATGGGCTAAATGCCCCTGTCAAAAGACACAGGGTATCAGAATGGATAAAAAAACAAAACCCATCTATATGTTGCCTCCAAGAAACTCATTTTAAGCCAGAAGACACCTCCAGATTTAAAGTGAGGGGGTGGAAAAGAATTTACCATGCTAATGGACATCAGAAGAAAGCAGGAGTGGCAATCCTTATATCAGATCAATTACATTTTAAGCCAAAGACTATAATAAGAGATGAGGAAGGACACTATATCATACTCAAAGGGTCTGTCCAACAAGAAGATGTAACAATTTTAAATATCTATGCCCCCAACGTGGGAGCAGCCAACTATATAAACCAATTAATAACAAAATCAAAGAAACACATCAACAATAATGCAATAATAGTAGGGGACTTTAACACTCCCCTCACTGAAATGGACAGGTCATCCAAGCAAAAGATCAGCAAGGAAATAAAGGCCTTAAACGACACACTAGACCAGATGGACATCACAGATATATTCAGAACATTTCATCCCAAAGCAACAGAATACACATTCTTCTCTAGTGCACATGGAACATTCTCCAGAATAGATCACATCCTCGGTCCTAAATCAGGACTCAACCGGTATCAAAAGATTGGGATCATTCCCTGCATATTTTCAGACCACAATGCTCTAAAGCTAGAACTCAACCACAAAAGGAAGTTTGGAAAGAACCCAAATACATGGAGACTAAACAGCATCCTTCTAAAGAATGAATGGGTCAACTGGGAAATTAAAGAAGAATTGAAAAAAATCATGGAAACAAATGATAATGAAAATACAACGGTTCAAAATCTGTGGGACACAACAAAGGCAGTCCTGAGAGGAAAATATATAGCGATACAAGCCTTTCTCAAGAAACAAGAAAGGTCTCAGTTACACAACCTAACCGTACACCTAAAGGAGCTGGAGAAAGAACAAGAAAGAAACCCTAAGCCCAGCAGGAGAAGAGAAATCATAAAGATCAGAGGAGAAATCAATGAAATAGAAACCAAAAAAACAATAGAACAAATCAACGAAACTAGGAGCTGGTTCTTTGAAAGAATTAATAAAATTGATAAACCCCTGGCCCGACTTATCAAAAAGAAAAGAGAAAGGACCCAAATAAATAAAATCATGAATGAAAGAGGAGAGATCACAACTAACACCAAAGAAATACAAACTATTATAAGAACATACTATGAGCAACTCTACGGCAATAAATTTGACAATCTGGAAGAAATGGATGCATTCCTAGAAACATATAAACTACCACAACTGAACCAGGAAGAAATAGAAAGCCTGAACAGACCCATAACCAGTAAGGAGATTGAAACAGTCATTAAAAATCTCCAAACAAACAAAAGCCCAGGGCCAGACGGCTTCCCGGGGGAATTCTACCAAACATGTAAAGAAGAACTAATTCCTATTCTCCTGAAACTGTTCCAAAAAATAGAAATGGAAGGTAAACTTCCAAACTCATTTTATGAGGCCAGCATCACCTTGATTCCAAAACCAGACAAGGATCCCACCAAAAAAGAGAGCTATAGACCGATATCCTTGATGAACACAGATGCGAAAATACTCAACAAAATACTAGCCAATAAGATTCAACAGTACATTAAAAAGATTATTCACCACGACCAAGTGGGATTTATTCCAGGGCTGCAAGGTTGGTTCAACATCCGCAAATCAGTCAATGTGATACAACACATCAATAAAAGAAAGAACAAGAACCATATGATACTCTCCATAGATGCTGAAAAAGCATTTGACAAAGTACAGCATCCCTTCCTGATCAAAACTCTTCAAAGTGTAGGGATAGAGGGCACATACCTCAATATCATCAAAGCCATCTATGAAAAACCCACCGCAAATATCATTCTCAATGGAGAAAAACTGAAAGCTTTTCCGCTAAGGTCAGGAACATGGGAGGGATGTCCATTATCACCACTGCTATTCAACATAGTACTAGAGGTCCTAGCCTCAGCAATCAGACAACAAAAGGAAATTAAAGGCATCCAAATCGGCAAAGAAGAAGTCAAATTATCACTCTTTGCAGATGATATGATACTATATGTGGAAAACCCAAAAGACTCCACTCCAAAACTGCTAGAACTTATACAGGAATTCAGTAAAGTGTCAGGATATAAAATCAATGCACAGAAATCAGTTGCATTTCTCTACACCAACAGCAAGACAGAAGAAAGAGATATTAAGGAGTCAATCCCATTTACAATTGCATCCAAAACCATAAGATACCTAGGAATAAACCTAACCAAAGAGACACAGAATCTATACTCAGAAAACTATAAAGTACTCATGAAAGAAATTGAGGAAGACACAAAGAAATGGAAAAATGTTCCATGCTCCTGGATTGGAAGAATAAATATTGTGAAAATGTCTATGCTACCTAAAGTAATCTACACATTTAATGCAATTCCTATCAAAGTACCATCCATCTTTTTCAAAGAAATGGAACAAATAATGCTAAAATTTATATGGAACCAGAAAAGACCTCGAATAGCCAAAGGGATATTGAAAAAGAAAGCCAACGTTGGTGGCATCACAATTCCGGACTTCAAGCTCTATTACAAAGCTGTCATCATCAAGACAGCATGGTACTGGCACAAAAACAGACACATAGATCAATGGAACAGAATAGAGAGCCCAGAAATAGACCCTCAAATCTATGGTCAACTCATCTTCGACAAAGCAGGAAAGAATGTCCAATGGAAAAAAGACAGTCTCTTCAATAAATGGTGCTGGGAAAATTGGACAGCCACATGCAGAAAAATGAAATGGGACCATTTCCTTACACCACACACAAAAATAGACTCAAAATGGATGAAGGACCTCAATGTGCGAAAGGAATCCATCAAAATCCTTGAGGAGAACACGGGCAGCAACCTCTTCGACCTCTGCCGCAGCAACATCTTCCTAGGAACAACGCAAAAGGCAAGGGAAGCAAGGAAAAAAATGAACTATTGGGATTTCATCAAGATCAAAAGCTTTTGCACAGCAAAGGAAACAGTTAACAAAATCAAAAGAAAACTGACAGAATGGGAGAAGATATTTGCAAACGACATATCAGATAAAGGACTAGTGTCCAGAATCTATAAAGAACTTAGCAAACTCAACACCCAAAGAACAAATAATCCAATCAAGAAATGGGCAGAGGACATGAACAGACATTTCTGCAAAGAAGACATCCAGATGGCCAACAGACACATGAAAAAGTGCTCCATATCACTCGGCATCAGGGAAATACAAATCAAAACCACAATGAGATATCACCTCACACCAGTCAGAATGGCTAAAATAAACAAGTCAGGAAATGACAGATGCTGGCGAGGATGTGGAGAAAGGGGAACCCTCCTACATTGTTGGTGGGAATGCAAGCTGGTGCAGCCACTCTGGAAAACAGCATGGAGGTTCCTCAGAATGTTGAAAATAGAGCTACCCTATGACCCAGCAATTGCACTACTGGGTATTTACCCTAAAGATACAAACGTAGTGATCCAAAGGGGCACATGCACCCGAATGTTTATAGCAGCAATGTCCACAATAGCCAAACTATGCAAAGAACCTAGATGTCCATCAACAGATGAATGGATCAAGAAGATGTGGTATATATACACAATGGAATACTATGCAGCCATCAAAAGAAATGAAATCTTGCCATTTGCGACAACATGGATGGAACTAGAGCGAATCATGCTTAGCGAAATAAGTCAAGCAGAGAAAGACAACTATCATATGATCTCCCTGATATGAGGAAGTGGTGATGCAACATGGAGGCTTAAGTGGGTAGGAGAAGAATAAAAGAAACAAGATGGGATTGGGAGGGAGACAAACCATAAGTGACTCTTAATCTCACAAAACAAACTGAGGGTTGCTGGGGGGAGGGGGTTTGGGAGAAGAGGGTGGGATTATGGACATTGGGGAGGGTATGTGCTTTGGTGAGTGCCGTGAAGTGTGTAAACCTGGTGATTCACAGACCTGTACCCCTTGGGATAAAAATATATGTTTATAAAAAATAAAAAATTAAAAAAAAAAAAAAAAACCTAAAGGGAGCAGAGCTCAACACAATTGGCAGTTCACTAAGATATATGAAAGGAAGTTGCAAAGGACTGTGATTCCACTTGTGAAGTTAATGGTATTCAAATAAGGTTGGAACCTTAAGGGACTTGTTTTTATCAACCTAGAGGGAGGGAGTTTCCTATATCTGTTTTTATTACCTGAGGCAATAATTATTCATATATGCATTAAATGTCTTTATCTACAATGGCAAGGAGAAAATAAGCCTAAAGAATGTCTTTTGATATTCCAGATTGCCAAAAAGCTTAGGCTTAAAATAGAATAAAGGAAATAACATATAAAGGACACTAACAATTACAGTGCTGTGAGAAGGGAGAGGATAAACAAAATGAGTAATGAAAGAATGGTGAGAAAAGGAAAATAAATTGTTCTCCTCGAGCTTCATAGTGGGTATAATTTTTTTTTTTCCCAAAGAAGGTGAAGCCAAAGCAATAAGGAAGACAGGTACTAAAAGCCAGGGTCATGGAATTGAAAGTGATTGATCTTGATAGAAATGAGATTCTGAAAATAAGAATCTTATACCTTTCAAGCTTTGCCCATAAAAGTTGAGTCAAAATATTCTGGAAAAGAAGAATAGAATAATTATGACAATCCAAAATTATGGGGATTCAGAAGGGCTGCTGGCCAAAGGAGAAAGAGGCAAGGGCTGTGGTAATACTTTTGAAAGATGTGAAAGTAGCTGGATAGTCTGATAATGCATGGCCCTTCAATAGGAATTAAAAAAAAAAAAATGGAGGGGGAGAGAGAAAGGGGGAAGGGGCAAAGGGAGAGAGAGTCTCAGGAAGGCTACACACCCAGTGTGTAGAGCCCATCATGGGGCTCAATCTTACAACCCTGAGATCATGCCCTGAACTGAAATCAAGGGTCATGCTTAACCAACTGAGCCACCCAAGTGCCCCAGGCATGTTATATTAATGGAGGATTTCTTATAAGACCCAAATCAGAAATAATCTTGGGGTTTTTTTTTGGAGAAAAATCACACTGTAAATACAAGATCCCATGATTTCTTAAGGAGGAAATGCAATCTCATTGAAAGAGCACAGAGTTTGACAGAGTGAGAATCAAATCCTGGCTCAGCCACTCAGTATATGCATGATTTTAGGCAAGTTACTTTCTCTCAGCTTTAGTTTATTCATCTACTAAATGTGGAAAATTATAGTTGTGTCAGAGTTTTGTTGTGAGTAATAAATGATATTCTTTCAGAGTCCAATAATTGGCTCATAATTAAGACTTAATAAAGACTTAATGAATGGTACATAGTTTGGTTATTACACATTTTTAGATAAAAGCATTTCAAAAGGAAGTGAATTGGTAACCATTTACAAAGGAAATGAATTAAAATTGCATTAATGTAGAAGTCTGCCTGGGTCTTTGAAGTAATATATATTGCTTACTCTGATTGACCACAGAAGATACTTTCTATAGGCTGAATAATTAGAAACTAATGGGACTATTACATTGATTCTTTCTAGGATGAAGTTAACACTTATGGTGGTGCTCTTTATCATGCAGAGCACAAAAATTGTCATGGAGAGAATTCATATCCATGTTTTGTTTTGTTTTCTGGTAAACTTTATCATGAAAATGAATTAATAATGCCACTTTGTCTTCATTAAATCTTTGTTATAAGCAAACAGTATCAAAATGTTAATGCCTTTTCTCCCAATTCATACTATTCATTTTTAATATTCTGTTTACATTGTTTGACATGTTATAGTATTACTCAAAATGCTCAAACCGTACAATCATAAGAATTAGATATGAGGTCAAAATATATCTGACGAAAATTCCATCATTTTGATAATTTCAAAGCAGTCCCAACAGAATCCAATCCCATTTTATCACCATATTATTGCAAGTTCATTTCTTTTCAATTATAGAAGGTATTTATATATTCCAAAAATTATCGTGCTAGGTTTAATTTGCAAAGTTAAAGGACTAATTTGGGGAGCTGAAGGAGTCACAGGGTCCCCCTCATTTTGACAGAGAGACAGCAAGAGCAGGAACACAAACAGGGGTAGTGGGAGATGGAGAAGCAGATTTCCTGCAGAGCAAGGAGCCCAATTCAGGGCTCTATCCCAGGACTCTGAGATCACAACCTGAGCTGAAGGCAGACACTTAATGACTGAGTCACCCAGGTGCCCCCACTCTTTTTCTTTAGGGACATTTGGAGTGACCTCAGTATGTAAGGGGGCTAAGGCAGACTTCATTAGACCCTACTTTATGAGGGAAGCAAGGGGCACACTTTTACCTTGTTCTTGGCATCATTTTAAGTTCTTTCTAACTCTCTCCCATACTTCTAAATCTAAAGTCCCTCGGTCTGGCAACCAAGGGTTATATTCAACGATAATCTTTAATAAACTCTGGAGTTGGTCCTCCATCACTGTGGCCCCACACTCACTTTTAGGATCTATTTAAAGATCTTAATATATTGTTTTTGTTCCACTGAGAGATAGTGACCCATGATAGAGAGAGAAAATCCAAGCCTAAAATTTCTCTCAAACTCAACAAGCCCCAGCAGGCTTCCAACAACTTACAGGGGACACCAGTTGTGGGTTTTGGCCAGCAAACCCTGAGACAGTAAATAAAGATTTCTCCAGACACCTTAGTAGGAGAATGGAAAAGACCTAGGGACCAGACCCTCTAGTGGAAAAAGGTCTGGAGCCAGGTTTTATCTCTGCTTTTATTGGAGTTTTATCCACATGCCAGATGCAAGAGCAAAATAAGAAGGAATGTGTAGCATTAATGAGTATGTGATCTCCAGATAAATGTTTCTCCTAAGTCAAGTATTGACTCCCTGAATGAGTACATTGAGTCTCAATGAGTATCTGGGTGTTTTCAGCCCAGAAACCTCAAAGGGGACCCAGTTTTCTGGACACTCCTTCTTTGCTTTTCAACTGTTCTCTTCCAGGGATGCACGTGTTTTTAAAATCTTTTCTAGTCAGGCACTATGAATTCCCATATTATCATAAGGCACAACTTAGCACATGTTATTGTCCTATAAAGAAAGTTTCTTTATATGTGTTTCTGGAACATCTACATTTGTTGATAGCCATAGATGTTCCTTGTAAGGTACCACGTTTTTTCTCTACATTGTGGCAACTTCCATGAAAAAAGAACTCTAAAAGTCACATCTTTCCCTTTTCCTTTACAACACTATGGCAAAGAACCTTGAAGAACAATTTATATTCCATATTCTTGTACTCGCGGTGCTTACAGAATTTCTAAGAGTGGGATTTAAAGTACATAAAAACAAAAACAGAGACACCTGGGTGGCTCAGTTGGTTGGGTGGCTGCCTTCAGCTCAGGTCATGATCTTGGGGTCCTTGGATCAAGCCCCACATCGGGCTCCCTGATCAGTGGAGAGCCTGTTTCTCTCTCTCCTTCTGCATGCCTCTCTGCCTACTTTTGCTTTCTCTCTCTGTATATATATCTTTTTGTCAAACAAATAAATAAAATCTTTAAAAATAAATAAATAAAAACAAAAACAAACACAGATTGGGATTGTACTTATTAGCTGTGTAATTTGGGGATGTTTCTAATACCTGTGGGCTTAAGTTGTCATTTTTTTTAATTGGTGGGGCTCATATCAGGGTGATTCTTAAAGTCTTTTCTAAATTCAAATTTTATATTTTGGGATAAAGCCGCTGAATTTGTCAGAGGAGAAAATGATTTTCCTGATTTTTTTTTCTGGAAGGGAAGTTTTTTAGGTCTACACAAGATGCTTCTTTTCTTACACCATTTTGTTATATGAGAATTCCTCTTGAGGCACCTCAGTGACTTTGTCAGTTAAGCATCTGTCCTCATCTCAGGTCATGATCCCAGGGTCTTTTGAATGAACCCTATGATGGAGCCTGCTTCTCTCTCTCCCTCTGTCTTCCTATTTTTTCCTCTCTCTTGAATAGATAAATAGAATATTAAAAAAAAATCTTCTTTCTTTGATGAAAGAAAATAAGCTAGAGGGAAAGGCTCCAGTTAATATTAGTGGTATGCTCATATGATCTTGCAAATCCAAAGTGTATGTTCACCTATTCCAGAGGTGTGGACAATCACTTCTGTAGTTTGGGGTTTCTCAAAGATACTGATGTATATGGAATAAAAACAATCTTAAAGCCACATATGCAATTCTGTGGTTGTGACACTATGTACAACATCTCATGTTTATTGATCCAAATACAGTTTAACAAAGTCTACAACTTATTACAGTGTTAAAGACAAAGACTCAACCAATTTTTCTTGGAAGAAGCTAACTAAAAATACATTTGACTTTTGACATTGCAATGGCAATAAATGTGTGTTATAACAAGAGAAGCAATACAGAAATGAAAAAAAAAAAAACAAAGAAGCAAAAAAAACCCAACAACACCAAAAAAACCCAAACTAAAAACCCTTAAACATGGACACTCACATACAAAAAAATGAACTTAGGTATAGACCTTACACACTTTACAAAAATTAACTCAAAATGTATTGTAGACCTAAAAGCAAAATGCAAAACTCTAACACTTCTAGAAAAAAACAGAGGAGAAAACCTAGATGACCTTGGGTATGATAAATATCTTTTTAGATACAACACCAAATATATGACCTATGAAAAATATAATTGATAGGTTGGACTTCATTAAATTAAAAATTTCTACTCTATGAAAGACAATATCAAAATAATTAGAAGATAAGCCACAGAGTGGGGGAAAATATTTGTAAAAGACACAACTGATGAAAGACTGTTATCCAAAATATACAAAGAACACTTAAAACTCAATATTAAGAAAGCAAGCATCTTGATTAAAATGAGGCCAAAGAAGGGTGAGTGCCTGGGTGGCTCAGTTGATTAAGCATCTGACTCTTGTTTTTGGCTCAGGTCATATCTCAGGGTCTTGGGATCAAACCGTATGTCAGGCTCCACAGTCAATGGGGAGTCTGCTTGGGATTTTCTCTCTGCCTCTGCCCCTTCCTCCATGCACTCACTCTCTCTCTCTCTCAAATAAATAAACAAATCTTTAAAAAAGAATAAATGAAACAAGATGGGATTGGGAGGGAGACAAACCATAAGTGACTCTTAATCTCACAAAACAAACTGAGGGTTGCTGGGGGGAGGGGGTTTGGGAGAAGGGGGTGGGATTATGGACATTGGGAAGGGTATGTGCTTTGGTGAGTGCTGTGAAGTGTGTAAACCTGGTGATTCACAGACCTGTACCCCTGGGGATAAAAATATATGTTTATAAAAAATAAAAAGTTAAAGGCTTAAAAAAAAAAAATTGTCCAAAAACCTTCATACACACCTCATTTAAGAAGATACACATATGGCAAATATGTATTTGAAAAGACGCTCCTCATGATGTTATCAGGGAAATGACACTACGTGCTCATTAGAAAGGACAAAATCCATTCTGGCTTTGAGAATATCAGATGCTGGTAAGGATATTGATTAATAAGAACATTTGCTTATTGTTGATAGGAATGCAAAATGCTATAGCTATTTTGGAAAACAGTTTGACAGTTTCTTACAAAACTAAACTTACTCTTACCATACGATCTAGCAATTGCACAACTTGGTATTTCTACCCCAAAGTTAAATACATATGTGCACACCAAAACTGCACATGGATATTTATAGTAGCTTTACTTAGAATCATCAAAACTTGGAAGAAACCAAGATGCCATTTAGTAGGTGAGTGGATAAAAAAGCTATGCTATATCCAGAAAATGTGATATTATTCAGCACTAAAAAAGAAAGAATAGCTAATAATGCTATATTGAATATTTGAAAGTTTCTAAGAGAGTAAGTCTTAAAAGTTCTTATCACAAGAAAAACACATTTGTTAACTATGTGAGGTGATGGATGTTAACTAAACTTATTGTGATAATCATCTTGCTATGTATGTATATATTAAATCATTATGTTGTATACCTCAAAATAATATAACATTATGTTTCAATTACATATCAATAAACTGGGAGAAAAGGGGGAAAAAAAGAAGAAATGAGACATCAAAACACAAATTTATGATTCCAAATATATGACATTCTGGAAAAGGCAAGACTATGGTGACAATAAAAATATCAACAGTTTCTGGGGGGATGGTGATAGAGAAAGATGAATAGGCAGAGCACAGAGAATTTTTAGGGCAGTGAAAATACTCTATGTGATACTGCAATGGTGGATAAATCTCATTATACATTTGTCCAAATCCATAGAATGTAGTACAACAAGAATGAATTCTAAGCTAAACTATAGATCTTGAGTGATTATGATGTGTCAATGTAGTTCCATCCTTGGAAAAAAGAAAAAAGTATCGTTCTGATGAATGATATTTATAATGGGGAAGGCTATGTATGTGTGGGGGCAGAGTATATGAGAAATCCCTGTACCTTTATTTTTTTGTGATTGTAATACTGCTCTAAAAATATAGTCTTATAAAAACCTTAAATATCTCTCTCCATTCATGCTATCCATCTCTGTCCACTAAGGTAACCAGGGTTAACCTCCCTGGGATGTTCATCACTTTTCACTGTACTCATGCAAGCACATCAAGTAAGCTCTTTTTTCCAATTCATGCAAGATGCCATAAAACTGAAGGTGACTAAAGAAATATGACCTCCAAAAGAAATGTCCTTCTTACAAATAACCTATTTCCCCCTGAGCTCAGTCCCAAAGATAAATCTCCTTTGCCATTTCTATGGTTCTTATGCCTTATAAATGAAAAGAAGCCACTCATTTTTTTAAAGATTTTATTTATTTATTTGTCAGAGAGAGATGAGTGAGAGTGAGCACAGGCAGACAGAGTGGCAAGCAGAGGCAGAGGGAGAAGCAGGCTCCCTGCCAAACAAGAAGCCCGATGTGGGACTCGATCCCAGGATGCTGGGATCATGACCTGAGCTGAAGGCAGCTGCTTAACCAACTGAGCCACGCAGGCATCCCAAAGCCACTCATTTTTGAAGAAACCATTCTTTTGGGGGTGATGAGGGAGTACAGGGCTTCCTTTCTAGTATCTATAAACTTTACTGTAGATATAGAATTTAATTCCTCACTGTAACATTTGAATGATTTTTGTGTCTAAACATTTAGCCCTACTAGGGCCCTTTTATTAGCCCTATTATGGGATGTTCAGAGCAGATTCAAAAGTTTCTTTTGAAGTACTTCAACAAAGAGGGAACAAAAAACACGTTCAGGTGAAAAAAAGTAATTAGTTGACCACACTCTCACTTCCAAAGTGATAGTCTTATTCACACTGTATACCAGCTTTGACCTCATTTATAATTATAAATGTTTGTGACAGAAACAAAATGGAGACTTGAAGAGGGTTAGGAACGCCATATTAGGAACTGGGTTGGACTGTACCCCTTACATTATTCCACCACACAGGTTGTCTTGTTCCTGTGGTATATACAGTCTTGACCCAAGTTATCAGTAAAAACATGATTTGCATATCAGTGTTTCTGAAGGAAATGATGGGTGGAGGAGCAGGTTCATTCTATGTGCACAATGTTGATTCTGAAATGTCACTCTCTAGATATAATTTATAACTGGATGAAGAGCCAGCTTAGCAAGAAATCAGAACTTTTGTATAATAGAATGAAGAGACATTTTTTAACCTAATGGGACTCTGCATGACAAAAATTTTAAGAAGAGAATGATACTGTATAAATTAAAATCTGCTAGTTCGATTCCCAGAAGGAAAGAATCCTTCTACATAATGTTGCCATAAGAGTAACCAGAAGATTTATAGCTTTTGCAAGGAAGAATTTAATAGTTATCTATAAGAGTGTGAATTAAGGTAGAAAATCTTGAATAAAGCAGAAAATTACTTCTGTAATTTCAAATTCTCACATTTCTGGAAGCCTAAAGATAGAGGTGTTATTGCTCTCTGAGTAGACCTTGGGATGAGCAGAGGTTTAATTGGCATAATTAAAAGAAGAATTAAAAATATGTATTGAGGACCTTAAAAAAACCTCAGTGAATACTTTCTTCAGTAATTAAAGACAATAACTCATAGGAATTGGAGATAATTATGACAACAGTTTGCCAGTGGCATCTTCATTTAGATTTAAATTCAAACAAAAGAGAGGAATTTGATAGTTCTTTTAATTATATCAAGTCTTATCCAAAATATACATAAAAGGAGAGTTTGTATAGCTTGGATAAAATAGTGGTTAGACAGATCTTTAAATCAACAGAAAAGCATCACCTCTCTTGAGAAATTAATCAGAAATACCTTGTATGGTAAGCCTGTTAATAAGGAAGATTATCATTAGTGTCAATAGACACAGGTAATTTGGGCAACAGATGTAGGTAATCTGCAAGAACTTTGGCTTCCAACAACCATTTTAGGTATGCCCAGCTGTGTCTGCCAATGCTAATCCATCATAAGGCAACATGCTATTTACTTTCCCTTACAATGACAGGGATTTAAGATGAAGATGAAAGAGAACCAAAGCCTATAAGGAAATTTACAACTATCTTGAATTTAAACTTTTCCTTTTTTTTTTTAACCCCTGTCACCTGGCATTATTGAAAAGGTAACATGATGCCTAATTGCAGCTATAGTAATCATCTGCTGTCAAAATTAATATAGGAGAATAAAACAATTTACTGAGTTTCTGGTCTATAGTACTTGCTAGTGCCACACGGAATTATTTGATAGAAATTAGACAAGAATATTATTTGTTAGGAAATTATTCATTTTTAATGGTCAGGCTCTTTCACATAAGGATGATCTTATCAGGTATTCTTAAGGATAAACAGCCGAATTTACATTTTCACCATAAGTATCATAAGGAGTCCTCTAAAGAAAGTAAGATTTATAATAATCCTGCTCAAATGAATAGAGAAAAAGAGTCTATATCCATATCACTCTGAACATACCTGATCTCATCTGATCTCAGAAGCTAAGCAGGATTGGGCCTGGTTAGTACTTGGCTGGGAGAAAAAGAGAGAGAACAAAACAGAACAAAAACACCCTGTCCCTCTGCCAACCCATACCATTATCATTGTGTGTGTGTGTGTGTGTGTGTATGTTTAAAGTCGGTGAGAATAAAATCCATAACTCATTCAGATACAAGACATGGCAGTTTTAATACTTTTTTTTTTCCCATTAGGTACTGCAGATAGTAGTGTGTGGTTCCTTGCTAAATCAAAATAGAAGTTCAGAGCTCTCTTTTAATAAAGTGAGGGTCCTAGGTTCTTTCCCATGCCTATAGAGTAGTTCACAGCTTAAAATCTATGTGCCATTTTATGTAGTTGCTTTGATGTATCCATTACCAAGGAATGTGGAAAACAGACATACTTAGGTCTTCTCTGATCCTTGGCCCATTCCTGAGTTTTATTCAACAGAGATTCTCACTATGAAAGGAATGATGTGAAACTGAGAAGTCAACATACAGAAATAAGTGGCTTTCTTATACACTAACAATGAAAATAGAGAAAAAGAAATTAGAGATCGATTCCATTTACTATAGCACCAAGAACCATAAGATACCTGGGAATAAACCTAATCAAAGAGGTAAAGGAACTGTACTCGAGGAACTACAGAACACTCATGAAAGAAATTGAAGAAGACACAAAAGATGGAAGAGCATTCCATGCTCTTGGATAGGAAGAATAAACATTGTTAAAATATCTATACTGCCTAGAGCAATCTATACTTTTAATGCCATTCTGATCAAAATTCCACCGGTATTTTTCAGAGCTGGAGCAAATAATCCAAAAATTTGTATGGAATCAGAAGAGACCCCGAGTAACTAAGGAAATGTTGAAAAACAAAAATAAAACTGGGGGCATCATGTTACCTGATTTGAAGCTTCACTACAAAGCTGTGATCACCAAGACAGCATGGTACTGGCATAAAAACAGACACATAGAGCAGTGGAACAGAGTAGAGAGCCCAGATATGGACCCTCAACTCTATGGTCAAATAATCTTCGACAAAACAGGAAAAAGTATACAGTAGAAAAAAGACGGTGTCTTCAATAAATGGTGCTGGGAAAACTGGACAGCTATATGCAGAAGAATGAAACTCAACCATTCTCTTACACCGTACACAAAGATAAACTCAAAATGGATAAAAGACCTCAACGTGACACAGGAAACCAATCAGAATCCTAGAGGAGAACATAGGCAGTAACCTCTTCGATATCAGCCACAGCAACTTCTTTCAAGATATGTCTCCAAAGGCAAAGGAAACAAAAGTGAAAATGAACTTTTGGGACTTCAAGATCAAAAGCTTCTGCAGAGCAAAGGAAACAGTCAAGAAAACAAAGAGGCAACCCACAGAATGGGAGAAGATATTTGCAAATGACAGTACAGACAAAAGGTTGATATCCAGGATCTATAAAGAACTCCTCAAACTCAGCACACACAAAACAGACAATCATATCAAAAAATGGGCAGAAGATATGAACAGACACTTCTCCAATCAAGACATACAAATGGCTATCAGACACATGAAAAAATGTTCATCATCACTAGCCATCAGGGAGATTCAAATTAAAACCACATTGAGATACCACCTTCCACCAGTTAGAATGGATTCCTGTATACTTAAGTCAGTCCAATAATGTCCCTCATATTTGTAAAATACCCTACATGTTTCTATTCCTTTTATAAGAAATTCAAGGTAAAACAAACAAACAAACAAAAAACAATCAAAACCTACAATTATTTTAGGAGACCAACTTGGAGCCAGGTGGATTCCCTCACGGGTATGAGGCTATTTGAGGTGACCTGAGGAGGAAGAAAAAGACATTTGCCAGTACAGTTAACCCTTGAACAGTGCAGAAGTTAGAGGCACCAACCCTTTGATGTGGTAGGAAATCCAAGTACAAATTTTGACTCCCCCCAAACTTAACCACTGATGGCCTACTGTTGACTGGAAGCCTCACTGATAACACAGACAGTTAATTAACACATATTTTGAATGCTGTATGAATTATATACTATATTCTTATGATGAAGTAACCTAGAGAAAAGATGTCTTTAAGTAAATCATAAGAGCAAGTATATTTATAGTACTGTATGTATTTCTCCAAAAAAAACCCACACATAAGTAGATCTGCACAGTTCAAACCCATATTGTTCAAGGGCCAACTCTATATAGCATCTTTATTAGCTTCTATAGATCCCAATTTCTTAAGTATACTGAAGGCTTTTTTTGCAGACTGGCACAATAATTTAAGGTCTATTCCAACAGAAGTCTTTGAACATTTATTTAAATAGTATGAAATTGTAATTTTTGCAGGTGAGAAATGACTTAATATTGTCAATTTTATATGGTTCAATATGAGATTTAATTTTCCATACCCTACCTCACTTTAACATACTGGAAAAAAGCATGGGAGCTTTGAGCAGATAGAACTGGATGGAAATTTCAGCTCTATCAACTGTGTGCCTTTGGGAAAGCATTATAATCTATCTGAGCCTTAGTTTCTTTATCTTCAAATTGAGAAGACTAATACTTAGTTGAGAACATGGTTGTGTGAATTAAAGACAACACGCAAAAAGTACAAAACAATAAGTAGTTGCTATTATTGTACAATACAATAAATAGTATTGTACTACTAATGTTAAATTACACTGTGATAAATGCTAAAATTACACTGTGGTTATAGTCATAAAACTGTGTGAACATACTAAAGTCATTAAATTGTACACTTGAAATGGATGAATTACATAGTATATGAATTATATCTCAAAATTGTTTTTAAATACTCATAATGAGGGACACACATAAAGAACAAGAGCTTGAAGCTATTTGGAAAAAAAAATATTTAAACTTGGCCTTTCATAAGGCTCATTTATAGTCTTCAAACAAGCAATCCAGCTTCTGAGTACTTCTTGAAGTAATCTAGTTTAGCATGATACAGTCACTGCAAAGCATTATTTCTAATTTCCTATTTCTGGTATTAACCACAGTAGAAAGGGTTGTTGTTTATTGCTATTCTGCAACTGGCAAACACCAAGTTTTGATGTAACAAATGTCATGAAGTAAAGATTTATTTTAAAATTTACTTCACAGTTAAAGAAAAAGCTACAACTGACAGACCATTTGGCTATCTCATGTCTCAGGCCTCCCAGTGTTCGGTGCACAGTCATATGAATAAGAAAGCTGTGTTCCTGAACACTTTCTCATTCCAATTGCACAAGCACAATGTGTGTCAGGTTTTGAGCAGCAGCACAGCTTGGACATAGTCCAGTCACCACACACAGCCTGGGCAATGTAAAAAGCAGACCAGGGAGGCTTAAAAAGAGGGCATAATAGTTATTTGTCCAGATGACCAAATTACATTTTCCTCTTCTAACTGTTAGACATTTACAAGGACACAATTTGGAGATGCCTTTGGGTCCTATTTACTTCCTATGTAGAAACTAACCATTTGCTAATAGAGGCCCTTATTTTTATATAGGGAATTTTACCTTATTGGATGCAAATCTGGACAGAAAGGGTTTCCAGTTTTAAATACTGCATTATGGTATATTTGTAAATACTCCATCCTATTATGGATGATCTTTTTACCCAAAAGTGTTATACAATAAATGTTTTTTTCTTTCTCACCTTCTCTGTAATTTATGCATAAAAAAGTTACAGTTATCAAAGATTTTAGGTCAATAGTTCCGTCTGAATTTACACATCACTCTCTAAAGATGCAGTATCTTATTGTTTAAACATGTGTGTATGTGTGCTTGTTTTCAATCAAGAATATCTATGAATGATATCCAGAATTAAATAACAACAACAACATACTAGAATGCAGCCATTCTAGTATGGATAGATGTGACAAGTCTACCAGTACTGAACTGACTCCTATGCTAATGCTAGCAAGACATCCGAGGTAGATAGAAGCAGGGAGGGTTAGTTCAATGTAAAGTTGTGAAAGAAGCAATATCTTTCTTCAATATTTTTCCAGCTCATTTGTTCCTGGGTGCCCAGTGTTTTGTTGTCTTTGGGGTATTCAGAGCTTGACACTGCTAAATATCATGGGAACCGGTTCTTCCAGGAAGCCAAATGCTCTGGATCTTTTTCTTCTTTAGTCCCTTTTATCAATAGTTATGCATTCTGTATATCCCACTCAGTAGTCATACTTCTGAAAATATTTATTTATTTATTTATTTGTTTATTTATTTGGATTACAAAGAGAGAACAGGGAGAGGGGCAGAGGAAGAGGGAGAGAGAGAATCTTCAAACAAATTCCCTGCTGAACAAAGAGACTGATGTGGGGTTCAATCTAGGAACCCGGGATCATGACCTGAACTGCAATCAAGAGTCAGACACTCAACCAACTGAGGCACCCAGGCACTGCTCTTTAGTCATATTTTATTTTATGGATAGTCTGATAAAATAATTGAAGTGGAGGAGTACATTATTTCAAAGGTTTATACATTTTGCCTTTTCTAAGAAGCATTTATATTATAACAGGGGCTTTAAGGTCTTAAACTATAGTTAATTAAGTTAGGTAAACTTTTTTTTTCCTCTCAGATAATATTGTATACATTGTGGCTATCTTCTTGGTTTATATATAAGGACAACACACACACATACACGCATTTACAAAGGGAATTTTACACACAGAACTTTATTGGATGTTAATCTGGACAGAAAGGGATTCAGGGATTTGAGTTTTCAATTATATATACATGTGAATTATATATAAATGTATCTGGAGTCGATGCAACATGAAGAGGGGGCTGCAATCAACAAGGATATAAGATATGTAACAAAGATATAGAAAAAGTAAGTCTTAAATATTAAAGCTTGTCTATGGACCACAGCTAAATATTAGCAGCAGACAAATCAAGTAATATTGGAAAAAACAAAGATGGAGTAACATCTTTGAGTATTCTAGAAAGCACAGATATTTAGATAGGCTCCATGAACATCAACTATAGCCACAAACCAATGGCTGTTTTCACAGAAGTGGGAAGGATAGCTTCCAGTCATTCATTTGTCTTTTGAGTTGCAGCAATTTTGAATAAAAATAAACAATATCTGTAGGGCTAGTAATTTACAGATATACACAAACAAGTGTATTAAAGGTCACACATCTACACTCCTAATCTTCAGATATACAAATTATACAACATTTAGGATTTTGAACGATTTGCCATCATCACATTTTGTAGCTATGAATTATTTATAGATAAAAGAGGATCTTTTCTCAATTAAATCAATGAAGAAAATGGAGACAAAGGTTTATTAAATCTATAAACTTACTTATTTTTACATAATTTGATGCAAAATATAAGTGGATGCTGAAGATATAAAACATCTATGGAATAAGGAATGCTCGGTTGCTAGGTGTTAAATTACTTAAAAACAACCTCTTCAGGGGCACCTGGGTGGCTCGGTGGGTTAAGCCTCTGCTTTTGGCTCAGGTCATAATCTCAGGGTCCTGGGATCAAGCTCCCCATCAGGCTCTCTGCTCAGGGGGAGCCTGCTTCCCTACCCCTCCCTCGCCTCTCTGCCTACTTATGATCTCTGTCTGTCAAATAAATAAATAAAATCTTTTTTTTTTGAAGTTGCACATAAAGGGTTTATTTTAAATGTTTTAAGGATAGGATAGAGTTACATCATAATTATAAAAATTACTTAAAGAATTAACAGATTTATGTTGTTTATACTTCTAAATGCAGAGAACAGGGAACTGTCTATACATAATATAAAATAAAATTAAAAATGAATTCAAGCCTGAAAGATGAGGTCATTTACCTAATGTAAGATGCCAAAATGAAGAACTCTGAACTATGCACATCTGCTCACACCACAGTAATGGTGGAAATACAAAAAGTGCAGCATTTCCAAGGAACCATAGACATTTTGACCATAATTATTTTGTTATAATTATTGTTCCTGTTTTGTCTTTGGAGAACTTTCTTTTTTCTTTTTCTTTCTTTTCTTTTCTTTCCTTTTTCTTTCTTTCTTTCTTTCTTTCTTTCTTTCTTTCTTTCTTTCCTTTTTTTTAAGACAATCAGCTCACGCATGGTTTCAGGCACTACAATTTGTGACAATCAGAACAGTCTTCTAATGGGTCCATCGGGTTCAGAGATTCGAGCCCAATGCACTGCAGTGTTTGGCATGTAAAACAAGAATAGGATGAACTCTGGCTGAGAGGTGACTGGGCGCTTCGAGAATGCACAGTCCCTTCAAATGCTGCATGACAGACAGAGCTGGGAAATCACCTTCTGCTGGCTCTGGCTCGCCAATGCATTCTCATCCTACAATCACTACAACGGCACAGGAAGCAAATATAGAGAAAACAGAAAACAAATCAAAACAAAGATAGAAAACAACAACAAAAAAAACTAAGTATCTTTCACATGCAAGTTCAGTTAGTTACACTGAACATTCTACTTAGAATAGAGCAGGCAAAAAAGGATGGTCTGCATTTAAGGTTCTCCTTGGAAGCTTCATGTGGCAGCTGGACGTCACTGCACGCGACACAGGAACACGACAGCAGGTTAGTGAGGAAGGCTGGGACATTTTATACAGGTTCAGGGCTTGTGCAGTCACAAGTCCCATAATTTTGAAAACTTATGTCAGGCTCATACAACAAGGAACCAACATTCTGATACCAGGAAAAGGCAAGCAATGCATGCAGATCTGAAACATGAGCCTAGAACAAAGCCTGAAGTACCGGGCGAGGTAGTGGAATCAGTCATCGCTCAAATGTGGGTTAAGGCACCAAAATAAAAGAGAATGGGGGGGGGAGAGAAAGGAAAACAACAAAAAAACCCTTCCCCTTCTTTCCGCCCTAAAGGCAACAAATGGAAATGATTAAAATAATGGTGATCATCACCTGTCACGTCCACCCCGAGAGTGGCAGACCATGTGGTATTGAAGGTGCTAAAGGTACTCGCAGGAAAACCACAGTGCAAGTCGTCAAGTGACGCTGGGAAGGTTGCCACTGACCCAGCCCTCAGGATACTCCAAAGAACACTGATTTTAGGTCCAAAGTCACTGTACCATGTTTGCACAGTGCACACCCTGGACACCCTACTCTTGAGGCACACGTGTCTGCCTGTGCTCGGGGAGCGGACTCAGCCTGGAGACTGGCATGCAGGGGCTCCTGACCAGAGCCACTGGGAAAAAGGTGACAGACAGTCATGCCCCATGACCCCTGCTGAAGCCAGAGAAGTGTGAGACCAGGCAGGCACCGCAGGGAGAGGCACAGAGGCAGACAAGCTCCCCCTGCAGCCTGAGGGGAGGGACTGCATCCTATAGCGTGGGGGGGTCACCGTCCAACAGCATGACAAAGCACAGCCTTCCGAAGGCAAAGCAGGCACCACGCAGACTATGAGCAGTAAGGCCACCAACAACAGAATCTCCAATACTGAGAACAGCCATGACAGAGGCTGCACGTACTGCTGGTAGTTGGCTGGCAACATGTGCATTTAGCCTTCTGCCTCAACCTCGGGTAAGCTCTCCAACCTCTACACTGGATTCCATACTGACTCTATCCTGGCTTTCAAACAGTCAGGGTTCAGCTGAAACAATGTGACAGATGACCATGTTGCTGCCACCTAACCACTTCTGTGATTCTATTTTGGTCAAAACCACCTTGCAGGAACAAGCCACGAAAGGGCTGTGAGGCTGAGGGCCGCAGTCACACCCACAAGCTAGAGCGATGACAGGAGAGTCCACGTCAGCAGAACACCAGGAGCCAAGACCGCTCAGCACCACAGAAAGTGTCAGGGGACCCAGGCCGTTACATGTCTATGTATTCTCTGTGGGGAACAGCTGGGGGAAGACTTCTGATCACAACCAGGTATCAGTAAGAATAGTAATAAAAATAAAAGTGTCCCAGAGAAATTGTGAGAAGGCCACAACACCACTCTCAAACTTGTATTTCTGGATCAAAGCACTAGGTTCTGCCAGGAACTTACCACATGCGCACCAACCACTGATGCACTGTTGTCTCTCAAATCACATACTAGAATCCAGACTGCTAATCATACAGACTAACGGACCAGGTTGTGCCGTCCAAAGCACCCCAGCATCACACCGTATAGACCAAGTACCTGGGCTTTGCTTTAAAAACAAAACAAAACAAAACAAAAATAAAACAAAAACCTATTTATGATAGAAAATGTAAACAAAAATTTACAAAGCTTAGAAATTAAAGGCATCTTTTTACCCAGCTTTCTGTTTTGTTAAATTCTAATGTGGGTCGAGCAACTGTTCACAAATGATTCCTATTCAGACTCATGGTTTAAAGCCTCCAGAATGAAGAGGCGTCTGAATTCTGACGTCCAAAGCACGCTGAACGTCCCTGTGTCTCCTGTGCCCACATTTACTTTCATATATTTATTTATTTATTTTAAAGATTTTATTTGTTTATTTGACAGACAGAGATCACAAATAGACAGAGAGGCAGGCAGAGAGAGAGGAGGAAGCAGGCCTCCGGCTGAGCAGGGAGCCCGATGCAGGGCTCGATCCCAGGACCTGGGATCATGACCTGAGCCGAAGGCAGAGGCTTTAACCCACTGAGCCACTCAGGCGCCCCCCACATTTACTTTTAAATAAACAGCAGTAATATACGAAATCAGACTGACTTAGGACAAGCACTCTTGTTAGGCTGGAGAATATTATTGAACCCCCGCCCCGATCCACAAGGAAAAGACTGCCAAGGAAGGGTGTGTGTGTGTGTGTGTGTGGCGCATATGGACACACACAGATGTGGACAGGGAGAGGTCCATACATGTCTCAACAAAGAAGGCAGCATGGACAGTGCCAGACCATGCTTGCAGCGTGGCAGCAGGTGTGGAGAACTAGGGTGCTGGGGAGCTGGGGCAGTCCAGACCAGTCTACACGACCACGGTGCTATCTTAACTTCACCAAACTTGCCTGGAACTCCCCTCCAGACACACATACTTCTCGTGAGATGGAGTTCTTACACAAAATGCTCTGTGTTCACATCAATCTGTACTATTCAGAACAAACTGGTTCTGCTGGCAGAGATTGTGGGTTTGCAGGGACATTTAAGCTTTCATTAAACTGGAAAGGAATCAAGTCTTTATGTCTACAAATTAGATATTTAATAGTTCCACAAATTTGGCCAAGTCCATGATGACATCTAGGATGTTTTCACCAAATGGTAGACGTAAATATGGAAATTGTCATCAAACTTGATGAAATAGACCGATGGTTTGGCCTCCACTTGATGAATGACCATGCCAGTCCTCTTAGAGCTGTCCTCTTTGGCATGTTCCACCTGTTTGCCTACCACTGTCCACAACTTCTCCCGGCTCCCTTTCTGCTGGAGGAGAATCGTTAGAATCGGGCATAATGTGAAGGTCGCCTTCTTTATAATCATCTAAGAGCTGGTATATGTGCAAGACGGGTTCCTTCTTGTAGGTGATGTAGAACCACGTGTTCATGATGGGGGTGCGTGCCAGGACCAACCCCCTCCACTCGTTCTTGGAGCCATCCTCTGTCTCAAACATGTGTTCTACCACCTTGCCGATCATCGTTTGGGCCAGGTGTGCATCGCTATTCCAAGAGGTCATTGCGGGACATCCTTTTCTTCATCATACTTGTAGACACACCAGCATGGCCTGCATCCGCTCTGGACTGCTGGCCAGGGGTCTTCCTGAATGGGGTCTCCATTCATCTGTATTTAAGTGAGTAGCACAGCTACCGGACTAGGGTGAAATTTGAATACTCTCCAATTTCAAACTTCACAGAATTTCACTGTTCCTATTAATCCATCACCCAAGTGCCTCTTTTATAAGTTCAGCAGAAACATGTGGACTCATAAGGACTCTGCCAGCTGCCCAGGCTGCCCTCTGCAGCCCGCCTTCCCGCGCCACACTCCTGCCCCAAGCCCAACCCAGCCAGAGCGTGCAGCCCCGCCCCCGCTCCGCTCCGCAGCCGCCGCCCACCCCCCAATAAATAAAAAAATCTTTAAACGCACAAACAACCTCTTCTGCACTTTTGAAAGAAAAAAAATATAATTTTATTCAGTAAAATCTGGACTATCCTGTTTCTATGCAGTACTAATCATTTCAGACACTACTCTCCCTTCATTTCATTTTCTTACGGCTTTTAGCCATTTTTAAATTCTTCACTGACCAAAGTGATAAGGTGTAATTTAGATATGAACATTTATTCTACATATAAAATCATACATTATGACCTAAGCCAAATTATTAATTTTTTTTTCAAAATAGAGAAAAGAGTGCACAAATAGTTCAAAAATTCAATATACCTTAATAAATTTTGCTATTTACTCCAAAAGAGTTACTAGAAAGAAACTTCTCAACTGTTAAGGTTGAGCAGTTTGGTAACTGGGGAATAAATTTCTTTTTCTTCAGTAGAGTGAATCATACTCTTCATAAATAAAGGTAATGAGGAATTTATATCCAGAATTTACTAAAATAAAATAACCTAAATTTTAATTGCAACATACACTCATTAGGAGCTCATTACATGTAAGATTCTGTGCTGAGGGAATATGGCAATACAAAGATGGAAAAACTAAACTCTGTTGTCAGAGTTTACTGTCAAAAGGGGAAGAAAAAGACAAATGAGTGTTTAATAAATCAAAGTCACATGGTGTTCTTACCTATTCTTTATTTCACAGTCATGGACTTATTTTTCTTTTATGTCCTCTCAAAACAAGCATGAATTAGCCCTAATTTGAGGGTATGACTGAAAGAGAAAACTTTCATATGAAGTTAGTTTTTTAAGATTTGCCCTTTGGTATTTTGTCCTAACATGCTTATTTGATTTTTCGAAATACTTAGTTCTTGACCTAGTGGCAATCAATCCACAGTTAAGTATCACTAAGTTCTGGAGAAAGCATGATGCTGGGTACTATCACTAATATTACATGCTATATTTTTGGAAGAAAGTTTCTCTGCTTGTATTGGAGTATACATGTCCTTCAAATTCTTTTCATTTGAAAATATCAGAGCAGTGAAAGATACAAAGAATGGAAGAAGTGTAACGTGGGTAAAATCTATGACAAAAGTCAAATAAAGCTCAAGACAATTTCTCCATCTTTGAAGGCCAAGAGAAGCGTACTAAAATAAATATGGTCAGAGAAATAAGAAGTCATACTTCCTTTCATAAGAACTAGATAGCATTTTTTTTTCCTTCCTGGCGAAGCAATACAATTCCATATGCATATGCTACACTGGCTCTTTGTTCCCCTAATTGGAAGAATATTCTGCTGCATTGTAAGTCATGCTCAAATCACTCATTAAGGTCACGTTTATTAGTATTTTTGACTTATTTAGCAGATATTTCCTAGATGTGAGTAGGTATGATGTTAGTGCTACCAAGAGGCTCAGGAACAAAAAAATTATGAAAGATCAGCAGAAACCATTATGATCCTTTGGTTATAGGGGTTGGTACATAAAGTTGGATTTAAAGCTATAGTAAGAACTTGCATTACTGAGAAACACATGACACTATGCTCCATTTTAATCCAAGACTGATTGAACAAAGGAAGCATGGCAAAGACAAAGTTCCCACTGCTACCACTTTAAATATTAGTTTGCTGACTTTCCAGGTCTAGTAATGGTGAAGAAACTTATAATGGACTGACCTTTCACTCAGACAATTACAAGATCCATGTTTATGCAGGTTTTATCCTGAAAACACTGCCAAAAACATGAATGGTGGGACAGGTAGAAATCAAGCAGAAAGCTTAACTTGAAGAGTCAAATCATAGAATTAAAAGGTGCTAATTCGGGGTGCCGGGGTGGCTCAGTGGGTTAAAGCTTCTGCCTTCGGCTCAGGTCATGATCCCAGGGTCCTGGGATCGAGCCCCACGTGGGGCTCTCTGCTCAGCAGGGAGCCTGCTTCCCCCTCCCTCTCTCTCTGCCTGCCTCTCTGCCTACTTGTGATCTCTGTCTGTCAAATAAATAAAACTTTAAAAAAAAGAAAGGTGCTAATTCACATGGAAATTAAGGGGAGAGATTCTGGCAAAGAGGAAGCTACAGAGAGTTCCCAAATCTGCAAATAAATTCCCCTCAAATCCTTGCATGATCCACAAACTAAGCATTTATCAGAAGATACTTAAAAGAACCCAGGACGAAAGAAGAGCCAGAAGATTGAAAATGCAGCATAGATATTTCAACAAACACCACAGCAAGTAAACCAGATTTTAGAGTTTTAGAGGGGCATGGTTAATACCTAAGGCCTACTGCTAAAACCCTGGAATGGTCATGTCTTAGTGGTGGAAGTTATGTTACAATATCAAGGCATTCACCTGAGGACAAAGGGAAAAAAAAATTGAAAAAGAGTCATGCTAACAGAACATAAACCACTCCTAATGATCAGCAATGATGATCAGCAAATAATTTACAACAAATACTCTTCAGAGAATTATAAAGCAATGTGGAAACTTGAAAATACATCATCTAAAAAGTCCGGACTAAAAAAAAAAAAAATACTTGCAGAGAAACAGGAAAATTTGATTTGTAATCAAGAAAAAAATATAATCAAGAAAAGGTCTAGATGACCCAGATTATGGAATTAGAGAAAAAGACTAAAGCAGGCATTATACATGTGGTTGAGATCATAGAAGAAAAGACTGTCAAATTGAGCAAACAATTGGGAAATCTCAAGGAAAAAAATAAAATCTGTTTTAAAAACTAAATGGGTGTTCTATAATTCAAAAGTGAGATCTCAGAAATGAAAAATTCACTTAAAAATATATTGGGAATATTGGGAATAATAGAAAAAATGGTCAGTGAACTTGAAGATATGTCAATCAAAAGTATCTATACGAAGAAGAGGAAGAAAGATTGATGCAAAAATGAAGAGAATATCCGTAACTCCCAAGACATTATCAGGCATCTAATGTACTTGAAATTAGAGTACTAGAAGGGGAAAATGAGGCATAAAAATATTGTTAAACTAATAGTATAAACATTTCCAAATTCAGTTTTTTAAAAACCCACAAAAACAAACATTAATTTGCAGATTCAAGAAGGTTAGCTAAAAATAGATTACATTTAGGGAGAGAATGTTATGTCAACTTCCCACCAAAAACAATGCAAACCAAAGAAAAAAGAAATAACATCTTTAATATGTTAAAAATTTGTCAACACAGAATTCAATATCCGGTAAAAATATTCTTTCAAATGAGAGTGAAATAAAGCAATGTTAAGATAAACAGAAGCAAAAAAAAATAAAAAAAAAGACAAAAGCTGAGAGAATTTGTTATCAGAATATATAAACTATAAGAAACGCTAAAGATAGTTCTTAAGACTGAGGAATTTATACCAGATGGGAACTCAGATCTACAGGGGAAAAAAAAATGAAAAGCATGATGAATGACAAATATGAAGGTAAATTTTTAAAAATATAATTTCCCTCTTACCTCAATATTTTTAAAAGATAATAGTTTAAAGCAAAACAATTGATTTGTTTAGTTTATAACTTATATAGATATAAAACACATGATAATAATAGCACAAAAGTTCATGAGTATATGAAATTTTAACCTTCAAAGTATTTTTATAAGAATAGACATAATATTTATTTTAAGTATAAAATAATGTGATTAGGACGCACAGTCAAATTCTTAGAGCAACTACTAAAAATAATAAGAGATATAATTAAGTATCCAATGGAGGAATTAAAAATGGAATAACTATTGAATTAACCCAAAGAAAAGGTTTTAATTAGAAGGTATTGATAAGTGTACCTACATTTCATGTAATATTGATGAAATTAGGTTGAAATCTATTATCTTGTTGGTTGTTAGAGATCTTTTTTTTGCTCCATTTGGACTTTTCCAATAATTTTTACCAGATGAGGAAGCAAGACACAACCATATGCTGCCTTCAAGAACCATATGTAAATATAAAGATGTTTATATATTAAAAGTAAAAGAATATAAAAATATATACAAGCAAATGGCAAGCTTAAACAAGCTGAAATGATTATAATAATATCAGACAAAAAAGAATTCAAGAAAAGAGGAATTATTGGCAAAACTAGGGACATTTATCTTTGTTGAATATACTTTTATCCCTCCCCCTGTGAGAGAACAAATAATAGTAAAAAAATCATTATCTGAAAATACTATCAACTAATTTGATTCTATTAATATTTTATAATGTTTCAATCCAACAACTACAGAAAACTCATTCTCTTCACATGCATATGAAACCTTAAGCAAGACACCTTAAGTCTCAATAAATTTCAAAAATTTAAATATTTTGGAGAATTTCCTCTAAGCACAATAGAACTAAATTATAAATCAGTAACAAAAAGGTATCCAGAAATATCCTCAAATGCTTCAAAATTAAATAGCCTACTTGTAAATTACCATTGAGTCAAAGAAGTAATTATAAGGGGAATTATAAAATAAATCTACCTGGATAGTGGATATGTAGAACAGCAATATGTTGTTTGTGTTACTTGTGAAGGAGAAGAAATACAAGGATTTCAAAATAAGGAAGTTACAAAGCTGGATATTGATGTGGGATTTCCCTCTTAAAGCAGACTTGGAACATGTCAAAGAGGTTATTATTACTGGCATTATAAGTATGTCAATGTGAAGAATAGGAGCATTGCTGAGGTTTCTATAGTGCTGGCTACTTACATGCTTTCATTATTTTTTAATATAGGATCTTTTTTTAAAATTTTTTTTATTTGACAGACAGAGATCACAAGTAGGCAGAGAGGGAGGTGGGAGCTGGGGAAGGCTCCCCGCCGAGTGGAGAGCTCAGTGTGGGCCTCTATCCCAGGACCCTGAGATCATGACCTGAGCTGAAGGCAGAGGCTTTAACCCACTGAGCCACCCAGATGCCCTACTTACATGCTTTTAAACTATTGCCTTTCTTAGAAGGAACTCAAATATGAGGAGCTACGCAAGTACCACTGAAGAGGACTCAGTGTGGAGCATGACTCTATACTCCTGATCATGGCCCTTTTTTGCAGGGCACCCTTTTAAAAAAACATGATAGTGTAAATCTTTCCATATTTTGAGTGAGAATTAATGCTCAGTAAAAGATGACTGGTTCATATAAAAAGAAAAAAAAAAACTACCCGAGAGATAATGAAAACATAATATAGCAAAACGTGTGGGAACCAGCTAAAGTTGTGCTTAGTAAGAAATTTATAAGTTTGAATATAAAAAAGAAACAAGTCTTCTTTATAGAAAATCAGCAGGACTCAAAGTTGCTGATCATAATTTTTACCCTATGAAGCTAAAAAAGGAAGAGAAAATTAAACCCAAAGTAAAGAAAAAAAATAATAAAGACAAAAGTGAAAATCAATGAAATAGAAAACATGAACAATAGAAAAACTAACAAAGAAAAATCCGGTTCTTTGAAAAGTTTAATAAAATGGATAAAATCTGATGCAGATCAATAAATCAATAAAAGCAAATACAAATAACACATATCAGGAATGAAATCAGAAGTATTGATACAAATCCTACACACATTAAAAGGGTATCTAAGGAATATTACTAATAACTTTATGCTAACAAAACTGAAAAATTAGATTATATGTACTAGTTCCTTGAATGGCACCAATTTCCAAAACTGAGAAAAAAATATAGAAAATTGTAATAGCTCCAGGAAGCAATAGCAATGGAAAGAACATGTCAGCTTTCTTCTGAATGAAAATATTACCTCCATTTTTTATTTGTTGAAATATCAAGAGGGAAATCCATGGTTCTGTGAATGGCAAAATCACTTTCTAATTTGGATTAGCAAAGTCAGCTCTCATTGATCTTCCCTGCCCCCCCCAATGTTAAAAGGTCAGATGTGGGCTCTTCAAAGCAAATGTAACACTATTAAATTAATTAAAATTGTTTCAAAACTAACAAAGTAGTTAATGTGATTACTCTAATTTAGTTGATGAAAATTTAATGTTATTTTTTTAAAGATTTTTTATTTATTTATTCGACAGAGAGAGATCACAAGTAGGCAGAGAGGCAGGCAGAGAGAGAGAGGAGGAAGCAGGCTCCCTGCCAAGGAGAGAACCCGATGTGGGGCTTGATCCCAGGACCCTGGGATCATGACCTGAGCCAAAGGCAGAGGTTTTAACCCTCTGAGCCACCCAGGGGCCCCAAAATTTAATGTTCTTAAGACAAAAATATTAATATTAAATGTTTTCCATTTGGGAAAAAAATGGAAAATTGTAGTAAGACCTCACATAAAATAAATTGAATGTATAATACAAGTACTCTCACACAAAGAAAATTTGCAAATCACGAGTTCTTGTTGATAAGTTCTATCAAATATTTAAGAAGGAAATAACATTGATGTTATACTAACTCTTTTTTTTATACTAACTCTTTTAGAAGTGAAGGAGGAGAGAATCTTTTCCAATTTGTTTTATGAGGCCAAGATAAGCCAGTTACCAAAAACCTGACAAAAAGCCTGACAGGAACAGAAAATAACATCCAATGTCCTTCATGAATATAGATCAAAAAAATTTTTTTTAATTCTTACAAATTCTTTTAAAAAATTCTTAACACAATATTAGTAAATTGAATATAATAATATTTTATAAAATGATACATCATGAATAATTGGTGTTTATTCCAGTAATGCAAAATTGGTTTAACATTGAAAATCAATGTAATTTACCATTTTAAAAGAATAAAGAAGAAAAATCATAAAATTATCTTCATAAATGCAGATGAATTCTTTGACAAATTCCATATTTCTTTATGGTTCAAAAGCAAAATATGCTAAAGAAAGTAGGAATGGGGTGTCTAGGTAGCTCAGAAGGTTAAATGTCTACCTTCAGCTCAGGTCACGATCTCAAAGTTCTGCAATTGAGACCCACATCAGGCTCCCTGCTGACCAGGTTCTCTCTTTCCCTCTGCCTGCTGCTCCCTCTGCTTATACTTTCTCACTCTCTATCAAATAAATAAAGTCTTAAAAAAATGTAGGAATAGAAAGATATTTACTCAATTCAATAAGGGGGATCTACAAAAACCTTTGGCTAATATCATTCTTAATTTTGAACTAGTGGATGCATTTCCCCTAAAAGTAGGAACAAGACAAAATGTCTTCTACCCCCATTATTCTTCAGTATTGTACTGGATGTCCTAGCCAGTCCAATAAGTCAACAGAAAGGTACAGAAAGTATAAAAATTAGAAAGGAAAAATTAAAACTCTTTTTAAGTAAAGAGGACATGATTATATATGTAGAAAATCATAAAGAATGTACATATTAGGGGCACCTGGGTACCTCAGTGGGTTAAAGCCTCTGCCTTTGGCTCAGGTCATGATCCTGGGGTCCTGGGATCAAGCCCTGCATCGAGCTGTCTGCTCAGCAGGGAGCCTGCTTTCTCCTCTCTCTCTCTCTCTGCCTGCCTCTAGCCCTACTTGAGATCTCTGTCAAATAAATAAATACAATCTTAAAGAAAGAATGTGCATATTAATGATTAGAAATGAATAGTAAAATTATCAAGGTCTCAGAATGCAAGATCAATATATAAAAATAAAAAAAATGTGTTTCAGTGTATTAGCAGTATGCAACTGAAATTAAGTTTTTAAAAAGATTTATTTATTTATTTGAGAGAGAGAGCTGTGGTGGAGGGACAAAGAGAGAGGGAGAGAATCTCAAGCAGACTCCCTGCTGATCAGAGAGCCCACCACAGGGCTCCATCTCATGACTCTGATATCATAATCTGAGCCAAAACTAAGAATCATACACATAACTGACTAATCCCCCCAGATGCTCCCAAAAATAAATTTTTAAAAGAAAAAAAAAATACTTGAGAATAATTTGAATAAGAGATATACAAGACATCTACAGTAAACACTTCAAAGTATTATTAGATAAATTTAAACATTCCTAAATAAATAGAGAGGACTTTTGGGTTCTGGTCCAAAATATAAAGAGTTTAGAAGTTATGACATTTAAAACAAACAAAAAGTATCACTCTGTCTTCACAAGGGAAAAAAAAAAAAAGCTCAACAAATTGAGAATCAACAACTCTTTTTCAAGGAATTGAGGGATCTAGTAGGGACTTGATGTCGCAGGGCAAGCCATCCTGAAAATTGAAAATACAAGCAAACACAAAGAATCACAATTTACTAGGAGGAGAAATCTGCTGCTGGAGCCAATACTACAAGGAACACTTAGACTGTGATTGACAGATTGTTGGATGCTCAGTGTGGATGAGCTTGAGGACTAAAAAATGGGTACCCTAGTCTTAGAGATGCCTGCACATTTTTTTTAAAGTTTGTTCAGGAACCCCACTATATTTTCAGGGTGAAGCAGAGGAAAAAAAATCATGCTTCTGGGAGGGAAAGAAGAAAGTAACAATTCTGAAAAGCCCCTGGAACACTCTGCTATTCTTAAAAAATAGTCTGTTCTCAAAGGAAACTTTTGCCAGAGCATAAACAATTTGAGTTTTATGAGACCTGGAAGAAAGGAATTTTCCAACTCCAGTTACACCTAGTCTTTCTGACTCACCTACTATGGAAAAACAAGTAGTTGTGAAGGTTACAACCCAGGGATACAGGCTTACTAAAATATTGAGACCTAATCATAGAACTATACTCCACTCTTTCCGTTATGTCTTAATACAACATCAGTCAGATCACTGTACAATAACAGAAGATTATAGCTAAATAATACTGCAAGTCTCAGACTCTACTGAAGGAGTTTCTAAAGAAACCCAAAGACAACAGGAGAGAGAAATAACACTAGAGGAAATTTTAGCCTTTGACACCTACAGCAACAGTGAATAATAAACACAGCCTAACTTCCAGTTAGATAAAATAAAACCTCATACTAAAGGTTGATTTACCTCAATCCCTGTTACTCAGTATGTCATGTCTAAACTACCAACAGAAAATAACAAGGCATGCTGAAATACAAAGACAGTTTGAAGAGACAGAGCAAACATCCAACCAGACTCAGATATGGCTGAGATTTTGGAATTATTAATAAATAATTTAAAATAACTATGATTGATATGCTAGAAACTTTAACAAAAAAAAGTGAACATGCAAGGAATGGATGGATAATGTAAGCACATAGACAGAAGGTCAATGAAAAAATTAAAAGGAAGTGCTAGAAATAAAAAAAAAATACTATAATAAAGTGAAGAATGCCATTGATAGGCTAATCAGTAGAATGGAGAAGGCCAAGAAAGAATCAATGAACTTGAAGATATGAAAATAGAAACTTTGAGAAATGAAAAGTCAAGGAAAAAAAAACAGCTACCCAAGAAATGTGAGATAATTACAAAAGGTATAATATACATATATATTCATACATGTTATACATATATACACATATATAATATACATATATTATTCATATAATATACATATATATTCATATATATATAATATACATATATATACATATATATTCAGGGAATACCTGAAGGAGAAGCAAGCACGAAAGAAATTGAAGAAATATTTGAGGTAATATTGGCTAAGAATTTTCCAAAATTAATAACAGATAAATGGAGATACATGTCATATTCAAAGATTGGAACATTCAATATTTTTAGTATGTCAACATTCCCCAACTTGATCTATAGACTCAAAGCACTCTCAGAAAAAAAAATCATTTTTATAAAATTAACACGTAGGCTCTAAATTTATGGGAATAAAAAGAAAATTTAAGAGTCAAAACAATTTTAAAAATTTGTGTATAATATTTTATTGACTGCAAGGCTACTGTAAGTCTACAGTAAGGAAGAAAATGTTGCATTGGCATAAGGATAGGTTATCTGGTCTATGTATCTGAATGTTCACATATATACTGTCAATTGAATTTTGAAAATGTTTTGAAGGCAATTCAATGGCAAAAGGCCTTTCAACAAAGTGTGCTACAAAAATATGGTAAACATATAAAAAAACAACTAATCTTGAGCCCTACCTCATAGCATGCATATCAATTAATTAGAGATGCATCATAGGTGTAAACATTAAGGAGGAACTACAAAGCTTCTAAAGGAAAACACTAAAGCATATCTTGGCAATTCTGAAGTAGACAAAAATTTCTTTGAAAAAACACAAAATCAATGCTCATAAATTCAAAAGAGAGAAGAATTATACAACAGGAGAATAGACATTGGGAACTCAGTGACTTCATCAAACATAATATTTCTATTATAGGAGTCCCAGAAGGAGAGAGGAAAGGGGGCAGAAATAATAGCTGAAGACTTCCCTAATCTGGGGAAGGAAATGAATTTCCGTCTGCAGGCACAGAGCACGCTCATAAAAATAAACAAAAGTAGGCAAACACAGAGCCATATTGTAAGTAAATTTGCAAAACATAGTGATAAATAAAAAATCTTAAAAGCAGCAAGACAAAAGTAGTCCTTAAATTGTAAGGGAAAACACATTGGGCTAGTTGCAGCTTTCTCAACAGAAACTTGGCAAGCCAGAACATAGTGGCATGATATATTCAACATGCTGAGTGGGAACAAACTGAAGTCAAGAATACTCTATCTACCAAGGCTATCATTCAGAATAGAAAGAGAGAAAAAGAGTTTTCAAAACAAAAACTGAAAGAGTTAGTGACCACTAAACCAGCCCTTCAAGAAATATTAAAGAGGACTCTTTGGAAAGATAAAAAGTGACAAAGAAAAGAAATGATGAGAGAAACTCTCCAGAACTCATTATAAAACAAATAATAAAATGGCAATAAACATATATCTATCAGTAATTACTCTGAATGTAAATGGCTTAAACACTAATCAAAAGACATAATTTGTCAGAATGAATAATAATAATAAAAAAGACCCATCTATATGCTTCCTACAAGAGCCTCATTTTAGACCTAAAGTTACCTGCAGATCAAAAGTGAGGGAATGTGGAAACATTTATCACACAAATGGGTATCAAAAGAAAGTTGAAGTAGCAATACTTATATCAGACAAACTAGACTTTAAGACAAAATTTGTAACAATAGATGAAGAAGGGCACTATATGGTAATAAACGGGGCAATCCAAAAAGAAGATCTAACAATTTCAACTATTTATGCACTCAATATGGTACCATCCAAATATATAAAACAATAATAAGCATAAAGGAAATCATTTATGATACAATAATAGTAAGGAATATTAATACCTCCTTATAGATTATCTAAACAGAAAATCAAGAAGAAAATAGTGACTTTGAATGACAAACTAAAACAGATGGATATAACAGATATATTCAGATCATTCCATCCTAAAACAGAAAACTACACATTCTTTTCAGGTGCACATGGGACATCCTCCTGAATAGACCTCATAGTAGGTCACAAAACAGGTCTCAACAAGTACAAAAAATTGAAATCATACTATGCATCTTTTCTGACCATACTATGAAACTTGAGGTCAACTACAAGAAAAACTTCGAAAAGACTACACACATGGAGGTTAACCAGCATGGTACTAAACAATGCATGAGTCAACTAGGAAACCAGAGAAGAAATAAAAAAACAAAAACAAAAACAAAAACACAACAACAACATGGAAATGAATGAAAATAAAAATACAATGGCCCCAAACATTTGGGATACGCAAAAGTGGTAATTTAAGAAAGATGCATATAGCAATACAGCCCTACCTCTGTTGTGGCCGGCATGACAAACCGACCAGGAATGTGAGGGTAAGAGGATGGTGAAAAAGAAATTAAGAGACAAAGAGATGGGGGCAGGAGGAGCACCAAGGAGGATGTCCCATAGTGCCAAAGTTTATTTTGCAGAGTTCTGATTTATACCACACAGTAAGGGAATCATCTACTGTACATCTGGTGCTAGTTTCTATTTTGGCCTGAGAGTAGCTGGCCATACAGAGGTATCAGACAGCCTTGATCTTTGTGGTTTGGACACTTAGGCCATAACTCAATATTCACAAAACATAGGAGCCTTATTAACTTAGTCTTGAGACAACAGCTGCAATGGCAACAAGCCAAACCTTACAATGTTCTCATAACAATCACCAGGGAAAACTGGTGGCACTCTAGCTCGCCACCCATGAAAGTCCTCGGTTGAAGAGGTTCCCAAGAACTGTTGCTCTATTGGGTTAACCCCTTCTAGGCATGAGGCTCCCAACATTTCCCCCTTTTTGTTTTAAATGTAGAAAATTGTGGAGAGCCATGTGACAGCTGCTAGAAGTCATGTAGACGGATGTGTCTGAGGAGGCAAGGCTGTGAATGATCAACCCAAGGTATTTGGGTGCGTTCATGGGTGACATACATTCTATACTGGGAGTCTTAATAGAGGTACATGATTAATCAGGTGTCACGGAAAAGGCACACAAACAGAGTGAACAATAAGTTTCGGGGGCTCACGTCAGTGGGCACGAGCCCCCCGCATGATATGGATTCAAGTCACCTGTATCGTTTCTGATTGGACCTTATTTACCCTTACTGATTGGATGTTATAGTGTGCGGTATGGTGATTGGTTGTTTTTCTATCCACTGTTTCCTATAACTTGGGGTTATGATCGGTGTTCAGGGTTCCCGGATCAAGATTGACAATAAAGAAGTTTGCCACTCAACCTCGTCTGCGGGTCGTTCTTGCGGGTCGAGAGCGACAGAAAATAGATTTGTGCCTGTGTCAAAGCAGCTGACCTGTTCCATCTATCACACATACAACACCATATGATTGCGATTAGTACAAGTAAAATGAGCAATACACTGAATAGCCAAAAGGAATGTTGCAAAATGTTCCCAGGGTTAAACCCCCTGAGGATTTTCAGGAATTGTTCAGCAATATTAGAAGGCTCTATAATGTCCAAGTGTGATTGTCCGATGGCGTTAATCTGTGATTATAGCTCAGCCAGGTCTAGGCTCAAATTGGTATGATGCCAGATGCCACGCAAATGTCTCTGAACATTTTCCCAGGAGTGGTTATCCATGGGTAGGGGCGTAACACATATGTGTTGATATCCTCCATGACATATCAATGACATTTGAGTCTGGAGCAAAGATAATTGATTTCCCAAGTATTCTACTGCTTCTTCAAGGCCATCTAGTCTATTCAGTATCTTTCTATCGATGGTCCCCTGAGTGGATAAAGCATGAGATATTTTCGAGACAGAGTATTAACATGTTCTGCAGTGTGAAGGCTCTCAGAAAATGCCAAAGAAGAGACAGTGGTTGTGGCTATTAGGGAAACTAAAGCTGCAAAACCTGTTATAAGTAACCCTACAAATCGGCATGTTAGCTTTAACTGTTTTTCTAATTCCAAAGCAAACCAATATCCATGGTTAGCATACCAAGGTTCTGTAACTTCTACAGGCAATAACATATATGGAGGTTGCATAGTTACAAACACTATCATGGGACCTGTACCTGATGAAGGCAGGGACATAGGTAGACAATTTGTTAACACACAATGGTCACAATGGATATTACACAATAGATGTTCTTGTTGAAAAGAGGTGAGAATTATTGATCCCGATCCCATTACCAGTAAAAAAAAGGTCTAGGAACATAGGCCCGCAAAGTCAGATTGAAGTCTTTTGTGGCAGTATAACCACTTCTGGCTATTTGCACTCTGACTGGTCCCAGGGCAGCAACCAGTTTCCAGAGTTCTGCATGAAACATCCCTCTGCTTGTAAGGGGGGAGATGTCTTCTTCTTCTCCGCTGATTTCTCCAACTCAGGGTCAGTGTTGCAATTTGTTGTCGCAGGGGTGAGGAGTCGGCACCATCTCTCTGGCATCCAGCGTGGGTTGTCCTCATCCTGCAGATAAACACAAACAAAACTGCGTCCTCTGAGGAGAACAGGGTTAGGACCCTTCCAAGTGCCCTTCAGAGGGTCTTTCCACCTAGCATAAGGAAGAGGAGAAAAGTCTGGATGCCAAAAGTGTTCAGCTGCTGTGCGACCTATATCATTGACATTTAAAAATTTTAAACATAAAAAGTTAAAATTAAATGCATATGAGGAGAGTATTTCACTGTTCCCTGTAGTATCTCCCCCTCTTTTATTTTTTTTTTTTGAGATATGATTTAAGGGTACCATTAGCTTTTTTAACAATGGCTTGTCCTTGTGAATTATAGGGAATGTTTATTGAATGTTTTGATTTGTTTGTAAATAAATATTTTTAAGTCATAGATATCTTAAGAAAAAAAATATGCTTAGTCTGGAAGAGCAAACATTAGAGAACCAGCAATGTTTAAAATAAGACAAAATATTAAAATATATAACATTATAATATTTTAGTTCATTTAGTTCCATGTTACTGAATCTGGTGAATGCAGTTTTAGTTAGTTCTGGAAATTTTTATCCATTTCAGTTTTAGGATTTTTAAGTATATCAAATATTTGTGTTTGTCTTGAAAGTCTCCCATATGAATTTTCTCTAAGACAGAATTTATCTTAAAAGAGAATTAAAATATTTACAAATGATAAAACTCAGAATAGGTATGGTTAAATTACCAGGTGATGACCTTATTAAAATATTAAAACCCTAGAAATTTATAGAATTTTTAGAGTAGTTACAGCATTTATCCAAATGTAACCCAAGGTTTAGTAGTACTTATTGAGTATTTTAGTATATTAAGGAAAGGCCTTATGAGTTAAAGAGATCTTATTTATAATTTAAATCTTGTCAGCAATTGTTAAAACCTTATACAGTTTTAAAATACATGCTGAAATATAATTAGGAATGTTAAATACCTGATAAAACAGAACATAGAAACTGGGATTTTTGGGCAGGCAAAGAAAAAACCATAACAGATCAATTAACCTAAGAAAATTTTGCCCTTTTAAACAGAGAGAAAACCAGCTTTTTTATATCAGTGTCTTTTTTATTATTATTATTATTAAGCATGTAGTCTTAAGATAGTGTGTTTATTGGGTTTACCTCCCATCGTGAATGATGTTGCAGACAAAGGGAGGGGGATCTTTCAGATGCTGTCCTGCTTGCGTCCCTCGCGGGAATTTCTTAGCTAAGGTCTGTCCGTATAAACCTTGGACCAGGCTACTCCGTGGAGTAGATGACCATTATGCCATATGACACCCCGTGAGATTCAGGGTGCAGCCTACTCAGACTCTGTAGCTGAAGCAGTGGAACCATACAGACACATTCACACAGTCAGGCACTCTTCAGATTCAGATAGGTTGGACACCCTCTCCTTTGGGTATTCCTGGCTAATGGGATGTGATCAGTCTTCAGTTAGTAGAATTTTGTACTCTTAGAAACACCTTAATCTCTAGTGAAGACTAAGTATTAACCAATTGTCAACTGTTACAACAGAATTCTTCAGATGGCAAATTTATCAAGCAGTTAAGTATAAAACATGTTTACCAACAGATTTAAATATTCTTATTTTCTTTGCTGTAATTAGTTAAAAGCACAAACCTATATTCGATACTCAATGCTTTAGCACTTTATCCTATCAGAAAAGACCTAGATGTCCAACAAATTTAATTTCATTTGTCATCCAAGCAAAACTTTAAAGTTTCAGGTTACCAAAGACTTTGAAAGCTTCTTTAATAATCACCTATTAAAACTTTGAAACAGACAATTAATCAACAATTTAGTCATTTCTTTGCTAACAGATTTTAACAGATTTTAACAAATAACATGAGCTTATTTGACCTGTAGGAAAAATTCTGAAGTTTTACATTTACTACTGTTAACTCAAAGGACATGTTTATCCTAATTAACCCGGCAGACTTCACTTAGTTCAAATACTGATTTTTATTCCACTTGGGCCCACTCCACTTTGAATGTTTACCTGAGACATGGGTGGGAAGATCTGGAGTGGGGGGCATTAGGTCTTACTTTCACTTTATGACTTGGCGTCTGCCATCCAGTATCTGGGATTTCACAGGCCGATTTGATCTTAGATTCACCCCCTAAGGAGGGAGTAGTATTAACCACAACATGAGTACACTGTGGCATTAAAGGATTATTTGGTACCAGCTGTTTACATGGTGCATCTAAAAACGAGTGCAACAGAGCTGCAGAAGAGGAAGCATGATAAACATTATTATTATCAAGATAAACATCATCCTTTTCAATTTCATCACCCCCTGAAGTTATTAATACCGGGGGCGGTAAAGGAACTGCACCAGGAGGACTCTCAGATATATGACATTTATTGAATAATTCCTCCAAAGAGGGGAGAGATGGTGCCAATGCCATCATGCAATCTCTGCCCTGGGAAGGGCTTAAACTGCCCATTAAAAAATCCTCATCTTCTTCTCCTACTGAATGAGATTTTAAAGACAATAACTCAATAGAATGTTCAGTGTCCAAAAGGTCCCGAATCTGAGACCAGAGGTTCATTGTACCCTCTGGAACTGCTGCAGTGCCATGAGCAAAAATTTGATTCTTAATTTTTTGAAACACACTGCGCCAATTTTCAAGATTTATACTCCCTTCCTTAGGAAACCAGGGGCATAAATCACTAACAACCTCAAAAAATCCCTGAACAGTCTTGTGAGAGACTCTTGACCCTCTCTCCTTTAGAAGAGCTTGCAGGGCCTGCAAAAAATAACCCTCTTGGGTTGACTGAACTGTCCCCATATTTTACTCCTGTCATTCCAGACCACCTGGATTCTCCTACCTGATATGAAGTTCTCAATTGAAATGCCACTTGTCTTCAGGTCCCTGTTCGGGCACCACCTGTAAGGGCCAGTGTGACAAACCGACCAGGAATGTGAGGGTAAGAGGATGGTGACAAGAAATTAAGAGACAAAGAGATGGGGGCAGGAGGAGCACCAAGGAGGATGTCCCATAGTGCCAAAGTTTATTTTGCAGAGTTCTGATTTATACCACACAGTAAGGGAATCACCTCCTGTACATCTGGTGCTAGTTTCTATTTTGGCCTGAGAGTAGCTGGCCATGCAGAGGTATCAGACAGCCTTGACCTTCGTGGTTTGGACACTTAGGCCATAACTCAATATTCACAAAACATAGGAGCCTTATTAACTTAGTCTTGAGACAACAGCTGCAATGGCAACAAGCCAAACCTTACAATGTTCTCATAACAATCACCAGGGAAAAATGGTGGCACTCTGGCTGGCTACCTGTGATAGTCCTCGGTTGAAGAGGTTCCCAAGAACTGTTGCTCTATTGGGTTAACCCCTTCTAGGCACAAGGCTCCCAACATACCTCAAGAGAAGAAAAATCTCAAATAAACAACCAAAACTTACACATAAAGGAGATAGAAAAAGAAAGACAAATGAAACCTAAAGCCACAGAAGGAAGGAAATGATAAAAGATTAGAGCAGAAATAAATGGTATAGAAACTAAAAAAACACAATAATATAGATCAATGAAACCAGAAGCTGGTTTATTAAAAACATGAATAAAATTGATAAATTTAGCCAGACTTATCAAAGAGAAAATAGAAAGGACCCAAATAAATAAAATCGCAGGGAAGAGAGGAGAAATAACAATCAATACCACAGAAATACAATTATAAGAGACTATTATGAAAAACTTTATACCAACAAACTAAACAACCTATAAGAAATGGATAAATTGCTAGAAACATATAAATAATAATACTGAACAGGAAGAAATAGACAACATGAACAGACTAATAGCCAGCACAGAAATAGAGTCAGTAATAAAAACTCTCCCAGACAAAAGTCCAGGGCCAGATGGCTCCCTAGGGGAATTCTACCAAACATTTAAAGAAGAGTTCATACTTACTCTTCCTAAAGTATTAAAAAAAGAAGAAGAAGAAGAAGAAGAAGAAGAAGAAGAAGAAGAAGAAGAAGAAGAAGAAAAGAAAAAGAAGAAAGAAAGAAAGAAAGGAAGAATAAAGAAAGGAAAATTCCATACTTGTTTTATGAGATCAACATTACCCTGATACCAAAACCAGATAAAGACTCCACTAGAAAAGAATGACAAGCTAGTATCCTTGATGAACATAGGTGCAAAAATTCTCAATAAAATACTATCAAACAGAATCCAACAAAACATTAAAAAAAATAGTTCACCATGATCAAGTGGGATTTATTTCTGGGTTGCAAGGATGGTTCAATATTTATAAATCAATCAAAGTAATTGATTATGCTACATTGATAAAAGATACTATAAGAACCATATGATCTCAATGATACAGAAAAAAAAAAAAAACACTGGACAAAGTGTAGCATCCATTAATGATAAAAACCCTCACCCAAGTAAATTTAGAGGGAACCTATTTCAATATAATGAAGGCCGTATATGAAGAATCCTCAGCTAATTTCTCCATTGAGGAAAAACGAAGAGCTTTTCCTCTATGATCAGGAACAAGACAGGGATGCCCACTCTCATCAGTGTTATTTAGCTTAGTACTGGATGCCCTAGCCACAGCAATCAACAGCAAAAAGAAATAAAAGGAAGAAGCAAAACTTTCCCTATTTGTAGATGACATGATATTCTATATAGAAATCCCCAAAAAACCTCCACCAATGTGGTGGAGTCACAAGATACAGAATCAATGTACAGATATCTGTTGCATTTTATATACCAATAATGAAGCAGAAGAAAAAGATATTAAGGAATCGATGATATTTGCAATCACCAAAAGTCGTAAGATACTTAGAAATAAACCTAACAACAGAGATGAACGTCCTGTGCTCTGAAAACTATAAACACTGATGAAGGAAATGGAAGATGCAATGGAAAGACATTTCATCCTCATGGATCAGAAGAATAAATATTGTTAAAATGTCAACACTACCTACAGCAATATACATATTCAATGCAACCCCTATCAAAATACCAACAGCATTATTTACAGAACTAGGACAAACAATCCTAAAATTGGTATGAAGCTATAAAAGACCATGAATAGCCAAAGCAAACTTGAAAAATAAAAGCAAAGCCTGAGGCATCACAATTCTGGACTTCAACTTATATTACAAAGCTGTAGTGATCAAGGTATTATAGTACTGGTATAAAAATACACACATGGATCAATAGGACAGAATAGAAAACCCAGAAATGAGCCCACAAGTATATTGTCAATTTCTATTTGACAAAGCAAGAAAGAATATCCAATGGGAAAGACAAACTCTTCAACAAATAGTGTTGGGAAAGCTGGAGGACAGCCTGCAAAAGATTGAAAATGGACCAGTCTTTTTTACAGCATACACAAACATAAATGCAAAATATTTGAAGACCTAAATGTGGGACAGGTAGTCATCAAAATCCTAGAGAGAACACAGGCAGCAACCCCTTTGACATCGGTCATAGAAACTTCTTTCTAGATATGTCTCCTGAAGCAAGGGAAACAAATGTAAAAATAAACAATTTGAAATACAATAGTTTCAAAAGCTTCTGCACAGTGAAGGAAATAATAATAATAAAAAAAACTTAAAAGGCAACTATGGAGTGGGAGAAGATATTTGCAAATGACATATATGATAAAGGGTTAATATCCAAAATATATAAAGAAATTATCAAACTCAAAACTCTAAAACCAAATAATTCAATTAAAAATTGGCAGAAAACATGAATTGACATTTTTTTTCTAAAGAAGACGTACAGATGACCAACAAAAGACACATGAAAAGATGCTCAACATCACTCATCATCAGGGAGATAAAAATCAAAACCACAATGAGATAGTACCTCATGCCCATCAGAATGGCTAAAATCAACAACACAAGAAACCACAGGTCTTGGCAAGGATGTGGAGAAAGGGGAACTCCTGCACTGTTCGTGGGAATGCAAGCTACTGCACCCACTTTGGAAAACAATATGGAGTTTCTTCAACTAGTTAAAAATAGAACTACCCTATGATCCAGCAATTGCATTTCTAGGAGTTTCCCCAAAGAGTGAAAAAAATACTAATTCAGAGTGATAGATGCACCCTGACATTTCTAGCAGCATTATCAACAATACTCAAACTGCCAAAGTGTCCATTGACTGAAGAATGAATAAAGAAGAAGTGGTATAAATATATACAGTTACATATTAGCAAGACATTAAAAAATGAATTTTCACCTTTTTCAGCAACCTGGATGGAATTAGAGAGTATTGTGCTAAGTGAAATGATTCAGAGATAGGCAAATACCATATGAATTCACTCATATACAGAATTTATGAAACAAAACAAGGGAGCAAAGGGGAAGGGGATGGGAGCCAAGAAATAGGCTCTTAATTATATAGAACACATTGATGGTTACAAGAAAGGAAGTGGGTGAAGGAAAAGTTTAAATAGATTATGGGGATTAAGGAGTGCAATTTTGGTGATAAGCACCAGGTTTTGCATGGAAGTGTTGAATCACTATATTGTATACCTGAAATTCATGTTACACTGTATTTTAACTAACTGGAATTCAAATTAAAAACTTCATAAAAAAGTAAATGCTTCATAAAACAAAAAATGAAAAACAACAACAACAACAACAACAAATTATTCTCATGGAATGCAGAAAAACACAAAAGAGTATGGGCTGTATACTTAAATTGATATGCAATTTGGAATAGATATTACTAATTTATTTTTGTAGATATCGGATCAGTCATTGCCTGGAGCAGGGGCTGGAAAGAATACCTTTTAAAGGGGAATTGAATATAAAAACACCCAAAGGAACTTTATAAATTGATGCAAATTTTATTTTCTTTCTTTAGTTTTTTTTTTTCCAATTTAAAATTAACTTAGTTAACATATTGCATATTGTTAGCTTCAGGAGTAGAATTTAGGGATTCATCAGTTGCATATAGTACCCAGTGTTCATTACATCAAGTGTCCTCCTTAATGCCCATCACTCTACTATTCCACCCTCCCACAAATCCCCCTCTAGCAACCCTCAGTTTGTTCTCTATAGTTAAGGGTTTCTTATGGTTTCCCTCTCTCTCTGTTTTCATCTTATTTTATTTTTCTTTCTCTTCCCCCATGTTTATCTGTTTTGTTTCTTGAATTCCACACATGAGTGATATTTGATTATCATTATAAGTAGATAGCTACATACATTTGTCAAATTCCCAAAATTTTCTACCTAAAATCTGGGTATTTAACTATATATAAATTATATCTCAATAAATAAAATGTTACAAAAGTAGATATTAAGAAAGTTACAATTTCCATTCTTTTTTTAAATGTTTTATTTATTTATTTGTGAGAGACAGCATGCACAAGCAGAGGGAAGAGCAGGCAGAGGGAGAAGCAGGCTCTCCACTGAGCAAGGAGCCCTATGTGTGGCTCAGTCCCAAGACCTTAGGATCATGACCTAAGCTGAAAGCAGATGCTCAACCAATGGAGACACCCAGGTGTCCCCACAATTTCCATTCTTTATAATTACTGAATAATTGTTTATAAGAAAGGTAGTACTAGTAGTTTTTATAAAGGAGGATATGCATTTTGGAAGATCTGTATGTTTTGTTTTCTTTTGAATTCATATTATGGAATCTAGAGCTTGGATCTAAGGATTATTCTTGAGAGAAGATATTTTTGGAGGAAATTTTATGATCCATTCATCAACTAGAATGGAAACCAATGGTTCGTAGATGTACTACTGTTAGTTATACCTGCCAGGCCAAGGCCCGAGCTTTGCATCAGGAGATGAATTTTATCCCTTCAAATACATTTCCTGTTGGCATAATATCCATTAGCTTTCTTTCTAATCAGGGTGGATGTTTCTTTTCTTTTATTTCAAAAATGGTTGATTCTTTAAAACCAATTCAAGAAAACTTAAAAAGCCAAGTCCCAGCTTCAGAAAGATGGTTGAAAAGTTGAACTTGTGTAACTTGAATATATGAGACCAAAATGATTAATCAGTAGTGTCTGTAGCCATGGTTGCCTCAGGATGTTAACAATATTACAGTATAGTGAAGTGATGATACACAAATTGAGACTTCTCCAAGGGAGATAATATTCCTCAAGCCAAAGTGGCTTTTGGTTTCCACAGAGCAGCATAAAGAACTGTACATGGATACCACAAAGATAATTTAGCAGAACCAGTGAAAGAAACTTAGAACACTTGGGTTGGAGAGAGAAAACCTGTATATTTATCTTTCAATAGTGCCAATGTATAAAGAATGCATTTTGAGCAAATATACAATAAGAGCACTGAAACTCTCATTAGGGCATGAAGCAAGTCCAGCCATTTGGTTTTTGAGCTTTTATTACGTGCTGGGCTCTATTTCAACTATTTCATAGACATTAACTCATTTAATCCCTTGAAGTGGGTTATGATTTTATTATTTGAATTTTACAGATTAGTTGTTTGAGACTCTGAGAGTTTGAGTAACTTGAACATATCACTGAATATATGAGAAACCTACTAAATAAGCAGGACTTGACAAGGCCACCCAAAAATCATACTGACTAATACTTTTCCTAAGTTCTTTAGGGAGACGACACTAGAGACAGATTCCAGAGGAGCTTCATTAGGTTGTAGTTATATCAGTGCTTTTTATATTAGGTTTTAATTGCTGCTATAACAAATTACCACAAATACAGCAGCTTAAAATGACAACTGTTTATTATCTCACAGTTTGCATATGTCAGAAGTCCAGGTGGGCTCAACTCAGTTCTCTTCATATGTTGTCACAAGGCCAAAATCAGGGTGTCCCAAAGAATGGGATCTTATTGACAGGTTCTGGGGGAAAATCTGATTCCAGATCATTCAGGTTGTTGGCAGAGTTCAATTCCATAGGACTGTAGAACTGAGGTCCCAATTTCCTAGATGACTATCAGGAGGAATTATTCTCAGCTCCTAGAGTCTACACACATTCCTTGGTTCATGGCCTCCCTCTTTTTCCAAGACAGCAACAGTGTGTTGATTTCATCTTGTGTGTTTAATCTCTCTGATTTCCACCACTGACTTCCTCTTTTGCCACCAGCAGGAAAATTCTTCACTTTAGGAGCTATTATCTAATTGGGTCAGGCTCACACAGATAACCTACAGATCTTAAGGTCAAATGACTTGGGACTTTAATTATATCAGCAATATTCTCTACAACAGTGTTTGATGCTGGGGGTCAGAAGCCTTGGTAAAACATCTTTAGAATTCTGTGTACCACACCTTTGGTTTTAGTTACTTGAATACATTCATAATGGTAAATTAGAGGACCTGGAAGTAATTGTAGAAATAAAGAGAATGTGTTGTGAATGTTGAACCACACTTGCATCCCTTAATAAAGGCCACCTGGTCATGGTGGATAGTCTTTTTAATGTACTGTTGGATCCTATTAGCTAGAATCTTGTTGAGAATCTTCACATCCATGTTCATCAGGGATATTGGTCTGAAATTTTACATTTTGGTGGGGTCTTTGACTGGTTTGGGGATCAGGGTAGTGTTGGCTTCATAGAAAGAGTCTGGAGGTTTTCCTTCTGTTTCTACTTTTTGAAACAGCTTCAGAGAACAGGTATTATTTCTTCTTTTAATGTTTGGTAGAATTCTCCAGGGAATCCATCAGGTCCTGGGCTCCTGTTTTTCGCAGATTTTTGATCACTGCTTCAATATTGTTACTAGATATTGGTCTATTCAGGTCATCCATTTCTTCATGATTCAGTTTTGGAAGTTTTTAGGTTTCCAGGAGTGCATCCATTTCATCTAGGTTGCTTACCTTATTGGCATATAACTGTTGATAATAATTTCTGAAGATTATTCTATTTTCCTGGTGTTAGGCATGATCTCTCCCTTTTCATTCATAATTTAATTAATTTGGGCCCTCTCTTTTCTTTTGGATTAGTTTGGGCAGTGGTTTATTGATCTTATTGATTCTTTCAAAAATCCAGCTTCTAGTTTCATTGATGTGTTCTACTGTATCTCTAGTTTCTATCTCATTGATCTCTGCTCTAGTTTTCATTATTTCCTTTCTTGTGTAAGGGGTTGGCTTAATTTATTGTTGATTCTCCAGATCTTTAAGGTGTAAAGAGAGCTGATATATTATGGATTTTTCCATTTTTTTTTTTTTTTCAGGGAGGCTTGGGTTGCTATGAATTTTTGCCTTAGGGACACATTTTCTGTATCCCATAGGTTTTGGACTAAAGTGTCTTCATTATTGTTGGTTTCCATGAATTGTTTAAATACTTCTTTGATTTCGTGGTTGATCCAAACATTCTTTAGCTTCCAAGTGTTTGAATTCCTTCCATAATTTTTCTTGCGGTTGAGTTCCAGTTTCAAAACATTGTGGTCTGAGAATATGCAGGGGATAATCTCAATCTTTTGTTATTAGTTGAGCCCTGAATTGTGACCCAGAATGTAGTCTATTCTGGAGAAAGTTCCATGTGTGCTCAAGAAGAATGAGTATTATCTTGTTTTAGGATGGAATGTTCTGTATATATCTTTGAGGTCCATCTGGTCCAATGTGTCAATCAATGCTCTTGTTTCTTTATTGATTTTCTGCTTGGATGATATGTCTATTACTGAGAGTGGTCTATTAAGATCCCCTACTATTAATGTATTCATATCAATATTACTCTTTATCTTGATTAATAGTTGTCTTATGTAGTTGGCTGCTCCTGTACTGGGGGCATAAATTTTTACAATTGTTGAATCTTCTTGGTGGATAGACTATTTAAGAATGATGTAGTGTCCTTCTTTGACTACAGTCTTTAGTTTAAATTCTAATTTATCTGATACAAAAATTGCAACCCAAACTTTCTTTTGAGGTCCATTGGGATGAATGATGCTTCTCCATCCCTTCACTTTCAGTCTGGATGAATCCTTAGGTTCGAAAATGGGTCTCCTGTAGGCAACATATCAACAGGCCCTCTCGTTTTATCCAATCTGCAACCCTGTGCTGTTTATAGGAGCATTTAGGCTGTTCACATTGAGAGTGGTTATTGAAAGATATGCTTTTATGGACATCATGTTGCCTGTGAAGTCCTTGTTTCTATAGATTGTAAATTTCTGTTCCATGACACTCTTGTGTTCTTTCTTCTTTTACAGCACCCCCCTTTAATATTTCTTGTAGTGCTGACTGGGTGGTCACATACTCTTTTAAACCTTGCCAATCTTGGAAACTCTTTATTTCTCCATCCATTTTGAATGTCAACCTTGCTGGATAAAGTATTCTTGGCTGCATGGTCTTCTCATTTAGTGCCCTGAATATGTCTTTCTAGCCCTTTCTGGCTTTCTGGGTTTCTGTGGACTGGTCTGACGTTATTCTGATGGACCTTCCTCTGTATGTAAGGAATCTCTTCCCCCTTAGCTGCTCTCAAAAGCTATTGTCTGAAATTATGATTCATCAGTTTCACAATCAAGTGCCTCGAGGTCTTTCTAGATTTGTTGATTTTGTGGGGTGGTATTTCTACCTGTAGGACACAAATGTTTGTTCCATTCCCAGATTGGGAAAATTTTCATGGAGAATTTGTTCAACTATATCTTCTAGTCTTCTTTATTTCTCTATCCACCCCCCCAATGATCCCAATAATTCTGACATTGGAACTTTTCATGGAGTCATTTATTTCCCTAAGTCTGTTTTCATGGCTTCTAAGCTGTTTGTTCCAGGCCTCCACTTGATCTTTTTTCTCTATCAGTTTTTCCTCTAGATTACTAATTCTATCTTCTGCCTCATTTACCCTAGCTGTTAGAGTATTTAATTTAGATTGGACTCATTGATAGCATTTTAAATTTCTTCTAAGGTGGCTTTCACCTCTGACCTAATTGATTCCATTTTGTCACTAACGGTTTTCTCCAACCTAGCCATTGCCTGGATAATTACTACCCCGAATTCCCTTTCTGACATACTGTTTATGTCCATATCCAATAGCTCCGATGGAGAGGGCAGTTCTGAATTTTTCCTCTGTTGGGTGTTCCTTCTTCTAGTCATTTTGGTGAGAGGTGCTTGAGGGGATGTGTAGCTGGATGTATCAACCATGATCCAGGCAAGGTGCACCCTGGAATGTTTCTGAGCAATCAGAAGTCATCACTAAAAAGAAAGAAGAAAGAAAAAAAGAGAGAGAGAGGAGAAAGAGAGGGACAGAAAAAAAAAAAAAGGGAAGACCCAGCCATAATGGACCCCAAAGGAAAGATTTATAAGATATACAAAGAGAAATGGTTGAACAAAAGACTGACAATTGTAAATGACAAGAAAAAAACCAAAGAACCCAGCAAAAATTAGCCCCAAGAATAAGATTGACATAATACCAGAACAAAAACAAATACACGGAATCACTGACAGATGAAAAAGATGAGAGTGTGGTTATAAATCTTTGTTGTGGGGGAGGTAGATTATTTTGATTCTTCCTGGGTGTATCTATATTTTTGTAAAAGGACTCAACTTTCCAGAGATAAAGGGATATTAAAACTGGTTTATATATAGGGGTAGTATTGAATAGGGAAAGAGGATTACCTTAAACCTTATATCTATATGTATATTATAAAATAGAAAAGAAAAAGAAAAATACAAGTATATGTAGGAAACAATTCAAGGTAAAATGTTATTATGGAATATATTGTATTGAACCACTGGTTGTAATGGTAAGTAGGTTACAAAATATTAAAAAATACAAGAATAGTGGGGGAGGAGTCAAGATGGCAGAGAAGTAGCAAGCTGAGACTGCTTCAGCTAGCCGGAGATCAGCTAGATAGCTTATCTAAAGATTGCAAACACCTGCAAATTCATCGGCAGATCGAAGAGAAGAAGAACAGCAATTCTGGAAACAGAAAAACAACCACTTTCTGAAAGGTAGGACTGGCGGAGAAGTGAATCCAAAGCGACGGGAAGAAAGACCCCGGGGGGAGGGGCCGGCTCCCGGCAAGCGGCGGAGCAACCGCGCACAAAATCAGGACTTTAAAAAGTCTGTTCCGCTGAGGGACATCGCTCCAGAGGCTAAACCGGGGCGAAGCCCACGCGGGGTCAGCGTGGCCTCAGGTCCCGCAGGGTCACAGAAGGATCAGGGGTGTCTGAGTGTTGCAGAGCTTGCGGGTATTGGAACGGGAAAGCCGGCTGCAGAGACAGAGCCGACAGTAAGCTCGCAGCTCGGGGTGACCTTGAACCGGTCGCAGGCTCGGTGAGCTCGGAGCGTGGCCGGAGGTCAGGCAGACGGGAGTAACTGGGCGCTGTTCTCTGAGGACGCACTGAGGAGTGGGGCCCTGGGCTCTCGGCTCCTCCGGGCCGGAGACCAGGAGGCCGCCATTTGTATTCCTGTCCTCCAGAACTCTACGGAAAGCGCTCAGGGAACAAAAGCTCCTGAAAGCAAACCCGAGCGGATTACTCTCCCCGGCCCCGGGTAAGGGCGGTGTAATTCCGCCTGGGGCAAAGACACTTCAGAATCACTACAACAGGCCCCTCCCCCAGAAGATCAACAAGAAATCCAGACGAGACCAAGTTCACCTACCAAGGAGTGCGGTTTCAATACCAAGGAGAGCAGCAGAATTCCAGGGAGGAGAAAGCCAAGCACGGAACTCATGGCTTTTTTCCTGTGATTTTTTTTAGTCTTGCAGTTAATTTAATTTTTTCTTTTTCATTTTTCTTTTTTTTTTTCTTCACGCCTTCGGGTAAATTTTTTTTTTTTAACTGTTACCTTTTTCTTTTTTAACGATTTTTTACTAGTTTATCTAATATATATATATTTTCTTTTTTACATTTTTCTCAGGTGTTTTCTTTTTTTAAAAATTTTTTTCTTTTCTTTTTTTTTCTTCTTTTCTTTGTTCTTTTTTTTTCTTTCTTCCTTTTTGAACGTTTTTTTATCCCCTTTCTCCCCACTCACGATTTTGGATCTCTTCTAATTTGGTTAAAGCATATTTTCCTGGGGTTTTTGCCACCCTTTTAGTATTTTACTTGCCCCTTCATTTACTCTTATCTGGACAAAATGACAAGACGTAAAAATTCAACACAAAAAAAAGAACAAGAGGCAGTACCGAAGGCTAGGGACCTAATCAATACAGACATTGGTAATATGTCAGATCTAGAGTTCAGAATGACAATTCTCAAGGTTCTAGCCGGGCTCGAAAAAGGCATGGAAGATATTAGAGAAACCCTCTCGAGAGATATAAAAGCCCTTTCTGGAGAAATAAAAGAACTAAAATCTAACCAAGTTGAAATCAAAAAAGCTATTAATGAGGTGCAATCAAAAATGGAGGCTCTAACTGCTAGGATAAATGAGGCAGAAGAAAGAATTAGTGATATAGAAGACCAAATGACAGAGAATAAAGAAGCTGAGCAAAAGAGGGACAAACAGCTACTGGACCACGAGGGGAGAATTCGAGAGATAAGTGACACCATAAGACGAAACAACATTAGAATAATTGGGATTCCAGAAGAAGAAGAAAGAGAGAGGGGAGCAGAAGGTATACTGGAGAGAATTATTGGGGAGAATTTCCCCAATATGGCAAAGGGAACGAGCATCAAAATTCAGGAGGTTCAGAGAACGCCCCTCAAAATCAATAAGAATAGGCCCACACCCCGTCACCTAATAGTAAAATTTACAAGTCTCAGTGACAAAGAGAAAATCCTGAAAGCAGCCCAGGAAAAGAAGTCTGTAACATACAATGGTAAAAATATTAGATTGGCAGCTGACTTATCCACAGAGACCTGGCAGGCCAGAAAGAGCTGGCATGATATTTTTAGAGCACTAAACAAGAAAAACATGCAGCCCAGAATACTATATCCAGCTAGGCTATCATTGAAAATAGAAGGAGACATTAAAAGCTTCCAGGACAAACAACAACTGAAAGAATTTGCAAATACCAAACCAGCTCTACAGGAAATATTGAAAGGGGTCCTCTAAGCAAAGAGAGAGCCTACAAGTGGTAGATCAGAAAGGAACAGAGACCATATACAGTAACAGTCACCTTACAGGCAATACAATGGCACTAAATTCATATCTCTCAATAGTTACCCTGAATGTGAATGGGCTAAATGCCCCTGTCAAAAGACACAGGGTATCAGAATGGATAAAAAAACAAAACCCATCTATATGTTGCCTCCAAGAAACTCATTTTAAGCCCGAAGACACCTCCAGATTTAAAGTGAGAGGGTGGAAAAGAATTTACCATGCTAATGGACATCAGAAGAAAGCAGGAGTGGCAATCCTTATATCAGATCAATTACATTTTAAGCCAAAGACTATCATAAGAGATGAGGAAGGACACTATATCATACTCAAAGGGTCTGTCCAACAAGAAGATGTAACAATTTTAAATATCTAGGCCCCCAACGTGGGAGCAGCCAACTATATAAACCAATTAATAACAAAATCAAAGAAACACATCAACAATAATACAATAATAGTAGGGGACTTTAACACTCCCCTCACTGAAATGGACAGGTCATCCAAGCAAAAGATCAGCAAGGAAATAAAGGCCTTAAATGACACACTGGACCAGATGGACATCACAGATATATTCAGAATATTTCATCCCAAAGCAACAGAATACACATTCTTCTCTAGTGCACATGGAACATTCTCCAGAATAGATCACATCCTCGGTCCTAAATCAGGACTCAACCGGTATCAAAAGATTGGGATCATTCCCTGCATATTTTCAGACCACAATGCTCTAAAGCTAGAACTCAACCACAAAAGGAAGTTTGGAAAGAACCCAAATACATGGAGACTAAACAGTATCCTTCTAAAGAATGAATGGGTCAACCGGGAAATTAAAGAAGAATTGAAAAAAATCATGGAAACAAATGATAATGAAAATACAACGGTTCAAAATCTGTGGGACACAACAAAGGCAGTCCTGAGAGGAAAATATATAGCAGTAGAAGCCTTTCTCAAGAAACAAGAAAGGTCTCAGGTACACAACCTAACCCTACACCTAAAGGAGCTGGAGAAAGAACAAGAAAGAAACCCTAAGCCCAGCAGGAGAAGAGAAATCATAAAGATCAGAGCAGAAATCAATGAAATAGAAACCAAAAAAACAATAGAACAAATCAACAAAACTAGGAGCTGGTTCTTGAAAGAATTAATAAAATTGATAAACCCCTGGCCCGACTTATCAAAAAGAAAAAAGAAAGGACCCAAATAAATAAAATCATGAATGAAAGAGGAGAGATCACAACTAACACCAAAGAAATACAAACTATTATAAGAACATACTATGAGCAACTCTACGGCAATAAATTTGACAATCTGGAAGAAATGGATGCATTCCTAGAAACATATAAACTACCACAACTGAACCAGGAAGAAATAGAAAGCCTGAACAGACCCATAACCAGTAAGGAGATTGAAACAGTCATTAAAAATCTCCAAACAAACAAAAGCCCAGGGCCAGACGGCTTCCCGGGGGGAATTCTACCAAACATTTAAAGAAGAACTAATTCCTATTCTCCCGAAACTGTTCCAAAAAATAGAAATGGAAGGTAAACTTCCAAACTCATTTTATGAGGCCAGCATCACCTTGATCCCAAAACCAGACAAGGATCCCACCAAAAAAGAGAGCTATAGACCGATATCCTTGATGAACACAGATGCGAAAATACTCAACAAAATACTAGCCAATAGGATTCAACAGTACATTAAAAAGATTATTCACCACGACCAAGTGGGATTTATTCCAGGGCTACAAGGTTGGTTCAACATCCGCAAATCAGTCAATGTGATAGAACACATCAATAAAAGAAAGAACAAAAACCATATGATACTCTCCATAGATGCTGAAAAAGCATTTGACAAAGTACAGCATCCCTTCCTGATCAAAACTCTTCAAAGTGTAGGGATAGAGGGCACATACCTCAATATCATCAAAGCCATCTATGAAAAACCCACCGCAAATATCATTCTCAATGGAGAAAAACTGAAAGCTTTTCCACTAAGGTCAGGAACACGGCAGGGATGTCCATTATCACCACTGCTATTCAACATAGTACTAGAGGTCCTAGCCTCAGCAATCAGACAACAAAAGGAAATTAAAGGCATCCAAATCGGCAAAGAAGAAGTCAAATTATCACTCTTCGCAGATGATATGATACTATATGTGGAAAACCCAAAAGACTCCACTCCAAAACTGCTAGAACTTATACAGGAATTCAGTAAAGTGTCAGGATATAAAATCAATGCACAGAAATCAGTTGCATTTCTCTACACCAACAGCAAGACAGAAGAAAGAGATATTAAGGAGTCAATCCCATTTACAATTGCATCCAAAACCATAAGATACCTAGGAATAAACCTAACCAAAGAGACACAGAATCTATACTCAGAAAACTATAAAGTACTCATGAAAGAAATTGAGGAAGACACAAAGAAATGGAAAAATGTTCCATGCTCCTGGATTGGAAGAATAAATATTGTGAAAATGTCTATGCTACCTAAAGCAATCTACACATTTAATGCAATTCCTATCAAAGTACCATCCATCTTTTTCAAAGAAATGGAACAAATAATGCTAAAATTTATATGGAACCAGAAAAGACCTCGAATAGCCAAAGGGATATTGAAAAAGAAAGCCAACGTTGGTGGCATCACAATTCCGGACTTCAAGCTCTATTACAAAGCTGTCATCATCAAGACAGCATGGTACTGGCACAAAAATAGACACATAGATCAATGGAACAGAATAGAGAGCCCAGAAATAGACCCTCAAATCTATGGTCAACTCATCTTCGACAAAGCATGAAAGAATATCCAATGGAAAAAAGACAGCCTCTTCAATAAATGGTGCTGGGAAAACTGGACAGCCACATGTAGAAAAATGAAATTGGACCATTTCCTTACACCACACACAAAAATAGACTCAAAATGGATGAAGGACCTCAATGTGCGAAAGGAATCCATCAAAATCCTTGAGGAGAACACAGGCAGCAACCTCTTCGACCTCTGCCGCAGCAACATCTTCCTAGGAACAACGCAAAAGGCAAGGGAAGCAAGGGCAAAAATGAACTATTGGGATTTCATCAAGATCAAAAGCTTTTGCACAGCAAAGGAAACAGTTAACAAAATCAAAAGAAAACTGACAGAATGGGAGAAGATATTTGTAAATGACATATCAGATAAAGGACTAGTGTCCAGAATCTATAAAGAACTTAGCAAACTCAACACCCAAAGAACAAATAATCCAATCAAGAAATGGGCAGAGGACATGAACAGACATTTCTGCAAAGAAGACATCCAGATGGCCAACAGACACATGAAAAAGTGCTCCATATCACTCGGCATCAGGGAAATACAAATCAAAACCACAATGAGATATCACCTCACACCAGTCAGAATGGCTAAAATCAACAAGTCAGGAAATGACAGATGCTGGCGAGGATGTGGAGAAAGGGGAACCCTCCTACATTGTTGGTGGGAATGCAAGCTGGTGCAGCCACTCTGGAAAACAGCATGGAGGTTCCTCAGAATGTTGAAAATAGAACTGCCCTATGACCCAGCAATTGCACTATTGGGTATTTACCCTAAAGATACAAAGGTAGTGATCCAAAGGGGCACATGCACCCGAATGTTTATAGCAGCAATGTCCACAATAGCCAAACTATGCAAAGAACCTAGATGTCCATCAACAGATGAATGGATCAAGAAGATGTGGTATATATACACAATGGAATACTATGCAGCCATCAAAAGAAATGAAATCTTGCCATTTGCGACAACATGGATGGAACTAGAGTGAATCATGCTTAGCGAAATAAGTCAAGCAGAGAAAGACAACTATCATATGATCTTCCTGATATGAGGAAGTGGTGATGCAACATGGAGGCTTAAGTGGGTAGGAGAAGAATCAATGAAACAAGATGGGATTGGGAGGGAGACAAACCATAAGTGACTCTTAATCTCACAAAACAAACTGAGGGTTGCTGGGGGGAGGGGGTTTGGGAGAAGAGGGTGGGATTATGGACATTGGGGAGGGTATGTGCTTTGCTGAGTGCTGTGAAGTGTGTAAACCTGGTGATTCACAGACCTGTACCCCTGGGGATAAAAATATATGTTTATAAAAAATAAAAATAAAAAAAAAATACAAGAATAGTGGAAAAAAAACTTAAAATAAAATGTTGTATCTATGAAATATACAGGTTTTAGGGCAATACCAGAAGCTTAATTTTTTGTTTTCCCCTGATATTAGGGTTTTACTGCTTTATGGGAACTCTGTGGTCGTTGTCCTCTCATTCTTTTGTCTGGCTTTCTAGGGGAGAGGCCTGCCATGTTGTTTTTCAGTCAGCCTTCCTAGGGTTGAGTCCTCCTGCTTCCTATCAAGGGGCTGGGTTTTGTGGAAACTGGTTTTTCACGCCTTTGCTCTCTGGAGATTTTTGTTCTTTGGTGGCTTTTTGCAGCTCTTTGGAGGTTTAGAGGAAAACAACTCAGTCTGCTGAAGCCTCAGTCTGCTCCTTTCTTGTTGGTCCAAAACACACAGACTGCCCCTCTTTAATCTCCACTGAGCCATGCAACCGCCCATTGGCAGTGTATGTCCTCAGTCACCATCTCAGGGGTTGCCCAAAGCAATCAATGTGATAGAACAAATCAACAAGACAAGAGAGAAGAAATACATGGTCCTCTCAATTGATGCAGAAAAAGCATTTGACAAGGCAAGACATCCGACCCTGTTTAAAACAATTCAAAATGTAGGGATAGACATTCCTCAACTTTATAAAACCTATCTATGAAACACCATCCTCAGTGAATATCATCTTCAATGGAGAAAAGCTGACAGCCTTCCCATTGAGATCAGTAACATGACAAGGATGTCCACTCTCACCACTGTTGTTCAAAAAAGTACTAGAAATCATAGCAACAGCAATCAGACAACAAAAATAAAATATATTCAAAATGGCAAGGACGAAGTAATATTCTCTCTGTTCACAGATGACAGGATACTTTATATGGAAAACCCAAAGGATACCACCCCCAAACTACTAGAACTCATACAGCAATTCAGTAATGTGGCAGAATACAAAATCAATGTACAGAAATCAGTTGCTTTCTTATACACTAAAAACAAAAACACAGAAAGGGAAATTAGAGAATCGATTCCATTTACCATAGCACCAAGAACCATAAGATACCTGGGAATAAAACTAACCAAAGAGGTAAAGAGTCTGTACTTGAGGAACTACAGAACACTCATGAAAGAAATCGAAGAAGACACAAAAAGATGGAAGACCATTCTATGCTCATGGATCAGAAGAATAAACATTGTTAAAATGTCTATACTGCCTAGAGCAATCTAGACTTTCAGTGCCATTCTGATCAAAATTCAACTGGCATTTTTCAAAGAGCTGGAATAAACAATCCTAAAATTTGTATGGAACCAGGAAAGACCACCACATTGTTAAGGAAATGTTGAAAAAGAAAAATTAGAAGTGGGGACATCACATTGCCTGATTTCAAGCTTTACTACAAGGCAGTGATGACTAAGACAGCATGGTACTGGAATAAAAACAGATGCATAGACCAGTGTAACAGAGTAGAGAGCTCAGATATGGACCTGCTATTCTATGGTCAAATAAACAAGGCAAGAAAAATATCCAGTATAAAAGGACAGTCTCTTCAATAAATGGTGCTGGGAATATTGGACAGCTATGTGTAGAAGAATGAAACTCAACCATTCTCTTATGCTATACACAAAGATAAAATCGAAATGGATAAAAGACCTCAACATGAGGCAAGAATCTATCAGAATCCTAGGGGAGAACATGGGCAGTATCCTCTTTGACATTAGCCATGGCAACTTCTTTCAAAACACGTCTCCAAAGGCAAAGGAAAAAAAAAGAAAAATGAACTTTCTGGACTTCATCAGGATCAAAAGCTTCTGCACAGAAAAGAAAACAGTCAACAAAACAAAGAGGCAACCCATGGAATGGGAGAAGATATTTGCAAATGACAGTACAGACAAAGGACTGATACCCAAGATTTATAAGAAATTCCTCAAACTCAACACACACAAAACAAGTAATCATGTCAAAAAATGGGCAGAAGACATGAACAGACACTTCTCCAAGGAAGACATACAAATGGCTAACAAACACATGAAAACATGTTCACCATCATTGGCCATCAGAGATATTCAAAGGAAAACCACATTGAGGTACTACCTTACACCAGTCAGAATGGCCAAAACCAACAAGACATTAAACAACAAGTGTTGGAGAGGCTGCGAAGAGGAACCCTCTTACACTGTTGGTGGGAATACAAGTTGCTGCAGCCACTTTGGTAAACAGTGTGGAGATTCCCTAAGAAATTAAAAATAAAGCTACTCTTTAAGAAATTAAAAATAGAGCTACCCTATTGCACTACTGGGTATTTACCCCAAAATACATATGTAGTGAAAAGAAGGGCCATCTGTACCCCAAGGTTCATAGCAACAATGGTCATAGTCACCAAACTGTGGAAAGAAGCAAGATGCCTTCAATGGACAAGTGGATAAAGAAAATATGGTCCATATATACAATGGAGTATTATGCCTCCATCAGAAAGGATGAATACCCAACTTTTATACCAACATGGATGGGACTGGAAGATATTATGCTGAGTGAACTAAGTCAAGCAAAGAGTCAATTATCATATGGTTTCACTTACTTGTGGAGCATAAGGAATAACATGGAAGACATTGGGAGATGGAGAGGGAAAGTGAGTGGGGGGAAATAGGAGGGGGAGAAAAACCATGAGAGGCTGTGGACTCTGAGAAACAAACTGAGGGTTTTGGAGGGGAGGGGGTTAGGGGGTGGGTGAGTCTTTTGGTGGGTATTATGGGGGGCATGTATTTCATGGAGCACTGGGTGTGGTACATAAACAATAAATTTTGGAACACTGAAAATAAAATAAATTAAAATTAAATTAAAAGAAGAAATAAAGGGAATGTTGATAACATTAAACACTTAATTTTAGTTTTAATTTTGTAAAGTATGATTTTGTCAAAAATAAAGAGCAATCACAAGGCAATGATATTCCAATTAAGCACCCTTAGGATGGGCACTTTTTCTATGAGGTCCATCTGGTCCAGTGTGTCATGCAATGCTTTTGTTTTATTGATTTTCTGCTTCAATGATCTATTTCTGAGAGAGGTGTGTTAAGATCTCCTACTATCAATGTATTCATATCAATATGACTCTTTATCTTGATTAACAGTTTTCTTATGTAATTGGCTGTTCCCATATTGGAGGCATAAATATTTACAATTGTTAGATCCCCATGGTGGATAGTCCCTTTAAGAATGATGTAGTGTCCTTCTGTATCTCTGACTACAGTCTTTAGTTTAAAATCTAATTTATCTGATATGAGAATCGCTACCCCAGCCTTCTTTTGAGACCCATTGGCATGAAAGATGCTCCTCCATCCCTTCACTTTCAGTCTGGGTGTATCTTTAGGTTCAAAATGGGTCTCTTGTAGACAACATATGGATGGGTCCTGTAGTTTTATCCAAGCTGCAACCCTGTGTCATTTTATAGGTGCATTTAGGCCATTCACATTGAGAGTGATTATTGATAGATACGTTTTTATTGACATCGTGTTAGCTTTGAAGTCTTTCTTTCTGTAAATTGTTTCTATATTTTTGTTCAATGCTATTCTTAGGATTTTTCTTCTTTTATAGAACCCCCCTTAATATTTCCTGCAGTGTTGGCTTGGTGGTTGCATAGTCTTTTAAGCCTTGCCGGTCTTGGAAACTCTGTATCTCTCCATCCATTTGAATGTCAGTTGCTGGATAAAGTATTCTTGGCTACATGTTCTTCTCATTTAATGTGCTGAATATATCTTGCAGCCCTTTCTGGCTTGTCAGTTCTCTGTGGACAGATCTGACATTATTCTGATGGGATTTCCTCTGTAAATAAGGAGCCTCTTTGTCCTAGCGGCTTTCAAGAGATTATATCTACAATTATGATTCCTCAATTTGACTATCAGGTGCCTTGATGTTTTTTTTGGAATCTATAATCTTGGGTGGAGACCGTTCGGCCTCTAGTACATGAACGCTGGTTCCATTCGTGAGATTGGGAAAATTTTCATGAAGGACTTGTTCCACTATATCTTCTAGACTTCTTTCATTCTCCTCCCCTCAGAGATTCCAATAATTCTGACGTTGGAACATTTCATGGCATCAGTTATTTTCCTGATTCTGTTTTCGTGGCTTCTAAGCTGCTTGTTCCAGGCTTCCTCCTGATCCTTTCTCTGTATCTGTTTGCCCTGCAGAGCACTAATTCTATCTTCTGTCTCAGTTACCCTAGCTTTGAGAGAATTTATATTAGATTGGAACTCGTTGAGAGCATTGTGAACCTCAGACCCGGTAGCTTTTAGCTCCGCCCTAACATTGTGAACATCATCTCTGGTTGCTTACAGCTCAGCCTAATCAATTCCATTTGGTCATCCATGGCTTTCTCCAACCTAGCTATTGCCTGGATAATTGTTAGCCTGAATTCTTTTTCCGACATATTGTCTATGTTGATAGCTGTTAGCTCTGTTGCAGAAGGTCCATCCTCTGTATTTTTCTTCTGTTGGGCATTCCTCCTCCTAGTCATTTTGGTGAGAGATGACTGAACAGATGTAGCTGGATATATCGACTGTGTTGCAGTCAAGGTGCACCCTGGAACACTTCTGAGAAATCAGGATTCCTCACCCAAATGAGAGACAAAAGAAGAGAAAAAGAAAGAAAGAGAGATAGAGAGACAGGAAAGAAAGGGAAGATGAAAAAGAAGGTTCAGCCCAAATGGGCCCCAAGGTAAGATTTAGGACGTATACAAACAAAAACAGACAAACAAAATGACTGATAAAAGTATATGACAAGAGAAAAAAAATATGCAAATAAAGGAAGAACCTCGTCAAAAAGAACCCCAAGTGTAAGATTTATATACTATCAGGACAAACACAAAAACACAGAAATAGTGGTGGAAGAAAAAGATGGGAGAGTGGTTATAAATTCTCAGTGTGGGTGAGGAAGGTTGTTTTGATTCTTCCTGGATGTATCTTGATATCTTTGTTAAAGGACTCAACTTTCCCAAGATAAAGGGAGATTAAAAATTGGTTTACCTATAGGGGTAGTATCAATTGGGGAAAGGGAATTATTTTGAAGTTTAACTCTATATGAATATTAGAAAATAAAAATAAAAAGGAATCAGCTAGACTAAACTAAACTAAAATTAAAAACAAAGAAATTAAAAAAAAATAGAAATGCAAAAGAAAAACACAGGTGTATGTATCAAAAAGTTCAGGTTAGAAGTTATTTTGCAATTTGATGTACTGGACAGCTCACTGTGATGGTAAATAGGCTAAAAAATTATCTATATATATAAAAAAATGAACCAGAATAGTGGGAATGAGTTAAAAATAAAAGTTGTCCTATGAAGTAGTGGTGGTTGTTCTCTTGCAGTATTTTTTTTTCCCTTTCTTGGTTTGTTTTCTGGGGGAGGGGTCTGCCGCGTGGGTTTTCAGTCAATGATGTTCCCTGAGTTAGGTCCTCCCTCCTCCCTCAAGGGGGTGGGCTCTGAGGAAACTGTTTTTTTTTTCAGGCTTTTGTTCTCTGGCAGTTTTTATGTTTGTTCAATTTTTTTTCCTCTCACCTTGACCGCTTTGAATGGTTTTTGTAGTTTTAGAGGAAAACAAACTGCACCCTGACCTCCCTCTCAGAGAGAAGCCCCAGTCTGGCTGCAGAGCCCAAATAAGTTCCCCCTTGGCCCCTGGCAGAGCAGGTTCAGAGTCGTGGTCCCTGGGGACGCAGGATCTTTTGCTTGTACCCAAAAACCATGGCAGCGGCAGCTGTCTGGGAGCTCCAGACCGCCAGAGAGGTTCCAAGCATCAATCACACTCTGAGATTTTCCCGCTGGCCCCCGCTGGGAGTGCCTGGTCTTTCTGGGTCTAAGAATGCCCAGCTTGCTCGCACCTCTTTCAGGGGAGGCTGTGGGTCGCGCACGCATTTCAGGCTCTGAGAACGGGGCACAGGTCTGAAAGCACCAGGCTGGGTCTTCATGCACCTCTCTCAGGGGAGAGTTTGGGGTGTGCGTCTAAGGCTCTGAAACAATGGCGCGGGTCAAGAGTGCTGGCTGGGCCTTTGTGTACCTGTCTCGGGAGGATGAGGGGCACACGCATCTCCGGCTCTATAGCAGGGCTTGTGCATTCTGTCATCTGGCGAGGCTCCCAGCCCCTCCTGGGAGCAGGACCCCACGCATTCTCGGGCGTGCTGGTGGCTTAGGGACCAAAACCTGGTTTCTCTGCCACACTCTCTCTAGCAGGGGAGGCTGTCCTGGGACCAAGGACTTAAGCCCCTGTCCCTAGCTGCCCCGATTCCCACAATTTCCCCCCAGAGAACCTTTGCTCTTTTTGAGTGCTTTCAACCAGACTCCAAGTTAATGCTGGTTCCCAGACGCAGGGCACTCTCAGATTGGGGTATTACTTTCCAACCGGTCGCCTCTGGTGGCTCCCTCCCCCTTTTGTTTTTCTTCCGATATCAGTCTGCTGTTCCCACTCCACTTTACCTGCCCACTGGCGTCTTCTGCCCCTGTAGAGATCCAGACGTGTATAATTTTGATCTCAGGCTGATTTCATGGGTGAATGGAGTTCTTTGGTAGGTAATCAGCTCACTTTAGGGTACAGGTTGAAAAGGTGCCTCCTCCTACTTCCCTGCCATCTTGTCCGATCCCAGGATGGGCACTTTTTTCCTCTTTCTCTTGGCTTTTATAAAATTGAGATGTAATTGATATAACATTGTGTAAGTTTAAATTATACAACATAATGATTTGTGTATATTTATAGTAGAGTTTGATTGCCATTATAATGTTAGCTAACGGTTCTATTATGCCACATAATTACCATTTCTTCTAGTGGTAGAAACAATTATGATCTAGTCTCTTAGCAAATTGTATGTTTATAATACAGTTTTGTTGTCTGTGATCCTTGTACTCTGTATTAGATTTCTAGGGCTTTTTAACCTATTAGTTGCAAGTATGTACCTTTAAATGACTTCTCTCCCTTTCAGGTAACCATCATTCCACTCTGGGCTTTTTAGTTCCTTTTTTCCCTTGTAAAGTTTCCACATACAAGTGATATCATACAATATTTGTCTTTGTCTGTCTGACTTACCTCACTTAGAATAATATCCTTCGGGTTCATTCATGTTGTAAATGGCAGGATTTCCTTTTTTCTTATGGCTGAATAGTATTCCAGTACACGTGCGCACATGTGGGTGTATGCATGCCACATCTTCATTCATTCTTCTGTTGATGGACACTTAGGATGACAGTTTTAATAGTAATTATGCAGGTTTCAGTAAAACCAAATTGAATCACTAATTCAACCAATTAACATTCAATTTTTAGTGTAAAATTTAATCTCTGTGCATATGGACTGTGATGGCTGAACTACATAGGAACTAGAGAGCTGGGATAACCTCACTTTCTTCAATTCAGTTTCACAGGGTGATGTTTAAAGCATTGTGTAGCCTGGGCTTGCATCTGAGGGCTCTGAGGAGGCATTTGCTTCCAAGCTCATTCACTTTGTTGGTTGAATACAGTTTCTTGTGGCTGTAGAGCGGAGGTCTCTGTTTCCTTTCCTGCTCTTAGCTAGGAGCTTCTCCTCATGATGAGCTCTCCTCAGCATGTTGCTCTCCAGCTTCACACCAGTGACAGCACACTGAGTTTTTCTCATGCTTTAAATTATTCTGACTTTTACTTCTGTTGTATCTTTTGTCTTCAACCAGAGAAAGTGCTCTGCCTTCAAGGGTTGATGTGATTAGATTGGGTCCACCTGAATAATCCAAGGTAATCCTTCTATTTTAAATTCTGTAACTTTAATGACATCTCTAGTCTCTTTTGCTATGTAACATAACATAGTTATAAGATGTGAGGATGAGGTTATGGACATTTTAAGAAACCATTGCTTTCCAGAAGTGATGGAATATAAAACAATGAATTAATTTGAGGTGAAGTTGTAAAGCATAAATGCTTGCTAGGAAGTCTGTAAATCATTCTCCAGACTAGGCAGTACTGGACCATTGAAAGATTTTGATCTTTACAAAAAATTATTTGGCATGTTATTTAGAGGTTCAACTGGAGGCAAACTAGAGGCATAGATCCAGCTAGGAATTTATTGCATAATTCAGGTAAGAAATGTAGATGACTTGGAGCACCTCATGTGAAGGGCAAGGGCCTCGGTTTTCGTTTGTTTGTTTTTACCTGGTACATTTCTCACCCAGAACTCTACTCAAATTTCAGATCTTAGTGTCCTTTTCTCAAAGAACATTTGCAGGTAAACCTTCCCCTAATCTACAGTAGCATCTCCACTCTTTGTATTAGGGTTTTAATTGTCTATCTTCCCTGTTAGGTTTCTTTTGATTATCTTCCTTGCTGCTCTTTCAGGTCTGTGAAAGCAGATATTGGTTCTATCTGTTTCACTTTTGTAAAAGTGGCACTTAACAATATATTGAATGAAAATTACTAAGTAATTTAGATTCCAGTTTGGCCATTTGATTAAGGAGCTAAGTTATGAACTGAAGTAGGAGATATATTTCTGTAATGCTTCATTCCCTTCCTAATGTATAACATTGACTTTGCCTCAATTCCATTGCCTAAACACTCTGAACTTTGCACAAACTTTAAAACCAACTGAGAATTGCATGCCTCAAGTGATGATATTAGTCTCTGTGGCCCACATTTTCTTCTTTTATCATATTTCTTTTATTCCAGTTACTCCACAATATGGTGTATATGTGTGTATGTGCATGCATATGCACATGCATGCATGTGTGTGTGTGTTTAAGGCCATTGTGCTTGTCCATGTGATATGAGGATTGGTACACATTAATGAAGTATTTAGCAATAACGCTCAACATTTTTAATATGCTTCTAATGGTAAAATCTGATTTAAAAGGATTACTTCATGATGGGAAAGTTGATTTTTATAGACCTGTCAATGCTTAATTTAGTAATTATTGTTCAGGTAGCATTTTCAGGCTGAAACAACTGAAAGAAGGATCTCACTTTGTAATTATTAGGTATGGACCTGACCAACTGACAAAGAGAGTAACAATGAAAGAGTATACTGATTTCCTTTAACCAGTTTAAGACATTACCATCATCACTTCTAAGCCTTCATTTCAGAATGTTTGTCTTCTTTGCACAAGTTCCCTATAACTCTTTTCAGTTTGTCACCTTATTAGCACAGTTTTGCTTTTATTTATTTTTATTTTTTTAAATTTTTTAACTGTGTGGGCAACTGTATAATCTAATATAAATGTTTTACGAACTAGTATTGTCAGTTACTGATGCTTTATAGAAACACACACTGGGTGGTATAATTATTTAAAGTTTAAAATACACTGAATAGAACTATGTTCTGATAAGTATTTCAGAAGTTGAATAGACTGAAGTTCAGAGGACAAATGCTTTTTAAACAAAATTATTCATTTCATTTCCCATGTTTGAAATAATTATTTAAAAGCTTTCATTCAAGCTAAAAAGGATTTCCTTTGTCCTAATTGTTCTTTCAGTTAATTGTAGTGTAATATCTACTGTTTTGAACAATGATGCTACGCAGTAATGAGGTTTATGCTAATTTTATCTTCAGACATCAATATTACAGATAAGAGCCCATAAAATTGCATTTTTCTTTAGTATAAATTTATATTAGTATTTATTTATTTTGCTTACTACACATATTAACTAATATATGAGTGCCTTATAATCAGGTTTTAAAATCTTCTTCATTGAACCCTAGTTTATTTTATGAGCAGCATGGGGAAAATGAGCAGGGCAGTAATTTTTTAATAAGATCAATGGTCTTCCATCTGGTACATAGCAGATACTTAGAATAAATGCTAGAATGGACTATTTGTCTTTTTCAAAATGTATGCATTTTGGGTGGAGTTTGGGATAGTCTCAGAAAAGCATGATGGTATAGGAAGATAGCAAAAATAATCCTGGAGCTTGAGTAAATATAAAAGGAATGAATGAGACACACTGATTATAGGATTTGCCTGCATTTATTTTATATTGAGAAATGGTAGTAAACCCTTTGGGAAATTAGCTTGAAATTTTAACATAAATAAGTTAAATATAATAAAACAGGTGTCTCTGAGACTTGATAGGATGGTATTCAATGAAAACATTGCAACTGAAGATAATCTGTTCAAAAATAGATTTAATAGATGAAAGAGCATCAGATGTTGCAAAGATACATAGTGAAAAAAAATCCATTTATCTCGAGACAGAAGCATGGTAAGGAGCAATACCAAAATAATGGTGGGAATCTCATGTGACCTATTTGATCTAATGGCGGACATGGATGATGGTTTTTAATGGTTATCACACAACTAGAACAATGGTAAAGGAATCTTAATGAAAACCTCAATTTCATGAAATATGCCTAAAGTTTTACTGTTCTGAAAGCAAAGCATATGATGAACTCTTGACTTTCTAAGCAGTTTTACCTGATAGTACTTGAAAAAATGATAAAGTGATAGCACTTGAAGAAATGATAAAGGGGAATCAAGATAGTCAAGGACATGTCTCACATGTATTTTAATTTCACTAAAACCTATAGACAGAATGATCTGTGATTATTGTGTGGACTAAGTTCTAAAATATATAGATTATACTGTAAATGTGAATTTTTATTCATAACTTGCTGAATAGTTGAACCCAAAGTCTTTACTGATGAATCACTGTTGACCTAAAGAAAGGTCTCTAATGCCTTGTCACAAAACTCTACATTTGTTTCTGTCCCTTTCAATATATTGAGCCATTATCTGAATGAAGACATAGTGGTCTTGCTTGTAGAATGTGCTAATGCCTAAATTCCTAGATGGATAACAGGTAAGATGAATCAGAGACTCAAAGATTTCAAGTCAAGGTTAGAAGAATGCCATGAAGTAATGAGATGAAATTTAACAGGGATAATTATGAAGTTCTCTATGTTAAAAGTGGAAACATTTGTAGAATTTCTACTGCACAATGGATAACAAGAAATGCCTTAGTATCCCAGAATTATTAAAAGGACTAGGGGAAAAGAGTTAAGATAGCAGAGGAATAGGGAACCTAAGTTTGTCTGGTCCCTCAAATTCAGCTGGATACTTAACAAATCATTCTGTAAACCTAAGAAATCAGAGATCTGAGAAAAGAAATGCTGCCATTCTTCAAGTAGAAAAGCAGCCACTTTTTGGAAGTAGGAGGTGCAGTGGCTCGAATCTGGTGTGGTATATCTGAGGATACAGCAGAGGAGAGGAAGCCTGCTTAGGGAGACTACCACAAAGTATTATAAGCAGTGGAGTGCAAAATCTGAACTTTTAGAAGTCGACTACAATAGGGGGTATCCCTGGTTTAAAGGTGCTCAGATGGCAAAATGGGGCAGAATCCCAGGTGGGACAGCCTTGTCTCAGGATCCCTGGGGTAGCAAGAAGAACAGGTGGTGTATGAGTGTGGCAGTTTCTAATCAAAGAAGCAGGGAAGCTGGCTGAGAACAGCGAGTTTAGGTGCTGGCTTTCTGCTCTATATTGCTGTAAATTGCAAATTGCTGCATGGTCATGTGACTGCTTTCCTGGGAGGGGTCTAGGAAAAGGCAGAAATGTGGCAAGATCTCCTTCCCTCCCCCAGGAGGAATAGTAGGGTTCAGCGTCACAAGAATCCATAAAATTTGAAGTTCTGAAACTTAGCCATAAATCTGAGATAAAAACAACACTCCATCATAGACTGGGTAAACACAGAGCTCTGACAGAAACCAGAGACTTGTGGTGGGTATTAAGGAGGGCATATATTGCATGGAGCACTGGGTGTTGTACATAAACAATGAATCTTGGAACACTGCATCAAAAACTAATGAGGTATTTTATGGTGACTAACATAACACAATTAAAAAAGAAATTAATTAAAATTTAATTTAATTTAATTAATTAAAATTAAATTCAATTAAAATTAAAACACAATTAAAAAAAATAAAGAAACCAAAGAGATAAGAATGATTGACAGCTTTTCTGTGAAGGCTCACTGAGTGTGTGTGGGGGAGGGGGAGACATGAACCTTTAATGTCAAGGTTAGAGAGTCAGACACCACCATACTCATCTAAGACTTTGGTGCTGAAGGCCTTCAGGGAGCAAAACAACACCAGATGGTGGAATCCAGATCTACTTACACTGAGCAAGGGAAGTACATTTACAATAAGGCAAGTATACCTGAGAATCAGCGAAACAGGCCCCTCCTCCAGAAGACCTATATAAACAACTGGCTGTCAACAAGTTTAATAATCAGAGAAGGCTGGACATTTTCAGCTTCTGGGGAAAATATTGTATAATGTTCTTTCTTTTTTTTAGTCTTTCAGTATTATTTTTTCAGTTATTTTCCTATTTTTTCAAATCTTTTTTATTTTAAAATTTTTATTGTTATGTATACATTTTACTTACTTTTTTTTTTAAAGATTTTTTTTATATATATTTATTTGTCAGAGAGAGAGTGAGTGAGAGCAAGCACAGGCAGACAGAGTGGCAGGCAGAGTGGCAGGCAGAGTTAGAGGGAGAAGCAGGCTCGCTGCGGAGCAAGGAACCGGATGTGGGACTCGATTCCATGACTCTGGGATGATGACCTGAGCTGAAGGCAGCTGCTTAACCAACTGAGCCACCCAGGTGTCCCACATTTTACTTACTTTTTTCTTCCATTTTCTTTTATTATATGTGTGTGTGTGTGTGTGTGTGTGTGTATGTATATATTACATATATATATATTTTTTCTTTCTTATTTTAGAATATAGTTTCTTTTAACAAGCAGACCAAAACACACCCAGGATCTAGTTTTTTTGTTTTTTTGTTTTTGTTTGATTTTTTTCCTGTTGCTGTTGTTGTTGTTTTTTCTCTTTCTTTCTTTTTGTCTTTTCTGGACAAAATGACAAGGTGGAGAAATTCATCCCAGAAGGAACAGGAGGTAGTACTCACTGCCAGGATTTAATTAAAATGATATAATTAAGATGTCTGAACCAGAATTTAAAATAAAAAAAAAAAATAAAGATACTATCTGGTCTTGAAGAAAGCATAGAAAACACTAGAGAATCCCTTACTGTAGGAAGAAAAGAGCTAAAATCTAGCCATGCCAAAATTTAAAATGCTGCTACTGAAATGCAGTTCCAAGTTGAAGTTATAAAAATAAAGATGAATGAAACAGAAAAGAGAATCAATGATATAGAAAATAAAATGATGGAAAATAAGGAAGCTAAAAAGAAGAAAGAAAGCTATCAGGTCATGAAGGGAGACTTAGAGAAATCAGCAGTTCCATAAAACAAAATAAGAACAAAATAACAAGTTTCCTAGAAGATGAGGAATGGAAGAAAGGGGCAGAGGGTTTATTTGAATAAGTTTTGACTATGAACTTAATGAATGTGGAGAAAAAAACAGGCATTCAAGTAAAGGATACACAAAGAACCCCCCCCTCAAAATCAATAAAAATAGGTCAACACCTTGACATATTATAGTGAAGCTTGCAAATTTCAAAGATAAAGAGAAAATCTTGAAAGCAGCTTGGGACAAGAGGTCCTCAATGTACAAATGTAGACACATAAGGCTGGCAGCAGACCTAAGGACTGGCATAATATATTCAATATGTTAAATGGAAAAAATATGCATCCAGGGATACTTGATTCAGCAAAGCTGTCACTCAGAATAGAAGGAGAGATAGATTTTCCAGGTCAAACAAATTCTAAAGGAATTTATGAACACTAACTCTGCCCTTCAAGAAATATTAAATGGGATCCTTTGAAGGAGAGAGAGCCCCAAAGTAAAAAAAGACCAGAAAGGAACAGAGAAAATCTACAGGAACAATGACTTACAAGTAGTACAATGGCACTAAATTAATATCTTTCAATAATTACTCTGAATGTAAATGGACTAAATGTTCCAATAAAAATGGTATCAGAACAGATAAAAACAACAACAACAAAACTCCCAAGATAAGACTTATCAATATACTGCTTACAAGAGACTTATTTTAGACCCAAAGACACCTCCAGTTTGAAAATAAACAGGTGCAGAACCATTTAGCCACTAATAAAGCATCAAAAGAAAGCTGGAGTAGCCCTCCTTATCTCAGACAAACTAGATTTTAAATGGAAGACTGTAATAAAGAAGAAAGACATACACTATATTATACTTAAAGTCTCTCTCCAACAAGAAAATCTAACAATTGTAAATAATTATGCCCTTAACTTAAGATCAGGTAGTTATATAAACAAATAAATAAGAAAATTAATGAAGATCATTGATAATAATACAATAATAGTAGGGGATTTAACACCCCACTCACAGCAATGGACAGATCATCTAAGCAGAAGATCAACAAGGAAACAGGGCTTTGAATGACACACAGGACCAGATAGACTTCATAGATACATTCAGAGTATTTCATCCGAAAGCACAGAATGCATGTTCTTCTTGAGTGTGCACGGAATGTTCTCCAGAACAGATCACACATTGGGTAACAAATCAGCTCTCAACAAAAACATTGAGATCACACCATGTATATTTTCAGACCACAATGCCATAAACCAAGAAGTCAATAACAAGAAAAAAATTTGGAAAAACTACAGAAAGATGGAGGTTAAAGAGCATTCTACTGAAGAATGAATAGATTAACCAGGAAATTAAAGAATCAAAAAAAAAAAAAAAACATGGAAGCAAACAAAAATGAAATCACCGCAGCTCAAAGCTTTTGGGGTGCAGCAAAGGCAGTCCTAAGAGGAAAGTTTGTAGCAAAACTTGCCTTTCTCAAAAAATAAGAAAAGTCTCAAATATACAACCTAATCTTACAGATGAAGAAACTGGAAAAATAATAGCAAATAAAGCCAAAATCCAAAAGCAGAAGAGAAATAATAAAAAACAGAGTAGAAATAAATGATATAGAAATGAAAACAAAAACAAAAACAGTTGAACAGATTAATGAAATGAGAAACTTGTTCTTTGAAAGAATTCATAAGATCAGTAAACCTCTATCCAGACTTATCAAAAAGAAAAAAGAAAGAACCCAAATAAATAAAATCATGAATGAAAGAGGAGAGATCACAACCAACACCAAGGAAATACAAACAATTATAAGAGAATATTATGAGCAATTAGATAGCAACAAATACAGCAATCTAGAAGAACTGGATGAATTCCTAGAAATAAATAAACTATCAAAACTGAAACAGGAATAAAGAGAAAATGTAAACAGACCCAAAATCAGTGAAGAAACTAAAGTAGTGGGGCGCCTGGGTGGCTCAGTGGGTTAAAGCCTCTGCCTTCGGCTTGGGTCGTGATCCCGGGGTCCTGGGATCAGGCCCCGCGTCGGGTTCTCTGTTCAGCGGGGAGCCTGCTTGCCTTCCTCTCTCTCTGCCTGCCTCTCTGCCTGCTTGTGATCTCTGTCGAATAAATGAATAGATATCTTTAAAAAAAAGAAGAAGAAAAGAAAGAAACTAAAGTAGTAATCAAAAATCTCCCAACAAGCAGGAGTCCAGGGCTGCATGGCTTCCCAGGGGAATTCTACCAAAATGATTGTTTGCTTTTTATTTTATTTCCAACTCTACAAGAGTGAATAATTTGGTACAGCTGCTAGAAAATCAATGACAATCTTGGGTTCCATTAAAAAAGTGCAGAGTATAGGAATAGGGGGCCAGACCATTCCTAAAGCACTCTGGTAAGTTTTGTGTACCCCTCATTTTTACTGATGAACTGCTTCTGTCCAGAGGAGAAGGCCTGGTAATATCATGTGACATGAGGAATGATCAAATAAAATAAGGTTATTATTTCTAGAAAAGAAGAAAGTTAAAACGGATACAAAACTTGCCTTTATTTATTTTAAGAACTGTCTTGTGGAAGATGGATTAAACTTCCTCCATAATTTTAGTACCTAGCATGATCAAGTATATAATAGATACTACAAAAAAGTGCTAAAATAATTCATTCATTGAAAATTTATGTGTTGAGAAACTCATTTGTGCCAGGTATTATTTTAGGTGCTAGAAAAACAGCATTTACAAGTAGGTATAGAACATGCCCTTACATAATTACATTCCAGTCCAAGGAGAGAGACAATAAGTGGAACAGATATAATGCAACTAGGGAGGTAGTTGAGTGCAGTGGTTATAAAAGGAAGCTTTGGAGCTAGACTGTTGGACTTCAAATTCATACTTACTGGCTCTGTGACCTTGTATAAATTAACTGTTCTTATTGTGCTTCAGTTTTCTCACATGCAAAATAAGCATATTAATAATTCCTACCTCAAAGAGTATTATGAGGCCTAAATGAGTGATTCCATGTAAAGTTCTGTGGCCAGTGGCTGGCTTATAGTAAGTATTCAATAAGTAATATCCATTATTATTATAGTAATAAGTGTTTTGAAGAAATATAAGGAATGGAAAGTTGACAGATGAAAGAATGTAAAAATGAACATTATTCCAGGGAGGGAAATGTGGAATGCAGGCAGATTGTAATTGTGATGTGTTCTAGCTCTATACATTTCTATATGTTCATTTTCCAACATTATCTCCTCTCCTTTGTTTGCCTGGATGATTTCTATCTTTTGAAGCCAAGGTTAGGAATACTAGAATTAACTACCCCTTGCTCTAAGCTGCTTCTTTTTTAAATTATAATGTGTTATATTCAAATGTTTGAGGTTTAAGGCATAACAGTTAAGATCTCAGGTTTTGGAGTCAGAACTGAGTTTGATTTACCAATCTGTCATGTACTGGTTATTTTACTCTGAATATCACTAAAGATCTCCAATCTTTGGTTTCCTCATTTGTAAATTGGGGATACTTGTATATACTCTACAAGGTATTTTTAGGAATTTAACAAGAAATTGTTTGCCTCAGACAGTAAAATATTTCAATCCCAGTTCTGCCACTACATTTTGGGGATTTGGATAAGCCATTCAACTTCTCAGAGCTTCATTTTCCTAATCCATAAATAAGGGGAATAGGAATTTTTCAATGGAGTTACTATGAGAATTAGAAATATAAAACACCTGGAACATAATAGGATTTCAAAATATGTGTGCCCAGTTTAATTAGGTTAACAATTAGAGCTTTTAAGTGGTGAAGTGTATTGCCTTCTGAAGCCATAAGATCCTTGTCACTGGAAGAGTTTACAGTATATGGCAGTATACTGGAGACATTTTGGGAAGGATTCCTGCAGTGCCTAGAGAATGGGTGAGGTCAGGGCTTCCCAAACTTAGATCCATGGATCAGCTGCCCCATTACCATCAAGTCTAATTTAATAGGTCTAGAATGAGAACCACCAATCTAGATGACTGCAATATTGGCTCCTGATTAAAGGTTAATTATTCTGTAAGTCAGAGTTCAGTTCATAAGTCATGTGCTTAGTTAATTCCATCAAATGAGCTTGTCTTGGGACGCCTGGGTGGCTCAGTTGGTTAAGCAGCTGCCTTCGGCTCAGGTCATGATCCCAGCGTCCTGGGATCGAGTCCCACATCGGGCTCCTTGCTCCGCAGGGAGCCTGCTTCTCCCTCTGACTCTGCCTGCCATTCTGTCTGCCTGTGCTCCCTCTCGCTCGCTCTCTCTCTGACAAATAAATAAATAAAAAAAAAATCTTTAAAAAAAAAAAAAAATGAGCTTGTCTCTACATCCTCCCTACCCACGCTTCCACCCTTCATTCCCACACGTATTATTAAATGGTTTCTTAATTAAATAAGTCCAAGAACAAGAACAATTATTTTAATTTATGTTATTTATTTATCAGTCAAGTTAAACTTGAATCAGGCTATTAAGAGACATCCAAGAATTATAATTTCTTAACGTGTCATAGAATTAGTTGGCAGTTTTTTCACATTATTAAATAGGCTTTTTGCTTAATGTTATGCTGCTATTATGAAAGTATTTAGGTATTTTCTCAGATCTGAAGTTTCAAAATTACAGTGCAGCTAAATATACCATGACATAGCACATTCAGAAAGTAAGAGCACATATATCACATGATGTTGGATAAAAACCTTTTTCCTGCTGCACGTTAACTTCTCCATCTGCAGAATGGGAAAGAGTAAATGCAAATAACATTACTTATAAAGCATTTTAAGTGTTATCATATACTTTGGTTTTCATTAATTTAAGTGTTCTACTTTTTTTTTGTACTGAGTGATATTTGGCATCTTGATTTATTTACTATTTTTAAAGATTTTATTATTTTTTACTATTAGAAGGCTTTTATAACAAGGTATGGAATGTTTAATCCATAGTAGAAATGTACTTGTGCTTGGTACTTAATGTATAAAAGACACATGAAGGATATATATTTAGGGAATCTGAAAAAAAGCAATGAAAGTCTAACAAGATGGAATTATTTTGAGAAAAGAAAGTTTCTGTCCAACAGTATGGACTTCTCATTGAAAATATTAAGGGAAAAAGCTGAAGTTTTGAACTCTTCTATTTGGGAAAGTGTTTTTTAAAAATTATTACTTTCAGTTTTGTGTTTGGTTTTAGAGCTCCTTACAGCTTCTTTTCCTATCCTATTAACATGGACATGCATGCACCAGTTATAATAATGCATATCTTTTCAGGGTCTTAAAGAGCATATTTTGAAGGGCTTTGAAGCATAATTATGAAAAATATTTGTTTATATTATCTTTTTAGGTCTTTTTGAAGAAGTATCTGCAGACCAAGAAACATCTGGGTTTCACGGGATGCCTGGCTGGTTCAGTCAGTAGAGCATGTGAATCTTGCTTTCGGAGTTGTAAATTTGAGCCCCGCATTGGGTGTAGAGATTACTTAATTTTTTTTAAAAATTAACAAAAGAAATATTTGGGTTATAAACAAAAGGCACTATAAGCATATTAAATTTTATTATAACTGACAAATCTTATTAGGCTTTTATAACAATTCCAACTCTTGTTTCTTTATACTTTAATTTTTAGTATGTTTTTTGTACTAAAGGAAAAAAGTTCTTGATTATAATTTGATAATTTGACAAATCCACCTGTCCTTTTTTTTCTGTATTATTTAGTTGCAGAGGGTGGATAAAATTTAACAAGGTAGGAGAGATAATTTATGGGACATCTGGGTGGCTCAGTGGGTTAAGCCTTTGCCTTCAGCTCAGATCATGATCTCAGGGTCCTGGGATTGAGCTCTGCATTGGGCTTTCTCCTCCGTGGGGAGCTTGCTTCCCCCTTTCTCTCTGTCTGCCTCTCTGCCTACTTGTGATCTCTCTTTCTCTCTTTCTGTCCAATAAGTACATAAATAAATTATTTTTAAAAAAAGAAATAATTTCTTACTAAAAGTAACTAATTCTGCATCATTTCCCATTAAGCCAGAATTGGATGGGAAAATAAATCAGAATTTTTCCACACTGTGGCAGAAGCATTTAATTTTAACTGAATGTCAGATTGTTAAAGGTAACAAAGATAGAGTATATGCAGAAGCACTCACAAAAGAGTTATGATTCTATTCTAATTATGCCAATTTATTTTTTAAATGAAAGTATTCTCCTTTCAATTATTTTGATAAATCCGTTTAAAACTCTCCTTCTCTGTAATGCAGTTAGTATCCCACTGGTAGATAGTGTAGGCAGTTACCAGAATTATCTTTATATTCGGTCAATAAGAAGTACGTAATTTTGAAAGTGACCACATAAAGGATGAGAACAGCTACTTCCTTTGAGGAGTTAAGCTAATTGCTTGGTTTCAAAATTTTTTGACCAATAAGAATTTGTGAAAGGAAGCTCGACCCATAAAATTTTATTAATGTCTGACATCCTTCTAAATTGCTTTTTGCAGCTGTATTTTGATTGCCTAAACTTTATACTCTTAGTCTTTGTTAGTTAGTTGGTTAAAGTCTATTTCTTAGATAGGCATACTGAAATAGTCACCATGTCATTCAATGTCTTGTCTTCTAGAAATAAAAGCTATTTATTTGCTAATTTATTTAAGTGTTTCTGAACACTTATGGCTATTTAAGCTACCCAAAGGTAGCTGTTTTGCCTCCAAAAATAAATGTTGCTTTGAATCAATATAATACTCTTTGATTAGTGTCTTGCTCAGTGCTCTTATAAATCACTTGGATAGTATAATCCATATCCATATTTTAGCATGTTATTCATAAAATAATCAGAACATTTTTGTTAAATATTTTGCTAAAATCAAAATACTTAACATGTGAAAACCATGTGTTCTTGAGAATCCTAATTCCAGAGAAACCCTTTTCTCCATTTCTTCTTTAAATGCCTATGAGGTCAATTGTTAAGCAAGTCAAAAATTTATCATATGCTTTGCTTTCAGAACACTGAAACTTCAGGCATATTTCTTGAAAATTTAGTGTCCCTTAAGTTATTATTTTTTTCCCAATGTGCCAGTTGTGTAATAACTCTTAGACAGTATCATCTGTAGCCTCCCTGTTTCCAAACAAGTTGTACAGGATTTCCATTTTTAGTTATTTTTTTGTTTTTCCTCACCATGTTTTTGCCTCTAAATTCATGGATTTTTTTTCCATTCTGTATTTTTGCAACATCTTGTGCTCTTTGTCCTGTTAAAACTATTTTTAACAGATTATTATCTTTAATTACAATTTGTCACTGAGTACCATGCCATCAAGCCCCAGTGACACTTATTCAATCTATTTAACCTTTTTGTGAGAGAATTTCTAGATGCTTTCATTTGTCATCCATACTCTCACCATGGGTATAAGACAGCTGAAACTAAAATTATGGGTCCCAAATAACTTCCCTATTATTTTCTCATGATAATTACTGAGTTCCTTTCCAAGTGCTTTTCTTGCTTTGCCCTATGCACAAAGTACAGTACATCAGATTCAGGCACACAATATTTTAAAAGCATTTTCTCTCTTTTTTATAGCCTCAGTTTGAAGTTTTTTAATAAGATTGGAAAACCTTTCAAACATTTTCCTCCAGGTTTTCCTAAAATGAACACTATCCCTTATGTGGCCAAGAAAATAATATTCTGTTCACAGACACTTCTATTTTTAACTCCATCTTGTCTATGAGCTTTCATTTTTCTTTATTGCCTATGGAATAGGGAATTATTTCGTAAGCCCTTTCTCTCCTTCAAGGAGATCACATTACACTTAGAACACTAGTAATTGGTGAGCTCCATGGTCAGGAATACAAACCTAAAACACACTCTATAGGCCAATGAAACACCATTTTCCTCAGCATTCTTACCTTCTAGATTTCAAGTTGAACTATTATACTTTACGGTTTCCTTTGAAGATACCCTCCCTTGTGTAAACTGCTCACATAAACTGCTGCAACAATTTTACAATTTATTAAACCTACTTGACAGCTAGGTCCTTGGCAATGAATGGTACTTTTGGGATGAATGTTATATAATCTTTCAACTTCATTCACAATTTCTACCTTTTTCAAAAAAAAAAAAAAGAAATATATTATTTATTTATTTGAGAGACAGAACAGGAGGAGGGGCAGGAAAGGGAGAGAATTTGAAGCAGACTCTGTGCTCAACATGAAGCCCAATGAGGGGCTCAATCCCATGACCCCAAGATCATGACCTGAGTTAAAACCAAGAGTCAGACCCTTAACTAACTAAGCCACCTAGCCTCCCCACATATTTTCTACCTTTAAAACTACCTGAATCCTTGATGGCAAGTTGCAAGTTTTAATATTCCATTGGATCAGGAAATCATGGAGTTGAATGGGATTTGCATAGTTCATTTAGTCATCTCTTTTGCCCCAAAATAGAAGGCAATAATTATTGAATATAACATTTATTATATCTACCTTCTAATTTGATTGGAAGTGGATTTTGCTTGGGAGTAACTAAAATGATGGTAGGGGGGAAATGTTTGTCTTACAGCTGATTTGCATCATTCATTTATTTGTTCAATATTCAAAAAATATTTATTGAGTATCAATTATGTGTAGAGGCATTGCAATGAGTGCAGGAATATCATGATGAACAAGATAGACATGATCGTTGCTCTTATGGATAATGAAGTCTATTAGGGTGACGCCAACATTAAACTCTTGTTATTTATTTATTTAAACTCCATTATTTTAGACTAAGATAAGTGTTAGCAGACATACCAGATAGCCGCTGAGGTGGAATCAGAGAAAGAGCATCAGAAAATTCTACTTTCATTTTCAGTATTCTAAATACTGAACTGAGCAGATGTATGAACTTTGGGAAACTGAATAACAACAAATAGTGTCTAGATGTTCATGGATCATTAACAAGACTTTACATGATATTGATATTTTATAAGGGGAGTGGCCCTATTCTTAGGGAATATCATTTATGCATTTTAATGAAAACAAGAGGTAAACTATAATGAATATTGTAGTTATTCCATCTCCTCCCTAGGTCCTAAGTTACTTAGAAGCAGTACCACATCTACTTTTGCTCACATTTTGCATTATAGTTCTTGTATACCATGTAGGCACATAAATAAATATAATTGGTGGATTAAAATAAAAGAATACCAGATGACAGAACAAGAGAATAAGATTCATGAACTACTCTAAGCATAAGCATACTGATCTAAAAATCATTGTGGAGTAGTATAGACCCTTTGAGCTAACATCAGTTAACTTTCTCTTGGGCTGGTGACAAGATAGGTAAATAGCAAACTATTTTCATTAAAAGAGATGTGCATGTGTGTTTGTGACCCTGCTGGATTTTGAACTCTTATACAAAAGCAACAACAGCAAGCCAAAGGACCCTCCCTGGTTCATTATAAAATCAGGTATAGGAATGAGTTATCTCAGTGAATAATGTAGTTACATGTCTATGCTAGGTGTTCCAACACAGATTTAATCATAAATCACATTCACAAGGTCTACCTCTGTCTGTAGCATATTGAGTTGTTATAGTGCCATTGGACTTGGGATAAAAAACTCTTCTTCTGGAGGTTATCATAACATGTAGAGGTTATTCTGCCACCAATAGGAAAGCAAGCATGCTAGATGTATGTGAGCTGTCAACTGGTGAACTTTCCTTGACCTGGAACATCAGATATACACTAATTGCAGTGAAAGGGCAATTCAAATTCTATTTCTTTTCTATTACACACAATGTTGAACAGAGTTGGAAGAGTGGAACTACAGAAAATAATTTTAAAAATGAGACCAGATCATCTCTAATGTCTCCTTTCAGCCTTAAAATTCTCTAAACCAAGAAGAGCTATAAAATCAAAGACTGCCTGGTGCCAAGTATGTGATGCAGCAAGATGGAGGACAAAAGAGAGAGATGCCACTTGAGGAAAACTAAGAAGTGCGTTCCCCACCAAAATCATTCCTACCCAAACAAAATGAAACAAAATAAAACTCTCCGCAACTCTCCTCCAACAACAGCAACAATAACAATAAAACTCCAACTAAATTCATCCCTTGGACTACCAATTTTCAATTTCTACAAAATGTTACTCCCTAGTTTTCTTCCAAATTCAGATGAGACTTCAAAGTCTCACCTACACACACACACACATACACACACACACACACACACACACACACATTATAAATTAAAACTCATGGAGATTTTTCGGAATGGCATTAAAAGTATAGATTGCTCTAGGCAGTATAGACATTTTAACAATGTTTATTCTTCCGATCCAAGAGCATGGAATGGTCTTCCATCTTTTTGTGTCTTCTTTAATTCCTTTCATGAGTGTTCTGTAGTTCCTCAAGTACAGATCCTTTACCTCTTTGGTTAGGTTTATTCCCAGGTATCTTATGGTTCTTGGTGCTATAGTAAATGGAATCGATTCTCTAATTTCCCTTTCTGTATTTTCATTGTTAGTGTATAAGAAAGCCACTGATTTCTGCACATTGACTTTGTATCCTGTCACGTTGCTGAATTGCTATATGAGTTCTAGTAGTTTGAGGGTGGAGTCTTTTGGGTTTTCCATATAAAGAATCATGTCATCTGCAAAGAGAGAGAGTTTGACTTCTTCATTACCAATTTGGATACCTTTTATTTCTATTTGTTGTCTGATTGCTGTTGCTAGGACTTCTAATACTATGTTGAACAAGAGTGGTGGAAGTGGGCATCCTTGTCTTGTTCCTGATCTCAACGGGAAGGATGCAAGCTTTTTCCCATTGAGGATGATATTTGCTATGGGTCTTTCATAGATAGATTTGATGAGGTTCAGGGATGTTCCCTCTATCCCTATACTTTGAAGCATTTTAATCAGGAACGGATTCTGGATTTTGTCAAATGCTTTTTCTGCATCAATTGAGAGGACCATGTGGTTCTTCTCTCTTTTCATATTAATTTGTTCTATCACATTGATTGATTTTCGAATGTTGAACCATCCTTGTAGCCCAGGGATGAATCCCACCTGATCATGGTGAATCAAAATTCCACCGGTATTCTTCAAAGAGCTGGAGCAAATAATCCATAAATTTGTATGGGACCAGAAGAGACCCCGAGTAACTAAGGAAATGTTGAAAAACAAAAATAAAACTGGGGCATCACGCTATCTGATTTCAAGCTTTACTACAAAGCTGTGATCACCAAGACAGCATGGTACTGGCATAAAAACAGACACATAGACCAGTGGAACAGAGTAGAGAGCCCAGATATGGACCCTCAACTCTTTGGGCAAATAATCTTCGACAAAACAGGAAAAAATATACAGTGGAAAAAGACAGTCTCTTCAATAAACTGTGCTGGGAAAACTGGGCAACTATATGCAGAAGAATGAAACTCGACCATTCTCTTACACCGTACACAAAGATAAATTCAAAATGGATAAAAGACCTCAATGTGAGACAGGAATCCATCAGAATCCTAGAGGAGAACATAGGCAGTAACCTCTTTGATTTCAGCCACAGCAACTTCTTTCAATATAAGTCTCCAAAGGCAAAGGAAACAAAAGCGAAGATGAACTTTTGGGACTTCATCAAAATCAAAACCTTCTGCACAGCAAAGGAAACAGTCAAAAAAAACAAAGAGGCAACCCACGGAATGGGAGAGGATATTTGCAAATGACAGTACAGACAAAAGGTTGATATCCAGGATCTATAATGAACTCCTCAAACTCAACACACACAAAACAGACAAGCATATCAAAAAATGGAAAGAAGATATGAACAGACACTTCTCCAATCAAGACATACAAATGGCTATCATACACATGAAAAAATGTTCATCATCACTAGCCCCCAGGGAGATTCAAATTAAAATCACATTGAGATATCACCCTACACCAGTTAGAATGGCCAAAATTAACAAGACAGGAAACAACATGTGTTGGAGAGGATGTGGAGAAAGGGGAACCCTCTTCCACTGTTGCTGGGAATGCAAGTTAGTGCAGCCTCTTTGGAGAACAGTGTGGATATTCCTCAAGAAATTAAAAATAGAACTTCCCTATGACCCTGCCATTGCACTCCTGGGTATTTACCCCAAAGATACAGATGTAGTGAAAAGAAGGGCCATCTGTACCCCAATGTTTATAGCAGCAATGGCCACGGTCGCCAAACTGTGGAAAGAACCAAGATGCCCTTCAACGGACAAATGGATAAGGATGATGTGGTCCATATACTATTGAATATTATGCCTCCATCAGAAAGGATGAATACCCAACTTTTGTAGCAACATGGGCAAGACTGTAAGAGATTATGCTGAGTGAAATAAGTCAAGCAGAGAGAGTCAATTATTATATGGTTTCACTTATTTGTGGAGTATAACAAATAGCATGGAGGACATGGGGAGATAGAGAGGAGAAGGGAGTTGGGGGAGGTTCGAAGGGGAGGTGAACCATGAGAGACTATGGACTCTAAAAAACAATCTGAGGCGTTTGAATTGACGGGTGGGTGGGAGGTTGGGGTACCAGGTGGTGGGTATTATAGAGGGCACGGATTGCATGGAGCACTGGGTCTGGTGAAAAAATAATGAATACTGTTATGCCGAAAAAAAAAAAAAGGAAAAAGAAAAACACAGGTATATGTATGAAAAATTTCAAGTTTAAAGGTTATTTTTAAAAACTATATTTATTTGTTTATTTATTTATTTGACAGACAGAGATCACAAGTAGGCAGAGAGAGGTGGGTGGAGGGGGATTAGGCTTCCTGCTGAGCAGAAAGCCCAACACAGCACTCAATCACAGGACCCTGAGACCATGACTTGAGCTGAAAGCAGAGGCTTAGCCCACTGAGTCACAAAGGCACCCCTCAAGTTTAAAGGTTATTATGGAGTATGATGTATTAAACCTCTTGTTTTAGTGGGTAGTAGGTTAAAAATTTAAAAAAGCAGGAATTTTGAGAAACAATTAAAAAAAAAAGTTGTGTTTTTGAAATATACAGGTTTTAGGGCTATACCAAGAGCTTAATATATTGCTTTCTCCTGATGTTGGGGTTTTGCAGTTTTTAGAGGACCCTGTAGTGGTCGTCCTCTTGTTCTTTTGGCTCGCCTACCGCATTGTTTTTCAATCAGTTTTGCTTGGTTTGAGTAGTCCTGCCACCTATCAAGTGACTCTGCTCTGTGAAAACTGGTCTTTCAGGCTTTTGTTCTCTGGGGGTTTTTGTTCTTTGGCGGCTTTTTGTGGCTTTTTGTGGCTTTTTAGAGGTTTAGTGGAAAGCAAACTGCACTCAGACCTCCACCTCAGAGAGTAGCCTCAGTCTGCTCCCTCTGGGTGTTCTGAACACACAGATTCTCCCTCTTCAAACTCTGCTGAACACTGCAACATCCCACAGGCTGTGTGCACCTCCAGCCACTGTCTCAAGGTTCACCCAAAGTGCCTGCTTGTCTCTGCACCTCTGTGCCACTAAAACCATGAATGATATTGGTCCAGGGAGACTGCTTCTGGTGGTTGCCTTTGCCGGTACTACTGTCTGGGGACCAGGACCACACTGCTGTGTGCACTCAGTCGTGCAGCTGCTGCTGCTGAAGGATCCAGACCAGAGATAGTGCCGAGTTTCTTCATGGGCTGGGATCGTCCAGACCCTCGATGGGTCCTAGAGACCTCTGATTAGTAGCCACACCAAGCTCTCTCAGGCACGGGCTGGGGTGCAATCATCCTTATTTGCACAGTGTGTGCAGAGTGCAAAGGGGTGTGGTTTTAGAGAGCGCCCTCCAGACACCCTCACGCATTGGCGGGAGTGCACCCAGCTTAGCGGTGGTGCAAGCAACATACAGCCAGGCGCTCAGGGTCCAGGAACTGGAGGCTCCACCACACTCTCTTTGGCATGGATGGTCACCAAAAGTGGCTGTCCAGGGTCTGTAGACTTGGGCCAATGCCTGTGACTGCTCTGATTCCACCAGTTGCCCCTTAAGATCTTTTGCTCTTTTTGAGTTTTTTTAACCAGATTCCAAGTTAATGCTGGTCTCCAACCACAGTGCACTTTTGTATTGGTGTATTACTTTCCAGTGTGTTGATTCTGGTGGCTCCCTCCCCCTTCTGCTTATCCTCCAATATCAATCCAATCATTCCCACTCCACTTAACTTCTCTGCTGGTGTCTTCTGCCCCCATAGAGATCCAGCAGTTATAATCCTACATCTCAGGCTGATTTCATGGGTGTTCAGTGTGCTGGTAGATATTTCACTCACTTTAGGGGACTGGTTGAAACAGGGCCTCCTGTTTCTCTGCCATCCTGCCCTTCCTCTGAAGTGAATCCAAAATTGGAACTTATAAAATCTGCTGTAGTGAGGGATGTCTCTGCCTGAGGGATGCCCAGGTGGTGAAGCAGGGTAGAATCCTGGGTGGGATGGTGTGGTCTCATGATCCCCACTATCACAGAAAGGATGGGAGTGCCTTAGGGTTGCAGAGTTTATAAGCATTGGAGTGAGGAAGCAGGCTGCAATCAGTGAGTCCAGGAGTGGGCTCTCAACTCTGTATTACTGTAAGGACCTATTTTACTGTCCCTGCTCCCCTCCTCCAGGGGACTTAAAAACAAGTCCCAGAAACCAGCTCCAGGTGTGAAGGCCAAGAAAAACAAGGCTGTACCCACCTCGAGTCTAGCCCTGACATAAGTACAGACATATTGGCAAAGCAAAAGCTGGCACCTTGCCCTGAAAGAGTGGGTTAGCATGAGAATGGCCATCCTGAAGGCCGGGAAACCATTTTACTGGGTGTCCCTAACCAATCCACAGGGCGCAGTAACTTGAGAGAAGAGAAAGTAGCTAAAACCTGAAAAAACAACTTAATCACCTACCACCAGGGAGGTTAGGTGATGGTGCCATAGGGACCAAATGTTAAAGAAAAATAAATAGTTAACTTGCAGAGATCAGAATTCTGTAAGACAGGAGTCTCCCTTGGTTTGCAAATATCCTGATGATTTACAACAAAAAGGGCAATCTCTTCAATGGCCCAGTTTCCGGAGACAAGTGGCTCAGTTCCTCAAGCCCTAAGGTCGCACCATAAAACTGAGGGAGGCTGAGGTGGAAGGAAATGTAAATAAAGTTGAATTTCTTCTAAACCTAAATCTCCTTAACCACCAGGATGGTGCCAGGGTGACGCTGGGGTGGCAAAAGGTTAAACAAAGTTAAACTGTCAAAGTGGGGTGCATGATATATATGTAGCTATGAAGAAGTGCCTTGAAAATGCTATATAAACCCTTGGCTTTGAGTGTTTGGGGTCCTTATTGAAACCCACTGAGCCGGGCAGATACTTGGACCCCAGCTAGCTGAAAATAAACATCGCTGTGTGATTTGCATTATTGAGAGTGTTCTCTGTCTAATTGAGGGGTGGTCAACTCCGTACACTAACATTACCATAAACTTTGAACCTGGCAGGGTCAGGCTATCACTCTCTAAGTAGGGACCCCTTAAGTGGCAGAACCACCATGAGAACCTGCTTCTTCTGTAGCAATGATTGGCACAGGTACACAACACGGGGGTCTACAGAGTTTGGAACACATAAAAGTAATCGACTGCTTCTCCCTGACAGTGCACTGAAGAATGGGGGTTGCAATCATTCAGCTCTGAGGCTGGGGATTGGGGCCCCACCATTTTAATTTTATTTTTTTAATCCTCTACAGCAGTGCAGAAAGACTTCAGGGAACAAATGTCACAAAGACCAACACAAAGTAGCTTACGTTGAGCCTGGCCTCCTGGCAAGGGGTGGTTTGACTCTATTGAGGCAAAGACACTTGAGAATCAGTGCAATAGGCCCCTCCCCCAGAAGAACAGCAGGAACATCAGGCTAATACCAAGTTTATGGATAACACAGAACTGCAAAACTCCAGGGCTAGTGGAAAATAGTATATAGAACTTGAGGGTTTTTTCTTGTGATTTTTAGTCATTCAGTTTAAAATTTTCTTTTCTTTATTTTATTTTTCCTTTTTCAACTAGTTTCTTATTTTATCAACACTTTTCTTTAAGTCTTTTAAAAAAATGTTCATTTTTACATTTACATTGTATGGTTATAGTCTTCATTTTTGGCTTCTTTTCACTGTATTCAATTTTATTTGTGCATATATATATATATATATATATACACACACACACATATATATATATATATGTGTGTGTGTGTGTGTGTTCTTTCTTTCTTTACAACTTTGGAATTTAATGTCTTCTAACAAACAGAACAAAATACACCAGGACCAAGAAATCACCCTGTTTTGTCCAATGGCGAAATCATATTCTCTCTCTCTCTCTTTTTTTTTTTACTTATCTTTATTTTTTTCTTTTTTGGTTTCTGAACTCTTCAGTTTTGTCTAGTGTTTATTTCGCTGGAGTCATGCTTGATATTTTTGATTTTTTTATCTCATTCATCTACTTTTCTCTGAACAAAATGACTAGAAGGATAAATTCACAAGAACAGCAACAAAAAGAACCAGAGGTAATACTCTTTTAGATTTAATCAATATGGATATAAGTAAAATATCAGACCTAGAATTCAGAAATATGTTTATAAAGATGCTAGCTGGGATTGAAAAAAAGTATAAAAGTCACTACAAAATCCCATAGTTCAGAAAAAGGGAACTAAAATCTAATAAGGCCTAAGTTAAAAATCCTTGAACTGAGACACAGTCTAAAGTGGGTGTTTAGTGGTGAGGGTAAATGAGGTAGAAGAGAGAGTCAGTGACATAGAACACAAAATGATGAAAAGTAAAGAAGCTGAGTTAAAGAGGAAAAAAAAAATCTAATGGATCATGAGGGGAGGCTTTGAGAAATCAAAGTGAAAAAATATTAGAATCACTGGGGGCCCTGAGGAAGAAGAAGGGGGGTGGCAGGCAGAAAATGTGATTGAACAAACCATAGCTCAAAACTTCCCTAATCTGGGGAAGGAAACAGGCATTCAAGTCCAAGAGGTTGAGAGAACACCTCTTAAAGCCAATAAAAATAGCTAAACACCCCAACATATAATAGTGAAGCTTATAAATTTCAGAGATAAAAGAAAATCCTGAGGACAGCGAGAGAAAAGAGGTCCTTAACCCACAAGGGTAGAAATATTATACTGGGAGAAGACTGAAACTCAAAGACCTGGCAGGCCAGAAAGGGCTGGTGTGATATATTCAGGCTATTAAATGAGAAGAAGATGCAGCCAAGAATACTTTATCTAGCAAGGCTGTCATCTGAAATGGAGGGAGAGATAAAAAGCTCTAAAGACAAACAGAAATTAAAATAATTTGTGATCAATAAATCAGCCCTCCAAGAAATATTAAAAGGGATCCTGTAAGCAAAAAGAGACCCCCAAAGTAACAGACCAGAAAAGAACGGATACTATATACAGAGACAGTGACTTTGCAGGTCACACAATAGCATTAAATTTATATCTCTCAACAGTTACTCTGAATGTAAATGGGCTAAATGCTCCAATCAAAAGACACAGGGTATCAGACTAAATAAAAAAGCAAGGCCTATCCATATACTATCTACAAGAGACTCACTTTAGACCCAAAGACACATCCGGACTGAAAGTGAGATGATAGAGAACCATTTATCATGTTCTTGGACATCAAGAGAAAGCTGGGGTAGCAATCCTTATATCAGACAAATTAGATTTTAAACCAAAGACTGTAATGAGGGAGGAAAAGGGACACTATATCATACTTAAAGTGTCTGTCCAACAAGAAGGTCTAACAATTTATTTAATAATAATTAGTTAGTAATAAATAATTTATGTTTCTAACTTGGGAGCACCCAATTATATAAACTAATTAATAGGAAAATTAAAGAAATACATTGATAACAATACAATAATAGTAGAGGTCTTTAACACTCCACTCATAACAATGGACAGACCATTTAAGCAGAAGGAAACAAGGAAACAATGGCTTGAAATGACACACTGGATCAGAAGAATCTCACAGATATGTACAGAGCATTCCATCCTAAAGTTACAGAACACATATTCTTTTCAAGTGCATATGAAACATTCTCCAGAATAGATCACATACTGGGCCACAGATCAAGCCTCAATCAATACCTGCATATTTTATTGCCACAGTGCTTTGAAACTTGAACTCAGTCACAAGAGGAAATTAGGAAGGACCACAAGTACATGGAAATTAAAGGGCATCCTATTAAAGAATGAATGAGTCAACCAGGAAATTAAAGAAGACTTTAAAAAAATCATGGAAACAAATGAAAATGACAACACAACTGTTCAAAACCTCTGTGCTGCAGCAAAAGTGGTCCTAAGAGGAAAGTTCATAACAAAACAAGCCTTTTTCAAGAAGCTAGAAAATTACTAAATATGCAAACTAACCTTACACCTAAAAGAACTAGGGAAGAAAACAGCAAATAACCCCTAAATGAAGCAAAAGAAGAAAAAATAATAAAGAGTAGAGCAGAGATCAATGAAATAGAAACCAGAACAGTAGAACAGATGAATGGAACTAGAAGCTGGTTCTTAGAAAGAATAAGATGGATAAACCCCTAACCAAACTTATCAAAAAGAAAAAGAGAAAGAGAATGGTCAAGTTGAAGATATGAACAGACACTTCTCCTAAGAAGAAATAAAAATGACCAAAAACACATGAAAAAATGCTTCACATCACTTGGCATCAGGGAAATACAAATTAAAACCACAATGAGATACCACCTCGCACTAGTCAGAATCGCTAAAATTAACAAGACAGGAAACAATGAATGTTGGCAAGGATTCAAAAAAAGGAGTACAGTCTTACACTGTTGGTGGGAGTGAAAGCTGGTACAGCCATTCTAGAAAACAGTGTGAAGGGTCCTTTAGAAGTTAAAACCAGAGTTACTCCACAACCCAGCAATTACACTACAGGGTATTTACCTCAAAGATACAAATGTAGTGACCTGAAAGGGCACCTGCACCCCAATGTTCATAGAAGCAATGTCTACAATAGCCAAACTGTGGGAAGAGATGATATGTCCATGCACAGGTGAATGGATAAAGAAGATGTGGTATACCTACACAACAGAATTTTACTCAGCCATCAGAAAGGATGAATACTTAACATTTCCATTGACATATGGAATTGGAAGGCATTATGCTGAACAAAATAAGTTATTCAGGGAAAGACTATTATCATATGGTTTCTCTCTTATGTGGAATATAAGAAACAGAGCAGAGGACCATAGGAGAAGGGAGGGAAAACTGAATGGGAAGAAATCAGAGAGGGAGAAAAACCACGAGAGACTCTTAACTATAGGAAACAAACAGAGTTGCTGGAAGGGAGATGTTGGGGGATGGTGTAATTGGGTGATGGGCATTAAAGAGGGTATATGATGTGATGAGTGTTTGGTGTTTTATGCAACTGATAAATTACTGAATACTACATCTGAAACTAACGACGTACTATATGTTGGCTAATTGACGTTAAATTAAAAAAAAAAAAAAAAGGAAGTTGTTGTAATAAACCAGGCAAGAAGTTATTGTGACTGTAACAGATATTTAGCTCTAAAGATGATGAGAAATGGCTGGATTTTGGATTTTTAAAGAGCCAACAGCATTTCCTGATGATATGGAATATGAGATAAACAGAGGGATAAAGAGTGGCTTCCAAGTTTTTAGCTTGAGCTTCTGGATAGTAAAACTTTTCATTTACTATGAAGGGAAAGATTGTAACTTCTGTAGTGGGAAAAGAAGGATATTTGAGTTCAGTTTTGAAGACACTGAGTTTCAAATGTCTTTTAGATATCTAAGTAGAGATGCTGATAGGCAATTGGAAATAAAAGTATGGTTTTCAGGGGTAAGGTCTGAGCTATTGTTAAAAAAAAAGAGTTTTAGCTACATAAATGCCACTTAAACCGTGTTATTGGATTAGCTTACCATTGATGGAGATAAAAAGAGGACATGAACATTTGACACAATACCTGGTTTCCCCAAAAGGTATCTTCAACTCTATAAACAGAAGCCAAGGGGAATCCACAAATTATCAGGGGGATCCTGAATTTGAATGGGGATCCTTCAAATTATTCTTCTCCTCCAAAAGGAATTAATAGTGGGCTCTGTACATTGGAACTAAGATCACACCTTCTCATAATTTTTACCTCACCCTCATTGTTTAACAGGGAGTCTGATTATTGGGAAAGACTTCAGCTTCTCCAGTTATTCTCAACACTATTGATGGGTTGAAAGTGAAGTTCATAGTGAGACTAAAACACTGCTTCCTCTAGACATTCTATTCTTCATAATGCGAATCAAAGCCCGTTCTGAGCACTGGAAGTAACAATTGGCTTCTTTAATTCCATAGACATTGTTACTTGCTGGTCCTTGTCATTACTAATAACATCATCTCTTCTATTCCAATTTCAATTCCAATTTTATTACAATGGCTCATTTGCATACTCCCACAACTCCCATGTCATGAAATGATTTTTTTAAAGTGCAGTGTTATCCTGCACATTGCAGAATGTTTACAACCTCTGGTTCCTCTTCAGTAAATATCAATGCTCCTCCCACTCATTATGACAACAAATATTCCACTACATATTTCTGACTGTCCCATGGGGAAGCCATATTCTCCTTGTTGAAAATCACCACTCTATTTCATGCAAAATATCATGGTTGCTAAAGTGCAAAGTGAAACATCATTGATTCACCCACAGTAAAATTAAATTCTTCAGAATTTTCTCTTCTGGTTATCAAGATATATAAAGATATCCTCATTTTTACATTTCAATTGTGACAATTCTCTCAACCTTTAAAATCACCACCAGCTATTTTCAGACTTAGCTAAAAGGGGAGAAGCGCTATACCTGCAGGACCTCTTAGGTAATAATGCTAGAACAATTAAGACACTGGGTAATATGCCTGAACTCTTCAGAATATGGGACACTGTCTAACTCTCTTTTTTGGATACAAAATTAAAAAATACATTGGCTGTGATAAAAAGGATTATGTGTAAAAAAGGACTCTACTTAGCTCATAGTAAACAAGTAAAAAACAAGTAAACATCTGTTTTTCTATCTAAAGAATATCTGTACTTCTGAAATAATTGCAAGTCTTATTTAGAAACAAAATATGTGTCAGAGGCAGGCCCCTGGCCAGGGCGGCCTCCGCCAATAAAAGATGGCGCCTGGCTAGTTGCCAGGTTAGGATTGCCTTGTGAGACTAAGCAGATCGCCCAAAGAGGAAGTAAACAGCATTGGTTGCTAGCGAAGCTGTTGGTTTAGGTGCACAGCCTGATTCGCTCCCTCCTGTACCCTGCTCGCTGATTGGTCATGTAAGCATATATAAGTGTGTAGACTTGTGGAAATAAAGAGAGAGAAGATGCATCCGAACCAGGGTTCTTGTCATCCTTGCGGGGCGAGGGCGATAAATATGTTCATATTTTGGTATGAACCATTGGTAGTTTATGACACTGGAGGGGCTTCAAGAGTTTTTGCCACAAGTTGCCAAACGAGTTCTAACCAGATTAGAACAAACATTTTGCAAAATATACAGCTCTTCAGAGACTTTTTAAAAAAGATTTTATTAATTTATTTGACAGTCAGAGATCACAAGTAGGCAAAGAGGCAGACAGAGAGAGAGGAATGAGGAGGAAGCAGGCTCCTTGCTGAGCAGAGAACCCGATGTGGGGCTCCATCCCAGAACCCTGGGATCATGACCTGAGCTGAAGGCAGAGTCTTTAACCCACTGAGCCACCCAGGTGCCCAATATACAGCTCTTCAAATAAATTTTCAGTGCTCAAAGAAACAATCTTTGCCCTTTTAAACCTGAAGTGTCATTATCAGAAACATTTTAATATTTCTTGAGTACCCACCCATTGGGTGCCTAGTACTTTACCAAGCTTTAAAGTAAGTACCTTCCCAGTTTTTATGGATTGTAATCTCACAGCTGAGACATTGACTTACAGATTTTAAAAATCATCTCTCTTTGTTATCATGAAAAGTAGCAGAATTTTGGTTTTATGATAAGATGTGTTAAGTAAGTATAATGAAAGGACCCTTGGGCACAGATTTTCTACTACAAACTAAGAAACCTCCCTACAGAATACCTGCTTGAAGGAACTGCTGATCCTTGGAGTCAGAGAATGATCCTTATGATCATTAAGTTGGATTGACAGACAATGCCTTGAGATAAGGGCAGGGGTTTCTACTGAGCTCCTGCAGATCACAATGTAGTTAGAAGTGAATATTTTTATACATTGATATTATTTCCAAAACTTGAAACTGCATCTACATAATAGACATGTGTGGTTAATTGTACAAAAGAGGAAGATGTAATCCAGTGGTGAAATAATTACCTCGTCCAACTGCAAAATATTTATCTGTGCTATTTCTATGACTGGATCCTTCAGGAAAAAGTTATTTCTAAACAGCTTCAGAGTCAGATGATTATATAAGACACACTCCAACATTTTGGCTTCAATATCAGTGTATTTTGAAAGGCTAAATGAAAAATCTGACTGCTGACAAGTCTTAATACTTCTGCCAGTAAATGCTGCTGAATCTTCAGGAAGCAATGTGTTATTTGATCTCTTTCCACTTCCCTCAGTTATTCTCTGGCTTCTTGTTACTAAAATATAATCACTTATGGGAGCAATTAATTCACTTAAAGATTGTTTTTAAATTTGTTATGACAAGATGTGTGCTCAAAATTATAAGTGAAATGGAGCACTTTTTCATGTGTCTGTTGGTCATCTGGATGTCTTCTTTGCAGAAATGTCTGTTCATGACCTCTGCCCATTTCTTGATTGGATTATTTGTTCTTTGGGTATTGAGTTTGCTAAGTTCTTTGTAGATTCTGGACACTAGTCCTTTATCTGATATGTCGTTTGCAAATATCTTCTCCCATTCTGTCAGTTGTCTTTTGATTTTAACTGTTTCCTTTGCTGTGCAAAAGCTTTTGATCTACAACTATCATATGATGTCCCTGATATGAGGAAGTGGTGATGCAACATGGGGGCTTAAGTGGGTAGAAGCAGAATCAATGAAACAAGATGGAATTGGGAGGGAGACAAACCATTAGTGACTCTTAAACTCACAAAACAAACTGAGGGTTGCTGGGGGGAGGGGGGTTGGTAGAAGGGGGTGGGATTATGGACATTGGGGAGGGTATGTGCTTTGGTGAGTGCTGTGAAGTGTGTAAACCTGGTGATTCACAGACCTGTACCCCTGGGGATAAAAATATATGTTTATAAAAAAATTAAAAAATTAAAAAAAATTATAAGTGTAAAAAACCTTGATTTACATGTCAGAGGAGCTAGAGTATAGATTGAGTAGATATAAAGAACATCATCATTTCTGACCCGAGATTGACATCTTTTTTTCTCAGTTGTTTGTTAATCTTCATCACGAGTCTCTGGATGCTGGGTAGTAGAGTTAGCTGACCTATGTCTTTTGAATACTTGGTTACTTCCTTTTAGAAACATATTGTGTCATCCTTGAGTTGTCTTTGTTCATTCTTTTTTTTTTTTTTAATGAAAGAATTGTATTACAATGGCTTTGTACCTTCTTTGCCATCACCTGAAAAAAAAAATGCTCACCTGGTAGAATCTTCTTCCATTACAACCAAACATGTTGCTATAGACCAAATATTTATATTCCCCCAAAATTTATAAGTTGAAACCTAATTCCCAATATGATGGTATTAAGTTGGGTGGTCTTTGGGAGGTGATTAGGTCCTGAGGTTGAAATACTCATGAATGGGATTGGTGTTCTAAAATAACAACAACAACAATGACGACAACAAACAGCAACAACAAAAAACACAAAACCCAACAGGGTTCTCCCTTGCCTTTTCCACCTTGTGAGGACACAACAAGAAGATAGCAATCTATGAACCAGGAAGTGGGTCTTCACCATACTCCAAATTTCCTGGCACCATAATCTTGAACTTGTAGCCTCCAGAACTGTGTGACATAAGTTTCTATTGTGCGGTATTCTGTTATAGCAATGTGAGATAATCTGTTTCAGCAGCCTGAAGATACTGAGACACATGTTGATTTCAAATTCTGTCTTCTTTTTTTTTTTAAGATTTTATTTATTTATTTGACAGACAGAGATCACAAGTAGGCAGAGAGAGAGAGAGAGGAGGAGGAAGCAGGCTCCCACTGAGCAGAGAGCCCAATGCGGGGCTTGATCCCAGGACTCTGGGATCATGACCTGAGACGAAGGCAGAGGCTTTAACCCACTGAGCCACCCAGGTGCCCCCAAATTCTGTCTTCTGTGATGCAAACAATTCATTTCTGTGTTACTACTGCATTTTTCATATGAAAACCTTATCTATTTTTCACATGTAAAATTATCTGAAGAGTTTAGTTTACTTCATCCCAGAGTCCTACACTTGTCACATTTACTTTATTCACAGTGCAGAGTTGCAGAGACAATAAACACTTGAGTGAGTGTTGGGAGAATGCTTGGGTGGTGACCCACAATTTTAGACTAAACTATTGTTTGATTAATACTAGTATCTTTTGGAATCACCTTATAGACACACTTAGAAACCTGTGATCTTTCAGTATCTGAAATGAAAAAAAGTGACTATTTTAACTCCTTCATGATTAGGAATTTGTTTTCCCAAACAGGAAACTATTAGAATGTGGTATGTGGAATAAAAATGGATTAAGAATGAGGGAGCTAAGAAGAATGAAAACAGTGTGACATTCTTTTTTTTTTTTTTTAAGATTATTTATTTATTTATTTGACAGAGATCACAAGTAGGCAGAGAGGCAGGCAGAGAGAGAGGAGGAAGCAGGCTCCCCGCTGAGCGAGAGCCCAATGCGGGGCTCGATCCCAGGACCCCGGGATCATGACCTGAGCCGAAGGCAGAGGCTTTAACCCACTGAGCCACCCAGGTGCCCCACAGTGTGACATTCTTGAATGAAATATGTGGTAATACCAGACATTCCAGTTTCAAGCCAACAAAGTACCAGATAAGTCAAGCAAAATAAAACCTGATGGGGCACCTCATTAAGCATCTGTCTTCAGCTTGGGTCTTGATCCCAGGGTCCTGGGATCGATTCCTGTGTTGGGATCCCTGTTTGGCAGGGAGCCTGCTTCTCCCTTTCCCACTCCTCCTGTTTGTGTTCTCTCTCTCACTGTGTCTCTTTCTGTCAAATAAATAAACAACTTCTTTAAAAAATAAAAATACAACCTAGCAACATTACAAATATCTTCTTACCATTTCAGTGTGGAAAGAGACATCTCTAAGTTCATGTAAAGTATTCTTTCATAGTTATGGAGAAATGCTGATATTATATTTATTTAATTTTACTCACTTAATATTTTATTGTGTCAAGAACACTTAAAGTGAGATCTATTCTCTTAACAAATTTTTAATTACACAATACAGTATTGCTATCTATAGGCATAATGTATAGCAGATCTCTATACTCATCTTGCATAACTGAAAATTTATAACCATTGACTAGTAACTCCCCATTTTCCCCTCCCTCCAGTGCTTGGCAGCCATCATTCAACTCTCTGTTTCTATGAGTTTGACTCTTACAGATATCTCACGTAAGTGGAATCATGCAGTATTTGTCCTTCTGTGATTGGCTTATTTTATTTGGCATAATGTCTTCTAGGTTTATAAATTTTTGTCATATGTCTTCTTTTTAAAAACTGATTAATTTTCATATATATATTTCCATTATACATTCATCTGTCAATGGGCATTTAGATTCTTTCCATACCTTGGCTATTCTGAATAATGTTGATGTTATATTTAACATCACTATGGTTTTGCAAGATAGAAACTGAGAATAAGGTCTTACTTTGAAAGATTTCTAAACACTTAGTGACTTACCACATTAATAGTTGCATAGGTCTTTCTACTTTATAGAGTTTCTAAAATACTGAACATGAGAGCATTAAAAATGCATGTAACTGAGAGGTGTAAGGTTTGATTCAGCTAGCCAGTCAACCAAACAGCCATCAAACAAATATTCATTCAGTAGCTGCTATATGTTAAACACTATCGAAAATACAAAGGTAGATCAATCATTGATCCCACACTCAAGAAACTCACAGGCAAATAGAGACAAAAAATATGGACATCAATAGGAAATAATGGACCACTAGTTAATTTATAATAATTTAATAACTTAATTACTGACATCTATCTGGAAATGAATTGAGAGGGCTTATAACTAGTAAACTAGAAAAGCTAGTAAAGTAGAAAAAAAAATATAAACCACGGAATAAAAGAGGAATGCATGCATGCTAATTATAAAAATAAATAAAATTCCTGTAATTGAAGTGCAATGGTGGCTATGAGCTTCCAGAAAACCAGAAAAAAGTAAGTTAGAAGTTATGAAAAATAGGACCAATATCAAATCCATATCAACCCTCAGGAGAGACAAAGTTTCTCATAGTGCTAATTACTATCATGTAATTCACTGAATGGTGCAACAAAAAAAAAAATACTTTTAAGGTAGACACAGAATATTTCATAATAGTGGGACACCTGGATTGCTCAGTCAGTTGAACATCCAACTCTTCATTTTGGTTCAGGTAGTGATCTTATGGTTGCGGGATCAAGCCCTGCTCAGCATGTAGTCTGCTTGAGATTCTCTCTTTCCCTCTACCTCTTCCCCCCATCCTCACTCACATTCTCTCTCTCTCTCAAAATGAATAAAATCTTAAAAAATACTATTTCATAATTGTTAATAAAAGCTGAAAGGGCAATATACAAGAGTAATCCTGTGAAGGGATATTCTAGGTGAGAGTAAATTAAAGTGTTTGAAGCATAGTTTTCTGTGGTCTCAATAATAAAAGTATAGACCTTACAGGGATAATTCCAAGATATTGGCCTGTAGACTGGTGATTTTCATGGTTCTGTTTTAACTAATACATGGAAAATGGGGGAAAATAAGTAAAATATTGAGTTTTAAACAAATTTTAATTTGTTTAATTTTTTGGTCTTTTATTCTGAAATAATTTCCTCCTTCATCTTGTGTTGCTAGGTAACATTTTTTTTTAAGTAAAGTGGAAAGATAAAATAAAAAAAGATAACTTAAGATCACAGTTAAAATATAAGATAGTGTTTTGAAGAGAAATCTAGATTAAAAAAAAAAAAATCTAACTCCTATATCCCAGACTTCATTAGCTTGCAACTAAAACAAAATCCTTGCAATAGCCAAATTGTTATACCATGAATCCCTCACTTAACCAATTTCCTGCCCCCAAATATCACTTAGGGTTAGTATATTGCTTCACGATGCATTATGATCTTCATAATGAATTCTTCCAGATTTTCTGTTTTGTGTTCCATGTCTTGAAACTATAAGGCTGTCTCTTTTAGCTAGTAGTCCTTATAAAACTGCTACTCTCTTAGCTTGTTGCACCATGAGTACCTATCACACATAGTCTTACCCACTACCCTCAACGAGGGATACAGCTCTCTCCTTAGGTAAGAAGTACCTTGTGATAAGGTTGTTGAGGAGATTCAATGAGAAAAAAATGCATGTAAAGCACTTAGGAAGGGACAGGCACATACTAAGCACTCAATAAATGGTACTGACAGTTACATTTGTTCCTGGTCTTTGCTATCATGACCCTTATGATACATGCTATTGTTCCCAGTTATTCACTCTCTCCATAAGAGGGTTATACATTCTCACCTGTGGCCATGTGACTTGAAGTGTTTTCATGTGAAGTATAAACTCTACCTCACGGATTTGCAACTTGAACTTTTGACTTCTTTAATGAATAAAATATTAATGAAATATGTGCCATTTGAGCTGAAAACTTAAGAGACTGAAATAAGGACTGCTACTTCAACTTAGATCCCATAATGAAAAGATACAAATTACAGAGCCAGAGCTGACTCACAGTTACTGACAGGGAGTTAAAACAAACAAACAAACAAAAAACAAAACAAAACAAACAAAAACCCCTATTGGTTGTTGATAAACCAGTGAGGTTTTTTGTTTGTTTGTTTGATTCTTTGTGTTTTTCTGCCTTGGTCTAGCCTCAAACAAGCTGACTGATACATATCTTCATATGTATTTTCAGTTACTGTGAATACACCATCTTTAGTTACTATAAATACACATTTCTACCTCATGTCTTCAATTATTGTACAAATAGCAGGTGCTGATTTTTCATCCTATTTTTCATTCTTCCTTTGTATTTCTTTCTTATCTTTAGTTCCTTTAGCCTATGACATCCAAACTATTATTCGTTTAAGTCAAATTTTCCTGTGTGGAACACATCCTACTGGTAGGATGCAGGCACACGATATATGATTTATAATAAGAAAGTTGACCTCTTTTTAATGATCATTTTAGTTTTTCTAATTACTTTAATGATAATTAACAAGTTTGGGGCAAGTTTGTTGTTAGCAACTCTAAAACAGCTGCTAGTGTCCCTTTAAAAAAAGGAAAGAAATCACTTTTTTTTTTTTCCTTTGAGCCAAGAGACTTGAACTAGCAACATAATGTAGCTGGAATTTAATAATATTATTTAGCCATATTATATTAATTGTATGGTCACATCTACTAATAACAAATGATAATGGTCTGCCACTTAAATATAGCTCCCTTTTAAAATAAATACATTTATTTAAATAAATAAATGGGTTGATTTCCATAAAATGCCAAGTAATAAAATTTGGGATCTCTGTTTTATCTAAAGGCCTTGCTTTTACTCTTTGGTATTGGTAAGGTATCATGACTGGCTCTTAGATTTACAAGGTTTAACTCTTGCTCTGGTACAAGCTTCTGGGCCTGATACTCTAAAATGTAACTCCAGCTTCTGAAAGCCAGGTGAGAAAAGACCACATCAAAGAAGGTAAGAAGTGTGGAGATGTGGTTTGGGGGAGAAATGGATATTATCTGTTATGGAGGAGAGAAAGCCATGGTCACAGGGAAGGGCAAGAGAGAGAGGAGAACACAGAGGAACACACAAGAAGGTGCTTGAAAATTGAGAGAAGTTTCTTTTCATGAGTTCTTACAGTAAGTGGAGCCTATGGCTTGGAATTTTAAAGGATGACCCTGTGCTCCTCTTGGAGAGAAGGTAGGCAAACCGTCTGGGGGCATAGAGCTTGGAAACAACAATCTGAAGAACACCTGGGGTACACAGTGGAAAGATGATTTTCTCTTCTCAAAGCATGTCCCTGAGAGGAAGCATTCACAGACATAACTCTCTGGGGACAAAGGAGCTGACTGGAACCATTTCCTCCCCCACCAGACAGCATAATATGGAGCCACCTGTGGGAAGAAGCACAATTCAACACTGGCTCCCTAAGTTGCCTATACTAAGCCCCACACCTTTGTGCACTAGTGAAACTGCTCTTCTCCATCATGCTCACCTCACGGTGGCAGTTACCTCCTACAGAAGAGCAGCACAAACACTTGCCTGTACCACATCTCCTGACCAGCTAGTTTTGCAGGGCCTCATCTCTAATGGAGGTGGTAACAGGTCTCATTTCACAAGCAGACCAAAGCACATCTTGTTAAAACTTACTACATTCAGACCAGGAACCAAGCACTGCATACAATAGGCAAGGGAGACTGTGAAAATGACTGGCCAGAGCACAGCAGCAGAGTTCATGCAACAAACACTTCTGGGACTTTCTGAGGTGCCAGGCCATGGGAACTACATGAACTCTTCTTGATAAGGTTATTACTTTCAGGAACAGGAAGCAAAACTGGCTTTTCTAACACAGAGAAGAAGGCAGAGACTTGGATAAAATGCCAAGATGGAGGGATTTTTACAAATGGAAGAACAAGATAAGGCCACAGCCAGATAGCTAAGCAAAACAGATATAAGTAGCTTTCCTGATGGAGAACTGAAAGCGATGATTTAAGGATACTCATGAGGATTAAAAATAAATGTATAGGAAGACATCAATGAGACCTTTATAATAGAGGTAAAATGGTTTTAAAAGTATCAGTCAGAGATGAAGAATTCAATAAACAAGATTGGAAAAAGGCATGATGCAATAAACAGAAGACTAGAAAAAGCAAAGGAATTAATTAACGACCTAGATGAAAAAGTAATGGAAAGCTATAGTGATGAAAAAAGAGAAAGAAAAAATATGCACATTTAAAGACTTAAGGACCTCAGTGACTCCATGAAACATAATACCATTTATATTATAGGACTCACAGAAGAATAGACAACAGAAAATGGGGCAGAAAATTTATTTTAGGAAATAATAGCAGAAGTTTCCCTAATTTGATGAAAGAAACAGACATCCAGATCAAGGAGGTACAGAGAAATCTCACCAAAACAAAAACAAAAACAAACAAAAGAAAACAAAACAAACAAACAAACAAACAAAAAACAAAAAAGCAGGCACATGCTAGCATATATTATAATTAAATTTACAAAATATAGTTATAAAAAATCTTAAAGGCAACAAGACAAAAGAGACCTTAACTGACAAGGTAAAACCTATAAGGCAAACAGCATTTACTGGGTTGCAAATGTGGTTCAACATCCACAAATCAATCAACATGATACACCACACTCGTAAAAGAAAGGGCAAGAAGTATATGGTCCTCTAAAAAGATGCACAAAAGCATTTGACAACATACAGCATCACATTTGACAAAATACAGCATTCTTTTTTGATAAAAACTCTGCTGTGTAGTGATAGAGGGAACATACCTCAATATCATGAAAACTATATGCAAAAGACATGCAGTGATGTCATCCTCAAAGGGGGAAGACTGACAGGTTTCCCTATAAGGTCAGGAACATGACAATGATGTCCACTCTCACCACTGTTATTCAACAGTATAGGAAATCCTAACCTCAGCAGTCAGACAACAAAAAGAAATAGAAGCATCCAAAAAGGCAAAAGAGAAGTAAAACTTTCACTCTTCACAATGACATGCTACTCTGTAGACAACTCAAAAACTCAACCAAAATATTGCTAGAGGTGATACAGCAATTCAGCAAGGTGGCAGTATATAAAATCAATGCATGGAAGTCCATTGCATTTCTGTACACTAACAATGAAGCCATTTTCATTTGCAGCAAAATCCATAAGATACCTAGGAATAAACATAAGCAAAGGGGTAAAGAATCTGTATTCTGAAAACTAAAGAATGCTTATGGAAGAAAATGAGGAAGGCAAAAAGAAATGGAAAAACATTCCATGCTCATGTATTGGAAGAAAAAAAATTATTCTTAAAATTTCTATGCTACCCAAGGAGAAGAATAAATGAAACAAGATGGGATTGGGAGGGAGACAAACCATAAGTGGCTCTTAATCTCACAAAACAAACTGAGGGTTGCTGGGGGGAGGGGGTTTGGGAGAAGGGGGTGGGATTATGGACATTGGGGAGGGTATGTGCTTTGGTGAGTGCTGTGAAGTGTGTAAACCTGGTGATTCACAGACCTGTACCCCGGGGGATAAAAATATATGTTTATAAAAAATTAATTAAAAATTTAAAAAAAATTAAAAAAAATTTCTATGCTACCCAAAGCAATCTATGCATTCAATGCAATTCCTATCAAAATAATATCATCATTTTTGACAGAGCTGGAAGAAAAAATCCTAAAATTTGTATGGAACCACAAAAGACCCCAATTATTTAAAGTAATTTATTTAAAGAAAGCCAAAGCTGAGGGCATCACATCCAGGCCTCAAGCTGTATTACAAAGCTGTAGTCATTGGGACATTATTTTATTGACACAAGTACAGACACATAGATCAAAGGAACAGAATAGAGAACCCAGAAATGGACCCATAACTCTATGGTCAACTAATCTTTGACAAAGCAGGGAATAATGTCCAATGGAAAAAAAGACAGTCTCTGCAACAAATGGTGTTGGGAAAATTGGACTGCCACATGCAGAATGAAACTGCCACATGCAGAATGAAACAACTTCTTATACCACACACACACAAAATAAGTGCAAAATTGCTGAAGGACCTAAATTTGAGACAAGAATCCATCAAATCCTAGAGAAGCTTTAAAAGAGACAGAAACCTCTTCGACCTTGGCCACAGCAACTTCTTGCTAGACATATCTCCAAAGGCAAGGAAACAAAAGCAAAAATGAACTATGGGGGATTTCATCAAGATAAAACCTTTTGTAGAGTGAAGGAAACAATCAACAAAATTAAAGGCATCCTACAGAATGGGAGAAGATATTTGAAAATGACTTATGAGATAAAGGGATGGTATCCAAAATCTATAAAGAACTTACTAAACTCAACAGCCCCAAACCAGAAATCCAGTCAAGAAATGGGCAGAGGACATAAACATAATTTCTCCAAAGATGACATACAAATGGCTAACAGCCACATGAAAAAATGCTCAAGGTCACTCAGCATCAGGGAAATACAAATCAAATGACAGGGAGATACCACCTCACACTGATCAGAATGGCTAAAATTACTAACCTAGGAAGGATGGCAAGGATGAGGATAAAGGGGAACCCTCTTACGCTGTTGGTGAGAATACAAGCTGGTTCAGCCACTCTGGAGAATAGTATGGAGGTTCCTCAAAAAGTTAAAAATAGAACTACCCTAAGACCCAGAAATTGAAGTACTAGGTATTTATTCAAAGGAAGCAAACATAATAATTTGAAGGGGAACAGTCATGCCAATGTTTATAATGGCAATGTCCATATTAGCCAAAATATGGAGAGCCCAGATGTCCACCAACAGATGAATGGATAAAGAAGATGTGGTGTATATACATACTACTCAGCCATCAAAGAGAATGAAATCTTGCAATTTGCAGCAATGTGGCTAGAACTAGAGGGTATCATGCTAAGCATAATAAGTCAATCAGAGAAAGAAAAATAACATTTGATTTCACTCACATAGAACTTTAGTAACAAAACTGATGAACATAGGGTAAGGGAAGGAAAAAATAAAATACAATGAAAATAGAGAGGGAGGCAAACCATAAAGACTTTTAACTGGAGGAAACAGACTGAGGGTTGCTGGAGGCTTGGTGTGTGGGGGCATGGGGGTAATTGGGTGATGGGCATTAAGGAGGTCACTTGTAATCAACACTGGATGTTATATGCCACTGATGAACCACTATTTTCTGCCCTGGAAACCAATAATACAGTATATGGTACATAAGTTGAGAAATTAACATAAATAAAAAGTAAACATGAAAAAAAAAGAGTAAAACCGGACCACTTTCTTATACCATCAACAAAAATAAATGCAAAATGGATGAAAGACTTAAGAGACAAGAATACATCGAAACCCTGGAAGAGAACACAGGTAGTAACCTCTTTGACATCAGCTGTAACAACTTGTTTCTATGTATGTCCCTGAGACAAGGGAAACAAAAGCAGAAGAAACTATTGGAACTTCATCAAGCTAAAAAGCACCTGCACAGAGAAGAAATAAACACAACCAAATGTCAACCAATGGAATGGCAGAGGATATTTTCAAATGACATATCTCGTAAAGGGTTAATATCCAAAAATATATAGAATTTATAAAATGCAACACCTGAAAACCAAATAATCCAATTAAAAATGGGCAGAATACATAATAGACATTTTCCCAAAAAAGACATAGAGGTGGGGTGACCAACAGACACATTAAAAGATGGTCCACATCCCTACTCATCAAAGAATACAAATTAAAACTACAATGAGGGGCACCTGGGTGGCTTAGTGTGTTAAAGCCTCTGCCTTCAGCTCAGGTCATGGTCTCAGGGTCCTGGGATTGAGCCCCGCATTGGGCTCCCTGCTCAGCGGGGAGCCTGCTTCCTCCTCTCTGTCTCTCTGCTTGTCTGCCAAACAAATAAATAAAATCTTAAAAAAAAACCTACTATGAGATATCACCTCACTCCTGTCAGAATGGCTGAAATCAACACAAGAAACAATAGGATTTGGTAAGAATGTGGAGAAAGGGGGAACCCTCTTGCACTGTTAGTGAGCATGTAAACCAGCGCATCCACTGTGGAAAATGTTATGGAGGTTCCTTGACAAGTTAAAAATGGAACTACCCTATGATTCACTAATTGTGCTACTAGGTATTTACCTAAAGAATACAAAGTAATAATTCAAAGGGATACATGTAGCCCAATGTTTATAGCAGCATTATCTACAATATCTAAACTATGGAACCAGCCTAAGTGGCCATCAACTGATGAATGGATGGATATGTGGTTTATATATGAAATGGAACATAAATAAGCCATAAAAAAGAGTGCAATCTTGCCATTTGCAATGACTTGGGTAGAGCTAGAGAGTATTATGATACATGGAATAAGTCAGTCAGAGAAAGACAATACCATATGATTTCACTTAATGTAAGAAACAAAACAGGTAAACAAAGGGAAGAGAAGGAAAAATAAAATATGATGAAAAAAGAAATACAGGCAAAATAGGAGAATCTTTACAGGAAACAAATCAAGGGTTGTTGGAAGGGATGGGGGTGGGAGATACATTAAATGGGGAATGGGAATTAAGGAGTACACTTATGATGAGCACAGGATGTTATATGGAAGTGTTGAATAACTATCTTGCACACCTGAAATAAGATTGCACTGTATGTAAACGAACTGGAATTTAAATAAAAAACTTAAATAAGAAAGTAAAAATAAAATGTATCTCCAGATTCTAATTTTTAAGTTTCACTTAAAAGACAAAACTCTCTCTTCTAGTTACCTTCCCATGGGCTTAAATAATTTCAAAAAATACATACTGCTCTAATTTTATTGCCAATTTTAGTATATACATGACAACTAAACACCACTATTAAGATTTTTTTATTCTGACCTCTTCTCAACTTCATATACAGTCCACTAGTCAAAGGTATGTGCTGGATCCCAAGTGTAAAAGTGATCTATTGCTTCTAGTAATAGCATTTTCTTTCCGCTTATTAGTGCCCCAATAATTTTAAGGCTTTGGGGATCCACATAGCTAACTTGACCTAGTTATTTATAGTAACCCATGGTTTTTTCCTTAGGTGAAGTGTCAACTATAGTGTCTTCTTAGTGTTTATCAGGATAAACTGTTTTTCTTATAGTATGTATTTTTAAATTTAATATAAATGTCTTTGTTGCAGTATGTTGCTCAGTTTTCCAAAGCAATTAGCTTTCTTTGAAATTAATTTATTTTTTTGTCCTTCCCTACAATGTAATAAAGGTTTTCTCTGAAGTGGTTAATGTGCTAAGACTCCGTTAAGAGATCTCACAGCCTCAGGGGTAGGCATGAGGAGAGGAACTGGACCAAGGGCTACTAATAGACTAGACTGTCACTAGTAAGATCTAGCAAACTAGAAAATGAGGTTGCATTGAGGTCTTTTTCTTTCAGTTGTTATTAATTGTATCACTACGGTTGCCTTTATTTGAGGAGACTGTTCCACAGACATCTTCACAAAGAGCCAAAGAATATTTTTTATTTTATTTGAGAGAGATACAGGAAGAACACTAGCAGGGGGAGCAGCAGGCAGAGGGAGAAGGAAAAACAAACTACTCACTGATCAGGGACCCCAACATGAAGCTCAATCCCAGGACCTGATCCCAGGACCCAGAGATCATGACCTGAGCTGAAGGCAGACACTTAACCATCTTCACCACCCAGATGTTCCCAAAGAATATTTTTAATATTACTGGATTCCCCCAGCTTGCAGCAACAATTTGTTGCCCTATGCTTGTGAGAGATACACATCGAAGATATATATGTGGAATGTGCTTGAGTTCTGTTGGTTACTATGTGTTTTCTCTTACAGATTTACCTCTAATAAATTAATTACACATCTTATACTTGTGATTTCCTAGTTTGTCGTTTAATGGCGTTTTTTTTTAAAGTATTTTAACCATTCATCAATAATGATTATAATAGTGCTATAATTTATTGAACTTCTACTATGCTCCAGGCATTTTTTCATATTCATTCACTCAACAATTACTGAGATCTAACTATGTTCTCTATGAACTATCCTGGGCACTGGAATCACATGAGTGAGTGAGGTAAACAAGATACATGGCCTCTTGGAAATAGCAATATATAAGGGAGATGAAAAGTAAACAGGCAATGATAATTTTAAAAAGATACATTTATAGATAATGTAAAGTAATATGTGGGGGAAATTCAGAGTGTAAATGCAGAGATTCTTTTTTTTTTTCTATTTTTTAAACTTTTATTTAGAAATAAATTAAACTTACACAAAAGTTAAAAAAATAGGACAGAGTTCCTAAATAACCTTCATTCAGTTTCCCCTAATGTTAACAGTTTACATAACCATAGTTAGTGTATAGAGGCCAGGAAATTAACACTGATTTAATATTGTCACCTTACCTACAGATCTTTTTCAAGCTTTATCATATCTCCCACTAATTTCTTTTTTTCTGGTACAGGAGCGAATCTAGAATCCTACATTACATTTTGTTGTCATTACTCTTCATTCTTTTCTGATCTGTGACATATTTTCAATCTTTTTTTTTTTTTTGGGTCTTCCATGGCCTCAACACTTTTGAAGAGAATTGATCAGTTATTATTTTTTTTTACATATCTTTTTTATTTATAATAAGATTTTTTTATACAATTTTTTATTTTTTATAAACATATATTTTTATCCCCAGGGGTACAGGTCTGTGAATCACCAGGTTTACACACTTCACAGCACTCAGCAAAGCACATACCCTCCCCAATGTCCATAATCACACCCCCTTCTCCCAAACCCCCTCCCCCCAGCAACCCTCAGTTTGTTTTGTGAGATTAAGAGTCACTTATGGTTTGTCTCCCTCCCAATCCCATCTTGTTTCATTGATTCTTCTCGTACCCACTTAAGCCCCCATGTTGCATCACCACTTCCTCATATCAGGGAGATCATATGATAGTTGTCTTTCTCTGCTTGACTTATTTTGCTAAGCATGACACGCTCTAGTTCCATCCATGTTGTCGCAAATGGCAAGATTCCATTTCTTTTGATGGCTGCATAGTATTCCATTGTGTATATATACCACCTCTTCTTGATCCATTCATCTGTTGATGGACATCTAGGTTCTTTCCATAGTTTGGCTATTGTGGACATTGCTGCTATAAACATCCGGGTGCACGTGCCCCTTTGGATCACTACATTTGTATCTTTAGGGTAAATACCCAGTAGTGCAGTTGCTGGGTCATAGGGCAGTTCTATTTTCAACATTTTGAGGAACCTCCATGCTGTTTTCCAGAGTGGCTGCACCAGCTTGCATTCCCACCAACAGTGTAGGAGGGTTCCCCTTTCTCCACATCCTTGCCAGCACCTGTCATTTCCTGACTTGTTAATTATAGCCATTCTGACTGGTGTGAGGTGATATCTCACTGTGGTTTTGATTTGTATTTCCCTGATGCCGAGTGATATGGAGCACTTTTTCATGTGTCTGTTGGCCATCTGGATGTCTTCTTTGCAGAAATGTCTGTTCATGTCCTCTGCCCATTTCTTGATTGGATTATTTGTTCTTTGGGTGTTGAGTTTGCTAAGTTCTTTATAGATTCTGGACACTAGTCCTTTTTCTGATATGTCGTTTGCAAATATTTTCTCCCATTCTGTCAGTTGTCTTTTGATTTTGTTAACTGTTTCCTTTGCTGTGCAAAAGCTTTTGATCTTGATGAAATCCCAAGAGTTCATTTTTGCCCTTGCTTCCCTTGCCTTTGGCGATGCTCCTAGGAAGATGTTGCTGCGGCTGAGGTCGAAGAGGTTGCTGCCTGTGGTCTCCTCAAGGATTTTGATGAATTCCTTTCGCACATTGAGGTCCTTCATCCATTTTGAGTCTATTTTTGTGTGTGGTGTAAGGAAATGGTCCAATTTCATTTTTCTGCATGTGGCTGTCCAATTTTCCCAGCACCATTTATTGAAGAGGCTGTCTTTTTTCCATTGGACATTCTTTCCTGCTTTGTCGAAGATTAGTTGACTGTAGAGTTGAGGGTCTATTTCTGGGCTCTCTATTCTGTTCCATTAATCTATGGGTCTGTTTTTGTGCCAGTACCCTGCTGTCTTGATGATGACAGCTTTGTAATAGATCTTGAAGTCCGGAATTGTGATGCCACCAACGTTGGCTTTCTTTTTCAATATCCCTTTGGCTATTCGAGGTCTCTTCTGGTTCCATATAAATTTTAGAATTATTTGTTCCATTTCTTTGAAAAAGATGGATGGTACTTTGATAGGAATTGCATTAAATGTGTAGATTGCTTTAGGTAGCATAGACATTTTCACAATATTTATTCTTCCAATCCAGGAGCATGGAACATTTTTCCATTTCTTTGTGTCTTTCTCAATTTCTTTCATGAGTACTTTATAGTTTTCTGTGTATAGATTATGTGTCTCTTTGGTTAGGTTTATTCCTAGGTATCTTATGGTTTTGGGTGCAATTGTAAATGGGATTGACTCCTTAATTTCCGTTTCTTCTGTCTTGCTGTTGGTGTAGAGAAATGCAACTGATTTCTGTGCATTGATTTCATATCCTGACACTTTACTGAATTCCTGTATAAGTTCTAGCAGTTTTGGAGTGGAGTCTTTTGGGTTTTCCACATATAGTATCATATCATCTGCGAAGAGTGATAATTTGACTTCTTCTTTGCCAATTTGGATGCCTTTAATTTCCTTTTGTTGTCTGATTGCTGAGGCTAGGACCTCTAGTACTATGTTGAATAGCAGTGGTGATAATGGACATCCCTGCCAACCAAGTGGGATTCATTCCAGGGCTGCAAGGTCGGTTCAACATCCGCAAATCAGTCAATGTGATACAACACATCAATAAAAGAAAGAACAAGAACCATATGATACTCTCAATAGATGCTGAAATAGCATTTGACAAAGTACAGCATCCCTTCCTGATCAAAACTCTTCAAAGTGTAGGGATAGAGGGCACATACCTCAATATCATCAAAGCCATCTATGAAAAACCCACCACAAATATCATTCTCAATGGAGAAAAACTGAAAGCTTTTCCGCTAAGGTCAGGAACACGGCAGAAATGCAGAGATTCTTAATTTATAGAGGGTTGTCAGGGAAGGCCTCTGATAGGATGACATTTGAACAAAGACATTAAGTGAGAGGTACTCTACTACATCTCTGATTAAATTTCCTACCACTTTTTCCTTATAACATTGCAGACACACTGTTTTAGATACACTGACCACCTTGTTATTCCTTCAAAATAACTTTTCTATCTTCTCTGTCTGGGGTGTTCTTCTCTTACTTATTTAGATAGCTTCTTCTCTTACTTCATTAGATGTAAAAATCAAAAGGAATAAAATGGTTGAGTGTGGGAATTCAATAAGTGGCAAAAATGGGGATAAATACACATTTTGGGTTTGGGCAAATGGGTACATGGCAATATGAAGAATATAGCTCTGGTTTGAAGATAGGAGAATTAATTTCACTGTGAAAAGTCAGATGCACATGTCTGACAATAAGATAAGAGATCTGGGCTGTCAATACTTTCTGCTTGGTTTTTAAATAAATAAAAGAATTATAGATTTTGGAGTCAGCAGCTCATAGATGATAATTGTCAACCACAGAGCTAAGTGAGATCACACAGGCAGAATGAACTATGACAAGAGAAGAGGTTTTAACACAAAACAATGGAAAACAGCTGGGTAGGGGAAGATAAATTCTTGAAGGATACTGGGAAAGAAAAGCCATAGAGAAATAAATGGAATTCCAGGAGAACACAGAGACATTGAAGCCAAGGTATACAGATTTTGAAATTAGAAGGTGGACAAGAGTGAAAAATGCTATTGAAGTAAGCAAAGCAGGTTTAGTTTGGTGGTAGGTATGGAAGACAAATTATTTTGTGTTGACAAGTGAGTGGGAGGATAACAATGAGAGAAATGTAAACTTAGGTAACTCTTTACGACATTTGAATATAAAGTGGTGACATGGGATGAATAATATCTAGATTAGAACTTTATTTCAGAATAGGGGACCTAAGATGGTAGCAGAATAGGAGAACCGTAGGCTCATCTTGTCTAATGAACACAACTGGCTAACTATCAAATCATTCTAAATACCTCCCACAGCTAGAGGGAGAGAAGAAGCCACAGCAAAGAAAGTAGGGAGTGCATAAATGTGGTTTACAGGAGAAACAGATTGTGACTGCTTTGGAGGGGAGAGAGCCAAAATTGTCGAGAAGGGAGAAAGAGGGGGAGCACACAAGGGAATGTACCAGGAGAATATTTCCCCAAACCATTGGCTTGAAAAATAAGAGAGGATAAATTTCATGAGTTCTTGCAACCAGTGGGTCTTAAATCCTGGTGTTTTAAAGGTTAAAGGTTTTAGCTGTGATGGAGACCTGAGGGCACTTCCCTGGTCATGGAGAGAGGGCAGGCAAACAACCTGGGGGCAGACCGCATGGAAACCGTGATCTGATAAACATCTAGAGCACACAGGGGGAAGATATTCACTCTTCAGGAGTGATTTTCTGAGAGGCAACATTCACAGAGATACCTTCCTGGGAACAAAGGAGATGGCTGGTACCATTTTCTTCCCCTGCCCCTCAGCATCAATACAGAGCCACACGAAGGAAGCACTTCAGTGTGGACACTACCTGCTTAACTTGCTTACATCAAGCCCCACACCCTTGTGCTCTGTCAGGACCACCCTTCACAGTCAAGCTTGTGTAAGTCCCATTGCAACAGGTCCCTCCTGCAAACAATAGCACAAACTGCTACCCAAATCACGTCTCCCAACCAGAGTTCTGCAGGGCCTCAGCTCTGGTGGAGTTGGTACCAGATCTCATTTCACAAGCATATCAAAGCACACCTGGTTAAATCTTGTCACATTCAGTCTAGGGACCAAACACTTCCCATAATAGGCAAGGAGAACCTCTGCAGATGACTGGCCTAGAGGATGGAGCAAGGTAAAGCACAGCAGCAAAGCTCAGGCAGCACATACCAGAGATGCTTCCTGAAGTGCTAGGTCCTGACCAGTACACTACCTCTTATTCCTAAAACCATAACTTTCAGGAGCAGGGAACATTATTGACTTTTCTAACACAGAGAAGAAGGCAGAGACTTGAGACAAAATGCCATGATGGATGAATTCATCCCAAATGAAAGAACAAGATATGGTCATGACCAAAGATCCAAACAAAACAGATATATTCAACATGTCTGATGGAGAATTTAAAGCAACAATCATATGGAAACTCACTGAGCTTGAGAAAAAGAATGGAAAACATCAGTGATACCCTTACAACAGATATAAGAGAATTAAAAAGGAATCAATAAAAAATGAATAAAGTAATAAATAAGACTGAAAACTGGCTTGATGCAAAGAACAGCAGGCTAGAAAATGCAGAATGAACTAGTGACTTAGAAGACAAAATAATGAAAAACAATGAAGCTGAACAAAAGAGGGAAAGGAGAATTATGCAACATGAGAATAGACTTAGGAAACTCAGTGACTCCATCAAATGTAATAGCAATAATATTATAGGGCTGGCAGAATAATTAGAGAGACAAGGGGGCAGACAATTTATTTCAAGAAATAATAACAAAAAACTTCTCTAATCTGGGGAAGGGAAGAGTTATTCACATCCAGGAGGCACAGAGAACTCTCATGCATATAAATAAAAATAAATAAATAAAAAGGCCAATACCAAGACATATTGTAATTAAATTTGTAAACTGCAATGATAAAGAAAAACTCTTAAAAACAGCAAGACAGGGGCTACTGATTCGTGCAATCTGTTACGTGTTCAACTCTTGTTTTTTTTTTTTTTTTTTTAGAATTTCCTCACACATATTCTTTTTTTTAAATTTATTTTTTATTTATTTTCAGCATAACAGTATTCATTATTTTTGCACTACACCCAGTGCTCCATGCAATCTGTGCCCTCTCTAATACCCACCACCTGGTTCCCCCAATCTCCCACCCCCCTCCCCGCCACTTCAAACCCTTCAGATTGTTTTTCAGAGTCCATAGTCTCTCATGGTTCACCTCCCCTTCTAATTTCCCCCAACTCCTTTCTCCTCTCTAACTCTCCATGTCCTCCATGCTATTTGTTATGCTCCACAAATAAGTGAAACCATATGATAATTGACTCTTTCTGCAACTCTTGGTTTTGACTCAGGTCATGATCTCAGAGTCAAGAGATTGAGACCCATGTCAGGATCCACACTCAGCGTGGAGTCTACTTGAAACTCTCTATCTTCCTTCTACCCCTCCCACTCATGTGCTTTCTAAAATAAATAAATAAATCTTTAAGATAGTCATCAAAACAAAAGAAGTCCTTAAATTACAAGGGAAAACCTATTAGGTTAGCTTTTTCTCAACAGAAACATGGCAAAAGAGTGGCATGATATATTTAAAGTACTGAATGGGAGCAATCTGTAGCCAAAAATACTCTATTTAGTTAGGGTGTATTCAGAATAGAAGGAGAGATAGAGATTCCCAGATAAACAAAAACTAAAGAAGTTTGTGACCACTAAACCAGCCATGCAAGAAATATTAAAGGGGAATTTTTGAGTCCAAAAAGAGACAAAAAGTTACAAAGACCAGAATGGAACAAAGAAAATCTCTGGACACAATGACAAAACAAGTATTAAAATGGCGCCAAATGCATATCTATCAATAATTATTCTGAATGTAAATTGATTAAATATTTCAGTCTGAAAATATAGGGTGACAGATGGGATAAAAAAGAAGATTAATCTATATGATGCCTACAAGAGAGTCATTTTAGACCTAAGAACACCTGCAGATTGAAAGTGGGGAATGCCCGGCTATCTCAGTCGGTAGAGCATGAGACTCTTAAAAGTGGGGGATGGCGTGCATCTGGGTGGCTCAGTTGGTTAGGCCTCTGCTTTTGGCTCAGGTCATGATCCTGGGGTCCTGGAATCAGGCCCCAGGTCAGGTTCCCTACTCTGCAGGGAGTCTGCTTCTCCCTCTGCCCTTCCTCTGACTCATGGTCTCTCTCTCTCTCTCTCTCTCTATTTCTCTCTCTCTCTCACATGTGCATGCTCTCTCACTCAAAGAGATAAATAAAAACCAAACAAAAATCTTTTTAAGAAACAAGTAGGTGGTAGAGACTCATTTATCATGCAAATGGATGTCAAAATAAAGTCAGAGTAACAATACTTATGTCAGACAAACTGGACTTCTTTGTTCTTAAATTGTTTTCATCCTGTTTTGGTGTTATGGTAGTACTGACCTCATGGAATGATTTTGGATATATTCCCTCTATCTCATTATTTGTGAGATTTTGATAAATATTGTTATTAATTCTTTCTGTAATGTTTGGTAGAATTCAGAAATGAGACAATGTGGTCTCAGGCTTTTCTATGCTCAGAAATTTTTGAGGATTAATTCAGCTTTCATTCTTTTATTGGTTTAAGAAGACTTCTAATTTATTGGATTCAAGATTCATGATGACTTGTGATTTTTTTCTTTTTAGCAATTATCTTTTCTTCTAAGTTATCTGACTTATTAGCATAGTTTTTCAATGGTTACTTGTTATCACAGTATGTATTTCAGTAGTTATAGCTTGTTTTGTTTCTCTTCCGTTTCTCATTTTGGTGTTTGAGTTTCCTCTTTTTTTCTTAGTTAATGAAGTTAAAACATTGTCTTTTTTTTTTTTTTTGAAATCTTGTCATTATTTTCAATGTTATATTATTATTTATTCTGAGCTCAATTTTATTTTTTCTGCTTTTTGTTTGTTATTTACTTCCTCTACTAAATTTCATCTAAGTCTCTTCCTTTTCTTGTTCTTTGTGATGTGATGTTAAGTTGTTTATTTGAAACTTTTCTTTTTTTTTAATACAAGCACTTATTGTATAAATTTCACTCTACTATCTGCTTTTGCTGCCTCCCATAGGCTTTAGAATATATGCTTTTGCTTTGAGACATATACTTTTTAAATGATTTTTTTTTATTTGACACAGAGAGAGAGAGAGAGAGACAGCAAGAGAGGAAACACAAGCAGACGGAGTGGAAGAGGGAAAAGCAGGCTTTCCGCTGAGCAGGGAGCCCAGTGAGTGTTCCCAGGGTCCTGGAATCATAACTGAGCTGAAGGCAGATGCTTAATGACTGAAACACCCAGGTGTCCAGAGACATATTTTATTTGCAATTTGATTTCTTAATTGGTACATTCCTTGTGTGGCAATGTGTTGTTTAATATTTGCATGTTAAATATATACCTTGTAGATTTTCCAGTCTTTGTTTTATTGTTCATCTTTATTTTTGTATAATTGTGATTACAAAATATACTTGGTATCATTTTAGTTCTCCTTAAATTTAAAATTTTTGTTATTTCCCTTTTTTGTGATTTAACCAGGGGATTCTTCTGTGTGTACTGAAGACAATGCATATACTATTTTTCTTGGATAGAATTTTTTTTAATTTAATTTCATTTTTTCAGTGTCCCGAGATTCATTGTTTATGCACAACACCCAGTGCTCCATGCAATACATGCCCTCCTTAATACCCACCATCAGGCTCACCCAACCCCCCAACACCTTTCCTTCCAAAACCGTCAGTTTGTTTCTCAGAGTCCACAGTCTTTCATGGTTCTTGGATGTAATGTTTTATATATACCTTTAAAGCCATGTATTCTGAAGTTTGCTTCAAGTAAAAAACAAAAAATGTTCCTGTTGAAAACAGTAGCATTTAACTGAGGGTACTCATATAAAATAAAACATATCAGAGGAGGACTTAAGGTGGCAGCCTAGTAGGGAGACAATATGTTTGCCTTGTCCCTTGAACACAGTCAGGTAAATATCAAGAAATACTCAAATTAATCTGAAGACTGAGAGAACAAACTGCATAACTAGAGGGAGAAAAACAGCTACATTATAGAAAGTAGGAGCTGTGGATAATTGATTGTGGGAGAGAAAAGATTGTTGCAGAGGGGAGTCCTGATCATGGAAAGAGAAGTGAGAGGGAAAGAGATACAGAGAGAGTGACAGCAGCATGTCGGGGATTGCAAAAGAAAAAAAAAAAAAATTCCCCCAGCTGTTGACTGGCAAAGGAAAGGGCCTGGCTACCATGTCTTTATAAACAGTGGAGCTCAAAGTCTGGAGTTTTAGAAGTCTGTGCCATCACTGAGATAGTATCTGGTGGGCTTAGCAGTACTTCTGTGGGGAAGGAGGGCAGAGGCCCAGGAGCTGACAACATGACTCAAAGATTCCCCTGTGTCACCTGGGGAAAAACCAATCCCCTTCTTAGAGTGCATTTGGGAGAAGTGGCCTTGCCTTACTGGGGGCAAAAGAGCTCGTAGGCACTAATGTTCTTCCCTGTACATTAGAATGGAAACATAGTCACTTGCTGAGGGAAGAAAAACTTGGTGCCAGCTTTTTTCTCTGCCTTACCATAAACTCTGAAATGCTGTGCAATCATATGACTGTTTTTCTGGGACTAGCCAGCACCAGCAATAGTGCAGCAAGACCCTCCCCCTCCCCCAGGGGATCATTGCAGGTCTGCAACACACAGGGTCCCTAAAATTTGGAATTTTGAAACACCTCTGTCCCCCACCCATCAGCATTGGTGGTAAAAGTACAACCTGGCTATGAAGCTAGCAATGAAGCATCCCAAGTGGAGGCTGGAGCCTTTTTCTCCAAACCCCACCCCTTGCACTTGAGCAGGTTGATCTTTATTGGGCAAATGTGCCTGAAAACTAGTGCAGCAGGCCCCTCTCTCAGAAGATAACACAAACCTTTTACATGCAATGTCTTCTTATTATAGGGTACTGCAAATGTTCAGGTCTTGGGGAAATAGGACCTAGTTCTTTTAAAAAGAAGAACAAAACACACTTAATTAAAACTTGCCACACAGTAGACAAGGTACAAACACTCCCTACTGAGGCAAGGAGAACCTGTGCAGAGGACTGATCTGAGGCAAGGAGCTTTCAAAATAAAATAGCAGAGTTTACATGCTGAAACACTTCCAGGAGCACCAGGCAGTATAAGGACCCCTTCTTAACATAGCTATTACTCTCAGGAACAGGAACGCAACACACTTTCTTAACACACACACACAAACACACACAGCACAGTGACCTAGGCAAAATGACAAGACAGATGAATTCACCCCAATAGAAAGAACAGAAAGAAGTCATGGCCAGGGATTTAATCAAAACAGATATAAGTAAGATGCCTGAAACACATTTTAAAACAAAATCATAAACATCCTAGCTGGGCTTGAGAGAAGGAGAGAAGACCCTATAGAGTACCTTACTGCAGATAAAAGATCTAAAACTAGTCAGTCCAAAAAAAAAAAATAATAATACTATAAATGAGATGCAAAAAATGATGGATATAAGGATGGAAAAAGCAGAGAAATGAATCAGTGATGTAGAAAATAAAATTATGGAAAATAATGAATCTAAAAAGAAGATGGAAAAAAAAGGTATTGGATCATGAATGAAGACATAGGGAACTCAGTGACTCCATAAAGCATAGTAATATTTCTTTTATTTTTATAGTAACATTTCTATCATAATAGTCCCAGAAGAAAAACACAGGGGAAAAGAGCAGAAAGTTTACTAGGCAAATTATAACTGAAAACGTCCCTAATCTAAAGAAGGAAAACAGACATCAAAATCGAAGAATTACAGAGAATTCTTATCAAATTCAACAAAAGCCAGCCAACACTAAGACATATCATAGTCAAATTCACAAAATACACAGAGAAGAAAAGAATCCTGAAAACATTAAGGAACAAAAAGTCCTTAACTTACAAGGGGAGACAGATTAGGTTCACAGAAATTCTGTCCACAGAAACATAGAATACAATAAGAAAGTAGCATGAAGTATTCAATGTGCTGAATGGAAAAATTATGCAGCCAAGAATACTTTGTCCAGCAAGGATATATTCAGACCAGGAGAGATAGAGACTTTCCAAGACAAACAAAAACTAAAGGAGTTTTTGACCACTAAACAAGCACTGCAAGAAATATTAAAAAGGACTCTCTGAGTGGAAAAAAGAGATCAAAACCAATAAAGACTAAAAAAGAACAGAGAACATCCCCAGAAATACCAACTTTACAAGTAATTAAATGGTACTAAATTCATATCTGTCAATAATTACTCTGAGTTTAAATGTACAAATGTTCCAATCAAAAGAAAGAGGGGATCATAATGGACAAAAAATCAAGACCCATCAATATGCTGTCTACAAGAGACTCATTTTAGACATAAAGACACATGCAGATTGAAAATGAGGGGCTAGATAACCATCTAGAGGACATCTATCATGCTAATGAACATCAAAGGAAGCTGTAGTAGCCATACTTATATCAGACAAACTAGATTTTAAATCAGATTGTAACAAGAGGTGGAAAGGGCACTACATTATAATTAAAGTGTCTATCCATATATTATGCCTCCTTCAAAAAGTATGAACACCCAACTTTTGTATCAACATGGATGGGATTGTAGGAGATTATGCTAAGTGAAATAAGTCAAGCAGAGTGAGTCAATTATCATATGGTTTCACTTACTTGTAGAGCATAAGGAATAACATGGAGAACATTGGGAGTTGGAAAGTAGAAGTGAGTTGGGGGGAATCAGAGGGGGAGATGAACCATGAAAGACTGTGGACTCTAAGAAAAAAACGGAAGGTTTTGGAGGGGTGGGGTGTTGGGTGAGCCTGGTGGTGGGTATTAAGGAGGGCGTGTATTGCATGGAGCACTGGTGTGGTACATATACAATGAATCTTGGAACACTGAAAATCTAACAATTATAAATATTTATGTGCCCAACTTGGTAGCAACAAAATATATAAATCAATTAATAACAAACAATTAATAACAAACATTGATAAAAATAAAATAATAAAAGGGAACCTTAACATTCCACTTACAGCAATGGACATGTGATATAAGCAGATTAACAAAGAAACAATTGTTTTAAATGACACACTGGACCAGATGGCCTTAGCAAATATATTTAGATTATTTCATCCCTAAGTAGCACAGTACATATTCTTTTCCAGTGCACATGAAACATTCTCCAGAATAGATCACATACTGGGTCATAAATCAGGCCTCGACAAGTTAAAAAAGACTGACATTATACCATGAATATTTTCAGACCACAACACTATGAAACTTGAAGTCAATTGGTGGTAGGTATTATGGAGGACACGTGTTGCATGGAGCACTGTGCGTGTGCATAAACAATGAATTTTGGAAAACTGAAAAAAATTTTAAAAAGTTTGGAAAGAGGGGCGCCTGGGTGGCTCAGTGGGTTAAGCCTCTACCTTCGGCTCAGGTCATGATCCCAGGGGCCTGGGATCGAGTCCCGCATTGGGCTCTCTTCTCAGCAGGGAGCCTGCTTCTCCTCATCTCTCTCTCTGTCCGTCTCTCTGCCTATTTGTGATATCTCTCTCTGTCAAATAAGTAAATAAAATCTTTTAAAAAAAATGTTTGGAAAGACCATTTTGGAGGGTAAAAGACATTATACTAATGAATGAATGGGTTAACCAGGAATTAAAGAAGAATTTTAAAAAATACATGGAAGCAAATGAAAATGAAAACATGACAATCCAAAACCTTTGGGATGCATCAAAGACAGTTCTAAGGGAGAAGTAAATTACAATATAGGCCTACTTCATGAAACAAGAAAAGTCTCAAATACAACTCAACCTTACACCTCAAGGAGGTAGAAAAGGACTAACAAATAAACCCAAAAGCTAGCAGAAGGGAATTAATAAGATTAGAGCAGAAATAAATGATATAGAAACACACACACACACACACACACACACACAAAACCAGTAGAACAGGTCAATAGAAGTGTTGATTCTTTGAAATAACTAGTAAAGTTGATAAGCCACTAGGTAGATTTATCAATAAAAGGAAAAAAAAAGGACCCAAATACATAAAATCATAAATAAAAGAGGAGAGATCACAATCAACACCACAGAAATACAAACAATTATGAGAATATTATGACAAGTTATATGGCAATAAGTTGGGAAAACTGGGGAAGTTTGCAGAAATGGATAACTAACTAGAAATGGAAGAAATGGGTAAATAACTAAAAACATATAAACTACCAAAATTGAGAGAGAGACAAATAGGAAATTTGAACATCCTCATCACCAGCAAAGAAATTAAATCAGTAATCAAAAATTTCCCAAGAAATGAAAGTCCAGGGACTGATGGGTTCCCAAGGTAATGTTGCCAGATATTTTAAGATTTTTAAAAAATTATTATATTTATTTGACAGAGATAACAAGCAGTCAGAGAGGCAGGGGGGGGAGCAGGCTCCCTGCTGAGCAGAGATCCTGATGCAGGGCTCGATCCCAGGACCCTGAGACCATGACCTCGCTGAAGGCAGAAGCTTTAACCCACTGAGCCACTGAGGAGCCCCTGTTGCCAGATATTTAAAGAAGAATGAATGCCTACTCTTCTGAAACTGTCCCCAAACATATAAATGGAAGGAAAACTTCCAAACTCATGCTAAGGGGCCAGTATTACCTTGATCCCCAAACCAGAGAAAACCCCACTAAAAAGGAGAATTACATTCTAATATACCCAATGATCATGGATGCAAAAATTCTCAACAAGATACGAACAAATAGAATCAAAAAATACATTTAAAGAATTATTCAGGGGAAGGGGACAAGATGGCAGCAGAGCAGGGGACCTCACTTCATCTGATCCCTTGAATTTAACTGGATATCTATTAGACCATTCTGAACACATGTGAATTCAACCTGAAATGTGAGAAGAAGTTTTATCTGGATCTCCACAAGCAGAAAAATGACTACTTTTTGCTAGGTAAGATGTGCAGAATCTTGAATCTTCAGGAGAAAAATCTGAAGATAAACAGAGAGGGGAGGAAGTCTCCATAAGAAGACCTCCAAAAAGTGATACATAACACCAGAGTAAAAAATAAAGACCCTTGGAAATCTGCTCTAGTGAGAGGCACCCCTTCTGAAAAGGGCACAGAAGAAGAACAGGGCATAATTATAGTGGTCTAAGGAGACTCAGAAATAGATTCCAGGAGACTAGATTCTCTAGATTCCAGGAGACTCAGAAATAATGGGGAAAACTGAACTGATAGAATGCCCAAGGAGTGGAGTAGGAAAACTGGTTATAATCAGTGAGCCCAGAAGAGACTCTCAGCTCTGGTCACCATAAACTGTGAACTAAGTCAGTAGGGAGACCACCCTTTGCCTGACTGTCCTGTAAAGAACTAGAGAGTACAGGCTGTTTAAAATCTAGGGGAGATATAAAACAGATTGTGTCCATGACAGGGACAGCTATCAGGGCTGTGAGGCTCACAAAAGAATGCTGGGGAGCTGTGGAAAAGGATGAATGGCTGAGCCCACAGCCACTGGCAGTTGCAGAATCACAAAGTGAGACACTCAGAGGTCCCCATAACTCTGCTTGAAGAAGTGCAGCCCATTGGAGCCACAGGATTCAGTGATTTTGCATAAAACATCCCATCCCCATGACTGGGAAACAGCTTTCAGGACATTGTGACCCCCCAAAGGGACACTTGTCCAGCACCTATCATGACCTGTGAGCTATGAAAGAGGGTGCCTGTGTGAGCCCACAGAAGTTAATAAATGAAAAGTCACAAAGCAGAGAGACACTTGCAGTTCCCAATGACTACCCTGGGAGAGGTGTAGGGGTCATGAATTGAGTGAGTCTGTGGGGTTTGGTATGTACAGAGTTGGAGACAGTTTGACCTGGTGGATCTGATGAAGAAGGGAGACCAAGACATTGAGGTTCTGGGCTGGAGATTCCTGCAAGGCCATATTTGCTTTGATCCTGTAAAGAGAAGTAGAAAGATGTTAGGGAAGAAAAGTCATACAGCCAACCACCTCACATTAAGCCCATCCCCGTGACAAGGGGTGGGGTAACTCCACTCAGGCAAAGATGCCAAGAAGCCAAGCAGAAGACATACTGGAAGAACAGGTGAATGAGAAGTCTATTTCCCACAGGACTGTAAAACTCTAGCACCCGGGGTAAATAATATAGGGAGCTCCAGGTGTTACCTCATGACTCATTTACATTTCAGGCTAAAATTTTATACTAATTTTTCAGTTTATTTTCTTATTCCTTCCCTTATTTGACCCTGTTCTTGTTTCAAATGGATTATTTCCCAAATGATATATATATATATATTTTATTTATTTGTCAGTGAGAAAAAGCGAGCACAGGCAGACAGAATGAAAGGCAGAGTCAGAGGGAGAAGCAGGCTCTCTGCGGAGCAAGGAGACCAATGTGGGACTTGATCCTAGGACGCTGGGATCATGACCCGGGCCGAAGGCAGCTGCTTAACCAACTGAGCCAACCAGGCATCCCCCAAATGATATTTTAAAGTTGTTTCTTAACTTTTATTTTTTTACATATATGTTTTATACATTTATGTCCCATAATAGCCTGCTTTCACACCACTCAATTTTATCTTGAGATTCATTTTGCTTTATTTGCAATTTTGAGTTATAGTGTCTTCTAACACACAGACCAAAAATCTAGCAGAATCAGGCAGATCACTCCACTTTATCCATTATGAGAATATAATCTTTCCCCTCCCCTCTTTTTTTCTTTCTTTTTATTGTTTTGGGTCATCATGGCTTTCATGGCTTATCTGTAGTATCTTTCAACCGCTTCGTATTTTTTCTAAGGTATAGTTTGCTTGGGTCATGGTTGATATTTTGGACTCTGTATATTCCTTCAACCATCCCTCAACAGAATGAATAGGAGGAACTCACAACAAAGACAGAGCCAGAGACATTGTCCTGCTACAGAACTAATGGATATGGATAAAAGCAAGATGTCAGGGATAAACTTCAGGATAGCAATCATGAAGTCAGTAGTTAGACTTGACAAAAGCATTAGTGACAATATGAATCTCTAAGGGCACAAATGCGATCTAATCAGGCTGAACTTAAAAATGCTATGAATGAGTTGCTGTGTAACTGGATACTCTAACAGCCAGGGTAAATGAGCAGAAGAATGAATCAGTGATCTAGAAGATAATCTAATAAAAGGAAGGAAGGTGACAAAGATAGGGATAGGCATCTAGTAACCCATGAAAATGGGTCAATGATGCCACAAAAAGTTCCAACATCAGTTATTGGTATCCCTCAGGTGGTGGAGAGAGAGAAAGGACTAGAAGATATAGTTGAGCAAATATTAGCTGAGAACTTCCCTAATATGGGGAAGGAAATAAGTGTTTGTGTCCACAAGGCAGAGAAGACACCTCCCAAAATCAATTAAAATAGATCAGCAAACCAACAAAATAATAGTGAACTTGCAAATCTTAGAGCCAAAGAAGTCATCCTTAAAGCAGCTAGGGGGAAGAGATTACTTTTCTATGGTGGGAGGAACATCAGAATAATATAAGAACTAACCAAAGAGACCTGGCAAACTAGAAAGAGCTGGCAAGATGTATTCAGGGTACTAAATGAGAAAAGCATGCAGCCAAGAATAATTTATCCAGCAAGGCTGTCATTCCCAATGTACAGAGAGATAAGGAGCTTCAAGGACCAGTAGAAACTGAAAGAATATGTGGCCACCAAGCCAGCCCTGAAAGAAATATTAAGTGGGATTCTATAAAAGAAGAAAAACCCCAAGAGTAAAATAGACCAGAAATTAATAGAAGCATTCTATAGAAACAGGGACTTTAAAGGTAATATGATGACACTAAATTTATATCCTTCAATAGTTACTCTCACCGTGAATAGGCTAAATGGTCCCATCAAAAGACACAGGGTTTTGGGGCACCTGGGTGGTTCAGTGGGTTAAAGCCTCTGCCTTCAGCTTGGGTCATGGTCCCAGGGTTCTGGGATCAAGCTCCACATCAGGCTGTCTGCTTGGCAAAGAGTCTGCTCCCCTTCCTCTCTATCTGCCTGCCTCTCTGCCTACTTGTGATCTCTGTCTGTAAAAAAAAAAAAAAAAAAAAAAAAAAAAAGATACAGGGCTTCACATTGGATTAAAAAAGCAAGACAGATGCATATGCTATCTATAAGAGACTCATTTTGAACATAAAGACAGCTCCAGATTGAAGTGAAGGGATGGAGAACTATATACTGTGAAAATCAATCTTGAAAGAAAGCTGGGATAGCAATTTGTATATTACACAAATTAGATATTAAACCAAGGACTATAGTAAGAGATGTAGAGGAACACTATATCATACTTAAAGGGTATAACAACAAGAAAATTTAGTAATTGTAAATATCTATGCCCCCAATATGGGAGCAGACTACATAAACCAAAATAAGAATCAAATTGAAAATAATAGATTAATATAGGAAACTTCAACACTTCACTCATAGCAATGGCCAGATCATCAAAGCAGAAAATCAACAAAGAAATAGGAACATTGAAGGACGCATTGGACCAGATGTGCTTTGTAAATATATATAGAACATTCCATACTAAAACAACAGAATGCCCATTTTTCTCAAGTGCACATGAAACTATCTCCAGAGTAGATCACATACTGGGTCACAAATCAGGTCTCAACCCATACAAAAAGATTAAGATTATTCCCTGTATATTTCACACCACAGTGATTTTGAACCTGGAATTCAACCAGAAGGGGAAAAAATGGAAGGAATGAAAACACTTGAACATTAAAAGACATCCTGTTAAAGAATGAATCGTTCAACAAGGAAATTAAAAAGGAACTTAAACAGTTCATGCAAATCAATGAAAAGGAAAGCACATTGGTTCAGAACATAGAGGATACTGCAAAGGCAGTCCTTACAGGGGAGTGCATAGCCATCCAAGCCTCTCTCAAAAAATTAGAAAAATCCCAAATGCACAGGCTAACCTTACACCTAAAGCATCTGGAGAAAGAGCAGCAAATAAAGCCTAAACCAAGCAGGAGAAGAGAAATAATAACTATTAGAGATGAAATCAGTGAAATAGAAACTAGAAGAACAGTAGAACAGATCAATGAACATAGAGACTTGTTTTTTTAAAGGATTCATAACATTAAGATTTATCCAAAAGAAAAGAGAAAAGACCCAATTAATAAAATCATGAATGAAAGGGTAGAAATCAGTTCCAATACCAAAAAAAAAAAAAAAATAGAGACAATTATTAGAACTTATTACCAGCAGCTATATTCCAAAAAACTAGGCAATCAAGAAGAAATGGATGCATTCCTTGATACTTATAAACTACCAAGATTGAAACAGGAAGAAATAGACAATCTGAAAAGACAAATAACCAGCATGATAATTGAAACAATAATCCAAAACCTCCAAAAAACAAGTCCAGGGACACAAGGCTGCCCAGGGAAATTCTACTAAACATTTAAAGAAGAAATCATACATATTCCACTGAAGCTGTTCCAAAATATAAAACTGTAAGGAAAACTTAGACTCCTTCAATAACTCCAGCATTACCCTAATCCTAAAGCCAGACCCCATCAAAAAGGAGAATTACAAACCAATAATCCTGATGAAAATGGATGCCAAAATACTCAATAATATCCTAGCCAATAGGATCCAACAGTACATTAAAAGGATTATTCACAGGGTGCGTGGGTGGCTCAATGGTTTAAGCACTTCAGTACAGGTTATGATCTCTGGGTTCTGGGATTGAGCCCCACATCGGGCTCTCTGCTCAGCAGGGAACCTGCTTCCCCCTCTCTCTCTGCTGGCCTCTCTGCCTACTTGTGATTTTTGTCTGTCAAATAAATAAATAAAATCTAAAAAAAAAGAAAAAAAAGAAAAAAAAAAGAAAAGAAAAGATTATTTACCATGACCAGGTTGGATTTATTCCTGGAATGAAAGTTGGCTCAAAATTTGCAAATCAATGAAGTAGATCACATTAACAAAAGAGACAGGAACCATATGGTCCTCTCAATTGATGAAGAAAAATTGATAAAATACAATATCCTTTCATGATTAAAACTCTTCACAATATAGGGATAGAGGAAACATACCTCAATATCATAAAAGCCATCTATGAAAAATGCACAGCAAATATCACTCTCAATGGGGAAAAAATGATAGCTTTTCCCTTAAGATCAGGAACACGACAGGGATGCCCACTTTCACCATTGTTGTTTAACTTAGTACTAGAGTTTGTAGCCTCGGCAATCAGACAGCAAAAAGAAATAAAATGCATCAAATTGGCAAAGAAGAAGTCAAATTCTCTCTCTTCACAGATGACATGATACTTTATGTGGAAAACCAAAAAGAGTCCACCTGCAAATTACTGGATCTCATACAGCAATTCAGTAATTTGGCAGGATACAAAATCAATGCACAGAAATCAGTTGCATTTTTATACACTAACAGTGTGACTGAAGAAAGAGAAATTATGTAATCAATCCCATTTACAATAGCACCAAAAACCATAAGATACCTTGGAGTAAACCTAACCAAAGAGGTTAAGGATCTATACTCTAGAAACTAGGGAACACTTATGCAAGAAATTGAGGAAGATACAAAGAGATGGAAAACATTCCATGCTCATGGATAGCAAGAATAAACATAGTTAAAATGTTTATGCTGCCCAAAGCAATTACAAGGAGCAATTTCACTTTGAATGCAATCCCTACCAAAATAGAATAGACATTTTTCACAGAGCTGGAGCAAATAATCCTAAAGTTTGTATGGAACCTGAAAAGACCATGAATGGCCAGGGGATGGTTGAAAAAGAAAATCAAAGCTAGGGGCATCATGATGCCTTACTTCAAGATATATTACAAACTGTGATCTTCAAGACAGCATGGTATTGGCACAAAAACAGACACATAGATCAATGGAACAGAATATAGAGCCTTGACACAGACCCTCAACTCTATGGACGACTAATTTTCAACTAAGCAGGAAAGAATATCCAATGGAAAAAAGACAACCAGTAATGGTGCTGGGAAAATTCTACATGCAGAAGAATGAAGCTGGATCATTCTTTTACACCGTACATGAAGATAAACTCAAAATGGATGAAAGACCTCAGTGTGAGTCAGGAATCCATCAAAATCCTAAAGGAGATCATAGGCAATAAACTCTTTGACATTGGCCACAGTGACTTCTTTCAAGATATGTCTTTAAAGGAAGGGAAACAAAAGCAAAAGTGAGCTTTTGGGACTTCATCAAGATAAAAAGCTTCTTCACAACAAAGGAAACAGTGAACAAAACTAAAAAGCAACCCACGGAATGTGAATATTTGCTAATGACATTCCAGATAACGATTTATAAAGAACATCTTAATCTCCATGCCCAAAAAACAAATACCTCAGTCACAAAATGGGCAGAAGACATGAACAGCCATATCTCCTAAGAATACCTACATATGGCTAACAGACATATAGAAAAATGTAAAGTATCACTAGCCATCAGGGAAATACAAATCAAAACAACACTGAGATACCACTTTACACAAGTTAGAATGGCAAAAGTTAATAAGACAATAAGCAACAAGTGTTGGTGAGGATGTGGAGAAAGGGGAACCCTCTTTCACTGTTGGTGGGAACACAAGATGGTACAGCCACTCTGGAAAACATTAGGGAGATTCCTCAAGACATTAAAAATAGAGCTGCTGTACAACCCAGCAATTGCACTACTAGGTATTTACTGCAAAGATACAGATGTAGTGAAAACAAGGGCCACATGGACCCCAATATTCATAGTATCAATGTCCAGAATAGCCAAACTGTTGAAGGAGATGAGAGCTCCTTCAGTAGATGAATGGGTAAAGAGGATGTGGTTCACATATACAAGGGACTATTTCACTACATCAGAAAAGATGAAGACCCACCATTTGCACTGGCATGGATGGAACTGGAGGTGATTATGGTACTTGAAATAAGTCAAGCCAAGAAAGATAATTATATAGTTTCACTCATATGTGGAATATAAGGAATAGCATGGAAGACCACGGGGGAGGGAGGGAAAAGTGAATGGGAAGAAATTGGAGAGGGAGACAAACCATAAGAGAGAGACTCTGGACTCTTGTAATAAAACTGAGGGTTATATGAGGGAGGGGGTGGACAATGGGGTAATAGGAATGGATATTAAGGAGGCCAAGTGTGGTGATGAACACTGGGTGTTACATACAACTAGTGAATCATTGAACACTACATCAAAAACCAAGATGTACTATATGTTGGTAAATATAACATTAAAGAAAAGAATTATTCACCATGATTATATGGGATTTATTCCTGGGCTGCAGTGTTGGTTCAATATTTGCAAAATGCTTATGTGATACATAATATTAATAGAAGAAATGGTAAGAACCATATAATACTTTCAATAGAAGTAGGAAAAGCATTTGACAAAATATTGTATCCATTCTTGGTAAAAATCCTCAACAAGTATGAATAGATGGAACACACCTCAACATCATAAAGACCATACACAAAAGACCCATGGCTAATATCATCATTAATGGGGAAAAAATGAGGGCTTTTCCTCTATGTTCAGGAACAAGACAGAGATGTCTCCTCTCACCATGGTTATTTAACATAGTACTGGAAGTTTTAGCCTCAGCAAGCAGACAATAAAAAGGAACAATCACATTAAAATTTTCAGGGAATATGTCAAACTTTCCCTATTTGCAGTCAGTGTGATACTCTATGTATAAAATCCAAAGGACTCCACCAAAAAATTTCTGGAATTAATACATGAATTCAGGAAAGTCGCTGGATATCAAACCATTGCATAGAAATCTGCTGCATTTCTATACACCAATTATGAAATGACAGACAGATTAATCATGGAATCAATCCCAGTTATAATTGAACTAAAAAACAATAAAATACTTAGCAGTAAACCTAATGAAGGAGGTAAAATATCTGTACTCTGAAAACTATTAAACACTTATAAAAAAAATTGAAGATATTACAAAGAAATGGAAAAACATTCCATGCTCATGGAATGGAAGGAAAAAAATCATTAAAATGTCAATAGTACCCAAAACAATCTACACATTTAAGGCAACCCCTATCAGAATACTAGCTGTATTTTTCCAGATCTAGAATAAACAACCCTAAAATTTGTATGGAACTACAAAGACTTCAAATAGTCAATGCAATCCCAAAAAGGCAAACTAAAGCTGGAGGCACCATGATTTCAGATTTAAAGCTAAACACAAAGCTGTAGTCATCAGGAAATTATTTTATTGGCACAAAAAAGACACATAGGTCAATGGAACAGAATAGAATACCCAGAAGTTGACCAAAAAACTATGGGCAACTAATCTTCAATAGGCAGGAAAGAATATCCAATGGAAAAAAGACAGTCTCTTCAGGAAATGGTGTTGGGAAAACTGGACAGCAACATACAAAAGAATGACACTGGACCACTTTTTTACACCATACACAAAAATAAATGTAAATGTATTAAAGACCTAAATGTGAGATCTGAACCTGTCAAAGTCCTAGATGAAAACACAGGCAATAGCATTTTTGATGTAGGCTGCAGCAATTTCTTACTAGACATGTCTCCAGAAGCAAGGAAAACAAAAACAAACAAACAAACAGAAAAATGAACTATTGGGACTTCATCAAGATAAAGACTTTCTGCATAGTGAAGGAAACAATCAACAAATCTAAAAGGCAGCCTAGAATAGAAGATATTTGCAAATGACATATCTGATAAAGGGTTACTATCTAGAATCTGTAAAAAAAAAAAACTTACAGAATTTATCACGCCACCCCAAAAAAATCCCTAAATAATCCAGTTAAGAAAGGGGAAGAACACATGAGTAGACATTTTTTTTTTCCAAGAAGACATCCAAATGGCTAACAGGTACATGAAAAGATGCTTAATGTTACTCACTGACAAATCTATTTGACAAACTACAAATCTAAACTATGATGGGATATTATCTCATACTTGTCTGAATGGCTAACATTAACAACACAGGAAACAACAGATATTGGTGAGGATTCAGAGAAGGGGGAACTCGCTTACACTTTGGAAGGAATGGAAATTGCTGCAGCCACTCTGGAAAACAGTATGGAGGTCCCTCAAAAATTTAAAATTAGAACTATGCCAGAATTTAGCAATTACATTAGTAGGTATTTACCCAAATGATACAAAAATACTGATTTTGGGGGATGCATGCACCCTGTGTTTATAACATTATTATCAACAACAGTGAAATTACAGAAAGAACCTGAATGATGTTCATGAACTGATGAATGTATAAAGAAGATGTGATATATGTATGATGCATACATAGACAATAGATTGTTATTCAGGCAACAAAAATAATAAAGGGTGCCTGGTAGTTCAATCAGTTCAGTGTTTGAGTCTTGAACACAGCTCACATATTTATCTCAGGGTTGTGAGTTAAAGCTCCACATGGAGCTCCACACAGAGCATCAATTCAACTTAAAAAAAAAAAAAAAACTCTCCCTTTTCATTCATAATTTTATTAATTTGGGTCCTCTCACTTTTCTTTTGGATGAGTTTGGCCAGTGGTTTATCGATCTTATTGATTCTTTCAAAAATCCAGGGGTGCCTGTTGGCTCAGTGGCTTAAAGCCTCTGCCTTCAGCTCAGGTCATGACCCCAGGGTCCTGGGATGGAGCCCTGCATCAGGCTCTCTGCTCAGCAGGGAGCCTGCTTCCTCCCCCCTCTCTCTCTGCCTGTCTCTCTGCTTACTTGTGATCTCTATCTGTCAAATAAATAAATAAAATCTTGAAAAAAATCCAGCTTCAAGTTTCATTGATGTGTTCTACTGTATCTCTAGTTTCTATCTCATTTTTCTCTGCTCTAATCGTGATTATTTCCCTTTTTGTGTGTGGGGTTGGCTTAATTTGTTGTTGATTCCCCAGTTCTTTAAGGTATAAAGACAGCTTGTGTATTTTGTTTCTGCAGGTTTTTTTGTTTGTTTGTTTTGTTTTGTTTTGTTTTGAGGGAGGCTTGGATGGCTATGTACTTTCCGCTTAGGACCGTCTTTGCTATATTGCATAGGTTTTGGACTGAAGCGTCTTCATTCTCAGTGGTTCCATGAAGTGTTCAATTTATTCTTTGATTTCCTGGTTGATTCAAACATTCTTTCTTTCTTTCTTTTTTTTTTTTTTTTTTCTCCTCATTAAACTTTTGTTTTAATGGGTCTCAAAATTCTGTGACAGATTTTTGGTCAAGTTATTTCCATTAAAAAGTACTGATTTTAAAAACTAATAACTTAAAACTGCTACACACACACACACACACACACACACACACACACACACACACAAATGGTCCACAAAACGTTCTCCTTTCCTTCTGAAGGTTTTACGATGCATTGTTATCATTAACCAGTCGTTTACTATTAAACTTAAATGGCCAATTGACACAAACAGTTCTGAGACCATTCTTCCACCACTGATTAAGACTGGGGTGGCAGGTATTGGGGATAATATTCATTTAGCCTTCTGACCTTTCTGGGCAGACTTGGTGACCTTGCCAGCTCTAGCTGCCTTCTTGTCCACTGCTTTGATGACACCTACAGCAACTGTCTGTCTCATTTCACGAACAGCAAAACAGCCCAGAGGAGGATAGTCAGAGAAGCTTCAACACACATAGGCTTGCCAGGAACCATATCAACAATGCAGCGTCACAGATTTCAAGAACTTGGGACCATATTCCAGCTTTTTTCCAGAATGATGATCTATCTTCTCCTTCAGCTCAGCAAACTTGCAAGCAATGTGAGCTGTGTGACAATCCAGCACAGGTGCATATCCAGCACTAATTTGGCCTGGATGGTTCAGGATAATCACCTGAGCTGTGAAGCCAGCTGCTTCCATTGGTGGGTCATTTTTGCTGTCAACAGCCACATTGCCATGATGAACATCTTTGACAGATACATTCTTGACATTAAAGCCCACATTGTCCCCAGGAAGAGCCTCACTCAAAGCTTCCTAGTGCATTTCAAAAGACTTGACTTCAGTTGTAACATTGACTGGAGCAAAGGTGATTACCATGCCAGGTTTAAGAACACCAGTCTCCACTAGGCCCACAGGGACAGTACCGATACCACCAATTTTGTAGATGTCCCGGAGAGGCAGACTCAAGGGCTTGTCAGTTGGACGAGTTGGTGGCAGAATGCAATCCAGAGCTTCAAGCAGTGTGATTCCACTGGCATTCCCATCTTTACGGGTGACTTTCCATCCCTCAGCCAAGGCATGTTAGCACTTGGCTCCAGCATGTTGTCACCATTCTAACCAGAAATTGGCACAAATTCTACTGTGCTGGGGTTGTAGCCAATTTTCTTAATGTAGGTGCTGACTTCCTTAATGATTTCCTCATATCTCTTCTGGTTGTAGGGTGGCTCAGTGGAATTCATTTTGTTAACACCAACAATTAGTTGTTTTACACCCAATGTGTAAGCCAGAAGGGCATGCTCACGGGTCTGCCCATTCTTGGAGATACCTTCTTCAAATTTACCAATGCCAGCAGCAACAATCAGGATGGCACAGCCAGCCTAGGATGTGCCTGTAATCATGTGTTTGATAAAGTCTCTGTGTCCTGGAGCATCAGTGATGGTCACATAATACTTGCTGGTCTCAAATTTCCACAGGGAGATATCAATGGTGATACCACTTTCACGTTCAGCTTTCAATTTATCCAAGACCCAGGCATACTTGAAGGAGCCTTTTCCCATCTCAGCAGCCTCCTTCTCAAATTTTTCGATAGTTCTTTTGTCGATCCCACCACATTTGTAGATAAGATGACCAGTAGTGGTAGACTTGCCCGAATCTACGTGTCCAATGAAAACAATGTTGATATGAGACTTTTCCTTCCCCATTCTGGCTTAGGTTGAGCAGTGGTTTTCATGAAGCCTCTGTTCTGGTGGCAAACCTGTTGTGAAAAAAAGCTGATCCAAACATTCTTAAGCAAGGTGGTCTTTAGCTTCAAGTGTTTGAATTTCTTCCAAACTTCTTTTTGTGGTTGAGTTCCAGTTTCAAAACATTGTGGTCTGAGAATATGCAACTTCTTTCAATATATGTCTCCAAAGGCAAAAGAAAAAAAAGCAATAATGAACTTTTGGGACTTCATCAACATCAAAATCTTCTGCACAGCAAAGGGAACCGGCAACAAAACAAAGAGACAACCCATAGAATGGGAGGAGATATTCACAAATGACACTACAGACGAAAGGCTGATATCCAAGATCTATAAAGAAGTCCTCAAACTCAACACACCCAAAACAGATAATCACGTCAAAAAATGGACACTACTGGGTATTTACCCTAAAGATACAAACGTAGTGATCCAAAGGGGCACGTGCACCCGAATGTTTATAGCAGCAATGTCCACAATAGCCAAACTATGGAAAGAACCTAGATGTCCATCAACAGATGAATGGATCAAGAAGATGTGGTATATATACACAATGGAATACTATGCAGCCATCAAAAGAAATGAAATCTTGCCATTTGCGACAACATGGATGGAACTAGAGCGTATCATGCTTAGCGAAATAAGTCAAGCAGAGAAAGACAACTATCATATGATCTCCCTGATATGAGGAAGTGGTGATGCTACATGGGGGCTTAAGTGGGTAGGAGAAGAATCAATGAAACAAGATGGGATTGGGAGGGAGACAAACCATAAGTGACTCTTAATCTCACAAAACAAACTGAGGGTTGCTGGGGGGAGGGGGTTTGGGAGAAGGGGGTGGGATTATGGACATTGGGGAGGGTATGTGCTTGGGTGAGTGCTGTGAAGTGTGTAAACCTGGTGATTCACAGACCTGTACCCCTGGGGATTAAAATATATGTTATAAAGAATAAAAAGTTAAAAAAAAAAAAAGGTAGGAAAAAAAAATGGACAGAAGACATGAACAGATACTTCTCCAAAGAAGAAATACAAATGGCTGACACATACATGGAAAAATGTTCATCATCATTAGACATCAGGGAGATTCAAATCAAAACCATATTGAGATACCACCTGACACCAGTTAGAATGGCCAAATTAACAACACAGTAAACAACAAGTGTTGGAGAGGATGTGGAGAAAAGGGGAACCATCTTGCACTGTTGGTGGGAATGCAAGTTGGTACAGCCACTTTGGAAAATAGTATGGAGATTCCTTAAGTAATTAAAAATACAGCTTCTCCAGGACCCTGCAATTGCATTACTGGGTATTTGCCCCAAAGATACAAATGTAGTGAAAAGAAGGGCCACCTGTACCCCAATGTTCATAGCAGCAATGGCCACAATCGCCAAACTGTGGAAAGAGCCAAGATGCCCTTCACCAGTCAAATGTATAAGGAAGATGTGGTCATATATACAATGGAGTATTATGCATTTGGAGTATTATGATGAATACACAACTTTTATATCAACGTGGATGGGACTGGAAGAGATTATGCTGAGTGAAATAAGTCAAGCAGAGAGAGTCAAATATCATATGGTTTCACTTACTTGTGGAGCATAAGGAATAACACGGAGGACATTGGGAGATAGGAGAAGTGAGATGAGGGAAATTGGAAGGGGAGACAAACCATGAAAGACTGTGGACTCTGAGAAACAAACTGAGGGTTTTGGAGGATTGAGGGTTGGGGGGTTGGGTGAGCCTGGTGATAGGTTGTATGGAGGGCACTTATTGCATGGTGAACTGAGTGTGGTGCATAAACAATGAATTTTGGAACACTGAAAAGAAATAAAATAAAACGGAAAAAAAATCACATTGTATGCTAATTCATTAAAGGAAAATCAATAGAAAATAGATAATGATATGTGACATTATAAAACAAAGAATGAAAGCTTGCTATTTGTAATGGTATATGTGTCACTACATTATTATGGTAAGCAAAATAATTCAGTGAGAGGAAGATGGATGCCATATGATTTCACTCTTATGTGGAATTTAAGAAGAAAACAGGTATACATACAGGAAGAAAAAACAAATGAGAGAGAGGGAAGAAAACCACAAGAGACTCATAACTATAGAGAACAAACCAAGTGAAGTTTGATGGAGGGAGGTAGATGGAGGATGGAGTAAATGGGTGATAGGTGTGAAGGAGACCCCTGTTATGATGAATCACTAAATTCTACTCCTGAAACAAATTACACTGTATGTTTACTAACTGGAATTTAAATTAAAAAATTGAAAATAAAATAAAGTATATCAGAGGGGAGCTGGGTTGGGAGATGAATGAAATAATTGAATGGGATTAAGTGTACACTTATCATAAGGAGCATTGAGTAATAATGTATTGAATTTTTGAATCACTATATTGTACATTTGAAACAAATGTAACACCATATGTTAATTATACTGGAATTAAAATTTAAAAACTGAATAAACAAAAGAACAAACAAAAAAACAAATTACTGTGACATAATTTAATCAAAAAAGAAAGGCATATTGAATTACATTGTAGTTATCAATTATAATTTTTTAAAAGCAAAATTTTTAGATTACTAATAATATAACACAAAATTTGTGTTTATTTAGTGTAGGAAAAAATTGTCTAATTTGAATGTCAATTTTAGTAATCTTAAAAGTTGGTAAAATTGCTCAACCTTTAGTTTTATTCATATTAATAATGTTACAAAATATGTGAATTTACTTAAGAGTAACTGGGAAAAGTAATCTTAAAGTAGAAAAAAAAGAATGGAAAACAAGTAAATAAACATACCAGTGAATTTTTATATATATTAAAAGAAATATTGCTTCAATCACATTATTGTATAATAAAAGTCTTAGATTAAGTGTACTTCTCTATTACCAGATTTTGGTATTCATAACAACATAATTATCAATTAATTTAATTTTCTCAAGAATAAAATAAATAGTTGCACCTTGGTGGCTCAACCATTAAGCATCTGCCTCAGCTCAGGTCAATGTCCCAGGGTCCTGGGATTGAGCTCTGCATAAGGCTCCCTGCTCAGTGGGAAGCCTCCTTCTCACTCTCACTCCCCTGCCTGTATTACCTCTCTCACTGTGTCTCTCTGTCAAATAAATAAATAAAATCTTAATAAAGTAAAATAAAATAAAAAAGAATAGAATAAATTTAAAGTGCAAAGAATATGACAAAATAAAATAAAAAATTTTAAAAAGGGGATCTAAAAAGAAAAAGCTCCATCTCATTTAATTTTTATTGCAACCCCTGGGTTGCCTGCAATGCCTGAGTCAGACATTGATATACTTCTCCATTGTATAGTTGAGCCTCAGAATGGTTAAAAACTTTCCCAGGGCTGAATATTTAATAAATGAAGTGGTAAAAACAGTATTTTAAGCTGAATTTTCTCTTTCTAAAGTCTTTTATTTTTTTAGTCCATACTCCTAGTTGTTGAAAACTGCAAAACTTTCTAGGAAGAAAGCACAAAGCTGATTAGAAAAAAGTTAAGTTACATACTGCTTTTTCCTATAGCTGAATAAATGGACTACAGCAATATAATAGAAAGCACTATCTAATTTCTTGCATTGCTGCAAATATTCCTTAGATGTCAAAATAAAAGTAGATCAAAATTTTTATCAAAATTAATTTTAGTCATAGAATGTATATAAAAATACAAGTATCCACAGGGGTGTTTGTTTAACACCATTATGCAGTCTTTCTTTCTTTCTTTCTTTCTTTCTTTCTTTCTTTCTTTCTTTCTTTCTTTCTTTTTTTATTTCTTCACAGTGTAACAGAATTCATTGTTTTTGCACCACACCCAGTGCTCCATGCAATCCGTGCCCTCTATAATACCCACCACCTGGTACCCCAAACTCCCAGCCCTGCCCCTTCAAAACCCTCAGATTGTTTTGTTTATTAGAGTCCATAGTCTCTCATGGTTCACCTCCCCTTCCAATTTCCCCCAACTCCCTTCTCCTCTCTATTTCCCTATGTCCATGTTATTTGTTATACTCCACAAATAAGTGAAACCATATGATAATTGACTCTCTCTGCTTGACTTATTTCACTCAGCATAATCTCTTCCAGTCCCATCCATGTTGCTACAAAAGTTGGGTATTCATCCTTTCTGATGGAGGCATAATACTCCATAGTGTATATGGACCACATCTTCCCTATCCATTCATCCATTGAAGGGCATCTTGGTTCTTTCCACAGTTTGGCGACCATGGCCATTGTTATGCAGTGTTTCTTAAGGTAAATACTGGTCTTATCTTGGATCAATATATACCTCAGAGTTTGATACATGTGTGACTGTCTTCAACACCATATCTAGTTAATATCTACAACCTGCTTCTTATCAGTGTTTTTTAAACTTCCCTATAGCCCCAAGAATGTTTAGAGATTTGTAGTACTTTGGATCCCCATGGATTCTTTACTGTCAATCTATAAACAATAGACGTAGATAATATAACTGTTTTGAACAGAGTTGTAATTGTTACACAAACAGTTCCTCAAGCTCTTGGAAGCGCTAATGAGAAAAGATCAATGACTATATATTGTGAATGGACAGAGTGTTCAAGGGGACAATGGTTTAAAGAAATTTTCATTTTATTTTATTATTTATTATTTATTTATTTATCTTTGAGAGAGAGAGAGAGAGAGCACTTGATCAGGGGGAGGAACAGAGGGAGAGGGAGAAGCAGGGAGCCTGATGTGGAGCTTAATCCCAAGGCCCCTGGATCATGACCTGAGCTGAAGGCAGACACTTAACCAATTGAGCCACCCAGCCACCCCTAAAGAGATTATTTTAAAGAAATTTGGTGTGTGAGGGTTTAGTATTCAAATTCATATTCATAGTTATTTTATAAAATGATTTACATATCCAAATTTTTCAGAAAGCTGACCATGTCTGATTATTCCTTGTTCATAAAATAAGACACTAGTTTATTTTTATTTTATTTTTTTAAAAGATTTTATTTATTTATCTGACAGACAGAGATCGCAAGTAGGCAGAGAGGCAGGCAGAGAGAGAGGAGGAAGCAGGCTCTCCACGGAGCAGAGAGCCAGATGTGGGGCTCAATCTCAGGACCCTGGGATCACGACCCAAGCTGAAGGTAGAGGCTTTAACCCACTGAGCCACCCAGGTGCCCCAACACTAGTTTATTTTGAATTCATTCCTACATTCACCATGCTTCTGGGTTTTGATTTTTGTAATGTAAAATGATCTTCAATATATCCTCATGAGAACTCCTTTAGCTGACCTCCTAGGATATGGAATAAGCCTAGAGCCCAATCCTGGATTCTATTTTGTTTGGCTCCTGTCACATAGTGAACAGTATGAATTAATAATGACAAATTGCTATGCATAAAACCCACAATTTGAGGTCTTGATATTGTCATTCATAGTAATTTAAGTTTACACTTTTATCTTTTGAAACAAACCCAGCTAGAATCAAGCAGAACAGGAAAATTACTGTTCTTACCTACAACTTAATTAATGAAACCTCATATGGAGATTATGGAGATTAGCAACCGAGGATAGAATACATTTTCATTGTAATCAATATTAGTCAAAACTTTTTTTCTTCTTTGAGAGTTACAAAGAGTGAATCTTTATACTATAAAAAGAATATAAAGATATGGGAAGGTACAGAATAATATAATAAAGAATTTGGGGGCATCTGGGTGGCTTAGTGAATTAAGCCTCTAGCTTCGGCTCAGGTCATGATCCCAGGGTCCTGGGATTGAGCCCTGCATCTGGCTCTCTGCTTAGCAGGGAGCCTGCTTCTCCTCCTCTCTCTCTGGCTGCTTCCCTGCCTATTTGTGATCTCTGTCTGTCAAATAAATAAATACAATCTTAAAAATTATTTTTTCAAAGAAATGGAAAGCAGTCTCTATAAGAAAAGGTTAAAAGGGTTGGAGTACTTAGTTTAGCAAAAAAGACGGCTAAGTCATGAAAGTTGTAATCTTCAAGGATATGAAGGGATCATGTGATCAGACTACTGAGCAGTTTTTCCATCACTAGAAAACTGAATATGAAGAAATTGTGTTAAATTGAAATAGAGAGTGGTATTTGGAGAGTGGTTAGGCCAGACATAGATTTGAGAGGTTTTGGCACCAATGTAATAGTTAAACTCATGTTATTAGATAAGATTAACAAAAGATTATAGAAGAGAAGTATAAAGACAAACTGAGAAAACACATACATATAGGTATTGGGAGGAGGAATTAGTATGTTAAAAATTGGAAGAAGACATAACAATGCAGTTTCACCAAAGAAGAGAGTTTTTTTTGAGTACTTAATATGCTAGGGATTTTTCAAAGTGGTTACCAGATATTACATCATTTAATTCTCATGACAACCATATGATTTGCATACTGTAAGTTACAAAAAAGATACAATAGTAAGTTGAAGGAATGGAATGGAAATTTTTGCTGTTATACATGTTTTTAAGGATGGAGGAAACTTGAGTATGTTTTTATATGTGTCTGAATAAATGATATTATCATTAATACACTTTTTGAGAAAACTTATGCTACATAATATGTGTTCTCTCAACTTGTTTCTTTCCCTCTCAGAATATATCTATACATGTGTACAATTGGGGTTAGTCTCTTTCACAACTTTTTCAACATCCCTCAGCCCAGAATCAGAAAAAAAGAAAAAGAAAACTGATTATATTGTTTCTTCACAATTGGGATGATAAGGGAAATTTAGAAGGACAAAATCATCTTGTCACATACATCTCTGACAGAGATTTTATATTTATGAGCAATTTAAAATTAAAGCATGATTAGACCATACATGACAAATCCACAAGTAGCATCATATGAATTGTGAAAAACTGGGAGTTTTTTTGTCTAAGATTAGGAAAAAAACAAGCATATCCACCTTAGCTAACTTTATTTAGCAAAGTACTAGAAACCCTAGCAGCAGCAATCAGACAAGAAAAATAAATAAAAGTCATCCAAATTTGTAAGGAAAAGTAAAACGATCACTATTTGGACATGACATGATGCTATACATAGAAAACCCTAAAGGCCACCAAATATATATATATATATATATATATATATATATATATATATATATGAAGTAAGCAACGAATTCAGTAAAGCTGCAGGTATAAAAATAATGTACAGAAATCTGTTGTGTTTACATACACTGATAATTAGGTGGCAGAAAAAGGGATTAAGAAAGCAATCTCATTCATAATTGTCCATGGAAAGAATACAATGTCTATGAATAAACTTAACCAGGAAAGTTGATTACCTGTACTTAAAAACGGTAAGACCAAATGATGAAAGAAATTGAAATTAGAGGTATTTCATATTTGTGGATAAGAAGAATTAATATTGTTAAAATGTCTATACTACCCTGGGTGCCTGGGTGGCTCAGTGTGTTAAAGCCTCTGCCTTCAGCTCAGGTGATGGTTCCAGGGTCCTGGGATCGAGCCCCACATCAGGTTTTCTGCTTGGTGGAGAGCCTGCTTCCTCCTCTCTCTCTGCCTGCTTCTCTGCCTACTTGTGGGCTCTGTCTGTCAAATAAATAAATAAAATCTTTAAAATTTTTTTTAAATGTCTATACTACCCAAAGCAATGTGCAGAACTAATGTAATCCTTATCAAAATATCAGTAACATTTTTTTTTCACAGAACTAGAACAAATGTTACTAAAATTTTTATGGAACCACAAAAAACCCTGAATAGCCAAAGCAACATTGAGAAAAGAGAATAAAGCTGGAGGTATCAAAATCCAAGACTTCAAAATATAGTACAAAGCTATAATAATCAACATAGTATGATGCTGGCACAAAAATAGTCACATACATCAATGAAACAGAATAGAGAGCCCACAAATAAATCCATGTCTATATGGTCAAATAATTTATGGCGAAAGAGACAAGAATATACAATGGGGAAAAACAGTCTCTTCAATAAATGATGCTGCGGAAACAGACATCTATGTGCAAAAGAATTAAACTGGACCACTTTCCTACACCATATGCAAAAATAAGTTCAAAATAGATGAAAGACCTAAACTTAAGAACTGAAACCATAAAATCTCTTAAAAGAAAACATAGAAAGTAATCTCTTTGACATCAGCCTTAGCAATGTTTATTTTGTTTTGTTTTGTTTTTTTAGATGTTTCCTCAGGCAATGGAAGCAAAAACAAAAAATAAACTATTGGAAAAAAAAAAAGAAGAAGAAGAAAAAAGGTTCTGCACCATGAAGGAAATGAAAAGACAACCTGCTAAATGGGAGAAAATATTTGCAAATGATATATCTGATAATGTGTTAATATCTAAGATATATAAAAAATTATACAACTCAACATCAAAAACATGAATCATATCATCTGATTAAAAATGGACAGAGGAGGGTCACCTGGGTGGCTCAGTTGGTTAAGTGACTACCTTCAGCTCAGGTCATGATCCCAGGGTTTTGTGATGGAGTCCTGCTTGTCAGGGAGCCTGCTTCTCTCTCTCCCTCAGCCTACAGCTCCCTCCACAGATAGTTTCTTTATCTCTCTGTGTGTCAAATAAATAAGTAAAATATTAGAAAAAAATGGGTAGGAGACCTGAAGAGACATTTTTCCTAAGAAGACATACCAAGGGCCAACAGACACATGAAACTATGTTCAGCATCTCTAATCATCAGGAAAATGCAAGTCAAAATCACAATAAGTTATAACTTCACAGCAGCCAGAATGCCTTCAAAAAGAAGAAATAACAAGTGTTAGTGAGGAGATAGAGGATAAAGAACTATCATGCGATGTTGGTGGGAATGTAAATTGGTGCAGTCACTGTGGAAGATGGTATGGGGATTCCTCAAAAAGTTAAAAACATAAATACTGTAGAATCCAGTAATTTTACTACCAGGTGTTTACCCAAAGAAAGAAAAACACCATTTAAAAAGATTTATGCACTCCAATATATTGCAGCATAATTTACAATAGCCAATATGGATGCAAATTAGTGTTCACCAATAGATGAGTGAATAAAGAAGACTATATATATATATATATCACCACAAAAAAGAATTAAATTGTCTCACTTATGACAACATGAATGGACCCAGAGGATATTATGCTAAGTGAAATAAGTCAGACTGAGGAAGACAAATACTATATGATTTCACTTATACATAGAATCTAAAAATAAAACAAATGGATAAACAAACAAAGCATGAAGAGACCCATAAATACAGGAAACTAATTGGTGGTTACAAGAGGCTGGGGGAAGAGGGTTGGGCAAAATGGTAGGAGAGTGGGAGATACAGACTACTAGTTATGAAATGAATATCACAGGGGTGAAAGGTTTAGCATAGAGAATATATAGTCCATTGTGTTAAAATAGCATACAGTGACAGATGGTAGCTAGACTTGTGGTGAGTGTAACATAATGTATAGGGTTGTTGAATCATGAAGTTGTACACCCAAAACTAAGGTGACATTGTATGTCAGCTAAACTTCAATTTAAAAAAATAGAGAGAGAACCTAAAGCATGATTTAAATGTCACTCCATTGATTCAAGTAGTGGTTGTTTTTATTAATCAATGACTATGTGTATATATATATATATATATACATACACACATATTTAGGCTCATTGTTGATCTGCTAGTATCATTTATATATGGATTGGCAGATCATTTCAGTTGCAAATTTTAAACCCATATGCATAGGAAATTATTAGAAAAACAAAAATCAAGAATTTAGGCATTAGCTCTGCAACATATAACTTCTATGAGTTGGGCAAGTCACTTAAACTCTCTTCCAGTTTCCTACTTGTAATATGGAGCTAATAATACTATCTTGTGGGGATATGTTAAACAAAATAATGTATATTTCAGATTCTGTTTCTTTAATAGATGGCATGTTAGAGGACATAACATGATCAGAATATGTAAAGCTTCTGTGCCACTCAGCTTATAAAGCTCTCTTGTTGCTTTAACATCACATAAGAATAGATTACACTGCTGCTCCCTTGAGAAAGGTAAGAGACATTAGAGCATAAAAAACTACCTTACCGGGCCCAGACTAGATCAGACAACTAGAAAACCTCTATATCCATGAGCAACACTAGCTTAAGATCTCTATCAACCAGTGCTTAATTGACCCACAGACTCATGAAAGTAAATGATTATTTTAAGCCATGATTCTTGGAATGATTTTATAACATTTTTGTGGCAATATACCCATTAGGGACTTAGCACAGTGCTTGCCACATGCTTGGGGTTTGGCAAATGTTAGTTGCTTTTTCTTTTTACATATAAATGAAGTAAACACTTTATACATTTTACCTCCAATTTAAAACATGCAGATATTAGCAAACATTTGCATGACTGAATGTTTCTGTTTCATGTCATGCAGACAGCACTTGTGCAATAAACTGAAATAACAAATCCTTCACAAAGTGTTCTCAGATTTTGACATGTTGATTGATGTATTCTTCCCATACAAGTGTAACTTCCTCCCAGTAATGCTAATATGAATTACGTGTGTTCATTAAAAGGAAAATATACTCTACAAATACTAGATGAATGAATTAATTTAGGAACTCAGTCTCATCTTTTTAACTTCTCACTCATCACCTTATGCATTTTGCATGTCGTGGTAAATGTAAAGGGAAGCATTTAAAAATATTTATTTGTTATTATAGAGATAGAATCTGATTTTATAATGCTACTTTAATATTAAATATGTTTTAAGGAAGTCTCTTAAAAATGATCTTGACCACTCATTTTCTGTTACAGTTATTTAAACCTGTTAATTTCAATTTACTGCCTTCAAAGTTTCCTTTAATTAATGTAATCACAAACCTCCATTTACCAGATGTCTCTACTTCTTCACTAATACTAAAAACTAGTCATATTCCAATAAAATTTATTTCTTTGTTGCTGTTCCATGTATTAAATGCAGTGTATTAAATTGGCACTGCTTTCTTTAAAAAGTCTTTATGCACCTTATGATTATTTGCTTATAACACAAATCTTCAGAACATACATTGCTTTACTATTCACTTAATTCTATTTGGGATTTTGTATTTGGAGGAGATGGGGGTGGATGGTAGCTTATGTAGCAAAGATAGAATGAGTGTCTTTTCTTTATATGTTCCTATCTTCACGAAGACCATCACATATTACTTAAATCTGTAGCTTGATTTTTACAGGCATAATTAAAGGTATGCTACCATAGGATATCTAAAGGATTGCAAGGTAAGCATGGCATGGTATAAAGAAATACATATTTTTTGCTACCCTGATGCTCCCTGGAGAAGGGTAGAAGACATTAGAACAGCACAAACCACTTTATTTGGGTCCAGTCTAGACCAAAGATCTATTAGCAAAACTAGGTTAAGATCAGAAAGACTGCCTTATATTTAAAGAAAGTAGAGTAAGGTGAGATTTTTTCCATTCATTTGATGACAACTTAGAAGTTATTCAAAGATGTCAGGTTAGATAATAGAGTGTGAAAGACTAGATGGGAGAGAAGCTAAAACTAGCATGTGTTAACTTATATCCAATATTTGTGCCCCAAATGTACAAAACATAAATATTTATGTTTCTCTTTATCCTATTACAGAAAAGTCTAGTTTAGGGGCACCTGGTTGGCCCAGTCAGTTAAGTGTCCAACTCTTTTTTTTTTTTTTTAAAGATTTTATTTATTTATTTGACAGAGAGAGATTACATGTAGGCAGAGAGACAGGCAGAGAGAGAGAGGAGGAAGCAGGCTCCCTGCTGAGCAGAGAGCCCAATGTGGGACTTGATCCCAGGACTCTGGGATCATAATCTGAGCCGAAGGCAGCGGCTTAACCCACTGAGCCACCCAGGCGCCCCAAGTGTCCAACTCTTGACTGCAGCTCAGGACATGATCTCAGGGTCATGAGATTAAGCCCCACATTGGTCTCCATGCTGAGTATGGAGCATGCTTAAGATTCTCTCTCTCCCTCTTCCTCTGCTCATATGATTTCTCTCTCTCTAAACTAACTAAATTAATTAAATAAATAAAAAATAAATAATAAAAATAAGTTTAATTTAATTTGGGTGGTGTTTATACATCAAATCCACTCTCCTATGTACTGTAAGATCTTTTCCATTAATTATCTCTTCTTGCATCTATAGCCTCAAACTCTTTGGGTAAAATAGAGATATAAATATTATCAAATATTCTCCTTCAAAAATATACTCCTTTGAATGTGTATCACCCTTTGTCCAGAGCCTTATCTCCTCCTCTTCACATGAGAGATTTTACAAACACTACTTTGCTCAGTTGTCTTTGATTTCCTCTACTCCAATTCAATTTACTTCATTTTGCTTTCCTTCCTCATCATGTTGCTTAAGTGTTTATGGGAAAAATAATTAATGACTTCTAAATTGGTAATTTCAGTTTCAGTATCTTTATCACTTGACCAGTTCATTGCAGTTAACATTGCAGCAATGCTCTACCTCTTGAAAATCTTACTTTCATTAGCTTTTGTGATTATCCTTTCTTGTTTCTCTTCTCTTGAACATTTTCTTTTCTTCTCCTTTGTTGCCTTTTCTCATTTCACTGCTCCTTTAATATTGGCATTTTCCTAAATGCACTAAAATTTTTAGCTCCCTTTTCACTTTAGACATTGTTTATATGCTTTAATCTATGTCTCCATGGCGTCAACTAACACTTAAAGTCCTGAAAACTAGATAGCTGAAGTCCAGATTTCTATATTCAATTTTTTAGAAAATTTTCCTTAGATATCTTACATACAACTCAAAAGAATTTATTAAAAACTGATCTCATGGGGCACCTGGGTTGCTCAGTGGGTTAAAGCCTCTGCCTTCAGCTCAGGTCATGATCGCAGGTTCCTGGGATTCAACCCCACATTGGGCTCTCTGCTCAGCAGGGAGCCTGTTTCCCTCCACCCACACTCTGCCTGCCTTTCTGCCTACATGTGATCTCTATCTGTCAAACACATAAATACAATCTTTAAAACAAACAAACAAACAAACAAACAATAACTGATCTCATTATTTTTTCCAAAGAGTTTTCTTTTTCCTGTATTTCCATTCTTAGTAAATGGTAGCATTAACTATTCATCCACCCAAGAAAGAGATCTGATAGACTCCTTCTAATCTTCAGTTTACATTATCATAAAACTTTCAATTTCCATGAATTCTTTTATATGTTTTAAAATCTCTTTTCATACCCATCATTTTAGTTAGTGCTGTTATTACCCATTTTCTATAATAGTTCATTAGTTTCTTTAGTCTTTTTTTTTTTTTAACTTGTGGGTTTCGGGGACAAGAAAAGTTTCAAAAACACAATTGGATTTAATTAGTGAATTTATCAAAGCTTCTTGAAAAAATTCAAGATGCAAAAATTATTTGTATTTCAGTAAAGTAACAAAAATTTTTGGCAAATAAAATTCAAAATGTCACTTATTAAGAAAAAGCATCGGGGCACCTGGGTGGCTCAGTGGGTTAAAGCCTCTGCCTTCGGCTCAGGTCATGATCCCAGGGTCCTGGGATCGAGCCCCACATCAGGCTCTCTGCTCAGCCGGGAGCCTGCTTCCCCCTCTCTCTATGCCTGCCTCTCTGTCTGCTTGTGATCTCTGTCTGTCAAATAAAAAAATAATAATAATTAAAAAATTTTTAAAAAGCATCAAATACTTAGAAATAAATATAATGAAATATGTAATAAACAATTATACCTAAAATAACAAAATATTCTGAAAAAATGTCAAAAAAAGATCTAAATAAATGGAAAAGCATACCATGTTTGTGGACTGATTGGAAGGCTTGATAATGTTATGAATGTGAATTCCAAAATGGATAGGTAAAGTAAATGTAATCCCAATCAAACTCCTGCAGGATATTGTGTAAATTGACAAGCCAGTTATAAAATTTGTGTCACAATGCAAAGGTCTTTGAATAGTTAACACAATCTTAAGAAGAGAAAACAAAGGTGGACGACCTAACACTCTCTCATTTGAAGACTAATGATAAGCTTGTTAAGATTCAGGCAATGTGATATTGTTAAAATGATTGGCAATGGAGTAAATGAAGTAAAATGGAGTAAAACAGATTCCAAAAATAGGCCCACAAATAGCCACTTAACTTACATCAAATATCACATTGTAATTAAGTGAGGGAAGATAATCTTTTTAATAAATGGTGTCAGAGTAATTGTATATTTATATGCAAAAAAAGGACCTTCATTCTACATCACACCATGCACAAAAATCAAATTAACTTGGGTCATAGACCTAAATGTAAATGATAAAACAATTGAACTATTAAAACTATGGCTCATAAAATAAATCTGACCAAGTACCTCTGTTTATAAATAAAGTTTTATTGGAACACAGCCAGCTCAGTCATTTATGATTGCTTTCATGCTACAAGGCAGAACTGAGTAGTTATGATGGAGAGCATATGGCCCACAAAGTCATACAGATGTACTAGCTTGCCTTTTATAGAAAAAGTTTGTGAAACTTTGTTCTAAGAGAAAACAGAAAAATATTTTTGTAATGATGGCATGTTTTTTTTCTTATTAAATAAACATAAAATAAAAATCATAAAAGACTAAATAAAATAATAAATTGGCTTCATAAATTAGGAACATCTGTTTATTAGGCTTTGTGCCCAGAATATAATAAAAACTCTTAGCAATCATTAAGAAAAAATAAAATCTAACTTAAAAATGTGCATAGGTTTTGTTTTTGGTTTTGGTTTTGTTCTTAAAGATTTTATTTATTTATTTGAGAGAAAGAGCAAGAGAACGCAAACAGGGGGTGTGGCAGAGGGAGAAGGAGAAGCAGGCTCCTTTGTTTCCCCAAATTATTGTTCATTGTCCTGCTTAAACTCTTTAATTCCTCCCCAACTGTGTAAAACGGTGATTTTCCACTGACTGTAGATTAGAATAATCAGGGATCTTTTACAAATTATTTATTCACTGTAAGTCAATAAATTAGAATCTTGGAAAGGTAATGTCTGGACACCAGCATTTTTAAACTTTCTTAACTTATGTACACCAAGGAGATTCATTGACCTAAAGTATAATGTTTTAATGTTTTAGTATGTTTATGCTCAAGTACTTAATAGCTGAACTGGCCAAGTTTCTTCATCCTATGTTGTTCCCTCTTGCCTTATCTTTTTGTGAGATATATGGGGGAAGAAAAACAATTTCCTTTCTACTCTTCTGAGTTCTTAGCTTAGGTCCTGATAATAAAAACCAGATGACAAGGAGAAAAACAAACAGAAATTTATTAACATGCACTCCTCATGTATATATGGGAGATGTGAAGGGAAAAATAAATAACTCCTGAAGGTGGCCTAAGCCATCCTGTTTAAATTCCATCTCCAACTGAAGACAAAAGAAAGGGGGAAGAGACAGTTATAAAAAGTTACCCGTGAAAGTACAGTAAAGGAGGATAAGGTTCATTATGCCTAATTTGAATCAAATTCACTTGATTTAGAGTCATCCTTCTCTTCCTGACTCAGAAAGGGACATATCCTTACCAAATGAAGATTTCCTTCTAAGTTTTTCTTTCAAAAGGGTAACCTCTACTTTGTTTCCAGAGCTCCTCCTATGTCTGCTATTTCTCAAAATGTAAGCTCAAAATAATCTTTGTCAAAGAGGCATATTTTAGTGTGACATATTCTGCTACCCTTTAGATATTCTTCTTGCAAGATTCAATTTAAATGTACCCACCTTGTGAAGCCTCACCCCTGCCGCATGTAAATTTAGATCTTTTACAGCCACTTACAACACCTATCACTTACTATAGTAGATAGAAGAAGAACTTCATAAGGCTGGTCCTCTACCTTAGATATAATTTTATCTCTAGTAGAGTGTATAGAATAAATCCAATAAAACTTAAATGAATGAACACATTAATCTCTTATTTTGAGACTCACAGAAAAAAAAAATCCCCTGGTTACCCTCGTCTAATTTAGCAGAATATACTGTCTTCTCAAAATAAATATATATTCAGAAATCGATGAGCTAATAAGCTTATCTAAGCAAGATAAAATGCAAAGAAATGTGTATAGAATAATCTTCCAAGAATATACAAAATTATGTGAAAACTACAAATAACAAACATGGTATTCTTGGTCAAAAGCAAAGAAAGCAAAAACAGTTACTGCATACATTAAAAGTGTTACATTGAGGGGCCCCTGGGTTGCTCAGTGGGTTAAGCCTCTGCCTTCGGCTCAGGTCATGATCTCAGGGTCCTGGGATCAAGCCCCACATCAGTCTCTCTGCTCAGTGGGGGAGCCTACTTCTCCCTCTCTCTCTGCCTGCCTCTCTGCCTACTTGTGATTTCTCTCTGTCTGTCAAATAAATAAATAAAATCTTTTAAAACAAAGTGTTTGTTATGTTGACATTAAAGAGAGCTTTTTAGACAAAGCAGTGTCCTGCATAAGAATAACTTAGAGGAAGATAATTCAGACAGTTTGACATATCTTGAGCACCAAATCCTGAGCACTACCTTTGAATAAAAAAATGTGCACAAATTGAAGGACAAAAATCAGATGTCATTCCTTTGTGCATTGTTAGTACTGTTCTCAGTGCAGAATGGATTCAGCAAAAGATGAGGTAAGTCTATCTAGGGTAGAAAATGGGTATGTTGCTTGCTCTTGAGTCCAACAACTCAGGATTCCTTATTGATTTGTATAATTATTATGAGCAGCAACATAACCAAATCTAACAGAAATTAATCCTAACAGAGTTTGTGGAAGAGACAATCTTAACAGAGAGTTAACATGATATCTTGTCATTTGGTAGGAAAAAAACAGAATCACTTCACTCATAACCTGACACTAAATTTTCAAGGCAAAAAGCAACAACAACAACAACAACAAAAACCTGCTAAACTTTATTATCCCAATTTTACAGTATATACATTCATTAAATGAATTCTCCAAACTCACAGAAATACTCTAGCACTATGGTTTCTTTATAAATTCTTAATAGATATGGGATTGCTAGATATCTTTACCCAAACTGTGTAAGGAAATGCTCTGTTTTATTGTCACTCTTAGAGTTTGAAGAAAACTTGTGAAATGATTTAGCATATTGCTTTAAAGCTTTAACACAAATTTGGGGGACTGTGAGAATTACTGTTGTTGGTGATGGCAAGACTAGAAATGTAAAATATTTTTTTCCTACTTATCCTCATACTGACATTGTGATAAAGTATCTGACTTATTTTTTGATTCTACCCCTTCTGTTTCATCCCCCACCCCCAACCCAACCATTGCTCCTAAATACCAGGGTTTCCTACACTCTTTGAGACCTACTCTGCTTTACTTTGGGAAATTCAAAGAACAAGATGGATTGTTTATCAATCTGCAGTGCTTTCATAACCTCAACTCCAGATTCTAATTTTTATTGGACAACATATAGCCACTGTGCTATTTTGATAGGAAGCATTTTGAGTGTGCTAGCTTGACCCATAATATTATTGTCACAAGTCTCTGACAGTGATTCATATTCCACAGTCCTTCCTTGTCATTTTCAAAATGGCTTTGACCATACAGGGGTGAGACAGAAAGACTAGGTTGATTTTTTTTTCTTCTGGAAACTTGACTACATGATTTTTAGTATAGGCTCTCTGAGACATCATGGCTCAGTACGTTGACATAACTCATTCTTTTCTTCAACATTTACTTCATCTTATTCCAGTGGCAATCCTTAGCCATTCCTCATTTGTTATTTAGTTTCCAGTTTTAAATTCAGTTATTGAAGAGAAGCAGTACTCAAACTGGGTGTGATGCAAAAATAATGAATACTGTTATGCTGAAAAAATAAAAAAATTTAAAAAAATTATTTCATGTATTGGAAGTTTCACTCTTATTTTTAAATATTTGAACACCCTTTCTTAAATGCCAAAACATAAATGGTTATAAAGAATTGTGTAGAGGGGGGCACCTGGGTGGCTCAGTGGGTTAAACCTCTGTCTTTGGTTCAGATCATGATCCCAGGGTCCTGGGATCAAGCCCCATATTGGGCTCTCTGCTCAGTGGGGAGCCTGCTTCCCTTCCTCTCTCTCTGCCTGCCTCTCTGCCTGCTTGTGATCTCTGTCTGTCAAATAAATAAATAAAATCTTAAAAAAAAAAAAAAAGAATTGTGTAGAGGGAAGGGAGCCAACATGGTGGAGGAATAAGGGGCTCTATTTCAACAGGTCCTCTGAATTGAATTGGATATCTACCAGACCACTGGTAGATGACACCCATGAAATCATCCTGAGTTGTAAAAAGATATATCAGAATCTATACCAACAGAGTATCTCCAGTGACTGGTTTTACATTATGAAGCAGGGACCCACAATTCTGCGGGCAAATATCAGAAGATATATGGAAGGAGGTGGGGAGATGCCATAAGCACTGGCACCAGAAAGGTCAAATAACACAAGAATGTAAAAAAAAAAAAATGTCCCAGAGACTCGCAGACGTAGCCATGGAAAAAGGACTTTAGGGCAGGCCCCAGACTGAAACCTGAAGCTGCGGAGATGCACATGTGAATTGGGAGTGGCTGGTGGTTTTAGAAGCACAAAGGACAGAGACAAGCTTGGACCTGAAATTGAGGGCTGGGAGTGCTGCTGTGGAGCCCACAACCCAGAATGTTGTGGTTTTTAGTAGCACAGACAAAACAAAAACAAAAACAAAAACAACAGTGTGACCTGAAGGGCTTTTTCTGGAGAATAGACTGCATTTACTCTGTTCTGAGACAGAGAATTAGGTATGGTCACTTCTGCTCTCTCAGAAGAGACACAGAAAACCACCAGGGAATGCTGCCAGAGAATGCTGCCAGATAACAAAAGCCCCCCAAACTGGTTTTCACTAAGCCCATGCCCCCCACGGGGGGGCAGGGCAATTCTGCCTAAGCAGGTTTGCATGAGTAACAACATGGCAGGTCCCACCTCCAGAAGACAGACTGAAAGAACAAGAGACCAGAAACTTTAAGGTCCCTATAAAACAGGTACATTTTCTTTGGGTTATGGTCAATAGTTTGGACTCTGTACATTCCCTCAACCACCTCTCACCAGAATGACTAGAAGGGAGACACACCAACACAGGAAAAATTCAGAGATTGTGACCTCTGCCAAGAAACGAATGGATATGGACATAAGCAGTATGTCAGAAATAGAATTCAGGGTAACAGTCATGCAGACAATAGCTAGGTTGAAGAAAAACCATTAAGGTAATGTAGATTCTCTAAGGACAGAAGTGAGAACTGATTTGGCGGAACTTAAAAATGCTATCAATGAGTTCTAATCTAATCTAGATACTCTAATAGCTAGGGTAAATGAGGCAGAAGAATGAATTAGTGATATAGAAGATAAACTAATAGAAAAGAAGGATCAGGAGGAGGCCTGGAACAAACAGCTTAGAATCCAAGAAAACAGAATTAGAGAAATAAGTGATGCCATGAAATGTTCTAAAATTAGAATTATTGGATCCCTGAGGGGTTGGAGAGAGAGACAGGGAACTACAACATATAGCTGAGCAAATCCTAACTTAGAATTTCCCTAATCTGGGGAATAAAACAAGAGTTCATGTCTTAGAGGCAGAGAGAGCACCCCTCAAGGTCAAAGAGGGCAGACTAAACTTGCAAATCTTAAAACCAGGGAAAACATCTTAAGGGCAGGGAGGGGGAAGAGCTTCATTATGTACAGAGGGGGATCATCATAATAACTTCAGACCTGTACACAGAAACCTGGCAAGTCAGAAAGGGCTGACAAGGTATATTCCAGGTACTAAATGAGAGGAACATTGGTCAAGAATATTTTATCTGGCAAGGCTGTCATTTAGGATGGATGGAGAGATAAAGGGCTTCCAAGACTACCCAAAACTGAAAGAATATGTGATCACTATGCCAGTCCCACAAGAAATACTATGGGGGGTTCTATAAAAGAATAAAGACTCTGAGAGGGATATAGAACATTTTATTTGAAACATAGATTTACAGAGATAATCTGTAGGAACAAGGACCTCACAGGCAGAATGATGACAATAAAAATATATCTTTCAATAACCATTCTCAATATGTACAGCCTAAATGTTCCCATAAAATAGTACAGGGTTGCAGACTGGATAAAAAGACAGAACCCGTCCATATGCTATCTACAAGAGACTCATATTGAACATAAAGATACATCTAAACAGTGGACCACAAAAGAAAGCTGGGTTAGCAATCCTTATATCTGACAAACTAGATTTTAAGCTAAAGACTGTAGTCAGAGATACAGAAAGACTCCATACCATTCTTAAAGGGTCTATCCTTTAAGGGTCTATCCTTTATCCTTCCAAGAATACCTAAGAATTAAAATATCTATGTCTCCAGCATAAGAGAAGCCAACTACATAAGACAGCTGTTAATCGAAATGAAGACATATTGATATAATATGTTAATTGTAGGGGATATTAACATTTCGCTCTCAGCAATAGTAGGATCATCTAATCAGAAAATGAACAAATAAACAAGAGCTTTGAATGACACACAGGACCAGACAGACCTCATAGATATATACAGAGCATTCCACCCTTAAAACAACAGAATACACATTCTTCTCGAGTGTACATGGAACTTTCCCTAGAATAGACCAAATACTGGGTCACAGAGCAGGTCTCAACCTATACAAAAAGATTGAGATTATTCCCTGCATATTCTCAGATCACAATGGTATGGAACTGGAACTCAATTAAAAAAAGAAGTTTAGAAGAAATTTAAACAGTTAGAAGCTAAAGACCATCCTGCTGAAGAATGTTTGGGTCAATCAGGAAATCAATGAAGTACTTAAACAATTCATGGAAACCAATGAGAATGAAGACACTTCAGTCCAAAACCTATGGGATACAGCAAAGGTGGTACTAAGGGAGAAATACATAGCCATCCAAGTCTCCCTCAGAAAAAAAAAAAAAAAAAAAATCCTGAATTCACAAACTGTCTTTACACCTTAAAGATCTGGAGAATCAACAACAAATTAAACCTAACCCACACACAAGAAAGGAAGATTAGGGCAGAGATCAATGAATTAGAAACCAGAAATACAGCAGAACACATTAATGAAACTAGAAGTTGGTTCTTTGAAAGAATTAATAAGATTGATAAACTACTGACCAGACTTATCCAAAAGAAAAGAGAAAAGACCCAAATTAATACAACTATGACTGAAAAGGGGAGATCATGACTAACAATAGGGAAATAGAAATAATCATCAGAAATTATTATCAACAGCTATATGCCAATAAATTAAGTAACCTAGAAGAAATGGATGCCTTCCTGGAGACTATAAACTTCCAAGACTGAAACAGGGAGAAATTGACATCCTGAAGAGACCAATATCTAGTAACAATATTGAAGCAGTGATCAAAAACCTCCCAAAAAACAAGAGCCCAGGACCTGATGGATTCCCTGGGGAATTATATCAAACCTTCAAAGAAGAATTAATACTATTCTACTGGAGCTGTTTCAAAAAACAGAAATAGAGGGAAAATTTCCAGTCTCTTTCTATGAGACCAGCATTACCTTGATCCCCAAACCAGGCAAAGACCTCACCAAAAAGGAGAATTTCAGACCAATATCCCTGATGTATATAGATGCCGAGATTCTCAAGAAGATCCTTGGTAACAGGATTCAACAGTTTGTTTAAAAGATTATCCACGGGGCACATGGATGGCTCAGTGTGTTAAGCCTCTGCCTTTGGCTCAGGTCATAATCCCAGGGTTCTGGGATCGAGCCCTGCATCAGGCTTTCTGCTCTGTGGGGAGCCTGCTTCCCCCTCTCTCTCTGCCTACTTGTGATCTCCCTCTCTCTGTTAAATAAATAAAATCTTAAAAAAAAAAAAAAAGGTTATCCACCATGACCAGGTAGGATTTATCCTTGAGATGTGAGAGTGGTTCAATATTTGCCAATCAATGATAGAACAAATTAATAACAGATGAGAAAAGAAATATATGGTCCTCTCAATTGATGCAGAAAAAGCATTTAACAAAATACAGCATCCTTCCCTAATTAAAACTACTTAGAGTATAGGGAGTGAGGGAATATTCCTTAATTTCATAAAATCCATCTATGAAAAACCCACAGCAAATATCATCCTCAATGGAGAAATCCCGACATCCTTTCCCTTAAGATCAGGAAAGTGACAGGGATGTCCACTCTTGCCACTATTATTCAACATACTAATAGAAGACCAGCAACAGTCAACAACAACAACAAAAAGAAATATATTTAAATCGGCCAAGAAGTCTAACTCTCTCTCTTCTCAGATGACATGATACTTTACATGGAAAACCCAAAAATCTCTACCCATAAATTACTAGAATCCATACAGCATTTCAGAAATGTAGCAATATATTAAATCAATGCACAGAAAAACCCATTGCTTTTTTATACACCAAAAAGGAAACTCTGGAAAGAGAAATTAAAGAATGTATTCCATTTACAGTAGCACCAAAAATGATAAGGTAGCTTGGAATTAACCTAAGCAAAGAAGTAAATGATCTATACTCTAGGAACTAAAGAACACTCATGAAAGAAACTGAAGAAGAAACAAAAATGAAAAATATTCCATGTTCATGGATCAGAAGAATAAGCATTGTTAAAATGTCTATGCTGCCCAGAGAAATCTATACTTTCAGTGCTATTCTAATCAAATCTATTTTTCAAAGTGCTGGAACAAACAATCCTAAAATTTATATGGACCAAGAAAAGACCCCGAATTGCTAAGGAAATGTTGAAAAAGAAAAACAAATCTGAGAGCATCACATTGCCTGATTTCAAGCTATATTACAAAGCTGTGATCACCAAGACAGCATGGTACTGGCACAAAAACAGAAACATAGACCAATGGAACAGAGTAGAGAGCCCAGATCTGGACCCCTGAAGGTACAGTCATATAATCTTGGACAAATCGGGAAAAGAATATCCAATGAGAAAAAGACAGTGTTCAATAAATGGTGTTGGGAAAATTGGACAGCGATATACAGAAGAATGAAGCTCCACCACTCTCTTTCACCATACTCAAAGATAACCTCGAAATGGATGAAAGACCTCATGTGAGAGAGGAATCCACAAAATCCTGGAGGAGAACATAGGCAATAACCTCTTCAACACTGGCCACAGCAACTTCTTTCAAGACAGTCTCCAAAGGCAAGAGAAAAAAAAAGCAAAAATGAACTTTTGGGACTTCATCAAGATCAAAAGATTCTGCACAGCAAAGGAAACATCAACAAAACGAAGAGGCAACCCATGGAATGGGAGAAGTTACTTGCAAATGATACTACAGACAAAGGGCTGATATCCAAGATCTATAAAGAACTGCTCAAACTCAACACCCAAAAACACAAATAATCAAGTCAAAAAAATGGGCAAAAGACAGGAACAGACACTTCCCCAGTGAAGACATACACATGGCTAACAGTCACATGAAAAACTGTTCATCATCATTAACCATCAGGGAAATTTAAATCAAAACCACACTGAGACACCACCCTATACCAGTCAGAATGGAAAAAATTGACAAGGCAAGAAACAACAAATGTTGGAGAGGATGTGGAGAAAGGAAAACTCTCTTATACTGTTGGTGGTAATGCAAGTTGGTGCATCTACTTTGGAAAGGAGTGTGGAGGATTCTCAAAAAAATAAAAAATATAGCTCCCCTATGGCCCTGCAATTGCACTACCTGCTATTTACCCCAAAGGTACAGATGAAATGAAAAGAAGGGGCACATGCACCCCAATGTTCAGAACAACAATGTCCACAACAGCTAAACTGTGGAAAGAGCAGAGATGCCTTTCAACAGACAAATGGACAATGATGTAGTCCATATATACAATGGAATACCATTCAGCCATCAGAAAGGATGAATACCCAACTTTTTCATTAACATGGATGGGACTGGAGGAGATTTTGATGACTGAAATAAGTCAAGCAGAGAAGATCAATTATCATATGGATTCACTTACTTTTGGAACATAAGGAATAGCATGGAGGACATTAAGAGAAGGAAGGGAAAATGAGAGGGAGAAATTGGAGGGGGAGATGAACCATGAGAGAATTCAGACTCTGAGGAACAAACAGGATTTTAGAAGTGAGGTGTGTGGGGTCAGGGGTTGGCCCAGTGATGAGTATTAACAAGGGCACTTGGGATGCTTGGGTGGCTCTATTGGTTAAGTGTCTGCCTTTGGCTCAGGTCATGATCCCAGTGTCTTGGGATCAAGTCCAGAATCAGCTTCCTTGTTCTGTGGGGGGCCTGCTTCTCGCTGTGTCTGCTGCTCCCCCTACTTGTGGTCTCTCTCTGTCTCTCTTTGACTAATAAAAAAATTAAATCTTAATAAAAAAGAAAAGGAAGGCTTGCATTGCATGGAGCTCTGGGTGTTATACGTAAACAATGAATCTTGGAACATTACATCAATAACTAATGATGTACTGTACAGCGACTAACCTAGCACAATTAAAAAAAAAATTGTTTGGCATTCCAATCACCGTATCAACTGACAAAATCAGTCCTTTCATTTGTTATTTTGAGGAAATGCTTTATGTAAGGTATCATGTCTTTGAGCCAACACATTTCTTTTATTCTTGAATATTCATAGTATGCTGTTGTAAATTTTCCCTGGGGTTTTAGGACGTGCTGAGGATAAAGTTGTAACACTTCAGAATATGAAATAAAAATAAGTGTATATGTTATCCTCTTATAGTTTTCAAACTTGCACCTACTAATTGTATTTATTGTCCATAAATGGCTTACTTTCTTATTGTATTAGTCTTAAAGTTGTTAAATCCTGGTATCATAGAAGATAGTATGTATCAATATATTCATACCAGAGGAAAAATAACCCATATACAATGATTCCTTGTAATTTTGCTGACAGACTATTCTTTAGTTTTTATTATGTTTGGATTCTGATGATGCCAATCTATCCCTACAGATCCAAGGAGAAGAATACTTTCTTAAATGGGGTCAAGATATAAGTAAAAGTTCTCTAGAATCTCAGATTGCATAAGTGTGAAAGTTTTAAGACAATTAAATATCACTTTGTGCCACTTTTAATACTGGCATGGGAAAATGAAAAAAAAAAAAAAAAGGTTACCTAGGGAAGGTGTTTCACTTGACCTTATTCATACCTATTCTGCATTAAAACTGTTCTGAGATATTGATCACATAAAGTATGACTTAATTACCATGGTTTTTGCTTATAGCTTACAGAATGTTTCAGCAATATAAATGACATTTCTGATCAACTTGAACAATGTTACTAAAGCATGGAAAGGTATATATGAAGTCAAATACCATTTTAAAAATAGGATCTCAAGACATCAGTAAAAAGGAAAAAAAATAAAAAGATTCAGAATTTCATGTCAGAATTCAGACCCATGTGATTATATGCATTTGATCCTGTTAGGTGATCAAATTATTTATTTTACATTTCTTATTTTTAAATTTTATTTGTTTATCTGACAGAGAGAAAGAGACAGTGAGAGAGGGATACAAGAAGGGGGAGTGGGAGAGGGAGAATCAGGCTTCCCACCAAGCAGGGGTCCGATGTGGGGCTCAATACCAGGACCCTGGGATCATGACCTGAACCAAAGGCAGACGCTTAATGACCAAGCCACCCAGGTGTCCCTTATTTTACATTCCCAATATAAAATTAATGCCCTTTGAAGGATTCCAACTTGTGAATGACCATGTCAATATTTTTCTCACTTATGAAGTACAGCTGTGTGGTGAAAGACTAACATTTCCAAAAAAAGAAGAAAGCTCATGTGTACCAATAATAATCTACTTATAGAAAATGCAATATCTTATTTTACTGATATACAGCAGTCTATGAGTAAAGGTCATGCTGAAATAAGTCCACATTTTCACAAATAAAATTAACTTTCTAATGATATTTTAGACCAGCAGCATTGTAGTTTTGAATGCACCATATTTTGTGCACTCTAGAATCAAAACACTAAACACATACATATATCTAAATAACAGAGAGAGAGAGGGATCTTTTTAGCCAAATTAAATTTAAATTCCCTACTCCAATGGAAGTCAGTTCGGTGCTCATTTCTTTGAGCTGTAATTTGATGCCTATAGCATTTTTATTTAAATTATTTGAAAATTGACATGTAGAAACTTTCTTGTTAAAACTGTGAAGCCAGGGCTCCTGGGTGGCTCAGTCAGTTGAACATCAGACTTGATTTCAGCTCAGGTCATGATCTCAGGGTCATCAGATGGAGCCTCAGGTTGGAAGGGGGTGTCCATAATCAGCGGGGAGTTGCTTAAGAATTTCTCTCTGCTTCTTCCTCTATCCATCTCCTCACTTATATGTACTCCATCTCTCTGTCAAAATAAATAAATAAAAGTCTTTATTTTATTTTTTTTTAAACCCAGTGAAGCTAGGTTCTGTGAGTTCACACTAGGAAAAGGTTAACTGAAACTAAAAAATCAAGGTGGTGTGTGGCTGGCTCAGTTGACAAAGCATGAAACTCTTGATCTTATTATTATGAGTTGGAGCCCCACGTTGAGTGCAGAGATTACTAGAAATGAATAAATGAATAAATACATTTTTTAAAAAGAGGTGAAAGTCAAAACAATAAGGCTTAATTAAACTCTTGCAGGAAATATGGAAATCACAAATGAAGTAGGCCCTGTGAAGAAAGTAAATCCTTTACCACTTGAAGATTTCTCTTCTCCTTCTTCAAATATTTGAAGCAGGGTTGATAAAAAAAGGATTTCTCACTAAGATACCTTATTCTTTTTAAGTGTTGGATAAAGGTTCCATTGTAACTGAGCATCAAAAAGTATCAGATAGATTTGTAGATGCCAGTGATTGATAGTTATTCCATATCCTGTGAAATGTGTGAAAGACAATTATTATTATGAAACTACTTTACAATATTTTTTAAATCTCTGATAGCATTGTGTATATAATTTTGTAGTTTCAGCTTCCTCAAAGTAGAAAGATGTAGGCTTCCTATTTTTCCATATATTCAAATAGGGCTTTCTAAAGTTAACAAAACTACTAAGAATGGTCTGTCTCAGGGGTGCCTGGGTGGCTCAGTGGGTTAAAGCCTCTGCCTTTGGCTTAGGTCATGATCCCAGGGTCCTGGGATTGAGCTCTGCATCAGGGTGTCTGCTCTGCAGGGAGCCTGCTTCCTACCCCTTCTCTCTCTGACTGTCTCTCTGCCTACTTGTGATCTCTGTCTGTCAAATAAATAAGTAAAATCTTAAAAAAAAAAAAGAATAGTCTGTCTCAACCCATCAGAATTACAAATTGTTTTGACACATTTTGTGCAATGCCATGATAGAAATTATCTAGAATATTATCATGTTTCAAAGTGCCCTGAAATTTTCAAAATGTCCTTGGAAATATTTTTTGAGCACCAACTTCTGGTTTCATTAATTCTTAGTGGAGGAGCATGCATGTCTACATTTTGAGTTGCCATTGTTTTAGGAGTCATTAACCAAAAATAACCGTAGGTTCTCTGTATAGTAAGACTACCATATTTTATTTTCACTGGGGAATTATTAAAATTATAAAGATTCCATGGCCAAACTGAGCCTGATTAAACAATTTCTTCAATACTGATAAAGTTTAAGGACATTGATTGGAAATTGAACAGCTCTCTGGTTATTAAAATAAATATCTTCTCTTCTAGATATTTATCAGCTATTCCATTCTTAATTTTGAGCATACTGAATTTTGTTCACTAGGTAATTAATTAGCTTAGTGTGCTAAGCATGTTTTACTTTGAAGCATGTTTTAAGCTTTGTTAGGGAAGTTGAAAGGTTGTATTTGTTCTAAAGTTGAAATAGCCTTATGACTTAGGTGTGCAAATAGGTCTTCAAAATTTTTTCATTTAAATTCCAGTTATTTAACATACAGCATAATGTTAGTTTAGGGTGTAGAATTTAGTGATTCATCACTTACATACAACACGTGGTGCTCATCACAAGTGCACTTCTTAATACCCATCACCTATTTAACCCATCCCACCCACCACCCCTCCAATAACCATGTTTGTTCTCTATAGTTAAGGTTCTGGTTCTTGGTTTGCCACTCTTATTCCCCCTATGTTCACTTGTTTTGTTTCTTAAATTCCACATATGAGTAAAATCATATGGTCTTTGCCTTTCTCTTACATAATATTCTCTAGTTCCGTCCACGTCATTGCAATGGGAAGATTTCATTCTTTTTACAACTGAAGAATATTCCATTGTGCATATATATATATATATATATGCTATCCCTTCTTTATCCAATCATCAGTTGAGGGATGCTAGGGCTCTTTCCATAATTTGGCTATTTTCAATGATGCTGCTAGAAACATTGGGTGCATGTATGTCTTCAAATCACTATTTGTATCCTTTGGGTAAATACCTACTAGTGCAAAGGCAAAAACATAGGTTAATTCTATTCTTAAATTTTGAGGAATCTTCATACTGTTTTCCAGAGTGGCTGCATAGTTTGCATTGCCACAAACAGTGTAGGAACGTTCCCTTTTCTCCACATTTTTGCAAATATCTGTTGTTTCCTGGGTTGTTAATTTTAGCCATTCTGACAGGTGTGAGGTGATAGATCAGTGTATTTTTAATTTGTATTTCCCTGATGAGGAGTGATGCTGAGTATCTTTTCATATGTCTGTTAGCCATCTGTATGTTTTCTTTTTTTTTAACACCTGATGATGATATATTTATTTATTTTATTATGTCCTGTTTGTCACCATGCAGTACATCAATACTTTTTGATGTAGTGTTCCACGATTTATCGTTTGCATATAACACCCAGTGCTCCATGAAATATGTGCCCTCCGTAATACCCACCACTGCCCTCCCTTCTAAAACCCTCAGTTTGTTTCCTGGAGTCTATAGTCTTTCATGGTTCATCTCCCCCTCTAACTCCCCCCCCACCTTCATTTTTCCCTTCCTTTGTGAAAAGTTTTCCCAATGTCATTTCTTGAAAAGGCTGTCTTTTTTCCACTGAATATTCTTTCCTGCTTTGTCTAAAATTAATTCACCATGGAGTTGTGGGTTCATTTCTGGGTTTTCTATTTTGTTTATTGATTTATGGGTCTATTTTTGTGCTAAGACCACACTGCTTTTTGTGTGTGTGTGCTTTTTTTTTTTTCTCTTGCCTTTGGAGACTGTCTTGAAAGAAGTTGCTGTGGCCAGTGTTGAAGAGGTTACTGCCTATGTTCTCCTCCAGGATTTTGTGGATTCCTCTCTCACATGAGGTCTTTCATCCATTTCGAGGTTATCTTTGAGTATGGTGAAAGAGAGTGGTGGAGCTTCATTCTTCTGTATATCGCTGTCCAATTTTCCCAACACCATTTATTGAACACTGTCTTTTTCCCATTGGATATTCTTTTCCCGATTTGTCCAAGATTATATGACTGTACCTTCAAGGGTCCAGATCTGGGCTCTCTACTCTGTTCCATTGGTCTATGTTTCTGTTTTTGTGCCAGTACCATGCTGTCTTGGTGATCACAGCTTTGTAATATAGCTTGAAATCAGGCAATGTGATGCTCTCAGATTTGTTTTTCTTTTTCAGCTTTTTTTTTTTTTTTTTTGTGATTTGGTGTATTTTTTGGTTCCATACAAATTTTAGGATTCTTGTCCTAGAGGCAGAAAGAATTCCTCTCAAGTTCAAGGAAAACAGACCAATGTCCTAGCATGTAATATTAGAACAAATCTTAGAACAATGGAAACTATCTTAAGGTCAGTTGGGGGAAGAGATTACTTACATACAGAGGAAGGAGCATCATAATAATGTCAAAGCTGTCCACAGATACCTGAAAAGCCAGAAAGGGCTGAAAAGCCATATTCAGGGTACTAAATGAGAAGAACATGCAGCCAAGACTACTTTATCTGGCAAGGCTGTCATTCAGAATGGTTGGAGAAATAAAGAGCGTCCACGACTGCCAGAAGCTGAAGAATAAGTGACTACTAAGTCAGCCCTGCAAGAAAGATTAAGGAAGGTTTTGTCAAAGAAGAAAGACCCCAAGAGTGATACAGAACAGAAATTTACAGAGATAATGTATAGAAACAAGGACTTCACAGGCAACATGATGACAACAAAATCATATCTTTCAATAATACTCTCAATATATATGGCCTAAATGCTTCCATGAAAAGGCATAGGGTTGCAGATTAGATAAAAAGACAGGACCTATCCATATGTTGTCTACAGGATACTCATTTTGAACTTACAGATACATTCAGACTGAATGTGAAGGGATGGAAAACCATCTTTCATGTCAACAGACCTCAAAAGAACATTGAGGTAACAGTTCTCATATCAGACAAATTATATTATAAGCTAAATACTGCAGTTAGAGTTACATAAGGACTCTATATCATTCTAAAAGGGTCTATCCAACAAGAAGATCTAAGAATTGTAAATATGTATGCCCCTACATGGGAGCAGCCAACTACATAAACAAACTGTTAACCAAAATAAAGAGGCATACTGATAACAATACATTAATAGTAGGAGACTTCAACACTCCACTCTCAGCAACAGACAGATCATCTAAGCAGAAAATCAACAAAGAAACAAGAGCTTTGAATGACACACTTGACCAGATGGACCTCACTGATATACACAGAACATTCCACCTTAAAACAACAGAATACTCATTCTTCCCAAGTGTACACGGAACTTTCTCCAAAACAGACCATATGCTTGGTCACAATTCAACTGATACAGAAAGATTGAAATTTTCCCCTGCATATTTTTAAATCAAAATGCTTTGATTGCAATCTAAACTGAAACTCAGTCACAGGAAAATTTTGGAAGAGATTAAAACACTTGGAAGCTAAAGACCATCCTCCTGAAGAATGTTTGGGTCAATAAGGACATTAAAGAACTTAAATAATTCATAAAAACCAATGAGAATAAAAACACATTGGTCCAAAACCACTGGAATACTGCAAAGGCAGTCCTAATGTGGAAAAACATAACCATCCAAGCCTCCTTCAAAAAAATTGAAAGTCCCTCTGCTTGACTTATTTCACTCAGCATAATAATCTCTTATTATAAAGGGCACGAATTGCATGGAGCACTGGGTGTGGTGAAAAATAATGAATACTGTTATGCTGAAAATAAAAAATAAATTTAATAAAAAAAAAAAAAATAAAAAAAAAAAAAAAATTGAAAGTCCCAAATTCACCAGCTAACTTTATACCTCAAAAAACTGGAGAAAAAAACATCAGAGCCTAAGTCATGCACAAGAAGAGAAATAATTAATACTAGAGCAGTGATCAATGAAATAGAAACCAGAAATTTACTAGAGCAGATCAATGAAATGAGAAGCAGGTTCTTTGAAAAAAAAAAATGACATTGATAAACCACTGACCAAACTTATCCAGAAGAAAAGAGAAAGGACCCAAATTAATAAAATATGAATGAAAGGGGAGAGATCATGATCAACACCAAGGAAATAGAAACAATTATGATAAATCATTGTCAATAACTATATTTCAATTAATTAATCAACCTGGAAGAAACAGATGCTTTCCTGGAAACCTATCACCTACCAGGACTGAAACATCTGTGTCTTTAGAAAAATGTCTATACATATCTTGTGCTTATTTATTAACTGTTTGATTTAGGTTTGGGGGGGCATTGAGTTTTATAAATTCTTTCTGTATTATGAATACTCACCCTTTATCAGATAGGTCATTTGCAAATATCTTCTCCCATTCTCTAGGTTGAATTTAGCTTTGTTGATTGCTTCCTTCACTCTGTAGAAGCTTCTTATTTTGATGAAATCCCAAAATTTATTTTTGCTTTTGTTTCCCTTGCCTTATGAGACATATCTAGAAAGAATTAGCAAAGGCTGATGTCAAAGAAGTTACTGTCTATGTTTTCCTCTAAGATTTTGATTGCTTCCTGTCTTACATTGAGGTCTTTCATTCATTTTGAATTTATTTTTCTGTATGCTGTAAAAAAAAAAAAAAAAAAAAGTGGTCCAGTTTCATTCTTTAGCATTGTTTTGTCCAGTTTTCCCAATGTCATTTCTTGAAAAGACTGTCTTTTTTCCACTGAATATTCTTTCCTGCTTTGTCTAAAATTAATTCACCATGTAGTTGTGGGTTCATTTCCTGGTTTTCTATTTTGTTTATTGATTTATGGGTCTATTTTTGTGCTAAGACCACACTGCTTGATGACTACCGCTTTGTAAAATAGTTTGAAGTCTGGAATTCTGATGCATACATCTTTTTTTTTTTTTTTTAAGATTTCTTTGGCTCTTCAGGTTCTTTTTTGGTTCCATACAAACTTTAGGGTTGTTTGTTCTAGCTCTGTGAAAAATGTTGGTGGTATTTTTGATAGAGTTTGTATTAAATGTATTAAATGTAACTTTGGGTAGTTTAGACATTTTAACACTGTTTCTTCTTTCAATCCGTGGGCATGGGACGTTTTTCCATTTATTTGTGTCCTTTTCAATTTCTTTCATAAGTGTTCTATAGTTTTCAGAGTATAGATCTTTTACCTCTTTAGTTAGGTTTATTCCTGAGTCTTTTACAGTTTTGATACAGGTTGTAACTGGGATTGATTCCTTGATTTCACTTTCTATTTGTTCATTATTGGTGTATAGAAATACAATAGAATTCTGTACTTGATTTTGTATCCTGTGACATTACTGAATTTTTGTATCAGTTCTGACAATTTTTTGATGGATTCTATTGTGTTTTCTAAACGGAGTATCATGTAGACTGCAAATAGTGAAAATGTTTCTTCTTCCTTGCCAATTTGAATGTATTTGTTTCTTTTTCTTATCTGATTGCTGAGGTTAGGACTTCCAATACTTTGCTAAATAACATTGACAAGAGTGAACATCCCTGTCTTGTTACCAACCTCAAGAAAAAGTTATCAGTTTTTCACCATGGAGAATGATATTAGCTGTGGGTTTTTCCTATATGGTCTTTATTATGTTGAGTTATGTTCCCTCTAATCCTATTTTGTTGAGAGTATTTATCATTAATATACATTGAATTTTGTTAACTGCTTTTTTATCTATTGAAAGGATCATCTGTTTCTTATTCTTTTATTAATGTGGTGAATAATGTTTGATTTGCCAATATTGAACCAACTTTGCAGTCCAGGAGTAAGTCCTACTTGATCATGATGAAGGATTCTTTTAATGTACTGTTGGATTTGATTTTCTAATATTTTGTCAAGAATTTTTGCATCCATGTTCATCAGGGATAATGGTCTGTAATTATCTTTTATAGTGGAGTCTTTACCTGGTTTTGATATCAGGTGGTGCTGACTTCATAGAATGAATTTGGAAGTTTCCTTACATATATATTTTTTTGGGATAATTTGAGAAGAATAGGCATTAACTTTTATTTAAATGTTTGGCAGAAAAGAAAAAAAAAATGTTTGGTAGAATTCCCCTGTGAAGTAATCTGGAGCTGGACTTTTGTTTGTTGGGAGATTTTTGATTACTAATTCAATTTCTTTGCTTTTTTTCAGTCTATTCAAGTTTTCAATGCCTTCCCATTTTAGTGTTGGTATTTTATATGCTCCAAGGATTTTATCCATTTCTTCCGGATTGTCCAATTTGTTTGGATATAATTTCTCATAATATTATCTTATCATTGTATTCTGCAGGGATTGCGGTTTCTCCTTTCTCATTTGTGATTTTATTTATTTGGGTCCTTTCTCCTTTATTTTTGATAAGTCTGTCTAGGAGTCTGTAAATTTTATTTAGGTTTTCAATGAAGCAGCTCCTGGTTTCATTGATTAGTTCTCTTTTTTCTTTAATTTCTATATCATTTATTTCTATTCTAATCTTTATTATTTCCCTTCTACTGTCTTTAGGCTTTGTTGCTCTTTTTCTAGCTCCTTTAGGTTGTTTATTTGAGGATTTCTTGCTTCTTGAGGTAGGGCTATATTGCAATATATTTTGCCCTTCGGACCTCTCTGGCTTCTTTGCAGAGGTTTTGAACCCCATATTTTCATTTTCAATGTTTTCATGTATTTTTTAATTTATTCTTTAATTTCCTGGTTCCCCATTCATTGTTTAATAACATGTTCTCTAACATCCATGTATTTGTGTTTTTCCATATTTTTTCTTGTTGACCTCAAGTTTCATAGCAATGTGGTCAGAAAATATGCATGGTATGATCTCACTCTTTTGTACTTGTTGAGAACTGATTTGTGATATAGTATTTGATCTATTCTGGAGAATACCCTGGGTACTTGTGAAAGGAATGTGTGTTCTCCTCTTTAGGATAAAATGTTCTAACGTATCTCTTAAGCCCATTGGGTCCAGTGCATCATTCAAATCCTTTGTTTCCTTATTGATTTTCTGCTGAGAAGATCTGTCCACTGACGTTACTGGATTATTAAAGTCCACTACTATTACTGTATTATTATCAATGAATTACTTTATGTTTAGTATTATATTGTTTTATATATTTTGGTTCTCCCAAATTGGGGGTATAAATATTTAAAATAGTTAAGTATTATTGTTGGATAGTCCCCTTTATTATGATATAGTGCTCTTCTTCATCTCTTCTTAGAATCTTTGGTTTAATATCTAGTTTGTCTTATATACGTAATGCTATTATGGCTTATTTTGATGTCCAATTACATAATAAATATTTACATATCCCCTGGCTTCAAAGCTGAAAATGTCTTTAGGTCTAAAATGAGTCTCCCATAGGCAGAAAACAGATGGGTCTTTTATTTTTATCCATTCTGACATCCTATGTCTTTTTTAAAATTTAATTTAATTTTATTTTTTCAGTGATCCAAAATTTATTTTTTATTCTCCACACTCAGTGCTCCATGCAATACGTGCCTTCCTTAATATCCAACAACAACACCTCACCCAACGCCCCAACCTCCCCCCCTCCAAAGCCCTCAGTTTGTGTATCAGAGTCCACAGTCTCTCGTGATTTGTATCCACCTCCAATTTCCCCCAACTCACTTCTCTCCATCTCCCAAAGTCCTCTGTGCTATTCCTTATTCTCCACAAAAAAGTGAAACCATATGACAATTGACTCCCTCTGCTTGACTTATTTCAGTCAATATAATCTCCTCTATTCCCGTCCATGTTGATACAAAAGTTGGATATTCATCCTTTCTGATGGAGGCATAATACTCCATTGCGTATATGGACCATATCTTCTTTAACCATTCTTCCATTGAAGGACATCTTGGTTCTTTCCACAGTTTGGCAACTGTGGCCATTGCTGCTATGAATACTGTGGTACAGATGGCCCTTCTTTTCACTACATCTGTATCCTTGGGGTAAATACCTAGCAGTGCAATTGTAGGGTCATAGGGAAGCTCTGTTTTTAATTTCCTAAGGAATCTCCACACTGTTTTCCAAAGTGGCTGCAACAACTTGCATTCCCACTAACAGCATTAGATGGTCCCCCTTTCTCTACATCCTCTCCAACACTTGTTGTTTACTGTCTTGATGATTTTGGCCATACTAACTGGTATAAGGTGGTACCTCAATTTTTTTTTCAAAAAAAAAAGTCACTGTTCAAATTTTATTTGGTATTTTAGTTGGTACAACACTTAGTTGGTTGTATGGTCTTTTTACATTATATGGCAATGTACACTATATTCAGACATACATGGTACACGAAGTAATATCCTTTGGAACAGTTACGCACGATACATGCAATAATGAATTTATACATTGGAGCCCAGGATGTGACTGACTGGAAAAGATGGACTAGGCGTGTTGGGTGAAGGAACCAGAAGTCATAGAACACACAGGAAATACGCACCTGGTTTGAAGAGCACCTGCTGCATATGCAGTATTGGCAGTGGTGCCTCTTAGATGAACCCATTTAGGACTACAAAGGCAGGTATCATCCGGCATTAGGGTATAGCTGCAGGGTTTACTGAACCATTCGTATTTAAAAATTTAAGAAACCGATGTTTTTTCCTTAGGCTATTTTGATATTATTTAAATAACAATTCAGATAATAAGGACAATGTACACAACCTCCAACTACAACCCTGTCATAGTCTAGACAGTGAAGTGGTACATTAGAAAACTTTAAAACTGCAGGTCCTTTGGGATCCCCCAGAGTGTATCCGCGCTCTTCTTCAAACGGACTTCTTCCTCAGGAGTTATAGTCACCTTCACAACATCTGAAATTTCATTCTGTCCCAAGATGCAAGGAACATTAGGGAAGACATCATCTTTTATTCCATACAGACCATTAATCATGGTGGAAATTGGATGCACCCGCCTAAGATTCTTCATTATACTTTCTGCCAAATCTGCCACAGACAGTCCAATGGCCCAGGAAGTGTAGCCTTTCAGTTTGATCACCTCATAGGCACTCTCAACCACCTGTTTATGAACCTCTTTCCACTGTTCCTTATCTGCATCAGTGCCTAAGTCCAGGTGCAGATTCTTCAGAGAGACACCAGCAATGTTTACTCCACTCCATATAGGCACACTGGAGTCTCCATGCTCCCCGAGGAGCCACCCATGACAGCTTAACGGGTGAACTCCCAGCCTTTCCCCCATTAGGTAACGGAACCGGGCTGAATGCAGATTGCAACCACTTCCAATTAACAAGGTTTTTGGGAAAGCCACTTATCTTCCAAGCCACATAGGTCAAGATATCCACTGGATTGGAAACAACAAACAACTTGCAATTTGGACTGTATTTGATGACATTAAGAATGATGAACTTAAAGATGTTCCCGTTACGCTGGACCGAATTAAGACAGCTTTCTCCCTCTTGCTGATGTGCCCCAGCTGTGATAATAACCAGCTTGGAGTTTGCAGTCACATTATAGTCTTTGCCAGAGACAATTTTTGGTGTTCTAACGAAAAGGCTTCCGTGCTGGAGATCCATCATCTCTCTCTTCAGTTTGTCTTCTGTGACATCAACAAGAGCAAATTCATCTGCCAAGTCCTTCATTAAGATACTGATGGCACAAGTCATGCCAACAGCACCAACCCCAACCCAACCCCTGTAATCTTATTTTGGGGGACATGTTCTTCCTTAAGAAGATTCTGAATCAGCTGATCTTTGAGAGTTGCCATTTTGGACTTAGAACCAAAAGGAGTTGGGAGTGCACGTGGGGAGGGAGGGCGCTGGCAGCAGTGCTGGGAGACTGGATCCCGACTTGGAGGCAGCAGCTCTGACACCCTCAATGTGGTTTTGATTTGAATCTCCCTGATGGCTAATGATAATGAACATTTTTTCATGTGCTTGTTAGTCATTTATATGTCTTCTTTGGAGAAGTGTCTGATCATGTCTTCTGCCCATTTTTTGATGTGATTATCTATTTTGTGTATGTTGAGTTTGAGGAGTTCTTTATAGGTAAATCCTAATTGGCCGTATTTTTTTTTTTTTTTTTTTTTTTTAGTGTTGCTGGATTTGGTTCACTACTATTTTCTTGAACATTTCAGTGTCTCTGTGCAAGATATTATCTGTAGTGTTTTTTATTTTATATATATATATATATATATACTTTTTTCTTTTTTAAATTAAATTAATTTATTTATTTTCAGAAAAAGAGTATTCAATATTTTTTTCACCACACCCAGTGCTCCATGCAATGCGTGCCCTCTATAATACCCACCACCTGGTACACCAACCTGCCACACACCCACCACTTCAAACCCCTCAGATTGTTTTTCAGAGTCCATAGTCTCTCATGATTCACCTCCCCTTCCAATTTCCCCCAACTCCCTTCTCCTCTCTAACACCCCTTGTCCTCCATGATATTTGTTATGCTCGACAAATAAGTGAAACCATATGATAATTGACTCTCTCTGCTTGACTTATTTCACTCAGCATAATCTCTTCCAGTCCCGTCCATGTTGCTACAAAAGTTGGGTATTCATCCTTTCTGATGGAGGCATAATACTCCATAGTGTATATGGACCACATCTTCCTTATCCATTTGTCTGTTGAAGGGCATCTTGGTTCTTTCCATAGTTTGGCGACCATGGCCATTGCTGCTATAAACATTGGGGTACAGATGGCCCTTCTTTTCACGACACCTCCTCAAACTCAACACACATGAAACAGGAAAACATATCAAAAAATGGGCAGAAGATATGAACAGACACTTCTCCAATCAAGACATACAAATGGCTACCAGACACATGAAAAAATGTTCATCATCATTAGCCCTCAGGGAAATTCAAATTAAAACCACATTGAGATATCACCTTACACCAGTTAGAATGGCCAAAATTAACAAAACAGGAAACAACATGTGTTGGAGAGGATGTGGAGAAAGGGGAACCCTCTTCCGCTGTTGGTGGGAATGCAAGTTGGTGCAGCCTCTTTGGAGAACAGTGTGAAGATTCCTCAAGAAATTAAAAAAAAATATATATATATATATATATTTTAATAACTGATGTCTTTGCCTGGCTTTGGTATTAGGATTATACTGTTCTCATAGAATGAATTGGGAAATGTTCCCTCCACTTTTATTTTTTGGAAGTGTTTGTAAAGGAATTCTGTTCATTATTCTTTATACATTTGGTGGAATTCACCAGTGATGCTGGGTTCTGGGCTACTCTTTTAATTAACAATTAAGTTTATTAATTTGTTATATAGTTCTATCGAGGTTTTTAATTCTACTTGAGTCATTTCTGGTAGTTTGAATCTTTTTAAAAATACCATTTCATCAGGGCACCTGGGTGGCTCAGTTGGTTAGGCAACTACCTTCAGCTCAGGTCATGATTCTGAAGTCCCAGTATTCTGTCCTGCATTAGGCTTCCTGCTCAGCAGGTGTCTGCTCCTCTCTCACCCTCTGGTCTTCACCCTACTGTGCTCTCTCTCACTCTCTCTCTCTCAAATAAATAAATAAAATCTTATGAAAAGAATACCATTTCATCTAGATTATCTAATTTGTAGTCATGCATTTGTTTATTGTTTCCTCTACACTATTTCCCCTGTGTGAGTTGATGGTGATGTCCTTTTTCTTATTGTTGAGTTTAGCAATTTGAATCTTCTTTCCTCTTCTTTTGGTTAGTCTAACTAAAGGTTTGTCAGCTTTGTTGATTTTTGCAAAGAACTAAAGTTTGATATTTACTTAAATCTTTAAGCCTTAAACCTTTGATATTTTACTTCTTGGATTTTAAACTCTCCTTACCCCCTCTCTCTAAATATAGAGACAAAGTTGGTTTATATGTGATTAACATGAAAAACTAACATAACCCTGAAGACATTTTTTTCTTCACCTAATATAGACGGTTTCAGGCTAGTACAATACTCAATGATTATTATAATTCTTCTTCTATCTTATTATTAAGCCACTTTCAAAAGTTTACAATTTGCCTATTTGAGCCCCACCATCATGTTAGCATTCCAGGCAACATATCAGTATTTTTGCTAGCAGGAAATAGACTAACATTTCCAATCCTGAAAAAGACCTCCTTCAACTTTAGCATACCATTCCATTAACAAACTTTTGGTCTGATCCTATTATATGGACCCACTGAGCAACAAAGAGGCTGAAAACTGAGCTCTAATCATCAATAAAATAAGGAAAGACTACTTATCAAAGGATATATCTATCCTTGTATAAGTATGTGTGATGTGTACATATTTTGAAATTATATAAAGGCATTTTATTACATACTTCATTTCATATTCTGATTTAAAAAATATTTAGTAGCATTTATTAAGAACCCTAATAAAACAATATTCTCTGTGTATGTGTGTGTATAGTATGTGTTCAAGATTTTGAAGATACAGATCTAATGATTATGAGAGTGAACATTTGTGATCTATTCACTACTTCCTTTTTTTGTCTATTATACTTTCATTCCTGATCCTTTCTTAGAAATTTAAAGTGCTTTCTCTAAGCTCTATAATCAATTAGAATACTGGTTTCCAGATAGTTGTATGAACAGGAATCATCTGGGAAATTTATCAAAAATGTGGATTCCAGGTTCTATCTCAAGAGATTTTAAATTAGGTCTGTGGTAGAACCAGGAACTTGCACAATTAACAGGGACCCCAGGTTGTTCTGGCCACAATATTTGAAAATAAAAAAATTCACTGAGTTAGGGGATTTTGTGATTAACCATTTTTCTTTTTAAATGTAAAATGAATTTGACAACCAAGATATACAACTAAGATATAGTTCTTCTTCTTCTTTTTTAAATTTTTAAAGTTATTTTATTTTTTATAGTTTTTCTTTTTTGTTTGTTTAACATATAATGTATTATTAGCCCCAAGGGTACAGGTCTGTGAATTGCCAGTTTCACACTTCATAGCACATACCTTCCCCAATATGCATAACTGCACCACCCTCTCCCTACCCCCTCCCTCTGCAAACCCTCAGTTTGTATTGTGAGATTAAGAGTCTATTATGGTTTGTCTCCCTCCTGATCTCATCTTGTTTCATTTATTCTTTTCCTACCCCACAAAACCAAACATTGCCTCTCAACTTCCTCATATCAATGGATCATATGATAATTGTCTTTCTCTTATTGGCTTATTTTGCTAAGCATAACAATATCCGGCAGTTGCATCCACGTCATCGCAAATGGCAAGATTTCATTTCTTTTCATGGTTGCATAGTATTCCATTGTATACATATATCACTTCTTATTTATCCATTCATCTGTTGATGGATATCCTGGTTCTTTCCATAGTTTGGCTATTGTGGACATTGCTTCTATAAACATTCAGGTGCACATGCCCCTTCGGATCACTACATTTGTATATTTAGCATAAATACCCAGTAATGCAATTGCAGTGTCATAGGGTAGCTCTATTTTCAACTTTTTGAGGAACATCCATGCTGCTTTCCAGAGTGGTTGCACCGGCTTGAATTCCCACCAACAGTGTAGGAGGGTTCTCCTTTCTCCACATCCTTGCCAGTGTCTGTCATTTCATGCCTTGTTAATTTTAGTCATTCTGACTGTTGTAAGGTGGTGTCTCATTATGGTTTTGATTTGTATTTCTTTGATGCCAAGTGATGCGGAACACTTTTTCTTGTGTCTGTTGGCCAACTGGATGGCTTCTTTGCAGAAATGTCTGTTCATGTCCTCTGTCCATTTCTTGATTGGATTATTTGTTCTTTGGGTGTTGAGTTTGATAAGTTCTTTATAGATTTTGGATACTAGGCCTTTATCTGATATGTCATTTCCATATATCTTCTCCCATTCTGTAATTTACTTTTGTTTATTTAACTGTTTCCTTTGCTGTGCAAATGTTTTTGATCTTGATGAAGTCTCAATAGTTCATTTTTGCCCTTGCTTCCCATGGCTTTGGCAATGTTCCTAGGAAGAATATGCTGTGGCTGAGGTCAAGGAGGTTGCTGCCTGTATTTTCAAGGATTTTGAAGGATTCCTTTCTCACAATGAGGTTGTTTATCCATTTTAAGTCTGTTTTTGTGTGTGGTGTAAGGAAATGGTCCAATTTCATTTTTCTGCATGTGACTGTCCAATTTTCCCAACACAATCTGTTGAAGAGACTGTCTTTTTTCCACTGGACATTTGTTCTTGCTTTGTCAAAGATTAGTTGACCATAGAGTTGGGGGGTCTATTTCTGGGCTCCTTTTCTGTTCCATTGATCTAAGTGTCTGGTTTTTTGTTTTTGTTTTTGTTTTTGTTTGTTTGTTTGTTTTTGCCAGGACCATACTGTCTTGATGATGACAGCTTTATAATAGACCTTGAAGTTTAGAATTGTGATACCACCCACTTTGGCTTTCTTTTTCAATATTCCTTTGACTAGTCAAGGTCTTCTCTGGTTCCATATAAATTTTAAGAAGATTTGCTCCATTTCTTTGAAAAAAAAAATGGATGGGATTTTGTTAGGGATTGCATTAAATGTGTAGATTGTTTCAGTAGCATAGACATTTTCACAATATTTGTTCTTCCAATCCAGGAGCATGGAACATTATTCTATTTCTTTGTGTCTTCTTCAATTTCTTCCATGAGTACTTTATAGTTTTCTGAGTATAGATTCTTTGCCTCTTTGGTTAGGTTTATTCCTATGTATCTTATGGTTTGGGGTCCAATTGTAAATAGGATTGCCTCCTTAATTTCTCTCTCTTCTGTCTTGTTGTTGGTATAAAGAAATACAACTGATTTCTGTGCATTGACCTTATATCCTGACACTTAACTGAATTCCTGTATGAATTCTAGCAGATTTGGAGTGGTGTCTTTTGGGTTTTCCACATAAAGTATCATATCATCTGCAAAGAGTGAGAGTTTGAATTCTTCTTTGCCGATTTGGATGACTTTAATTACTTTTTGTTGTCTATCGCTGAAGCTAAATAGCAGTGGTGATAACGGACATCCGTGCCATGTTCCTGACCTTAGCAGAAAAGTTCTCAGTTTTTCTCCATTCAGAATGATATATATGGTGGGTTTTTCACAGATGGTTTGATGATATTGAGGTTTGTACCCTCTATCCCTACACTTTGAAGAGTTTTGATCAGGAAAGGATGCTGTACTTTGGCAAATGCTTTTTCAGCATCTATTGAGAGGATCATATGGTTCTTGTTCTTTCTTTTATTAATGTATTGTATCATATTGATTGATTTGTGGATGTTGAACCAACCTTGCAGCCCTGGAATAAATCCCACTTGGTCATGGTGAATCATCCTTAATGTACTGTTGAATCCTATTGGCTAGTATTTTAGTGAGAATGTTCGCATCTGTGTTCATCAGGGATATTGGTCTGTAATTCTCTTTTTTGATGGGATCCTCCTCTGGTCTTGAGATCAAGGTAATGCTGGCCTCATAAAATGAGTTTGAAAGTTTTCCTTCCATTTCTATTTTTTGGAATGGTTTCAGGTGAGTAGGACTTAATTCTTCCTTAAATAATTGGTAGAATTCCCCTGCGAAGTCATCTGGCCTTGGGATCTTGTTTGTTGGGAGATTTTTGATGAGTGCTTCTTTGTCTTTACTGGTTATGGGTCTGTTCAGGTTTTCTATTTCTTCCTGGTTCAGTTTTGGTAGTTTTTATTCTCTAGGAATGCATCCATTTCTTCCAGATTGTCAAATTTGCTGGCATAGAGTTGCTCACAATATGTTCTTATTTTTTTTGTTTGTTTGTTTTTCTTTGGTGTCAGTTGTGATCTCACCTGTTTCACTCATGATTTTATTTATTTGGGTCCTTTCTATTTTCTTCTTGATAAGTCTGGCCAGGGGTTTATCAATCTTATTAATTCTTTCAAAGAATCAGCTTCTAGTTTTATTGATTTGTTCTATTGTTTTCTTGGTTTCTATTTCATTGATTTCTGCTCTGATCTTTATGATTTCTCTTCTTCTGCTGGGTTTAGGCTTTTTTTGTTGTTCTTTCTCCAACTCCTTTAGGTGGAGGGTTAGGTAGTGCATTTGAGACCTTTCTTGTTTCTTGCGAAAGGCTTGTATTGCTATATATTTTCCTCCCAGAACTGCCTTTGCTGTGTTCCACAGATTTTGAACCATTGTGTTTTCATTATCATTTGTTTTCATGAATTTTTTCAAGTCTTCTTTAATTTCCTGGCTGACCCATTCATTCTTTAGAAGGATGCTGTTTAGTCTTCATGTATTTGGGTTCTTTCCAAATTTCCTCCTGTGATTGAATCCTAGCATCAGAGCATTGTGGTCTGAAAATATGCAGGGAATGATCCAATCTTTTGTACCAGTTGAGATCTGATTTATGACCCAGGATGTGGTCTATTCTCGAAAATGTTCCAAGTGCACTAAAGAAGAATGTGTATTCTGTTGCTTTGGGATGGAATGTTCTGAATATATATGTGACGTCCATCTGGTCCAGTGTGTCATTTTAGGCCTTTATTTCCTTATTGATCTTTTGCTTAGATGATCTGTCAATCTCAGTGAGGGGAGTGTTAAAGTACCCTACTATTATTGTATTATTGTTGATGTGTTTCTTTGATTTTGTTATTAATTGGTTTATATAGCTGGCTGCTCCCATGTTAGGGCCATAGATTTTTAAATATTTTAGATCTTCTTGTTGGACAGAACCTTTGAGTATGATATAGTGTCCCTCCTCATCTCTTATTATAGTCTTTGACTTAAAAATCTAATTGATCTGATATAAGGATTGCCACCCCGCCTTTCTTTTGATGTCCATTAGCATGATAAATTGTTTTCCACACCCTCGCTTTAAACCTAGAGGTATCTTCAGGTATAAAATGTGTTTCTTGTAGACAGCATATTGATAGGTTTTGTCTTTTTTTTTTTTTAATCCACTCTGATACCCTGTGTTTTTTCATTGGGGGGATTTAGCACATTTACTTTGAAAGTAACTATTGAGAGATAGGAATTTAGTGCCATTGTATTGCCTGTAAGGTGAATATTACTTTATATTGTCTTTTTTCCTTTCTGATCTACTACTTTCAGGGTCTCTCTTCACGTAGGGGAACCCTTTCAATATTTCCTGTAGGTCTGGTTTGGTGTTTGCAAATTCCTTCCGTTTTTTTTTGTTTGTTTGTTTGTTTGTTTTGTTTTGTTTTTTGTTGTTGTTGTTTTGTCCTGGAAGCTTTTTATATCTCCTTCTATTTTCAGTAATAGCCTAGCTGGTTATAGTATTCTTGGTGGCACGTTTTTCTTGTTTGGTGCTCTGAATATATCATACCAATTCTTTCTGGCCTGCCAGGTCTCTGTGGATAAGTCTGCTGCCAATCTAATATTTTTACCATTTTATGTTAGAGAGTTCTTTTCCCGGGCTGCTTTCAGGATTTTCTCTTTGTTGCTAAGACTTGTAAATTTAATTATTATGTGATGGGGTGTGGACCTACTCTTACTGATTTTGAGGGGGGTTCTCTGCACCTCCTGGAGTTTGATGCTCGTTCCCTTTGCCATATTAGGGAAATCCCCTACAATAATTCTCTCCAATGTACTTTCTGTTCCCCTCTATCTTTCTTCTTCTTCTGGAATCCCAAATATTCTAATGTTGTTTCAACTTTAAGTCGTATCACTTATCTCTTGAATTCTCCCCTCATGGTCCAGTAGTTGTTTGTCTCTCTTTTGCTCAGCTTCTTTATTCTCTGTCATTTGGTCTTCTATATCACTAATTCTTTCTTCTGCCTCATTTATCCTAGTAGCAAGAACCTCCATTTTTTATTGCACCTCATTAATAGCTTTTTAAAATTTCAACTTGGTTAGATTTTAGTTATTTTATTTCTCTTAAAATGGCTTTTATTTCTCCAGACAGGGTTTCTTTAGTATCTTCCTTGCCTTTTTTTGAGCCCAGCTAGCACCTTGAGAATCATCATTCTGAGCTCTAAATCCGACATATTACCAATGTCTGTATTGATTAGGTTCCTAGCTTTTGGTACTGCCTCTTGTTTTTTTTGTTTGTTTGTTTGTTTGTTTTGTTTTGTTTTCTTTTATTTTTTTGTGGTGAGTTTTTTTGCCTTGTCATTTTATCCAAATAAGAATATATGAAGGAGCGAATAAAACAGTAAAAGGGTGGCAAAGACCCCAGGAAAGTGTGCTCTAACCAAATCGGAAGAGACCCCAAATCATGTGGGGATCAAAGGGGCTAAAAAGAATTTCAGAAAAAAATTTTAAAAAAGGATAAAATATATATATATATATATATATATATATATATATATATATATATATTTAATAGAACAGAGTCACCCACTTAATTTTGGGAGTACTTTGGTCTCTTATGAGGAACTACCTCCCAGAGTTTTAAGGAATGAAAAACTTTTTAATAATAATGGTAAACACAATGAAGGAATGGAATATGACTATAAAGTTGAGAATTTTAAAAAAAATTCTAAAAAAGGAGTTGATATGATTAGTTGTTTGTGAGAATAAAGAAAAAGAAAGTGGAGAAAATTTGCTCAGGTTGGAGACTAGAACAAAGCCCTGTGATAGATTTAGGGTATATGTGGATCTATTAGAAGTTGTTTCCCAATTTTTATAGAATAAAAAACCCCATGTGTATACAAAAAAGAAAGTAGGATACAATGAAAGATAAACTATGACTATAATAATGAAGGTTCAAAAAGATTTTTTATGATAGTTTAAGATAATCTAGTTAAATACATTAAAAGAGGAAAGAGTAAAAATTTTAAAAAATTAACATAAGAAAAAAATTTAAAAAATTAATTAACTTTGCAAGACTAAAGAATCATGGTTAGAAAGCCATGAATTCCATGTTTTGCTTTCTCCTCCTCTGGAATTTCGCTGTTCTTCTTGGTAAGTGAACTTGGTCTTGGCTGGATTTCTTGCTGATCTTCTGGGAGAGTGGCCTGTTGTAGTATTTCTCAAGCGTCTTTGCCTGAGATGGAATTGCACCACCCTAACCAGTGGCTGGGCTGAGTAATCTGCTCAGGTTTGCTTTCAGGAGCTTTTGTTCCCTGAACCCTTTCCGTAGAGTTCTGGATGACAGGAATGAAAATGCTGGCCTCCCAATCTCCAGTTCAGGGGAGCTGAGAGCTCTGGGTCCCTCTCCTCAGTGTACCCTTGAAGGAAAGTGCTCAATCACTTCAATGTCCCTGGCTTCTGGCTGCGCTCTGAGCTTACCCAGCCTGTGACCAAGCATCTCTGTCTCTGGCACACAGTCCCGCCTAATATCTCCAAATTCAGCAGATCCCTGTGCTCTCCCAGGGAGCTCTCCCTGGATCTCATGGGGTCCCTGCTCAAAGAGCAGTGGCCTGACTGTACCATGAATCATGGTTTAAGGTAACCTCGAGTTGAGAATTCACTCCTGGGCTCTGTCTATTAGCTGGCTTCCCTGCACCAATACTTGTGAGCTCTATGACACTCAGACACCCCTGATCCTTCTGTGACCCCATGGGACCTGAGACCACACTTTCCCCATGTGGGCTTCCCCCCGGCTTAGCCTCTGGAGTGATGTCCCTCAGTGAAGCAGACTTTTAAAAGTTCTGATTTTGTGCTCTGTTGCTCCATTGCTTGCTGGGAGCCAGCCCCTTCCCCCCATGGTCTATCTTCCCATTGTTTTGGATTCATTTCTTCACAGGTCCTACGTTTCAGAAAGTGGTCAATTTTCTGTTTCTAGAATTGTTGCTCTTCTTCTTTTCAATCTCCTGTTGGAATTGTAGGTGTTTGGAATGGTTTTATAAATTATCTAGCTGATCTCCTGCTGTCTGAGTCATCTCAGCATGCTACTCCTCAGCTATTGACTCCTCCTCTCTGGCAGTATAGACATTTTAATGGCGTTTATTCTTCTGATCCATGAGTATGGAATGGTCTTCCATCTTTTTGTGTGTTTTTCAATTTCTTTCATGAATGTTCTGTAGTTCCTCAAGTACAGATTTATACCTCTTAGGTTAGGTTTATTCCCTGGTATCTTATGGTTCTTGGTAGTATAGTAAATGGAATTGATTCTTTTATTTCCCTTTCTATATTTTCATTGTTAGTGTATAAGAAAGCAACTGGTTCCTGTACATTGATTTTGCATCCTACCACATTACAGAATTGCTGTATGAGTTCTAGTAGTTTGGGGGTGGAGTCTTTTGGGATTTCCATATAAAGTATTGTGTCATTTGCTAAGAGAGAGAGTTTGACTTCTTCTTTGTCAATTTGAATACTTTTTGTTTCTTTTTGTTGTCTAATTGCTGTTGCTAGGACTTCTAGTAATATGTTGAATAACAGTGGCAAGAGTGGACATCCTTATTGTGTTCCTTATGTCAGAGGGAAAGCTTTCAGCTTTTCCCCATTGAGAATTATATTTGCTGAGGGTGATATTTCATAGATATGTTTTATGAAGTTGAAGAATGTTCACTCTATTCCTATACTTTGAATCATTTTAGTCAGGAACAGATGTTGTATCTGGTCAAACGCTTTTTCTGCATCAATTGAGAGGACCATGTGTTTCTTCTCCTCTTACTGATTTGTGGATGTTGAAGTATTCTTGCATTGCATGGATAAATCCCGCCTTGTCATGGTGTATAATCTTTTTAATGTACTGTTGGATCCTATTAGCTCGATCTTGTTGAGAATCTTGGCATCCATATTCTTCAGTGATATCGGTCTGCTATTCAACTTTTTCAAGGGACATTTGCCTGGTTTGGGATCAGGGTAATTCTGGCTTCATAAAAAGAGTCGGGATGTTTTCCTTCTCCTTTTTTTTATTTATTTATTTATTTTTTTTGAAATAGCTTCAGGAAAGCAGGTATTATTTCTTTTTTGAATGTTTGGTAGAATTCTCCAGGGAATCCATCAGGTCCTGGGGGCTTTCTTTTTGGGAGGTTGTTGATCATTGCTTCAATCTTTTTACTAGATGTGGGTCTATTCAGGCTGTCAGTTTCTTCCTGATTCAGTTTTGGAAGTTTATAGGTTTCCAGGAATGCATCCATTTTCTCTAGGTGGTATAACTTATTGGTATATAACTCTTTTTTAAAAAAGATTTTATTTGTTTGACAGCGATCACATGTGGAAAGAGAGGCAGGCAGAGAGAGAGAAGAGGAAGCAGGCTCCCCGCTGAGAAGACATCCAAATGTGGGGCTAGGTCTCAGCACCCTGAGATCATGACCTGAGGCAAAGGAGAGGCTTTAACCCACTTAGCCACTCAGGCACCCCTGGCATATAACTCTTGATAATAATTTCTTTTTTTTTTCTTTTTATTTTAAATTAATTTATTTTCAGAAAAACAGTATTCATTAATTTTCACCACACCCAATGCTCCATGCAATCCATGCCCTCTATAATACCCACCACCTGGTACCCCAAACCTCCCACCCCCACACCACTTCAAACCCCTAAGATTGTTTTTCAGAGTCCATAGTCTCTCATGATTCACCTCCCCTTCCAATTACCACAACTCCCTTCTCCTCTCTAACACCCCTTGTCCTCCATGCTATTTGTCATGCTCGACAAATAAGTGAAACCATATGATAATTGACTCTCTCTGCTTGACTTATTTCACTCAGCATAATCTCTTCCAGTCCCATCCATGTTGCTACAAAAGTTGGGTATTCGTCCTTTCTGATGGAGGCATAATACACCATAGTGTATGTGGACCACATCTTCCTTATCCATTCGTCTGTTGAAGGGCATCTTGGTTCTTTCCATAGTTTGGCGACCATGGCCATTGCTGCTATAAACATTGGGGTACAGATGGTCCTTCATTTCACTACATCTGTATCTTTGTGGTAAATACCAAGGAGTGCAATGGCAGGGTCATAGGGAAGTTCTATTTTTAATTTCTTGAGGAATCTCCACAATGTTCTCAAAAGAGGTTGCACCAACTTGCATTCCCACCAACAGTGGAAGAGGGTTCCCCTTTCTTCACATCCTCTCCAAAACATGTTGTTTCCTGTCGTGCTAATTTTGGCCCTTCTAACTGGTGTAAGGTGATATCTCAATGTGGTTTTAATTTGAATCTCCCTGATGGCTAGTGATAATGAACATTTTTTCATGTGTCTGATAGCCATTTGTATGTCTTGATTGGAGAAGTGTCTGTTCATATCTTCTTCCCATTTTTTTATATGTTTGCCTGTTTCCTGTGTGTTGATTTTGAGGAGTTCATTATAGATCCTGGATATCAACCTTTTGTCTGTACTTCATTTGCAAATATCTTCTTCCATTCCTTTGGTTGCCTCTTTGTTTTGTTGACTGTTTCCTTTGCTGTGCAGAAGCTTTTGATTTTGTGAAGTCCCAAAAGTTCATCTTCGCTTTTGTTTCCTTTGCCTTTGGAGACATATCTTGAAAGAAGTTGCTGTGGCTGATATCGAAGAGATTACTGCCTATGTTCTCCTCTAGGAGTCTGAAGGATTCCTGTCTCACGTTTAGGTCTTTTATCCATTTTGAGTTTATCTTTGTGTACGGTGTAAGAGAATGGTCGAGTTTCATTCTTCTACCTATAGCTGTCCAGTATTCCCAGCACCATTTATTGAGGAGACAGTCTTTTTTCCACTGTATATTTTTTCCTGTTTTGTCAAAGATTAATTGACCATAGAGTTGAGAGTCCATATCTGGGCTCTCTACTCTGTTCCACTGGTCAATGGGTCTGTTTTTATGCCAGTACCATGCTGTCTTGGTGATCACAGCTTTGTAATAAAGCTTGAAATCAGGTAATGTAATGCCCCCAGCTTTATTTTTGTTTTTCAACATTTCCTTAGCAATTCGGGGTCTCTTTTGATTCCATACAAATTTTTGGATTATTTGATCCAGCTCTTTGAAGAATACCGGTGAAATTTTGATTGGAATGGCATTAAAAGTATAGATTGCTCTAGGCAGTATAGACATTTTTACAATATTTATTCTTCCGATCCAAGAGCATGGAACGGTCTTCCATCTTTTTGTGTCTTCTTCAATTTCCTTCATGAGTGTTCTCTAATTCCTCGAGTACAGATCCTTTACCTCTTTGGTTGGGTTTATTCCCAGGTACCTTATGGTTCTTGGTGCTATAGTAAATGGAATCGATTCTCTAATTTCCCTTTCTGTATTTTCATTGCTAGTGTATAATAAAGCCACTGATTTCTGCACATTGACTTTGCATCCTGCCACATTGCTGAATTGCTGTATGAGTTCTAGTAGTTTGGGGGTGGAGTCTTTTGGGTTTTTTGTATAAAGAATCATGTCGTCTGTGAAGAGAGAGAGTTTGACTTCTTAATTGCCAATTTGGATACCTTTTATCTCTCTTTGTTGTCTGATTGCTGTTGCTAGGACTTCTCATACTATGTTGAACAAGAGTGGTGAAAGTGGGCATCCTTGTCTTGTTCCTGATCTCAATGGGAAGGCTGCAAGCTTTTTCCCATTGAGGATGATATTTGCTGTGGGTCTTTCATAGATAGATTTGATGAGTTTCAATAATGTTCCCTCTATCCCTATACTTTGAAGTGTTTTAATCAGGAACAGATGCTGGATTTTGTCAAATGTTTTTTCTACATCAATTGAGAGGACCATGTGGTTCTTTTCTCTTCTCATATTAATTTGTTGTATCACATTGATGATTTGCAAATGTTGAACCATCCTTGTAGCCCAGGGATGAATCCCATCTGATCATGGTGGATAATCTTTTTAATGTGCTGTTGGATCCTGTTGGCTAGGATCTTGTCGAGAATCTTAGCATCCATATTCATCAGTGATATGGTCTAAAATTCTCCTTTTTGGTAGGGTCTTTGCCTAGTTTGGGGATCAGGGTAATGCTGGCTTCATAGAAACAGTCTGGAATTTTTCCTTCTGCTTCAATTCTTTGAAACAGCTTTAGGAGAATAAGTGTTATTTCTTCTTTGAAAGTTTGGTAGAATTCCCCAGGGAACCCGTCAGGCCCTGGGCTCTTGTTTTTTGGGAGGTTTTTGATCACTGCTTCAATCTCGTTATTAGATATCGGTCTGTTCAGGTTGTCGATTTCTTCCTGGTTCAATTTTGGTAGTTTATAGTTTTCCAGGAATGCGTCCATTTCATCTCGGTTGCTAAGCTTATTGGCATATAACTGTTGATAATAACTTCTGATGATTGTTTCTACTTCCTTGGTGTTTGTTGTGATCTCTCCCTTTTCATTCATAATTTTATGAATTTGGGCTTTCTCACTTTTCTTTTGGATTAGTGTGGCCAATGGTTTATCGATCTTATTGATTCTTTCAAAAAACCAGCTTCTAGTTTCATTGATATGTTCTACTGTATCTCTGGTTTCTACCTCATTAATCTCAGCTCTAATCTTGATGATTTCCCTTCTTATGTTTGGAGTTGGTTTGATTTGTTGTTGATTCTCCAGTTCTTTAAGGTGTAGCAACAGCTGGTGTATTCTGGATTTTTAAAATTTTTTGAGGGAAGCTTGGATGGCTATGTATTTTCCCCTTAGGCCCGCCTTTGCTGTATCCCATAGGTTTTGGACAGAAGTATCTTCACTGTCATTGGTTTCCATGAATTGTTTCAGTTCTTCTTTGATCTCCTGGTTGATCCAAGCATTCTTAAGCAAGGTGGTCTTTAGCTTCCAGGTGTTTGAGTTCCTTCTGAACTTTTCCTTGTGATTGAGCTCCAGTTTCAAAGCATTGTGATCTGAGAATATGCAGGGAATAATCTCAGTCTTTTGGTATTGGCTGAGTCCTGATTTGTGAAGCAGTATGTGGTCTATTCTGGAGAAGTTTAGGTGTGCACTTGAGTAGAATGAGTATTCTGTTGTTTTAGGGTGGAATGTTCTATATGTATCTATGAGATCCATCTGGTCCAATGTGTCATTCGATGCTCTTGTTTCTTTATTCATTTTCTGCTTTGATGATCTGTCTATTTCTGAGATAGGTGTGTTAAGATCTCCTACGATTAGTGTATTCATATCAATATGACTCTTTATCTTGATTAACAGTTTTCTTATGTAATTGTTTGCTCCCATATTGGGAGAATAGATATTTACAATTGTTAGATCATCTTGGTGGATAGTCCCTTTAAGGATTATGTAGTGTCCTTCTGTATCTCTCACTACAGTCTTTAGTTTAAAATCTAATTTATCTGATATGAGAATCGCTATCCTAGCCTTATTTTGAATCCCATTGGCATGAAAGATGCTTCTCCGTCCCTTCACTTTCAGTCTGGTTGTATCTTTATGTTCAAAATGGGTCTCTTGTAGACAACATATAGATCGGTCCTGTCGTTTTATCCAATCTGCCACCCTGTGCTGTTTTATGGGCGCATTTAGGCCATATTATTGATAGATACGTTTTTATTGACATCAAGTTACCTTTGAAGTCTTTCTTTCTGTAGAATGTCTCTATATTTCTGCTCAATGCTATTCTTAGGATTTTTCCTTTTTTATAGAACTCCCCTTAATATTTCCTGCAGTGTCAGCTTGGTGGTTGCACAGTCTTTTAAGCCTTGCCGGTCTTGGAAACTCTTCATCTCTCCATCCATTTTGAATGTCAGTCTTGCTGGATAAAGTATTCTTGGCTGCATGTTCTTCAAATTTAGTGCCCTGAATATATCTTGCCAGCCTTTTCTGGCTTGCCAGGTCTCTGTGGACAGGTCTGACGTTATTCTGATGGGCTTCCCTCTGTAAGTAAGGAGCCTCTTTGCCCTGGTGGCTTTCAAGAGATTATACCTACAATTATAATTCCTCAATTTGAATGTCAGTTGTCGTGATGTTTTTTTGGAATGTATAATCTTGGGTGGAGACCTTTCAGCCTCTAGTACATGAACGCTGGTTCCATTTGTGAGATTGGGAAAATTTTCATGAAGGACTTGTTCCACTCTATTTTCTAGACTTCTTTCTTTCTCCTCCCCTTCAGGGATTCCAATAATTCTGATGTTGGAACACTTCATGGCATCATTATTTCCCTGATTCTGTTTTCGTGGCTTCTAAGTTGCTTTTTCCAGGCTTCTTCCTAATTCTTTCTCTCTATCTGTTTGTCTTCCAGATCACTAATTCTATCTTCTGTCTCAGTTACCTTTGCTTTCAGAGAGTTTAGATTATATTGGAACTCATTGAGAGCATTGCGAACCTCCTCCCTGGTAGTTTTAAGCTCTGCCCTAACATTGTGAACATCCTGTCTGGTCGCTTTCAGTTCAGCCTTAATCAATTCCATTTGGTCATTCGTGGCTTTCTCCAACCTAGCTATTGCCTGGATAATTGTTAGCCTGAATTCTCTTTTCAACATATTGTCTATGTTGATAGCCATTAGCTCTGTTGCAGAAGGTCCATCCTCTTTATTTTTCTTCTGTTGGGCATTCCTCCTCCTAGTCATTTTGGTGGGAGATGACTGAACAGATGTAGCTGGATGTATAAACTGTGGTGCAGTCAAGGTGCACACTGGAACACTTCTGAGCAATCAGGATTCCCCACCCAAACAAGAGACAAAAGAAAAGAAAAAAAAAAAAAGAAATGAAAAAAAAAAAAGAGAGAGAGAGAGAGAGAAACAGGAAAGAAAGGGATGATGAAAGAGAAGTTTCAGCCCAGATGGGCCCCAAGGTAAGATTCATGAAATAGAAAAACAAAATAGACAAAAAGACTTATACAAGTTTATGACAAGAGAGAAAAAAAAAAAAAAATATATATATATATATATATATATATATATGCAAGTAAAGGAAGAACCTCATCAAAAAGAACCCCAAATGTAAGATTTATATGCTATCGGGACAAACACAAAAACCCAGAAACACTGTTGGAAGAAAATGATGGGAGAGTTCTTATAAATTCTCAGTGTGTGCGAGGAAGGTTGTTTTGATTCTCCCTGATTGTATCTTGATATCTTTGTTAAAGGATTCAACTTTCCTAAGATAAAGGGGATTAAAAATTGGTTGACCTATAGGGGTAGTATTGATTGGGGAAAGGGGATTACTTTGAAGTTTAACTCTATATGAATATTAGAGGATAAAAATAAAAAGGAATATACTAGACTAAACTAAACTAAAATTTTAAAAAAAAGGAATTCAAAAAATAAAAATGCAAAAGAAAAACATAGGTGTATGTATCAAAAAGTTCAGGTTAGAAGGGTATTATGGAATTTGATGTACTGTACATCAGTGTACAGTGATGTGATGGTAAATAGGTTAAAAAAAATTACCTATGTGTAAAAAAAATGAACTGGAATAGTGGGAACGAGTGAACAATACAAGTTTTCCTATGAAGTAGTGGTTGTTCTCTTGTAGTCCTTTTTTTTTTTTCCTTTCTTGGTTTGTTTTCTGGGGGAGGGGCCTGCCACGTGGGTTGTCAGTCAATGATGTTTCCTGAGTTAAGTCCTCCCACCCCCCTCAAGTGGGTGGGCTCTGAGGAAACTGGTTTTTTTCAGGCTTTTGTTCTCTGGCGGGTTTTATGTTTGTTCACTTTTTTTTCTCTCTCCTTGACCGCCTTTGATGGTTTTTGTAGTTTTAGAGGAAAACAAACCTCACCCTGATCTCCCTCTCAGAGAGAAGCCTCAGTCTGGGTGCAGAGCCTAAATTAGCTCCCCCTTGGCCGCTGGCAGAGCAGGTTCCAAGTTGCAGACCCTGAGGGCTCAGGATTTTTGCTTGTACCCAAAGCCAAGGCAGTGGCGGCTGTCTGGGAGCTCCCAACCGCCAGAGAGGTTCCTAGCAGCAATCGCACACTGAGATTTTGCCGCTGGCCCGGGCTGGGAGTGCCTGGTCTTGCTGGGTCTAAGAGTGCCCGGCTTGTGCGCACTTCTTTCAGGGGCGGTTGTGGGTCGCGCGTGTCTCAGGCACTGAGATGAGGCGCTGGTCGGAGAGCACCGGGCTAGGCTTTTGCGCACCTCTGTCAGGGGAGAGTTTGGGGCACGAGGCTTAGGCTTTGAAACAATGGTGCGGGTCAAAGAGCGTGGGCTGGGCCTTTGTAACTCTCTCAGGGGAGCATGAGGGACGTGCGCGTGTATCTCAGGCTTTGTAGTAGGACTCGCGCGATCTGCCAACAGGCGTGGCTTCCATCCCCTCACAGGAACCAGAACCCACGCATTCTCAGGCACAATGGCGGCTTAGGGACCAAGACCTCGTTTCTCTGCCACACTCTCTCTGCCTTAGCGCAGGGGAGGCTATCCTGGGACCGGGGACTTAAGCCCTTGTCCCTAGCCACCCCGATTCCCACAATTTCCCCCTGCGATCCTTTGTTCTTTTGGAGTGCTTTCAACCAGTCTCTAAGTTAATGCTGGTCCCCAGACGCAGGGCACTCTGGCTCGTATTGGAGTATTACTTTCCAATGGGTTGCCTCTGGTGGCTCCCTCCCCCTTTTGTTTATCATCCAATATCAGTCCGTGGTTCCCACTCTGCTTTACCTGCCCACTGGTATCTTCTGCCCCTGTAGAGATCCAGATGTGTATAATTCTGATCTCAGGCTGATTTCATGGGTGAATGGAGTTCTTTGGTAGGTAATCAGTTCACTTTGGGGTACCGGCTGAAAAGGCGCCTCCTCCTACACCCCCGCCATCTTGTCCCCCCCCTTGATAATAATTTCTGATGATTATTTCTATTTCCTTGGCATTAGTCGTGATCTCTCCCTTTTCATTCATAATTTTATTAATCTGGGCCCTGTCACTTCTCTTTTGGATTAGTTTGACCAGTGGTTTATTAATCTTATTGATTCTTTCAAAAAATCAACTTCTAGTTTTGTTGATGTGTTCTTCTGTATGTCTAATTTCTATCTCATTGATCTCTGCTCTAATCTTGATTTTTCCCCTCTTGTGTGTGGGATGACTTAATTTGTTGTTGATTCTCCAGGTTTTTAAGGTGTAAAGAAAGCTGGTTTATTCTGGATTTCTCAATTTTTTTGAGGGAGGCTTACATAGCTATGTATTTCCCCCTTAGGACCACCTTTGCCATATCCCATAGTTTTTGGACTGATGGGTCTTCATTCTTTTTGTTTTCCATGAATTGTTTTAATTCTTCTTTGTTTTCCTGGTTGATTCAAACATTCTTAAGCAGGGTGGTTTTTGGTTTTGGGGTTTTTTTTTTTAGATTTTATTTATTCATTTGACAGACAGAGATCACAAGTAGGCAGAGAGGCAGGCAGAGAGAGAAAGGAGGAAGCAGGCCCTCCGCAGAGCAGAGAGCCCGATGTGGGGCTCGATCCCAGGACCCTGGGACCATGAACCGAGCTGAAGGCAGAGGCTTTAACCCACTGAGCCACCCAGTTGCCCCTGGTTTTTAGTTTTGAAGTGTTTGAATGCCTTCCAAACTTTTTCTTGTGGTTGTGTTCTAGTTTCAAAGGATTGTGGTTTGAGAATATGTGGGGGATAATCTCAATCTTTTGGTGTTGGTTGAGCCCTGATTTGTGATCCAGTATTTGTTTTATTCTGAAGAATGTTTCATGTGCGCTCAAGAAGAATGTGTATTCAGTTGTTTTAGGATGGAATGTGTTGCATCAATCTATGAGGTCCACCTGGTCCATTGTGTCATTCAATACTCTTGTTTCTTTATTGATTTTCTTCTTATATGATACGTCTACCATCCCATGTCTTTTGATTTGACTATTCTGTCAGTTCACATTCAGAGTAATTATTGCTAGATATGTATTTATTGCCATTTTGTTACTTGTTTTGTCATTGTTTCTGGAGATTTTCTCTTTTACTTTCTAGTCTTTGTCACTTTTGGTCTTTCCTTTCCACTAAAAATATTCCCTTTAATATTTCTTTTAAGGCTGTTTTATTGGTCACAAACTCCGTTAGTTTTTGTTAGTTGGGAAACTCTTTATCTCTGCTTCTCTTCTGAATGATAACCTTGCTGGATAGAGTATTCTTGGCTGCAGATTTTTCCTAATCAACCCATTTAATATATCATGCCATTCTTCTCTGGCTTGCCACATTTCTGTTTAGAAAGCTGCAGATAGTCTTATGGGGTCTTCTCTTGTAAAATCTGGACTTGTTTTACCTTGCTGCATTCCAGATTTTTTTCTTTATTATTATATTTTGCAAATTAAGTTACAATATATCTTGACGTTGGCCTGCTTTTGGTGATTTTGATGGGAATTCTTTGTGCCTCTTCAATCTGCATGCCTGTTCCCTTTCCCAGGCTAGAAAAGTTTTCAGTTATTATTTCCTCAATAAATTTTTCTGTCCCCTTTTCTCTTCTCTTCTTCTTAGGTGTGCAACTATGTCTTATCTAAATGTCTCATGTGAATGAGGCAGGTCTCATCTAATGTCCGTGTTATTCAGTAATGTCTGTTCTTCTTGGTTGATCAGAATCTGGGTAATTTCTAGTACTTTGCAAACTCTGGAATCTCCATTTAGTTTATGTATCCTCAATAGTTGTATTCTGCCTTGCACATATGCAACCTAATAATCATTGGTATACTTCTGTGTATTCCTGGAGCTTCTCTCTGCATAGCTCCCTTTTCTTTTATTTTGCCTTACAAAATCCACCCACCTACACAGAACCTAACTTTGAAATCTGTTCAGCTCTGGAATATTGACATGGTTTGTTCTCCACCTATTTAAAACATTCTGGAAAGTGCCTCTTGGCTGAAAATCAGGAAAATAATTGGGCTCACTTCCTGTGTTCCCCTTTGTCAGCAATCATAATCTTGTACTGCCTGTTGTATAATATTTGAAAACTATTGCTCCATATATTTTGTCACGTTTTATAGTTATGTATAGTGGAAGGGGTAGCATAGTACTAAATATATGATCCTGGCTATCAGTCAAATTATAGTCCCACCAATTTTTATTTCAGACAATTTTAAACCTACATAAAAGTTGAAAGAAGAGCATGCATACCTTTAACTTAGATTTACCAATTATCATCTTGTCCTGGTTTATCTGCCTTTCTTTCTTTCTTTCTTCTTTCTTTCTATTATCTTTCCTTCTTTCTTTGATTATCTTTCCTTCTTTCTTTTGCTATGATCTATTATCAATTATTTGCTGAACCATCAGAAATAGTTTCAGATAGAGCACTGAGTGTGGTGAAAAAATAATGAATACTGTTATGCTGAAAATAAATTAATTTAAAAAAGAAATATTTTCTAATATAGACTATATTAAAATTTCTTCAACTTTTCCTCCACAGTTCTTTAGAGTTTTTTTTTTTTAATTTTTTATTTTTTATAAACATATATTTTTATCCCCAGGGGTACAGGTCTGTGAATCACCAGGTTTACACACTTCACAGCACTCACCAAAGCACATACCCTCCCCAATGTCCATAATCCCACCCTCTTCTCCCAAACCCCCTCCCCCAGCAACCCTCAGTTTGTTTTGTGAGATTAAGAGTCACTTATGGTTTGTCTCCCTCCCAATCCCATCTTGTTTCTTTTATTCTTCTCCTACCCACTTAAGCCTCCATGTTGCATCACCACTTCCTCAATCTAGGGACCATTTTTAAATCTAGGGACCTATATTTGATTATTAGAATCTTTAGCTTCCTTTGATCTAGAATAGTCCTCTTTGCCTTTTTTTTCTTTTACAAAATTGACATTTTTAAAAAGTTCACGTCATTAATGTCAGATTGTCTCATGTTTTAGGTGATGCCACGTTTGATCACTAGTTTGTTGTTTATGCCTGATTTCTTCAATGTAATGTATATTTCCCCTTTACAGTTAATATATATTCTGCTGACTGATATTCTGAGAACTGTAACTGTCCTGTGATCCAATATCCTTTTACCCAACAGTTTTAGAACCATTGGTAATCATTGTCTGAATCCATGATTACACTGAGGACTGCAAAAATGGTGATTATTCTAATTCTATACTTTCTTGCATATTTTTTAATCTGAAGTTCATTTGTAATGAAGAATCTCATAATAATTTTAATCTTAGAAATAAACATTTTTAGAAATGAAGTGAATGATAAACTCTGAGAAAATATCCTTACTGAGTATTACAGTTTTTAGTGTCACTGATACAGTATGACTCCCAGCATTTTAGTGATTTCAACTGAGCTCTCTGGTCAGGAACATTACAGTAGTGATATAGAACATTACTTCATATCAGAAAATTCTCTCATGTTTCTTCTTAATCAGTCTCATTACCATCCCTCAGGGAAATTTGCTTTTCTGGTTTTTCTCATCATAAATTAGTTGTTCCTGTTATAGAATTTCAAATAAGTAGAATCATGCTCTATGCATTCATTTGAGTAAGGCTTATTTCACTAATCAGCATATTTTTGAAATTTATTTATATTGTTGTATATATTGGAAGTTTGTGCCTTATAATTTTTGAGTGGTTATTTTTTTAATTTTTTAATTTTTTATAAACATATATTTTTATCCCCAGGGGTACAGGTCTGTGAATCGCCCAGTTTACATACTTCACAGCACTCACCAAAGCACATACCCTCCCCAATGTCCATAATCCCACCCTCTTTCTTCCAACCCCTCTCCCCCCCCAGCACTCTTTAGTTTGTTTTGTGAGATTAAGAGTCACTTATGGTTTGTCTCCCTCCCAATCCCATCTTGATTCATTGATTCTTCTCCTACCTCCTTAAGCCCCCATGTTGCATCACCACATTCTCATATCAGGGAGATCATATGATAGTTGTCTTTCTCCGATTGACTTATTTCGCTAAGCATGATACCCTCTAGTTCCATCCACGTTGTCACAAATGGCAAAATTTCGTTTCTTTTGATGGCTGCATAGTATTCCATTGTGTATATATACCACTTCTTCTTTATCCATTCATCTGTTGATGGACATCTAGGTTCTTTCCATAGTTTGGCTATTGTGGACATTGCTGCTATAAACATTCGGGTGCACGTGCCCCTTTGGATCACTACGTTTGTATCTTTAGGGTAAATACCCAATAGTGCAATTGCTGGGTGATAGGTCAGTTCTATTTTCAACATTTTGAGGAAACTCCATGTGGTTTTCCAGAGTGGCTGCACCAGCTTGCATTCCCACCTGCAGTGTAGGAGGGTTCCCCTTTCTCCACATCCTCGCCAGCATCTGTCATTTCCTGACTTGTTGATTTTAGCCATTCTGACTGGTGTGAGGTGATATCTCAATGTGGTTTTGATTTGTATTTCCCTTATGCCGAGTGATATGGAGCACTTTTTTCATGTGTCTGTTGGCCATCTGGATGTCTTCTTTGCAGAAATGTCTGTTCATGTCCTCTGCCCATTTCTTGATTGGATTATTTGTTCTTTGGGTGTTGAGTTTGCTATGTTCTTTATAGATTCTGGACACTAGTCCTTTATCTGATATGTCGTTTGCAAATATCTTCTCCCATTCTGTCAGTTGTCTTTTGGTTTTGTTAACTGTTTTCTTTGCTGTGCAAAAGCTTTTGATTTTGATAAAATCCCAATAGTTCATTTTTGCCCTTGCTTCCCAGCCTTTGGCGATGTTCCTAAGAAGATGTTGCTGCGGTTGAGGTCGAAGAGGTTGCTGCCTGTGTTCTCCTCAAGGATTTTGATGGATTCCTTTCTCACATTGAGGTCCTTCATCCATTTTGTGTCTATTTTCATGTGTGGTGTAAGGAAATGGTCCAATTTCATTTTTCTGCATGTGGCTGTCCAATTTTCCCAACACCATTCATTGCAGAGGCTGTCTTTTTTCCATTGGATATTCTTTCCTGCTTTGTGGAAGATTAGTTAACCATAGAGTTGAGGGTCTATTTCTGGGATTTCTATTCTGTTCCATTGATCTATGTGTCTGTTTTTGTGCCAGTTCATACTGTCTTGATGATGACAGCTTTGTAATAGAGCTTGAAGTCCGGAATTGTGATGCCACCAACTTTGGCTTTCTTTTTCAATATTTATTTGGTTATTCGAGGTCTTTCCTGGTTCCATATAAATTTTAGGATTATTTGTTCCATTTCGTTGAAAAGGATGGATGGTAGTTTGATAGGAATTGCATTAAATGTGTAGATTGCTTTAAGTAGCATAGACATTTTCACAATATTTATTCTTCCAATCCAGGAGCATGGAACATATTTCTATTTTGTTGTGTCTTCCTCAATTTCTTTCATGAGTACTTTATAGTTTTCTGAGTATAGATACTTAGCCTCTTTGGTTAGGTTTATTCTTAGGTATCTTATGGTTTGGGGTGCAAGTGTAAATGGGATTGAGTCCTCAATTTCTCTTTCTTCTGTCTTGTTGTTGGTGTATAGAAATGCAAATTATTTCTGTGCATTGATTTTATATCCTGACACTTTACTGAATTCCTGTACAAGTTCTAGCAGTTTTGGAGTGCAGTCTTTTGGGTTTTCCACATATAGTATCATATCATCTGTGAAGAGTGATAGTTTGACTTCTTCTTTGCTGATTTGGATGCCTTTTATTTATTTATTTATTTGTCTGATTGCTGAGGCTAGGACTTCTAGTACTATGTTGAATAGCAGTGTGGTAATGGACATCCATGAGGTGTTCTTGACCTTAGTGGAAAAGCTCTCAGTTTTTCTCCATTGAGAATTATATTTGCGGTGGGTTTTTCATAAATGGCTTTGATAATATTGAGGTATGTGCCCTCTATCCCTACACATTGAAGAGTTTTGATCAAGAAGGGATGCTGTACTTTGTCAAATGCTTTTTCAGCATCTATTGAGAATATCCTATGGTTCTTGTTCTTTCTTTTATAGATGTGTTGTATCACATGGATTGACTTGTGGATGTTGAACCAACCTTGCAGCCCTGGAATAAATCCCACTTGATCGTGGTGAATAATCCTTTTAATGTACTGTTGAATCCTATATGCTACTATTTTGGTGAGTTTTTTCGCATCTGTGTTCATCAAGGATATAGGTCTGTAATTCTCTTTGTTGATGGGCTCCTTGTCTGGTTTTGGTATCAAGGTGATGCTGGCCTCATAAAATGAGTTTGGAAGTTTTCCTTCCATTTCTATTTTTTGGAACACTTTCAGGAGAAAAGGAATTAGTTCTTCTTTAAATGTTTGGTAGAATTCCCCCAGGAAGCCGTCTGGCCCTGGAATTTTGTTTGGAGATTTTTAATGACTGTTTCAATCTCCTTACTGGTTATGGGTCTGTTCGGGCTTTCTATTTCTTCCTTGTTCTGTTGTGGTAGTTTATAGGTTTCTAGGAATGCATCGATTTCTTCCAGATTGTCAAATTTGTTGTTCATAGTATGTTTTTTTAATTGTTTGTATTTCTTTGGTGTTAGTTGTGATCTCTCCTCTTTCATTCATGCTTTTATTTATTTGGGTCCTTTCTCTTTTCCTCTTGATAATTCTGGCCAGGGTTTTATCAATTTTATTAATTCTTTCAAAGAACCAGCTCCTAGTTTCGTTGTTTTGTTCTTTTGTTTCCTTGGTTTCTATTTCATTGTTTTCTGCCCTTATCTTTATGATTTCTCTTCTGCTGCTGGGTTTAGGGTTTCTTTCTTGTTCTTTCTCCAGCTCCTTTAGGTGTTAGGTTGTGTACCTGAGACCTTTCTTGTTTCTTGAGAAAGGCTTATACCACTATATATTTTCCTCTCAGGACTGCCTTTGTTGTGTCCCACAGATTTTGAACCATTGTGTTTTCATTATCATTTGTTTTCATGGTTTTTTTTCAATTCTTCTTTAATTTCCTGGTTAACCCATTCATTCTTTAGAAGAATGTTGTTTAGTCTCCATGTATTTGGGTTCTTTCCAAACTTTCTTTTGTGGTTGAGTTCTAGCTACAGAGCGTTGTGGTCTTAGAATATGCAGGGAATGATCCCAATCTTTTGATACCGGTTGAGTCCTGATTTAGGACCGAGTATGTGATCTACTCTGGAGAATGTTCCATGTGCACTGGAGAAGAATGTGTATTCTGTTGCTTTGGGATGAAATGTTCTGAATATATCTGTGATGTCCATCTAGTCCAGTGTGTCATTTAAGGCCTTTATTTCCTTGTTTATTTTTTGCTTGGATGATTTGTCAATTTCAGTGAGAGGAGTGTTAAAGTCCCCTAGAATTACTGTATTATTGTTTATGTGTTTCTTTGATTTTGCTCTTAATTTGTTTATGTATTTGGCTGCTCCCACGTTGGGGGCATAGATATTTAAAATTGTTAGATCTTCTAGTTGGACAGACCCCTTGAGTATGATATAGTGTCCTTTCTCATTTTTATTATAGTCTTTGGCTTAAAATCTAATTGATCTGATATAAGGAATGCCATTCCTGCTTTCTTCTGATGTCCATTAGCATGGTAAATTCTTTTCCACCCCCTCACTTTAAATCTGGAGGTGTCTTCAGGCTTAAAATGAGTTTCTTGGAGGCAACATATAGATGGGTTTTGGTTTTTTTATTCATTCTGATACCCTGTGTCTTTTGATTATGGCATTAAGCCCGTTAACATTCAGGGTAACTATTGAGAGATATGAATTTAGTGCCATTGTATTGCCTGTATGGTGACTGTTACTGTGTATGGTCTCTGTTCCTTTCTGATCTACCACTTGAAGGCTCTCTCTTTGCTTAGAGGACCCCTTACAAGATTTCCTGTAGAGCTGGTTTGGTGTTTGCAAATTCTTTCAGTTTTTGTTTGTCCTGGAAGCTTCTAATCTCTCCTTCTATTTTCAATGATAGCCTAGCTGGATATAGTATTCTTGGCTGCATGTTTTACTCGTTTAGTGCTCTGCATATATCATGCCAGCTCTTTCAGGCCTGCCAGGTCTCTGTGGATAAGTCTTCTGCCACTCTAATATTTTTACCATTGTATGTTACAGACTTCTATTCCCTGGCTGCTTTCAGGATTTTCTCTTTGTCACTAAGACTTGTAAATTTTAGTATTAGGTCACGGGGTGTGCGCCTATTCTTATTGATTTTGAGGGGCATTCTCTGATCCTCCTGAGTTTTGATTCTTGTTCCCTTTGCCATATTGGGGAAATTTTCCCCAATAATTCTCTCCAGTATATCTTCTGCTCCCCTCTCTCTTTCTTCTTCTTCTGGAATCCCAATTACTCTAATGTTGTTTCCTCTTATGGTGTCACTTTTCTCTCGAATTCTCCCCTCGTCGTCCAATAGCTGTTTGTCCCTCTTTTTCTCAGCTTCTTTATTCTCTGTCATTTTGTCTTCTATATCACTAATTCTTTCTTCTGCCTCATTTATCCTAGCAGTGAGAGCCTCCCTTTTTTATTGTAGCTCATTAATAGCTTTTTTTTATTTCAGCTTGGCTAGATTTTAGTTCTTTTATTTCTCCAGAAAGGGCTTTTATATCTCCATAGAGGTTTTCTCTAATATCTTCCATGCCTTTTTCGAGCCCGGCTAGAACCTTGAGAATTGTCATTCTGAACTCTAGATCTGACATATTACCAATGTCTGTATTGATTATGTCCCTATCCTGTGGTACTTCCTCTTGTTCTTTTTTTTGTGGCGAATTTTTCCACCTTGTCATTTTGTCCAGATAAGAGTATATGAAGAGGCAAGTAAAATACTAAAAGGGTGGCAACAACCCCAGGAAAATATGCTTTAACCAAATCAGAAGAGATCCCAAATTGTTAGGGGGGATAAAAAGAGGTTCAGAAAGAAAGAAAGAAAAAAAAAAAAGGAAAGAAATAAAGGAATTAAAAAAAGAAAACGAATAAAGAAAAGTATAAAAAAGAAAATATATATATATTAAACTAGTTAAAAAACGTTAAAAATGCAAAGGGTAAAAGTTAAAAAAATTTTAGCAGAAGAATAGAAAAAAATGAAAAAAAAAATTAAACTAACTGCAAGACTATGGAATCATAGGGAGAAAGCCATGAGTTCCGTGCTTTGCTTTTTCCTTCTCTGGAATTCTTCTGCTCTCCTTGGTATTGAAACTGTACTCCTTGGTAGGCGAACTTGGTCATGGCTGGATTTTTTGTTGATCTTCTGGTGGAGGGGTCTCTTGTAGTGATTCTCAAGTGCCTTTTCCCCAGGTGGAATTGTACTGCCCTTACCAGGGGCTCGGCTGAATAATCTGCTTGGGTTAGTTTTCAGGAGCTTTTGTTCCCTGAGCGATTTCCATAGAGTTCTGGAGGACAGGAATACAAGTGGTGGCCTACTGGTCTCTGGCCCGGAGGAGCCAAGAGCCCGGGGCCCCACTCCTCAGTGCGCCCTCAGAGAATAGCGCCCAGTAACTCCCATCTGTCTGACCTCAGGCCGCACTCCAAGCTCACCGAGCCTGCGACCAGTTCAAGGTACCCCCTGGGCTATGAGCTCACTGTCAGCTCTATGTAGCCGGCTTCTCCGTTCTAATAATTGTAAGCTCTGTGACACTCGGACACCCCCCATCCTTCTGTGACCCTGCGGGACCTGAGGTCACGCTGACCCCATGTGGGCTTCATCCTGGTTTAGCCTCTGGAGTGATGTCTCTCAATGAAACAGACTTTTGAAAGTCCCGATTTTGTGCTCCATTGCTCTGCTGCTTGCTGGGAGCTGGCCCCTCCTCCCTGAGTCTATCTTCCCATTGCTTTGGATTTACTTCTCCGCCAGTCCTACCTTTCAGAAAGTGGTTGTTTTTCTCTTTCTAGAATTGCTGTTCTTCTTCTCTTTGATCTGCCGATGGATTTGTAGGTGTTTGCAATCTTTAGATAAGCTATCTAGCTGATCTCCTGCTAGCTGAAGCAGTCTCAGCCTGCTACTTCTCTGCCATCCTGACTCTTCCCCTTGAGTAGTTATTTATTTGTACCTTTACTCCAGATTATTCTTCGGTTTTCCTATTGACCAATACTTTGGCTCTTTCTAATTTTCTGCTATTATGAATAAAGTTCCTGTAAACTTTATGGTAGACAGACTCTAGGGTGTTATGTTGTGCTTACTACTTGGTGCTCACGTGCTTGTATAATCTCCTGTTCTTGAATGTGGGGAATACCTGTGACCTGATTCTAACCAACAGAATATAGAAAAGGTATGTCACTCCCATGATTTTGTTACATTATACAACTCCATGTCTTGCTAATAATCTCTTTCTAGAGACTCTCTCCTTACCTAACTTGGATGAAATAAATAGTCAGTTTGAGAATACCACATGACTAGGAAGTAAAGGCAGCCTCCAACAAACTGTAAACCAGCAGCTGGGGTGTTCAACTCCCAACCACAAGACAGTTAATTATTCCAACAACCTGATGACATTTGGAGTAGATTCTTTCCCAGTTGAGCCTCAAGGTAAAAATGCATTCTGGTTGACATTGTAATTTCATTCATCTGAAACACTAAGCATAAGACCCAGTTAAGATATGCTTTAGTTTCTGACCCACAAAAACTGTTTGACAATGATCATGTATTGTTTTAAGCCAAGTTTGTGGTAATTAATTACAAAGCAAGAGATACTTAATACAACTCGTTTTTTACTGTTAATGTGTGAGCATATGTTTTTATTTCTCTTTGGTAAATGCTTAGGATTGGAATTGGTGATTCTTCACTATGGTGTGTTTAATTTGATAAGAAATTCTAGTCCTTTCTCCAAACTTGTTTTTAACATTTTCCCATTTTCACCAACAATGTATTAGACTTCCAATGACTCTATATCTTTGGCACCATTTAGTCTTGTCAGTCTTTTGTTGTATTTTAGCAACACTGCCCAGTGTATAATGATATTTCATCTTGTTTTTAGTTTGCTTTTCCTTAGTGACTGGTAAGCACTTATTCATGTACTTATGTCCCATCTGTATCTCTTGTTTTATAAAGTGTCTGTTCAAATTATTAACCAATTTTTAATTTGGTTGTTTATCTCTTTATTATTAATTCATATGTATCTAAAAATATTTAGAAACACTAGTAGATTGTAATTTCCTTGTTTTGCAGTTATGTTCTTCGAGTCTGTGGCTGATTTTTTCATTTTCTTAAAATTTGTATTTTGATGAAAATTTTTAATTTTGATGGTATAATACATTGTTTTCATTCTTTTATGGTTTTTAATTTTTGTGATAAAAACCCTGACTCTCACCAACTCAAAAAGGTATTTTTCTGTTTTCATTGTATGCTTTATTATTTTAAGCTTTTGTGTTTAGGACTATGATCTACCTAAATCAATTTTTGCATCTACTGTTAAGTTGAGTTCAGAGTTGTCCTCTGTCCCCTCACCAATATATAAATACTCAATTATTCTAACATAGGTTTTAAAAAGATGTTCCTTCAACAATTAGATTAGTTTATCACTTTTGTCAAAAATCAAATAACCACAGGATTCTATGTCTATTTCTGGGCTCTTCATTCTGCTCCCTTGATCTATTTGCCAATCTTTATGCCAGTACAATGTTTTCATGATGACTGTAGCTTTGTAGTATATATTGAAGTCATATTGTGTAAAATGTCTATCTTCACTTCTTTTTTCAAAATTCTTTTGATATTATAGGTCCCTTCCACTTTCATATACATCTTAGAATAAGTTTGTCAATTCCTGCAAAAATACCTAGTAAGATTATGGCTGGTATCTTTTTGAATCTTTACATTGTAGGGTGAATTGTTATCCTTAAGACTTGACTTTTCCAATTCACATTTTTTGGGTCCTTTCTAATTTATTCACAATATTTTATAGGTTGAAAGTCTGAGGTCTTACCTGTATTTTGTTAAATTCATTCCTGTCCATTCACTATTTTTGTAGTTTTTGTAAGTGTATTTTTTCATTTTTAAATTATTTGCTGCTTATTATAATACTATTTTGAACCATTATTTTATATCCATGACATTACCTTTGCTACTTATAAAAAATAGGCTAAACCCATCTCTGGTGCAAATGAAAAACTTTCAAATTCATGAAAGTCTTCTAGGTTTGCATAATTTTTTTTTTCTTAAATTACTACACCTCTTTTTCCCACAGCTAGGTGGCACCTGATGTCATCATTAGTGCCTATACAATTCTGTATCACTTAATGGTGAATAAAAATGTCTTAGTTGTCCTTCTGAACCATCGGCCCTGCAGAATTAAATGGGACAATCTAGAATCTCTGTCACATTAGGTTATGTGATCATAACTTTTAAACACACAGATGTTAGATCAAAACATCTGAATATGTGTATTCACATGTATTTTTTTAAAACAAATATGCTTGTACTCAGTGAAAATAAGATAATTTATATATATTTATTTATATAGATAACTTTATGGAATGAATATATATATATAGATATATATATATATAGATATATATATATAGAGAGAGAGAGAGTTGTATTTTATTTATATATTTATATAGATGACTATATGGCCAAAACAACAACTACACTATAGCAACAATGAAGTCATAAAAAGAAAACAGATGTACATTTGACTAATTAGCACTTGACTAACCAAAGAAAGAAAGAAAGAAAGCTGGAGGTGGAGATAATCTATTCCAGTGGTTTTTTAAGCTTTTCGTTCTTCTTATAGCCAAATACCATTTTTTTCATAAGAAATGTTATGCAGAGTTCAAGTATAAAACAATTAGAAAAAAGCTGGTTTGGTTTAAGTGGAGATCAATGTCTTAGACCCCATGCATTCCTACAGACCTTTTGTTTACACTGGAGCTCAGAAGAAATGCTGGAAAACTGTTTCAAATTATTGTATTTAAAAGAAGAACAATAATCTGGGTTCTGAGATTTGGACTAGCTATTACAAAAGTTTTTGTGTCTGAGCAAGTCACTTAATCTTCTCTTGGTATTAGTTTCTCATCTCTTAACTGGGGAGCATGATACCTGTTGTACTTACCATAGAATTATTGTAGGGATAAGATAAGATGATACACATTGAATAGGCTTTAGAAAATCTGAAGACTTTATCAAATGTTAAATCATATTATAGCTATTATAAAAGTTATTTGTACATTGCAGAAATATTTTTGTGATTAAAATATGGCTTGTAAAATAAAATAAACAACTGGTTATATTTTAAAGAAATTTCTATCTTATCATCAGTCTTATTCTTGTTGGGTTTTATCTTGTGTTTTCTTATCTATGGATGGTAGATGACATCTGTATGGTGAGAAGAAACAGACTAACTAGAAAGCAGGGAATTATAATGTTATAAATATACAGTGTACTTGGAGTTTGAGACAATGTGGCATAGCAATGGCTGTGAGCAACAGGAGATAAGGTAGTCATTCTGAAACATGGCTAGTGGTCTCAACTGACAGTTTCCAACAGCCACAAACCCTATTAAAACACCAACCATAGCTTTAGACTGAAGGATAGTGTTCTTTTACAGTCATTCTGGAGAAGGTTTTACTTATGTGTTTGTTTTATAGGCATGAATTCTGAATATGTATCCCTGAATATGGTTGGCAATGGTGTCAACATTACAAACCAACCATAGGTAATTATGTGGAGAGTTACCAAAGTCAAGAATAACAACATAAACAGTCCTTCTAAATACTTTTTATTAAGAGAGTTGAATAGGTGCACTGGTCTGATCTATAGTTTGTTTTTTTTTGTTTTTGTTTTTGTTTTTGTTTTTTATTTTATAATTTTTTATTTTTTTTTATAAACATATAGTTTTATCCCCAGGGGTATAGTTTGTTTTTGAATTCATAAGCATCTGAAACTTGAAGCTATTTTGAAATTAATAGAAGTGGGAGTTTATTAAAATGAGTTTATAGGTATTAATCATTAAATACAGTCACATATTTTAGCTTTCAAAGAGTTCTACTTAGGCAAGTAAGCCCTTGAAAAGAAATGGAAAAGAGAAATGTTAACATCCCTGGGAAGAAGGCAATTATTTAATCTTCTAAGTTTACATTCAGAACACATCCATAGCAAATATAATTTATGTCTACATCATAAATATTCCACAAGAAATGTTTATGAGCTCCCAGAACTTGAAGTCACCTTTTTGGACAATAGACCATTCTGAGATATGCCATCACCTCCACCTGAGAGGTAACTATTACAGCCTATTTATTATGTCTCCTGATTTTATGGAAAGTATCTGTAAAAAATACAGCAGTGTCCTCTGAATAACATAAAAATAAAAATATCCATCTTCATTGTAATTTTTTTTCTTATTCTGTCACCTAAATATTTCCTAGTCTAACACCTGGAGCTCGGGGAGGTTTGAGGAATTTGCTTATTTAACGCAGTGCTTCTGCGTTGGCTTTGGAAACAAAATAAGGCAATAAGTTCAATATTTTGAATGAAGTTTCTAGAAAAGTCCGAAGTGTTTTTAGTTGTTATTCTGGACTACTATGTAGTCCTTCTTCTCTATTTACAAACAAATATTAAAAAAACATACTTTATAAATCATGCAAGAAGCTTTTTTTTTGTATACATGTAGACTCTACCCTGCATAAAAATGTTTAGATTTTCTGTGAAACCTATGCTTCTAAGAAAGCCAAGGTCTAGCAGTAGGGCAATATGGATAATGACAACTAAACAGAGAACTAGACATGACTCAATTAAATAATGGTACATGGGGCATCTAAGAAATTCTAATTACTGTCTAAGTCATGATCACAAGTCCACATTTCTGATATGTGGGAGAACACAGGGTTAAATAGAAATATTTTGTTTAAGTAAATATAAATGAGGTAATGAAAGACTCAACCCCTAGTCCAATGACTTGAACATAGTAAGAGCTCAGAAGAATTTGTTGAATCATTAAAATTTCCCTGTTCATTCAATTTCAGCTCCTTCTTCTTAAATCACTTGTAAAATAATGTAAACCAACTGTTTTTCTTTTCTCTTTCTTCCTTCCTTCCTTCCTTCCTTCCTTCTTTCTTTCTTTCTTTCTTTATTTCTTCCTTCCTTCCTTCCTTCCTTTCTTTCTCTCCTTCTCCTTCTCCTTCTCCTTCTCCTTCTCCTTCTCCTTCTCCTTCTCCTTCTCCTTCTCCTTCTCCTTCTCCTTCTCCTTCTCCTTCTTCTTCTTCTTCTTCTTCTTCTTCTTCTTCTTCTTTTTAAATCAGAGAAAGAGAGTGAACACAAGCAGGGGAAGTGGCAGGCAGAGGGAGAAGGCTCCCTGCTGAGCAAAGAGCCTGATGTGAGTCTCAATCCTAGGACTTTAGGATTATGACCTGAGCTGAAGTCAGCCGCTTAACCAGCTGGGCCCCCCAGGCATCCCTAAAACAAACTTTTAAGAAAAAGCAAGAGGGGCTATCTTTATGAGCTGAGTGTTGGAATTTTTTTAAAAAATCAGATGCAAAAAATACTAACCAGAAAAGATAAAATTGATATATTAGACTACTTTAAAAATGAATAATTTTGTTCATTACTAAATGAAATGGCAAGCCTGAAATTGAGAAAATGTGTTTATAATACAACTGTGAAATGATTAGCATATAGAATATAATCTTCAGAAACTACTACAAATCAATAAGTAAAAACCATAACGCATTAGTTAAAATGGGCTGGAGTTGCTACAAGAATTTTGTAAAAGATGAAACAAATGAGGAGAACAAAAACATGAAAAGGCATTGTCTTATTACGAATCAAAGAAACGCAAGTTGAGTAACATGAAATAGCATTTTACAGAACTGAAAAAATTAGGATTATCAATACTAAATGTGGGCAAGAACAATGATCAATGGAAATAGAATCTGCTGAGGCAGGAGTAAATTTGGTACACACTTTGGAAAATAATTTGACACTTTCTTATACAGTTTCATCTATCTATCTATCTATCTATCTATCATCTATACATGTGCATGCACACACATACACACACACAGACACACACACACATTATATATTTGTATACCCTATTCCCCAGTAATTCCAAATTAGGAGTAGGTTTTATAGGAACTCTTGCTTGTGCAGCATTGTTCATAATATTGCTAGGAGAATGGATAAATGAATGGATTAATAAATTATAGTATTCTGAAATATAAAATATCATATAACACTGAAAAACAACAAATTACAGCTCACACACAAAATTGGATAGATCTTAGGGAGAAAGTAAAAAGGTAAGTCACCATAGTAAAGTATAATTCCATTTTTTATGGAGCTAAAAAGCAAAGCAAACAAACAATGTATTATTTAAGAATACATGGATATGTGATACATCTATGTTCAAAAGTAAGTGAATAATAAACATGAAATTGCAAATTGAATTATTATCTTTGGAGAAAGGCAGGGGGCTGAAATAAGGAAAAGTTATATAGGTAGAGTCAGACTTTTGCGACTGGTAGCAATGAGGTTGGGTAGTGGGATTTCAGGTGTTTATATTATTTTTATGTGTTGCAGTTGTCAATATATACTAAATATGTTCTTTCATATGATTTAAAGATCATATAGTATACAGTTAAAATATTCAAATACCATCAGTTCCTGCTAATCAGGACCTACTTACTACTTTAGTGAATTATTTATTGCTCCCCCCATCTCCTCTATACTAATCAGATACAGAATTATAAGTGCCCAGGGATTATCTCTGTTGTCTCTGAGATATAGCTCTCTGTATCTTTCAGCATTAGACCAATCCTATGGACTCTTTCCCTACTCCTACATTTCAACCAGGTGTCCTATCTACTACCCCATTTACTTGCAGATTTCTTGAATGATATTTTTCCTGCTTAGCATTCTGAGGACTGTTTTCTACAAAGTCTCAGATTTAGTTCCCTGCCTAACCATTAGGATCCTTCTTTATCATTTTGGTTCTCAAATATTTTCTCAGTTGGGATTGAGACTTCTGTGTTTCTTGAATACTCCCATATTCATCTGGATGCACCTTCAAACCCAGCCTCTAGTGCTGGGAGAATACTCCCCATCCCTATTGTTTAGATTCTATTTATCCCTTATCCCACCTGCTTATATTACTGAGTGGAATAATGAAACCTCTCATCCAAATCCTGAGTTAATAAAGAAAAAATAAGAGACTTCTTGAGGTTGTTAAATATAGCAAAGATAATGATTGCCATTATTTTATATCTGGAGTTCTAAGATACATTCACATAAATATAGTTCAATGATTGTTTAGAAAATGTAGTTCTTTGGAAAATATTGGGTAGATATCGTCACATAGTAAGGTTCTCTTCCAAGGAATATTATCGTAAGATAGTATCTACTTATTATTTCTAGACAGAATTCATCACACATAATTGTGTATGTATCACGATGTGTTAAAATATAAACTCCGGTGACCCTTGAAATTTTTATCAGATCACAGCAAAAATTAATTCTATTTTCATATGTTATCTTTCTCCTTCTCAAAAAAAGTATTAAAATGACAATTTCTTGCTTTTTGAGCTACTTTTAGCCAAATTCTTGGAAGGTATAATTTGTGTGGATTCAGTTTTTTTCTATTTAAGAATCATCATTCTCATTTTCAAAGATTGTTCTTATTAGGCATTTATCTTTATCAGTTCCCCAAAATCACTTATTTTAGGGCTTAAGTATTTACTGAGATATGTCAAGATCCCACCTTTTTTTCCTTTGGTTGCTTAATCAATATCTTCCTGTATTCGGTACTCTGATATTCACCTTCAAAAATTTCTTAAAGGTAATGAACTCTGCTCTCTTTAGAAGTGCATACACCATTAATACTCCCAAGCAATGTTTTCTTTCTAAGAAGCTGGTTGAAAGCAAAGTAAACTTTTAAAGATATTTGTCCTTTGGTCTCCTTAAAACTCTTCCTTCCAGTGATAAAATTACTTTCTAATCTCTAAAAAGCAACTTGAATTTTCTTTATGCTTCACATTTCTCTTATCTCAACAAGTAAAACTTGGGTGTTCCTAGAATCATGGATATAACTATTTTTGAGGTTGGGAGGGAATTGAAAATTCATCTATTCCAACAGCACATGTAGCTCTTTATTTTTTACACAATTAGGAATTCGGTACCAAGGGTATTGAAAAGAAGCATAACTTTATCTTTTCTCTACAAGTAATGAATTTAGTAAAATGTGTTCTTGGATCCTTAGAAATCATGTCTATAGAAGCCAGGAAAATATGAATATAATTTCTCCTTGAAAATTATTGGAAAACTTTGTATGCTTACTTGCAGTCAGACAATATTTTCTTTTTCTTTTCTGACAAGTGTAATGTGCAAGCATTTGAGAAAGAACTATGAGCAGTAGATATGTCTAAATTTCAATTCAGGATATTGTGATTTTATAGTCCACTAATCAAATCTAGTCTATAATCTCTCACTATGTGACTTTCATCTGAGAAAAAATTATCTCATCTTTATGCAGACCACACTATTTACAGCATCTTAATATTTTTAATCAACATGTTTTATTAAAATGTACTCTTTAAAGAGTAAATTTTTAGGCTTATTTATTTATATTTGAATATAGTTACCACACAATATTACATTAGTTTTCTAGGCTTACAACATGGGGACAATTAATATTGTTAAAATGTCCATACTGCTCAAAGAAATCTATAGATTCAATGCAATCCCTATTAAAATACTAACATTTTTCACGGGACTGGAACAAATAATACTAAAATTTGTATGGAATTACAGAAGACTATGAATAGCCAAAGCAATCTTGAGAAAAAGGAACAAAGCTGGAGGTCCCACAATTCCAGATTTCTAGATATACTACAAAGTTTTAGTAATCAAAAAAGTATGGTACTGGCATAGAAATAGGCACATAGATGAATGGAGCAGAATAGATAGGCCAGAAATAAACCCAGACTTACATGGCCAGTTAATCTTTGACAAAGGAGACAGGAATATACAATGGGAAAAACATTCTTTTCAATAACTTTTTAGAACTGCTTAATTTGAAGCTTTTTTTTAAAATTTATTTTTTATTTATTTTCAGCATAACTATTCATTATTTTTGTACCACACCCAGTGCTCCATGCAATCCGTGCCCTCTCTAATACCCACCACCTGGTCCCCCAGCCTCCCACGCCCCCGCCACTTCAAACCCCTCAGATTATTTTTCAGAGTCCATAGTCTCTCATGGTTCACCTCCCCTTCCAATTTCCCCCAACTCCCTTCTCCTCTTTAACTCCCCATGTCCTCCATGCTATTTGTTATGCTCCACAAATAAGTGAAACCATATGATAATTGACTCTCTCTGCTTGACCTATTACCCTTGCCGTCAGGCTGCCAGATATGGCAAATTACAAATGTAATTTGTAATTTGTAAAATGTAATTACATTACAAATGTAATTTATCCGTCAAAACACAACAATTGTTAGTGTATTGTGTATTATAATTCATTTGGAGGAAAAGGAAAAGATTTAACATATAATGTGTGCCATAAAGCATGTTAACAGAATTTTCCAAAGTCTAATAGAGAAACATTAGAAACATATTATCAATGTGTATAAATTAAACTGCCTTTTGACAGACAAATATTAAAATGGATAACACATTGATACATATTCTCTTTTCATTAAAATATGGCTTAAAGCAGAACATGTGGAAAATACATGCTGAGTGAGAATTTCAAATGTGCATAAGCCAGTATAGTTTACAGCTATGTCTCTATAATATAGGCTGAACAAAGCCACGGAGTATCTGCCAAATTGATTAGCCATTGGGTGGGCAAAAGAGAGTCATGTTAATTTAGTTTATTTAATTTTAACCTCTGAACAATATGGTGCTAAATCTCCCAACCAGTTTATTAAATTACCATTTGATTCTACTTTATTAAGACAAGCACGAACCAAACTGGTTTTCTTTGAATTTGTGCTTCTCTAAACAGGTTGGTGATATCTGACAAGTAGATCTGTAAAATACCCCCATATCCAAATGCTCCAGCATCTGTGTAGAATATAGTTTGTGAGCACTAGTGTGAAAATTTCCCTTTTCTTTCTTGCAATTTGTATTAAAATGCATTTGTGCTTTTTGAGAGTCCAGGAGAGACAAAGGATTGATCCACCAAAAGAGGAAATCTGATCTCGTAATGTTCTCTCCATCTCTCTGGCTGTTCTTTCAGTAAATACTAAACAACAACAACAACAACAAACAAAACAAAACAAAAACCAAACCAAACAAAACAAAAACAAAAATAAAAACAAAAACAAAGCAATTCCCATCAATTTGTCATTTGGACATATAGAAGAACCCTCTTAAGGCTGCTTAGCAATTTATTTAACTGTTCATTTTAATCATTCATTCATTATAATAATTTATTCAGCATATCCTATTCCCCTATGTGGCAAACATTATAATAGGCAAGGGAGGACACTGAGATGAATAATGGTCTTGTCGCTTTTCCAGAGGTGCTCTGTCTTAGTTGTGGCTTAAATATCCAATAAGCTAGATACAGAGCATATGGCATTAGGGCTCCCCCTGCCCCACTAAACTAAAGCATTCTGTTACTTTGATGTCATGCTTCAGCTTGGCCCTACTCGCTCTTCAATCTATTTTGTGGCTATAGGAAAAGTGTTCAGGCAGAAGGGGAAAACCTTAAAGGATAGATGCTTTGCTTCTGATTAGCACATGCTTGTAATTTTGAACCAAAGGATGTGTTTCAAATGAGTAGTTTAAATATTACACATCAAAGGGTTAAAGGACTTATATGTTTCATTTCAATTTCACTGCAGGATCCTGATATGTCTTATTCAAACCCACTGTTAAAGGTAGTCATGTGCTAGAGATACTGACTCTAAAAATGTGAGAGAAATGATGTTGGATTACATTGAATTTAATCTTCCTTCTTTCTCTTATTTGAACCTGTCAGCATTATTTTAAAACATAATTCACATAATCTGCAGGTAGAAATTGCTGGTAGGCACAAGAAGGGAAAACCTCTCCACCAGTGTATTGTTTCTTTTATTTTCTTTTATTTTTTAAGATTTTATTTATTTATTTGACAGAGATAGATCACAAGTAGGCAGAGAGGCAGGCAGAGAGAGAGAGAGAGAGAGAGAGAGGGAAACAGGTTCCCTGCTGAGCAGAGAGCCCGATGCAGGACTCCATCTTAGGACCCTGAGATCATGACCTGAGCCCAAGGCAGCGGCTTAACACACTGAGCCACCCAGGTGCCCCGTGTATTCTGTTTCTTAAGGAAAGAGTTAGGAAAAGGATAGGGGAACTACAAAGTGAGAAAGAGCCAAAATGATGAATGCAAATTTCTCTTTAAATTTGACAAGGAGAATGTCAGTAAAAAAGGGTAATCTGGTAGCAGTTAAATTGCTGAGTCAAAAGTGCAAAACCTTTTGTGGACAGATGTCATCTAGGCTAGTCTATTTTGTCAGAAGGGAGGACAAACAACAATTCAAGTGTATTTTTACAGAAAGATTATAAGTGTTTATCTTTATTTAAAAAGGAGAACACATGTATCTGTTTGTTTAAAAGTTGACGTATGTATATTTTCAATGTTTGTTGTAATATTTGGTTTTGTGCAAAAATATTTCAAGTTTCTTTTAATTATTTACCCAAGGAAATATGTTGACATCATGTTGCATAAAATTGGGAGGGTTTACTCTAGAAAATTACAGAAGAAACTGAATACATTTGCTTCGGTATGGAATAAAATATATTTATATCTAAAATGCATCTAAAATAATGTAAAGTTCACATATTATCATTCATTAATAAGAACATATTGTTCAACTTTCAAGGATAATAATATTTTATGCATACAGATACATTCAATGCAGTTATCAAACTGTCTGCTCAGTAATTAGTGTTACCTGAAGCTTGAGAAAATTCAAAATTGTTATGCTAACATGGGGAGATAGGAGAGGGGAGTTGGGGGAAATTGGAAGGGGAGGTGAACCATGAGAGACTATGGACTCTGAAAAACAATCTGAGAGTTTTAGGGGTGGGGGCTGGGAGGTCGGAGTACCAGGTGGTGGGTATTATAGAGGGCACGGATTGCGTGGAGCACTGGGTGTGGTACAAAAGCAATGAATATTGTTATGCTGAAAATAAATTAAAAAGAATTAAAAAAATGTTATGCTAACTGTATTCAGTGACTACTGTGCATAGGGGATAAATACAACACATCACAAGGAATATATATGCACTTTAAGGAATTTATATTTCACAATCATTGATTTATCAGTTAAAATACGGGCATTTAAAATTTGTTCATGGTAGATTGGTGCATGTTTTGGAAAATGACGTGTTCTATTCAAGTGCCTCTTAATAATGTAGTTATTTTTAAATTGGACCTTCTCTTGCCCTGCAAAATGATAATGTTCTTATTTATCATTCTGCCCAACTCAGACTACAGTAGAGTGAATCAGTTCTTTAGTTATGAATACTGTAGCACAGTCAACCCTGTTTCTCTCTGTATTTAAAGAAACAGCTGTTGAATAGATGGATAAGGTTATGATTTTTGTAAGCTAGAATGTGTCATTTATGTGGTCAATGTCCTCCAACTGAGTCTTCACCTGTACAGCAAACATTAGAAGGAAGCTCAGTGTAGAGGTCAACCATGCAATTTGTGATTTCACATTTGTTTCTGCTTGCAGTCAAAAGCACAATATTGCTCAGAGCTACTCATTTGTAAGCTGAACCGGCACATTTTCAAGTTTTTATTTTATTTTATTATTTTTCAAGATTTTATTTACTTATTTGATAGAGACAGAGAGAACAAGTGCACACACAAGCAGGGGAATAGCATAGGGAAAGAGAGAAGTGGGCTCTTTGCTGAGCAAGAAGCCCAATGCAGGGATTAATTCCAGGACCCTGGGATCATGACCTGAGCCAAAGGCAGATGCTTAACTGACTGACCCACCCAGGTTCCCCAAGCGTTTTTATTTTAAGGACTAACAATACAAGGATGGTAGTTTCATGAGAACTAAAGGTAAGGGTAAGTCTAGTCAGAGACAAACGTTCTGATTAGAGAAAAAAAATATTCCAAATGTATCCAAATAGCCAGCAGTTTGATTTCATTATACAAAATAAACATTACAATTTCATCTCTTTCATCATACCTTATTTCATTTAAACCATACTAAACAAAATCCCACTTGAAACAAAAAGTGTTTTTCTTCCATTTTACAAAGGAGAAAACTGATACTCAAATACAGCTAGGATTCAAGTCCATCTAAATCTGATATAACTTGCTGCTATGCTGCCCCATGGATGTGTAAGCTAAATATTTCCAACTACTTATATCATCTGGTAAATAACAGTAATAATAACAACTATTTATTTTGTGTCTACCATGTATCCAACTCTATGCTAGATATCTTACATACATTATCTGATGCTGATAACAATTCCTTCAGGTGAGTACTTTTATTATCCCTGTTTATAAAATTTTGAAATAGAGAAGTAAAGAAAAATGAAGTTACAGAGCTAGCATAACGGGTAGAATCAGGATGTGAATCCAGGTAATGTGATTTTGGTGCCCATGTTCTTAACTCTAGACAAACGTGCCCATTTTCTTAACTCTAGGTAAAATTCAAGTCCAATTAAAAGGTACATTTCTGCCATTACCCTTCACAGTATATCAGTATTATAAAATAAATTTATATAGTACAGGTCAATCATGATCCCAGGGCTTAAATCTTCTCTGTAGCACCCTCACCAGGTGGTAATCTAGCATCTCCAATGGCAAAAAGCACATGCTATCTCACATGAGTTTCTTTATATATCACAAGTGGTTTTGGTGTCTATAAGATCAGGAACAAAAAACTGACAACTTCCTAACATCATGGAAATAAATGAAATCTTGGAAATCATTCATTAAATAACTATAAAGGATTTCTTGTTATTGGTTTCAAAACATTAGGTAGTATATCAACATAGTGATAATATAATTCCCAATGGATGAGAGTCCTTTCAAAAGTGATATTTCTAAGGGCACCTGGGTGGTTCAGTGGGTTAAAGCCTCTGCCTTTGGTTCAGGTCATGATCCTAGGGTCCTGGGATTGAGCCCCTCATCAGGCTCTCAGGGAGCCTGCTTCCAACTCTCTCTCTCCCTCTGCCTGCTTCTCTGCCTACTTATGATCTCTGCCTGTCAAATAAATAATAAATTTTAAAAAGTGATATTTCTAGTCTAATTATTTATAAATAAATTTTGGTAATTTTATTTCTTCAGCAATAAAATGCATTGTTGCCTTTAGATATTTAAGATACTATCCTGCTATTGTTCGAGGCTAAAGAAATGCAATTTTTCTCACTGAATTTGAGATTTTCTGGCTAAAAATATTGAATCACTATATTGTACTTCTGAAGATAATATTACATACATCTGAAGCTAATATTACACTGTAGATTAACTAAGTGGAATTTAAATAAAAACTTAAAAAATAAAAAGAACGGTGGACTAAATTTGCCTATAAAAAAGAGAGATTGACTATGTCAAAAGGTATATATGGGTCACAAAAGATTAGAACTTTAAATTTGACTTAGAAATGTGGTATCTATTGATGACTTGACAAATTTTAATATAACAGTTGGGGGCAAAATCCCAATTAATTTAATTAATTAAAGTTGCTGCAGAAAATGTTAGAGGGACTTTCAGTTATGGCCACAGAAAGAGGTTGGTGATTTCTGTCTTCAAATTACAAGTATAAAACTGGATAAAATAATCAAAACAAACATTTTGGGGTACTGGAAATTGAGCAATACTTAACAAAAAAATGTTTATTCTAGAAAAACTGCATGAGATTTTGGTAAAAATAGGGAGAATATTATGGTCTTGTTGCTTGGGGAAGCTTTTCTCCCTACTTCTCCACCAGTTTGCTTAGACAGCCAAAATGACAGCATTTGAACACTCAGAGGCAACTAATTAAAACCACAAAATTTGCTTCTAGAAAAGGGGACTTAATTCTGGTGGAGAAGGAATAAAACTTCAATAGTTTTTCTAGCTAAAAATGGTACACTAGAGTAAGAAAAATAAAAGAAACCCAAGTTTTGCAAACTGAGTTTGCAGTTCCAGTTAAGGTAAGAGCCCAGCTAGAAATTTAATAGGGACATTCTGAAAATAAGAGTGACAGAAGAACAGATATAAGCTCTCCACACACTGCAGTTGAAAGAAAAAAAAAATGCATATATAGGGAACTCTTTGGAAAGCCCAGTACAAAGTATAAGCCAAGGGGGACTTACCAGCAAATTTTGAATCCACACACAGATCGATTGGCATTGGGTGAGTACCTTTCAGATTCAAAAAATTTATATAAAATATCTGCCTGAATTATTGATTAACCATGATGCAGTTAAAGGGGTGACCCCTTGAAAGTTAGACTAAATATAAAAGAAAACAGGCACCTGGGTGGCTCAGTTGTTTAAGTCTCAGCAGGGACCTTGCTTCTCTTTCTCCCTCTGATGATCTCCTTGCTTGTATTCTTGCTCTCTTTCTTTCTTTCAAATAAACAAATAAAATCTTAAAAACTAAATATAGAAGAAAACAGTCAGGGACATCAGTGGCTTTGGTGATGGATACATAGTTCATAGTTGTCTATAAAACAATAAAACAAACAGAAAATGGCCCTGAAAAATATATAAATTTAATATATTATTTAAATATCTAGTTTTTGCAAAAATGTTACAAGATACACAAAGAAACAGCAAAATATAGTCCAAGCTCAGGAAGAAAAAAATCAATAGAAACTGACTCTGAGTGGGCCCAGATGTTAGAATTAGCAAAGAAGAATCTCAAAGAAGATACTTTAAATATGTTAAAAAATTAAAGAAAAAAAATTAAGACAATGGTGCAACAAATATACCCAATGGAGAGGCAAAAACTATGAAAAAAGTCCTAAATGGATGTTCTGGAACTCAACATGAAATAATCAGAATGAAAAAAATATATATGAAGTACAGAGTGAAAAATTTTGCAAAAATATGAAAGAATTCTGAGATCTGTAGGAAACACGTCTCCATTTATGCATGATAGGTGTCCTAGAAAGATAGATGAATGGGGGGAAAAAAGAGTAGAACAAGCTGAAGCTTGAAAAAATGGCAAAATAGGAGGATCCTGAGCTCACCTACTCATACAGACACACTGAGGTTGCAACTACATACAGTGAAATTCACTCAGATAATGACCTGAAGAATAACAGAACATCCTTTCCCTGGCTAAATATATAAAGAAGAAGCTAAATCAAGAAGAGTAAGAGAGCAGAGATGGATTTGGGAACATACCCCTTAGTATGGTGAGCCACAAGCTGGAGAAATAGAGGCATGAAAGTCCTCCCGGAGAAGTGAGGGGATCAAGCCCCACATTGGGTGCCTCTTACCCTGGGGGGTCTATTTTGGGGTGATAAGCCTTCATAATGTCTGGAATTTAAAATCAGCTTGGCTTAAATATAGGGGTGATGAAAATCAACTGGGTTTAACTCTGTAATAGCCAGGGGGATGAAGAAAACTGAGACTTATAGAAACTGATAAACCAAAAGGAATTGATAGTTTTTAGAAACATACAGCTTTCAAGGACTAAATCAGAAAGAAACAGAAATTCTGAGCAGACTGATGACTACAAAGGAAATTGAATTGATAAGCAAAACAAATGTCTATAAACAAAAGTAGAGGACCAGATGGCTTCATAGGCAAATTCTACCAAACATTTAAAGATGGGTTGAAATGTTTTCTCCTCAAAGCATTCTAAAATATTGAATAAGAAGAAATGTTTTCTAACTTTATTTATTTTCCTAATACAAATACCAAAGAGACTACAAAAAAGAGTAAAATTATAGATAATTATAGATAAACATAGATACAGAAATCAACAAAATATTAGCAAACCCAAATCAACAATGCATTAAAGGATTATTCACATGATCAAGTGGGACTTATTCCAGGGATACTAGGATGGTTCAATATCCACACATCAATGTGACACACCACATTGATAAAATAAAGGATAAAAACCACTATAATCTCAGTAGATATAGAAAAATCATTTGAAAAATTTCAATATATATTCATGATAAAAACTCTCATGATGGGGTGCCTGGGTGGCTCAGATGGTTAAAGCCTCCAACTTCGGCTCAGGTCATGATCCCAGGGTCCTGGGATCAAGCCCCACATCAGACTCTCTGCTTGGCAGGGAGCCTGCTTCCACCTCTCTCTCTCTGCCTACTTGTGATCCCTGCCTCTCATATATATAAATAAAAAATATTTAAAAAACTCTTATGAAAGTGGGTAGAGAGGGAACATATCTCAATATGATTAAGGCCATATATGACAAACCCACAGCTAACATCATACTCAATACTAAAAAGATAACCATTTTTTAAAATCAGAAACAAAACAAGGATGTCCACTCTTGCCACTTTTATTCACCATAGTCCTGGAAGTTCTAGCCACAGCAATCAGACAAGAAGAAATAAAAGACACCCAAACTAGTCAGAAAGAAGTAAAACTTTCACTCTTTGCAGATGACATGATATAATATTTAGAAAATCCTAAAGATTCCATCAGTATTCATTTAGAAATAATAAATGAATGTAGCAAATCCATAAGAAACAAAATTAATATAAATAATTCTGTTGTACTTCTATAACTAATAATAAACTAGAAGGAAGAGAAATTAAGAAAAGAATTCCATATACAATAACATTGAAAATAATAAAATACATAGGAATAAATAAGGAGGGGAAAGATGTGTATTGTGAAAACTATAAGATATTGATGGAATAATATTGGAATATGATCCAAATAAATGGTATGCTATACCATGCTCCTGGATTGGAAGAATTAATATTGTTAAAATGTCCATACTACCCAAAGCTATCTATAAATTCAGTGTAATTCCTATCAAAATGCCAATAGTATTTTTCATAGAACTAGAAAAATTACTACCAAAATTGTTATGGGACCACAAAAGATCTGAAATACCCATGGCAACCTTGAGAAAGAAGAACAAAGGTGAGATATTACAATCTCATATTTCAAGACATACTTCTAAGCTGTAATAATCAATGGTAGTAAGTAGTGGCAGAAAGGTAGACACATATATCATTGGAATAGAATACAGAGCCCCAAAATAAACCTATGATTTTATGGTCAATTAATCAATGACAAAGGGGGCACATTCTTACACCATATATAAAAATAAACCTCCAATGGTTTAAAGACCTAAATGTAAATAACCATAAAATGACAAAAAGAAAACACAGACCATAAGCTCTTGAATATTGGCCTTAGTAATATATACATCTTTTATTATCATATATATATATGATAATAGACAACTATTTATCTCTCATATATATACAATTTTCAAATTTTATTTTATTATATATTATCAAATATATTTTATTTTATTATCAACTATATATACTGCTAAGATATATATATATATATAATATTATATATATGATAGATAAATAGTTGTTGTTTTGTTTTGTTTTTGGATTGGTCTCCTCAGACAAAAGCAACAAAAACAAAAATAAACAGTGGGGACTATCAAACTTCCACAACAAATGAAACCATTAACAAAATGAAAAGGCAACCCACTGAATAGGAGAAGATACTTGAAATAATATATACCATAAGGAATTAATATAAAAATATATAAAGAACTTGTATAACTCAACAACAAAAATTAAATAATCTAATTAATTAATGGGCAGAGTATCTCAATAGACATTTTTCCAAAGAAGACATAAAGATGGTCAACAGAAACATGATAAAATGCTCAGCTTTGCTAACAATCAGTGAAATCAAAACTACAATGAGATATTAGCTCATACCAGTCAGAATTGCTGATATAAAGAAGACAAGAAATAACAAGTGCTGGCAAGGATGTTAAATAAGGGAATACTCATGTACTATTGGGATTGTAAATTGGTGCAGCCACTGTGAAAAATAGTATGGAAGTTCCTCCAAAGATTAAAAATAGAAGTACCATACAATCCAGTAACTACACTTCTGGACATTTACCAAAAGAAAACAAAAACATTAATTTGAAAAAAAAATATATGAATCCCTATTTATTGCAGCATTATTTATAATAGCCAATATATGGGAGCAACCTAACTGTCCATTGGTAGATAAATGGATAAGGAAAATAGAAGTATGTAGTATGTGTTTGTGTGTGTGTGTGTGCACACGTATGCATGTGTGTTATTGAATATTACTCAAGCATAATGAAGAATGAGATCTTGTCATATTTGACAGCATGGGTGGACCTAGAGGGTGTTATAATAAACAAAATAAGTCAGACAAAGACAAATACTATATGATTTCACTCACATATAGAACCTGAAAACCAAATGAATAAACAACAGGAAGAAGAAACAGACTCATATATACAAAGAATAAACATGGTTGACATAGTGGAGGAGGGCAGAGGGATAGGTAAAATAGGTAATGGAGGTTAAGCCATATCAAGTTCCAATTATACAATAAATAAATCATAAGGATGAAAACTACAGCATAAGAAGTACAGTCAATAATATTATAATAACCTTATATGGTGGCAGATGGTATCTATACTCATCATAGTGAGCATTTAGTAACGTACATAAATGTTGAATCAGTATGTTGTACTACAGCAGTCTTTCAAAAACTATTCTAGGGCGCCTGGGTGGCTCAGTGGGTTAAAGCCTCCGCCTTCAGCTCAGGTCATGATCCCAGGGTCCTGGGATTGAGCCCCGCATCGGGCTCTCTGCTCAGCAGGGAGCCTGCTTCCTCCTCTCTCTCTCTCTCTCTGCCTGCCTCTGGGCCTACTTGTGATCTGTCTGTCAAATGAATAAATAAAATCTTAAAAAAAAAAAACAAAACAAACAACAACAACAACAAAAAAAAACTATTCTATCCTCTCAACTTGTTTATGACCCAAACAAAGAATTCTGTATTTTAAAAACCCTGGAATAATCTTACTCTCCTTTGAAAAGTGTTTTTATGTCCACTCAGCACTTTGGTGTTCAATTTTTAATATGTACCTGTACCTTATTTGAAGCAAGACCAATTTGTGAAAATATGGATTAGTGCATAAGACAAGTCAGGGAGTGACTTTGCTTTATCAAATTTCTCAAAATAAATTGCTTCAATTAAGCTCTTGAATTTTTTCTAAAACTAATTTAATTTGATAACATTTAATTTATGTATACATTTTTAGGAATACATTATCTGCCACAAGTCAGGTATTTCAGGATGATTTTATACCTGTTAATGCATTTATTCATTATTCTTAGGCCACAAAATAAAAGTATATTGTATATCTAGATCATAAAATATTAACAGTAGAAATAGTCTCTTCGATCACTTTTATCTTCTCCATAGTGCTTGATTTTATGTTATGTACACTGAAGATTTTCAATAAATATTTAATTAACTGGACTGTGGGTTAAATCTGAATTTTGGTAATTACTTGAATAGTTATGTTATAATAGTAATACATATTCTTTTTTATTTTTTTAAAGATTTTATTTATTTATTTGACAGACAGAGATTACAAGTAGGCAGAGAGGCAGGCAGAGAGAGAGAGGGAAGCAGGCTCCCCGCTGAGCAGAGAGCCTGATGCGGGACTCGATCCCATGACCCTGAGATCATGACCTGAGCCGAAGGCAGTGGCTTAACCCACTGAGCCACCCAGGCGCCCAGTAATAATACATACTCTTAAGTAAATCATCACATTGTGGTACAGTGGTCACAAAGTTGTTCCCATCTTTCAGAATCCCTGGCCCAGTTAAAGGTTTGGCATTGGAAGTAGGGAAAAAGCATGAACAGAAAATTCATGATATCTGGAAATGTTAACTGAAGCTACATTTCTTACCATTCTTACCTATTTATTCTACTTTCCTTGTATTCCTTTTTTCCAACATATTCTTTACTCCATTTTCCCCCTGGAATCACCACAGTTTTTTTTCTGACAATTCTAGTCTCATGCAATTTTTTGAATCAAAAGTAGCCAGGTATCTAAAGTAGTCAGATTCATAGAAATAGAAATGAAAATGGTGGTTCCCAGGTGGTGAAATGAGGAAATTCAATGGGTACAGAGTTTCAGTTATGCAAGATGAAAAAGTTCTAGATATCTGCTGTACAACATTGTGTTTTGAGTTAGTGATACTGTATTGTCCTCTTAAATATTTTAAGAGAGTAAAACTCATGTTACATATTTTTTAACTACAATAAAAACAAACTATATTGATTTTAGGCCTTCTCTTTTTTTATGGCCTCTAGTATAAAAACATCTTCATTTTTATACCACATCTTCTTTATCCATTCACTAGTCAATGAATACTTGGGCTGTTTCTACAATTGGCTATTGCAGATAATACTGCTGAAAACACTGGGGTGCATGTACCCCTTTAAATTAGTACCTTTGTATTCTTCAGGTGAATACCTAGTAGCACAGTTGCTGGAGGATAGGGTAGCTCTATTTTTCACTTTTTGAGGAAACTCCATACTGTCTTCCAGGATGATGGCACCAGTTTTGCATTCCTACCAACAGTGCAAGAGATGGAGATCTGTTAAAGGAGTGATAAGGACTAAGGAGTACACTTGTTATGGAGAGCACTGGTGATGTATGGAATTGTTGAGTCACTACATTGTACTCCTGAAACTAATATAACACTGTATATTAACTAACTGGAATAAAATAAAAACAAAACACACACACACACACACACACACACACACATACACACACACACACCCCAAAAAACAAAATCCTTCATTTTTTTAAATAAAAATTTGGCAACTACTAACTACATTATCTTTACTAGGGACATTTGATGTTCTGCAAAATATATTTCTTCTGTTTAGTTACATCAAGGGAAATAAAGTTTGAAAGTAGCTGCTGGTCTTCCCCATATTTTGAGATAAAAATTTCACTGATTTCAATGTTTGTGATTCTAGGGCATTTTACTTTCTGTAAGAGGTGGTTGTAAGCCCCAAGCTTCCAGTTTTTTTTTTTCTAATCTTATTTGCCTGATTATAGTTGGGTTTGGGAAGGTTTACTTTCTAAATTCTTCCCAAGTACATTTCATTGAGATTGGAATGGATTTAAAAACATGCAATGGCTGTTAGGTATCTCATCATCCTTGATGTTAAAAGACAGTACTGCTGATATGATTTCTTCTTGCAATGTGTGTTGATGGTAGGAATATTACAAAGTCTTTGTCTCCTCCCCTATTGATCCTCTCCATGTGTCCTCTGCTTATTACCTGTAATTGCTTTAAAAACTCATCATTAAAAATCACAAAAACTAAAAATTAAAGGAGTCTTATTTTTAACACAATTTGAGACACCCTATATTTAATTGTGCATCACTGTGTTTTCAATTTCTATTAGCTATTTTGTTAGAAGTTGGTAACTCCCATACAGTATTTTTCAAAGTATGCCTTCCTGATTATTGGAGGCTTTACCTGGATGTGGGATAAGGACTATAAACTCTGAATCAGTGAGTGATTTGCTCTTTACCAGACTGAGTTTACTGTTTCCTGAATTGATGTTGGTTGCTTTATTATTTATTTATTTATTTGTTTGTATGTTTTACTTACTACAGCAGTAGGTCACATAACAGTTCCTCCTCACAGGTCGAATTTTGGTCAGAATGTCTTTAGTGAATTCATTAGCTATATCTGCATTCACACTCCCCAGGCAGACACTCTGTGAAGATCCATATTTAAGGTTGCAAGATGAAAGAGAACATCATTGGTCTAGAAAACCTGATGATTTGCTTGTTCTTCCAAAGTGAGATAGCATGGGAAGAGTGTTCTCCACTGAACCCCTGCTAGAATCACTATTTAGAGCTTAACTCAACAACTAAAATATGTTGGTTCATGGAGGCTTTTGAAACTTGACTTTTCTGTTCCTTGAAAGCAAAATATACATCTTAATGAATTCCCTTGCATGTCAAATATTATTCAAGATATGTGACCCTACCTCTAAACATTTTTAAAAATTACACTAAAAATTCCTTTTTAATACATGTTAATTGTTTTAAATTAACTTATTTTTTTTTAGATTTTATTTATTTATTCGAGACAGAGAGTGAGACAGAGAGAGCACAACAGGGGGAATAACAGGCAGAGAGAGAGGGGGATGCAGGCTTCCTGCAGAGCAGGGAGACAGACCTGGGACTCCATCTCAGTACCCTGGGATCATGGCCTGATGTGAAGGCAGATGCTTAACTGACTGAGCCACCCAGAAGACCCAAATTAACTTACATTTGAAATATTTTATTTCATTTTCATCATGATAGGTGTACTCCTTAATCCTCACCCCACATATACCCCATCCATCTCCACACCTCCCTTCTGCTAGTCATCAGTGGATTGTCTATAGGTAAGAGTCTGTTTCTTGGTTTGTCTCTCTTTTCTTTCTTTCTTTGTTTTCTTCTTTAAGTTATGAGTGAAATCATGTGGTATTTGCATTTCTATGACTGATTTATTTTGTTTAATATTATACTCGCTAGCTCTATCCACTTTGTTGCAAATGACAAGATTTCATTCTTTTTATATTATGAAATAATACTCCATTGTATATAAAAAACACATCTTCTTTATCCATTCATCTATCAGTGGACACTTGTGCTGCTTCTAGAGTGTGCCTGTTGTAAATAATGCTGCAATAAACATAAGAGATGCATGTATCCCTTTGAATTAGTGACTTTGTATTTTTTTGGGTAAGTACCCAATAGTGCAAATCCTTAAAAGGATAGTTCTATTTTTAAATTTTTGAGGAAAGTCCATAGTGTGTTTCACAATGGCTGTACTGTTTGCATTACCACCAACAGTGCATAAGGGTTCCTTTTCTTCTGCATCTTTACCAACATCTGTTATTTCTTGTTTTTATTTTATTTTATTTTATTTTAATCAGTCTGACAGGTGTGAGGTGATATCTCATTGTAGTATGTTTAATATTTTTAATTTAAATTCAATTGATATATATCATTAGTTTCAGAGGTAGAGGTCAGTGATGCATCAGTCTTATATAATACACAGCTCATTATATCACATGCCCTTCTTCATGTCCATCACCCAGTTTCTCTCTTTCCCCACCTCTCTCCCATCCAGCAACCTTCAGTTTGTTACCTTTGATTAAGAGTCTCTTACGGTTTGTCTCCATTTCTGATTTTGTCTTATTTTTCCCTCTCTTCCCCTATGATCCTGTTTTGTTTCTTAAATTCCACATATGAGTGAGATCATATGATAATTGTTTTCTTCTGACTGATTTATTTATCTTAGCATGATAACCTGTAGTTAAATCCACATCATTGTAAATGGCAAGATTTCTTTCTTTCTTTCTTTCTTTCTTTTTTTTTTTGAAAACTGAGTAGTATTCCATTGTATATATTTATATACCACATCTTCTTTATCCATCCATCTGTCAATAGACATCTGTGCTCTTTCCATAGTTGAGATATTGTGGATATTGCTGCTATAAACATTGGGGTGCAGTGCCCCTTTGGATCACTGTATTTGTACCTAAGGGATGATACTGATAATATTAGTATTATCTACCGATAATACCAAGTAGTGCAATTGCTGGGTTGTAGGGTAGTTCTATTTTCAACTTTCTTTCTTTCTTTCTTTTCACTATTTTACATCTTTAATTTTGAATATTCTTTCTTTCTTTCTTTCTTTCTTTCTTTCTTTCTTTCTTTCTTTCTTTCTTTCTTTCTTTCTTTCTTTCTTTTAAACTAACCTATAATGTATTATTTGCCCCAGGGGTACAGGTCTGTGCATGATCAGGTTTATGCATTTCATAGCACTCACCATAGCACATACCCTTCCCAGTGCCCATAACCTAGCCACGCTATCTCTACCACCCCCCAACAACCCTCAGTTTGGTTCATGAGGTTAAGAGTATCTTATGGTTTTTCTTCCTCCTGATCCCATCTTGTTTCATTTTTCCCTCCCTACCCACCATGACTTCCTGCCCTGACTCTTAAATTACTCATATCAGAGAGATCATATAATTGTCTTTCTCTGATTGACTTATTTTGCTTAGCATGATACCCTGTAGTTCCATCCACGTCATTGCAAATGGCAAAAGTTCCTTTCTTTTGATGGCCGTGTAGTATTCCATTCATGTGGATGTGTAAGTGTGTATATGTATATACATAGATAGATATATCTCTTTATATCTATCTATCTATATATCTATCTATCATCTATCTATATGTCTATATCATCTATATCTATATCTATACCACATCTTCTTTATCCACTCACCTGTTGATGGACATCTAGATTCTTTCCATAGTTTGGCTATTGTGGGCACTGCTGCTATAAATATTCGAGTGCATGTGCCCCTTTGGATCACCACCTTTGTATCTTTAAGGTAAATACCCATTAGTGTGATTGCTGGGTCATAGAGTAGCTCTTTTCTCAACTTTTTGAGGCACCTCCATACTCTTTTCCAGAATAGCGGCACCAGCTTGAATTCCCACCAACAATATAGGAAGGTTCTCCTTTACCCACATTCTCACCAACATCTGTTGTCTCCTGACTTTTTAATTTTAGCCATTCTGTCTGCTTTGAGGTGGTATCTCATTGTGGTTTTGATTTGTTTTTCCCTGATACCGAGGGATATTGAGCATTTTTTTCAGGTGTCGGTTGGTCATTTGGATGTCTTTATTGCAGAAATGTCTGTTTATGTCTTCTGCCCATTTCTCAATTGGATTATTTGTCTTTGGATGTTGAGTTTGATAAGTTCTTTATATATTTTGCATACTAACCCTTTATCTGGTAAGACATTTGCAAGTATCTTCTCCCATTCTCTTGGTTGGTTGTCTTTTGGTTTTGCCCACTCTTTCCCTAGCTGTGCAAAGCTTTTAATCTTGATGAAGTCCCAATAGTTCATTTTTGCCTTTGTTTCCCTTGTACTTTGAAGATGTGTCTAGCAAGAAGTTGCTGCAGCCAAGGTCACAGAGGCTGTTGTATGTGTTCTTCCCTAGGATTTTGATGGCTTCCTGTCTCACAATTAGGTCTTTAATCCCTAGTGAGTCCGTTTTTGAATATGGTGTAAGGAAACGGTCTAGTTTCATTCATCTGCATGTGGCTGTCCAGCTTTCCCAGCACCATCTGTTATAAAGAATGTCTTTTTTCCATAAGATATTCTTCCCTGCTTTTTCAAAGATTAGTTGGCCATAGAGTTGAGGGGTTCATTTCTGGGTTCTCTAATCTGTTCCATTGATCTATGCACCAGTAGCATACAGTCTTGACGATTACAGCTTTGTAATAGAGCTTGGCATCCTGAATTGTGGTGCCCCCAGCTTTGGTTTTCTCTGTCAACATTCCTTTGGTCTCTCAGGGTCTTTTCTGGTTCCATATGAATTTAAGATTACTTTTTCCTGTTCTGTGAAAAAAGTTGATGGTATTTTGATAAGGATTGATGAATGTGTAGATTGTTCTAGGTAACATAGACATTTTAACAATATTTATTCTTCTAGTCCATCACCATGGGATATTTTCCCATTTTTTTGGTATCTTCTTCAATTTCTTTCATGGGTATTCTATAGTTTTCTGAATGCATATCCTTTATCTCTTTGGTTAGATTTATTCCTGGGTATCTTACAGTTTGGGATGCAATTTTAAATGGGATTAACTCCTTAATTTCTCTTTCTTCTGTCTCATTGTTAGCATGTAGAAATGCAACTGATTTCTGTGCATTGACTTTATATCCTGCTAGTTTACTGAATTCCTGTATGAGTTCTAGCAATTTTTGCGTGGAATCCTTTAGGTTTTCCACATAGAGTATCACGTCATTTGTGAAAAGTGAGAGTTTGCTTTCTTTTTTGCAGATTTGAATACATTTATTTATTTTTTGTTGCCTGATTACTGAGGCTAGGACTTCCTCTATGATGTTGAACAAGAATGTTGGTTGTGAACATCCTCGCCATGTTCCTGACCTTAGGTGGAAAGTTGTCGGTTTTTCCCCATTGAGAATGATATTCACTTTGGGTTTTTCATATTTGGTTTTTATAATACTGAAGTATGTTTCCTCTATGCTGACACTGCGAAGAATTTTAATCAGGAAAGAATCCTGTACTTTGTCAAATGCTTTCTCTGCATCTATTGAAAAGATCAAACTGTTCTTGTCATTTCTTTTATTAATGTAGTGTACCACATTGATTAATTTTCAAATGTAGAACTACCCTTGCATCCCAGGAATAAATCCCACTTGGTTGTGGTGAATAATCCTTAATATATTGTTGGAACCTATTGACCAGTATCTTGGTAAGAATGTTCACACCTATGTTCATCAGGGGTATTGGTCTGTAATTCTCCTTTTTGGTGGAGTCTTTTCCTAGTTTTAGGATCAGGATAATGCTGTCCTTATAGAATGAGTTTGGAAGTTTTCCTTCTCTTTCTTTTTTTTTTTTTTTTTTTTTTTTTGGAACAGCTTCAGAAGAACAGGTATTAATTCTTCTCTAAATGTTTGGTAGAATTCACCTGGGAAGCCATCTGGCCCTGGGATCTTGTTTGTTGGCAGACTTTATATTACCACTTCTATTCCCTTGCTGTTTATGGATCATTTCAGGTTTTCTATTTCACCCTGTTTCAGTTTGGGTAGCTTATATGTCTCTAGGAATGCATCCATTTCTTTGAGATTATCTAATTGTTGGCACATACTTGCTTATGATATGTTCTATAATTGTATTTCTTTGGTGCTGGTTGTGATCGCTACTTTTTCATTCATGATTCATATAGGGGTATTTTTTAAGCTTTCGTAATTTGAGAGAGAGAGCAATAAAGAGAACATGAGCAAAAATGAATGGTAAGAGGCAGAGGTAGAGGGAGAATCAGACTCTCCTGAGCAGTGACCCTGATGTGGGGCATGTTCTCAGGACTTCAGGATCCTCACCTGAGCCAAAGGCAGATGCTTTACCAACTTCACACTCAGGCACTCCAGACTATTTTTGAAGACAGAGTATGATGTGTGAGCCTAGGAACATGTAAAAATACTGTGTGATGTTGTGATTTATTATAAGAAACATATATTCTTATTTTTTTTAATTTTTTATTTTTTATAAACATATAATATATTTTGATCACCAGGGGTACAGGTCTGTGAATCACCAGGTTTACACACTTCACAGCACTCACCATAGCACATACCCTCCCCAATGTCCATAACCCCACTCCCCTTCTCCCAACACCCCTCCCCCCAGCAACCCTCAGTTTGTTTTGTGAGATTAAGAGTCACTTATGGTTTGTCTCCCTCCCAATCCCATCTTGTTTCATTTATTCTTCTCCTACCCCCTTAACCCCCCATCTTGCATAACCACATCCTCCTATCAGGGAGATCATATGATAGTTGTCTTTCTCTGCTTGACTTATTTCGCTAAGCATGATACCCTGTAGTTCCATCCACGTTGTCAAAAATGGCAAGATTTCATTTCTTTTGATGGCTGCATAGTATTTCATTGTGTATATATACCACTTCTTCTTTATTCATTCATCTGTTGAACATCTAGGTTCTTTCCATAGTTTGGCTATTGTGGACATTGCTGCTATAAACATTCGGGTACACGTGCCTCTTTGGTTCACTACGTGTGTGTCTTTAGGGTAAATACCCAGTAGTGCAATTGCTGGGTCATAGGGTAGTTCTATTTTCAACATTTTGAGAAATGTCCATGCTGTTTTCCAGAGTGGTAGCACTAGCTTGCATTCCCACCAACAGTGTAGGAGGGTTCCCCTTTCTCCGCAACCTCGCCAGCATCTGTCATTTCCTGCCTTGTTAATTTTAGCCATTCTGACTGGTGTGAGGTGATATCTCATTGTGGTTTTGATTTGTATTTCCCTGATGCCGAGTGATATGGAGCACTTTTTCATGTGTCTGTTGGCCATCTGGATGTCTTCTTTGCAGAAATGTCTGTTCATATCCTCTGCCCATTTCTTTTTTTTTTTTTTAAGATTTTATTTATTTATCAGAGAGAGAGAGGGGGAGAGAGCGAGCACAGGCAGGCAGAATAGCAGGCAGAGGCAGAGGGAGAAGCAAGCTCCCTGCCGAGCAAGGAGCCCGATGTGGGACTCGATCCCAGGACACTGGGATCATGACCTGAGCTGAAGGCAGCTGCTTAACCAACTGAGCCACCCAGGCATCCCTCTGCCTATTTCTTGATTGGATTATTTGTTCTTTGGGTTTTGAGTTTGCTAAGTTCTTTTTTTTTTTTTAAGATTTTTAATTTATTTATCAGAGAGAGAGGGGGAGAGAGTGAGCACAGGCAGACAGAGGCAGAGGGAGAAGCAGGCTCCCTGCCAAGCAAGGAGCTGGATGTGGGACTCGATCCCAGGATGCTGGGATCATGACCTGAGCTGAAGGCAGCTGCTTGACCAACTGATCCACCCAGGCATCCCGTTTGATAAGTTCTTTATAGATTTAGGACACTAGCCCTTTATCTGATATGTCGTTTGCAAATATCTTCTCCCATTCTGTCGGTTGTCTTTTGGTTTCATTAACTGTTTCCTTTGCTGTGCAAAAGCTTTTAATCTTGGTAAAATCCCAATAGTTGATTTTTGCCCTTGCTTACCTTGGCTCATTTTTGCCCTTGCTTACCTTGCCTTTGGCAATGTTCCTAGGAAGATGTTGCTGCGGCTGCGGTCCAAGAGGTTGCTGCCTGTGTTCTCCTCAAGGATTGTGATGGAGTCCTTTCTCACATTGAGGTCCTTCATCCATTTTGAGTCTATTTTTGTGTGTGGTGTAAGGAAATGGTCCAATTTCATTTTTCTGCATGTGGCTGTCCAATTTTCCCAATACCATTTATTGAAGAGGCTGTCTTTTTTCCATTGAACATTCTTTCCTGCTTTGTCAAAGATTAGTTGACCATAGAGTTGAGGGTGTATTTCTGGGCTCTCTATTCTGTTCCATTGATCTATGTGTCTGTTTTTGTGCCAGTACCATGCTGTCTTGATGATGACAGCTTTGTAATAGAGCTTGAAGTCCGGAATTGTGATGCCACCAACGTTGGCTTTCTTTTTCAATATCCCTTTGGCTATTCGAGGTCTTTTCTGGTTCCATATAAATTTTAGGATTATTTGTTCCATTTCGTTGAAAAAGATGGATGGTACTTTGATAGGAATTGCATTAAATGTGTAGATTGCTTTAGGTAGCATAGACATTTTCACAATATTTATTCTTCCAATCCAGGAGCATGGAACATTTTTCCATTTCTTTGTGTCTTCCTCAATTTCTTTCATGAGTACTTTATAGTTTTCTGAGTATAGATACTTAGCCTCTTTGGTTAGGTTTATTCCTAGGGATCTTATGGTTTTGGGTGCAATTGTAAATGGGATTGAGTCCTCAATTTCTCTTTCTTCTGTCTTGTTGTTGGTGTATAGAAATGCAAATGATTTCTGTGCATTGATTTTATATCCTGACACTTAATTCCTGTACAAGTTCTAACAGTTTTGGAGTGGAGTCTTTTGGGTTTTCCACATATAGTATCATATTATCTGCAAAGAGTGATAATTTGACTTCTTCTTTGCCTTCTTGCCTTCTTTGCCTATTTGCCTTTAATTTCTTTTTGTTGTCTGATTGCTGAGGCTAGGACTTCTAGTACTATGTTGAATAGTAGTGGTGGTAATGGACATTCCCGATGTGTTCTTGACCCTAGTGGAAAAGCTCTCAGCTTTTCTCCATTGAGAATGATATTTGCAGTGGGTTTTTCATAGATTGCTTTGATAATATTGAGTTATGTGCCCTCTATCCCTACCCTTTGAAGAGTTTTGATCAGGAAGGGATGCTGTACTTTGTCAAATGCTTTTTCTGCATCTATTGAGAATATCCTATGGTTCTTGGTCTTTCTCTTTTTGATGTGTTGTATCACATTGACTGATTTGCAGATGTTGAACCAACCTTGCAGTCCTGGAATAAATCCCACTTGGTCGTGGTGAATAATCCTTTTAATGTACTGTTGAATCCCATTGGCTAGAATTTTGGTGAGAATTTTTGCATCTGTGTTCATCTAGGATATTGGTCTATAGCTCTCTTTTTTGATGGAATCCTTGTCTGGTTTTGGGATCAAGGTGATGCTGGCATTATAAAATGAGTTTGGAAGTTTTCCTTCCATTTCTATTTTTTGGAACAGTTTCAGGAGAATAGGAATTAGTTCTTCTTTAAATGTTTAGTAGAATTTCCCCAGGAAGCCGTCTGGCCCTGGGCTTTTGTTTGTTTGAAGATTTTTGATGACTGTTTCAATCTCCTTACTGGCTATGGGTCTGTTCAGGCTTTCTATTTCTTCCTGGTTCACTTGTGGTAGTTTACATGTTTCTAGGAATGCATCCATTTCTTCCAGATTGTCAAATTTGTTGGTGTAGACTTGCTTATAGTATGTTCTTATATTTTTTTGTATTTCTTTGGTGTTAGTTGTGATCTCTCCTCTTTCATTCATGATTTTATTTATTTGGGTCCTTTCTATTTTCTTTTTGATAAGTTGGGCCAGGGGTTTATCAATATTATTAATTCTTTCAAAGAACCAGCTCCTAGTTTCATTGATTTGTTCTATTGTTTTTTTGGTTTCTATTTCATTGATTTCTGCTCTGATCTTTATGATTTCTCTTCTCCTGCTGGGTTTAGAGTTTCTTTCTTGTTCTTTCTCTAGATCCTTTAGGTGTAGGGTTAGGTTGTGTTCCTGAGACCTTTCTTGTTTCTTGAGAAAGGCTTGTACCGCTATATATTTTCCTCTCAGGACTGCCTTTGCTGTGTCCCACAGATTTTGAACTGTTTTGTTTTCATTATCATTTGTTTCCATGAACTTTTTCAATTCTTCTTTAATTTCCTGGTTAACCCATGCATTCTTTAGAAGGACGCTGTTTATTCTCCATGTATTTGGGTTCTTTCCAAATGTCCTCTTGTGGTTGAGCTCTAGCTTCAGAACATTGTGGTCTGAAAATATGCAGGGAATGATCCCAATCTTTTGATACTGGCTGAGACCTGATTTAGGACCGAGGATGTGATCTATTCTGGAGAATGTTCCATGTGCACTAGAGAAGAATGTGTATTCTGTTTCTTTGGGATGAAATGTTCTGAATATATCTGTGATGTCCATCTGGTCCAGTGTGTCATTTAAGGTCTTTAATTCCGTGTGGATCTTTTGCTTGGATGATCTGTCCATTTCAGTAAGGTGAATGTTAAAGTTCCCTTCTATTATTGTATTATTGTTGATTTGTTTCTTTCATTTTGTTATTAATTGGTTTATATATTTGGCTGCTGTGTCCCACAGATTATATATTTGGCTGCTCCCACGTTGGGGGCATATATATCTAAAATTGTTAAATCTTGTTGGACAGATCCTTTGAGTATGATATAGTGTCCTTCCTCATCTCTTATTAGAGTCTTTGGCTTAAAATCTAATTGATTTGATATAAGGATTGCCACTCCTGCTCTCTTCTGATGTCCATTAGCATGGTAATTTCTTTTCCACCCCCTCACTTTAAATCTGGAGGTGTCTTCGGGTATAAATGAGTTTCTTTTAAGCAACATATAGATGAGTTTTGTTTTTTTATCCATTCTGATACCCTATGTCTTTTGATTGGGGTATTTAGCCCATTCACATTCAGGGTAACTATTGAGAGATATGAATTTAGTGCCATTGTATTGCCTGTAAGTTGACTGTTACTGTATATTGTCTCTTTTCCTTTCTGATCTACCACTTGTAGGCTCTCTCTTTGCTTAGGGGAGGCCTTTCTATATTTCTTGTAGAACTGGTTTGATGTTTGCAAATTCTTTCCGTTTTTGTTTGTCCTGGAAGCTTTTAATCTCTCCTTCTATTTTCAATGATAGCCTAGCTGGATATAGTATTCTTGGCTGCATGTTTTTCTCGTTTAGTGCTTTGAAAATATCATGCCAGCTCTTTCTGGCCTGCCAGGTCTCTGTGGATAAGTCAGCTGCCAATATAATATTTTTCCATTGTATGTTACAGACTTCTTTTTCCAGGCTGCTTTCAGGATTTACTCTTTGTCACTAAGACTTTTAAATTTTACTATAGGTGATGGGGTGTTGACCTATTCTTATTGATTTTCAGGGGGGTTATCTGCACCTCCTGGAATTTGATGCTTGTTCCTTTGCCATATTGGGGAAATTTTCCCCAATAATTCTCTCCAATATACCTTCTGCTCCCCTCTCTCTTTCTTCTTCTTCTGGAGTCCCAATTATTCTAATGTTGTTTTGTCTTATGGCATCACTTATCTCTCGAATTCTCCCCTCGTGGTCCAGTAGCTGTTTGTCCCTCTTTTGCTCAGCTTCTTTATTCTCTGTCATTTGGTCTTCTATATCACTAATTCTTTCCTCTGCCTCATTTATCTTAGCATGAGAGCCTCCATTTTTTATTGCACCTCATTAATAGCTTTTTTGATTTCAACTTGGTTAGATTTTACTTCTTTTATTTCTCCAGAAAGGGCTTTTATCTCTCTGAAGAGTGTTTCTCTAATATCTTACATGTCTTTTTCGAGCCCAGCTAGAACCTTGAGAATCTTCATTTTGAACTCTAGGTCTGACATATCACCAATCTGTATTGATTAGGTCCCTAGCCTTAGGTACTGCCTTTTTTTTTTTTTTTTTTTTGTGGTGAATTTTTCCACCTTGTCATTTTGTCCAGATAAGAATATATTAAGGAGAAAGTAAAATACTAAAATGGTGGCAACAACCCCAGGAAAATATGCTTTAACCAAATCAGAAGAGATCCCAAATCATGAGGAGGAAGAAAAGGGATAAAAAGTTCAGAAAGGAAAAAATAATTAAAAAAAGAAAACGAATAAAGGAAAAATATAAAAAAGAAAAATGTATATATATTAGATAAACTAGTTGATAAACGTTAAAAAAAGGGTAAAAGTTAAATAATTTTTAACAGAAGAAGAGAAAAAAATTGAAAAAGAAAAAAAAATTAAGTTAACTGCAAGACTAAAGAATCATGGGGAGAAAGCCATGATTTCCATGCTTTGCTCTCTCCTCTGGAATTCTGCTGCTCTCCGTGGTACTAAACCTGCACTCCTTGGTAGGTGAACTTGGTCCTGGCTGGATTTCTTGTTGATCTTCTATGGGAGGGGCCTGTTATAGTGATTTTTAAGTATCTTTGCCCCAGGAGGAATTGCACTGCCCTTACCATGGGCTGGCTGAGTAATCCGCTCAGGTTTGTTTTCAGGAGCTTTTGTTCCCTGAGCGCTTTCTGTAGAGTTCCGGAGCATAGGAATACAAATGGCAGCCTCCTGGTCTCTGGCCCGGTTAAGCCAAGAGCCCGGGGCCTCACTCTTCAGTGTGCCCTCAGAGAAGAGTGCCCAATAATCCCGTCTGCCTGACCTCTGGCCCCACTCTGAGCTCACCGAGCCTGTGACCGTTTCAAGGTAACCCCGAGTTATGAGCTCACTCTCGACTCTGTCTTTGTAGCCGGCTTCCCAGTTCTAATACCTGTAAGCTCTGTGACCCTCAGACAGCCATGAACCTTCTGTGACCCTGCGGGACCTGGGGCCACGCTGACCTTGTGTGGGCTTCACCCCTGTTTAGCCTCTGGAGTGATGTCCCTCAGTGGAACAGACTTTTAAAAGTCCCAATTTTGTGCTCCACTCTCTGCTGCTTGCCAGGCGCCGGCCCCTCCCCCGGGGTCTATCTTCCCGATGCTTTGGATTCACTTATCTGCCAGTCCTTCCTTTCAGAAGGTGGTTGATTTTCTGTTTCGAGAATTGCTATTCTTCTTCTCTTCGATATGCCGTTGGATTTGTAGTTGTTGCAATCTTTAGATAATCTATCTAACTGATCTCCTGCTACCTGAAGTAGTCTCAGCCTGCTACTTCTCCACCATCTTGACTTCCTCTCTATTCTTCTTTGTACCATTTCAGGCACAAAGCTTCTAAAAGCCTTTGAATTTCCATGATAAAAATGATAAAAGTGTCTCTTGTTAAGTTAATAGTGTTACTTTTGGAATGTTCCTGAGGATGGGGCTGGTTCCCAGGAGCACCAGATATTTAATTAGAAGGTTGGAACTTTTGGTCCCATCTCCCTCACCTCCAGAGAGGGAAGGAAACCTAGAGGATTGATCAATTGTCAATGGGCAGTAATTTAATCACTTATGCCTAATGTAATAAATTCATTGAAACCCAAAAGAATAGGGTTCAGAGAGATTTTGGGTTGGTAAACACATGGAGATTCAGGGAGAATGGTGTGCTGAAGTAGGACATAGAAACTCCATGCCCTTTTCCCATGTTTTGTTCCATGAATTTCTTCCATGTGACTGTTCCTTAGCTGTGCTTTTTTTAAATAAACTGGTAATAATCTGATAAGTAAATCTAATAAGTAAAATGTTTCTCTGAGTTTTATTAGCCACACTAGCAAGTTAAGTGAACCTAAGTAGGGTGTGTTGGGAATCTGTGATTTATAGCTGGTTGACCAGAAGCACAGGTGATTACCTGGGCTTGCAATTGGCATCTGAAGTGTGGTTAGGTGGGCAGTCTTATAGGACTGAACCCCTATCCTGTGGGTCCAATGCTACCTTTAAGTAGATGGTGTCAGAATTGAGTTAAATTGCAGGACACTCAGCAGTGTTAGAGATTTTCTTTATGCAGGCTAGAAATCCACATATTAGAATCAGTATCTGAACCTTAACATACTTGGAACAATCACTGTCAAAAGCACAGAAGAAAATCAGTAAAAAAGAACAAAGGAACTCACATCAGAGGAGAAATAGCTGACATTAGACAGCCTGAATTTGTATTGGCTTCACTCACCATGGTTTTGTTATTTTATTTTCTAAGCGTGCACTACAACTATTTCTAGTCTACCGTTTGCCATGTTTATTTGTAGTGTGTTCAAGGAATAAAATTCTTCATCAATAAAATATAACAGATGTGATTAAAGATAAATATGCAACAAAACTTCATGTTACCTTAATTTTTACATGAATGATTTCTGGTTTCTTTAATTCACTGGTCCTTTCTGCCAATGTGGAAGGTCAATAATTGACCTAAAGACATTTTTGTCTTCATAGGAGTGGTGTGTGTATGTATGCACGCGTGTGTGTGAATTCTGCATTCATTTATATGTGAATATTCTCTTAATACAGGAATATCAAAAGGAGAGACATGATTCTCAGACAGAATCTGCTGCACAGGTTAATGTGCATAATGTAATTGTCATTTAATATGCAGAACAATATTTCTGTAGGTCTACCTAGTCTTTTAACATTCCTGCAATGTTGATCTCATGCATTATATTTTGGGTACCTTAAGATGTGAGTCTGTTTAACATTTTTCATAGAGAAGAAAGTGTATTGCTACCTCTTTTTTGCTAATATGGCATAAGAAAAATGAGGATCTGAAATAAATATTTTCTTAATGACAAACTAGTAAAATTTGCACGTTTTCAACCACAAAATGGTTTTAAACACCTAAAACGACTTTAGGGAGTGTTAGGTACTATTGGAGGTTTCAAATGTAGTGAGATATTTCATAACAACTTCTTACAAGAGAGTAGTTAGAGTGAAGGAAGAACCACAATTGCCAAGGGAAGAAATGAAGCTATTAAATTGCTAGCCCTTATGGACTGAGCTGTGTATGGGACAAGATCTACCAGAGGACTAGAAAGTATGCTAACGGGCAAGAAAGGAGGAAATGAACACAGAGTGCATTATTTCAATGAAAGAATTTAGTAGGTGAAAGAGAGCAAGAAAGATTTTTTAGCAAGTGTTATGCCAAGGAACTTTGAGAATAGAAGAAGAATATGTATATATCAAATATCTGTTGAGCTTTCTGTGTAGAGTGCTGTGTAAATCTTCTGCACTGGCCTGAGTTTTCTAGAATTTCTAATTATTTTAAATGCATCTCCTTTTATAGATTGGGCCACATAAGGTCCTGTGATTTATTTGGGTTACATGGAGGCACAGAAATCATGACCTTCATCTTGAGAAAACAATCATAGTTAAAGAATAAAGTACAAAACTACACCTGACTGAACAACTTGGGGATAAGTAGGAATTGATGGGAATTATTTTCTAGGTCTAAAGCCTCATCAGAACTTTCTGATTTATGGCTCTTAAGATAAAAAATAAAAGCAGAAGAACTCAGTGACTTTTCTCCAAGCTTTAATAAAACTCTAATGCTAATGTTGAAGAAAGAGCTCATATGGAAGGAAAGTGGTTGGCTCTTCTCTCACAACTGATGTCCAAACATGTTAACATAAGACACTGACTAGAGTTACACTGTTCTAATTGTTCTTCATTTTTTTTTTATATCCATCTAACAACATGCCATTTAAAACATGTTTTTGCCATTTGACATATTCTTGACATGATCTTCAATACATCCAACACTTGTCAGTATGATTAGTGAAGAGAAATAAAATCGTTTACTTTCTTTAAGCAATCGTTTTTCCTTCTTTAAAAGCTATACTTCCAAATGAAACCATCAGCTTTTGAACTCTGTCAAAATATAAAATCCATAGCATTTTTTAATAGCCTTGCAATTTCATCCAGATCTCTGAAGCTTGTACCAGAAGACTGTTTGAACTTTCTGTGATTCAGGTAGAATTCAAACTTTGCAGAAAAATCTTACGTTTTGGTTAAAAGCTTGCTTGTAAGTATGCATTTTGTTCTTGATTTGAGCCAAGTACAGAAGACTAAAAACCTCACTCTGAAAGAAGAAAATGTTTTCTTTCTCACCCTTTACATGATGGCTTTCCTGTTTTTCTCTAAGAAAAACTCCTCCAGCTATCCACTGCATTAGAGAGTTAAGGTAAATAGTGAAAGGGGACTTGTTAAGGAATGTTATAGCTGTATTACAATGAGGAATGGTAATATGGCTAAGCGATTTCTGGTCATGTGGTCTTAAAGATTTATATATGTGGTTTTGAAACACCATCCACCATCTTGTTTGTTTTATATATATATTTATAATATATATATATTATAAATATATATATAAAACTTTCATCCTTCCATTGGCTGATGGAATAATGTGGGTAGTTTGAAACTAAACAGAAAATACAAAATAACTGTTTTATGATCCAATTTCGCATTGGACCACCAGTGACAGAATTATGTAAGTTTTCAAGACGGAAATTTGTGCATACCAAACTTTAGTCCAATATTTTCATAATGGCAACATCCTGCCATCATCTTAATTTAGTGAAACTTGCACTTTATTTAAATGGTATAAATAACATGTAGTTTAAACAAAGTATATTGACAATGAATTCATTTTGAAAAAAGTTATAGTAGATTGATAACAGATATTGAGGTAATTAAAAATGAAAATTCATGTCAAAGTGTTATAGACAATGACTAAAAAATAACTTCTTCCTTAAAAAGATTTTATTTTATTTTATTTTAAGATTTTATTTATTTATTTGACAGAGAGAAGTCACAAGTAGACGGAGAGGCAGGCAGAGAGAGAGGAAGGGAAGCAGACTCCCTGCTGAGCAGAGAGCCTGATGCGGGACTTGATCCCAGGACCCTGAGATCATGACCTGAGCCGAAGGCAGTGGCTTAACCCACTGAGCCACCCAGGCACCCCAAAGATTTTAGCTATTTATTTGACAGAGAGAGACACAGTGAGAGAGGGAACACAAGCATGGGGAGTGGGAGAGGGAAAAGCAGGCTTCCCACCAAGCAGGGTGTCTGATGTGGGGCTCAATCCCAGGACTCTGGGATCAGGTCCTGAGCCAAAGGCAGACACTCAATGAATGAGCTGCCCAGGTGCCCCTAAAAATAATTGTTCTTTATGATGAACAATATAATATCCCAACTGACAGAATGCTTTTCTTTTCCCATCCCTTCAAGTTTTTAGCATTCCAAATTTAATTGGCTGCTCTAATAAATTTGTTTACTTCTAGGAAGCTAGCAAATATAAATTTGATTGTAAAAATAAAATCAGTAATTACCGTTAGATCTGTTTATAACTTCAGTGCTTCATTAGAAATCTGAAGGATGATTACCAAATTTCTATATTTTTTCAAAGCTAACAATTGCAGAGTATGCAGCAGAAAATATTATTATTATAAAAACTAATTAAAGTTGAAAGCAAAGATTTAATTGTTTGTCAAATGTAAAAAACACACATTAATTATTATTTTGCAAAACCTTACCCTTAGACTCACAGATACATATACAACAGCATTATGGAGTGTTGATGGGGGTAGGAATCTATGCTTTTAGGAGATGAATACATCTAGAATTGTAGCATTATGATTTTGAGGAAGAAAGTACTTTTCCACACAATGGTATTCTTGATAATGACAAATGAAAAATAATGAGTGCAAAAACATTTGCTTCTCATCTTCTTTAGTTGCTCTAGCACAGAGGAAAGGGAAGTAAAAAGCAGACAGCAAAAAGACAACTTGCGAAATGCACAAAATCTGTCATCAAATTACAAGTAATTGTGAAGAATGAGGAGAAACAGGAGGGAAGATGGAAAGAAATGAAGATGGGATAAAATAAGATGCTTTAAATTTAAATGATGTTATTTTTGCATAAATCACCCTTCTAAACCCAACTAACAAAATAATTGTTCTAACCAATACCTTGTTTTATAATATGGGTTTAGCATTAACTGGGTCAAATGGTAGGTTATTGTGAAATGCCTCACAGAGCAGAAGAGGAAATATTGAATTGATTGGACCATTCAAAATGCAACCAATAGTTGATTTCCAGTTTTTGAATAATGAATATGAACTGGACTCATTCAGACAAATTATAGGAAACTGAGGTCAATTAACTAAAGCAAAAAAAGTAAATATGAAAAAATAGGGACCATCAAGAAAGGCTGAGCAGAAAATAACATGTTGACTTATGGCAATTGGCTGGAAGTTGATCAAATTGTTAAAGTCAGCAGTTAAATTTCAGAGGCTCCTAAGAGGACAACAGTGATGTCTTTATGTACAACAACAAAAAAGAAATGCATGTGTTTACATTTGCATATTTCTTATGAAGGCTGCTATTTTTGACCATGCTAGTTTCTCCTCCAGTCACTCCTAACTATTGCTAAGCTTCTTGAAAAAAAAAAAAAATGTCTCCAACAACTACCTACATTTCAATTCCTAACTGCTGTCATTATCACTTCCTCCCACACTGCCACACTAAAATCATCATCAATAATCTCATTGCAAAATCTATTGAACTTTAAAAAAAAAATTGATCTTTGACTTTTTACTTTGTTGACAATTACCTCCTTCTCTGTCTTCTAGGGTTTCTATTCAAGCTTTCTCCCCACTCTACTTCACTCATAGTATATGTAAGGCACTTGGCAGAGTTTGTCATATAAAAGATGCAAGGTCAGTGTTCTCTCATCTCTCTGCCTGTCATTTAAACTTCATTTTCCTGAAGGATCTCACTGTCAGTCCTTTCCACTTTACACGTTTTCCTTGAGTGATGTAATTCTCTCCCACAATTTTAACTGCTACCTAAAAATCATTGACTTAAAATTTATATGTTTGCTCTCTATAGTAATTAAGAGCTTTCTCTCTTTCTCTCTCTCTTTTTTTCCCTTTTTGATTTGTTTTGTTTCTTAAATTCCACATAGAGTAAAACTGTATAGTATTTGTCTTTCTCTGAATGACTTATTTAACTTAGCATTATGCTCTCTAGATCCATCCACATCATTGCAAATGCAAATTGCAAGATTTCATTCTTCTTTATGGCTGAATAATATGTATATATCCCATATCTTCTTTATCCATTCATCATAGACACTAACTGTATGTTATTTAACTGGAATTAAAATTAAAACTTAAAAAAAGAAAAAAGGGGATGATGCTTCATAATGTATCTTTTTTTTTTTTTTTAAGAGGGTGTAAATGCTGGAGAGGTTTTTTGTTTTTTTTTTGATTTATTTATTTGACAGAGAGAAATCACAAGTAGACAGAGAGGCAGCCAGAGAGAGAGAGAGAGAGGGAAGCAAGCTCCCTGCTGAGCAGAGAGCTCGATGCGGGACCCGATCCCAGGACCCTGAGATCATGACCTGAGCCGAAGGCAGCAGCTTAATCCACTGAGCCACCCAGGCGCCCCCATAATGTATCTTTTTAATGCATAAATATTTCATTTTTAAAATACAGAAAGAAAATTAATTGTTTCTTCTATGGCTATAAAAGGAATTGTTTTCAATGCAGACAATGAAGAAACAACAGGCAAAAACCAAAGTGAAACAAAAACAATCATCAGTACTCTTACCCTGCAGTACCACTGTAAAATGTTTTAGAACCTTGCTATGTGTGCATATGCATCCATATGCATTTTGATTAGTACCTTAAAATGACACCATAATTTAAAAAATACATGAATATAACAAGCTTATAGCTCTCTCAAGTTGTGAACCTGAATATCCAACTGCTTATTAGAAATCTTCACCTAAATGTCTAATGACAAGTTAAATGTAACTTGTCTGAATGTCAACTCAGTAGGTCCCAATATAAACTTGCCTTCATCTTCTTTTATTAATCTCTATGTATTATGCAAATACCTTAAAGGCAATTCAAGTAAGAAGCTATGTCTTCATGGATTTCTTCATTTCATTCACCACTAACATCTAAGTAGTCATCATACTATTAATTCTACATTTAAAATAACTTTTCAGTACTGTACCTAATCTGCTCTTTCCTACAGACACTGCTTTAGTTCAAATTATCATAACTTTTTACTATACTTGAGTACTACAACTCTAGTCACATCTCCATACATTTTTACATCTTTGATAGTACTTCCAAAATTACCATTGTCACATGAATATAAACATTCCCCTCTCATCTTAAAGCTCTTTAGTGACTTTTAATTTAGATGCGATCAGAATTCCATATATAAAACTCTTATGGTACGGTTCTTAGTGGTTTCTCCAGCCTCATTTCCTACCAGTCACTTCACCCTTGCCTCTGCATCTGTACCTACATTTTGATCCAGTAAAATTGAAGTACTTTCAAATATCTAAATATTAGAATAGGGGATTCAGGATTTGAATCCTGATTCTTCACTTTTTTAGGTGTTTAACTTGGGGTAAATGACTTAACTTCTCTAGGAGTTCATCATTTTTGGGGGAGAAAGAGAGGGAGAGAATGAGTGTGGGGAGGGACAGAGGGGGAGGGGGAGAGGATCTTAAGCAGACTCCATAACCAGTGCAGAGCCTGACAAGGGGCTCCATCTCACTACCCTGGGATCAGGACCTGAGCCAAAATCAGCAGCCAGACATTTAATCAACTGAGTCACTCAGGTCCTCCAATTTCTTCATTTTTAAAAGGGTAAAAATCTCACATATTAAATGTGAGTATTAAATAGAATACCATATACAAGTGACCTAGCATAGTACTTAATGTGGGTTTTTATTTAAGATTTTATTTATTTATCAGAGAGAGAGAGGGGAGAGAGCGAGCACAGGCAGACAGAATGGCAGGCAGAGGCAGAGGGAGAAGCAGGCTCCCCACCGAGCAAGGAGCCTGATGTGGGACTCGATCCCAGGACGCTGGGATCATGACCTGAGCCGAAGGCAGCTGCTTAACCAACTGAGCCACCCAGGTGTCCCAGTACTTAATGTTTTTGAGCTTATTTGCGATTAAAAAAAAATTGTATTTACCCTCTTGTCAATGTTACAGATTTTCCTAATTAAATGCTTTCAGCCTTTTAAAAGAATGCAACATAGTATTCAATAGGATTAAATGACAAACTGAGTTCCCTTAGCCTATATTCCTAAATCCAGTTCCTCTATGTTACTCTTCTTTTATTTTTTAATATATTTTTTATTTTTTATAAACATATATTTTTAGTCCCCAGGGGTACAGGTCTGTGAATCACCAGTTTTACACACTTCACAACACTCACCCAAGCACATACCCTGTCCAATGTCCATAATCCCACCCACTTCTCCCAAACCCCCTCCCCCCAGCAACCCTCAGTTTGTTTTGTGAGATTAAGAGTCACTTATGGTTTGTCTGCCTCCCATTCCAATCTTGTTTCATTTATTCTTCTCCTACCCACTTAAGCCCCCATGTTGCATCACCACTTCCTCATATCAGGGAGATCATATGATCGTTGTCTTTCTCTGCTTGACTTATTTCGCTAAGCATGATATGCTCTAGTTCCATCCATGTTGTCGCAAATGGCAAGATTTCATTTCTTTTGATGGCTGCATAGTATTCCATTGTGTATATATACCACATCTTCTTGGTCCATTCATCTGTTGATGGACATCTAGGTTCTTTCCATAGTTTGGCTATTGTGGACATTGCTGCTATAAACATTCGGGTGCACGTGCCCCTTTGGATCACTACATTTGTATCTTTAGGGTAAATACCCAATAGTGCAATTGCTGGGTGATAGGTCAGTTCTATTTTCAACATTTTGAGGAAACTCCATGTGGTTTTCCAGAGTGGCTGCACCAGCTTGCATTCCCACCTGCAGTGTAGGAGGGTTCCCCTTTCTCCACATCCTCGCCAGCATCTGTCATTTCCTGACTTGTTTATTTTAGCCATTCTGACTGGTGTGAGGTGATATCTCATTGTGGTTTTGATTTGTATTTCCCTGATGCCGAGTGATATGGAGCACTTTTTCATGTGTCTGTTGGCCATCTGGATGTCTTCTTTGCAGAAATGTCTGTTCATGTCCTCTGCCCATTTCTTGATTGGATTATTTGTTCTTTGGGTGTTGAGTTTGCTAAGTTCTTTATAAATTCTGGACACTAGTCCTTTATCTGATATGTCGTTTGCAAATATCTTCTCCCAGTCTGTCAGTTGTCTTTTGATTTTGTTAACTGTTTCCTTTGCTGTGCAAAAGCTTTTGATCTTGATGAAATCCCAATATTTCATTTTTGCCCTTGCTTCCCTTGCCTTTGGGGTTGTTCCTAAGAAGATGTTGCTGCGGCTGAAGTGGAAGAGGTTGCTACCTGTGTTCTCCTCAAGGATTTTGATGGATTCTTTTCGCACATTGAGGTCCTTCACCCATTTTGAGTCTATTTTTGTGTGTGGTGTAAGGAAATGGTCCAATTTCATTTTTCTGCATGTGGCTGTCCAGTTTTCCCAGCACCATTTACTCAAGAGGCTGTCTTTCTTCCATTGGACATTCTTTCCTGCTTTGTCGAAGATTAGTTGACCATAGAGTCGAGGGTCTATTTCTGGGCTCTCTATTCTGTTCCATTGATCTATTTGTCTGTTTTTGTGCCAGTACCATGCTGTCTTGATGATTACAGCTTTGTAATAGAGCTTGAAGCCCGGAATTGTAATGCCACCAACGTTGGCTTTCTTTTTCAATATCCCTTTGGCTATTCGAGGTCTTTTCTTGTTCCATATAAATTTTAGAATTATTTGCTCTATTTCTTTGAAAAAGATGGATGGTACTTTGATAGGAATTACATTAAATGTGTAGATTGCTTTAGGTAGCATAGACATTTTCACAATATTTATTCTTCCAATCCAGGAGCATGGAACATTTTTCCATTTCTTTGTGTCTTCCTCAATTTCTTTCATGAGTACTTTATAGTTTTCTGAGTATAGGTTCTATGCCTCTTTGGTTAGGTTTATTCCTAGGTATCTTATGGTTTTGGGTGCAATTTTAAATGGGATTGACTCCTTAATTTCTCTTTCTTCTGTCTTGCTGTTGGTGTAGAGAAATGCAACTGATTTCTGTGTACTGATTTTATATCCTGACACTTTACTGAATTCCTGTACAAGTTCTAGCAGTTTTGGAGTGGAGTATTTTGGGTTTTCCACTTATAGTGTCATATGATCTGTGAAGAGTGATAATTTGACTTCTTCTTTGCCAATTTAATTTCCTTTTGTTGTCTGATTGCTGAGGCTAGGACCTCTAGTACTATGTTGAATAGCAGTAGTGATAATGGACATCCCTGCAGTGTTCCTGACCTTAGCAGAAAAGCTTTCAGTTTTTCTCCATTGAGAATGATGTTTGCAGTGGGTTTTTCATAGATGGCTTTGATGATATTGAGGTATGTGCCCTCTATCCCTACACTTTGAAGAGTTTTGATCAGGAAGGGATGCTGTACTTGTCAAATGCTTTTTCAGCATCTATTGAGAGTATCATATGGTTCTTGTTCTTTCTTTTATTGATGTGTTGTATCACATTGACTGATTTGCGGATGTTGAACCAACCTTGCAGCCCTGGAATAAATCCCACTTGGTCGTGGTGAATAATCTTTTTAATGTACTGTTGAATCCTATTGGCTAGTATTTTGTTGAGTATTTTCGGATCTATGTTCATCAAGGATATTGGTCTATAGCTCTCTTTTTTAGTGGGATCCTTGTCTGGTTTGGGGATCAAGGTGATGCTGGCCTCATAAAATGAGTTTGGAAGTTTTCCTTCCATTTCTATTTTTTGGAACAGTTTCAGGAGAATAGGAATTAGTTCTTCTTTAAATGTTTGGTAAAATTCCCCGGGAAGCCATCTGGCCCTGGGCTTTTGTTTGTTTGGAGATTTTTAATGACTGTTTCAATCTCCTTACTGGTTATGGGTCTGTTCAGGCTTTCTATTTCTTCCTGGTTCAGTTGTGGTAGTTTATATGTTTCTAGGAATGCATCTATTTCTTCCAGATTGTCAAATTTATTGCCGTAGAGTTGCTCATAGGATGATCTTATAATAGTTTGTATTTCTTTGGTGTTAGTTGTGATCTCTCCTCTTTCATTCATGATTTTATTTATTTGGGTCCTTTCTCTTTTCTTTTCGATAAGTCGGGCCAGGCGTTCATCAATTTTATTAATTCTTTCAAAGAACCAGCTCCTAGTTTCCTTGATTTGTTCTATTGTTATTTTGGTTTCTATTTCATTGATTTCTGCTCTGATCTTTATGATTTCTCTTCTCCTGCTGGGCTTAGGGTTTCTTTCTTGTTCTTTCTCCAGCTCCTTTAGGTGTACGGTTAGGTGTGTACCTGAGACCTTTCTTGTTTCTTGAGAAAGGCTTGTACCGCTATATATTTTACTCTCAGGACTGCCTTTGTTGTGTCCCACAGGTTTTGAACCGTTGTATTTTCATTATCATTTGTTTCCATGATTTTTTTCAATTCTTCATTAATTTCCCGGTTGACCCATTCATTCTTTAGAAGGATTCTGTTTAGTCTCCATGTATTTGGGTTTTTTTCAAACTTCCTTTTGTGGTTGAGTTCTAGCTTTAGGGCATTGTGGTCTGAAAATATGCAGGGAATGATCCCAATATTTTGATACCGGTTGAGTCCTGATTTAGGACCGAGGATGTGATCTATTCTGGAGAATGTTCCATGTGCACTAGAGAAGAATGTGTATTCTGTTGCTTTGGGATGAAATGTTCTGAATATATCTGTGATGTCCATCTTGTCCAGTGTGTCATTTAAGGCCTTTATTTCCTTGCTGATCTTTTGCTTGAATGATCTGTCCATTTCAGTGAGGGGAGTGTTAAAGTCCCCTACTATTATTGTATTATTGTTGATGTGTTTCTTTGATTTTGTTATTAATTGGTTTATATAGTTGGCTGCTCCCACGTTGGGGGCATAGATATTTAAAATTGTTAAATCTTCTTGTTGGATAGACCCTTTGAGTATGATATAGTGTCCTTCCTCATCTCTTATTCTAGTCTTTGGCTTAAAATCTAATTGATCTGATATAAGGATTGCCACTCCTGCTTTCTTCTGATGTCCACTAGCATGGTAAATTCTTTTCCACCCCCTCACTTTAAATCTGGAGGTGTCTTCGGGCTTAAAATGAGTTTCATGGAGGCAACATATAGATGGGTTTTGCTTTTTTATCCATTCTGATACGCTGTGTCTTTTGACAGGGGCCTTTAGCCCATTAACATTCAGGGTAACTATTGAGAGATATGAATTTAGTGCCATTGTATTGCCTGTAAGGTGACTGTTACTGTATATGGTCTCTGTTCCTTTCTGATCTACCACTTGAAGGCTCTCTCTTTGCTTAGAGGACCCCTTTCAATATTTCCTGTAGAGCTGGTTTGGTGTTTGCAAATTCTTTCAGTTTTTGTTTGTCCTGGAAGCTTTTAATCTCTCCTTCTATTTTCAATGATAGCCTAGCTGGATATAGTATTCTTGGCTGCATGTACTTCTCGTTTAGTGCTCTGAAAATATCATGCCAGCTCTTTATGGCCTGCCAGGTCTCTGTGGATAAGTCAGCTGCCAATCTAATATTTTTACCATTGTATGTTACAGACTTCTTTTCCCGGGCTGCATCAGGATTTTCTCTTTGTCACTGAAACTTGTAAATTTTACTATTAGGTGACGGGGTGTGGGCCTATTCTTATTGATTTTGATGGGCGTTCTCTGAACCTCCTGAATTTTGTTGCTCGTTCCCTTTGCCATATTGGGGAAATTTTCCCCAATAATTCTCTCCAGTATACCTTCTGCTCCCCTCTCTCTTTCTTCTTCTTCTGGAATCCCAATTATTCTAATGTTGTTTCGTCTTATGGTGTCACTTATCTCCTGAATTCTCCCCTCGTGGTCCAGTAGCTGTTTGTCCCTCTTTTGCTCAGCTTCTTTATTCTCTGTCATTTGCTCTTCTATCTCACTAATTCTTTCTTCTGCCTCATTTATCCTAGTAGTGAGAGCCTCCATTTTTTATTGTACCTCATTAATAGCTCTTTTGATTTCAACTTGGTTAGATTTTAGTTCTTTTATTTCTCCAGAAAGGGCTTTTATATCTCTCGAGTGGGTTTCTCTAATATCTTCCATGCCTTTTTCGAGCCCGGCTAGAACCTTGGGAATTGTCATTCTGAACTCTAGATCTGACATATTACCAATGTCTGTATTGATTAGGTCCCTAGCCTTCGGTACTGCCTCTTGTTCTTTTTTTTGTGTTGAATTTTTCCGTTTTGTCATTTTGTCCAGATAAGAGTATATGAAGGAGCAAGTAAAATTCTAAAAAGGTGGCAACAACCCCAGGAAAATATGCTTTAACCAAATTAGAAGAGATCCCAAATCGTGAGGGGGGAGAAAGGGGATAAAAAGAGGTTCAAAAAGGAAGAAAGGAAAAACAAAGAAAAAAAGAAAAAGAAAAAGAAAAGAATTTAAAAGAAAGAAAACAAATAAAGAAAAATATAAAAAAGAAAAAATATATATATTAAACTAGTAAAAAACGTTAAAAAAGAAAAAGTTAAAAGTTAAGAAAAAGTTTACCTGAAGGCGAGAAAAAGAACAAAAAATGAAAAAGAAAAAAATTAAATTAACTGCAAGACTAAAAAAAAATCACAGGGAAAAAGCCATGAGTTCCGTGCTTTGCTTTCTCTTCCTCTGGAATTCTGCTGCTCTCCTTGGTATTGAAACCACACTCCTTGGTACGTGAACTTGGTCTCAGCTGGATTTCTTGTTGATCTTCTGGGGTAGAGGCCTGTTGCAGTGATTCTCAAGTGTCTTTGCCCCAGGCGGAATTGCACCGCCCTTACCAGGGGGGGGGGTGAGTAATCTGCTCAGGTTTGCTTTCAGGAGCTTTTGTTCCCTGAGTGCTTTCTGTAGAGTTCCGGAGGACGGGATTATAAATGGTGGCCTCCTTGTCTCTGGCCTGGAGGAGCTGAGAGCCCAGGGCTTCCCTCCTCAGTGCGCCCTCTGAGAACAGTGCCCAGTTACTCCCGTCTGCCTGACCTCTGGCCGCGCTCCGAGCTCACCGAGCCTGCGACTGGTTCAAGGTATCAGCGAGTTGTGAGCTTACTGTCGGCTCTGTCTCTGTAGCCAGTTTTCCCGTTCCAATACCCGCAAGCTCTGTGACACTCAGACACCCCCGATCCTTCTTTGACCTTGCGGGACCTGAGGCCACGCTGATCCCGCGTGGGGTTCACCCTGGTTTAGCCTCTGGAGCGATGTCCCTCAGCGGAACAGACTTTTTAAAAGTCCTGATTTTGTGCTCCGTTGTTCCGCCGCTTGCCGGGAGCCGGCCCCTCCTCCGGGGTCTATCTTCCCGTCGCTTTGGATTCACTTCTTCGCCGGTCCTACCTTTCAGAAAGTGGTTGTTTTTCTGTTTCCAGAATTGCTGTTCTTCTTCTCTTCGATCTGCCGATGGATTTTCAGGTGTTTGCAATCTTTAGATAAGCTATCTAGCTGATCTCCGGCTAGCTGAAGTAGTCTCAGCCTGCTACTTCTCCGCCGTCTTGACTCCTCCTATGTTACTCTTCTTTATAGCCTCCCGAATTTCTCAATATGTGAAACTCAAGACTAAAAGCAATACTTACATAAGAACCTTACAAAATAAAAATATAAAATGATCATATCTTTTATCTTACTGTTTCCTGTTTCTTATATTATAATTATAAGCTCTTGTCTATTAAATCTCAATTTTATTGACTTACATTCAATTTATGAATTGCTAGGATGATTAGATTTAGCTCTGTTGCTAGAACCAAATCACTCACTCTTCATTTACTATCATACATTTTTCATTTGGACTCTCAGGTTAAAAATAAATGATAGCAAAACCACCAGTTAGATTTTTCAATATAGTGGAAATTTAGCAAACTGATTACATTAACTGGTCAAGGTCCTCAAAAGGATGAAGCCAATAGCCACCTGTAGAGTCATGTTCTCTCTGTTGCTTTATCTGATGAAAGCATCAGCATCCTAGAGACCAGCGTGAAAGCAAGGGCTTTGGGTGAATGCACTAACCTCTCCCTCTAACTTCTTCCCAGCCTGATCCTATCTATAGGTCCTGGACCTGATCTGTGGCCTCTAGCCCAGTTATCCCTGATGCAGACTGGTTGCCCAAAGACCACATCCTTCTATCCTTGGTCATTTTTCCTACCTAATGGGTTTTATGCAATTTGGAGCTTCTCCATAAAGTGACCCCTGAATTTGTGTAGCCTTTAGGAGATTTTTGTAAGAAACCAAAGACCTCCCTTCAGCCTTGAACAGAATTTTCCTCTGATTCTAACCTAAAAGTTTTACATACCTTTCTAGTTTACTACTCAATAAATGTGTGGATGACTTAAAATAATTGAATATTATTCTATTTCCCATATTAAATGATGATTTCTCATTTTGAGATTTTTTTTTGTTTGGAAAGATGTTAACAGCTCTACCCAACTTGTTACTTTCACAACCTACAGAGTATAGTTTCAATTTGATCAGTCAAGTGAGCATTTTGGATAAAACATTGTATGCGATTTGGAGTAGAATAAAATTTAGTTGAAACTGAGTTTCTTCATTTGTAAAATGATAACAATGCTACAAGGATTGTTTTAAAAATTGAATTAGATAGTAACTATCATGTCTGACACATAAAAGACATACTCTAGAGGTTAATGTTCTTGTATTCTTTGCCCTCTCACATAGAGTCCTATAGGCTTCTTTCGTGTAACACACAACCCCAGATTGGGTCAGAAATGAAATTCTACTCCTAGAACAAAAGTGGAAAAGGCCATGAAATTTTATAGGGATTTATAAATGGAAAGTACTGTTGGGGAAAGAAAAAGAGAAAAGACAGTCAGATGATGCTTGCATTGGATTTTGATAGGGTTGAACACAACTAATTTTTTGTTTAAAGAACAATGTGACCTAACTTGAGTCACAGTAGAAGGGAGAGATGTGTTTTTCAGTGGCTTTGTGCTGAAAATAAGCTGGACTGGATATTATGTTTTTTCATTATGGTATAATAAAATGGACAAAGTAATATAATATATTATAATCATTTAAAATATTAACTCTATTTTGTTTATCTCTTTATTAATTCCAATAATTTTAAAATTAGTCTTTTATCAATTGACCAGCCTTGCATATATGTGTTTCTAATAAAATCCTATTTCTCACATTCATATATATTTGAGAATTAGTGTGCTAATGAAATTGAAAAATTGAACACAGGTATTTTTAAGTTTTGGATATATTTTTTAAAGATTTTATTTATTTATTAGACAGAGAGAGGGGGAGAGATCGAGCACAGGCAGACAGAATGGCAGGCAGAGGCAGAGGGAGAAGCAGGGTCCCCGCTGAGCAAAGAGCCTGATGTGGAACTTGATCCCAGGACACTGGGATCATGACCTGAGCCGAAGGCAGCTGCTTAACCAACTGAGCCACCCAGGCGTCCCAAGTTTTGGATTTTTAAAATAGGTTTAAATTAAATTTAAACTAACGTAGGTGAATAAATGTTTGTATCTCCTTTCTTTTCTGTGCTACTTTATTTACACATCCTAGATTAAAACAGAAGTGATAAACTAAAGGCCAAGTGGCCTAGAAGTGCTGTACATGCCTCCTATAAGCATTTTTGAATCATATCTTAATTTTATGATAGACTCAGATTTTTGATCCTCTTTTTTTAAAAATTTAATTTTATTATTTCAGTGTTCCAAGATTCATTATTTATGCACCACACCCAGTGCTCCATGCAATAAGAAGTCAGGAAAAAGACCACTCAGGAAAAGTCAAAATGATTTTTGTTGTGGCTCCTGCATCAACCATATTGCCAGGTAAATTCTGGTTGTAGAAATATTTATTACTGGAAGTGATAAAGAGGCAGAAAGGATACAGCTTGGATTTCAGCTTTCTGGATGAAATTTCAGGTTGGATATTGAAAATATTCTCCACCTTACAAATAGAACAAATGCAGATATATCTCTGACTAATTGAAAGTGGGAAAGTCCGCAATGTCCTAATTTACTTCATTTTTCAGCTTAAAATCCAATTGTGACTGCTGATCCTACTTACCTATTTTCCCATCATGGTGCCAGTTTTCCTATGAAAAAGAATGAGTCTAACTATATAACTTGGTTTTAAGTGGAAACTGTCAACATCTTAGTAAAACCTGTGATGTTCATTAAAAATAGAGAATAAATGAGTTGACAATGGTTATAGGAATCAAAGGACCATCACCTATAGAGGACATGTATTGGTAATTAAGACAAGGGAGCATGGGTTGGTTGGAATTTATAATAAACTTGTCAGATCACCAAGTTTGGTGGAGAGTAACATAATATTAGCACATTTGTCATCTCTCTATCAAAAGTAGTAAGAGAGAATTTATAAATCTAACTGTAAAATTATGTTTAGATTTTTGTATATGGCTTGACTATGTTTTAATCAAAGTGATTTTCAACTTTATTAAAAATGCATCCCAAGGATTCCTCTGTGACACAGTCAGTTAAGTGTCCAACTCTTGGTTTCTGCTCAGGTTGTGATCTCACGCTCATAAGATTGGGCTCTGCAACTGGCTCTGTGCTGAGTATGGAGCCTGTTTAAGACTCTCTCCCTCTCCCTCTGCCTTTTCCCCCACCCTATTCTCTCTTTCATCCTCTCTCTCTAATAAATAAATAAATAAATAAATAAATCTTTAAAAAATGTATCTTAGAAAATCTCTTCTTATAGAAAGATCAATTTCCATTCAGTTTGAACCTAAAAATTCTTCAAAAGATATAATAAATCTATAAACTGGCTTATAAAGTCTTACCCTTGTTTCCTACTCATTACCAATCTACACAGAGATTGAAAAAGGGCAGGTTGAAGTGCCTGGCTGGCTCAATCAATTGAGTGTTAACTCTTAGTTTCAGCTCAGGTCATGATCTGATGAGCTGTGAGATGGAGCTCCTGTTTGAAGCTTCTTTCCCTCTGCCCTTCCCCCTCAAATAAATACATAAATCTAAAAAAGAAAATAAAAGCAGATAGATTTCTGTGAACATTATAGTTCTCTATTTATTATTAAGTTCTTTATGTGCTCAAGAAGAAATGGAAAAATGAAAGAAAATGAAGATGTCTCTTCTACTCTTGAAATAATAAAAAAAGAATTTATTTATCATAGTCCTGAGATTTTAATTCCAGAAGTTAAGAGTACAGCACAGACTGTAGGAGTTCAAAGACTAGCTGAAACATTTTTTATGTTTTTACATTTCTACTGTAAAGTAGAAATATGCTCCAAATCCCTTCTCCCATACATAGGACTAGAGAAAAGGAGGAAGAAGTAAGGCCATATACATTGAAACTACTTTGGCATAAATATTTAGACAGGTATTCTTTCTTTGATTTTTCTTCTCTTATCCCTCAAAACTTTTCTCTTTTAATGTGGAAATTTCTATCTGTCTTTGTGTTTCAAGGGCAGCAGGTGGTAAAGCAATATGAGAGACATGTGGAAGGAGGCCATTGGCATGAAAAAAAAAAAAAAAAAAAAGAACCGGTCTAAACATAGAACACCCACTGGAGTCAAAGAGAATAAAAGGATGTAATCAGTTTTCTGGGGAGGTGAAGCAGGAGGACGAACCCACCCCAAGATACTTCCTCATGTTTGATAAAGCAGCACATCTGTGGGTATAAAAGCAGATGTCATTGGTGCAAAGAAAGGTCCATATGTGTGTAAACATTCTCATCCACCTCTAGGATGGTTGTTGATTTCATCCACAGTTTTTTTTTTTTTATTAACATTCTCCTTTAAATATACTGCTTTTTAGCTAAGAGATCACATGTTTACTTGCATCCAAATCTTATCTCCAAACCCCAAACCAATAAATAAACAAACAAATAAACAAATGAATAAACAATTCATGAAAACTTAACAGTGATGAATAGTATTTTCCAAGGCCCGTAGACTGATTTCTTGTGTTTTATCTATTAGCACAATGACAAAAACTATTAGGTCATTATTTATTTATTTATTTATTTAAGGATTTTATTTATTTATTTCACAAAAAGAGAGTACAAGCAAGGGGAGCATCAAGGAGAGGGAAGGAGAGGGAGAAGCAGGTTCTTGCTGAGCATAGAGCCCAATGTGGGTTTGATCCCGGGACCCTGGGATCATGACCTGAACCAAAGGCAGACACTTAAATGACTGAGCTACTCAGGTGCCCCTATTAAGTTGTTATTTAAATGCAAGAATGGAAGTCAGAAAAACCATGAGAGTACATTGCACACAGAAGGAATTCAACCAGTGCTGTGCTGGAACAAGCTCATAATGGCTTGGCAAAGCTTACTTTTAATTTTCAGTAATTTTGCATGCTCACTGACATCACATTAATATCTTGAAGACAACCAGAATGGGACAGAAATTATCAAATTCTACAAATCAGATTTTCTTTTCTCAGAGAGAAAATTTTAAAACATTTTCTTTTGCACCAACAGGTTGAATCAAATCAAAGCAATTTTTTCTTGTGGATCTCTTCAACTAGTTTCTCACTAGGTTTTTAGCATGACAGGGTGATACCTTTAAAATATTTATCTTTTCTTAACACAAGGGAATTTTTCCAAACAAAATCTTACACAGAAACACGTATAAACCAAAGAAAAGTAGAGATGCTTCTTTTTAAAATTTATTTTATTTTATTTTATTTTAGTGTTCCAAGATTTATTGTTTATGCACCACACACAGTGCTCCATGCAATACGTGCTCTCCTTAATACCCACCACCAGTAGAGATGATTTTGTTAAGGTGGACTGAAAGGGATGTGAAATTCCAGGACCTTCCTTTTTCCATGGGTTTTGTGAGCTGCCACCCTATCTTGCCTTGCCCACCCTACCACACCACGGATCATGGAAGGCATATTTGAAAAAGAAATGATGAAAAACAGAGGCTGAAGAAGAAATACACAAGGAATTATACCAGTTTTGATCCCTGACCAATCACTCTAGACCTTGATTTCTTAATTATAAAATAAGAGATTTAGACAAATGACCTTAGGATACTCCCAATGATAAAACTATATTTCTGTGATTAAAGAGACATGAATGTTTCATGAAAACAATTTTTAAAGTCTTACTTTAAGTTAAAGATAAATTCTACTCTTTTAGCACTGTCATTTGCCTTCATCTAACTTTCAGAGAACTTGTTTTTGAATTCAAATTAAGATGCTATTGCCTCATCCTGCAGTCAGACTCACAAAAACAACCATCTTGCCAATGCCTATTCAAAGCTGCTAACATTTTTACCGACAGACATGTGTTCTCATTAAATTGGTAGCATACAAATCTAAGCAGGACAAATTTTGCTTCCTTACAGCTGTATTTGGTCTATGCATTGATGAAGGTACTGATCTGGATTGTTTATTGTCTTCTCATTATGTATTACAACATCCTAAACTCTCCTACTTCTACTCCCTGTCCTTGATGTTGTACTCTCCCTTCAGAGACAGTATGGGTCTTATTAGTAAAAGAATAAATAAACAGTCCTGTAATGGGTTTCTATGACTACAGTCTTTGGAAGTGGTGAGAATAGAATCCAATCTCAGTGAGATGCTGAGTTTGCTTTAGCAGAGCAATGAAAGCAGAAACAGATGTATTATATGTAGGTGAGTAAATATGTGTAGGTATATGTGTGTACTCATAAGCTCATAATTAACTGAAAGAACCATCTTCAAAAGAAGAGTGGTAAATAGTTATAGTTATTTTTCTATTATCTAGAGATAGATTAACAAATATGTAGATAAACTAAAATAAAAATATATAATAGCTCATTTATAAAAAGTACTAAAAGCATTATAAGTTAGCTAGTACAGGGGCACCTGGGTGGCTCAGTTGTTAAACCTTCAGCTTAAGAGGGTCCTGGGATAAAGTACCACATTGGAATCCCTGCTCAGTGGGGAGTCTGCTTCTACTTCTCCCACTCCCCTGCTTGTGTTTCCTCTCTAGCTGTGTCTCCTCTCTCTGTCAAAACAAACAAATAAATAAATAAATAAATAAAATATTTTGAAAAAATAACTTAGCTAGTACAGTTATATATAAGAAGGATTTATTGCTTAAAACTATAAAATAGCTTTAGCAGGGAAATGATCGTACACTTAAAAATTGTTTGAAAAGATTTTAAATAAAAAGACTAAAAAATATGGGAATAACACAACTGTATTAAAATACCACCAATTTTTTTCAAAGAAACGGAACAAATAATCCTAAAATTTATATGGAGCCAGAAACGACCCCAAATAGCCAGAGGAATGTTGAAAAAGAAAGCCAAAGTTGGTAGTATCATAATTCCCGATTTCAAGCTCTATTACAAGGTTGTAGTCATCAAGACAGTATGGTACTGGCACAAAAACAGACACATAGATCAATGGAACAGAATAGAGAACCCAGAAATAGACCCTCCTCTCTGTGGCCAACTAATCTTTGACAAAGCAGAAAAGAATGTCTAAGGGAAAAAAGACAGTCTCTTCAACAAATGGAAATCGGAAAATTGGACAGCCACATGCAGAAAAATGAAACTGGACCATTTTTTACACCACACACAAAAATAGGCTCAAAATGGATGAAAGACCTCAATGTGAGATGGGAATCCATCAAAATCCTTGAGGAGAACACAGGCCGCAACCTCTTTGACCTCAGCCACAGCAACTTCTTCTTAGAAACATCACCAAAGGCAAGGGAAGCAAGGGCAAACATGAAATCTTGGGACTTCATCAAGATCAAAAGCTTTTGCACAGCAAAGGAAATAGTTAACAAAACCAAAAGAAAGCTGACAGAATGGGAGAAAATATTTGCAAACGACATATCAGAAAAAAGTCTAGTATCCAAAATCTATAAATAACTTATCAAACTCAATATCCAAAGAACAAATAACCTAATCAATAAATGGATAGAAGACATGAACAGACATTTCTGCAAAGAAGACATCCAAATGGCCATCAAACACAGGAAAAAGTGCTCAACATCCGTCAGCATCAGGGAAATACAAATCAAAACCACAGTGAGATACCACCTCACACCAGTCAGAATGGTTTAAATTAACAAGTCAGGAAATGACAGATGTTGGCCAGGATGCGGAGAAAGGGGAACCCTTCTACACCGCTGGTGGGAATGCAAGTTGGTATGGCCACTCTGGAAAAGAGCATGGAGGCTCCTCAAAAAGTTGAAAACAGAGCTACCCTATGACCCAGCTATTTCACTACTGGGTAATTACCCTAAAGATACAAATGTGGTGATCTGAAAGGGCACGTGCACCCGAATGTTTATTGCAGCAATGTCCACAATAGCTAAACAATGGAAGGAACCTAGATGTCCATCAACAGATGAATGGATTAAGAGGAAGTGGTGTGTGTGTGTGTGTGTGTGTGTGTGTGTGGTGTGTATAGCGGAATACTATACAGCCATGAAAATAAATGAAATATTACCATTTACATCAATGTGAATGAAACTAGAGGGTATTAAGCTGAGTGAAATAAGTCAATTAGAGAAATACAATTATCATATGATCTCTCTGATATGAGGAGCTTAAGATGCAGGGTGGGGGGTTGTGGGGAGTAGGGAAGGAAAAAAAATGAAACAAGATGGGATCAAGAGGGAGACAAACCATTAGAGACTATTAATCCCACAAAACAAAGTGAGGGTTGCTGGGGCAGGTTAGGGAGGTAGGGATATGGTGGTTGGGTTATGAACATTGAGGATGGTATGTGCTGTGCTGAGCGCTGTGAAAGGTGTAAGCCTGATGATTCACAGATCTGTACCCCTGGGGAAAATAATACATTATATGTTATTAAAAATAATTCATAGCATGGAGGACATGGGGAGTTAGAGAGGAGAAGGGAGTTGGGGGAAATTGGAAGGGGAGGTGAACCATGATAGATTATGGACTCTGAAAAAAAATCTGAGGGGTTTGAAGTGGCAGGAGGGTGGGAGGTTGGGGTACCAGGTGGTGGGTATTATATAGGGCACGGATTGCATAGAGCACTGAGTGTGGTGCAAAAATAATGAATACTGTTATGCTGAAAATAAATTTTAAAAAAAGAAAGAAAAAAATAAAGAAAATAAAAGGAATGGAAAGGGCTAAGGTAAACCAACAAAAATTAATGAAACATGCTAGAAGTAATGACAGTAAGGAACTGTGCCTTGGCCTGTGGACAAAAGGAGGAAAATATTACCAGATCCTGGAAAAAATTAGTTTTAATATAATAGAAAGCTACCTTCTGGGATCTGAGATCTTTGGAAGAGGCATGCAGCTAACTGCCAGTGGACTCTTTGGGAAGAAATTAGCATAAATATCCTGACTTTCCCCCCTTCTGATTATCTAATCTCCTATCAGTGCCTCCCACTGGCCAGAAGTAACCAAAAGATAGAGGACAAGAAGACTGTTGATCCAGACATAAAGGCCAGCTTCTTGGGGGCACAACACAGAGTTAAGAGGACAGAGAAATGATTTAAGTAAGGGGGATTGAGACTATCCAGTACAATATCAAATAGTCGCTACATTGGGTTTAATGGAATATAAGAACACCCTTTAACTTTTATTCATTCATTCAATGTTTATTTAGCACTCATTATGTACCATGCACTAATCATTGTTTTAATTTTACAGCAGTGAACAAAATAGACAAAGTTCCTGCCCTTGTGAAAGAAGGCCAGTAATAAAAACAGGAGTAAATAATCAAAAAAATCTTCAGATGATTTTAAGTAATATTAAGACAATAAGATGAAGTATGATAGAATGATCACAGTGGTGGTGTGAAGCTACTTCACAGATGATGTAGTTCAGGAAGGCCTCTATGAAGAGGTGACAACTGAACTGAGACATGAATAATAGGTTATCTATGCTCATAATTCAGGAAAAGAACTTCTAGGAAAGGGAATAGTGGCTTCAAGTGCTATGAGGATGAAATAAGCTTTTCATATCAGAAAAGAAAAAGCTAGCTATTCTAGCATAGCTAGAATGCAGAGAACTTATCACACGAGTCTGAAGAAGTCCAAGAGAAAAGCATCATGAAGGATATTTCAATTATTTATTGATGGATATCAGGCCACTCCAAACATAATGGTTAATACAGCTTATTTTTCCTAAGGATCTTATGGATTATGATTTTCAGCCGTCCTTGGCTCAGTGATTCTTCTGTTCTATTTAGTGTCAGTTGAAGTCACTTGGCAGTGTTTTTCTGGTGGCTGGGGTGGCTTTCCCACGGAGACTCTCATATCCCTGGTGTGTAGGTGCTTCTCTATTTGTCCTCTATGTATTTATATAACCAGGTTGGACTTTCTCAGAACATGGTACTCTTAGGGCAGTCAGACTTAATACATGGCACTGATCTCCACCAGAAAAGTAGCAGAAGCTTCTATTACCTCTAATTATCTAATGAAAAACTCCTAGAATATCAATTCCACTGCATCCTGTCTATCTGAGCAAGTTTCAGGGACAACTCAATTTCAAAGAGAGAATGAACTCTATCTCTTAAATGTTAGTTGCAATCTTTGTAGACCATGAAAGCTTTGTAGATAATGGTAATGTGTTTGGATTATAAACTAAGTATATGGAAACCATTGACGGGTTTAATGAGTGATGCGATTTGATTTAGATTTAAAAAAATAATATTCTGGCTACTGTGGAGAATACATTTTAGTGTTGCAAGAATGTAGTTTGTGAGACCAGTTAGAAAACTACTGTGGCAGACCAAGAGAAGACTGATGATGGCTTATACTAAGATGATGTTGGTGGATGTAAAGAAACATGGAAAAATTTGAAATACATTTCAGAGATAGGGTTGAGAAAATTTGCTAATCAATTTAATGTGTGAAGTGAAGGAAAATGAATAAAGAAGACCCTGAGGACTCGGAGTTTTTCTATCTGGAAAGCTGAGGAGATCATGGCACTATCTAGAAAAATGAGGGAGTTTGAGGTAGAGGTGAGCTAGTGGAGGGAGAGAGTAAATGCAAGGTTTTATTTTACCAACTGCAAAACTGAGTAGTAGGCATACTGAACTAATGTAAAAGTCTCCTATCCCTATTAAAAAGCACATAGAAATAGTGTTAATAATTTATACTTAGCATTACTGTATGTTAAACACTATTATTAAAGCTGCCCATACATGTACTCATTTAAAACTTATTCCCACACTTTGAGAAAGCTACTATTATTATCATTCCCATTTTAGAAATGGGAATACCTGAAATACAGCAGGGTTAAGAAGGGTTAAGTGTGTCTGTGGTCATACAATTGTTGACAAATGGGGTAAGATGTGGGTTTGAAGTCCATTGTTGGAACCACTACATTATGCTTCCTTCCTGAAAATATGTAACACTGAAGTGTTTCATACAAGAAAAAACTAAAAAGTTAGTATGGGAAATCCTTGTTTGCAAGAAAGAAAGCATTCAAAGTCAGATCGATTAATGAGACCCATAGCTTTTGTTGGTGCATGTTTGAAAGCCTCATGATTGCTTTAGGTGTCAAATATTACAGGCTTGAGGTATAATTCACAAATCATGAATTAATCTAGATAAATAGACTTCATCAAACTTAAATGTGTGTGTGTGTGTGTGGGTGTGTGTGTGTGTGATACAAGCCAAATAATCAAGAGAGTGAAAAGAAAACACACAGCATGAGTGAAAATACTTATGAATAAGGGGTTTGTAACCAGAGTATATGAAGAACTCTTCCAATTCAATCAATAACAAAAAGACAAATAACCCAATTAAAAATCGAGAAAATAGGGGCACCTGGGTGGCTCAGTGGGTTAAAGTCTCTGCCTTCGGCTCAGGTCATGATCCCAGGGTTCTGGGATTGAGCCCCACATCAGGATCTCTGCTCAGCAGGGGAGCCTGCCTCCCTTCCTCTCTCTCTGCCTACCTTTCTGCCTACTTGTGATCTCTGTCTGTCAAATAAATTTTAAAAATGGAGAAAATAATTAAATAGACATTTTTCCAAAGAAGACACTTACCTATTTTCCTTTGGCACATGCTTTGTGGTGACCTACTTAAAAAGGCAAGTTTATGGTGCATTTGGAGTTAATTTTTGTGTATGGAATAAGGAAGGGGTCAAACTTCATTTGCAAGTGCATATCCAGTTGCTCCAATACTATTTTGTTGAAAAAACTATTTTTTCTCTATTGAATCGAATTGTCTTAGGACCTTTGTGAAAAATAAAATGATCATAAAAGTATAAATTGATTTCTGGAATCACAATTCTGTTCCATCAGTCTATATGTCTATCCTTATCCCAGAACCATATTGTCTTGGTATTATAGCTTTATAGTTAGTTTGGAAACTGAGAAGTATAAGTCCTCCATTTTTGTTCCTTTTAAGATTATTTGGTTGTTCTGCATTCTTTGTATATCCATATGAATTTGAGAATAAAATTATTACTTTTTGCAAAAAGCCAGCTGGAATTTTCATAGGGATTTTGTTAAGTCTGCTGATCAGTTTGGGGAAGATTGCCTTCTAAAGAATATGTCTTGCCATTTATGAACACCAAGTGTACATTTTACTTAGGTCTTTTAAAATTTATTACAAACATATTTTTTTAGGGCCACAATACAAGTGCTGTACTTCTTTTGGTAAATTTATTTCTAAGTACTTTGTTCTTTTTAATGCTATTATAAATGGAATTGTTTCTTAATTTTATTTAGATTGTTCCCTTCTAAGGTGTAGAAAACAATTGATGTTTGAATATTAGTCTTGTATTCTGTAACTTTGCCTAATTTACTATTAGCTCTAATAGTTCTAATAGTTGTGGATTTTGTTTTGTTTCGTTTTGTGGATGTCTTAGAATTTTCTCTATAAAGATCATGTCACCTGAAAAACAGTTTTAGCTTTTACTTTCTAGTCTGGAGGTACTTTATTTCTTTAGAGTAATTGCCCTAGCTAGAACTTCCAGTATGATTTTGAATAAATGTAATGAGAACAGATTTCCTTGCTTTGCTTCCAGTCTTAGGCAGAAAAGCATTCAGTATTTTATCATTGAGTGACATTAGTTGCATTTTTTTTTTTTTTTTGCCCCTAGATGTTCTTTATTAGGTTGAGGAAAATCTATTTTACTCCTAGTTTGTTGTATGTTTTTTATCATGAAGGGGCAAGGATTTTGTCAAATTTTTTGCCATTTTTTGAGTTCATTATATACTTTTGTCCATTATTAATTAATATACTGTATTATATTAATTGATTTTTGGATATTAAGACAATCTTCCATTCCTAGGTAAATCCCAGTTGGCTGTATTTTTTTTTTTATGTTGCTGGATTTGGTTCACTACTATTTTCTGAGGATTTCTGTGTCTCTGTAGAAGATATTATCTGTAGTTTTCTTTATAACTGATGTCTTTGCCTGGTTTTGATATTAGGATTATACTGTTCTCATAGAATAAACTAGGAAATGTTCCCTCCACTTTTATTTCTTGGAAGTGTTGGTAAAGGAATTCTGTTCATTCTTCTTTAAACATTTGGTGGAATTCGGAGGAGGAGTCAAGATGGTGGAGAAGTAGTAGGCTGAGACTACATCAGGTAGCAGGAGATCAGCTAGATAGCTTATCAAACCATTGCAAACACCTACAAATCCAAAGGGAGATTGAAGACAAGAAGAACAACAATTATAGAAACAGAAAATCGACCACTTTCTAAAAGGTAGGACTGGTAGAGAAGCGAATCCAAAGTGACGGAAAGATAGACTGCAGGGGGAGGGGCCGGCTTCCGGCAAGCAGTGGAGCAATGGAGCACAAAATCAGAACTTTTAAAAGTCTGCTCCACTGAGGGACATCGCTCCAGAGGCTAAAACTGGGTGAAGCCCACGCAGGGTCAGCATGGCCCCAGGTCCCGCAAGATCATGGAAGGATTGGGGATGGCTGAGTGTCGCAGAGCTCACAGGTATTAGAGTGGGGAGGCCAGCTACAGAGACAGAGCCAAGGAGTGAGCTCTCAGCTCGGGGTTACCTTGAACTGGTAGTAGGCTGGGTGAGTTCAGAGTGTGGCCAGAGTCCAGGGAGACGGGAGTGATTGGGATCTTTTCTCTGAGGGCACAATGAAGAGTGGGGCCCTTGGCTCTCGGCTCCTCCAGGCCGGAGACTGGGAGGCTGCCATTTTCATTCCCGTTCTCCAGAATTCTATGGAAAGCGTTCAGGGGACAAAAGCTTCCAAAAGCAAACCGGAGCAGATTACTCAGACCAGCCCCTGGTAAGGACGATGCAATTCCACCTTGGGCAAAGACACTTCAGAATCACTACAACAGGCCCCTCCCCCAGAAGATCCACAAGATATCCAGCCAAGACCAAGTACGCTTACCAAGGAAGGCAACAGAATTCCAGAGAAAGAGAAAACAAAGTCCAGAACTCATGGCTTTCTCCCCATGATTCTTGAGTCTTGAGGTTAATTTAATTTTTTTAATTTAATTTTGTTTCATTGCTAAATTTTTTAAACTTTTACTCTTTTCTTTTTTTTAACATTTTAACTAGTTTATCTAATAAATATATATATTTTCCTTTTTTTAAATACTTTTTCTTTATTTGTTTTCTTTTTTTAATTTTTTTTCTGAACTTCATTTTATCCCCTTTCTCCCTGCACACAATACAGCGTCTCTTATGATTTGGTTAAAGTGCATTTTCCTGGGGTTGTTGCCACCCTTTTTCTATTTTATTTGCTACTTCATATACTCTTATCTGGACAAAATGACAAGGCAGAAAAACCAACAACAACAACAACAAAAAAGAACAAGAGGCAGTACTGAAGGCTAGGGACCTAGTCAATACAGGCATTGGTAATATGTCAGATCTAGAGTTCAGAATGACGATTCTCAAGGTTCTAGCTAGGCTCGAAAAAAGCATGGAAGATATTAGAGAAACCCTCTTCAGAGAGATAAAAGCGCTTTCTGGAGAAATAAAAGAACTAAAATCTAACCAAGCTAAATTCAAAAAAGCTATTAATGAAGTGCAATCAAAAATGGAGGCTCTCACTGCTAGGATAAATGAGGCAGAAGAAAGAAATAGTGATATAGAAGACCAAATGACAGAGAATAAAGAAGCTGAGCAAAAGAGGGACAAACAGCTACTGGACCACAAGGGGAGAATTAGAGAGATAAATGACACCATAAGATGAAACAACATTAGAATAATTGGGATTCCAGAAGAAGAAGAAAGAGAGAGGGGAGCAGAAGGTATACTGGAGAGAATTATTGGAGAGAATTTCCCTAATATGGCAAAGGGAACAAGCATCAAATTCCAGGAGGTACAGAGAACCCCACTCAGAATCAATAAGAATAGGTTGACACCCCGTCACCTAATAGTAAAATTTACAAGTCTTAGTGACAAAGAGAAAATCCTGAAAGCAGCCTGAGAAAAGAAGTCTGTAACATACAATGGTAAAAATATTAGATTGGCAGCTGACTTATCCACAGAGACATGGCAGGCCAGAAAGAACCGGCATGATATATTCAGAGCACTAAATGAGAAAAACATGCCACCAAGAATACCACATCTAGCTAGGCTATCATTGAAAATAGAAGGAGAGATAAAAAGCTTCCAGGACAAACAAAAACTGAAAGAATTTGCAAAATCCAAACCAGCTCTATAGGAAATATTGAAAGGGGTCCTCTAAGGAAAGAGAGACCCTAAAAGTAGTAGATCAGAAAGGAACAGAGACAATATACAGTAACAGTCACCTTACAGGCAATACAATGCAACTAAATTCATATCTCTCAATAGTTACCCTGAATGTGAATGGGCTAAATGCCCTAATCAAAAGACACAGGGTATCAGAATGGATTAAAAAAAACAAAACCTATCTATATGTTGCCTACAAGAAACTCATTTTAGACCTGAATACACCTCCAGATTTACAGTGAGGGGTTGGAAAACAATTTACCATGGTAATGGACATCAGAAGAAAGCTGAGGTGGAAATCCTTATATCAGTTCAATTAGATTTTAAGCCAAAGACAATAATAAGAGGTGCGGAAGGACACTATATTATACTCAAAGGGTCTGTCCAATAAGAAGATCTAACAATTTTAAATATCTATGCCCCTAACGTGGGAACAGCCAGCTATATAAACCAATTAATAACAAAATCAAAGAAACACATCAACAATAATATAATAATAGTAGGGAACTTTAACACTCCTCTCACTGAAATGGACAGATCAAGCAAAAGATCCACAAGGAAATAAAGGCCTTAAATGACACACTGGACCAGATGGACATCAGAGATACATTCAGAACATTTCACCCCAAAGCAACAGAATACACATTCTTCTCTAGTTCACATGGAACATTCTCCAGAATAGATCACATCCTGGGTCCTAAATCAGGTCTCAACTGATATCAAAAGATTGGGATCATTCTCTGCACATTTTCAGACCACAATGCTCTGAAGCTAGAGCTCAACCACAAGAGGACTTTGGAAAGAACACAAATACATGGAGACTAAAAGCATCCTTCTAAAGAATGAATGGGTCAACCAGGAAATTAAAGAAGAATTGAAAAAGTTCATGGAAACAAATGATAATGAAAATATAACGGTTCAAAATCTTTGGGACACAGCAAAAGTAGTACTGAGAGGAAAATATAGCGATACAAGCCTTTCTCAAGAAACAAGAAAGGTCTCAGGTACATAACCTAACCCTACACCTAAAGAAGCTAGAGAAAGAACAAGAAAGAAACCCTAAACCCAGCAGGAGAAGAGAAATCATAAAGATCAGAGCAGAAATCAATGAAATAGAAACCAAAAAAAACCAATAGAACAAATCAACGAAACTAGGTGCTGGTTCTTTGAAAGAATTATTAAGATTGATAAACCCCTGGGCAGACTTATCAAAAATAGAAAGGGCCCAAATAAATAAAATCATGAAAGAGGAGAGATCACAACTAACACCAAAGTAATACAGACAATTATAAGAACAAACTATGAGCAACTCTACGCCAACAAATTCGACAACCTGGAATAAATGCATGCATTCCTAGAGCCATATAAACTACCACAACTGAACCAAGAAGAAATAGAAAACCTGAACGGACCCATAACCAGCAAGGAGATTGAAATAGTCATCAAAAATTTCAGAACAAACAAAAGCCCAGGGCCAGATGGATTCCCAGGGGAATTCTACCAAAGATTTAAAGAAGAACTAATTCCTATTCTTCTGAAACTGTTCCAAAAAAATAGAAATGGAAGGAAATTCCAAACTCATTTTATGAGGTCAGCATCACCTTGATCCCCAAACCAGACAAATAATGCATCAAAAAAAGAGAAGTGCAGACCAATATCCTTGATGAACACAGATGTGAAAATTCTCACCAAAATACTAGCCAATAGGATTCAACAGTACATTAAAAGGATTATTCACCACGATCAAGTGGGATTTGTTCCAGGGCTGCAAGTTTGGTTCAACATCTGCAAATCAATCAATGTGATACAACACATTAATAAAAGAAAGAACAAGATCATAGGATACTCTCAATAGATGCTGAAAAAGCATTTGACAAAGTACAGCATCCCTTCCTGATCAAAACTCTTCAAAGTGTAGGGATAGAGGGCACATACCTCAATATTATCAAAGCCATCTGTAAAAAAACGACGGGAAATATCATTCTCAATTGTGAAAAACGGAGAACTTTTCTGCTAAGGTCAGGAGAATGGCATGGATATCTTTTATCACCACTGCTATTCAACACAGTACTAGAAGACCTAGCCTCAGCAATCAGAAAACAAAACAAAACAAAAAAAAATTAAAGGCATCCAAATTGGCAAAGAAGTTAACCTATCACTCTTTGCAAATGATATGATACTATTTGTGGAAAACCCAAAAGACTCCACTCCAAAACTGCTAGAACTTGTACAGGAATTCAGTAAAGTGTCAGGATATAAAATCAATGCACAGAAATCAGTTGCATTTCTATACACCAACAACAAGACAGAAGAAAGAGAAATTGAGGACTCAATCCCATTTACAATTCCACCCAAAACTATAAGATGCCTAGGAATAAACCTAACCAAAGAGGCACAGAATCTATACTCAGAAAACTATAAAGTACTCATGAAAGAAGTTGAGGAAGACAAAGAAATGGAAAAATGCTCCATGCTCCCGGAATGGAAGAACATATATTGTGAAAATGTCTATGCTACCTAAAACAATCTACACATTTAATTCAATCTCTATAAAAATCCCACCATTTTGTCAAAGAAATGGAACAAATATTCCTAAAATTTATATGGAACCAGAAAGGACCTCAACTAGCCAAAGGAATATTGAAAAAGAAAGCCATCACAATTCCGGCATCACAATTCCGGACTTCAAGGTCTATTACAAAGCTGTCATCATCAAGACAGCATGGTACTGGCACAAAAACAGACACATAGATCAATGGAACAGAATAGAGAGCCCAGAAATAGACCCTCAACTCTACAGTCAACTAATCTTCGACAAAGCAGGAAGAATGTCAATGGAAAAAAGACAGCCTCTTCAATAAATGGTATTGGGAAAATTGGACAGCCACATGCAGAAAAATTAAATTGGACCATTTCCTTACACCACACACAAAAATAGACTCAAAATGGATGAAGGATCTCAATGTGAGAAAGGAATCTATCAAAATCCTTGAGGAGAACATAAGCAGCAGCCTCTTCGACTTCAGCCGCAGCAACATCTTCCTGGGAACATCGCCAAAGGCAAGGGAAGCAAGGGCAAAAATGAACTATTGGGATTGCATCAAGATCAAAAGCTTTTGCACAGCAAAGGAAACAGTTAACAAAACCAAAGACAACTGACAGACTTGGAGAAGATATTTGCAAACGACATATCAGATAAAGGGCTAGTGTCCTAAATCTATAAGGAACTTAGCAAACTCAACACCCAAGGAACAAATAATCCAATCAAGAAATGGGCAGAACCTCTCTGTCTACTTGTGATTTCTGACTGTCAAATAAATAAATAAAATATTTAAAAAAAAAAGGAAATGGGCAGAAGACATGAACAGACATTTCTGCAAGGAAGACATCTTGATGGCCAACAGACACAGGAAAAAGTGCTCCACATCACTCAGCATCAGGGAAATACAAGTCAAAACCACAATGAGATATCACCTCACACCAGTCAGAATGCCTTAAATTAACAAGTCAGGAAATGACAGATGTTGGCCATGATGCAGAGGAAGGGGAACCCTCCTACACTGTTGGTGGGAGTGCAAGCTGGTGCAGCCACTCTGGAAAACAGCATGCAGGTTCCTCAAAAAGTTGAAAATGGAACTACCCTATGACCTAGCAATTGCACTACTGGGTATTTACCCTAAAGATACAAATATAGTGATCTGAAGGGGCACGTGTACCTGAATGTTTATAGTAGCAATGTGTACAATAGCCAAACTATGGAAAGAACCTAGATGTCCATCAACAGATGAATGGATCAAGAAGAAGTGGTATATATACACAATGGAATACTATGCAGCCATCAAAAGGAATGAAATCTTGCCATTTGCGATGATGTGGATGGAACTAGAGGATATCATGCTTAGTGAAATAAGTCAATCAGAGAAAGAAAACCATCACATGATCCCCCTGATATGAGGAAGTGGAGATGCAACTTGGGAGGTTTGGAATGTAGGAGAAGAATAAATGAAACAAGATGGAATTGGGAGGGAGACAAATCATAAGTGACTCAATCTCACAAAACAAATTGAGGGTTGCTGGGGGGAGGAGGGTTGGGTGACGGAGGTGGGGTTATGGACATTGGAGAAGGTATTGCTATGGTGAGAGCTGTGAAGTGTGTAAACCTGGCGATTCACAGACCTGTACCCCTGGGGGTAAAAATACATTATATGTTTATAAGAAAAGATAATAATAAATAAAAATTAAAAAAAATTCGTGGGATTCACCAGTGAAGCTGTTTTCTGGGCTAATTTTAAATTAGCAATTAAGTTTATTAATTTGTCATATAGTTCTGTTGAGGTTTTCTAATTCTACTTGAGTCAATTCTAATTCTACTTGAGTCAATTGAATCTTTTTAAAAATACCATTTCATCAGGTCACCTGGGTGGCTCAGTTGGTTAGGCATCTACCTTCCACTCAGTTCATGATTCTGAAGTCCCAGTATTCTGTCCTGCATCAGGCCTCCTGCTCAGCAGGTGTCTGGCTTCTCCCTCACCATCTGGTCTTCACCCCACTGTGCTCTCTCTCACTCTTTCTCTCTCAAATAAATAAATAAAATCTTATGAAAAGAATACCATTTCATCTAGATTATCTAATTTGTATGCATACATTTGTTCATTGTTTCCTCTACACTTTTTTCCCCGTGTGAGTTGATGGTGATGTCCTTTTTCTTATTGTTGTGTTTAGCAATTTGAATCTTCTTTCCTCTTCTTTTGGTTAGTCTAGCTAAAGGTTTGTCAGCTTTGATTTTTGCAAAGAACTAAAGTTTGATATTTAAATCTTTAAATCTTTAAGCCTTAAATCTTTGATATTTTACTTCTTGGATTTTAAACTCCCCTTATCCCCCTCTCTCTAAATATAAAGACAAAGTTTGTTTATATGTGATTAACATGAAAAACTAATATAACCCTGAAGACATATAACCGTCTAATATAGACGGTTTCAGGCTAGTACAATACTCAATGATTATTATAATTCTTCTTCTATCTTATTGTTATGCCACTTTCAAAAGTTTACAGTTTGCCTATTTGAGCCCTACCATCATGTTAGCATTCCAGGCAACATATCAGTATTCTTGCCACCAGGAAATAGACTAACATTTCCATTCCTGAAAAAGACTTCCTTTGATTTTCACATACCATTCCATTAACAACCTTTTGGCCCGATCCTATTATATGGACCCACTGAGCAACAAAGAGGCTGGAAACTGACCTCTAATCATCAATAAAATAAGGAAAGACTACTTATCAAAGGATATATCTATCCTTGTATAAGTATGGGTGATGTGTACATATTTTGAAATTATATAAAGGCATTTTATTACATACTTCATTTCATATTCTGATTTAAAAAAATTTAATAGCATTTATTAAGAACCCTAATAAAACAATATTCTCTGTGTATGTGTGTGTATGGTATGTGTTTGGGCTTTTGATTATTCAGGTCTAATGATTATGAGAGTGAACATTTGTGATCTATTCACTACTTCCTTTTCTTGTCTATTATACTTTCATTCCTGATCCTTTCTTATAAACTTAAAGTGTTTTCTCTAAGCTCTATAATCAATTAGAATACTGGTTTCCAGATAGTTGTATGAACAGGAATCATCTGGGAAATTTATCGAAAATGTGGATTCCAGGTTCTATCTCAAGAGGTTTTAAATTAGGTCTGCAGTAGAACCAGGGACCTCAGGTTGTTCTGGCCATGATATTTGGAAAAAAAAATCACCGAGTTAGGGGATTTTGTGATTAATCTTTTTTTCTTTTTAAATGTAGAATGAATTTGACAACTAAGATATAGTTGTTCTTCATTTCTAACGACTCTAATGAATCTGGCTTCCATTACTTTACTTCAAATGGAATCTGCCTACTTAGTTAATTTAAAGAAAAAGTTAAAAATATATTATATTCATTAAGTTGATTATCAAAACAATGAAAGAAGAGATGGAGAAAGTTCTCTTTATTCAACCTGTAGACAGACAATCCTGGTTGGATAGTACCTTTATAATGAAATATTCAAAATATTGTCTTATATTGGAAAGATCAAATAATTTTCTGTAACAAAACTTGTCCCTCTTAAATTAGTCTTTGAGATATATCTCACCCAATTATCTTACATTTCCAGAATTTTCCAATTAGCTTCAATACCATATATCAGCATGGGGGTTTATTCCATCATAGAAGTGTATTATTATTTCTACAGGTAATTCCCAAAACTTCTTGAAGACCTTTCAGAAGAAACACTCTCTTATGCCAGTGAGTTGTGATTGTGATGGGGATTAGGCAGAAATGCAAATGTTTATGATTTGACTAAAATTAATGAGTCAATGTCTATTATCATATTTATTAAGTGAGTAGCAGTTTTTAAATGAATTTAAAAATAAAATTTACTAAAAAAAAAAAAAAAAAAAAGAAACAGATTCACAGATACAGGAAACAAAGTCTCAGTTACCAGAAGGGAGAAAGCTCAGAGAGTGGGCAAAAGAGTGAAGGGGATTAAGAGGTAAAAACTTCCATCTCTAAAGTACAGAAGCTGTGGAGATGTCATGTACAACTTAGGGAACACAGTCAATAATATTGTAGTCACTGTATATGGGGACAGATGGTAACTAGACCTATCATGGGGATTGCTATGTTTAAAAATATGGAATCATGGGATGACTGGGTAGCTCAGTCTGCTTAGTCTGCCTTCACCTCAGGTCATGATCCCAGGGTCCTAGGATGGTGTTCCACACGCATCTAGATCCTTGCTCAGCAGAGAGCCTGCTTCTCCCTCTGCCTGCCACTTCACCTGCTTGTGTGTGCTCCATGCACTCCAGACAAATAAATAAATAAAATCTTGAAAAAATAAACAAAAGGAAAAATATTGAATCATGGCACACCTGGGTGGCTCAGGCAGTGAGCATCTACCTTTGGCTCAGGTCATGATCCCAGGGTACTGGGATTGAGCCCCACGTAGGGCTCCCTGCTCATCACGACGTCAGCTTGTCCCTCTCCCTCTCTCCCTCCCCCTCTTGTATGCACTCTTTCAAATAAATAAGTAAAATCTTTAAAAAATGTTTAATTAAAAATAAGAATATCCAATCGCTGCAATGTACTCTTTTTAAAGTTTTTCCATTTTATTTTATTTCTTTTCAGTGTTCCAAAATTCATTGTTTATGCACCACACTCAGTGCACCACGCAATAATGCCCTCCATACTACCCACCATCAGGCTAACCCAACGCCCCACCCCCCAACCTTCCAAAACACTCAGTTTGTTTCTCAGAGTTCACAGTCTGTCATGGTTTGTCTCCTCCTCCAATTTTCCCCACCTCACTTCTCCTCTCTAGGTTCCAATGTCCTCCTTATGCTCCACAGGTAAGTGAAACCATATGATATTTGACTCTCTCTGTTTGACTTATTTCACTCAGCATGATCTCTTCCAGTCCCATCCATGTTGATATAAAAGTTGCATATTCACCTTTTCTGATGGAGGCATAATACTCCATTGTATATATGGACCATATCTTCTTTATCTATTTGACTGGTGAAGGGCATCTTGGCTCTTTCCAAAGTTTGGCGACTGTGGCCATTGCTGCTATGAACATTGGGGTACAGGTGGCCCTTCTTTTTGTTACATCTGTATCTTTGGGGTAAATACCCAGTAGTGCAATTGCAGGGTCCTAGGGAAGCTCTACTTTTAATTTCTTAAGGAATCACCACATTGTTGGTTTTTTTTTTTTGAAAAAAAAATTAAAAATGTGGCTGCAGTGACTTGCATTCCCATCAACAGTGCAAGAGGGTGCCCCTTTCTCCACATCCTCTCCAACACATATTGTTTACTGTCTTGTTAATTTTGGCCATTCTGACTGGTGTAAGGTGGTATCTCAATGTGGTTTTGATTTGAGTCTCCCTGATGGCTAATGATGATGAACATTTTTTCATGTGTCTGTTAGACATTTCTATGTCTTCTTTGGAGAAGTATCTGTTCATGTGTTCTACCCATTTTTTGATGTGATTATCTATTTTGTGTGTGTTGAGTTTGAAAACTTCTTTATAGATCTTGGATATCAGCCCTTTATCTCTAGTGTCATTTGTTAATATTTTCTCCCATTCCGTGATTTGCCTATGTTGACTGTTTCCTCTGCTGTGCAGAAACTTTTGATCTTGACAAAGTCCCAAAAGTTCATTTTCACCTTTGTTTCCTTTGTCTCTGGAGACATGTCTTGAAAGAAGTTGCTGTGGCCGGTGTCAAAGAGATTACTGCTTATGTTCTCCTCTAGGATTTCGATAGATTTCTGCCTCATGTTGAGGTCTGTTATTCATTTTGTGTTTATCTTTGTGTATGGAGTAAGAGAATGTTTGCACTCCATTCTTCTACACATAGCTATCCAATTTTCCCAGCACCATTTATTGAAGAGACTGTCTTTTTTCCACTGGATATTTTTTCCTTCTTTGTCAAATATTATTTGACCAAAGAGCTGAGGGTCCATATCTGGGCTCTCTACTGTGTTCCACTGGTCTATGTGTCTGCTTTTGTGCCAGTACCATGCTGTCTTTGTGATCACAGCTTTGTATTAAAACTTGAAATCAGGTAATTGATGCCCCCACTTTTGCTTTTTGTTTTTAACATTTCCTTAGCAATTCAGGGTCTCTTTGGGTTCCATACAAATTTTAGGATTGTTTGTTCCAGTTCTTTGAAAAATGCCAGTGAAATTTGATTGGGATGGCGTTGAAAGTATAGATTGCTCTAGGCAGTGTAGACATTTTAACAATGTTTATTCTTCCAATCCATGAGTGTGGGATGCTATTCCATCTTTTTGTGTCTTCTTCAATTTCTTTCATGAATGTTCTGTAGTTCCTCAAGTACAGATCCTTTACCTCTTTGGTTAGGTTTATTCCCAGGTCTCTTATGGTTCTTGGTGCTATAGTAAATGGAATCAATTCTCTAATTTCTCATTCTATATTTTCATTGTTAGTGTATAAGAAAGCAACTGGTTTCCATACATTGATTTTGTATCCTGCTACATTACTGAATTGCTGTATGAGTTCTAGTAGTTTGGGGTAGAGTCTTTTGTGTTTTCCATATAAAGTATCATGTCCCCTATGGGATACAACAAAGGTGGTCTTAAGGAGGAAATACATAGCCATCCATGCCTCCCTCAAATAAATTGAAAAATCCATAATACACCAGCTCCCTTTACCCTTTAAAGAACTGGAAAATCAAGAACAAAGTACACTAACCCCACACAGAAGAAGGAAAATAATCAATATTAGAGCAGAGATCAATCAGATAGAAAGTAGAGATACAGTAGAACACGTGCATGAAGCTAGAAGCTGGTTTTTTGAATGATTCAATAACATCAATAAACCATTGGTCACACCAATCCAAAAGAAAAGAGAGAGGACCCAAATTAATAAAATTATGAATGAGATGGGAAAGATCACAACTAACACCAAGGAAATAGAAACAATCATCAGAAATTATTACCAACAGTTATATGCCAATAAGCTAAGAAAACTAGACAGAATTGATGCATTCCTGGAAACCTATAAACTTCCAAAACTGATTAGGAAGAAATTGATAACTTGAATAGACCAATATCTAGTAACGAGATTGAAGCAGTGACCAAAAACCTCCCCAAAAATAAGAGCTCAGTACCTGACTGACTCCTTCAAGAATTCTGCCAGTCAAGGAAGAAATAATACCTATTATCCTGAAGCTGTTTTAAAATTCAAAACAGATGGAGAACTTCCAGACTCTTTTTATGAAGCCAGCATTATTGTGATCCCCAAACCAGGCAATAATCGCAACAAAAAGGAGAATTTCAGACCAATGTCCCTGATGAATATGGATGCCAAGATTCTCAACAAGATCCTAGTTAATAAGATCCAACAGCACATTAAAAAGTTTATCTGCCACGACCAGGTGGGATTTATCCGTGGGATGCAAGAGTAGTTTAACATTCACAAGTCAATCAATGTAATAGAACAAATCAATAAGAGAGGGGACAAGAATTACATGGTCCTCTCAGCTGATGCAAGTAAAGCATTTGACAAGATATAGCATTGTTCTTGATTTAAATAATTCAAGATATAGGGATAGAGGGAATATTCCTCAACTGCATAAAATCTATCTATGAGGAACCCACATCAAATTTAATTCTCAATGGAGAAAAGCTGACAGCTTTCCCTTTGAAATCAGGAACACAACAAGGATGCCCACTCTTGCCACTGTTATTTAACATAGTACCAGATGTCATAGCAACAGCAATCAGATGACAAAAAGAAATAAAAGGTATTCAAATTGGCAATGAAGAAATCAAACTCTCTCTCTTCACAGATGACATGATATTTTATACTGCTATGTATTCTTGAAACTAGTAGACTGCTCTTTGTCAATTGTTTTTCAATTAAAACAACAACATCGTTCTACTAAAATGGAAGCAAAAGAAAGAAAAGAGACATGAGGACAGGTACAGAATTCCAAAATCTGTCTGAAGAGATTTCTAGAAGGACAAAGAAAATGGAGGAGGGGCAGCCCTTCACCTCTTCAGCCCTACTTTCTTCACAGAAGTCATCTGTCACTGAAATTATAATTATAATTTGACTGTATGGAAGTATGACTATCTCTATCTGAAATCAATCTTTATAGCATGTAAAAAGTAGATTTTAAATGGGCCTTAGTTAATTTTCTTAGAAGTTAAATTGTTAAATCAAAGAGTAGGAAGAGTTTTTCCAGAAATTCCAATTTTAGAAATTTATTTTAAACAAAACAGAGAAATGTACAAAGGTATATGCACAATGATGTTCATATCAGCTTAGTTTATAATAAGGAAATTCTGGAAAAAATGCCCTATATAACAGGAGATTTAGTATGTACATGATGGGATATTCATATATGATTGTGTTATATGCTACTTTTAAAAATTATAGAAGGTGATTTATTGACATAGGAAATGCTTTTAATATATCATTAAATAGTTTTAAAGATATTTAAAATATAACAAGTAGTATATGATCTAATTTTGGGGAAAAATAAAAATGTGTCTACATACACAAACACACATGTACTACACACATAGAATAAAGACTAAGAATAGGTATCAACTTGACAAAATGTTAACAAGGTCTATTTTTAGATTGAGACATTACATGTGACTTTTGTTTTTATTTTGTGCTTTGCTTTTCTATATTACACTTTCTCTATTTTACTTATATAATAGGGAAAATTTATTTTTTGAAATAGTACATTAAATTAAAATGTACAATTTGTCCATTGAGATTCAATATAACTGGTTTAAATGGATGTACAGACTGGTAATTCCTCTAAATCTATTAACACCAAGTTTATCAGCTTGCACTTTTTAAATATGACCTTTATTCTTTTGTATACCAGTGCATTATTAAAAATCTTTTTGGAGATACTCATTTGGTGCTGATGAAGGGACTGATAATATGAATCCTGCAGTTCTATTATCGGCTATGCCACAAACTCTTTTGCTCCTGAAGCAGCTTACTATCTCAGGCGAATCTTCTTGAGTGGTGATAGTTTGCATTTCTTAGATAAAAGACCTAGATATAGGTATTAGAACTTGGAACTTTAGTGTATGTCTTATCACAAATTTCAACACATTTCTTGTTCAGAAAACTAATAGCAATGTCACTAAGATCCCACACATCCCATTATTTAGCTTTATCTTTCTCTGAATATGAACCAGTTAGCATCTAAATCCAAATAAAGAAAAAAAAAAGAACAATCTCAGGACTAGAAATAAATCAGTTTTAAGGTCCTGAAACTTCAAATGAACAGAAGTCTACAAATCCTTTAGAAATATTACAGTCCAACTGGGGCGCCTGGGTGGCTCAGTGGGTTAAGCCTCTGCCTTCGGCTCAGGTCATGATCCCAGGGGCCTGGGATCGAGTCCCGCATTGGGCTCTCTGCTCAGCAGGGAGCCTGTTTCTCCTCATCTCTCTCTCTGTCTGTCTCTCTGCCTATTTGTGATCTCTCTCTCTCTGTCAAATAAATAAATAAAATCTTTAAAAAAAAAAGAAATATTACAGTTCAACAGTATTTTCCTGCAAACTTGTTTTGTGTGCAGGGCTGGGAAAGTTGGGGATGAAATTGAATTAAAGCATAGTTAGCACACAATTAAGAAACTGCAACAAACCCATGAAGGAAACAAGCACAACAACAAATCAGGGGAACCAATGGAAAATGATATAAGAAAAAGGAAACTAGCAGTTATTGAGCATCAACTGAACTGTTTATCACATTCTATTTGTTGGGGCAGCAAGTAAAGAGTGGAGTCAAATATTACTATAGAATTTTGACTCAATTAAGGATTAATAAGTTATAAATCATATTATAACTTTACGTTAAAGTAATTAGAATTATAATGTTTTCATACATTTAGACTTACCCTGCATATGTAAGCAAGCCTTTATTTTGGCAGCTATTTACATTTTTGTTTTAGTTTTTATTTTATCAAAGTTAAACAGGTACATGAATTAACTAGGCAATTAATCCTATGAGGTATATTAAGAACACTTCCTTGACTACTTTTATCCTGTATTTCCTACTACCTAGAGACAATTTCTTTCTTTATTAATTTTTAATTTTTTATAAACATATATTTTTATCCCTGATATGAGGAAGTGGTGATGCAATATGGGGGCTTAAGTGGAGACAATTTCTTTTAACTGATCATTTTGGTATGTACCTTCATATTGTCATATAATGTATTTATATTGCTACATTTTAATATTACTACTAAATTTTTGTATTATCTATTTCTTTCTTACTGTATGATGAGGAGTTAATTACTTCTCTCAACCTCTACTACACTTCCTGTCTCCCATTCTTTCATATAGTTAGTTCATTTATTACCTAGTGCTTACATGAAATGACAAAGCAAATGCTTAATTGTGCTGAATTAGTAGTAATCTGTGTGTACTTGTCCTTTCCTGCTCAACTTTTGGTTCTCCCCTCAGTTAACAATTATTTTGGTTTGATTGCTTAGCCTTCTGTGTATTTATCACTAATTTAAACCCATATTCTCTCATATTGTATAAATCTTCTTTCATATACTCAAACACATTTTCTTTTCCAAGCACAATTTTATCTTCTTCTTTTTATTATTTTTTAAATACTTTATTTATTTGACACAAAGAAATCATAAGTAGGCAGAGAGGCAGGCGGGTGATGGGGAAGCAGGCTCCCTGCTAAGCAGAGAGCCCCATGTGGGGCTCGATCCCAGGACCCTGAGACCATGACCTGAGCTGAAGGCAGAGGCTTTACCCGCTAAGCCACCCAGGTGCCCCCAATTTTATCTTCTTAATGTCCTTCCAGGAATGAATTTTTTGGTGACTATAATAGAGTCTCTTTTTTCTTCCTCTTTCTTGGTATTTACCCTGGTTTTAGAGTTGTATATCCTCTAGTAACTTTCTGGGTAAGGATGCCTGAGTGGCACAGTTTTTGAGAACTTACATACCTAAAAAGTTTTTGTTCTATCCTTATCTTGATTGATAGTTCACAGGCATAGAATTCTAGGTTAAAACTAATTTTCTGTCAAAATCTTAAAATCACTGTTTCATTCTCCTCTAGTTTCCAGGATTGCTGAGAAGTTTTATACCATTCTGTGATATGATCCCTTGTGTAAGGGAAGTTCCTTCTCTATGAATCTTTTAGAACTTTTTCTCTCTTCTAGAGTTCTAAAATTTTATGATGATGTGTTTTGGTGAACCTATTTTTATCTAGTGCTAGGTACTTGATGAGCCCTTTCAATCTGGAAACTCATGTTCTTTAGGCCCGGGATGATTTATTGAATTCTTTCTTTGATAATTTTCTTCCATCTGATTTCTATATTCTCTGTTTCTTCAACTCTTATTATTGGAATCTTGGATAAGTCTTCTATTGTTACTGTCCTTTTAATTTTCTGTCTCTTTGCCTTTTTACTCTACTTTCTGGAATATTTCTTAGACTTTATCTTTTAAGCCCTTTTATTGGGTTTTCATGTGTAAGAAGCTATTTTTAATTTTCAAAACACTTTATTGTCCTTATATGTTCCTATTTATAGCAAATATCTCTTGTTTCATGAGTTAATAACCTATCCAATATCTGAGGATTTTTTTGTATTATTTTTCATTCATAGTTTTGTTTCCTCCAAGTTGTTTTGTTATAACTATTTGTTTTGTTATCCACTGGACAATTTTTTCAAATGGCTAGTTAACTCTGAGTGACACATTATAGCTTAGTATTGGGCAGTGAAAAGCAGGTTGGGAGTTCTGTGTGTTGGATAAGTTTTATCTACTGGCCTCTTGGTAGTGTGACCTGGCTAAATCATTTCTTTAGAGGATATCTGGATTTTCTAATCTCCTTACTATAAAGTATAAACTTGGCTGTCAGCATTCTGGAATCTCAGTGTGGGATAATTATGTGGTTTTTCATATTCAGTATATGAACTTTCACACAATCTGCCTCTTTTAATACAGTTAACCCAATCATTAGTTATAACTAGTTTCTCCCTTCCATAGACCCTTTATTTTATCTTTACCAGATAATTGATTGTCATTATTTTTCCATGGATTGGGAGAGGGCAATATATCAGCTACATGAAATAGAAAAGATACTTAGGTTGTAACTCCTCAAGGAAATTCAAATTAAAGTTTTAAACCAATCTTCCTGTTTTTTAACTCCTTATTCATCTTCCAGTGGTTCTTGGCACTACCCTCCCTAAGGTTTTCAAGAGCACAATAATATAAAACTGGTTGCTTCTTAGCTTTCTCCACTATAAGGATTTATCTTTTCTGGGTGTACCAAGTTATTTTCTATTAATCTCATCTGCTTTGTGCATTTCAAAGGTTTGTTTCCTGCTGTATCCTATCTTATTCTTTTGGTCCTATTAATATTATGAATATTATGCCCCCTTCCAGCTTTAATCTTTTGGCTATCATTTTAATGGAGTTTTAGGAAGAGGGCAAGGTATTCAAACATCATTTTTTTTAAAGATTTTATTTATTTATTTGACAGAGAGAAATCACAAGTAGATGGAGAGGCAGGCAGAGAGAGAGAGAGGGAAGCAGGCTCCCTGCTGAGCAGAGAGCCCGATGCAGGACTCGATCCCAGGACCCTGAGATCATGACCTGAGCCGAAGGCAGCGGCTTAACCCACTGAGCCACCCAGGCACCCCTCAAACATCATTTTTTAAGTGGAAGCTGGCAGCTGTTTTTCAAAACTTCAAAATAGTACTGAGATGTGACCACAAAATAAGTAGTATGATTTTTTTTTTTTGCATTCTGATTTGTAGAAATATGGATTGTTCCTTTTTCATCAGCTTAAATTATGTCTCAGTTTAAATTTCACTTCCTCAGAGAAGATTTCCTAAACTATTTATCTAGGTAACTTCTTAGCCCTCCATGATTTCCTAGGACAGTGTCTCACCTCTTTTTTTCCCTACACGGAAATCACAATTTTTATTTATTTTATTTTATAATATTAAGATAATTTTTGGCCTTCCTCCAAACTAGACCGTTAGGTGTTTGGGGAAAGGAAGGAACAAATGTCTGTCTTGTTTCCCAGCACTTAAAATAGCACCAGTCACAGAGGAGGTATTAAATAAATATGTAGTGAATTAAATTGAATTTAGATCTATCGATCTAAAGTGATATTAAAACACTTCCCCAAACCTTTTCAATAGCAGATTGAAACAGAATATGGGAAAAAAAAGCACAACAAAGCAAAGTAAGGCTCAATTTTACAGAAAACAGCTATTTGTTTTTCAATATTTAACTGTAATCTTGTATTCCCTCCTTGCACTAATCGCAAAAGCATTCTCCTTATATGTTGTGCTATCAGTTAAGAGATCAGAGAATGCCAGAATCTAAACTCCTGCTAATGCAGGACTTCTTTTTTTTTAATCAAATCTGGCCTATGAAGGGGAAAAATATTTTGGAGCTAGAAAATGTTTGAATTGCTGCAATATTAGAAAAAAAACCAATTTATTGAATGGCACAGCTGTTCACTGTATGATCATTATTATCCTTGTTATTTGGGTGCTGGTTGGTATTTATATCTAATTAGTTCTCTTATGACCATCAAGCAATCAGCATTTAGGGAATAGAGAAAAACTAAAATATATACAGTTCCAAGCTGCAAAAAACATATAACAGAATGAATTCAGGTTTAATTTACTGTAGAAGGTGCCTCGTTAGCGCAGTAGGTAGTGCGTCAGTCTCATAATTTACTGTAGACCTATTACTAACAAACAACTGAAATTTGTTAGTCTGCATTTTTACGTGTATTTGTGTATGTGTGTGTTTATAGGAGATGAGAAGATAGTGGGAGTAAACTTTAGAAATTATTTTCAGTGTTAAATAGTTGACAGTTTCTCTCATTACTTATTGACCTTGAATAGTTGGACTGCTGTCAAAATGAGATTTTTTCAATCCATTGCTTCATTGATATCTATTTATTGGTATACATATAACATTTTATTATATATTAATATAAATGACTGTTCTCAGTTCTTTATTAGCAACTTATGTGTTCCACAACTAAAGTCATCTTTCTGCTATACTACCATACATAAAAAACATTTGTAGACAGATTAGTGTTTATGAAAACAGAAGGGGTCACAATCAAATGTTAAGGATCTTATTTGGCTATTATAAACAGCAGTGAACCAGATTATCATATACTGATGAGGAAAAATCATCATAATGCCTCTGTTGAAGTTATCATGCTACCTTTCTCTCTCGCCCCACTTTGGTCCCACCATTCCCACACACATGCACCAAGGAAAGCCCATGTGAAAACATAGTAAGAAAGTGGCCATTTACAAGCCAGGAAGAAAATTCTTACCAGAAATCAGCAATGATCTCAAACCTTGATCTCAAACTTCCAGCTTACAGAACTGTGAGAAATTAAATGACCATTGTGTAAGCCACTCAGTATATAGTATTTGGTTATGGCAGCCCAAGCTAAGGCACAAGAGTTCTCATATACTCTTCACCCAGATTTCCCAGTTCTAGCATCTTACATAATCATGTGACATTTAATAAAATTAAGAAATTAACACAAGCATAATACTGTTAACTACACCATGTAATTTATTTAGATTTACCAGATTTTTATATTAATGTCCTTTTGCTATTCCAGGATCCAATCCATGATACTACATTGCATTTAGTTGTCATGTTTCCTAAATATCTTTTAGTATGTAACAAATTCTTCTCAGTCTTTCCTTGTCTTTCATAATCTTTATTGCTGTTGACTGATCTTGACTTTTGTCTGATGTTTTCTCATGATTAGTCTGAGGTTATAGATTTGGGTGATGTACAGTCAATAGGCAATATTACATTCCCATTGCATAATATCAAGGGGTCAGTAATATAAATATAATTTACTACTGCTAAGTATTTTTTAAAGATTTTATTTATTTATTTATTGGAGAGAGAGAGAAATAGAAAAAGAGAGACAGCACAAGCAAGTGAGGGAAGAGGCAGAGGGAGAGAGAATCTCTAGCAGACTCTGTGCTGGGCACAGAGCCCAAAGTGGAGCTCAATCTCATGATCCTGAGATCATGATCTGAACCAAAATCAAGAGTCAGATGCCTAGGTGATTGAACCACCCAGGTGCCTCTACTACTGGTAATCTTAATTGTGATTACTTGGTGAAAGTGGAGTCTGCTAGGTTTCTACATAACAAAGTTACAATTTTTTTTCCCTTTCCATACAATTTTCATTAGAAATGAGTCACTAAATCCGCACACTCAAGGAAAGGGAAAATTAAATTCCACATGCTATAGGGATGAGTATTGGAGAATTTGTGGACATGTGTCAGAAAAATACCACAGTAATTAATATTTTGGACCTCCAAATATTTGATCTCTGTCAAATAAATAAAATCTTTAAAAAAATAAAATAAATACACATTCATATTTATTACTTTATCTATTTATATATACATGTTAAAATAAACATGACTTTATATTGATATCTACAACTCTAACCCAACACCACAAGATTTATTCTAACATTCCTCCTTTATTTTATTTTTTTACAAACTTTTTCTACCACAGTGAAACCTAACACATGCCATCTATAATAATCTATAATATATTTGCTAATTTGTTCAAATAGTATACATGTAGTTTCAGAATGGGTTACCTGTTTAGCTGTGAGAAACAAATTTACCAACTAAAGTCTACTGATTTAGTAGGTTTTTTAAAAAATATTTTATTTATTTATTTGACACAGAGAGAGATCACAAGTAGGCAGAGAGGCAGGCAGAGAGAGAGGGGGAAGCAGGCTCCCTGTTGAGCAGAAAGCCTGATGCGGGGCTTGATCCCAGGACCCTGAGATCATGACATGAGCTGAAGGCAGAGCCTTAACCCACTGAGCCACCCAGGTGCCCTGTAGTTTTTGTTTTTGTTCTGTGTTTAGCCTATTCCTATCTTATCAAGAATTGTTTTACAAAGTCAGGTCAGTATCTTTCTTTTCCACCTTCATGAAGGTTTCTAAGCCCTATTTTAGGAGATTTTCTTTCAGTAGTTCTTGGATGTCATTCCAGAATTTTTATTTTTAACCAGCATTCCAGTGATTTTTATGAAGATAATCCCCCTAGGCCTCATTTTGTGACTTAATGACCTAGGATATATTGAGATTAAATTGAGCACATACCTATCTTTCAATCCTGCAGAGGCCAAATGAGTTAAAAAAAGAAAAAAAAAATCAATGCCAAAAAATACCTCATTAAGCCAAACCAGAAAGAAACACTACGTATCTTTCTTGGAGATTTAACATTTCTTCTCATATTTGCTTTCTTTGCATTTATTTGACACTGAGTTCCACTTATATGAGTTCTAAGGAAGAAGGATGTCAAATAAAACAGAACTTCTAGTTTCTACTTCAGTATTATCCAGTACTGGAAACTGGGAAACCAGTTTTAGGAAACCGAGGGATCAAAAATTACCCAACTTGCAAGAACAAGTAGAGGTTAATCTTCTCTGTAACCTTAAATTCCTGTTTGTTATGACGAACCTTCTGGTACTTTTCTGCTTTGGTATTTCATTGCTTCAGCTCAGTACAGTAAAACATGGAAGGTGCTACCTTCAGCAAGCAGTATTCATAATAAAACCTTTTACTTTTTTGTTTGTGAGTTCCAGAAAATTTTACTAATGATAATTTCTGCTGCTGACTTAAAATTAGGGTGGTTTGATAATTGCCATTTTATAGATGACAAAGGAGGAACACATAAAGGAAATAAAAACTCAGTATTCAAATCACTAATTATTCAGATTAACTCTATAAATTGCAAGGATGAAAACCTTTTGTAGGTGTGTTCTCTGTTTTATTGGGCATTTTCAGGGACATTTACTTACTAAAACTTTGAAGAACAATCTCTGGGTCAGGCCAGGTGAAGGTATCCCAGGCCACCTGGGTCAGGCCAGGTGAATGTATCCAATCAGTGGGGGCACATACTGTCTCTCTAGCTACCAAGAAATATGGGCCCTGCCCTTTGGGCAACTTTTGGGCGCCAATTCTGACCAAGGTGATAGGCTAGTTCAAATATCTACTACAGGGTAAATTATAATTCAATTGATCACTTATGTGTGACCTAGTATGACTGTGCAGCTTTCTTTGTGTGTTACAATCTCATTGGCCACCTGTGCATGGCCAAGCCCAACCACATGGCCTTTGCCCTTAAAAGCTAGTCTGTAAGGCAGAGAGGGGTTGCCTCTTTGCAAGAGGTGGCCCCAAACAGTCGGTTTGATTCTCGATGCTTGGTGTGAAATAAAGCTTTGCTTGACCTTCCCTTTGTATCAGTTTCATTCCTTTGAGCATGGACCCAACAAAAGAACTTATTTATTTACTTGACAGACAGAGAAGAAGCAGTCTCCCTGCTAGAGAGCCTAATGCAGGGCTGGATCCCAGGACCCTGGGATCATGACCTGAGCCAAAGGCAGAGGCTTTAACCCACTGAGCAACTGAGCCACCCAGGCACCCTTTTAGTTTTCTTTTCAACTTTTCAAGCTTCTATTCCAAGGTATTGATTCTCCACCCCCACCAAGGTAATGTTTCTTATCTTGAGATATGATAACTGGGGACAATTTTATGAAATACTAGCTAGCAGTTAGCTGTAAAAATATGCTAGCATTTCAATGAGAAAAATATCACTCTACATCTTGGTTATACAGTGATGTTATTAAATAGAATAAACAGTTTGCATAGAAAGAATCCAATCCTTTGAAGAGTTTTGTTGTTCAACAGGTAATCATCAACAGGGCAGTTCTCTCTGATTTATCATTTGATACTTTGTTGGGATTCATAATTCAGAATAACAATAAAAGGAAATTCATTCAGAGGTTAGTTTATTGGATTTAGATGCATTTTTAAGAAAAAAAAATCAAAAGTCTATGTGCCTCTGAAATACTGTAATGCATTTTCTCATCATTCTTGTACCTGATATGATGTGTTCTTATTACACTTTTCAAATTTAGAAGCTAGGTTACTGTAAATCAACAGTCAATCCCAAAAAACATGTTGTTACTGTGTGTCTTACTCTGACTTTCCCTCTCTCCTTCCTCCATAACCCCTATGTCCAGCTCCTGTGTACTCAACCACTCACTGATAATAGACTGTTCTTCTATTCTGAAAATCAAGTGAGCTGCTCCCCACAAATCCTCAGCAATCTATGAAAACAGAAGGGAGATGAAAATTCAGAATGCATTCAATCATACAGCTGACACTACTATGTTCTGAATCTGGTCAATGGATATACTTACTTTAAAAGGATATGGACAAGTAGAAAATAGGGATTTTGCAAATATCAAACTATTATGTCCTTCCATTCCTCTGAATTGTAGTAACTGAAAATTGGCCATTTAGCAAAAATCTGTATATGTTTCACATGACTTATTTTCCATAACTCAACACCCTTCTACCTTGAGAGAATACAAATACTATACATGATTGTTTTACATAATTATATTACCTTCAGGTAATAGAGACATTACTGCATGGGTATATGACTGGTTTAAATGTTTAAATGCTATTAGAGTAAAAATTCTTTGCTCAGTTGTACTTAAATGAAATAAAATGTCATGATTTGTTTAGCTTGGACAGTATTCTCAGCACAGAAGAGATTAAGCATTTAAGTCATATTGAAAGAAACACTTTGTCCTCAAGGGATCTATAAACAACATCTATCAAATTCAAGGAAAGACTTCTCATCTGAGCTTCTAGAAATATTCCCAGGGTATCTTTCACCTCTGCCTGCTGCTGTCAAAGTTTGAAAGTGGATATATCAGCAAGACAATGATGCCTAATTGACTGTACCTTTTCAATCCAATATCGATTGGCTTTGGTCACCCATATGCTGAACATGATTTTACTCAAAGGAAAGGTAATTGTAGGAGAAACATTAATAAAACTGAAATGTCTCTCCAAAAAGTTGTCAAATAGTGAGAAAACTTTTTCTTAAATACTGAACTATTTCTAAAATTACCACCCAACTTAATTCTTGATATTAAGCTTTTCATTATTACACTGTAAAACTTGGAGGAATTTAGATTTTGAAGGCAAAGCAATATAGATATGTATATCTAGATCATTGTCTCTGGGAATTTCAATTCAATGTCAAATTCATACATTTTTGTATTTTCTATAGCAGATATTGAAGAAGAGACTGAGTTTTCCATATCCAATTATGGAAAAGTAGATCATGATAGCCAACACATTAATCAGTAAAACAGAGAAAAGACCCCAGAAATAAACTCATACTGACAGGGTCAATTAACTAGTGATACTGGAAGCAACAATATACAACTAAGAAAACACAGAGGTTGTTTTGTTTTTTTTTTTCAATAAATGGTACTGGGAAAACTGGACATTTTCATGCAAGAGGATGAAACTGGAGCATTTTCTAATACCGTACACAAAAATAAACTCAAAGTGGATTGAAAACTTAGATATGATACCTGAAACCATCAAAACTGAAAAAGAGAACACAAGCAGTTATTTATTTTCTTACATCAGCCACAGCAACATTTTTCTAGATACGCTTCTGAAAGAAATGTAAGCAAAAGCAAAAATAACCACTGTGACTACATAAAAATAAAAAGATTTAGCACAGTGGGAAAAAAAAATGAACAAAGCAGAAAGAAGCACTTTGCATAGGAGAAGATGTTTGCAAGTGATATATATCATAAGGGGTTAAAATCCAAAGAATATGAAGAACTATACAATACCAAATATATATAATTTCATTTAGGTCCTCTGCCCATTTTCTAATTGAATATAATTCAATTAGAATATATACAATTCAATTAGAAAATATACATTTCAATTATAGAATTGAAATATATATACAATTCAATTATACAATTGAAATATATAAATACAATTCAATTAGAAAATGGGCAGAGGACCTAAATGAAGATTTTACCAAAGAAGTCATATAGATGGACAACAGATACATGAAAAGATGTTCAATATCACTAATTATCACAGAAATGCAAATCAAAACCACAATAATGGATGGAGCTAGATTATATTTTGCTAAGCAAAATAAGTCAGTCAGAGAAAGGCAAATGCCATATAATTTCAGTCCTATATGGAACTTAAGAAATTAAACATAAACATAGGGTGAAAAAAAGAGAGAGGCAAGCCATAAGACACTTTTAACTAGAGAGAACAAACTGAGGGTTGCTGAAGGGGAAGTGGGCAGGGGGATGGGTTAAATGGGTGATGGATATTGAGGACACTAGTTGTGATGAGCCTAGGTGTTGTATGTAATTGATGAATTATTAAATTCTACTCCCCAAACTAATATTACCCTATATGTTAACTAACTGGAATTTAAATAAAAACATGGAATTAAAAAAAAAAGAAATATCACATGATACCTGCCAAGATGGCTAAAACCAAAGAGAAGAAATAACAAATGTTGGTGGGGATATGGCAAAAGGGAATTTTTGTACATTGTTGATGGTAATGTAAATTGATACAGCCACTGTGGAAAACACAATAGAGGTTTCTTAAAAAATTAAATATAAATTTACAGCATGATCCATTAATTCCACTACTGGGTATTTACTCAAAGAAAATAAAACAGTAATTCAAAAAGATATATGCACCTTTATACTTACTGCAGCATTCTTTTTTTCACATTTTATTTCATTACTTTTCAGTGTTCCAAAATTGATTGTTTATGCACCACACCAAGTGTTCCATGCAATATGTACCCTCCATAATACCCACCACCAAGCTCACCCAAACCCTACACCCCGAACCTCCCAAACCCCAAGTTTGTTTCTCAGAGGCCACAGTCTCTCATGGTTTGTCTCCCCCTCCAATTTCCCCCATCTTACTTCTCCTCTTCATCTCCCAATGTCCTCCATGTTATTCCTTATGTTCCACAGGTAAGTGAAACCATATGATAATTGATTCTCTCTGCTTGACTTATTTCACTCAGCATAATCACTTTCAGTCCCATCCATGCTGATATAAAAGTTGCGTATTCATCCTTTCTGATGGAGGCATAATATTCCATTGTATGTATGGACCATATCTTCTTTATCCATTTGATTGTTGTGGCGATGCTGCTCTGAACTTTGGGGTACAGATGGCCCTTATTTTCACTACATTTGTATCCTTGGAGTAAATACCCAGTAGTGCAATTGCAGGGTCATAGGGAGGCTCTATATTTAATTTCTTAAGGAATCTCCACACTGTTTTCCAAAGTGGCTGCAACAACCTGCATTCCCACCAACAGTGTTAGACGGTTCCCCTTTCTCCACATCCTCTCTAACACATGTTGTTTACTGTCTTGTTGATTTTGGCCATTCTAACTGGTGTAAGATGGTATCTCAATGTGTTTTTGATTTGAATATCCCTAACGGCTAATGATGATGAACATTTTTTCATATGTCTTTTAGCCATTTGTATGTCTTATTTGGAGAATTGTCTGTGCATGTCTTCTGCCCATTTTTTGACATGATTATCTGTTTTGTGTGTGTTGAGTTTGAGGAGTTCTTTATAGATCTTGGATATCAGCGCTTTGTCTGTAGTGTTGTTTACTGCAGCATTATTTACAATAGTCAAGATATGAAAGGAACCCAAGTGTGCATTGATAGATGAATCGATGAAGAAAAAGGATGTGATTATGTTATTTAAGACAACATGGATAGAACTAAATGGTATATAATAAATGAAATGAATCAGACTAAGAAAGACAAATACTATATAATTTCACTCATAAGTAGAATATTTAAAAAAATCAAATAAAAAAACAAACAAAAAACAGAATCAGACCTATAACCACAGAGAAGAAACTGATGGCCGTTGGGGGAAGAGAGGTTAAGAAAATGGGTAAAGGGTAGTGGAGCTTCAGGCTGCCAGTTATAGAATGAAGAAGGTTGGAAATAAAAGGCAAAGCATAAGAAATGCATTCAGTGATATTGTAATAGTGTTGTATGGTAACAGATGGTAGCTACACTTGTGAGCATAGCATAATGTATAAACTTGTATGAATCATTACAATCATTATTGTACTCCTGAAACATATAACACTGTGTGTCAACTATACTTAATTAACAATACTAAGAAATATCTCCACCTAATCTAATTAAAAATTGAAAAGGAAAGGAGCACCTGGGTGGCTCAGCCTGTTAAGCCTGTTAAGCATCTGAGTCTTGATTTCAGCTCAGGTCATGATTTCAGGGTTGTGAGATCAGCCCAGAGATGTGTTTTGTGCTCAGCAGGGAGTTTGCTTGAAAATTCTCTCCTTCTACCTCTCTCCTCACTAGCACACACATACTTTTTCTCTCTCTTAAATAAATAAATCTTTAAAAAAAAACTAAAATAGGTAAAATCACTAATAAAAGTAAAATATTAAAGGAGGAAATAACCAGAGTTAATCATTTCCTGGAGTATGTTAGAGTTTTACTCTAACATAATTGTTTCCATTAATGGAAATAATCAGAGTTAATTAAAAGAATAAGAGACAGTTCTTGTTAAACCTATACACTATTAAATTTGAAAATATGAATGAAATATCTAATAATGTAGGAAAATATAATTTTCCAAATTATCTTCAGAAAAAATAGAAAATTTGAACATACACATTTATATAAAGTAAATGAAAAACATAGAGTGCTATCCCTTCAAATTGCAATTAATTTCTAATGGTTTCACAGAATAGTCTATAAAACTTTTAAAGGACAGATAATTACAAACCTGGTAAACTGTCCCAAAAGGAGAAATTTCCAAATTCTATTTTAATGCAAATTTAATACTAACACCAAAGCTTGAGAAAGATTGTGCAGGAAAAAACAAACTATAAATGTCATTTATATAAACTGATCCTTAACAAGAATGATGTCAGCAAAAATGGCAAATAGAGCCTCTGCAAATTCTCTACTCCATAAAGTCAGTGGGAAAATTAGCAAAAGTTGTTAAGTTGGATTTTTCCAGAACTTGGGAAATTAAGCAAATGCTTGGAGCAACCAGGGGAGAATTTATTCAAGAAAAATTTTGGAGTCTTAGTAATGCCAACATTCCTTGTGGAAATTTACCTTCTCTTTTGACTTGACTCTCTAACTCCAGGGTAGCATAGAAAACCAACAGTCTACAGTCTTGGTGAAAATCAGCAGAATGGCAGCAACTAAGGCGGGCAGAATGAGGTTGGAGCTCCTTCATTCTCCTCATTATCAGGTAATTCGACCTGTCTGGTGATTCCCTAGAATGCTCTACTTGCAAGGCTGCCTTTACTTTATGTGACTCAAAGCTCAGTCAGCACAAAAAAAGTCTTTGTTCCTGGGCATTTGTTCAATAATTACTGGTAATGTTTGACTTTGTGGCTGAGGAAATAGATAACAGGTGAGCAAACAATAGACTATAACCAAAAGGCTGAAAAGGAAAAGCTAGTTAATGAGATATCCATATGGGCTTTTGTAAAGCTTTATTATACTCCTGGAAATTTTTTTTTAAAGATTTTATTTATTTATTTGACAGAGAGAGATCACAGTAGACAGAGAGGCAGGCAGAGGGAGAGAGAGGGAAGCAGACTCCCCGCTGAGCAGAGAGCCCGATGCAGGACTTGATCCCAGGACCCTGAGATCATGACCCGAGCCGAAGGCAGCGGCTTAACCCACTGAGCCACCCAGGCGCCCACTCCTGGAAATTTTGAAGGTCATGCGCATGCATTAGATTGTGTATATAACAGGACTGTGGACATGTCTAGACCTGTAAGTATGCTCAGAAAAGACTTAAGAAGGCCTTATACTCTCATGTCTGGCTGACCTTGAGTCTCCTTAGGTAGGAAGTAAAGGTTAAGACAGAGTTGTCAATCGTCTAATTGAGTGTTAAAGGTGTGCACACAAATGCACACAGAGCCCCTCAATAAAGCCTGAGACTTACTGAATTCAAGTGTTAAAGGCAATCTCTGTCCAATTATTACCTGACCACTAAGGTAACTGAACAGAAACGTCAGAAATCACACATGACAAATAATGCAGTTTTTACACAATTAATTCAGAAAATTCACTTGAAAATAACTACAAAAGGCAGGAATAACAATAATCTTGAGGATAAATTGGTGCTCTGTATTATTTAAAGTGTTAAATTTCAATAAAAATATGTAAGACTTATAAAGAAATAAGAAAAAATAAGGAATCATTAGAAACCACATGTTGGGTTTACTAGACAAATAATTTAAATTGGCTATTTTAAATATGTTCAAAATATTAACAGAAACCATATCTAAAAAAAATTAAAGGAAAATATGAGAATTTTCTAAATTTTACCAAATAGAAAATATCAATAAAGACATGGAAATTATAAAAAGAAGAAAATAGAAATTCTATAGTTAAAAAGTGTAATAACTAAGTTGAAAACATCATTAGAGGTGTTCAACAGTAAACTTTAACTGGCAGAAAAGATCAACAATGTAAAAGTAGGTCAATTGAAATTATTGAGTTTAAGGAGCGCAAAGCAAAAGAATAAATAAAGTGAACAGATACTTAGAGACCTGTGGGGCACCACCAATAATATATGGAAATAAAGTTGTAGAAGGAGATGACAGAGACAAGAAATAGAAAAATAGTAAAGACATAATTGATGAACACTTCCCAAGTATGATGAAAGACATTAATATACTTATTCAAAAACTTCAATAAATGCCAAGGTAAAACAAAAGAAATACATACCTACATGCATCATAATCAAACTTTCAAAAAACAAGGAAAAGAAAATTGAAAACAGCAAGAGAGAAGTGACTTATGTGTAAGAGATCCTCAATAAAATTAAAAAACATTTCTCATCAGAGAGCATGGAGACCAGAAGGTAGTAGGATGACATGCAAAGACTGAAAGAAAATTCTGCTAATCAAGTATATATTTGGTAAAATTATCCTTAAAAATGACAGAAAAAATAAGACATTCTTACATAACAAAAAAGGAAAGAATTAATGGCTAGCAGACCTGACCTATAAGAAATACTAAAAGGAGTGTGTGAAGGAAATTAACAAAATGAAAGGACACCAGATAATATTCCCAATCTACATGAAGAAATAAAAATAACTAATAAAGACAACTACACAAGTAAACATAAAATAGTATAAGTGTATCTTTGTAACTTTTTTTTCTTCTATATGATTAAAATACAAATGAATGAAATTAATGGATACACAATGTATAAGGATGTAATTTTTATGCCAAAAAAACACAAAATAAGTTGCAGGAATTGTACTTTCCAATTTTGGAAGTTGTTACAATGTTACAGTGATCAGTACTATATTGTTTTGGCATAAGAATAGAAATAAAGATGAACAGAACAAAATTAAAGTTTAAAAATAAGCTCATACATTTACAATCTATTTTCAACAAGAGTGCCAAAGCAATTCAATGGGGGAAATTAATAGTCTTTTCAACAAGTGGTACTGGGAAAATTGGATATCTACATCCTAAAGAATGAAACTTAATCCGTACTCCACACCATATATAAAACTTAATCAAAACAGATCAAAGACCTAAATAGGAGGCAAAACTACAAAACTCTTAGAAGAAAACATAGAAGTACATTTTTGTGACCTTAAATTAAGCAATGGATTCTCAGATATAACAACTTTTGGTATAAGAGACCAAAAGGGAAACAAACAAATAAATGATAAATTGAACTGCATCAAATTAAGAACATTTATGCTTAAAACATACCATGAAAGTGAAGGAACAACCTATAGAATGAGATAAAATATTTGCAAAATGTCTAGTACCCAGAATGTGTAAGGAATTCAACATAAAACTATAAAATGATAATAACTCTATTAAAAATGTGCAAAATATTTAAATAGACATTCTCAACAAAAGAAAGAAAAAATAACGGATAAACACATGAAGGGATCCTTAGCTCCGATACTTAAGGATTGAAATGTATGCTACAATATGGATGAACCTTCAAAACATTATACTAAGTAAAACAAGCCATACACAAAGGCTATGTATTGGATGATTCTATTTATATGTAATATCCAGAAAAGGCAAACACATACAGGTAGAAAGGAGAATAGTAGTGTCCAGGGGCTAGGGTTGGGGGTTGATGAGTAACTACAAATAGATAAGTTTTATTTTTTTTCTTGACATGATGAAAATATTTTGGCATTAGTAGTCATGGTTGCACAACCTTGTGATTTTAGTAAAATCACTGATTTGTATACTTTTAAAAAATGAATATTAGGTTATATGGGTTATACCATAATAAAAACACTGGAAACTCCTAAACAAAGTATTAGCCAGCAGAATCCAGCAGTACATTTTAAGAAATATGCATCCATACCAATGGGATTTATTGTAGGATTCAAAATGGTTTACTATTTGGAAACCTATTTAAATAAGTAATTACATTAATTGATTAAAGGGAGAAAATGCTTTTCTCCATGGATGTTGAAAATGCATCTGAGGAAATTCATAAGTTTCAATTTTAAAGTTTCAATGTTTAAAACTCAGTAAGAAGAAATCAATACTTCTTTAACACGATTAACTATATTTTTCTCAGCCCCAAATTCAATATTATGACGAAACACATCCATCTTTACCAATTAAATCAACATGTCCACATGTCCACTATTCCCACTATTATTTAACACTTTACTACAGATAATAGCTAATGTAATCAGACAAGGGACACTCAAGCATTAAAATCAGATAAAAGAAAAAAGTACTATCATTGTTTGTAAACGATATAATTGTGTAACTGACAAATACAAGGGAATCAACTGAGAATACTACTGCAAGCAATCAAAAGTTCAGCAAAGTACATATTAATGTGTGGGAAATATATATATCACACACATCCAATTAACTAATTAAAATTTATATTAAAAACATTTACAATAGCAACATGATTATAAAATACTTAGGAATTAACTTCTATAATACCAATATAAAGAGAATTTTAAAAAAGATTTTATTTATTTGACAGAGGAGAAACAATGACTGAGAAAACACAAGCAGGAGGAGTTGGAGAGGGAGAAGCAGGCTTCCCGCAGAGCAGGGAACCAGATGCAGGGCTTAACCCTGAGCCTAAGGCAGATGCTTAAGGACTGAGTCACCTGGCACTCCAACAATTTAATTTTTTGTTTAATAACATGTAAGTAGATAGAACATCTTGGAGGAAATTTGACAGTTTTTATCACCACCATTTGGTCAAGAGATCTAGGATTAAGATTCACAGACCTGTACCCCTGGGGATAAAAATATATGTTTATAAAAAATAAAAAATTAATAAAAAAAAAAGTTAAAAAAAAATCCATGTCAGGCTCCCTGCTTCTCCTTTTTCCTCTGCACCCCCCCTCACTCAGGCACATGATCTCTTTCTCTCTCTCTCTTTCTTACAAGTGAATAAATGAAATATTTTCAAAAATAGATAAATGAAATAAATATTGTTAAGTATTTTAAACTAACAGATTTCTTTTTTAAAGATTTATTTACTTAGTTATTTGAGAGAGAGGAGGTGAATATGTGAACACGAGTTGGGGGGGTGGTGGGCAGACGCTTAACCATCTGAACCACCCAGACACCCTTACCACACAGATCATTTCTTGAGCAGTTTTAGGTTTATAGCAAAAAACAAAGTTCTCATATGACCCTCAACTCCCTCCAATATTATTAACATCTTTCATTAGTATTGTACATTTTTCACTATAGATGAGCTATTCTATCACTATTGATACACTATTATTAACTAAAACCCATAGTTTACATCAGGATTTACTATTTGTATTGTACATTTTATGAGTTTTGATAAATGAAAAATGTAATTTATCTGCAATTACAGTTTCACATAGAGTAATTTCACTGCTCTGTACATAACCTGTTCTCCACCTATTCATCTTTCCCTCTCTCCCCTGGAAACTCTAGAAAACACTATTATTTTTGCTGTCTCCACAGTTTTGCCTTTCCCAGAATAACAGACATGTGAATGAACCACTTTGGGAATGAATCCTTCAGGCCCCATCAAGAAGTTCCATGACTATAGATTCAGTTACATCTTGACTTCAACCTCATGAGAGATCTGGAGCCAAAAAGACCCAATTAAAGCAATTATAGATTTCTGATTCTAAAAGACTGTGTACATTATTATTTTAAGCTTCTAAATTTTAGTGTTATTTTGGTGTAAAGTTCTGCTGTAATTGGGTATGTAGCTGTAGATTACTGCATCATGATCCATAGCCGTAGTGTACTTTGAGCTTTGTTCTGTTTTTTCTTGGACTTGTCCCATTCTAATATTTCAGTACTAGACTATTCTTTCAATATAATTGAACATTCCTAATACCTTGGATTTCAGTTAATTTCTTCTTACATGTAGTCATTAAGTCCTGGAATCAATAGTTTCTACCTTCTCAAACTGAGTCAATATGGGCCAGAGCCAGGAAGTAGGATTGACTGTATTCTCCTAACAGTGGGTAGGCTCTTCCTACTCTATTTTTATGTCTTTTATGGCTTGGATGAAATCTCCAAATTCTTTTAACTCTTACCATGTTTACATGGGTCAAATTCCTAGGAACTGGAATCTTTCTTACTCGACCCAATAGAGCTAGAACTCTGGCTTGAATCCAATTTGCTTAGTTGGATCTCAACATCATAAATCTGAGTTTGAATCCCAGCTGTACCATGCATTGGTATATGATCTGAGTAAGTGATTTGATTTTTCTGAACTGGTTTTTCAATTAAAAAAATGAATAAGTCTTACTTGACAGAGTTGTCAGAACATGTTAAATTCTTAACCCAGTGCGTGGTTCAAAAAGGGCGTTCAAATATTGTTAATCCTTTTACTTCTTTGCAGTGTGTTTCTCTAAGTAATGAATCTTTCTTGTACCATTGAAACCTATAATAAAGCCACCAATTTGACTTGAAATTTTGCACTACACTAAACTTCCTTGGATACTAATTTCAGTCTATTTAATGTCTGAATTCGGTATTTCCCTTTGAGTGTTATGATCTTAAATCAGTAGTGTGGCTTCTATGAAAGACAATTAGCCACATTCTGGTCTCTTCCACCAGTGACCATCCTTGGAATTCCCAGAATGTGGTGAGTTTTTTTTCTGTGTTGTCACAACTTTGAATATTACTGAGTATAAAGATAAATAAGTATTAATAAATAAGTATTAAAGATAAAAACTAAACTTTTTTTTATGGTATTACACATGCTGTTTTATCTGACCATAATCCTTTCCTTTGGGAAACAGCCCATTCCATATTCCACATAATTCAAATAGTGTTGTCATTGACAGAACTCTGCTCCTCTAGCCATAGGGTTAGTTTGTGACACAATGTAGGCTTACTAGAGTTTCCTTCCCGAGAATTTGATTTTTGAGTAGTGATACATAGAAATTAAGACAATAGGATCTAAGAGATCAGATGGAATTATCCTGGTGAGATGTGCTAGAATAGCTAAAACTGAAATATTTAGAACTGCTCTGGTTCCTTTTCTTCATGAGGACTGGTTTCTCTATTTTTCCTTCACTTTTGTGAGGGACACGGTATCCATTCACTAAGTCTTTTTTTTTTTTTTTCCTTTTTGGTGTTGTCAGAGTTGTTTTTCAATGCTTTCAAAATTTAATTTAGAAATTCTGCTAGTTAGGGGCACCTGGGTGGCTTAGTGGGTTAAAGCCTCTGCCTTCAGCTCCGGTCATGATCCGAGGGTCCTGGGATCGAGCCCCACATTGGGCTCTCTGATCGGCGGGAGCCTGCTTCCCTTCCTCTCTCTGCCTGCCTCTCTGTCTACTTATAATCTCTGTCTGTCAAATAAATGAATAAAATCTTAAAAAAAAAAAAGAAAGTCTGCTAGTTGATACATTCATTGTGAAGACCATTTACAATTATTGCAAAGATCTTGGAAAATATTGATTAGTATGACCAAAGTATTGAGAATCACATATTTTCCTACTATCTTAAGGAAATCTTCTGGCAACATCTTGTACTGCAGTGTGTATTGCTTTATTACACTTAATATTGTAAGAATTTTCTAGTACATTTCTCTTCATAAATATGTTAAAGATTGCTTATTTTCCACTGTAGGGGTATGCAATGATTTACTTTTTTCATTATCATTGAATAAGTAAGTTATTTCCAATTTTTGCTATTATGAAAAATGTTGCAATAAAATCTTCACATATAAAGTTTTGTTTTCATTATAAATCATTTTTTAGAGTGTTCACTGATTCCAACCCCATCTAGAATTCTCTTTATGTCTTGTAGCCTCCCATCTAGATGTGGTCATGTGACCCACTTTTTAACAGTGAAATTAAGCAGAAAATGCTGGGTGAGACTTCTGTAAATGATTTTTAAAAGTGTCAGAGTTCTGTTGGCATATACCTTCTTTTCCAAAACGAATGATGGTGATGATGATGGTGATGATGATGATGATGATGTCATTGTTGTTAATGGAAGTGTGAAGGGCCTTCCTCAGCTACTTCCATTGGTCTGAAGGTACTCACATATTTCTGTCCTCTGTATGAATTCTCCCAGCTACCTATGCTCTCTCCCTGAATAAGTCTTAGGCTATATAGTCTTTCAAAAGTCCTTGACCTCACTTCTAGGTTAGAAACAATCATTTCACTAGCTACAGTTTACTCTCCTGTATCCACAATAAGGATCACCTACTTTACATGCTCAGTGTCCTCACGCTGGCCTACCCAATAAAAGAAAGATAGATTAGAATATGCAAACGACATATCAGATAAAGGACTAGTGTCCAGAATCTATAAAGAACTTAGCAAACTCAACACCCAGAGAACAAATAATCCAATCAAGAAATGGGCAGAGGACATGAGCAGACATTTCTGCAAAGAAGACATCCAGATGGCCAACAGACACATGAAAAAGTGCTCCATATCACTCGGCATCAGGGAAATACAAATCAAAACCACAATGAGATATCACCTCACACCAGTCAGAATGGCTAAAATCAACAAGTCAGGAAATAACAGATGCTGGCAAGGATGCGGAGAAAGGGGAACCCTCCTACACTGTTGGTGGGAATGCAAGCTGGTGCAGCCACTCTGGAAAACAACATGGAGGTTCCTCAAAATGTTGAAAATAGAACTGCCCTATGACCCAGCAATTGCACTATTGGGTATTTACCCTAAAGATACAAACGTAGTGATCCAAAGGGGCACGTGCACCCGAATGTTTATAGCAGCAATGTCCACAATAGCCAAACTATGGAAAGAACTTAGATGTCCATCAACAGATGAATGGATCAAGAAGATGTGGTATATATACACAATGGAATACTATGCAGCCATCAAAAGAAATGAAATCTTGCCATTTGCAACAACATGGATGGAACTAGAGCGTATCATGCTTAGCGAAATAAGTCAAGCAGAGAAAGACAACTATCATATGATCTCCCTGATATGAGGAAGTGGTGATGCAACATGGGGGCTTAAGTGGGTACGAGAAGAAGCAATGAAACAAGATGGGATTGGGAGGGAGACAAACCATAAGTGACTCTTAATCTCACAAAACAAACTGAGGGTTGCTGGGGGGAGGGGGTTTGGGAGAAGGGGGTGGGATTATGGACATTGGGGAGGGTATGTGCTTGGGTGAGTGCTGTGAAGTGTGTAAACCTGGTGATTCACAGACCTGTACCCCTGGGGATAAAAATATATGTTTATAAAAAATAAAAAATTAATTAAAAAAAAAAGAATATGAAAGAAATCATTATACCTAAATGGTCCACAGCATGTTCTGGTCAGATGGTTTTGATCCGAGCTCTGTCATCAGCAATCTTCTTAATCTTTTTTTCTCAGTTTCCTTATATGCAAAATGGAGAAAATAATGGTAGTTACCTCACATGTTTGTTATAAGGATTAAACAAATTAACATTTGTGAAGCACACATATTGCACAATGCACAGGTGTTGGTAAAATCTTAAAATCTCTTTGTGCCTGTATCATGCTTAGTGAAATAAGTCAAGCAGAGAAAGACAACTATCATATGATCTCCCTGATATGAGGAAGTGGTGATGCAACATGGGGGCTTAAGTGGGTAGGAGAAGAATAAATGAAACAAGATGGGATTGGGAGGGAGACAAACCATAAGTGACTCTTAATCTCACAAAACAAACTGAGGGTTGCTGGTGGAGGGGGTTTGGGAGAAGGGGGTGTTTATAAAAAAAAAAAATCTCTTTGTGCCTGATCTACCAACTTCACATAAATATTAAATAATAATAATTTTTAAAAACCAACAGCACCATTGTATTAAGGTCTATTAAAGTTTACCCATTAAGTACTTTAAATATCTTGCATTCATTCTTTCCACAACCTTTTATTCATTAGTACTTGCTATGCATAAGACAGAGGGAAAATACAAAGTACAAAGATGATGTTCAGCTTTAATAGTTTCTGCCCAGATACATGGAAAAATTTCAGATTTTAATAGTAGGACTCATATCCATGAAGATCACAAATCATCTCAGTGAACCTATGTACCTACCATTACTAGTAATTACTAAAATTACCTAAATATACAAAAAAAAACCCAGTTCTCATCAGCAATGAGTAGCATCGAAAATGTTCATATGCTATAATAACTTTACCTGTGGAATAGAACAAATATGGACAGCTTAAAATCATATTTCTTTATGTTGAGGAAATTATGTAATTACATAATTACATAATGATTATGATTATTAATTATGCTTTCAGAAGTTCAAAGGTAAATGTACAAATAAAAAGACCAACAGTACAAATAAAAGCATGTCACTATCTGTATACCTTCTTAGTGAATGATCCTCAGACTTAAACAAAATGTTTTTAAAAACTTCCCAAAATCACCATTTAAAAATAAAATGGTTTTGGATAATCTAAGCCCACTTGATATGTCTCCTCTTTCTCTTCAAACACAGTCACAAAATATTTGCATCCTGAAACCATCTTTCACCAAATGATTGATTCAATAGATCACATATTCTGGGTCTACATTACTTATTTTGTCTTATGTTTCCTTTGGGATTTGGAAAACAAATATACATGCCACTAGATATACTTAACCTTTCATTTTCAGAGCATAATAGGTCAATTACCAACATTTCTTGCAGGAAGAAATTGATAATCTCATAAAACTTGTAAGACTATTAAAAAATATTCTTTTTTCCACATTTATTTTGTTGGTTTTGGTCTTGCTTCTCACTTGCTTGCAGATTTTCTAAATAGAAAATTAGCATGTAAAACCTCACTGGTTAACTGAAAATCTGTAAAGCCAGAAAAGTGAAGAAATGTTCCCTGACGAAAATAAACTCTTAAAAATTTAGCAATACCAAATGCTTTTCCCATTCACCTTGCTGATAGCAAAGAATATTTATGAAAGATTCTTTGACTAAAAATTATAGCACATTAATCCCAGTTATTATGGTTAGTATTCCAGTAACAGTCAACTGTTTCCAGGTATACCATCTTTAAAATCACAGCAAAAAGGCCATTAAAAAGTTTATTTGGTTTTTCCCACACTTTATTCTAAAAAAGATAATAACTTGTAAAATAAAACTAACAAAAAAATCACTGTCCTGATGACATATCATATAAACCCTTATTGTAGATTTCCTCTTCAGAACAGAGACAGAATAATTATAATAAAAATGAATTTCTGTTAATAAATTCCTGAGGATAAAAAGAAAATAGCACATATGAGCTTTTCTTATTTATGTATTTACTTATCTGACAGAGAATTCACAAGCAGGCAGAGAGGCAGGCAGAGAGAGGAGGAAGCAGCCTCCCCACTGAGCAGAGAGCCTGACGCACACCTGGATCCCAGAACCCTGGGATCATGACCTGAGCCGAAGGCAGAGGCTTTAACCCACTGAGCCACCCAAGCACTTCCATATGAGCTTTTCTTTTTTTTTTTTAACTTTTTATTTTTTATAAACATATATTTTTATCCCCAGGGGTACAGGTCTGTGAATCACCAGGTTTACACACTTCACAGCACTCACCCAAGCACATACCCTCCCCAATGTCCATAATCCCACCCCCTTCTCCCAAACCCCCTCCCCCCAGCAACCCTCAGTTTGTTTTGTGAGATTAAGAGTCACTTATGGTTTGTCTCCCTCCCAATCCCATCTTGTTTCATTTATTCTTCTCCTACCCACTTAAGCCTCCATGTTGCATCACCACTTCCTCATATCAGGGAGATCATATGATAGTTGTCTTTCTCTGCTTGACTTATTTCGCTAAGCATGATACGCTCTAGTTCCATCCATGTTGTTGCAAATGGCAAGATTTCATTTCTTTTGATGGCTGCATAGTATTCCATTGTGTATATATACCACATCTTCTTGATCCATTCATCTGTGGATGGACATCTAGGTTCTTTCCATAGTTTGGCTATTGTGGACATTGCTGCTATAAACATTCGGGTGCATGTGCCCCTTTGGATCACTACGTTTGTATCTTTAGGGTAAATACCCAATAGTGCAATTGCTGGGTCATAGGGCAGTTCTATTTTCAACATTCTGAGGAACCTCCATGCTGTTTTCCAGAGTGGCTGCACCAGCTTGCATTCCCACCAACAGTGTAGGAGGGTTCCCCTTTCTCCACATCCTCGCCAGCATCTGTCATTTCCTGACTTGTTGATTTTAGCCATTCTGACTGGTGTGAGGTGATATCTCATTGTGGTTTTGATTTGTATTTCCCTGATGCCGAGTGATATGGAGCACTTTTTCATGTGTCTGTTGGCCATCTGGATGTCTTCTTTGCAGAAATGTCTGTTCATGTCCTCTGCCCATTTCTTGATTGGATTATTTGTTCTTTGGGTGTTGAGTTTGCTAAGTTCTTTATAGATTCTGGACACTAGTCCTTTATATGATATGTCGTTTGCAAATATTTTCTCCCATTCTGTCACTTGTCTTTTGATTTTGTTAACTGTTTCCTTTGCTGTGCAAAAGCTTTTGATCTTGATGAAATCCCAATAGTTCATTTTTTCCCTTGCTTCCCTTGCCTTTTGCGTTGTTCCTAGGAAGATGTTGCTGCGGCTGAGGTCGAAGAGGTTGCTGCCTGTGTTCTCCTCAAGAATGTTGATGGATTCCTTTCGCACATTGAGGTCCTTCATCCATTTTGAGTCTATTTTTGTGTGTGGTGTAAGGAAATGGTCCAATTTCATTTTTCTACATGTGGCTGTCCAATTTTCCCAGCACCATTTATTGAAGAGGCTGTCTTTTTTCCATTGGACATTCTTTCCTGCTTTGTCGAAGATGAGTTGACCATAGATTTGAGGGTCTATTTCTGGGCTCTCTATTCTGTTCCATTGATCTATGTTTCTGTTTTTGTGCCAGTACCATGCTGTCTTGATGATGACAGCTTTGTAATAGAGCTTGAAGTCCGGAATTGTGATGCCACCAACGTTGGCTTTCTTTTTCAATATCCCTTTGGCTATTCGAGGTCTTTTCTGGTTCCATATAAATTTTAGAATTATTTGTTCCATTTCTTTGAAAAAGATGGATGGTACTTTGATAGGAATTGCATTAAATGTGTAGATTGCTTTAGGTAGCATAGACATTTTCACAATATTTATTCTTCCAATCCAGGAGCATGGAACATTTTTCCATTTCTTTGTGTTTTCCTCAATTTCTTTCATGAGTACTTTATAGTTTTCTGAGTATAGATTCTGTGTCTCTTTGGTTAGGTTTATTCCTAGGGATCTTATGGTTTTGGGTGCAATTGTAAATGGGATTGACTCCTTAATATCTCTTTCTTCTGTCTTGCTGTTGGTGTAGAGAAATGCAACTGATTTCTGTGCATTGATTTTATATCCTGACACTTTACTGAATTCCTGTATAAGTTCTAGCAGTTTTGGAGTGGAGTCTTTTGGGTTTTCCACATATAGTATCATATCATCTGCGAAGAGTGATAATTTACTTCTTCTTTGCCGATTTGGATGCCTTTAATTTCCTTTTGTTGTCTGATTGCTGAGGCTAGGACCTCTAGTACTGTGTTGAATAGCAGTGGTGATAATGGACATCCCTGCCGTGTTCCTGACCTTAGTGGAAAAGCTTTCAGTTTTTCTCCATTGAGAATGATATTTGCGGTGGGTTTTTCATAGATGGCTTTGATGATATTGAGGTATGTGCCCTCTATCCCTACACTTTGAAGAGTTTTGATCAGGAAGGGATGCTGTACTTTGTCAAATGCTTTTTCAGCATCTATTGAGAGTATCATATGGTTCTTGTTCTTTCTTTTATTGATGTGTTGTATCACATTGACTGATTTGCGGATATTGAACCAACCTTGCAGCCCTGGAATAAATCCCACTTGGTCGTGGTGAATAATCTTTTTAATGTACTGTTGAATCCTATTGGCTAGTATTTTGTTCAGTATTTTCGCATCTGTGTTCATCAAGGATATTGGTCTATGGCTCTCTTTTTTGGTGGGATCCTTGTCTGGTTTTGGGATCAAGGTGATGCTGGCCTCATAAAATGAGTTTGGAAGTTTTCCTCCCATTTCTATTTTTTGGAACAGTTTCAGGAGAATAGGAATTAGTTCTTCTTTAATAGTTTGGTAGAATTCCCCCGGGAAGCCGTCTGGCCCTGGGCTTTTGTTTGTTTGGAGATTTTTAATGACTGTTTCAATCTCCTTACTGGTTATGGGTCTGTTCAGGCTTTCGATTTCTTCCTGGTTTAGTTGTGGTAGTTTATATGTTTCTAGGAATGCATCCATTTCTTCCAGATTGTCAAATTTATTGCCATAGAGTTGCTCATAGTATGTTCTTATAATAGTTTGTATTTCTTTGGTGTTAGTTGTGATCTCTCCTCTTTCATTCATGATTTTATTTATTTGGGTCCTTCCTCTTTTCTTTTTGATAAGTCGGGCCAGGGGTTTATCAATTTTATTAAGTCTTTCAAAGAACCAGCTCCTAGTTTCGTTGATTTGTTCTATTGTTTTTTTGGTTTCTATTTCATTGATTTCTGCTCTGATCTTTATGATTTCTCTTCTCCTGCTGGGCTTAGGGTTTCTTTCTTGTTCTTTCTCCAGCTCCTTTAGGTGTACGGTTAGGTTGTGTAACTGAGACCTTTCTTGTTTCTTGAGAAAGGCTTGTATCGCTATATATTTTCCTCTCAGGACTGCCTTTGTTGTGTCCCACAGATTTTGAACCGTTGTATTTTCATTATCATTTGTTTCCATGATTTTTTTCAATTCTTCTTTAATTTCCCAGTTGACCCATTCATTCTTTAGAAGGATGCTGTTTAGTCTCCATGTATTTGGGTTCTTTCCAAACTTCCTTTTGTGGTTGAGTTCTAGCTTTAGAGCATTGTGGTCTGAAAATATACAGGGAATGATCCCAATCTTTTGATACCGGTTGAGTCCTGATTTAGGACCGAGGATGTGATCTATTCTGGAGAATGTTCCATGTGCACTAGAGAAGAATGTGTATTCTGTTGCTTTGGGATGAAATGTTCTGAATATATCTGTGATGTCCATCTGGTCCAGTGTGTCGTTTAAGGCCTTTATTTCCTTGCTGGTCTTTTGCTTGGATGACCTGTCCATTTCAGTGAGGGGAGTGTTAAAGTCCCCTACTATTATTGTATTGTTGTTGATGTGCTTCTTTGATTTTGTTATTAATTGGTTTATATAGTTGGCTGCTCCCACGTTGGGGGCATAGATATTTAAAATTGTTAAATCTTCTTGCTGGACAGACCCTTTAAGTATGATGTAGTGTCCTTCCTCATCTCTTATTATAGTCTTTGGCTTAAAATCTAATTGATCTGATATAAGGATTGCCACTCCTGCTTTCTTCTGATGTCCATTAGCATGGTAAATTCTTTTCCACCCTCTCACTTTAAATCTGGAGGTGTCTTCGGGCTTAAAATGAGTTTCTTGGAGGCAACATATAGATGGGTTTTGTTTTTTTATCCATTCTGATACCCTGTGTCTTTTGACAGGGGCATTTAGCCCATTCACATTCAGGGTAACTATTGAGAGATATGAATTTAGTGCCATTGTATTGCCTGTAAGGTGACTGTTATTGTATATGGTCTCTGTTCCTTTCTGATCTACCACTTGTAGGCTCTCTCTTTGCTTAGAGGACCCCTTTCAATATTTCCTGTAGAGCTGGTTTGGTATTTGCAAATTCTTTCAGTTGTTGTTTGTCCTGGAAGCTTTTAATCTCTCCTTCTATTTTCAATGATAGCCTAGCTGGATATAGTATTCTGGGCTGCATGTTTTTCTCGTTTAGTGCTCTAAAAATATCATGCCAGCTCTTTCTGGCCTGCCAGGTCTCTGTGGATAAGTCAGCTGCCAATCTAATATTTTTACCATTGTATGTTACAGACTTCTTTTCCCGGGCTGCTTTCAGGATTTTCTCTTTGTCACTGAGACTTGTAAATTTTACTATTAGGTGACGGGGTGTGGGCCTATTCTTATTGATTTTGAGGGGCGTTCTCTGAACCTCCTGAATTTTGATGCTCGTTCCCTTTGCCATATTGGGGAAATTCTCCCCAATAATTCTCTCCAGTATACCTTCTGCTCCCCTCTCTCTTTCTTCTTCTTCTGGAATCCCAATTATTCTAATGTTGTTTCATCTTATGGTGTCACTTATCTCTCGAATTCTCCCCTCGTGGTCCAGTAGCTGTTTGTCCCTCTTTTGCTCAGCTTCTTTATTCTCTGTCATTTGGTCTTCTATATCACTAATTCTTTCTTCTGCCTCATTTATCCTAGCAGTTAGAGCCTCCATTTTTGATTGCACCTCATTAGTAGCTTTTTTGATTTCAACTTGGTTAGATTTTAGTTCTTTTATTTCTCCAGAAAGGGCTTTTATATCTCTCGAGAGGGTTTCTCTAATATCTTCCATGCCTTTTTCGAGCCTGGCTAGAACCTTGAGAATTGTCATTCTGAACTCTAGATCTGACATATTACCAATGTCTGTATTGATTATGTCCCTAGCCTTCGGTACTGCCTCTTGTTCTTTTTTTTGCGTTGAATTTTTACGTCTTGTCATTTTGGCCAGATAAGAGTAAATGAAGGGGCAAGTAAAATACTAAAAGGGTGGCAACAACCCCAGGAAAATATGCTTTAACTAAATTAGAAGAAATCCAAAATTGTGAGTGGGGAGAAAGGGGATAAAAAGAGGTTCAAAAAGAAAGAAAGAAAAAAAAAAAGAAAAGAAAAAAAAATTTTTTTAAAAAAAGAAAACACCTGAGAAAAATGTAAAAAAGAAAAAATATATATATTAGATAAACTAGTAAAAAATCGTTAAAAAAGAAAAAGGTAACAGTTAAAAAAAAAAAATTTACCCGAAGGCGAGAAGAAAAAGAAAAAAAAAATGAAAAAGAAAAAATTAAATTAACTGCAAGACTAAAAAAAAATCACAGGAAAAAAGCCATGAGTTCCGTGCTTGGCTTTCTCCTCCTCTGGAATTCTGCTGCTCTCCTTGGTATTGAAACCGCACTCCTTGGTAGGTAAAGTTGGTCTCGGCTGGATTTCTTGTTGATCTTCTGGGGGAGGGGCCTGTTGTAGTGATTCTCAAGTGTCTTTGCCCCACGCGGAGTTACACCGCCCTTACCCGGGGCCGGGGTGAGTAATCCGCTCGGGTTTGCTTTCAGGAGCTTTCGTTCCCTGAGCGCTTTCCGTAGAGTTCCGGAGGACGGGAACACAAATGGCGGCCTCCTGGTCTCCAGCATGGAGGAGCCGAGAGCCCAGGGCCCCTCTCCTCAGTGCGCCCTCAGAGAACAGCGCCCAGTTACTCCCGTCTGCCTGACCTCCGGCCGCGCTCCGAGCTCACCGAGCCTGTGACTGGTTCAAGGTAACCCCGAGTTGTGAGCTTACTGTCGGCTCTGTCTCTGTAGCCGGCTTTCCCGTTCCAATACCCGCAAGCTCTGCGACACTCAGACACCCCCGATCCTTCTGTGACCCTGCGGGACCTGAGGCCACGCTGACCCCGCGTGGGCTTCGCCCCGGTTTAGCCTCTGGAGCGATGTCCCTCAGCGGAACAGACTTTTAAAAGTCCTGATTTTGTGCGCGGTTGCTCCGCTGCTTGCCGAGAGCCGGCCCCTCCCCCCGGGGTCTATCTTCCCGTCGCTTTGGATTCACTTCTCCGCTGGTCCTACCTTTCAGAAAGTGGTTGTTTTTCTGTTTCCAGAATTGCCGTTCTTCTTCTCTTCGATCTGCCGATGGATTTTTAGGTGTTTGCAATCTTTAGATAAGCTATCTAGCTGATCTCTGGCTAGCTGAAGCAGTCTCAGCTTGCTACTTCTCCGCCATCTTGACTCCTCCTCTTTTTTTTTTTTTTTTCCATATGAGCTTTTCTTAAAGAACTTACAAGAAAACCTTCAGTCAACCAAAAGATAACTATAAGAAAGGACAGTCAGTAAGCAATAAAAATATTTAGCAGTGTACCTAAGTCTACAACCATAGGTTGGATTACTAAAACAGAGCAAAATGAAAATTATATATGTCCAAATAATGATAAAATAATAAAACTAAAAGAAATCAGGAGAACAGAGAAAGAATGTAGATTCAAGGGAAAGAACTGATTCATCGTGCTATCTGCAACAGCTAAGTTTGAGAGAATATCATTTAAAAATTGCAAGAGTCAGAGTAACAATAGGAAACTAGGTTTAATAATAAAAATTAGCTGGTTTAAGCATTTTGTAGTATGAATGCATTTGGCTTGATAGCAAAATATCTTCGAAAAATTTAATATTAGCACTTTCAGAATTAAAAAAAATAAGCAGGTTTTTAAAAAAAATTTTTAAATAATTTTTTATTTTTTATAAACATGTATTTTTATCCCCAGGGGTACAGGTCTGTGAATCACCAGGTTTACACACTTCACAGCACTCACCAAAGCACATACCCTCCCCAATGTCCATAATCCCACCCCCTTCTCCCAAACCCCCTCCCCCCAGCAACCCTCAGTTTGTTTTGTGTGATCAAGAGTCACTTATGGTTTGTCTCCCTCCCAATCCCATCTTGTTTCATTGATTCTTCTCCTACCCACTTAAGGCCCCATGTTGCATCACCACTTCCTCAGCATAGAGGTTCCTCAAAATGTTGAAAATAGAACTGCCCTATGACCCAGCAATTGCACTATTGGGTATTTACCCTAAAGATACAAACGTAGTGATCCAAAGGGGCACGTGCACCCGAATGTTTATAGCAGCAATGTCCACAGTAGCCAAACTATGGAAAGAACCTAGATGTCCATCAAGAGATGAATGGATCAAGAAGATGTGGTATATATACACAATGGAATACTATGTAGCCATCAAAAGAAATGAAATCTTGCCATTTGCGACAACATGGATGGAACTAGAGCATATCATGCTTAGCGAAATAAGTCAAGCAGAGAATAAGCAGGTTTTTATAAAAAGCAAGTTTATGCCTTTTTTATTTACTTTTAGATTGATATGTTGTGGATAAATAAACACAGAAAGGACTCAATCATTTTATTTTCAGATGTCAGTCATGAGAAAGTAAGACTTTAGAGATTCTAAGTACAAAATACACAAGGTTATTTCCTCAAAAGGATTACTAAAAATGCCAATAATTCTCAGGTCATCTCTACAATACTTACGTGCATTGTGTATTTAGACCAGTGGATCTCAAATTTCAAGCCCTAAACCAGCAGCCCAGACATCACCTGAGAACTTGTTAAAAATGCAAATTCTTAAGTTTTACCTCAGCAGGACTGAATCAGAAGCTCAGTGGGTGGAGCCCAAAAAATCTGTTTTAATTCATCCTACATGTAATTCTGATGCACCCTAAAGTTTGATAATTGTTCTGGAATGTTACATTTAATTTTTTAAATTTTATTTATTTATTTGACAGAGAGATAGAGATCACAAGTAGCCAGAGCAGCAGGCAGAGAGAGAGAGAGAGAGAGATAGAGAGGAAATCAGGTTCCCTGCTGAGCAGAGAGCCTGATGCAGGGCTCCATCCCAGGACCCTGAGATAATGACCTGACCTGAAAGCAGAGGCTTTAACCCACTGAGCCTCCCAGGCGCCCCACAGAATGTTACATTTAATTTTCAGCAGTTTTAAACTTAATTTATCATGGAAAGAACATTTTATACATAGTGCATTCTATGTATTATAAATATATTACAGTGGCTTTACTAATGAGGTATATAAATGCAGACTTTTGCTTTAAGTGTTTTATAACAAGAACTTAATTATGCCCTTTCTCTTTACCAGTTTTATTCTTTCATTCTCTCTCTCTCTGCTTATAAGCAGGGGATTAAGTCACTTTTTCATTAAAGCCCTCTAATGGTCTTAGTCAAAGTAAAACCCAATGTCCTTATAATGGCATGCAAGGCCCTGAAGATTATGCTGCACATTCCCCATTATTTCTCTGACTTCATCTCCTTCTACTTCTGCCCTTATTCCCTCAACTTTACCCATACTAACCTTCTTTCCAGTCTTCACATTTACCAGACATTCACCCATTTTAGAAAACTGAATCTACTGTTCCCTCTGCCTTTGAACACTTTCTTTAGATATCTGGCTGATTTTGTTTTTCACTCCTTAGGTCTTTGCTCAAATGTTACTCCCCTGACAAGGTCTCCTCTGGCCACCCTATTTAAAATTGCAATGTCCTCTACATTCTTTTATCATACTGTCTTGCTATGTTTTCCTTCTTGATACTTATATCTCTACTTGAAATATTCCTATTTTTCATTTTATCCAAAATAAAAATAGTGGAAATATTTTATTGGAAGTATTTATTTTAATTCTCTTCTATCAAAATGCAGATTTGATAGAAGAGCCATGATTTTCATCTGTTTTATTTTCTACTGACTTCAAATGGCTAAAACAGTGCCTGACACATAGCTGGTACTCAATAAATATGTAGAAAAAGAGAGAATGAGGAAATAAGAACTTAATGGGGACCTGTAACTGTTCAAACTTATTTTTCTACTTAGCCCAGGTATATATTCTAGATGACATCCTGTAATTGTTCAAAGTTATTTTTCCACGTGGCTCAGGTATATCTTCTATATAATTCTAAAATTCTCATTCTGCCTAAATATCTGAAATACGTGGTTATAGTTATCTTTATGTCTTAGCTATTAAGTAATTTTCTTCTAATCTCCCTACGATCTTGAATTCCATTTTCACATCTCAACTGAAACTGAATGTCATTTTGTTTAATTGTAAGATCATTATCTATGCTTTGTTTACCTGTTGCCAGGATGAGTTTTTTCTTTTTTTTTTTTCAATCCATTTCAATGATTTTGATATATATTTCTTGTATAAAAATTGAGTTGGGTTTACTTTTTGAATAAAATCAGAAGCCATTTTTCATTTAATTTGTAAATTTAGACAACTTAAATGTAGTGATATGACAGATATGTTATAATGTCATATTATTTTGTATCTGTTTTGTTTTTAAGGCTTTCACAATGTGATCAGCTTGCTTTTATTTTTTACAAATCCTTGGACACTTAAAAAAGTTTGTATTTTTGTTCAAGCAATTATACTTATACTGATTTTACACAATACCTTGGTTCTCTATTTCTTCAAACTCTATCTCTTAGTTTCCTACTGAAAGCACTAATAAGATTATCATATCTCCTGATCCTCCTAATTTTCTTCTTATACTACCACCAATCAATTTTACTCAGTAATATTGTGTGTGTGTGTTCGTTTATATAGTGTTTGTTATGCTTATACTGCTATTGGTGGCATATCAAGAGGAAACAGTGGGAGTGGTCCACCTTAGGTACAGAAATAAGGGAATACTTTGTCTATAAGGAATTTAAAAACAATAACAAAACTGCCTGAATATATCTGTTTTTTAATATTATCATGCACTAGAAATTCTAAACTATGTCATTGGTATAGCACTTCTTCTGGTAGGGACATAAATGGACCACTCCTACTATTCACACACACACCCCTTGGTGCACCACTGTGTTCTATTACTTGTCTTACAATTTCAAAATGGTGTTCTTTCACTCTTAGCTGTTACAGATAAGGCAATCAATGAATCAGTTCTGCTCCTTGAATCCACATTCTTTCTCTGTTCTGATGCATTTTAGTTTTATTATTTTATCATAATTTTGACATATATAATTTTTTATTGTGCTTAGTAATCTACCCTATGGTTGTAGGCTTGGGTATACTGTTAAATACTTTTAGTGCTTACTGACTTTCCTTTCTTGTAGTTATCTTTTGGTTGACTGAAGGTTATCTTCTAAGTTCCTTAAGAAAAACTCGTATGTTTTATCTTCTTACCTCTCCACAATTGATACTTCTTATTTATAGAATTTACATTTGAAGGGCTGTTTGAAAAGACTTAAAATCCATGACTTTAGAGATAAATTTAGACCCTCAAAAATGTTATATGTTGTAAATATTTACACATGAAATGTTTAATGATATGAAAGGTCAAATAAAATGAGCAAACAATAAATGATGATAAATGACAAGGAACATTGATAAATTACCAAATATAACATTTAGAAATGGTAAAATAATTAAATTAAAAATTCACTGGATAGGGTTTAGTGCAGATTATAAATAACTTACAGAAAAAAAAAAAATAGTGACTGAGACGATATTATCCAGAGTGAGCCTAGAGATTTTAGAGACATGTAGGATAGAATAAGTGTTATGCATGAGTTTTCATGTCCGAGAGACCACCAAGGAGCCAAGCACCGATGTAATCACATGAGGGTTTATTTGACAAGCTTAAGCTTGGGCCCAAGTATACCCGACACAGCGGAATAGGGGCTTGGACCCCAAGCCAGATTATAGTCAGAGTTTTAAAAGGCAGAATAGGGGTGGACTGGGCGGTGGGTGAGGACAAAGGGGATTTGGGATGGCGTAAGTCTCTAAGGACTTTCAGAAACAAGGTCTCCAGGATCTTGAGGAGCTAACTATTGTTGGGAGAGAGGTTATTTATTATCAATAATAAAAATATTCTCATGAGACCCTTTAGATGTATATCAGTGGGCCATATACTTGGGAATGATTCTCCACACTATCTTGGAGGTTTAGAGATAAAGTTTCCTAAAGGAATTATTAAAGTAGACTTACAGGATTCTGGTCTGACCTGTCAGGGTAGGGGGTTGGTCAGGCTAGGATTGTTCTTAGCAAAACCTCAAGATGAGGGAAGTTAAGCCCCCAGGGGAGAGCCAATCTGTCTGTTTCAAGGGCTTGTCAGTAGGTGAGGAACTGTAATGATTTTCTTCTGCCTCTGTTTCCCACATCAGCTAAACTTGAGGTGGGATGGCCTTAATTTTCTTGGCCTCCACATAAGAAAGTCTAATATAAATAACTATACCAGAAAAAAATAATAGAGAGAACAGAGAAAAACTATTTAAAGAGATAATGGAGGGTACCTGGGTAGCTCAGTCAGTTAAGCATCTGTCTTTGACTTAGGTCATGATCCCAGCATTGTGGGATCAAGCCCTGCATCAATCTCCTTGCTCAGTGGGGAGTCTGCTTCTCCCTATCCTCTGCTTCTCCACCCCACTTGTGCATTCTCTCTCTCTCTGGCAAATAAATATATAAAAAATCTTTTAAAGATAAAAAATTTAAAAAAAATTAAAGACATTCCAGAATTAATTAAAATAAAAAAAAAAGAAACCACACTTCAGCGGTGTTATAGTTCTCCTGAAGAACATCAAAGGCAAAAAGATTTTACAAAAATGCAGAGGAAAAGCCATTTACAATAGTAATAAATGTCTTAAGTATAACAAAGAAATCCAGGAGAGTGGAATAAAATCTTAAAACTACTGAAAGAAAATAACTACCTACAACTGTGTATTCAGAAGACTATTTCTCAACAAAAAGGTTAGATAAACATCATTTTGAAATGAAACAGAAATGAAAATGCTTATCGCCAATGAATTAATAACAAAAGAACTTCTAAAGAATGTCTTCAGGTAAAAGGAAATAACTACAGAAGTAATGTGTGATAGAAAAAAGTAAATGAAAGACACAGAAAATAGTGACATGCATAATCAGATATCCTCATGAAATGACAACAAAAATAATATGCAATGTGTAATATTGTAGAATAGAACAAAAAATGAAGAAAAACATTATTGTGAAAGTCAGAAAGCACTGATTAAAGTTAGTATTCTAATGTCCTTGAAATTTTGTTATTGATTTACTTTATTACTTTTACAGTTTATCAGGAGAAAGAGAAAGTACAGGGATTGTAGAAGCCAATTCAAGTTCAAATATCTCAGTGAGTCACACTAAATGTTACTGAATTAAGCTCACTCACTAAAAGACTAAAACACTTGTTAAAAAAATCCAAATGCTATTATGTATTATGCCTAATATAAAATGAAATTTTAAAATTTTAAAAATAAAAATATTGAATCAGATAGGCTCACAGGGGAATTCTACCAGACATTTAAGGAAGAGTTAATACCTAGTCTCCTCAAACTATTCCAAAAAATACGGGAGGAAGGAAAGCTTCCAAATACATTCTACAAGACCAGCATTACCTTGATACCAAAACCAAAGACATAACAGAAAAGGAAAACTACAGGCCAATATCTCTGATGAAAGCTGAATACATATTAAACATAAAGAAGCTGCTAAAAATTTCAGTGAAAAGATTTCATGCAGATTAATTTCTGTATGATATTGCTATTAAATGTAATCAATAACAAAAATAAGAAAGGTTATTGATACTTTCAGAAATTAGAAATATTTGTAAATCAGTCAGAATACAAAGAAGAAATTATAATGGAAATTTAAAAATGCTTAGTAGTAAATGGTAATAAAATTACTACAATCAAAACTTCTGAACACAGCAAATATAGTACCTCATTTTTCCAGTCTCTCAAACTAGTATTTTCAAGGTCTTCTTCATGTATATTCTTGCCTTCAGGCCCTTGTTAGTGCTAATTGTTCTCCACTCCAACTTTTAGGTCATTTTTTTTTTTTTGTTCAAGTTTTCTAGAGTTAACCTCCAGTTTCACCTCATTTGTGAAACTTTAGCATCTACTTGTTCGTTAATTGTTTCCCATATTAGTTTTATTTATTTATTTGTTTGTTTATTTATTTATTTATTTATTTTCAGCATGACAGTATCATTATTTTTTCACCACACCCAGTGCTCCATGCAATCCGTGCTCTCTATAATACCCACCACCTGGTACCCCGACCTCCCACACCCACGACACTTCAAAACCCTCAGATTGTTTTTCAGAGTCCATAGTCTCTCATGATTCATGTCCCCTTCCAATTTACCCCAACCCCCTTCTCTCTAACTCCCCATGTCCTCCATGCTATTTGTTATGCTCCACAAGTAAGTGAGACCATATGATAATTGACTCTATCTGCTTGACTTATTTCACTCAGCATAATCTCTTCCAGTCCCGTCCATGTTGCTACAAAAGTTGGGTATTCATCCTTTCTGATGGAGGCATAATACTCCATAGTGTATATGGACCACATCTTCCTTATCCATTCATTCGTTGAAGGGCATCTTGGTTCTTTCCACAGTTTGGCAACCGTGACCATTGCTGCTATAAACATTGGGGCACAGATGGCCCTTCTTTTCACGACATCTGTATCTTTGGGGTAAATACCCAGGAGTGCAATGGCAGGGTCATAGGGAAGTTCTATTTTTAATTTCTTGAGGAATCTCCACAGTGTTCTCCAAAGAGGCTGCACCAACTTGCATTCCCACCAACAGTGTAAGAGGGTTCCCCTTTCTCCACATCCTCTCCAACACATGTTGTTTCCTGTCTTGTTAATTTTGGCCATTCTAACTGGTGTAAGGTGATATCTCAATGTGGTTTTAATTTGAATCTCCCTGAGGGCTAGTGATGATGAACATTTTTTCATGTGTCTGATAGCCATTTGTATGTCTTCATTGGAGAAGTGTCTGTCCATATCTTCTGACCATTTTTGATATGATTGTCTGTCTTGTGTGTGTTGAGTTTGAGGAGTTCATTATAGATCCTGGATATCAACCTTTTGTCTGTACTTCATTTGCAAATATCTTCTCCCATTCCTTGGGTTGCCTCTTTGTTTTGTTGACTGTTTCCTTTGCTGTTCAGAAGCTTTTGATTTTGATGAAGTCCCAAAAGTTCATCTTCGGTTTTGTTTCCTTTGCCTTTGGAGACATATCTTGAAAGAAGTTGCTGTGGCTGATGTCAAAGAGATTACTGCCTATGTTCTCCTCTAGGACTCTGATGGATTCCTGTCTCACATTGAGGTCTTGTATCCATTTTGAGTTTATCTTTGTATACGGTGTAAGAGAATGGTCGAGTTTCATTCTTCTACATATAGCTGCCCAGTTTTCCCAGCACCATTTATTGAAGAGACTGTCTTTTTTCCAATGTATATTTTTTCTTGTTTTGTCAAAGATTATTTGACCATAGAGTTGAGGGTCCATATCTGGGCTCTCTGCTCTGTTCCACTGTTCTATGTGTCTGTTTTTATGCCAGTACCATTGCTGTCTTGGTGATCACAGCTTTGTAGTAAAGCTTGAAATCAGGTAACGTGATGCCGCCAGTTTTATTTTTGTTTTTCAACATTTCCTTAGCGATTCGGGGTCTCTTATGATTCCATGCAAGTTTTTGGATTATTTGCTCCAGCTGTTTGAATGCTATTCAAATCTATTCAATCTATACTTCTAATGCTATTCCGATCAAAATTCCACCTGTGGAATTCCACAGGTGGAATTTTGATCGGAATAGCATTAGAAGTATAGATTGCGCTAGGCAGTATAGACATTTTAACAATGTTTATTCTTCCGATCCAAGAGCATGGAATGGTCTTCCATCTTTTTGTGTCTTCTTGAATTTCTTTCATGAGTGTTCTGTAGTTACTTGAGTACAGATCCTTTACCCTTTTCGTTAGGTTTATTCCCAGGTATCTTATCGTTCTTGGTGCTATAGTAAATGGAATCAATTCTCTAATTTCCCTTTCTGTATTTTTATTGTTAGTGTATAAGAAAGCCACTGATTTCTGTACATTGACTTTGTTCTCGAGACACCTAATAATAAGAATGAAGAATTATAATTGTAGGCAGAACCTCTTGAAAGCAGCTAGGAAAAAGAAGATCCTTACGTACAGAGGAAAGCCCATCAGAATAACGTCAGACCTGTCCACAGTGACCTGGCAAGCCAGAAAGGGCTGGCAAGATATATTTAGGACACTGAATGAGAAGAACATGCAGCCAAGAATACTTTATTCAGAAAGACTGACATTCAAAATGGATGGAGAGATAAAGAGTTTCCAGGACCGGCAAGGCTTAAAAGACTATGCAACCACCAAGACGATACTGCAGGAAATATTAAGGGGGCTACTTTAAAGGACGAAAAAGCCCAAGAATAGCATCGAACAGAAATATAGAGACAATCTACAGAAAGAAAGACTTCAAAGGTACCACGATGTCAATAAAAACGTATCTATCAATAATCAATGTGAATGGCCTAAATGTGCCCATAAAATGGCACAGGGTTGCAGACTGGATAAAACGACAGGACCCATCCATATGTTGTCCACAAGAGACCCATTTTGAACCTAAAGATACACCCAGACTGAAAGTGAAGGGATGGAGAAGCATCTTTCATGCCAATGGGCCTAAAAAAAGGCTGGGGTAGCGATTCTCATATCAGACAAATTACCTTTTAAACTAAAGACTGTAGTCAGAGATCCAGAAGGACACTACATCATTCTTTAAAGGGACTCTCCACCAAGATGATCTAACGATTGTAAATATCTATGCCCCCAATATGGGAGCATCCCATTACATAAGAAAACTGTTAATCAACATAAAGAGTCATATTGATATGAATACACTAATCGTTGGAGATCTTAACACGCCTCTCTCAGAAATAGAGAGATCATCAAAGCAGAAAATCAATAAAGAAACAAGAACATTAAATTAAACATTGGACCAGATGGACCTCATAGATATATACAAAACATTCCACCCTAAAACAACAGAATACTCTTCTCAAGTGGCACATGGAACTTTCTCCAGAATACACCACATACTGGGTCGCAAATCAGGACTCAACCGATACCAAAAGACTGAGATTATTCCCTGCGTATTCTCAGATCATAATGCTTTGAAACTGGAGCTCAATCACAAGGAAAAGTTCAGAAGGAACTCAAACAACTGGAAGCTAAAGACCACCTTGCTTAAGAATGCTTGGATCAACCAGGAGATCAAGGAAGAACTGAAACAATTCATGGAAACCAATGACAATGAAGACACTTCGATCCAAAACCTATGGGATACAGCAAAGGACTCTAAGGGGGAAATACATGGCCATCCAAGCCTCATTCAAAAAAAGGGAAAAATCCAGAACATAGCAGCTGTCTCTACACCATAAAGAACTGGAGAATCAACAACAAATCAAACCAACTCCATACATAAGAAGGGAAATAATCAAGATTAGAGCTGATATCGATGAGGTAGAAACCAGAGATACAGTAGAACGTATCAATGAAACTAGAAGCTGGTTTTTTGAAAAAATCAATAAGATCGATAAACCATTGACCACATTAATCCGAAAGAAAAGAGGGAAAGGCCAAATTCATAAAATTATGAATGAAAAGGGAGAGATCACAACAAACACCAAGGAAGTAGAAACAATCATCAGAAGTTATTATCACCAGTTATAGGCCAATAAGCTAAGGAACCTAGATGAAATGGATGCATTCCTGGAAAACTATAAACTCCCAAAATTGAATCAGGAAGAAATTGACAACCTGAATAGACCAATATCTAGTAACGAAATTGAAGCGGTGATCAAAATCCTCCCAAAAACAAGAGGCAGGACCTGATGGATTCCCCGGAGAATTCTACAAAACCTTCAAAGAAGAAATAACACCTATTCTCCTGAAGCTGTTTCAAAAAATTGAAGCAGAAGGAAATCTTCCTTACTCTTTCTATGAAGCCAGCATTACCCTGATCCCCATACCAGGCAAAGACCCTACCAAAAAGGAGAACTTCAGACCAACATCACTGACGAATATGGATGCTACGATTCTCAACAAGATCCTAGCAAACTGGATCCAACAGCACATTAAAAAGATTATCCACCATGACCAGGTGGGATTCATCCCTGGGCTACAAGGATGGTTCAACATTTTCAAATCAATTAATGTGATAGAACAAATTAATAAGAGAAGAGAGAAGAACCACATGGTCCTGTCAATTGATGCAGAAAAAGCATTTGACAAAATCCAGCATCCGTTCCTGATTAAAGTGCTTCAAAGTATAGGGATAGAGGGAACATTCCTGAACTTCATCAAATCTATCTATGAAAGACCCACAGCAAATATCATCCTCAATGGGAAAAAGCTTGCATCCTTCCTGTTGAGATCAGGAACACGACAAGGATGCCCACTCTCACCACTCTTGTTCAACATAGTATTAGAAGTCCTAGCAACAGCAATCAGACAACAAAGGGAAATAAAAGGTATCCAAATTGGTAATGAAGAAGTCAAACTCTCTCTTTGCAGATGACTTGATTCTTTATATGGAAAACCCAAAAGACTCCACCCCCAAACTACTAGAACTCATACAGCAATTCAGCAATGTGGCAGGATACAAAGTCAATGTACAGAAATCAGTGGCTTTCTTATACACTAACAATGAAAATCCCCATATTAGTTTTGAATTCCAAACTAAATGATAAAGTTTTGGAGGGGTCAAAACATTTCTTGTATTTTTTTTATTCTTTTTTGCATTTTCTTGCATTTTCTTGTAGTTCAATACTAAGCAACCTCCTTCCCATTCTCCAGGGCTATTTGTACTGGGGAAAAAAAAAAAAAAAGGCTTGTTGTTTTAACACTTTGCAATGACCTATCATCTCAACATGGCTTAGAACAGTATAGCAAGGAACTATATTCCTGCAATAGTCACTGGCTTTTTATCTTCATTTCTCTTCAAAATTAGATTTATAACATAGAAAACTATTTTTTCCTTAAATTCAAGGTCTTAATTTAAATATATGGTATCTGTATTTCTTGCTAAATATATCATTAACAGCTTCTTTTTTCCCCCCAAGGTCGTAAAAATGTGCTTAACATGAATGAAGTGACAAGAAAAATCTAACCAGAATCAGAATAAGCAAAACTTAGCTTTTAATCAGTTAACATTTTACACATTTTATAATTTCATTTGGTGTACTAATAATAATGGACCAATACACTCGACAGGTGGAAGTGCTTAAGAGCCATTGAGCATTGAATCTTCCTAAAGTAGCACAATTATAGAAACACCTGTGTTAAATAACAAAGTGCTTAACAGAGCTCCAAAATTGTGATTTGCTTTGATAGACTTAGTGGATTTACAAGGAATAAATGACAGATTATTTTCAGGCAAAGTATTACATTTTTAATATTATTATAAAAACTGTCCATATACCTGTTAAATACATTTGGAAGCAGAAATGCAAGCAGGGGTTGCCTAAGAGGCTCAGTAGGTTGAGTAATGGACTCTTCGTTTGGGCTCAGGTCATGATCTCAAGGTTGTAAAGGTTGTAAGACTGAGCCCTGCATCAGGCTCTGCACTCAGCAGGGTGTCTGATTGGGATTCTGTCTCTCCCTCTGCCCCTTCCCTGGCATGCTCTCTCTCTAAAACAAACAAACAAACAAACAAACAAATAAATGATATCTCGAAGAAAAAAAAATACAAGCAGAGTAAGACACTTTAAAGAAGTTTTGTTTGCTGATAGCATAGCAAAAGAAACAAAACCTCACCCTTTGTCCCATTAGAGGTTTGAATTTGGGTTTTAAGAGTAAGCTTTTGTAATGTTACCCTTGAAGGTGTCACAAATGGCTAAAATTACTTCTAGAGTAACCATATTGTCCAGTAGCTTATAATACACACTTAATGGAAAGATAGATAGATCAATACTTATTAGTTGGTAAAATACAAAATGAATGAGAAAGGAAAAAGCATGATCATGTTCTTGAAAGACATTATAAACCTGAGGATTAATGCCTTCAAAAAGTATTAAAATAATGTGGTGGTAGTTTCTGATTGGCAGAAGTGTTGTTGATTCAACATATTGACTTACCTAAGACATCTCATTTTATTTTTTTAATTTTATTAAGATATACTGTATTATTTGCTTCAGGGTTACAGGCATGTGAATCATCACTCCTTTTTTTACAAGATTTTTATTTATTTGACAGAGTTAGAGAGAGGGCACAAGTAGGCAGAGTGGCAGGTATAGGGAGAGGGAGAAACAGGCTCTCTGCTGAGCAGGGAGCCCAATGTGGGGCTCAATCCCTAGGCTTTGGGATCATGGCCTGAGCAGAAGGCAGCCACTTCACTGACTGAGCCACCCAGGTGCCCCTGTGAATCATCAGTCTTACACAATTCACAGCACTCACCATAGCACATACCTGCTCCGATGTTCATCCGCTGCCTTATCCCTTCCCTCCCACCCCAAGCAGCCTTCAGTTTGTATCCTGAGATTGAGTCTCTTATGGTTTGTCTCTCTCTATGGTCCCATTTTATTTCATTTTTCCCCTTTCTTCCCCCCACAAACACGTGCCCTGCCTCTCAAATTTCTCATATCAGAGAGATCATATGTTAATTGTCTTTCTCTGACTGACTTATTTTGCTTAGCATAATACCCTCTAGTTCCATTCATGTCATTGCAAATGGCAAGATTTCAGGGTTTTTTTGATGACTGCATTATATATATATATCTTTGTAAGATGTGTGATGTTAAGATGTTAAGATGAATGGGTAAAGATGTGAGATAAATAGATAAAGATGTGAGATAATCTATCTCACATCTTTACCCATTCATCTTAACATTATATATATATATATATATATCTCACATCTTTACCCATTCATCTGTTGATGGAGATCTAGGTTCTTTCCATGGATTGGCTACTGTGGACATTGCTGCTATAAATATCCAGGTGCATGTGCCCCTGAAGATACATTTGTATCTTTAGGGTAAATACCCAGTAGTGTGATTGCTGGGTCTTAAGGTAGCACTATTTTCAACTTTTTGAGGAACCTCTATATTGTTTTCCAGAGTGGCAGCACCAGCTTGCATTCCCACCAGTGTAGGAGGGTTCTCATTTCTCCACATTCTCGCTAACACCTGTTGTTTCCTGCCTGGTTAATTTTAGCCATTCTGACTGGTGTGAGGTGGTATCTCACTCTGGTTTTGATTTGTATTTCCCTAATGCCAAGGGATGTTGAGCACTTTCTCATGTGTCTATTAGCCATTTGGATGTCTTCCTCACAGAAATGTCTGATCATGCCTTCTGCCCATTTCTTGATTGGATTATTTGTTCTTTGGATGTTCTTTGATACGTTCTTTATAGATTCTGCATACTAGCCCTTTATCTGACATATCATTTGCAAGTATTTTTTCATTCTGTCATTTATATTTTGGCTTGGTTGACTATTTTAAAAAATCAATTCTTTTTGATAATTTCCTTTCTGAAAGGACAGGTAGGTCAGCTAACCCACAGAGTGTAAATAGTTAAGCATTAGTTTAATTAACTAAATTTGCACAAAACAAGTTCCTTTTGGCCTATACAATTTTACAAACATTATGAGGCTGTGTTAATAATACCTAGAATTAAAATATGTTTTTGTTTCAATGTCCTCTCATAACAAATACTGTGCTACGACCTTTGAAGATGAAGAAATTTAAAAGGCACATCATGAAATTGGAGAGAAAATCATCTAAAAGCCAGAGTTCTATACTGGGATGTATTTCAAATATTGACTGAAGTAATTATTGTTATTTTAAGCAGCCTGTTATTGCAATCAAATCTAATGCTCCACTCCCTCTTATTCTCTCCATAAACATATTATTCAATGAAATTGTTTCTTAAAAACAAGAAAAAAATAAAGTATTACATTTTGAAAATATCTGAATGATAAACAGGAAAGTGAAGCCAAAGGAATACATGCACTACTTTTTAGTTATAATTATTTTAGAAGCTATGATTAGCTAAGAGCCATCGTGTGTGTACTATATGTGCATGTTTGTATTTCTTAAAAAGAGGGTGATGTTCTGTAGCTCACAGATAACACAAATAACATGTGATGCTGTAGTTGCTAAGGGCAACCACACATCTTTTCTGTCATTTGTGTATCCTTAAATGGCCAAACCTAATAATGTCCCTGATACCATATAATCTGTGGATCTGCCCATAGAAGTTTGAAAGGATACAGTCTGAAATGATTATTGGATATGCATGGGTTCAGGTGTGTATGTGAAAGACATTTGAAATGAGTGGACCTAAAATTCATTGCTTCAGGCTGAGGAAATGAAAGTGTGTGCACTATATTAAAATCTGACTCAATACCCAATATAACCAAATCATGAATAAATATTGAATAATCCAAGAAGATTGAGTTAGCATGTGATATTTCTACCCTCTATGTTCAAATTTCCATAATGTAGTTGGGCCAATAGTAGAAAATGAATTTGATATATTTTTTTTAAAAATTCAAAAAATCAAAAAATTACTCTGGTCAGTGATAACTGGAGAAAAACTCAGCAGCAAATATAGTTATATCAGGAAAACAGGTATTCCTGTCTATTTTTGTTTGGGTTTAATAGGAATCTATATAATGGAATTCAACAGAATATTGCTTGCTTTCTAAAATAGAAGAGATTAAGAGATACACAACTGGTATCTTTATGGTAGAGTTTGTGTCTCATAAGAAATAACATGCATAGTACATTTGATGACATGAACACTATTCATGAATCCCTACTGAATGCGGCAAATATTTAATTTCACCCTCCAAGAGTTCCAAGTTTTTTTTGTAGTCCTTTTTTTTTTTTTTTTTGAAGTCATGTCGTTCTGCCAAAGGGGTTCATAATAAAAAGTGAGTGAGTTCAAAGAGACACAATGGCTAAAGGGAACTCCTGTCACTTTGGCAGAATTATTGCTGTCTTTGCAGCTATCATGCTTCAGAATTCTAGCACAGCATCAAATCCCAGTAATACAGGGGTTTTAGTAAAGAATAGAAAATATGTCCAGGAATTTAGCTTCTGTGTGTATTAGATATCTATTAAAATTAAAGAGTAATTATTTATTTCTAAATACAAAATTTTAACAGAAAAATGTTGAGCTTTAATTCTCAAACCTGAATATATTTCCATGTCTCAAAATAGTGCAATGAAAAAGTACATTTCTAAACACATTGTTTTTTTCAAGATTATTTATTTATTTATTATTTGAAAGAGAGACAGTGAGAGAGAACATGAGAGGCGAGAAGGTCAGAGGGAGAAGCAGACACCCCATGGAGCTGGGAGCCCGATGCGGGACTCGATCCCGGGACTCCAGGACCGTGACCTGAGCTGAAGGCAGTTGCTCAACCAACTGAGCCACCCAGGCACCCTAAACACATTGTTTTTTGGTCAACCACAAACATATATTGGTGGGCACATGTGTGTACACATGTATGCATATATACATATGTTGGTTTACTTAATGAGTTAGATCCAAGCACATAGCAGCTTTCTCTCCACAACTGGTTTTGCCTTAAAGAAGAAAATGTGTGATATCACTGCCCAAAATTATGAGACAAGAAAGAAAATTAATACCTTTTTAAGCATAATGGCATTTTTAGGGAATATGTGGAAAGTGATGTGGACTTAGAGAGTGTTGTTTAAGGAGGGACAAAAGGAAAGTAAAAATAAAGAATGATAGTGAAAGACAAGATTTCTTGATTTATTTTTTTTTCAAGAATCTGTTTTGAGAAATTCATTCTTTTTCAAACTCTCAGCCAACGTGAATGGCAATGTAAATCTAGTAGCCACCACTAGCCAAAGAGGAACTTCCGAAATGCATTAGAATATAGTCCATCAAAAGCAGTGGGTCTAAAAACACATGAATGGACATGTGGGTATACATGGTATACATGAGTGTCTTTGTGTGGTATTTGTGCAGTTGTCAAAGTAAATATTTATCAGTGCTATAGCATCCATAGAGAAGAAAATGGAAGTTTGGAAGGTGGAAATGACCATCTGTGTAGGGCCAGCTGGTAAGGCTTGCTACAGGAGGTAAATCTTCAAAAATTTTTTGAAGCAAAGAAAAGGTTTGGTTTGGCAGAAAAGTAGAGGTTGATGGTGCTGTAATGGTCTGAGAATAACATTCTGTGTGCTGAGGAGAGAAGGTAGTTATGTTTGATAATAGCTCAAGCAATCAAGCAATATGTTGTGGGAGAGGATGGTGAATGGGTTTAAAGAGGAACAATGGTTTAGGATGCCTGGGTGGCTCATTCAGTTAAGTGGCTGCATTTGGCTCTAAGTCATGATCCCAGGGTTCTGGGATTGAGTCCTGCATTGGGCTCCTTGCTTGGTGGGGAGCTTGCCTCTCCCTCTGCCTGCTGCTCCCCCTGCTGTGCTCTCTCTTTTCTCTCTCTCTCTCTCTGATAAATAAATAAATAAAATTTAAAAAAATATGAGGGACAATGGCTAAAGATCCTCCTGTCACTTTAGCAAAATTATTATTGTCTCTGAAACTGTCACCCCTCTCCTGGTGGCAAAAGAGTCCTCATAGGATTGGAGAAGTTTCCATAGAAAACTGACTCTTGGAGGCCATTAAGATATATTAGTTTTTATGTTACACTAGCAACTCATTGCTATAGTCTTAATGTTTGCATATTTCTAAAATTTACATTGAAATCCTAAACCCCAAAGAGGAGGTCGGCCTTTGAAAGGCATTTTAAATAGTGAAGGCAGAGTCCTCATGAATGTGATTAATGCTCTCACGAAAGAGGCTCCAGAGAGATCTCTTGCTGCTTCCACCATATGAGGACACAGAGAGGAGGTGTCAGCTCTGAAGCAGGAAGAGGATCCTATCCAGAAGGCAATCATGCTCTTATCTTGATGTTGGAGTTCCTAAGCTCCAGAAGTATGAGAAATGAATTTCCCTTTCTTTAAGCAAACCAGTATTTTTTTAAGCAAAACCAGTATTTTGTTATAGCAGCCTAAATGGTCTAAACTACTTACTAAGTGATACAATACTTATAAAATGAGCAACAATGCATATTTATTGACACTAAACCCATATTTAGTGAGCAACATCAGCACTTCACCAAATAAAATCCTTATGGCATTAATAGAGTAATGTGACTTTGATACTTTTGGTATACTTTTACTTGTTCACAGAGAAAAGTTGCAAAACAAGTTTCTCCAGTAGGATTGATTTTTCATAGTTTAGCCTATGCAGCACATTTCAGAAGAGAGGAGGCAAATGTCTGCCAGACTGTTTATAAAAGAGGACAGGTTTTATATGTGGTTTGGAATGTTTGTTTGTTGGTTGGTTTCATAGAACACATTAAACTCTTTGTCTGTTTTGGTATCTGTTTGCTTGTTTATACCTTAGGTTAGTTTAAAAGGGTTTAAAGTGATTTTGTTTAATTTGCTTCATAATGTGTCTGATTAAAATTAGCATTGCCATTTCTGTAGAACCAAGATTCCACTAAACTCCTCTAAGATCACTGAGATTGATTGCACATGAAGCATTCTACCCCTTCCTTAGCCCTCCTTTTCTGCCACTTCTTGTACTTTGTTTTAAAAGAAGACAGACACTTCATTGTTGTAATGTCGTGGACTGATTATATCCTATATGAAATAATCCCAGTGCTAATCAGGATGCTTCTGCTTGGCCTCCTCCATAGCTGCCGCTATCAGCAGTGCACAGCAGCACCTGACAACTCCCTTACTGACAACACCTCCTGGAAAAAAGCCTACCAATTAACCTTCAGTTACATTGGATAGAAGACTGACATTCATTATTTTAATGAAAACAGTAAGAAAGAGCACTATTGAGACCCTGAAAAATAATCCATTATTCTGTTGCACGGTCTGCTTAGCAGTGTACAAAAAGCAAGCTCAGGGTCAGAAAGACAGGATACTGTATGTGAAGGAGGAATAAAAAGCAGCTGCCCACAGCCTCATGCTTCTCACAAAGCAGCTCTGAAAGCTTTTGCAACTCTAGGCTCGAGGAAAGGATGGAAGTTGTGCCTCAGAAGGGAACTGTTTCAAGATTACTGAAGAAACACCATGTGTATAATATATTATCATGGCTTTTTTTTTTTTTAACTTCTCTTTCATGTGACTTTGTTATTTTTTTTTTTTCCAGAGACTTTGCCTTGGTGTTATTCTTCATCTACTTTGAACAGAACTCAGAATTTTTGGAGCAAGATTTATTTTACTTATTGATAAATTTGACAGAGTTTATAAATACTCCTTTACTTTTTTCAACAGTATTGTAGAAATAACATAAAAAGCTCCTACAGATATAGAGCCCCTAAAAACATCTTCTTCATTCATGCTTAAGGAATCAAAAAATATGTATTGAGCCCTTCTTCTAACAGACATTTATTGAGAGCCTACCTTATGTCAGAAACTATGTGACAAACAGTGGTTATAACCATGAAGAAGTTGGAGAGCCCAGCTTTTGAGAAACTCACTGTTCGCAATGTTGGTGAAATGTGGTTTATAACATTACCTCTCCTTATGGCTATTTTATTTGAAATATCTCAATATGGGCAGGGCCAGGACTCAAAAGGGCCTATAATAGTGTTCAGCCTTTTTTTTTTTTTTTTAGATTTTATTTATTTTTTTATTTGACAGAGAAATCACAAGTAGATGGAGAGGCAGGCAGAGAGAGACAGAGGGAAGCAGGCTCCCCGCTGAGCAGAGAGCCCAATGCGGGAATCGATCCCAGCACCCTGAGATCATGACCCGAGCCCAAGGCAGCGGCTTAACCCACTGAGCCACCCAGGCACCCCAGTGTTCAGCCTTTTTAGCTTTAGTTCAAAACCTACTTATGTGGGGATACCAGTAAACTCAACTGCTTTTTGAATCATAGAAAGTAACTTATAATTTAAGTTTAAATCATTCAAATCATCTAAAGGATCAAGGTAAATCCAAACAATAGGTCCAGCTAGAAGTTTAATGTCTTGATTTGTTTTCTTAATTTTTCATGCATTATTTCAGGATATTTTTCCTTTCATTTAAAAAAAATAAGCATACATATTGCTTAGGGTAGACATAAAAAGAAATGTTCTTTGGCACAATCCACCTCACTCTACCTTTCCCAGATATTGAGCCTTGGGGCACTTAGGTGGCTCAGTCAGTTGAGTGTCTGCCTTTGGCTCAGGTTATGATCCTGGGATGGAATTTTGCATTGGGCTCCCTGCTGAACAGAGAGACTGCTTCTCCCTCTACCCCTCACCCCATGCATGTTCTCTCTCTCCCTCTCACTCTCTGTCCCTCTCTTAAATAAATAAATAAATAAATAATAAAAAGGTAAGTATTGAAACATCTCTTTTACGTGTAGAAAACTAGAGGAAATTTCTTTGGATACAGTTCCAGAGTCTGCCCTGGAGACCATCCAGATTACATTCTTGTTGAATATAATCTGCTGTAGAAAGAAGTAACCTGCTTTGTTTCCAAGGTAGGAGGAGAGGACACACAGTTCCTGTCACTCCTTCCTGCTTCTATAAATCTTGTTCAGACTTAGTTTTATGAGAAACTCTTTTCCCATCCACTTGAGCAGTAATTCAGACAGAGTACATTTTTGAACTTATTATATTCCTTTGTGAGTATTCCTGACATATAAGTAATATAGACATGTCTAAAAATGCTTGGAATTTGGGATTGCCCTGTCTTATTCAAACCAAATGGGATTTGATCACAAAGCTAACATTTATTCAGCTGAAATAATTTAAAATGTTTCCTTTATGCATAACATACAAGGTTAGAATATGAATTTATACTCAGGATCAGAATTCACCTCAGTAATTGTACACTAATTTCTTTTGGATAACCCCTCCAATAAGTTCTTTTTAAAACAATTGCAGTGTAATGGTTAAGAACAAAATACTGGGGATGGACAGCTGGGTTCAAATTATAGACCCAACACTTCCTCTCTGCAGTACATAAACTTTCTGTACCTCAGTTTCTATACTTACAAAGTGGAGATATTTTTCTTTCACCACTAGAATGCGAGCTCTACAAGGAATATTTGCTCTGTTCATTGTTTACCAAATGCTTTGAATAGTGTCTGCTAAAGGATGAAAGCTTAATATTTACTAAATGAAGAAAACCTAACTCCTGGGGTCATTATGAGAATTACATGAATGGATACAGGGAGAGTGGTAGAGACTGACCTAGGGTAAACCTGTCAGTAATGTTAAGCTACAGTTATCAAGATCATACTCTCAGATTTAAATATGAATAAGAGTCTCCACCTGCTCAATTAGAAAAACTCATGGTTTTACAAGGACATGGCAGGAAGCTCTAGAGCTAGTTTTGCTGTGGCCCTCTCATGGAATTCTGGAATCCATGGTCGCAGGGTTTGGGAGATGCAAAATGGGGCTGTAAGCATATAAACCTCAAAAATCTAGAGTCTGCTGAAGTGACCTTGCAGGCTGCCTATCATTTAAACTGCCTCCCTCTCTTCCTCCCTTCCTCCTTTCCTTTAAAAAAAAAAAGAAAGAAAAGAAAAGAAAAAGAAAATAACATAGGTGCACTGTAAAATGTTCAGAAATTTCTTCAAAAGATAAGTAATACACACATATATATATGAGGACACACTTATTTTAACTTAATACTTAACAATCTCTTTGTGTTACTAAGTATAATTCTACAATATGTAACTCTTTTATAATTGAATTTTTTTTCAGACAATTGCACTAGTACAGTGGAGAATAAAGAATGTAGAGTTTAGCTTGAGTTCAAAGAGTCTCTGGAAAGGAATAGAAACCTATGAAGCAGCATTTTCTGAGTCTGACATATCCTGAGGTTACCATTGAGAAATTAAACTGGTTAAGAAATTTTTAAATTTCTGGTTTTAGGGGTTACCTTCCATCATAAACATGTGATCTTATTCAAATCTAAGTAATAAATATTATTGAAGGTGTACTATGTGCCAGGCATGGTACTAGGTGTTTTATGGTGTTTCAAATCATCTTTTTAGCAACACTTGGAGGGACCTATTGTTATCTATTTTACACAAGAGAAAAGAGAGGTGGTTTGCATTTGCAAGCACTCTGAGGGATACAGAGATGTGTGAAGCACACAGTGCTTGCCCTTAAAAATGAGATAATTATAATAGTTACTGCTTGGGGCTGTGGTAAGGTTTGAATGAAAGAGTACATGTTATGCACTATGTATCATTCTGGGGATGTAATAAATGCTCAATAACTCTTATCAATGATGAGGATGAGAATGAGGATGACTGCAAAGATGGTAGAGTGTGAAGATGATGATGCTGGAAAGATACAAGGGAGGAGAAATAGTGAAAAGTTAGGTTAAGGACATAGTAACCTACCTGAGAGCCTATGGATGCTGACCAAAACAAGGTCAATTGACTTGTCATTCAGTTCTCTTTTCCCTGTGAGACAGTTATATTTCCATGAGCAGAGATATCCAAGGTCAATGCTATTAATGCTAGCTACAATAGGAGGAGAAAATTATTAGCTTCTAAGCTAGATAATGACTTTGAGAGATGTTTTCTCCCTTTTTAAATTGAAGGTCAAAATTGAACTTTTAACAAAGTCTTAATTATTTTTTCCAATATATTAGTTTACATATTATGGTTAATTTTTTTTCTTAACCAGTTTTAACAAGGTGGGGATTTGGGAATAGAGTTCATTTTAAAGAAATACACATTTATTACCATATTGTAACATTCTAGGTAGTGCTTAATTAAAGATTAATTTTTTAAAATTAGCATATGACACTTTATGTTTCCAGACATATAGAGAGAGTGCAGAGTTTAGAGGAAATGGAAATGAGCTTTAAGTTCAGAGATATTCTTAGACAGTGAAATTTGTAAGTTATTCAGCATTGAACAGTTTCAAATTCCTAATTTTTCAGAATGTAGCTTATAACAGCAATGTCACATATTTGCAGTTCACCTTCTGGTGTACAAAGTATCCTTTCATATGTTCTCTTCTTTTGACTCTTACAATGACCCTAAAAGGGTTTGGGTAGGCATTATTATCCTCATTTAACAAATGAGGGAAGTGAGGTTTAGAAAAGTTAGTGGATGCATAAATTCACAGTACTAATAAATATTACATCTAGAACTCAAAACCTTGGTCCCTATTTCACATATAATGTTTTATACGCATTATACACCCAAATTCTCTAAGAATAAATATGATGAATGCAAGACAGACCTGAATTCTAGATCCAGCTCTCTCACTAAGAAGCTATGTGATGTTGGGCAGTTCACACTTCTCTGAGTCTTTTTTTTTTCTTTTTTATAAAATAAGAAAAAAATAATTGTTTAAAGTCTCTGCAGAGTATATTTCATAACCACTTGCATAAACTAAGGAACCTAAGCAGAGACAAGTAAACTGCTTTGCTCATCATCACACAGTAAGTGGTAGCAAAGTTACTTCAGTCTCCAGAATGATGTAACTTTTGCTTAGCAAAGGGTAATTATCTACAGTTCAAAAGAGTAAAGAAAGAGAGGAATATATTTCTAAAATGCTAAGATGCATGGTGAAATCCAGTTCTTCAGTATGATAATAAACAAAAAGAAGAAATGCCCTACTGTCCTACAGTTTACAATTATCCCCTTCTTAGAAAATCCTCCACTAAGAGATGACAAGAGTGACATACTGCACCATGGGGAAATTAGTCTATAGAACAGTGGTTCTCACCAACATTTTCTTAAGGGCTACAACAAATGTCTGAAAAGAGAACATGCAGATAATTTTGTCAACTTTCAGACTGTGTATTTTATTCTTTTACTTAGAGACAGTGGTGATGCTGATGATAATGGAGATGATTGTTAATGAATAATCCAGGCATGTTATTGAATGGGCACCCACAAGGCAATTTTTTAAGGAGTAAATTTTGTTTTTAATTAGCCTTTCATCTAAGCATATGCTGTGCTTTCTCTATAACTAGGAAGCTACCCCCTAATGACATGCACACCCAATCTTCCCCTAGTTAATTCCTCCTTATCCTTCATATCTCAGTTCAGTAACTCTTTTCTAAGAAACCTTCCCTGAGGTTTAGTTCAGTTTTCCTCTTTAGTAGTGAAAATCCATTGTTTTAACTGGAGCAATAGCCATTATGCTTCTGGGAAATACAGCTTAGGTTTCTTAAGAACTTCTTTTTCCTCATGCATGGAGTGTTTGTAGGAACATCAATCAAAGTAATCTCCTTTTCCCTAACCAAGTAATGGGACTGTGACCTGTGGTAGGTCATTCTGACTCTCCCTCACAGGAATGTGTACCTTGAGCAGCATTGCAGAGCTGGAAAATTGAGCCATTTTTTCTGAGTCCGTGTCCATTAATTCCTGCTATCTGGCTCCCTGAAGCTTCTCTGTTTTCTGTTCCACATACCCTGGATATATCAGTCATTCCTTCTTTACATCGAGTTGCCTCAAATCCTTCTGATACTATTCATTTTTGGTTATGCTAACCTAAATAAATTGTGGTTTCTTGCAACCAAATAACTTAATCATACATCCCTGTTATGTGGTCTCATGGTACATGCACCTCTCTTTAATAGCACTTCATTTATTTTGTAAGTATACATTTTGGTTGTTTGGTTGATGTCTGTCATCCCCACCAGGCTATGAATTCCAGGAAAGCAAAGAATATATCTCCAATACTTAAAACAACATTTGACATTTTTTAATAACTTAATAAAATTTTGTTTTATTTAATGAATGAATTAAATTTGAGTTTTTATTGCTGTCTCCTGATTCCTAGTATGGGAAACCCCACAGCATGCCACCAAGACTTGCTCTCCTCAATGTCTTGTTTTCAGCCTTTCCTTCTTTCCTTTTTCTCAGTCTCTTGCTTTCTCTCACTCTCTCCCTATGTCCTTTCCCCTTTTCTCTCTCTTTTTTCTCAGTCGGAAGCTGCATTGATATCTTCAAGATTGGATTTCTCCCTTGACATAAAACTCCTGCTTAATTCTCTTTTACTTTCAGGAAAAAGTGCAAGGATTTCATGATCATGAGACTGGTCACCTCTATTATCTCGTGTCTTCCATTAATTCCACTTGTATTTTTAACTCTGGCTGTATAGAACTCTTTCAGTTTCTGGATTCTCCATGCTCTTTCATGTTTCTATCCCTTCAGACTAACTGTCATCTCTTCCTGCAGTGACGTTTATTTACCCCTCTCTTTCAATCCTCAGCTTTATAGTTTCTTCCTCCATAAGTTTCCACCCAACATAAGGTCTATCTTTGTCTAATCTTAGACTAGCTGAGATAACCTTCCTTTGTGTTGCCAAAGCTCCTTCTGCACAAGTTTATTCTTATAATTGTTATGTATTTATTTACTTTATTGTTTTTATATGTCTGTTAATTTACTGCCCCTTTTAATCTCACCGCCTCAGTGACAGGGACCATCTTTTCCATCTATATCGCCACAAAATCCAGCATAATACCTGGAACATAGCATGTGTTTTATAAGTTTTTCTTTTGAAAAAATGGCTAAGTAAAAGATTGAATCATCCTACCAACTGAACTCTCTGCTGAAATTTTAGCATCATGCTAAATTTAGTACTGATTCTCTTTTAGTACTGATAATTTCAACTATTTACTACAAGTATCTATTTATACAGGTATTCTTTATGGCCTATAATAGGTACACAATAATTGGTGTGATCAGGGGCAGGGATCTACCTATCATTACAGAGGTGTTTGTTCTCTGAAGGTTGCTGTTATATGGGGAACATCAGTGACTCCCTATTTACCAGCTAAACAGGCATCAAACGAGTTTAATCCATTTGTCTCTTGAAACTTGTTAATACATAAAGTTATTTGCCACTGTAGGTGATCATCATGTCAGTCTTATTGATAATAATGAGGGGAGTAGCTGTTATGTCCCTAGTCTCTCCTCTCTCAATTTGGCAAGTAGTTCCTCCTAGAACTGATTTTGCAGTTTTAATGATTTTTATCATGATTTTTCCTTTCTCTAACCAACATTTTTTTATGAGCACCATCCTTGAATAAAAAGTTTTCATCTCTCCAATTAACACATCCCTAACACCTAAATTTACAAGAAATGGCAAAAGCTAAGTTGGAAGCTAAGTGGAAGGAGGGCCAATAGCCCCATCTAGCAGTTAATTTGAGCTGTTCGTATATATAACACCACTGCTGTATGGTGAAAACAAGTTGTTCATAATACACAGCTCCTCAACTTTTTGCTGACCACCTTCTTGGTCAGTCATAAGCAGTTCTAATAGTTCTAATAGTGAGTTATGTTTGAAATACGGTATCTTCTATCACTTGTAATAGTCTTTTAACAGTGGTGGCTCCCTTTGTTGTACATATGAGAGACAGGTATTTCTCTCCATTGGTAGGTAACCAAACTAGTAGAGTCATAAATTCAAATTTCAGGGATTTATCAACATAAGATTAGATTCAAATGACATAAGAGCCTCCATTTTAGCTGGTGGAGGTAAAACTGAAGCTCCATATATTTGAGCTTCTTTGCCAGAACACAAAGTCAAATTCTTATACTTTAGTTTCTGAAATTTCTAAGCCATACATTGAAGATCTATTTGGCTAAATTATTAAGACTAATTATGGTGATGTCAACTTTTCTCCAAGTTCAGTTTAAGTAAATTTCAGAGGCTATTATATCTCACATTCTAGTAATCATTTTTTGCACAAAGTAGTAGTGGGTGTGATTTGAAATTAGATGAACCATAAAGAGATCTTGAAGACACGTTTTAGGTCTAGGCTGGTTCCTATACCATTGTCAATGAAATCAAATGCTTCAATATGTATGTTCTACTTGGAAGCCCCCCAAGAAACACTTACAAATCCACCTTCTCAAACATTTGTCAACCTTTCACTCCTAACCTACAAACTGCCTTTTCAAAACCAACCCCAGAAAGCCCTAACCTAATGGCTCTGATTTAATCTCAAAACCTCTCTCTCTCTCTCTTTCTTTATCTACCTCCCTACCTCTTTTTCTCATTTACTTTAGGAAGAACATGGATTTAGTGGATGAATAGGAAGTGCCTGGACTGAGAATCAAGGGAATTAAAGCCTAGTTCTATAACTAGACTCTATAACAAGATACATAATGTCTACTAACTTTTCAAAGAATTCTTAAAATTCTGCAGAAAAGATATTTAATCCAACATCTCACAAACTTATTTAACTATATAACCTTAAAAAAACAATTGAACATTTTGAGAAACAATATAGACACATTAAATATTATATTTTATCTAAATGTAACATCATATAAGAAATAGTTGGAAATATTTCTGATGTTTAATCTGGTAAAGAGAAGACTTAAGAAACATGTAGATAACTGGGTCATAAATCAGGTCTCAACCAATACCAAAAGACTGATATTCCCTGCATATTCTCAGACCACAAAGGTTTGAAACTGGAACCCAACCACAAGAAAAAGGTTGGAAGGAATTAAAATACTTGGAAGCTAAATACCACCCTGCTTAAGAATGTTTGGATCAACCAGGAAATCAAAGAACTTACACAATTCATGGAAACCAGTAAGAATGAAGATACTTCAGTCCAAAGCCTATGTGATACAACAAAAGCAGTCCTAAGGGGGAAATACATAGTCATCCAAGCATTCCTCAAACAATATTGAAAAATTCAGAACACACCAGCTGTCTTTACATCTTAAAGAACTGGAGAATCAACAACAAATTAAACCAATTCCACACACAAAAAGAGAAATAATCAAGATTAGAGCAGAGATCAATGAGATAGAAACTAGATATACGGTAGAAAACATCAATGAAATTAGAAGCTGTTTTTTTTTTTTTAAGATTTTATTTACTTATTTGAAAGACAGAGATCACAAGTAGACAGAGAGGCAGGCAGAGAGAGAGGGGGAAGCAGGCTCCCCGCTGAGCAAGGAGCCCAATGAGGGGCTCAATCCCAGGACCCTGAGATCATGACCTGAGCAGAAGGCAGAGGCTTTAACCCACTGAGCCACCCAGGCATCCCTAGAAGCTGGTTTTCTGAAAGGATCAATAAGATTGACAAATCATTGACCAAACTAGTCCAAAAGAAAAAAAGAGAGGACCCAAATTAATAAAATTATGAATGAGAAGGGAGAGAATATGATTAACACTAAGGAAATAGGAACAATGATCAGAAATTATTATCAACAGTTATATGCCAATAAGTTAAGCAATCCAGATGAAATGGATGCATTTCTAGAAACCTATAAACCTCCAAGACTGAATCAGGATGAAATTGACAACCTGAAGAGATCAATATCTAGTAATGACATTGAAGTAGTTATCAAAAACTTCCCAAAAAGCAAGAGCCCAGGACCTGACAGATTCCCTGGATAATTCTAACAAACATTCAAAGAAGAAATAAACCTATTCTTCTGAAACTGTTTCCAATAATAGAAACAGAAGGAAAACTTCTAGACTTGTTTTATGAAGCCAGTATTATTCTGATCCCCAAACCAGGCAAAGACCCTACCAAAAAGGAGAATTCCAGACCAATATCCCTGAAGAATATGGATGCCAAGACTCTCAACAAGATCCTAGTTAAGGGAATCCAACAGTACATTGAAAAGATTATCCACCATGACTACGTGGGATGCAAGGGTGATTCAACATTCACAAATCAATCAGTGTGACAGAACAAATCAGTAAGAGAAGAGAGAAGAACCACATGGTCCTCTCAATTGATGCAGAAAAAGCATTTGACAAGATACAGCATCCATTCCTGATTAAAAAGATTCAAAGTGTAGGGATAGAGGGAACATACCTCATGTTCATAAAATCTATCTATGAGAAACCCAGAGCAAATATCCTCAATGGGGAAAAGCTGACAGCCTTTTCATTGAGATCAGGAACACAACAAGGATGCCCACTCTCGCCACTGTTGTTCAACATAGTAGTATAAGTCATAGCAACAACAATGAGACTACAAAGACAAATAAAACGTATTTTTAAAAAATGTATTCAAAAAGCATGAGCTTCAGAGACAGACGTGATTTCGAATCCTAGGTTTCGTTCTCACTATCCTTAAAATTCTAGGCCATTAACTCAGGCTCTTTAGACTCAGTTTGCTTATATGTAAACTGTGGATTTTAAGGACTATAGTTAGTACATCTAAAACAGCTATATATTGCTTGGCCTTCAATAATTGTAAACATTTATTGGAGCATGGTTATTATTATTACTTTGTATTAAGATATTGTTTTTCCATGAGTTATTTTTAAAATTCAAACTTTTACAAGTCTTGAGAACAGGGCGCCTGGGTAGCTCAGTGGGCTAAAGCCTCTGCCTTCGGCTCAGGTCGTGATCCCGGGGTCCTGGGATCGAGCCTCACATCAGGCTCTCTGCTTAATGGGGAGCCTGCTTCCCCCTCTCTCTCTGCCTGCCTCTCTGACCACTTGTGATCTCTGTCTGTCAAATAAATAAATACAATCTTAAAAATAAAATAAAATAAAAGTCTTGAGAATAACACATTCAAGTATTATGAACCAATATCACTATAATCCAAGTAAATTAGTCAGATATTTGAGCACAGGACAAGTACATTTGCTAGGTGGAATGGTGGAGGTTGGGCAGAACAGTTGGGAGGCAGGGAAAGTTACTGAAAGGTCAAATGGAACCACTGAAAATAAATATTGCTTGGGGCTATCTCGAGATAAACTTCTTTTATTTTTAATCTATCATCTATCTATATATCTATCTTCTATCTATATCTTTATTTGAGGGAGACCAAGTAGAGAGAGAGAGATAATGAGTGGGCAGAGAAGGGCAGGAGGAGAGACTCTTAAGCAGGCTCCATGTTTAGTGCAGAGCCTAATACAAGGATAGATCTCAGGATCATGAGATCATGACCTGAGCTGAAAACAAGAGTGGGATGCTTAACGTACTGAGTCATCCAGTGCCTTTGGATAAACCTCTTTTAAATCTGAGGACCCAGGAAAAAAAAGAGGCTTATAAATATTTAGAAATTGGGAAAACACAGATACCAACCCATCAGAACAGAAACAAGGAAGAGCACTGGAGAAGGATCCTGGAGTAACACCCCCATCCCTGATTTTGCCAGGCACTACCCCTTTAGTGACAGTGTCCTAAGGCAAGTGGGAGCTGTGGAAGGAAGGTATAAAGACCTCATGGTAGTAGCGTGACACTTGGGTGGTGCAGGGCAGCAGCCATTTATCAACTGGTATGAAGTTTCAATGTTTTAACAACCTGTATGATGACATAGCTGTGTGCCCACTGAATATCAGTGCTAGCCCTGTGATTAAACAAACAAACAAACAGGACAAAAAAAGGAGTATAAAGTGAAACAGCAGCAGAAAACAACCATCATTTAGCAACAGAGTGAAATCATCAAAAGATAATTAATCCCTGAATTATAATTTATTGTTAAATACCTACACTGAATTTGACACCATTTTTTAGATAAAATGAATTTGACAGTTTGCAGCTCTTAATTGGTAACACCAATTCCCCCCTCAGGTAGGAAACACCTCACAATGTTTAACCTTTTCAATGTTTTTACTTTAACCCTCACAATATCTTCAAAGGAATATTACACTTTTGTTATACATTTTTAAAATGTTATGTAACTGGTTTACACATCATAATACAACTCCTCACGCACCAAAATTGCTTTGACAAATGGAAATTTGAATGGTAAGAGCCTCTTAGCTGAAATCCACATTTCGGGGCACCTGGGTGGCTCAGGAGGTTAAGCCTCTGCCTTTGGCTCAGGTCATGATCTCAGGATCCTGGAATCGAGCCCTACATTGGGTTCTCTGCTCAGCGGGGAGCCTGCTTCCCCCTCTCTCTGCCTGCCTCTCTGCCTACTTGTGATCTCTCTCTCAAATAAATAAATAAAATCTTAAAAAGAAAAAGAAATCCACATTTTTTCATAATTCTTTACAATGCAAGGCTTGTTTGTACATCCTCTTAAAAAGACATGTGCCACTACAGGGAAGGTTAGAGCACCCTTATAGAGCTCAGCAGAGCTTCCATTTTTTGGATAGTATCAGATAAGCACTCTGTAAAGGTTCTAAAACACTTATTTCAGTGGCTGTATTTCCCCAAATGTGTAACTACAGGCAGTGTACAACAGGTTGGAAAAACTAAAATTGCATTTAAAAAAAATCTGTGGTTGAATTTCTCTATTCTTTGCAACTGGTATCACCACCTGAAGGATTCAAATAGGTAATAAACCTTTTTGAGCCAAGGCATATCAAATACCCTTGTTTGGAGAAAAGAGATCTACAAGGAATCCCATAGGTCTTCAGACAATTCTTACATAGCAAAAGTCCTACTTAAAACAAACCTTCCCTTTCTCGTGAGATCTCCTATAATCTTGGTGATTAGATGGATCAGTACTGGCAGTGGTTGCTCTTTGCTCAGAGAATTTATTCAGGTTGTATGGGGCTCATTCTGTTTTTCTCCCAATTTTAAAATTAAGTATTGAGAACATTTTACTTACTAATGAATTTCTCAAGGTGGTCACTGATCCATGATTACACTTTGAATTCTGCGGGGGCAAATCTGAACCCCCAATACCTTAATTTCATCAGTTTGGAATGAACAAGGCAAATCATGCCTCTAGTCTCTACTAGTCTCTATCATCCACAAGACTGGGCTTCTCAGGGACAGGGACATGCCTTATATTTACTTTCTATTCTTACTGTCAAACATACTCCCCATATTGAACAAATCATATTTGTAGCATGAATAAAAGACTAAATAAAATGAATGAAGTACTAAAGAAAATATCTAGCATGTAAGAGCTCACTTTCTTTACTTGTTACTGTATGGAATTAATTTATATTGGGTAATCCACACAAATGACTATTTACAAATTTCTGGAAAAAAACACATGTTGAATTTAATCTGTAAAAACATAGATAGCTGTCATGAACATGCTATGAAGGCACACACACGATCTGTGTCTTCCCACAATGTCAATTTTATTCAATCATAAGGCAAAGTTAATCACAATTATAAAGCAGGTTCTGGACTCCAAGCTCAGTGACATTTCACCATATGATTAAACTTGGCTTCTTAAATAGCACATAGAACAGAACGTAAGACAAACCACATAACAAACAGGATAACAGAAGGGTGTAGGGAATTAATGAACCAAACCCAAAGTCAGTCTGTTGGTGTGCAGTTGAGATAAGGTCTTGGTCCGGTCCAGATCAGCTCTCAGCATTAACTGCTTATTATGTTCAAGCACTGAAAGATTCTGGTGCTGTTCAGTGATCAGTTGTGCAGAGCTTTCAGTGGCACTTGCCTTTTTTAAGGAGTCAGACACAGAGGGGTCAGGTCTGAAGAGTCTGACTGTTTGCTGCAAAAATCCTCCACCTTTTCAAGGGATTTAATCCATTTTGAGCCCCTGGAGATCTCTTCTGGTTCTGCTTGTTATCAGTTGTGGAATGTCAGCTGATGCTGGTCCTGGTGATACCTCTTAGGGGCAGTGCATTTAACTACTTGTGTCATTGCTTCACACAGGCCTCTGCTTGACATAGCCTCCTGCTTGACATGAGAGACTCCATTTTGCTCTCTACAACAGCCTTCTAGTTTTTCCAAATGTCACCTTTCTTTAAAAGTTCTTTTGCAGAAAAGATGGGACAAGCGAGAATACTTTTTGTGTGATTGAAAATTTAAAGGAAAAGCATGATATTTCTCCAAAAGTATTCTTGACATTGGAATCTCTTTGATCTTGTAACTGCTAAAACCTTGGTTTATTGACCTGTTCATTCAATGTTCATTCTACTTGTGCTAGATAACCAGGAAGTATTTTGTTTTCACGTGTTAATGCTTCTCTATTGTGAATAGATAATTTAAAGAAATAAAAACTATTATAGTGGGAATTTCTTAAATATGTAAGCTATAAATATAATACTTTGGGCAGATAAAAATGCTATACATTTTTCATAAATACAAGATATTTGAGAGACAGGAAGATTTGAATTACAAATTATTGTAATTGTAATTATTGTATTGAATTACAAAGCTATTTTTTAGCTTCCATCTTAAAACCTCCAAGAGACCTAGAATATTTAACTCTCATCCCATTCCTCTAAGATAGAGTAGGAGGAAGATATTTAAAAGAGTATCTGTTCTGCCTTCTAAGATCATTACTTTATTTTCCAGAAGTGTATACTATTCCAGTAAGACAGATATGTCCCATTGACCCTAGAAATATGCTGTTCCATGGATGCAATTTCTTTCTCTGAAATAATCTTCTGGTATTTTAAATTTATAACCAATTGCCTGGTGCAGTGTGGGTTTCAGTTGCTGAAAATTCAGTTGCTGAGTCCATTATAATAGTGAGGTTTGGAGTAATTTCCTGGACTGTATTTGGTGCCAAAGTCCCTACAAACTGATTTTTTTCACTCTCTTGACTCCAGTCCCAATGAGAAAATTTTGTCATTTTATTTGGATGGATTTTTTAAAAAGATTTTATTTATTTATTTGACAGAGAGATTATAAGTAGCAGAGAGTCAGGCAGAGAGAGAGGGGGAAGCTGACTTCCCACTGAGCAAAGAGCTAGATGCAAGGCTCAATCCCAGGACCCTGAGATCAGGACCTGAGCCGAAGGCAGAGGCTTAACCCGCTGAGCCACCCAGCTGTCTCTAGGTGTATCTTCTATAAGGATTACTATCTATAGATATCCTTTGTCAGGACTGTAATCATCTGGACACCTGGGTGGCTCAGTTGGTTAAACATCTGCTTTTGGCTCAGGTCATAATCCCAAGGTCCAGGAAACAAGCCCTGTGCCCTGTGTCAGGCTCCCTGCTTTGTAGACAGTCTGCTTCTCCCACTGCCCTGCCTCCCACTCATTCTTTCAATCTCTGTGTCTCTCTCAAATAAATAAATAATATTTTTTTTAAAGTTAAAAAAGTGATAATTTGACTTCTTCTTTGCCGATTTGGATGCCTTTAATTTCCTTTTGTTGTCTGATTGCTGAGGCTAGGACCTCTAGTACTGTGTTGAATAGCAGTGGTGATAATGGACATCCCTGCCGTGTTCCTGACCTTAGTGGAAAAGCTTTCAGTTTTTCTCCATTGAGAATGATATTTGTGGTAGACGGCTTTGATGATATTGAGGTATGTGCCCTCTATCCCTACATTTTGAAGAGTTTTTTTGTTTGTTTGTCTGTTTGTTTGTTTTGTTGTTTTTTATTTATTTTTTTATAAACATTTATTTTTATCCCCAGGGGTACAGGTCTGTGAATCACCAGGTTTACACACTTCACAGCACTCACCCAAGCACATACCCTCCCCAATGTCACAATGGAATACTATACAGCCATCAAAAGAAATGAAATCTTGCCATTTGCAACAACATGAAGAGTTTTGATCAGGAAGAAATGCTGTACTTTGTCAAATGCTTTTTCAGCATCTATTGAGAGTATCCTATGGTTCTTGTTCTTTCTTTTATTGATGTGTTGTATCACATTAACTGATTTGCGGATGTTGAACCAACCTTGCAGCCCTGGAATAAATCCCACTTGGTCATGGTGAATAATCCTTTTAATGTACTGTTGAATCCTATTGGCTAGTTGGTGGCATCACAATTCCGGACTTCAAGCTCTATTACAAAGGTGTCATCATCAAGACAGAATGGTACTGGCACAAAAACAGACACATAGATCAATGGAACAGAATAGGGAGCCCAGAAATAGACCCTAAACTCTACAGTCAACTAATCTTCGACAAAGCAGGAAAGAATGTCCAATGGAAAAACGACAGCATCTTCAATAAATGGTTTTGGGAAAATTGGACAGCCACATGCAGAAAAATGAAATTGGACCATTTCCTTACACCACACACAAAAATAGACTCAAAATGGATGAAGGACCTCAGTGTGCGAAAGGAATCCATCAAAATCCTTGAGGATAACACAGGCAGCAACCTCTTCGACCTCAGCCGCAGCAACATCTTCCTAGGAACAACGCCAAAGGCAAGGGAAGCAAGGGCAAAAATGAATTTTTGGGATTTCATCAAGATCAAAAGCTTTTGCACAGCAAAGGAAACAGTTAACAAAATCAAAAGACAACTGACAGAATGGGAGAAGATATTTGCAAACGACATATCAGATAAAGGACTAGTGTCCAGAATCTATAAAGAACTTAGCAAACTCAACACCCAAAGAACAAATAATCCAATCAAGAAATGGGCAGAGGACATGAACAGACATTTCTGCAAAGAAGATATCCAGGTGGCCAACAGACATGAAAAAGTGCTCCATATCACTCGGCATAAGGGAAATACAAATCAAAACCACAATGCGATATCACCTCACACCAGTCAGAATGGCTAAAATCAACAAGTCAGGAAATGACAGATGCTGGCGAGGATGCAGAGAAAGGGGAACCCTCCTACACTCTTGGTGGGATTGCAAGCTGGTGCAGCCACTCTGGAAAACAGCATGGAGGTTCCTCAAAATGTTGAAAATAGAACTGCCCTATGACCCAGCAATTGCACTATTGGGTATTTACCCTAAAGATACAAACGTAATGATCCAAAGGGGCACGTGCACCCGAATGTTTATAGCAGCAATGTCCCCAATAGCCAAACTATGGAAAGAACCTAGATGTCCATCAACAGATGAATGGATCAATAAGATGTGGTATATATACACAATGGAATACTATGCAGCCATCAAAAGAAATGAAATCTTGCCATTTGCGACAACATGGATGGAACTAGAGTGTATCATGCTTAGCGAAATAAGTCAAGCAGAGAAAGACAACTATCATATGATCTCCCTGATATGAGGAAGTGGTAATGCAACATGGGGGTTTAAGTGGGTACGAGAAGAATAAATGAAAAAAGATGGGTTGGGAGGGAGACAAACCATAAGTGACTCTTAATCTCACAAAACAAACTGAGGGTTGCTGGGGGGAGGGGGTTTGGGATAAGGGGGTGGGATTATGGACATTGGGGAGGGTATGTGCTTGGGTGAGTGCTGTGAAGTGTGTAAACCTGGTGATTCACAGACCTGTACCCCCTGGGGACTAAAAATATATGTTTATAAAAAATAAAAATTAAAAAAAAAACAAAAAAAACCTAAAATAAAGTCAAAAAAAGTTAAAAAATTAATAAAAGATTATAATCATGTTTTATAAGAGAGAAATATGAGGTTAAAACATTAAAACACCATGGAGGTTCCTCAAAATGTTGAAAATAGAACTGCCCTATGACCCAGCAATTGCACTACTGGGTATTTACCCTAAAGATACAAACGTAGTGATCCAAACGGGCACGTGCACCCAAATGTTTATAGCAGCAATGTCCCCAATAGCCAAACTATGGAAAGAACCTAGATGTCCATCAACAGATGAATGTATCAAGAAGAGGTGGTATATATACACAATGGAATACTATGCAGCCATCAAAAGAAATGAAATCTTGCCATTGAGACAACATGGATGGAACTAGATCGTATCATGCTTAGCGAAATAAGTCAAGCAGAGAAAGACAACTATCATATGATCTCCCTGATATGATGAAGTGGTGATGCAACATGGGGGCTTAAGTGGGTAGGAGAAGAATCAATGAAACAAGATGGGATTGGGAGGGAGTCAAACCATAAGTGACTCTTAATCTCACTAAAGAAACTGAGGGTTGCTGGGGGGAGGGGTGTTGGGAGAAGGGGGGTAGAGTTATGGACATTGGAGAGGGTATATGCTTTGGTGAGTGCTGTGAAGTGTGTAAACCTGGCGATTCACAGACCTGTATCCCTGGGGATAAAAACTATATGTTTATAAAAAATAAAAAAAAATTTTTAAAAAAGAAAAAAAGAACATTAAAACACATCTGAAAAAATTCATCAGAAATATAAGTTCATTCTGTATGATCACTTCATCTGCTCCTGGACCTAATGGCAAGGTCACTGTTGTTGTTGTCATGGGAATCTGGGTCATGGGGAACAAAACTCAAGCTCATTTTATAACAGTATAAGAAACAAATTTTCCTCTGCAGAAAATTATTATTTTCTCTAAATGCTCACAACTGCAGGACTAGTGGTAAAGTTCTAAAGAGGAAATAATCTTTAACAGATGAAGACTCAGAAGATACCTCTTTCAAAAAGGAAAAGCATAGCAATCTATGGTCTGTTGAGAAGCTTAATTTTTATTAATGCCAATGAAGATTCTTATGAAAGCAGTATCAATCTGGAAAACAATATTATTTTCCTTTTGGGTTGTTTTGATCAAAATTGGGTAAAGTTTAAAGGACATTTGGAATAAACTTTACTTATTTACAATTAGCTGCAATCTGACATTCTTGTTGGAGTCATAGCACTGGACATTTCACAGCTTGACCTAATCAGGTTAAGTCAGTGTAAGTCACAAAATACACAATCCTTGAAAGCAAAAGCGACAACACTTTATCTTATCTTGCTCTTCTAAATTAGGCCTATAGGTGGATTGCTTTCTAAAGTGCTCAGGCATGTAATAAACTGCAGCAACATTCAATGTGTCTGATGATATCATAGGTCTACACATTCATTTTTCACACCCCTTTACCACTTTTGATGGATGCCCTGTAAGTATTTTCCTTGCACTAAATTGGTTACTAAAGTAAAAAAAAAAAAAATCCTGTATCTATGAAAATATGTGTACACGCTCACATTCCTTGTATTCTGTATTTCATTATATCAAAAGATCTGCTAAAGTCAATTTCTTCTTTACCTGCCTATCACCGGATGGATTAAGGCTTTATAATTGATGACAGCCCTTGCAAAGCATAGATCACACACTGACTGCTACTATCACTTCAGTTCTTTTAGACTGAAGCTGGAATATGGATTTTGATGTTCCTTTTTTTTTTTTTGAACTATGAAGGAAATGTACTTTAAAATGTTTTGCTTTAAAATGTGACTGTTGTAAATGGGATTGACTTTTTAATTTCCGTTTCTTCTGTCTTGCTGTTGGTGTAGAGAAATGGAACTGATTTCTGTGCATTGATTTTATATCCTGACACTTTACTGAATTCCTGTATAAGTTCTGAAAAAGAAAGCCAACGTTGGTGGCATCACAATTCCGGACTTCAAGCTCTATTACAAAGCTGTCATCATCAAGACAGCATGGTACTGGCACAAAAACAGATACATAGATCAATGGAACAGAATAGAGAGCCCAGAAATAGACCCTCAACTCTATGGTCAACTAATCTTTGACAAAGCAGGAAAGAATGTCCAATGGAAAAAAGGCAGCCTCTTCAATAAATGGTGCTGGGAAAATTGGACAGCCACATGCAGAAAAATGAAATTGGACCATTTCCTTACACCTCACACAAAAAGAGACTCAAAATGGATGAAGGACCTCAATGTGCAAAAGGAATCCATCAAAATCCTTGAGGAGACCACAGGCAGCAACTTCTTCGACCTCAGTCGCAGCAACATCTTCCTAGGAACAACGCCAAAGGCAAGGGAAACAAGGGCAAAAATGAACTATTGGGATTTCATCAAGATCAAAAGCTTTTGCACAGCAAAGGAAACAGTTAACAAAATCAAAAGACAACTGACAGAATGGGAGAAGTTATTTGCAAACGACATATCAGATAAAGGACTAGTGTCCAGAATCTATAAAGAACTTAGCAAACTCAACACCCAAAGAACAAATAATCCAATCAAGAAATGGGCAGAGGACATGAACAGACATTTCTGCAAAGAAGACATCCAGATGGCCAACAGACACATGAAAAAGTGCTCCATATCACTCAGCATCAAGGAAATACAAATCAAAACCACAATGAGATATCACCTCACACAAGTCAGAATGGCTAAAATCAACAAGTCAGGAAATGACAGATGCTGGCGAGGATGTGGAGAAAGGGGAACCCTCCTACACTGTTGGTGGGAATGCAAGCTGGTGCAGCCACTCTGGAAAACAGCATGGAGGTTCCTCAAAATGTTGAAAATAGAACTGCCCTATGACCCAGCAATTGCACTACTGGGTATTTACCCTAAAGATACAAACGTAGTGATCCAAAGGGGCACGTGCACCCGAATGTTTATAGCAGCGATGTCCCCAATAGCCAAACTATGGAAAGAACCTAGATGTCCCTCAACAGATGAATGGATCAATAAGATGTGGTATATATACACAATGGAATACTATGCAGCCATCAAAAGAAATGAAATCTTGCCATTTGCGACAACATGGATGGAACTAGAGCGTATCATGCTTAGCGAAATAAGTCAAGCAGAGAAAGACAACTATCATATGATCTCCCTGATATGATGAAGTGGTGATGCAACATGGGGGCTTAAGTGGGTAGGAGAAGAATAAATGAAACAAGATGGGATTGGGAGGGAGACAAACCATAAGTGACTCTTAATCTCACAAAACAAACTGAGGGTTGCTGGAGGGAGGGGGTTTGGGAGAAGGGGGTGGGATTATGGACATTGGGGAGGGTATGTGCTTTGGTGAGTGCTGTGAAGTATGTAAACCTGGTGATTCACAGACCTGTACCCCTGGGGATAAAAATATATGTTTATAAAAGATAAAAAATTATATTAAAAAAAATAAAATGTGACTGTTATTATCCTTATTGTACAAATATATGTGGCATTACTGTCATATTTAAGTTTTCAATCCCTAATGCACACTCCTTATTTGGAAACTTTATTTTTTAAGAGCTTTCCATATCATCCTGAAGCTTGTGTTACATGAGCTTAATGGACTCAGCTTTGTGATGGAAATAATCCACCAGGTGAATAGCAGAAGTAAGCTCATGAGCTTTGAAGGGCTTATTTTGCCAGACTGCAGATCCAGCTTACTGTTAGGGGTCACACTAGTCTTCATGCACTGATTATATACCACAAAGCTCTGATAATATTCACTGCAGATTGAAAATGTCTTTTGCCGCCCTCCCCCTTTCTTTTTGCATAAATACAGTAGTTGAGTTTTAACTAAGGTAATGTTTGAATTAAACTGACAAATCCAAATGCCTGAAATTTAGGATTACATTTATGGATTTCATCTACAGTATATCAGCATCAAAATATCAGTGATAGTAAGTCACAGTGAGGAGAAGTTTCTATGAGTTTTGGAACTGTGAGATCATGTTATTGTTGTGTTATCTAGCACAGGTCAGAAGAACAGGACTGATGCGGATGGTGAGACTAAAATTCACTACTTAAATATTCCTCCAAACTGGAGATTTACTCTGGCACATGGGAGGAAGAAAGTATATCTTTAAAAGGAATGTGTGTGTGTGTGTGTATGTGTGTGTGTGTTTCCCAAAGAAAGAAAAAGGGAAAAAAGCTAGTGAGCAGATTGAACCAGAATCCATTTTAGCAAAAGAATATGTCTGTGCTTTGAGGGTACAAATGCCAAAACCTTTATTTAGTTAGGAGAAAGATTAATTAAATGTCCTCTCTTTTCTTTTTTTTTTTTCTTTAGAAAAAATAAGCTATTCCATTTTTGACTCATTTAAATATGCTTACTCCTTTCATGGTTTTTAAGTATTTCTGCTTCCCTCATGTCTCTGAATGCCCTCAACAGACAGTTTAACCCCAAACCATTTCAAATGTCTACATACATGTTTGTATTTATGTATATTCCAAAAAGATGCTCTTGAGAATATAAACTGTACAAATGAACTTTGAATCATTTTTCCAAAATGGTATTTAAAATATTTTCTTACTTTGAAGGATCACATTCACTTAGTGAAATAAATTGCAAAAATGTATCCAGAAAACAACTCTCAGACAGTATACCATAATTTGCTATAGGCATATTCATGGCAGGCTTCAAATGAAGAGCTCTGTAAACTTACTGTGTGGATAGGTTGAGTTCTGCAGTGCAACACTGAATCAGGAAGGACATTCCTATGGGAATAACCTGACTGTATATAATAATGTACCTACTGGAAATATAGATTTGGGGATATGGGGAAAGAAAGGAATTATGGCAGAGATCATATTTCACCTTATTCTTATTGGAACTATGAAAATTATATTGGAAACAAAGTGGACAAACCCTAGATCAGTGATTCTGTGGGAATTTTGACCCTTTGCTAGAATGGTGGTGAAATAGTGAGCATTCCATTGGAGTGGGTTGCACTCCTTGGCATCACACCTTCTTGATACTACTTCCTTTTTCTTTTTTCTCTTCTCTTCCTCCCCATCCTCCCCCCACCCCCCAAAAAAAACTGAAATAAAAGAAACTGGAGTCGTTTCAGTGAGAAAACATTACATTGTAGATAATACTGATGGGGAAATTATTCAGTTTCATTTTCCCAACTTAAATGTTCTTGACTCACCATATTGTAAAGGGAGCAAAACAAAACCAAGTAGAACAAAGCAAACCCCAGAAGACAATTTCATTTTAATTAATGTCTTATTTTGAAAAGGAGAGCCTATTGTAGAAAGCACTGAAGAGGGAGAAAATTTAGTAAACACAATAAAACATGAATCTGAAAAAAATCATGGGATGGTTGGGAAAGGGGGAAAATGAAATGGTTACAGAAAAGATAAATTCAATGAGAAAAAGAAGAAGAGAACTAGGAAAAGGAAAAGAAGACAAAAATATCAAAAGATATTTATTTCTTTGGCTGAAAGAGGGGTAAATTACACTCTTGCATCAAAACACTTAGTGCTTAGTATTATAACTTCCACTAAACACAAAAAGTAAATTATGCACATTGTTTTTCAGGATAAAGAATGAAAAGAAACAGAGACTGACAATTTGTTAACAATTAAATCACAATGCATATTCTTGTGGATGGAGAATACCACTAGGCCTAACCTCTTAAAATATAGCATTTTGTTATCTTTAGAATATGACACATTTACTTTATGCTTAGAAGTCATGCACGTGTTTGGCACACTGAAACACCCATCCTTCTGTTCATTAGAAGAAAATGAAAACTTGAAACTATAAGTCAGATGTGAAGCCATTCTTGTATGTATTTTCATTAAAGTAAAAAGTACACAGCAGTGTAGAGAATATTATAGATTCTAGAATATGACAAACTTGATCAAATTTGCAAAATGGATGGAAAGGCTATGCAATAGTACAAAAGTTCCACATTTCTTTCATCTCAAGTAAATAATACAAAGCAACAACAAAATATTTGTCCATCAATAAATACATAAACAAGAAGAGGTTACATTCATAGGCATAACCTTAGATAACAAAGCACATTCTTCTATATGATTCTTATAGCCATCTTGTGAGGTTTGCAGGACAGGTCATATTTTCTCTTTTCTAGAGACAAAGAAACTAAAGCTCAGAGAGCTGGAGTGACTTGCCCAAGATTAAAGTATGGAAAGTTGCAACTGAAATTCTAGTCTCTAGATCCAAGTTTAATGCTTTTCTGTCAACTATACTGCTCCTAAAATTATGGGAATCACAATTAGTTAGGTCAAATTGAGTGTGGTTATCTTTAAATCTAAGCTGCAGATTTAGAGCAGAATTTAGATTATACATCAATGCTTCATGAATTTTAGTTTTCTAAATGCATCATCTACCAGACATTTTATCCTTAATCACTCATAGCTCCTAGCAATATTCTGGCACAGATATACAATGGATGTTCAATAAATACTTATTTGGTTCATTACTACACAAAAGGTTTATAATTAATAATCAATCTACTAAGAAACTGTATTTCCATTTACCTTTTGATTTAACAGAAACCCTCTACAATTAAGGAATATGTGATATTAAAACCACCTGTATAATACATCAATTTTATTCACTCTTTTTTCACATAGATGAACTATAAATGCTTTTCTTCTTTTAAATTCAGCAAGCTGGAGGAGGGGCAAGATGGCAGAGAAGTAGGAGACCCTGTTTCAATTGGTCCCTTAAAGTGAGCTAATTATCTACCAGAACACTCTGAACACCGATGAAATCAGCCTGGGATGTAGGATTATACACTTCTGGATCTCTACAGGGACAGAAGACTCCAGTGGAAAGGTAAAGCAGAATGGGAATGATTACACAGATATTGGAGGATAAACAGAAGGGGGAGGGAGCCACCAGAAGCGACACTTTGGAAAATAATACCCCGATACAAGAGTGCCCATGACTGGGGACCAGCATTAACTTGGAGTTTGGTTAAAAGCACTCAAAAAGAACAAAATATCTTAAGGGGCAACTGGTGGAATTGGATGGTCATGGGCCTAAGCCCATGGACCCAGGATGAAACTGCCAGTGACCACCCACGCCAGAGAGAGTGTGGATGAACCACCAGGGTTGCACACCTTGCATCACAGCTTGGCTGAACACACTCCCACCCCCACATGAGAGATGCTGGTGAAGGCGCTGACCTGTGCTCCTTAGGATTTTTGCACACTGTGCATACAGGTTCTGACTCACGCCCTGCCAGTGTCTGAAAAAGTTCCATCCTGGAGCTAGCTGGCAGTCTCTAGGACTGGCTGAGGGTCTGGACTCTCCCAGCGAGGGTGGAAAGAAACCCAGTGCGATATCCCCCGGGGGCAACTTGAGGTCTGGACCCTAGAAGTACCGACAAAAGCAGCCACTGGAAGCAGGCTCCCTGGACCAATATCACTCGTGGCTTTGGCACAAGGGTGCAGGCCTCAGGTGACTCCTGAGGTGGTGTCTGGGGACGTGCTCTGCCTGTGGGAAGTTGCGTGGCAAAACGGAGTTTGCAGAAGGGGAGTCTGTGTTCTGGACCATCCAGAGGGAGGCAGACTGAGGTTTCACTCTGAGACGGAGGTCTGGGCACAATTTGCTTTCCACTAAACCTCTGAAAATCCACAAAAAGCTGCCAAAGAACTAAAACCTCCAGAGAACAAAAGCACAAATAACCAGTTTCCACAGAGCCCAGCCCCATGATAAGGAGCAGAAGGACTCAACCCAAGCAAGACTGACTGAAAAACAATGTGGCAGCCCCTCCACGCCCAGAAAATCAGCCAAAAGAATGAGAGGACATGAGTCCCCATAAAACTGTATTAAAAACCCAGTATGAGGGGAAAAACATACTAAGTTCTTGGTATTGCCCTAGAACTTATATACTTCATAGATACAACTTTTTTTAATTTTTTCTCACTATTCTTGTTCTGTTTAATATTATTAACTTACTTACCATTACAACTAGAGGTTCCATACAACATATTCCATAATAACCTTTTAACTTGAACTTTTTTCATCATATACCTATGTTTTTCTTTTGCTTTTCTATTTTTTAAATATACATATAGATATAAGCTTCAAGGTAATCCTCTTTCCTTACTCAATACTATCCCTACATATAAACCAGTTTTAATCTCCCTTCATCTCTGGAAAGTTGAATCCTTTAACAACAATATCAAGATACACCTAGGTAGAATAAAAATAACCTTCCTCTCTCACATTGAAGATTTATAACCACTTACCCATCTTTTTCTTCTGTCAGTGCTTCTGTGTAATTGTTCTTGTTCTGGTATTATATAAATCTTATTCTTGGGGTTCATTTTGGCTGGGTCCTTTTTTATCTTGTCATTTACTTTTGCTGGTCTTTTTGTTTGTCTGCTTTTTTGTTGTTGTTGTTTACATTATAAATCTTACTTTGGGAGCCCATTCTGACAAGGTCTTCTCCCCCCCCCCCCCATCTCTCTTGCTCTCTCTCTTTTTCTTTTATTTATCTTTCTGATGGTAACCTCAATTGCTCAGAAGAGTTCCAAGGTGCACCTTGCCTGGATTGTGATTGATATCTCCAGGTACACATCCCCTCAATCATTTCTCACCGAAATGACTAGAAGAAGGAACACGAACAGAAGAAAAATTCAGAGAATGTGCCCTCTCCCACAGAATTGTTGGATATAGACATAAACAGTATGTTGGAAAGGGAACTCAGGGTTACAATTATCCAGGAAAAACTAAGTTGGAGAAAACCATTTATGACAACATAGAATCTGTAAGGGCAGAAATGAAAGCCACCTGGGAAGAAGTTAAAAAGGCTATCAATGAGATCCAATCCAATTTTAATTCTCTAACAGCTAGGGTAGTCCAGGCAGAAGATAGCATTAGTGATCTAGAGGACAAACTGATAGAGAAAAAATATCAGAAAAAGGCCTGGAACAAACAGCTTAGAAGCCATGAAAACAGAATTAGGGAAATAAATGAAGCCATGAAACATTCCAGGGTCAGAATTAATAGAATCTCTGAGAGGGAGGAGAAAGAAAGAAGATGAAAAGGTATAGCTGAAAAAAATTCTCCATGAAAATATTCCCAATTTGGGTAATGGAACCAAGGTTCCTGTCCTGAGGCATAAAGAACACCCCCCAAGATCAATGAATCTAGAAAGACCTCAAGACATTTGATTATGAAACAGATGAATCATAATTTTAACAGGAACCTTGAGATAACCTGGGGGAAGAGATTCCTTACATACAGAAGAAGGTCCATAAAAATAATGTCAGACCTGTCCACAGAAAACTGGAAAGCCAGAAAGGGCTGCAAGACATATTCAGGTCACTAAATGAGAAGAACATGCAGCCAAGAATACTTTATCCAGCAAGGCTGACATTCAAAATAAATGGAGAGATAAAGAACTACCAAGACCTGCAAAATTTTAAAGAGTATGTGACCACCAAGATGGCACTATAAGAAATATTAAGGGGGGTTCTATAAAAGAAGAAAGAAATGAAGAGTGTCATAGAACATAAATTTACAGAGACAATCTATATGAACAAGGACCTCACAGGAAACATGACGTTAATAAAAACATATCTTTAAATAGTAACTCTCAATGTGAATGGCCTAAATGCTTCCATAAAATGGGACAGGGTTACAGATTGGATAAAATGACAGGATCTGTCCATGTGCTGTCTACAAGAGACCATTTGGAACCTAAAGACACATCCAGATTGAAAGTGAAGGGATGGAGAAGTATCTTCCATGCCAATGTGCCTCAGAAAAAAAAAACTGGCATAGTGATTCTAATTTCAGATTGATTAGATTTTAAACTAAAGACTGTAGTCAGAGATAAAGGACACTACATCATTCTTAAAGGGTCTATCCACCAAGAAGACCTAACAATTGTAAACATTTATGCCCCCAATATGGGAACAACTAACTATATAAGACAACTGTTAAGATAAAGCCTCATATTGATATTGATAGTAAGGAATCTTAACAAGCCACTCTCAGTCCAAGTAAAAAAATAAAATCAATAAAGAAACAAGAGTGTTCAATGACACAGTGGACCATATGGACCTCATAGATACAAACAGAACATTGTACCCTAAAACAACAGAATACTCATTCTTCTCAAGGACACATGCAGCTTTCTCCAGAATAGAACACATACTGGGTCACAAATCAGGGCTCAACTGATACCAAAAGGCTGAGATTATTCCTTGCATATTCTCACACAACAATGCTTTGAAACAGGAACTCAACCACAAGAAAAAGATTGGAAGGAATTCAAACACTTGGAAGCTAAAGACACCCTGCTTAAGAATGGTTGGATCAACCATGAAATCAAAGAAGAACTTAAACAATTTATGGAGACCAATGAGAAAGAAGACACTTCAGTCCACAACCTATTTGATACAGCAAAGATGGTCCTAAAGGGGAAATACATAGCTATCCAAGCCTCCCTCAAAAAAATGGAAAATCCAGAATACACAAGCTCCCTTTACTCATTAAAGAACTGGAGTATCAACAACAAATTAAGCCAACCCCACACACAAGAAGAGGAATAATCATGATTAGAGCAGAGATCAAGGAGATAGAAACTAGAGATACAGTAGAACACATCAACGAAATTAGAAGCTGGTTTTTTGAAAGGATTAATAATATTGATAAACCATTGGTCAAACCAATCCAAAAGAAAAGAGAGAGGACCTAAATTAATAAAATTATGAATGAGAAGGGAGAGATCACGACTAACACCAAGGAAATAGAAACAATCATCAGAAATTATCAACAGTTATATGCCAATAAGTTAAGCAACATAGAAGAAATGGATATATTCCTGGAAACCTATAAACTTCCAAGACTGAATCAGGAAGAAATTGACAGCCTGAATTGACCAATATCTTCTAACGAGATTGAAACAGTGACCAACAACCTCCCAAAACACAAGAGCCCAGGACCTGACAGATTCCCTGGATAATTCTAACAAACATTCAAAGGAGAAATAGTACCATTCTCCTGAAGCTGTTTCAAAAAATATAAACAGAAGGAAATTTTTCAGACTCTTTTTATGATGCCAGCATTACCCTGATCTCCAAACCAGGAAAGACCCAACCAAAAAGGAGATTTCAGACCAATATCCCTGATGAATATGGATGCCAAGATTTTCAACAAGATCCTAACTAAGGGGACCAACAACATTAAAAAAGATTATCCACCATAACCAGGTGGGATTTATCCAGGGGATGCAAGTGTGATTCAACATTCACAAATCATTGTGATAGAACAAATCAGTAAGAGAAGAGAGAAGAACCACGTGGTCCACTCAATTGATGCAGAAAAAGCATTTGACAAGATACAGCATCTGTTCCTGATTAAAATCCTTCAAAGTATAGGGATAGAGGGATCACTCCTCACTTTTGCAAAATCTGTCTAGGAAAAACCCAGAGTGAATATCATCCTCAATGGGAAAAGCTGACAGCCTTCTCTTTGAGTTCAGGAACACAACAATGATGCCTACTCTCACCATTCTTGTTTAACATAGTACTAGAAGTCCTAGCAGCAGCAATAAGACAGCAAAAACAAATAATATTTGTTCAATTTGGTAAAGAAGAAGTCAAACTCTCTCTCTTCACAGATGTCATGATACTTTGTATGGAAAACCCAAAAGATTCCACCCCCAAAATACTAGAACTCATACAGAAATTCAGTAATGTTGCAGGATACAAAGTCAATGTACAGAAATCAGTTGCTTTCTTATACACTGAAAATAAAAATATAGAAAGGGAAATTAGAGAATTGATTCCATTTACTATAGCACCAAGAACCATAAGAGACCTGGGAATAAATCTAACTAAAGAGGTAAAGGATCTGTACTTGAGGAACTACAGAACACTCATGGAAGAAATTAAAGAAGACACAAAAAGATGGAAGAGCATTCCATGCTCATGGATCAGAAGAATAAATATTGTTAAAATGTCTGTACTGCCTAGAGCAATCTATAGTTTCAATACCATCCCAATCAAAGTTCCACCGGCATTTTTCAAAGAACTGGAACAAACAATCCTCAAATTTCTGTGGAACCTTAAAAGACCCCAATTTGCTAAGGAAATGTTGAAAAAGAAAAACAAAAGTGGGGCATCGTGTTGCCTCATTTCAAGCTTTACTACAAAACTGTGATCAAGAAGACAGCAGTGTACTGGCACAAAAAAAAAAAGACACATAGACCAGTGGAACAGAGTAAAGAGCCTAGATATAGATCCTTAAGTCTATGGTCAAATAATCTTTGACAAAGCAGGAAAAAATACACAGTGGAAAAAAGACAATCTCTTCAGTAAATGATGTGGCAAAATTGGACAGCTTCATATAGAATAATTAAACTTGAACATTCTCTTAGACCATACAGAAAGATAAACTAAAAATGGATCAAAGACCTTAACGTGATGCAGGAATCTATCAAAATCCAAGAGGAGAACATAGGCAGTATTCTCTTTGACATCGGCCACAACAACTTCTTTCAGGACATGTCTAAAAAGGCATGGGAAATACAAGTGAAACTGAACTTTTGGGGCTTCATCAAGATTGAAGGTTTCTGCACAGCAAAGGAAACAGTCAACAAAACAAAGAGGCAATCCATGGGATGGGAGAAGATATTCGCAACTGAACTACAGAAAATAGGCTGATAACCAAGATCTATAAAGAACTCCTCAAACTCAACACATTGAAAACAGATAATTACGTCAAAAAATGGGCAGAAGACATGTACAGACACTTCTCCAAGGAAGACATGCAAACGGATGACAGACACATGAAAAACTGTTCATCATCATTAGACATCAGGGAGATTCAAATCCAAACCAAATTGAGATATCACCTTACACCAGACAGAATGGCCAAAATCAAGAAAGCAGTAAATGACATGTGTGGGAGAAGATGTGAAGAAAGAGCAACCGTCTTACACTGTTGGTGGGAAAGCAAGCTGATACAGCCACTTTGGAAAACAGTGTGGAGATTACTTAAGAAATTAAATCTAGAGCTACCCTATGACCCTGCAAATGCACTACTGGGTATTTACCCCAAAGATACAGATGTAGTGAAAAGAAGGGCCATCTGTATGCCAATGTTCATAGCAGCAATGGCCACAGTCCCCAAACTGTGGAAAGAGCCAAGATACCCTTCAACAGTTGAATGGATAAAGAAGATATGGTCCATATACACAATGGAGTATTATGCCTCCATCAGAGAGGATCAATACCCATCTTTTGTAACAACGTAGATGGTGCTGGAAGAGATTATGCTGAGTGAGATAAGTCAATCAGAGAGTGTCAAGTATCACATGGTTTCACTTACTTGTGGAGCATAACGAATAACACAGAGGACATTCAGAGATGGAGAGGAGAAATGGGTTGGGGGAAATTGGAGGGGGAGACAAATCATGAGAGACTGTAGACTCTGAAAAAGAAACTGACTTTTTCGGAGGGGTGGAAGGTAGGGTTTTGGATGAGTCTGATGGTGGTATTATGGAGGGCATATATCGCATGGAGCATTGGTTGTTTTGCATAAACAATGAATTTTTGGAACACTGAAAAGAAATAAAATAAAATAAAATGAAAAAAATAAGTAAATGAAAAATAAATTCAGCAAGCTATCCTTATATTGAAGGATATAGTTATAAGTAACTCCAGATATTATCTCAAAACCTCTTAGTTCCTTTTTGTTCATAAAATGCAAACATTAAAAATTATGTCTGGAAATATATATCACTATGACAAGTGTCTGCAGAAATTGGATTAGGAAGAAAGGTTTGAAGGAAGAGTTTATGTGTGGGCATATTCACATTTTTCTAATACAAAAAAGCAGATCAAACAAATTTAGGTTTTTTTCTTTTTTTTTAAGTAAGAGCACTTATAAATGCAATTATTTTCGTGAAATGTAGGATTAACCAAATCCAAGTCATTTAATCTGTAGCAAAACCTGATTTTGAAGGAAGCAATATCAAAATGGAAATGCCAAATGGTTGTTCTCATATTCATGGTTATTAAATGAAATAGAAGCCAAAAAGAAGTTTGGAAACTGTAGGGAATCCCATATAAATTGTGACTTCTAAGATGTTATAGACAGAGGACAAATGTCAAAAAATCTTGTCCATTTTTAGCACTTATGCTAAAAACAAAACAAACAAACAAAAAAAAACAATGCAAAAATCTCCTAGAAATTGATGTGAGAATTAATTCTGAACTGTTGTATCAAAGTTGTGGCAACTCTTTGTCATTTTTTTTAAATATATTTTTTTATTTAATTTTTTTTTAAATTTTTATAAACATATAATATATTGTTATACCCAGGGGTACAGGTCTGTGAATTGCCCAGTTTAAACACTTCACAGCACTCACCAAAGCACATACCCTCTCCAATGTCCATAATCCCACCCCCCTTCTCCCAACACCCCTCACCCCAGCAACCCTCTGTTTTGTGAGATTAAGAGTAATTTATGGTTCGTCTCCCTCCCAATCGAATCTTGTTTCATTTATTCTTCTCCTACCCCCTTAAGCCCACATGTTGCATCACCACTTCCTCATATCAGGGAGATCATATGATAATTGTCTTTCTCTGCTTGACTTATTTCGCTAAGCATGATACCCTCTAGTTCCATCCATGTTGTTGCAAATGGCAAGATTTCATTTCTTTTGATGGCTGCATAGTATTCCATTGTGTATATATACCACTTCTTCTTTATCCATTCATCTGTTGATGGACATCTAGGTTCTTTCCATAGTTTGGCTATTGGGGACATTGCTGCTATAAACATTCGGGTGCACGTGCCCCTTTGGATCATTACGTTTGTATCTTTAGGGTTTATACAGAGTAGTGCTAATGCTGGGTCCTAAGGTAGTTCTATTTTCAACATTTTGAGGAACCTCCATGTTGTTTTCCAGAGAGGTTGCACCAGCATGCATTCCCACCAATAGTATAGGAGGGTTCCCCTTTGTCCACATCCTCGCCTGCATCTGTCATTTCCTACTTGTTAGTTTTAGCCATTCTGACTGGTGTGAGGTGATATCTCATTGTGGTTTTGATTTGTATTTCCCTGATGCCGAATGATATGGAGCACTTTTTCATGTCTCTGTTGGCCACCTGGATGTCTTCTTTGCAGAAATGTCTGTTCATGTCCTCTGCCCATTTCTTGATTGGATTATTTGTTCTTTGGGTGTTGAGTTTACTAAGTTCTTTATAGATTTTGGACACTAGCTCTTTATCTGATATGTCGTTTGCAAATATCTTCTCCCATTCTGTCAGTTGTCTTTTGATTTTGTTAACTGTTTCCTTTGCTGTGCAAAAGCTTTTGATCTTGACAAAATCCCAATAGTTCATTTTTGCCCCTGCTTCCCTTGCCTTTGGCGATGTTCCTAGGAAGATGTTGCTGCGGTTGAGGTCGAAGAGGTTGCTGCCTGTGTTCTCCTCAAGGATTTTGATGGAGTCCTTTCTCACATAGAGGTCCTGCATCCATTTTGTGTCTATTTTCGTGTGTGGTGTAATGAAATGGTCCAATTTCATTTTTCTGCATGTGGCTGTCCAATTGTCCCAGCACCATTTATTGAAGAGGCTGTATTTTTCCTTTGGACATTCTTTCTTGCTTTGTCGAACATTAGTTGACCATACATTGAGGGTCTACTTCTGGCCTTTCTATTCTGTTCCATTGATCTATGTATCTGTTTTTGTGCCAATACCATACTGTCTTGATGATGACAGCTTTGTAATGGAGCTTGAAGTCCGGAATTGTGATGCCACCAACTTCGGCTTTCTTTTTAAATATCCCTTTGGCTATTTGAGGTCTTTTCTGGTTCCATATAAATTTTAGGATTATTTGTTCCATTTCTTTGAAAAAGATGGATGGTACTTTGATAGGAATTGCATTAAATGTGCAGATTGCTTTAGGTAGCATAGACATTTTCACAATACATATTCTTCAATCCACGAGCTTGGAACATTTTTCCATTTCTTTGTGTCTTACTCAATTTCTTTCATGAGTACTTTATAATTTTCTGAGTACAGATTCTGTGCCTCTTTGGTTAGTTTTATTCCTAGGTATCTTATGGTTTTGGGTGCAATTGTAAATGGGATTGACTCCTTAATTTCTCTTTCTTCTGTCTTGTTGTTGGTGTAGAGAAATGCAATTGATTTCTGTGCATTGATTATATATCCTGACAGTTTACTGAATTCCTGTACAAGTTCTAGAAGTTTTGGAGTGGAGTCTTTTGGGTTTTCCACATATGTATCATATCATCTGCAAAGAGTTATAGTTTGACTTCTTCCTTGCTGATTTGGATGCCTTTAATTTCCTTTTGTTGTCTAATTGCTGAGGATAAGACTTCTAGTTCTATGTTGAATAGCAGTGGTGATAATGGACATCCCTGCCGTGTTCCTGACCTTAGCGGAAGAGTTCCCAGTTTTTCTTCATTGAGAATGATATTTGCAGTGGGTTTTTCATAAATGGCTTTGAAAATATTGAGGTATGTGCCCTCTATCCCTACACTTTGAAGAGTTTTTATCAGGAAGGGATGCTGTACTTTGTCAAATGTTTTTTCTGCATCTATTGAGATTATCATATGGTTCTTGTTCTTTCTTTTATTGATGTGTTGTATCACATTGATTGATTTGTAGATGTTAAACCAACCTTGAAGCACTGGAATAAATCCCACTTGGTCATGGTGAATAATCCTTTTAATGTACTGTTGAATCCTATTGGCTAGTATTTTGGTGAGAATTTTCGCATATGTGTTCATCAAGGATATTGGTCTATAGCTCTCTTTTTTGATGGGCTCCTTGTCTGGTTTTGGGATCAAGGTGATGCTGGCCTCATAAAATGAGTTTGGAAGTTTTACTTACATTTCTATTTTTTGGAACAGTTTCAGGAGAATAGGAATTAATTCATCTTTTAATGTTTGGTAGAATTTCCCCAGGAAGCCGTCTGGCCCTGAGCTTTTGTTTGTTTGGAGATTTTTAATGACTGTTTCAATCTCCTTACTGGTTATGGGTCTGTTCAGGCTTTCTATTTCTGCTGATTCTGTTGTGGTAGTTTTTAGGTTTCTAGGAATGCATCCATTTCTTCCAGATTGTCAAATTTGTTGGCGTAGAGTTGCTCATAGTATGTTCTTATAATTTTTTGTATTTCTTTGGTGTTAGTTGTGATCTCTCCTCTTTCATTCATGATTTTATTTATTTGGGTCCTTTCTCTTTTCTTTTTGATAAGTCTGGCCAGGGATTTATCAATATTATTAATTCTTTCAAAGAACCAGCTCCTAGTTTCATTGATATTTTCTATTGTTTTTTTTAGTTTCTATTTCACTGATTTCTGCTCTGATCTTTATGATTTATCTTCTCCTGCTGGGTTTAGGGTTTCTTTCTTGTTCTTTCTCTAGATCCTTTAGCTGTAGGGTTAGGTTGTGTACCTGAGACCTTTCTTGTTTCTTGAGAAAGGCTTGTACCACTATATAATTTTCTCTCAGGATAACCTATGTTGTTTCCCACAGATTTAGAATCATTGTTGATTTTATTACCATTTGTTTCCATGATTTTTTTTTCAATTCTTCTTTATTTTCCCTGTTGACCCATTCATTCTTTAGAAGAATGCTGTTTAGTCTCCATATATTTGGGTTCTTTCCAAACTTCCTCTTGTGGTTGAGTTCTAGCTTCAGAGAATTGTGGTCTGAAAATAAGCAGGGAATGATCCCAATCTTTTGATACCAGTTGAGTCCTGATTTAGGACCGAGGATGTGATCTATTCTGGAGAATGTTCCATGTGCACTAGAGTAGAATGTGTATTCTGCTGCTTTGGGATGAAATATTCTGAATATATCTGTGATGTCCATCTGGTCCTGTGTGTCATTTAAGGCCTTTATTTCCTTGTTTATCTTTTGCTTAGATGATCTATCCATTTCAGTGAGGGGAGTGTTAAAGTCCCCTACTATTATTGTATTATTGTTGATGTGTTTCTTTGACTTTGTTATTAATTGGTTTATGTAGTTGGATGCTCCCACGTTGGGGGCATAGACATTTAAAATTGTTAAATCTTCTTGTTGGACAGACCCTTTGAGTATGATATAGTGTCCTTCCTCATCTCTTATTATAGTCTTTGGCTTAAAATCTAATTGATCTAATATAAGGATCGCCACTCCTGCTTTCTTCTGATTTCCATTAGCATGGTAAATTCTTTTCCACCCCCTCACTTTAAATCTGGAGGTGTCTTCGGGCTTATAATATGTTTCTTGTAGGCAATATATAGATAGGTTTTGTTTTTTTATCCATTCTGATAGCCTGTGTCTTTTGATTGGGGCATTGAGCCCATTTACATTCATGGTAACTATTGAGAGATATGAATTTAGTGCCATTGTATTGCCTGTAAGGTGACTGTTACTGTATATGGTCTCTGTTCCTTTCTGATCTACCCCTTGTAGGCTCTCTCTTTGCTTAGAGGACCCCTTTCAATATTTCCTGTAGAGCTGGTTTGGTATTTGCAAATTCTTTCAGTTGTTGTTTGTCCTGGAAGCTTTTAATCTCTCCTTCTATTTTCAATGATAGCCTAGCTGGATATAGTATTCTTGGCTGCATGTTTTTCTCGTTTAATGCTCTGAAAATATTATGTCAGCTCTTTCTGGCCTGCCAGGTCTCTGTGGATAAGTCTGCTGCCAAACTAATATTTTTACCCTCGTATATTACAGACTTCTTTTCCCTTGCTGCTTTCAGGATTTTCTCTTTGTCACTATGGCTTGTAAATTTTACTATTAGGTGATGGGGTGTGGGCCTATTCTTATTGATTTTGAGGGGCATTCTCTGTACATCCTGAATTTTGATGCTTGTTCCCTTTGCCATATTGGGGAAATTCTCCCCAATAATTCTCTCCAATATACCTTCTGCTCCCCTCTTTCTTTCTTCTTCTTCTGGAATCCCAATTATTCTAATGTTTCTTCATCTTATGGTGTCACTTATCTCTCGAATTCTCCCCTCGTGGTCCAGTAGCTGTTTGTCCCTCTTTTGCTCAACTTCTTTATTTTCTGTCATTTGGTCTTCTATATAGCTAATTCTTTCTTCTGCCTCATTTATCCTAGCATGAGAGCCTCCATTTTTTATTGCACCTCATTAATAGCTTTTTTTATTTCAACTTGGTTAGATTTTAGTTCTTTGATTTCTCCAGAAAGGGCTTTTATATCTCCCGAGAGGGTTTCTCTAATATCTTCCATGCCTTTTTTGAGCCCGACTAGCACCTTGAGAATTGCCATTCTGAACTCTGTATCTGACATGTTACCAATGTCTGTATTTAATAGGTCCCTAGCCTTCGGTACTACCTCTTGTTCTTTTTTGTGTGTGTGTTAAGTTTTTCCGTCTTCTTATTTTGTCCAGATAAGAGTATATGAAGGAGCAAGTAAAATACTAAATGGGTGGCAACATCCCCAGGACAATATGCTTTAACCAAATCAGAAGAGATCCCAAATAGTGAGGGGGGAGAAAGGGGATAAAAAGAGGTTCAGAAATAAAGAAAAAAAAAGGGTAGAAATAAAGGAATTAAAAAAGAAAACGAATAAAGAAAAGTATAAAAAAGAAAATATATATATATATATTAGATAAACTAGTTAAAAATGATAAAAAAGAAAACGGTAAAAGTTAAAAAAAATTTAGCAGAAGAAGAGAAAAAAATGAAAAAGTAAAGAAAAATAAATTATCTTCAAGCCTAAAGAATCCTAGGGAGAAAGCCATGAGTTCCATGCTTTGCTTTCTCCTCCTCTGGAATTCTGCTGCTCTCCTTCGTATTGAAACTGCACTCCTTGGTAGGTGAAGTTGGTCTTGGCTGGATTTCTTGTTGATCTTCTGGGGGAGAGGCCTGTTGCAGTGATTCTCAAGTGTCTTTGCCCCAGGTGGAATTGCAACACCCTTACCAGGGGCTGGGCTGAGTAATCCGCTCGGGTTTGCTTTCAGGAGCTTTTGTTCCCTGAGCGCTTTCCGTAGAGTTTCGGAGGATGGGAATACAAATGGCGGCCTCTTGGTCTCTGGCCTGGAGGAGCTGAGAGCCCGGGGCCCCACTCCTCAGTACGCCTTCAGAGAACAGCGCCCAGTATCTCCCGTCTGCCTGACCTCTGGTCACGCTCCAAGCTCACCAAGCCTGCCACCCGTTCAAGGTACCCCCGAGCTGTGAGCTCACTGTCAGCTCTGTCTCTGTAGCCGGCTTCCCCATTCTTATACCTGTAAGCTCTGTGACCCTCAGACACCCCCGATCCTTCTGTGACCCTGCAGGACTTGAGGCCACGCTGACCCCGCATGGGCTTCACCCCGGTTTAGCCTCTGGAGCAATGTCCCTCAGTGGAACAGACTTTTAAAAGTCCTGATTATGTGCTCCGTTGCTCCACTGCTTGCCTGGAGCTGCCCCCTCCCCCTAAGGTCTATCTTCCCGTCGCTTTGGATTTACTTCTCCGCCAGTCCTACCTTTCAGAAAGTGGTTGTTTTTCTGTTTCTAGAATTGCTGTTCTTCTTCTCTTCATTCTGCCAATTGATTTGTAGGTGTTTGCAATCTTTAGATAAGCTATCTAGCTGATCTCCTGCTAGCTGAAGCAGTCTCAGCCTGCTACTTCTCTGCCATCTTAACTCCTCTCTCATCTTCTTGTCATTTCTTAAGCACCATATTTTATTGTTAAGATAAAAGAGGAAGAGAGCTACATGCAGTGTTATAATTTAGTGCCAACATTTATTTTTCTATCTTTTGCACAGTATTGGAAGCTTTATGAAAGAAGTCATCATAGCTAACTTGTTCTCAATTTTATCTCCAATACTTAGCATAATGCATGACACATGGTAAACAATATGTATTTTTAAATGAATTAACAATATCAAGAGGGAATAAGTTTGAAAGTAGAGGACTACTTTATAGACATCCAGAAATTGAAAATATCTAAAAGAGTCCTGAGAGAAAATTTCTGTCTCTCACAGAAAATAAATAACTGTTGTGCAATAAACTGAAAGAATGCAGTAAAGTCCAAGAGCATATCACCCCTAATACTGTGATTAGTTGGTTCACCAACAGAGAATAAATTGCATCAGTTGGAAAAAAGATTATCTTTCAGGGAAAAATCTGAAAAATAGAAATCATAAGGAAAAATGGAGAAAACATGTACAGAGAAATGAAAACAAATGGTGGAGACTTTCACACTAAAGAAATCCAGTCACAAAAAGATAATTGACGTCATATTGTTGCATGCTTTGTAGTGTTCTCAGTTTAATAATAATTTCATTGTCATCATTCTCAAAAGGCTCATAAACACTAAGGCAGCAGGCCCTCTGAAAGGCATAAAACTGTGTGTGTTTGTGTGTGTGTGTGTGTGTGTGGTGGAGGGGTGGAGGTGTGAACAGCCATCTATATCTCAATTGTCCTTAGGCATATCACTGTGTAAGCATATCAGCCATATGAGTTCTTTTCTCTATTTGAAGAGTTATAGTTCTAATGAAAGCAATCTATGGTACACTGTGATGTCTAAAAAATAGCAGATAATGTTCAGAATGCTGATGACAAGTCAAAAAGAGGATTATAGCAACAGTAAAACTTTCTGGAAAGTAAAACAGTGACTTAAGAGAAGTCTCCTTGGATTTTGATTCATCAATTTTGTGTAAAGGTGGTCATGCTACACCCACATGATATTAGACTGCTGTACAATCTTTTCTTCCACTTTATGAGAAAGAGGAAAATGACTAAAACTCAGTTCAATAAAAGTAAATTTTCAAGAGAGTGAGTTCCTGGGTCCAGTACTTTTATGATGTTATTTAAAAATTGAATATATACATCTGTAGTCATATATTTGATAATTACAACTCCAAGTAATTAGGAAGAGATTAAATTATGTTTCATATAATCTTATAGAATGCAGTACATTTTGGAAAGTATCCACTTCAGGAAAAGAAGTTTAAACAAAAACACTGGTCTACTTTCATTTGAACAGAACTAGGAAAACCTGGATTATTTTAGCCCTTATGAGAAGGATACAACTAATTTAGTTTACCACTGTCACCAACTTAGTCACAAAGTACAAAATTTGATTCAAGAAACCAAAGTAAATGCACTGGATGGCAAGATATCAGGAAAAGAATTACTTTACATATGCTCTGAAGTGTGGAGCACTGCAATCCCAGACTCTTCCCTAAAATATTACGACAAAGAGCTATTATTAAAACAACAAGTTCTTTTTTTTTTTTTAAACAAGTTCTTTTTAACAGACCTTATGCTACCCCAGATACACCACAATATCCTCTTTATTAAACAAAGTTTTAGGAATAGTCTAATTTATTTCTGTGTTTTTATTACAAATTTTTTCATAAGACTATGCAATTTATATATTCCATTTTCATATATGAGCATTATTTGAGACTATTTCCAACCAGAGGAAAATTCATAATTTACACTAAGATGAATTCTCTCCTTTGTTACAGAATTTATAGCCTGTGAGGCTAAATTCTGAACAGATCAGTGACATAGCATAGTAAAAATAAATTTTACAGATAAACATATGCCTATAGTTAACAAATGATGATGCAAAAATATTAAAACAGATTTCTTGGGGCACCTGGATGGCTCAGTCAGTTAAGCAGTTGACTCTTGATTTATGCTCAGGTCATGATCTCAGGGTTGTGAGATGGAGCCCTGCATCTGGCTCCAACTTTAGCAGGGAGTCTGCTTGGTGTTCTCTCTCCCCCTCCTTCTAACCCTCCATCTAACCCCTTTCTCTCTATTTACCTCAAATAAATAAATAAATCTTTAAAAAGAGGTTTATTTCATTTTGTGGTCTTCCTTTATAGATCAAGTGGTATAGTCTATGAATAGAAAAAACTAGAAGACAATTTTTAAGAACTAGCAAAATTTATAATTATCAACAGAATTTGAGCAGATTAGTTATCTTTATTATTAAAAATAAAGGTAAAGTACAGTTATCTAGAATACAGCTTCAATATTTTTCTTTAAATGCAATGAATTCTTCATTCTGTATGCTTTTGTGCTTGTAATGTATCCCTCAAATAAAACAAATGAAATAGGCATGACCTTTGGTACTCTGCCATTCTAAATCTAGCTTAATCTCTAATACTTCAATGCATTTTAATGAATTTTATCTAAATTATTCCCCAAACCCAATCCTCATACTTTCAAATTTATCCATTAAGAATAGTAACACAATTAAAAAAAAAAGATTTTATTTATTTATTTGACAGAGAGACACAGCCAGCAGGAACCTAAGATCATGACCTGAGCCGAAGGCAGCCACTTAAACACTGAGCCACCCAGCCGCCCTTTTTTAAAATTTTACTTATTAATAACACAATTTTTATATGGTCATCCATTTAATACCTGTGCTATACTTTAATCATGAGGCCTCAAGTGTATGTCTTGTATGTTTTAATCACCCACTCCTTACTGATGCACTATTGGATTCCTTTCTTGACAGTCTTAAAGAAATATGTTTCCTTTATGCACCTCAAAACTTATTTTTCCTTTTAAATTAGTTCAGCTGTGGAAAGAATTTGGGAATGGATAACTAATGTGGTTTTCAGATAAACTGCAAGTAGTCTTTATCTCAGGTGTAGTGTTTTCTGTGAGAGGTTGGTGACCATTACAAGATGATAGGGCTCTGACCTCATGCGGTCAAAGGAGGTTCTATATGGTTTATCCAAATAAGCAAAAAGAAGCATGTGTCTGGGAGGAATTAAAAAGAGGAAAATATAGAATTTCCTGTTTTAAATTGCTGAGCAGTTCTGGAGAGTTTGAAAACAAGAGTTGTTTCCAATCTATGAACTTCAGAAAGAAATGGTGAGGTCTGACTTATGTGCTCTATCCCCTAAACTTAGCATCATATATGGTAGGTGCTTGCTCTGTACATGTTGACTAACAGATACAATCTTAATAAGCATCCATCTTCTCTTAAATAAAAGTCCTACAATTTTTATTTTAGAAAGACAAATAAAGACTGAATGATGATCACTTTCTGTCAAGTTAAGTAGAATATTAATATATAATTTGAAGACCTACAATGTGTGAGCCAAATCCATAGCCTTTAGATTTATAACATGTGGGCACAAATTTTGAAAATGTGAGTCATCATTCCAAATATTTTAGAAGTGGCTAAGGAAGCATAATTAACTTCTTCCACAAAGGGAAAAAAACAGTATTTTTTCTTCAAACTGGCAACCCAATACAGTTGATGGAATGTGAGGTTTAAATTGTAGCATTAAGCAGGATTCTATCTCCACATGCACAGTTGCTGTGGTTTACACTTGAGTATAAAATTGGTAGAATGTTGTAGCCTTTCTGTATTGTAACTACATGTATTTTCACACAATAAGAATTTTTATTCATATGCATTCATACATTCCTTAACACTTTTCTGACATTTTTTTTTTTTAATTTGGGTACTTGGAATTGTAAAATGTTAGTGGCCTAAATGAAGAAAGGTTTTTTGTTAGGGAGAAAAACACATCAATTATTTTAAAATGCAGTTTCTTGAAAAAATAAATAAAAAATAGAATGCAGTTTCTTCTACCCTTCAAAAATAAGTATTGATAAGTTATTTGTTAATTTATTGAAGGAGCAAGGGCTTTTTAGGAAGGTCTTTCCCATTAATCTAGTCAGTTAAGTGGGACATGTCTAGGTAGGTTTCTAACTCGTAACAGTTTGAACCCTGGCAGAAAAGAATTACTATCACTAAATAGGCTATTTGAAAGAAAAATGTTTAGCAGTAGATATGATGAGAAAAACAATGTTGTAAGGAGAGGCAAGAGTGTTAATAAAAACAGTAACATGTTAGACACACTAGTGTTAAAATTTAATTGATCAGGATTTTATTTATCAATTTACTCATTTTTACTATTTGTTGCTTAATTTTGTTTGCTACAACTTTATTTTGTAGATTTGTACCTATGTTTGCAAGTGAGATTGCCTATAATTTTCATTTCTTATACAATCTTTGGTTAAAATAGTTCTAAAAACTGACTTGGAGATTTGAACTCATTTTGAAGCTCCTGACAAGTTTGTATATTATAGTAATCTTTGATATTTGAATAAAAACCTTAAACCATGTCATTATTTTGTTAATGATTATTATTGTGTTTATATGTAGAAGAGTAGGTATTTAAATGGTCTGTTTAGTTTTTTTTACTGGTCTATTCTGATTTTCTATGTCTACTAGAATCATATACATCTCATTTCTGTTGTTTCATCTTGAGGAGGGCCAAGACCTTGTTTAGAATCCCATTTAAAACCAAATCCCCTAGTTAGTATGGGCTTAATTAAAAAAAAAAAAAAAACAACTACCCCCTACTTATGCATCCTATGCTCATTCTAGTCCATGCTACATGGATGGCAAATTATTGCTTTGTGTACTTACCAATCTACCTTTCAGTTTCCACTGGTACATAGAGATTTCCTTTTGCTTCTTGGGAGCACAGATATTTAAACATGTATTTAAAATTTTGATTACCTTTTATCCAGTCTTCTTAGGTGTTTGTAGTATGAAGGCTTCAATGATAGCTTAGTCCATCAAGGTTCCAGAATTATTCTCTTTTATATCCACTGTCCCAGTACCATTCTCTCCTTGGCTCACTGACATTTACATGCTGCCCTTAAGTCCTGAATCTGCTTTAGTGAAGGTCATCTATGATCCCAGTGGATTTATTCTGTCTTCTATATCCCTACAACAGGATCTGGCATATTGTCTATACTTAGTAAATGCACATGAAGTTAAATAATCTTATTTAACATCATAAAATCATTTATCACATCTAACTTTCATATAATTTTTTACTTCTTTGACTCTCTTAACCAAGTTAAGAGAAGCCAGGGGCATTTCCTTTTACCTTTATGCATCCCCTCCTCTTTCTCCTCTTAGATCTCCTCTTTTTTAAATGTATCCAGTTAGGTGTTGTTGCTTGCCAAGTAATTATTCTCTTTCTTTGTGGTTAAACCCATACATTCTCCTATCTTCAATTACCACTATAGGCTTCTGGTTTTCAAGTCTTATCTCTGACTCAGATTTCTTTTTTGAAGTTCAGAATCATATACAGATCTTTCTAGTACATGAATATTTAACAGGCTACTTAAACTCACATGACTTAGATTGAACAGAGAATTCCTCTCCAGAATTTACTCTTCTGCGTATATTTTCTATTTCATTTATCTGAGATAGAATTTTTTTTAGTTGTTTTTATTTCAATTCAACTTAGTTAACACAGACCGTATTGTTAGTGTCAGAGGTAGAATTTAGTGATTCATCTATTGCATATAACACACAATGCTCACTATAACAAGTGACTTCTTTAATGCCCATCATCTAATAACCCCATTCCCTTACCCATGTCCCTTCCAGCAACTCATAAGAGTCTCTTATGGTTTGCCTCCCTCTTTGTTTTCATCTTATTTTATTTTTTCCCTTCCTTCTCCTATGTTCATCTGTTCTGTTCCTTAAATTCCATATAGGAATGAAATCATATGGGATTTGTCTTTCTCTGATTGACTTATTTTTCTTAGCATAATACCCTCTGGTTTGATCCATGTCACTGCAAAAGGCAAAAATTCATTACTTTTGATGACTAATCTTCCATTATATCATCTTTAATCCTTTCTCACATTGCCCCACATCCAAATAATCTTCAAATCCTGTGAATTATGTCTCCTAAATATTTCTTTAGGCTGTATTGTTCTTCCTATTCTTATAACCATTGTTTAACCTAGAGCCATATCATTGTGTATATTTATTATGGAAATGTCTTCATCTCCAACCTCAAGTTTTAATTATGTTCCCCTACACTATACATTTAATATATCCTCCACCCTCCTCACAGGTTTTTTTTTTAAGTTTTATTCAAATTGCAGTTAGTTAACAGTGTAATATTAGTTTCAGGTGTACAACATAGTGTAGTGTTTCAACACTTCCATGTAACATATGCTGCTTATCAAAAGTGCACTCCTTGATACTCACCACCTATTTAACCCATGCCCTCACCCACCTCCTTTCTAGTAACCGTCAGCTTGTTCTCAATAATTGAGAATCTATTTCTTTTTTTTTTATTTTTTACTTTTTATAAACATATATTTTTATCCCCAGGGGTACAGGTCTGTGAATCACCAGGTTTACACACTTCACAGCACTCACCAAAGCACATAGTCTCCCCAATGTCCATAATCCCACCCCCTTCTCCCAAACCCCCTCCCCCCAGCAACCCTCAGTTTGTTTTGTGAGATTAAGAGTCACTTATGGTTTGTCTCCCTCCCAATCCCATCTTGTTTCATTTATTCTTCTCCTACCCACTTAAGCCCCCATGTTGCATCACCACTTCATCATATCAGGGAGATCATATGATAGTTGTCTTTCTCTGCTTGACTTATTTTGCTAAGCATGATACGCTCTAGTTCCATCCATGTTGTCGCAAATGGCAAGATTTCATTTCTTTTGATGGCTACATAGTATTCCATTGTGTATATATACCACATCTTCTTGATCCATTCATCTGTGGATGGACATCTAGGTTCTTTCCATAGTTTGGCTATTGGGGACATTGCTGCTATAAACATTCGGGTGCATGTGCCCCTTTGGATCATTACGTTTGTATCTTTAGGGTAAATACCCAATAGTGCAATTGCTGGATCATAGGGCAGTTCTATTTTCAACATTTTGAGGAACCTCCATGCTGTTTTCCAGAGTGGCTGCACCAGCTTGCAATCCCACCAAGAGTGTAGGAGGGTTCCCCTTTCTCTGCATCCTCGCCAGCATCTGTCATTTCCTGACTTGATGATTTTAGCCATTCTGACTGGTGTGAGGTGATATCGCATTGTGGTTTTGATTTGAATTTCCCTGATGCCGAATGATATGGAGCACTTTTTCATGTCTGTTGGACACCTGGATATCTTCTTTGCAGAAATGTCTGTTCATGTCCTCTGCCCATTTCTTGATTGGATTATTTGTTCTTTGGGTGTTGAGTTTGCTAAGTTCTTTATAGATTCTGGACACTAGTCCTTTATCTGATATGTCGTTTGCAAATATCTTCTCCCATTCTGTCAGTTGTCTTTTGATTTTGTTAACTGTTTACTTTGCTGTGCAAAAGCTTTTGATCTTGATGAAATCCCAATAGTTCATTTTTGCCCTTGCTTCCCTTGCCTTTGGCATTGTTCCTAGGAAGATGTTTCTGCGGCTGAGGTCGAAGAGTTTGCTGCCTGTGTTCTCCTCAAGGATTGTGATGGATTCCTTTCGCACATTGAGGTCCTTCATCCATTTTGAGTCCATTTTTGTGTGTGGTGTAAGGAAATGGTCCAATTTCATTTTTCTGCATGTGGCTGTCCAATTTTCCCAGCACCATTTATTGAAGAGGCTGTCTTTTTTCCATTGGACATTCTTTCCTGCTTTGTCGAAGATTAGTTGACTGTAGAGTTGAGGGTCTATTTCTGGGCTCTCTATTCTGTTCCATTGATCTATGGGTCTGTTTTTGTGCCAGTACCATGCTGTCTTGATGATGACAGCTTTGTAATAGAGCTTGAAGTCCGGAATTGTGATGCCACCAATGTTGGCTTTCTTTTTCAATATCCCTTTCGCTATTCGAGGTCTTTTCTGGTTCCATATAAATTTTAGAATTATTTGTTCAATTTCTTTGAAAAAGATGGATGGTACTTTGATAGGAATTGCATTAAATGTGTAGATTACTTTAGGTAGCATAGACATTTTCACAATATTTATTCTTCCAATCCAGGAGCATGGAACATTTTTCCATTTCTTTGTGTCTTCCTCAATTACATTCATGAGTACTTTATAGTTTTCTGAGTATAAATTCTGTGCCTCTTTGGTTAGGTTTATTTCTAGGTATCTTATGGTTTTGGGTGCAATTGTAAATGGGATTGACTCCCTAATTTCTCTTTCTTCTGTCTTGCTGTTGGTGTAGAGAAATGCAACTGATTTCTGTGCATTGATTTTATATCCTGACACTTTACTGAATTCCTGTATAAGTTCTAGAAGTTTTGGAGTGGAGTCTTTTGGGTTTTCCACATATAGTATCATACCATCTGCGAAGAGTGATAATTTGACTTTTTCTTTGCCGATTTGGATGCATTTAATTTCCTTTTGTTGTCTGATTGCTGAGGCTAGGACCTCTAGTACTATGTTGAATAGCAGTGGTGATCATGGACATCCCTGCCGTGTTCCTGACCTTAGCGGAAAAGCTTTCAGTTTTTCTCCATTGAGAATGATATTTGTGGTGGGTTTTTCATAGATGGCTTTGATGATATTGAGGTATGTGCCCTCTATCCCTACACTTTGAAGAGTTTTGATCAGGAAGGGATGCTGTACTTTGTCAAATGCTTTTTCAGCATCTATTTCGAATATCATATGGTTCTTGTTCTTTCTTTTATTGATGTGTTGTACCACATTGACTGATTTGCGGATGTTGAACCAACCTTGCAGCGCTGGAATAAATCCAAATTGGTCGTGGTAAATAATCTTTTTAATGTACTGTTGAATCCTATTGGCTAGTATTTTGTTGAGTATTTTCGCATCTGTGTTCATCAAGGATATTGGTCTATAGCTCTCCTTTTTGGTGGGATCCTTGTCTGGTTTTGGGATCAAGGTGATGCTGGCCTCATAAAATGAGTTTGGAAGTTTTCCTTCCATTTCTATTTTTTGGAACAGTTTCAGGAGAATAGGAATTAGTTCTTCTTTAAATGTTTGGTAGAATTCCCCCGGGAAGCCGTCTGGCCCTGGGCTTTTGTTTGTTTGGAGGTTTTTAATGACTGTTTCAATCTCCTTACTGGTTATGGGTCTGTTCAGGCTTTCTATTTCTTCCGGGTTCAGTTGTGGTAGTTTATATGATTCTAGGAATGCATCCCTTTATCCAGATTGTCAAATTTGATGGCGTAGAGTTCTCATAGTATGTTCTTATAATAGTTTGTATTTCTTTGGTGTTAGTTGTGATCTCTCCTCTTTCATTCATGATTTTATTTATTTGGGTCCTTTCTCTTTTCTTTTTGATAAGTCGGGCCAGGGGTTTATCAATTTTATTAATTCTTTCAAAGAACCAGCTCCTAGTTTTGTTGATTTGTTCTATATATATATATATATATATATTTTGGTTTCTATTTCATTGATTTCTGCTCTGATCTTTATGATTTCTCTTCTCCTGCTGGGCTTAGAGTTTCTTTCTTGTTCTTTCTCCTGCTCCTTTAGGTGTACGGTTAGGTTGTGTATCTGAGACCTTTCTTGTTTCTTGAGAAAGGCTTGTACCGCTATATATTTTCCTCTCAGGACTGCCTTTGTTGTGTCCAACAGATTTTGAACCGTTGTATTTTCATTATCATTTGTTTCCATGATTTTTTTCAATTCTTCTTTAATTTCCCAGTTGACCCATTCATTCTTTAGAAGGATGCTGTTTAGTCTGCATGTATTTGGGTTCTTTCCAAACTTCCTCTTGTGGTTGAGTTCTAGCTTTAGAGCATTGTGGTCTGAAAATATGCAGGGAATGATCCCAATCTTTTGATACCAGTTGAGTCCTGATTTAGGACCAAGGATGTGATCTATTCTGGAGAATGTTCCATGTGCACTAGAGAAGAATGTGTATTCTGTTGCTTTGGGATGAAATGTTCTGTATATATCTGTGATGTCCATCTGGTCCAGTGTGTCATTTAAGGCCTTTATTTCCTTGCTGATCTTTTGCTTGGATGATCTGTCCATTTCACTGAGGGGAGTGTTAAAGTCCCCTACTATTATTGTATTATTGGTGATGTGTTTCTTTGATTTTGTTATTAATTGGTTTATATAGTTGGCTGCTCCCACGTTGGGGGCATAGACATTTAAAATTGTTAAATCTTCTTGTTGGACAGACCCTTTGAGTATGATATAGTGTCCTTCCTCATCTCTTATTATAGTCTTTGGCTTAAAATCTAATTGATCTGATATGAGGATTGCCACTCCTGCTTTCTTCTGATGTCCATTAGCTTGGTAAATTCTTTTCCACCCCCTCACTTTAAATCTGGAGGTGTCTTCGGGCTTAAAATGAGTTTCTTGGAGGCAACATATAGATGGGTTTTGTTTTTTTATCCATTCTGATACCCTGTTTCTTTTGACAGGGGCATATTGCCCATTAACATTCAGGGTAACTATTGAGAGATATGAATTTAGTGCCATTGTATTGCCTGTAAGGTGACTGTTACTGTATATGGTCTCTGTTCCTTTCTGATCTACCACTTGCAGGCTCTCTCTTTGCTTAGAGGAACCCTTTCAATATTTCCTGTAGAGCTTCTTTAGAGTTTGCAAATTCTTTCAGTTTTTGTTTGTCCTGGAAGCTTTTAATCTCTCCTTCTATTTTCAATGATAGCCTAGCTGGATATAGTATTCTTGGCTGCATGTTTTTCTCGTTTAGTGCTCTGAAAATATCATGCCAGCTCTTTCTGGCCTGCCAGGTCTCTGTGGATAAGTCAGCTACCAATCTAATATTTTTACCATTGTATGTTACAGACTTCTTTTCCCGGGCTGCTTTCAGGATTTTCTCATTGTCACCGAGACTTGTAAATTTTACTATTAGGTGACGGGGTGTGGGCCCATTCTTATTGATTTTGATGGGCGTTCTCTGAACCTCCTGAATTTTGATGCTCATTCCCTTTGCCATATTGGGGAAATTCTCCCCAATAATTCTCTCCAGTATACCTTCTGCTCCCCTCTCTCTTTCTTCTTCTTCTGGAATCCCAATTATTCTAATGTTGTTTCGTCTTATGGTTTCACTTATCTCTCGAATTCTCCCCTCGTGGTCCAGTAGCTGTTTGTCCCTCTTTTGCTCAGCTTCTTTATTCTCTGTCATTTGGTCTTCTCTATTGCTAATTCTTTCTTCTGCCTCCTTTATCCTAGCAGTGAGAGCCTCCATTTTTGATTGCACCTCATTAGTAGCTTTTTTTATTTCAACTTGGTTAGATTTTAGTTATTTTATTTCTCCAGAAAGGGCTTTTATATCTCTCGAGAAGGTTTCTCTAATATCTTCCATGCCTTTTTCGAGCCTGGCTAGAACCTTGAGAATTGTCATTCTGAACTCTAGATCTGACATATTACCAATGTCTGTATTGATTATGTTCCTAGCCTTCGGTACTGCCTCTTGTTCTTTTTTGTGTGTGGAATTTTTCCGTCTTGTCATTTTGTCCAGATAAGAGTATATGAAGGAGCAAATAAAATACTAAAAGGGTGGCAACAACCCCAGAAAATATGCTTTAACCAAATTAGAAGAGATCCCAAATCATGATGGGGGAGAAAGGGGGTTAAAAGAGGTTCAAAGAGGAAGAAAGAAAAAAAAAAAAGAAAAAAGAAAAAAAAAGAAAAGAAAATAATTTAAAAAAGTTAACAAATAAGAAAAATATAAAAAAGAAAAAAATATACTTATTAGATAAACTGGTTAAAAAACATTAAAAAAGAAAAAGTTAAAGTTAAAAAAAAAAATTTACCAGAAGGCGAGAAAAAAAAACAAAAAATGAAAAAGAAAAAAATTAAATTAACTGTAAGACTAAAAAAAATCACAGGGAAAAAGCCATGAATTCCGTGCTTTGCTTTCTCCTCCTCTGGAATTCTGCTGCTCTCCTTGGTATTGAAACTGCATTCCTTGGTAGGTGAACTTGGTCTCGGCTGGATTTCTTGTTGATCTTCTGGCGGAGGGGCCTGGTGTAGTGCTTCTCAAGTGTCTTTGCCCCAGGCGGAATTGCACTGCCCTTACCAGGGGCAGGGCTGAGTAATCCGCTTGGGTTTGCTTTCAGGAGCTTTTGTTCCCTGAGCGCGTTTTGTAGAGTTCCGGAGGACGGGAATACAAATGGCGGCCTCCTGGTCTCCGGCCTGGAGGAGCCGAGAGCCCAGGGCCCCACTCCTCAGTGCGCCCTCAGAGAACAGCACCCAGTTACTCCCGTCTGCCTGACCTCCAGCCGTGCTCCGAGCTCACCAAGCCTGTGGCCGGTTCAAGGTAACATGGAGCTGTGAGCTTACTGTCGGCTCTGTCTCGGTAGCTGGCTTTCCTGTTCCAATACCCGCAAGCTCTGCGACACTCAGACACCCCCGATCCTTCTGTGAACCTGCGGGACCTGAGGCCACGCTGACCCCACGTGGGCTTCGTCCCCGTTTAGCCTCTGGAGCCTTATCCCTCAGCAGAACAGACTTTTAAAAGTCCTGATTTTGTGCGCCGTTGCTCCACCGCTTGCCGGGAGCCGGCCCCTCCCCCGGGGTCTATCTTCCCGTTGATTTGGATTCACTTCTCCACCGATCCTACCTTTCAGAAAGTGGTTGTTTTTCTGTTTCCAGAATTGCTGTTCTTCTTCTCTTTGATCTGCCGATGGATTTTCAGGTGTTTGCAATCTTTAGATAAGCTATCTAGCTGATCTCCAGCTAGCTGAAGTAGTCTCAGCCTGCTACTTCTCCACCATCTTGACTCCTCTCTCCGAGAATCTATTTCTTGATTTGTCTCTCTCATGCTCTTTTTTTCCCCCTTTGCTCATTTTTAGTATTTTATGTATTTATTTATTTATTTGGAATAGAGTGTGAAAGCATGAGTGGGGGTAGGGTCAGAGAGAGAGGGAAAAGCAGGTACCTTGCGGAGCTGGGACCCCAATGTGGGGATCAATCCCAGGAACCTGGGATCATGTCCTGAGCCAAAGGCAGAGACTTAACTGACTGAGCCATCAAGACACCCCTTTTCCCTTCACTCATTTCTTTTGTTTCTTAAACTTCACATATTAGTGTAATCATATGGTATTTGTCTTTCTCTGACTGACTTTTTTTGCTTAGCTTAAAACTCTCTAGCTCCATTCATGTCACTGCAAATGGCAACATTTCATTCTTTGTTGTAACTCAGTAATATTCCATTGTCACTATGTACTCTTAGCAATTAATATTACATTTAATACACACTAGGATCTTGGCAAATGTTAAATTAATGACTATAAATATATATTTAATGTATTTTTACTTTTATTCTACTATCTACCCTTTTATTGGATGTATTACTAGCAATAATAAAATAAATATAACAGATATATAAATATATTTATTACTACTATAGGTCAGGCACTATTATAAGTAGTTTATATAAGCTAACTCACTTCATACTCAGAACAAATCTTGTATTTCCATACATCAGAAATGAGATTATGTGATGTGTCCAGGAGTGCATAGCCAGTAAGTTGTAGATTTGGGATTTAAATCCAGGCTGTCTGTTTCCAGAGACCACAATAAGTTATATGAGGAGAAAAAAGAAGGACATATTATGGGTGATTCTAAATGCATTACCAAGATCTAAATTATTTTTTAAGATTTTATTTATTTATTTGACAGACAGAGAATACAAGTAGACAGAGAGGCAGGCAGAGAGAGAGAGGGAGGGGGAAGCAGGCTCACTCCTGAGCAGAGGGCCCAATGCGGGGCTCAATCTTAGGACCCTGAGATCATGATCTGAGCCAAAGGCAGAGGCTTTAACCCACTGAGCCACCCAGCTGCCCCTAAGATCTAAATTATTGATAGTCAAAACTATGACCTTATAATTTAATCTTTTTAATTTAATTTTTTCAGTGTTCCAAAATTCATTGTTTATGCACCACACCTAGTGCTCCATGCAATACATGCCCTCCATAATCCATAATGCAATACATGCCCTCCTCACCACAAGATTCACCCAACTCCCACACCCCTTTCTCCGAAATTATGAGTTTATTTCTCAGAGTCCACAGTCTCTCATGGTTAGTGTCCACCTTGATTTCCCCCAATTCACTTCTCCTTTCCATCACCTAATGTCCTCCATGTTATTCCTTATGCCCCACAAGTAAGTGAAACCATGTGATACTTGACACTCTCTGATTGACTTATTTCACTCAGCATAATCTCTTCTATACTCGTCCATGTTGATACAAAAGATGGGTATTTATCCTCTCTGATGGAGGCATAATACTCCATTGTGTATATGGACCATATCTTCTTTATCCATTCAACTGTTGAAGGGCATCTTGACTCTTTGCCCATTTTGGTGACTGTGGCCATTGCTGCTATGAACATTGGGGTACAGATGGCCCCTCTTTTTACTACATCTGTATCTTTGGGGTAAATACCCAATAGTGCAATTGCAGGGTCACAAGGAAGCTCTATTTTTAATTTCTTAAGGAATCTCCACACTGTTTTCCAAAGTGGCTGCACCAACTTACGTTCCCACGAGCAGTGTAAGAGGGTTCACCTTTCTCCACAGCCTTCCAACGCATGTTGTTTACTATCTTGTTCATTTTGGCCATTCTGTCTGGTGTAAGGTGGTATCTCAATGTGGTTTTGATTTGAATATCCCTGATGGATAATGATGAACATTTTTTCATGTGTCTTGTCAGCCATTTGCATGTCTTCTTTGGAGAAGAGTCTGTTCATGTCTTCTGCCCATTTTTTGACGTGATTATGTTTTTTGTGTGTTGAGTTTGAGGGGTTCTTTATACATCTTAGATATCAGCCCTTTGTCTGTAGTGTCATTTGTGAATAACTTCTCGCATTCTGTGGGTTGCCTCTTTGTTTTTTTGACTGTTTCCTTTGCTGTGCAGAAACTTTCAATCTTGATGAAGTCCCAAAAGTTCATTTCCACTTTTATTTCCTATGCCTTTGGAGATATATCTTGAAAGAAGTTGCTATGCAGAATCTTTTGATCTTGATGAAGTCGCAAAAGTTCATTTTTGTTTTTGTGTCCTTTGCCTTTGGAGACATGTCTTGAAAGAAGTTACTGTAACTAAGGACAAAGGGGTTACTGCCTGTGTTCTCCTCTAGGATTCTGATGGAGTCCGGCCTCACGTTGAGGTCTTCTATCCATTTCGAGTTTATATTCGTGTATGGTGTAAGAAAATGGTTGAGTTTCATTCTTCTACAAATAGATGTCCAATTTTTCCCAGCACCATTTATTGAAGAGACTTTTCTCACTATGTATTTTGTCCTGCTGTGTCGAAGATGATTTGAACATATAGTTGAGGTGCTCTACTCTGTTCCACTAGTTTATAGGTCTGTTTTTCTGCCAGAACCATGATGTCTTGGTGATCCCAGTTTTGTAGTAAAGCTTGAAATCACACAACATGATGCCTCCAGTTTTGTTTTTCTTTTTCAATATTTTCTTATCAATTCAGGGTCTCTTCAGGTTCCATGCAAATTTTAGAATTCTTTATCCCAGATTTCTGAAAAATGCTGGTGGAATTTTGATCACATGTCATGAAAATAAAGATTGCTCTAGGCAATATAGATATTTTAACAATGTTCACTCTTATAATTCATGAGCATGGAATGCTCTTCCATCTTTTTGTGTCTTCTTCAATTTCTTTAATGAGTGTTGTGTACTTCCTTGAGTACAGATCCTTTACCTCTTTGGTTAAGTTTATTCCCAAGTCTCTTATAGTTCATAGTGCTATAGTATATGCAATGGATTCTCTTATTTCCCTTTCTATATTTTCATTTTTAGTGCATAAGAAAGAAACTGATATTTGTGCATTGATTTTGTATCCTGCCACATTACTGAATTGCTGTATGAGTTCTAAGAGTTTGGGGGTAGGGTCTTTTAGGTTTTCCATATAAAGAATCATGTCATCTGCTAAGACAGAGAGTTTGGCTTCTTCGTTGCCAATTTAAATACATTTTATTTCTTTTTGTTGTTTAATTTCTGTTGCTATAACTTCTAGTACTATGTTGAACAACAGTGGCAAGAGTGGGCATCCTTGTTGTGTTCCTGATCTCAAAGAGAAAGCTGTCAACTTTTCCCATTGAGGATGATATTTAGATATTCACTCTGTGGTTTTCATAGATAGGTTTAATGAAGTTGAGGAATGTTCCCTCTATCCCTATACTTTGAATAATTTTAATCAGGAACAGATGCTGTATCTTGTCAAAAAGGAGAATTTCAGACCAATATCCCTGATGAATATGGATGCTAAGATTCTCAACAAAATCCTAGATAATAGGATCTAACAGTACATTACAAAGATTATCCACCATGACCAGGTGGGATTTATCCAGGGGATGCAAGGGTGGTTCATCATTTGCAAATCAATCAATGTGATAGAACAAATCAGTAAGAGAAGAGAGAAGAACCACATGGTCCTCTCAATGGATGCAGAAAAAGCTTTTGACAAGGTACAGCATCCATTCCTGATTAAAATAATTCAAAGTGTAGGGATAGAGGGAACATTCCTGAACTTCATTAAACCTATCTATGAAAACCACAGAGTGAATATCCGAATATCATCCTCAATGGGAAAAGCTGACAGCCTTACATATTGATAGAGTGATTAATTACAATAAAAGTTCACTATCATTTGAAACACTGATATTTTTTTAAAAATTAAATACATCTAATGAAACTGATGTTCCCTAAAAATATGAGGAATGAACTGAATCTTAAATGGGTTTCAAATCCAACAGGCTGCCCAACTAATGCATATAATCAGTTAACCTCTAAAAAACTGGTACTTAGTAAATATCCAAATCCACTTATCTGTTATTGAAATCCCCTGATATAATGAAGCCTGTTTACTGATCTCTATTTCATTTCAAAGAGGAGGTAGATTGCTCCTATTTATTGATGGCAATGAACTGTGCCATAGCACATTTTAATACACAAATGCTGTAAATTGCTTTGCTTTCTAATACTGAGCCCATATAGATGATGTGGTGAAAAACTAATTTTTTTCTTTCATGCTTTTAGTCATTCTGCTAGGTGCCTTGTTTATAGAATTAGAGTTTTTTCCTTACTTTTCAATTTTACCTTTCCCTTTCACTACAGACTTCGCTTTGACATAAGAAGGAGAATTTAATGGAACACTCAGTTCTTTCCCTGCTCTTCCATTGATCTTTGGCATTTGTACACACAGTCTTCTTTCCAGTGACTTTACATGGTCTTGACTAATGAACTCTTTTGAGTGAACCTATTTACTATTTCAGAATAGCAAATACATTTTTTCATTAATTCAGAAACTTGCGGAACTCCTGACTCTGGAGGTTCTTATCAGCAAGGGCAGCTTGTGTCTTCTCTCTGCATACACTGTCCAAATCATTGACACTTGGCAAGAGCAACTGCATGTATGTGCTTATTTGGAGAAAACAGATTGGCTTTTCCCACCTAAGTAAATGACCTTGTTATTTACTAAGGTGAGGAAAACTACCTAAAAGCACCTTTATAGCTGCTGTCCAGACACTATTCATTTTGTAAAATAAAAAAATAAATAAATAAATTAAAAAAGGAGTGTTCTTTACAGTTAAATCTGTTTGAGTTTTCATCCTCTTAGTGCTCTCTACTTCCTCCTAGGGATAAATTGTTTTATTTTCTAACATCAAATTATTCTAGATGTGTACTTTTAGCAATCTTTGTGGAATTCTAAATATCTTCTGGTTGTACAAAAATGCATAATTCCCCAGCCTATATCCAAACTATGAAGGAAAAATGTCATTGGGATAGTTCTTGCAATAAATAAAAAATACACATATTTGTTAGAGAGAAATGGGTAATGAACTTTAAAAATACCATCCAGTCTTGAAGGAATCATGTTTTACAAATATGATAATCAAATATCTATCATTTTGTTGTTTTGGTTTCTTTGTTTTCATGGATTTGAACTTTAGAATCAGTTTTAAAAAGTTGAAGTAACTCTTTGAAAACTGTTTTCAAAATCGCCCCAGGGAAGGTACTGAGTCTCAGAGAACACACCTTTTCACCTTTTCATGACTCAAGATAAGTCAGCTTTACTGATACACTGTCTGACCACTGGGCAAAGTATAAATCATGTAGGAAAATGTCAGTTGAAATGTTAGTGCCCTTTAAGGTCATCCATTGAATTTTCAGTGTATGTCTATATGATTTTCAAAAATCCCAAGCATTAAAAAACAGGTGTAAAGAAATGAACATGCAGTCTACATTATATCTCTTTAGAAATATAAAAACTACATCATATTCAGATCTATGTCAGAACGAGGATGGTAAAAATTATTGCATGAAACAAAAGAATGGAACTTTTTGCTGTATCTGTTTATTCGATGGAAACCAATTTAGCAAACATGGAATTCTTTGCCTACTTTGCTCTACAACAACAACAAAAATAAATCCAAAAGAAAATAATTAAAAACAAAGGAAAATGACAAGGAATCTACAGACAGTGGTAAAAAAAAAAAAAAAGTTGAAACTAACACATAAAAATAATGTCAGTAACTAAGGTGGTCATTATTTTTCCCCCATAAAAACAGCTCAGACACTTTATTAATCTAGGAGATTTATCACGTTTTGGCACCAAATCAGAAGACAGTATCCTGAACATTTGACATGTCATCAAGAGATTACCATTTCAACAATATATTATCAGACTATACTTAGACAGTAGTGTCCATGCTGTATGGAAAGAGGCTAACAAGAGAATCTGAAACTTTTTTTTTTCTTATTTCCAAAATCAGGGGTGCCTGGGTGGCTCCGTTTTTTTTTTTTAAATAAATATGTAATGTATTATTAGCCCCAGGTGTACAGGTCTGTGAATTTCCAGGTTTACACATTTCATAGCACTCACCATAGCACATACCCTCCCCAATGTCCATAACTCCACCACCCTTTCCCTACCCACCCCCCAGCCACCCTCAGTTTGTTTTGTGACATTAAGAGTCTCTTATGGTTAGTCTCCCTTCCTGGTCCCATCTTGTTTCATTTAATCTTTTCCTACTGCACAAACCCCCACATTGCATCTCCACATCCTCATAACAAGGAGATCATATGATAGTTGTCTTTCTCCAATTGACTTGCTTCTCTCAGCATAATACCTTCTAGTTCCATACACATCGTCGCAAATGGCAAGATTGCATTTCTTTTGATGGCTGCATAGTATTCCATTGTATACATATACCAGCTCTTCTTTACCCATTCATCTGTTGATGGGCATCTAGGTTCTTGCCATAGTTTGGCTATTGTGGACATTGCTGCTATAAACATTTGGGTGCACGTGCCCCATCAGATCACTCCGTTTGTATCTTTAAGATAAATACTCAGTAGTGCAATTGCTGGGTCATGGGGTAGCTTTATTTTCAACTTTTTGAAGAATCTCCATGCTGTTTTCCAGAGTGGTTGCACCAGCTTGCATTCCCACTAACAGTGTAGTAGGGTTCCCCTTTCTCTGCATCCTTGCCAGCATCTGTCATTTCCTGACTTGTTAGGTTTAGCCATTCTGACTGGTGTGAGGTGATATCTCACTGTGGTTTTGATTTGTATTTCCCTGATGCCGAGTGATGTGGAGCACTTTTTCATGTGTCTGTTGGCCACCTGGATGTCTTCTTTGCAGAAATGTCTGTTCATGTCTTCTGCCCATTACTTGATTGGATTATTTGTTCTTTGGGTGTTGAGTTTGATAAGCTCTTTATAGATTTTGGATACAAGCCCTTTACCTGATATGTCATTTGCAAATATATTCTCCTACTCTGTCAGGTGTCTTTTGGTTTTGTTAGCTGTTTCCTTTGCTGTGCAAAAGCTTTTGATCTTGATGAAATCCCAATAGTTCATTTTTGCCCTTGCTTCCCTTGCCTTTGGCGATGTTCCTAGGAAGAAGTTGCTGTGGCTGAGGTCAAAGAGGTTGCTGCCTGTGTTCTCCTCAAGGATTTTGATGGATTATTTTCCTCACATTGAGGTCCTTCATCCATTTTGTGTCTATTTTCGTGTGTGGTGTAAGGAAATGGTCCAGTTTCATTTTTCTGCATATGGTTGTCCAATTTTCCCAACACCATTTATTGAAGAGACTGTCTTTATTCCATTGGGCATTCTTTCCTGCTTTGTCAAAGATTAGTTGACAAGAGAGTTGAGGGTCTACTTCTGGGCTCTCTATTCTGTTCCATTGATCTATGCGTCTGTTTTTGCACCAGTACCATACTGTTTTGATGATGACAGCTTTGTAATAGAACTTGAAGTCTGGAATTGTGATGCCACCAACTTGGGCTCTCTTTTTCAACATTCCTCTGGCTATTTGGGGTCTTTTTTGGTTCCATATAAATTTTAAGATTATTTGTTCCATTTCTTTGAAAAGAAGTTGGTGGTATTTTGATAGGGATTTCCTTAAATGTGTAGATTGCTTTGGGTAGCATAGACATTTTCACAATATTTGTTATTCCAATCCATGAGCTTGAAACATTTTTTCCATTTCTTTGTGTCTTCCTCAATTTCTTTCATGAGTACCTATATAGTTTTCTGAGCATGGTTTCTTTGCCTCTTTTGTTACATTTATTCCTAGGTATCTTATGGTTTTCAGTGCAATTCTAAATGGAATTGACTCCTTAATTTCTCTTTCTTCTGTCTTGCTGTTGGTGTAAAGAAATGCAACTGATTTCTGTGCATTGATTTTATATCTTGACACTTTACTGAATTCCTGTACAAGCTCTAGCAGTTTTGGAGTGGAGTCTTTGGGTTTTCTACATATAGTATCATATTATCTGCAAAGAGTAATAGTTTGACTTCTTCTTTGTGGATTTCGATGCCTTTAATTGCTTTTTGTTTTCTGATTGCTGAGGCTAGGACTTCTAGTGCTGTGTTGAATAGCAGTGGTGATAATGGACATCCCTGCTGTGTTCCTGACCTTAGCAGAAAAGCTCTCAGTTTTTCTCCTTGAGAATGATATTTGCGGTGGGTTTTCATAGATGGATTTGATAATATTGAGGTATGTGCCCTCTATCCTTACACTTTGAAGAATTTTGATCAGGAAGGGATGCTATACTTTGTCAAACGCCTTTTTGGCATCTATTGAGAGGATCATATGGTTCTTGTTCTTTCTTTTATTGATGTGTTGTATCACATTGATTGATTTGCGGATGTTGAACCAACTTGCAGCCCTGGATTAATTCCCACTTGGTCGTGGTGAATAATCCTTTTAATGTACTGTTGGATCCTATTGGCTAGTATTTTGGTGAGAATTTTTCCATCTGTGTTCATCAAGGATTGGTCTATAGTCCTTTTTTTTTTTTTTTTTTTTTTTTTAATGGGATTCTTTCTGGTTTTGGGATCAAGGTGATACTGGCCTCATAAAAGGAGTTTGGAAGTTTTCCTTCCATTTCTATTTTTTGGAATGGTTTCAGGAGAATAGGAATTAATTCTTTAAATGTGATAAAGCCGTCTGGTTCTGGGCTTTTGTTTGTTTGGAGGTTTTTGATGACTGTTTCAATCTCCCTCCTGGTTATGGGTCTGTTCAGGCTTTCTATTTCTTCCTGGTTCAGTTGTGGTAGTTTATATGTCTCTAGGAATTCATTCATTTCTTCCAGATTGTCAAATTTGTTGGCATAGAGTTGCTCATAGTATGTTCTTATAATTATTTGTATTTCTTTGGTATTGGTTGTAATCTCCCCTCTTTCATTCAGTATTTTATTAATTTGTGTCCTTTCTATTTTCTTTTTGATAAGTCTGGCCAGAGGTTTATCAATCTTATTAATTCTTTCAAAGAGCCAGCTCCTAGTTTTGTTAATCTGTTCTGTTTTGTTTGTTTGTTTGTTTATTTCTATTTCATTAATTTCTGTTCTGATTTTTATGATTTCTCTTCTCCTGCTGGGTTTAGGCTTCCTTTGCTGTTCTTTCTCTAGCTGTTTTATGTGTAGAATTAATTTGTATATTAAGACCTTTCTTGCATCTTGAGAAAAGCTTGTATCGCTATATATTTTTTAAGGGCCTGCCCCTCCCAGAAGAACTTGTAAACCCTGGATGTAGGGGCGGTCCAGGCCAGATGGAGACATCCAGTCAGTGGGGCATGCATATATTTGCTGCGGGGAATGGCCTAGCTGCTAGCAGCCTCACCGCCAGCAGCCTCGCCACCACTGAGCCATGGCCCCACCACAAATGGCCTTGCCACCCTGAGCTGTGAGTGGCCTTGCCACCCTGAGCTGTGAAAGGTCTTGTCACCCCGAGCTGCAGCCCCGCTGTGAGGGGCCTCGCAGAAGCTGTGTCATTCTGGGGAGTGGCTTCCTCAATGTGAGGCCTCCTTGGTGAGTGGCCTAGTTAGGAGCAGCATCGTCTGAGGAGAGGCCTTGTCTGGAGCAGCCCCATCAGGGAACGGCCTCATCCAGAGTGGCTTTTGCTGGGGAATGGCCCCATCAGCATGCGGCATTGTGGAGCAGCCTTGTTGGTGAGCGGCCTCATCAGGAGTGGTGGCCTCCTCTGGGGAGCAGCCTTGTCAGAGTGACGTCATGGGGAGCAGAGTCTATGTCATCGGGGTTGTTGTCCTCCTTGTCATCATTGCTGTCATTGTTGCCTTTTCGTCATCAGGAGTGGCCTCGTCTGGGGAGCGGCCTTGTCCAGAGTGGCCTCTTCTTGAGATTGACCCTGTCTGGGGAGCATCCTCACTGGAGCAGCCTCTATCCAGGGAGTGGCCCTTTCTGGGGAGCAACCTCATCAGCAGCAGCCTCATCCTGTGAGCAGCCTCATCCAGAGTGGCCTCTTCTTGGGAGCAGCCCTGTCCGGGGAGTGACCTTGTCAGCAGCAGCCTCATCCTGGGAGCGGCCTTGTCCAGAGTGGCCTCTTCTTGGGAGCGGCTCGACCGGGAGCGGCCTTGTCCTGGGAGCGGCCTCATCTGGAGTAGCCTCATCTGCAGAGCGGCCTCATCCAGAGTGGCCTCATCCAGAGCAGCCTTCTTGGGAGTGACCTTGTTGAGGTCATCATCATCGTCATCGTCTCTTTGTAAGAGATGGTCCCTACCAGTCTGTTTGATTTTCGATGCTTGGCGCAAAATAAAGCTTTGTTTGATTTTCGCTTTGTGTCACTCTCATTCCTTTGATCACGGACCCTAACAATTTTCCTTTCAGAACTGCCTTTGCTGTGTCCCACAGATTTTGAACCATTGTGTTTTCATTATCATTTGTTTCCATGAATTTTTCCAATTCTTCTTTAATTTCCTGGTTGACCTATTCATTCTTTTGAAGGATGCTGTTTAGTTTCCATGTATTTGGGTTCTTTCCAAATTTCCTCTTGTGATTGAGCTCTAGCCACAGAGCATTATGGTCTGAAAATATGCAGGGAATGATCCCAATCTTTTGATACCAGTTCTGACCTTATTCATGACCCAGAATGTGATCTATTCTGGAGAATGTTCCACGTTCACTAGAGAAGAATGTGTGTTCTGGGGCGCCTGGGTGGCTCAGTGGGTTAAGCTGCTGCCTTTGGCTCAGGTCATAATCCCAGGGTCCTGGGATTGAGCCCTGCATCGGGCTCTCTGCTCAGCCGGGAGGCTGCTTCCTTCTCTCTCTCTCTGCCTGCTTGTGATCTCTCTCTGTCAAATAAATAAATAAATCTTAAAAAAAAAATGTGTAGGGCGCCTGGGTGGCTCCGTGGGTTAAGCCGCTGCCTTCAGCTCAGGTCATGATCTCAGGGTCCTGGGATCGAGTCCCGCATCGGGCTCTCTGCTCAGCAGGGAGCCTGCTTCCCTCTCTCTCTCTCTCTGCCTGCCTCTCCGACTACTTGTGATTTCTCTCTGTCAAATAAATAAATAAAATCTTTAAAAAAAAAATGTGTGTTCTGTTGCTCTGGGATGGAATGTTCTGAATATATCTGTGATGTCTATCTGGTCCAGATGCTAACCTTTTGCTTAGAGGATTTGTCCATTTCAGTGAGTGTGGTGTTAAGCTCCTCTACTATTATTGTATTACTACTGATGTGTTTCTTTGATATAGTTGGCTGCTCCATTATTAGGGGCATAGACATTTAAAATTGTTAGACCTTCAACAGACCCTTTGAGTATAATATAGTGTCCTTCCTCATCTCTTATTATATCCTTTGACATAAAATATAATTGATCTGATATAAGGATTGTGGGTGGCTCAGTCTTTAAGTGTCTGCCTTAGATTCAGGTCATGATCTCAGGGTCCTGGTATCAAGCCCTTCATTAGGGTCCCTGCTTGACAGGAAGCCTGCTTTTCTCTTCCCACTCCCATTGCTTGTATTCCCTCTTTCACTGTGTCTCTCTCTGTCAAATAAATAAAGTCATAAATAAATAAATAAATATTTCTGAAGTCAACTATGAATTCAAATGTCTTATAAAATAAATATTAAAAGTAAGAAAAAATTAACATTGATCATAATCATAGCCAAATAAAATAATAGCTCAATGTAGCACAAAAAAACAGTGGTGATTATTATATCTAACACTGTAGAAAATTGATTGTGTAGTGCTCCCAAATATTTCCTACCATAGCAAGTTTAAGGAGAAATTAAAATGAATTTCAAGCATTTGCTGAAATGTTGTATACAATATTCTATGCATTGTTAAACATCATTAAAATGTAGTAGCTCAAAGTATTTGGGTTTTTACAAATCTTGCAACTTTAAAAATACATTAAAATAACAATTAAAACCAATACTTCCCTGTTATCTTAAAGTCATTAAGGTAGAAAATCTACCTTTGTAAAGACAAGAAATGAACTGCTTGGTGTCTATTAACTATTACCAGTACTCGAAAGCAACCTCCACCAGGAGAAGACCTTAATATATTCACCACTGTATCCTCAATATCTAGAGGAGAACCTGGTTTACCAGAAGCTCATAACCAATACGTGTTGAATTAGGCATATATCTAGAGTTGACAACCAAATTAAATGAATAATGATGCTTTATGACTCAACTCTGAAAAGATCAATGTAAAAGAAAATACTTTGAATAAGACTGAAAGAAAATTGTGATTACAAATACTTCACAAAGAACTAGATTTACAAACCCACATTTATAAGATACTTCTGCTTTATACACAACCCACTAAAAAGGTGATTGGTTGTATGTATTAGTATGCTAATACTTCTGTAACAATGTACCACAAACTGGGTGGCTTAAACAATAGAAATTTATTTTCTCAAAGTTCTGGAATTTATAAGTCCAAGATCAAGGTGTCAGTAGCGTTGGTTTCTTCCTAAGCCTCTTTCCTTGCCTTGTTGCCTTTTTCCTGTGTCTTCACATGGTTATCTGTCTGTACATGTTTCTGTCCTACTCCTTATTCTTATAACAACACCAATCATATTGGATTAGAGAACCTCTTAAGGCCTTCATTTTAACTTAATTACCTGTTTAAAGGATATATATCCTAATGTAGTCACATTCTGAGGCATTGAGGTTAGGATTTCAACATATAAATTTAGGGGGAATAGTCTTCAGCTTCTAACCTAGTTACACACAAGATGGACTAAGGTTACAAGAGAAATAAACAAGATGTAAAAATCATAAAATACAATTTAAATTGTTTATCACTTTTTCTTTTTATTTCTTTTTTTTTTAAAGATTTTATTTATTTATTTGAGAGAGATCACAAGCAGGCAGAGAGGCAGGCAGAGAGAGAGGAGGAAGCAGGCTCCCTGCTAAGCAGAGAGCCCGATGTGGGGCTCGATCCAAGGACTCCGGGTTCATGACCTGAGCTGAAGACAGCGGCTTAACCCGCTGAGCCACCCAGGCGACCCTGTATATCACTTTTTCAATTTTTAATGACTACAAAGAGGAATAGAAAGATAACAAAAGGGGAGGAGTCAAGATGGCGGAGAAGTAGCAAGCTGAGACTGCTTCAGCTAGCCGGAGATCAGCTAGGTAGCTTATCTAAAGATTGCAAACACCTGAAAATCCATCGGCAGATCGAAGAGAAGAAGAACAGCAATTCTGGAAACAGAAAAACAACCACTTTCTGAAAGGTAGGACCGGCGGAGAAGTGAATCCAAAGCGACGGGAAGATAGACCCCGGGGGGAGGGGCCGGCTCCCGGCAAGCAGCGGAGCAACCGCGCACAAAATCAGGACTTATAAAGTCTATTCCGCTGAGGGACATCGCTCCAGAGGCTAAACCGGGGCGAAGCCCACGCGGGGTCAGCGTGGCCTCAGGTCCCGCAGGGTCACAGAAGGATCGGGGGTGTCTGAGTGTCGAGCTTGCGGGTATTGGAACGGGAAAGCTGGCTGCAGAGACAGAGCCGACAGTAAGCTCGCAGCTCGGGGTGACCTTGAACCGGTCGCAGGCTCGGTGAGCTCGGAGCGCGGCCGGAGGTCAGGCAGACGGGAGTGACTGGGCGCTGTTCTCTGAGGGCGCCCTGAGGAGTGCGGCCCTGGGCTATCGGCTCCTCCGGGCCGGAGACCAGGAGGCCGCCATTTGTATTCCCGTCCTCCGGAAATCTACGGAAAGCGCTCAGGGAACAAAAGCTCCTGAAAGCAAACCCGAGCGGATTACTCACCCCGGCCCCGGGTAAGGGCGGTGTAATTCCGCCTGGGGCAAAGACACTTGAGAATCACTACAACAGGCCCCTCCCCCAGAAGATCAACAAGAAATCCAGCCGAGACCAAGTTCACCTACCAAGGAGTGCGGTTTCAATACCAAGGAGAGCAGCAGAATTCCAGAGGTGGAGAAAGCCAAGCACGGAACTCATGGCTTTTTTCCTGTGATTTTTTTTAGTCTTGCAGTTAATTTAATTTTTTCTTTTTCATTTTTTTTTTTTTTCTTCTCGCCTTCGGGTAAATTTTTTTTTTTTAACTGTTACCTTTTTCTTTTTTAACGATTTTTTACTAGTTTATCTAATATATATATTTTTTCTTTTTTACATTTTTCTCAGGTGTTTTCTTTTTTTAAAATTTTTTTTCTTTTCTTTTTTTTTTTCTTTTCTTTGTTCTTTTTTTTTCTTTCTTCCTTTTTGAACCTTTTTTTATCCCCTTTCTCCCCACTCACGATTTTGGATCTCTTCTAATTTGGTTAAAGCATATTTTCCTGGGGTTGTTGCACCCTTTTATTATTTTACTTGCCCCTTCAATTACTCTTATCTGGCCAAAATGACAAGACGTAAAAATGTAACACAAAAAAAGAACAAGGGGCAGTACCGAAGGCTAGGGACCTAATCAATACAGACATCGGTAATATGTCAGATCTAGAGTTCAGAATGACAATTCTCAAGGTTCTAGCCGGGCTCGAAAAAGGCATGGAAGATATTAGAGAAACCCTCTCGAGAGATATAAAAGCCCTTTCTGGAGAAATAAAAGAACTAAAATCTAACCAAGTTGAAATCAAAAAAGCTACTAATGAGGTGCAATCAAAAATGGAGGCTCTAACTGCTAGGATAAATGAGGCAGAAGAAAGAATTAGTGATATAGAAGACCAAATGACAGAGAATAAAGAAGCTGAGCAAAAGAGGGACAAACAGCTACTGGACCACGAGGGGAGAATTCGAGAGATAAGTGACACCATAAGACGAAACAACATTAGAATAATTGGGATTCCAGAAGAAGAAGAAAGAGAGAGGGGAGCAGAAGGTATACTGGAGAGAATTATTGGGGAGAATTTCCCCAATATGGCAAAGGGAATGAGCATCAAAATTCAGGAGGTTCAGAGAACGCCCCTCAAAATCAATAAGAATAGGCCCACACCCCGTCACCTAATAGTAAAATTTACAAGTCTCAGTGACAAAGAGAAAATCCTGAAAGCAGCCCGGGAAAAGAAGTCTGTAACATACAAAGGTAAAAATATTAGATTGGTAGCTGACTTATCCACAGAGACCTGGCAGGCCAGAAAGAGCTGGCATGATATTTTAGAGCACTAAACGAGAAAAACATGCAGCCCAGAATACTATATCCAGCTAGGCTATCATTGAAAATAGAAGGAGAGATTAAAAGCTTCCAGGACAAACAACAACTGAAAGAATTTGCAAATACCAAACCAGCTCTACAGGAAATATTGAAAGGGGTCCTCTAAGCAAAGAGAGACCCTACAAGTGGTAGATCAGAAAGGAACAGAGACCATATATAGTAACAGTCACCTTACAGGCAATACAATGGCACTAAATTCATATCTCTCAATAGTTACCCTGAATGTGAATGGGCTAAATGCCCCTGTCAAAAGACACAGGGTATCAGAATGGATAAAAAAACAAAACCCATCTATATGTTGCCTCCAAGAAACTCATTTTAAGCCCGAAGACACCTCCAGATTTAAAGTGAGGGGGTGGAAAAGAATTTACCATGCTAATGGACATCAGAAGAAAGCAGGAGTGGCAATCCTCATATCAGATCAATTAGATTTTAAGCCAAAGACTATAATAAGAGATGAGGAAGGACACTATATCATACTCAAAGGGTCTGTCCAGCAAGAAGATTTAACAATTTTAAATATCTAGGCCCCCAACGTGGGAGCAGCCAACTATATAAACCAATTAATAACAAAATCAAAGAAACACATCAACAATAATACAATAATAGTAGGGGACTTTAAAACTCCCCTCACTGAAATGGACAGGTCATCCAAGCAAAAGATCAGCAAGGAAATAAAGGCCTTAAACAACACACTGGACCAGATGGACATCACAGATATATTCAGAATATTTAGTGCACATGGAACATTCTCCAGAATAGATCACATCCTCGGTCCTAAATCAGGACTCAACCGGTATCAAAAGATTGGGATCATTCCCTGCATATTTTCAGACCACAATGCTCTAAAGCTAGAACTCAACCACAAAAGGAAGTTTGGAAAGAACCCAAATACATGGAGACTAAACAGCATCCTTCTAAAGAATGAATGGGTCAACTGGGAAATTAAAGAAGAATTGAAAAAAATCATGGAAACAAATGATAATGAAAATACAACGGTTCAAAATCTGTGGGACACAACAAAGGCAGTCCTGAGAGGAAAATATATAGCGATACAAGCCTTTCTCAAGAAACAAGAAAGGTCTCAGTTACACAACCTAACCGTACACCTAAAGGAGCTGGAGAAAGAACAAGAAAGAAACCCTAAGCCCAGCAGGAGAAGAGAAATCATAAAGATCAGAGCAGAAATCAATGAAATAGAAACCAAAAAAACAATAGAACAAATCAACGAAACTAGGAGCTGGTTCTTTGAAAGACTTAATAAAATTGATAAACCCCTGGCCCGACTTATCAAAAAGAAAAGAGGAAGGACCCAAATAAATAAAATCATGAATGAAAGAGGAGAGATCACAACTAACACCAAAGAAATACAAACTATTATAAGAACATACTATGAGCAACTCTATGGCAATAAATTTGACAATCTGGAAGAAATGGATGCATTCCTAGAAACATATAAACTACCACAACTAAACCAGGAAGAAATCGAAAGCCTGAACAGACCCATAACCAGTAAGGAGATTGAAACAGTCATTAAAAATCTCCAAACAAACAAAAGCCCAGGGCCAGACGGCTTCCCGGGGGAATTCTACCAAACTATTAAAGAAGAACTAATTCCTATTCTCCTGAAACTGTTCCAAAAAATAGAAATGGGAGGAAAACTTCCAAACTCATTTTATGAGGCCAGCATCACCTTGATCCCAAAACCAGACAAGGATCCCACCAAAAAAGAGAGCCATAGACCAATATCCTTGATGAACACAGATGCGAAAATACTCAACAAAATACTAGCCAATAGGATTCAACAGTACATTAAAAAGATTATTCACCACGACCAAGTGGGATTTATTCCAGGGCTGCAAGGTTGGTTCAATATCCGCAAATCAGTCAATGTGATACAACACATCAATAAAAGAAAGAACAAGAACCATATGATACTCTCAATAGATGCTGAAAAAGCATTTGACAAAGTACAGCATCCCTTCCTGATCAAAACTCTTCAAAGTGTAGGGATAGAGGGCACATACCTCAATATCATCAAAGCCATCTATGAAAAACCCACCGCAAATATCATTCTCAATGGAGAAAAACTGAAAGCTTTTCCACTAAGGTCAGGAACACGGCAGGGATGTCCATTATCACCACTGCTATTCAAAATAGTACTAGAGGTCCTAGCCTCAGCAATCAGACAACAAAAGGAAATTAAAGGCATCCAAATCGGCAAAGAAGAAGTCAAATTATCACTCTTCGCAGATGATATGATACTATATGTGGAAAACCCAAAAGACTCCACTCCAAAACTGCTAGAACTTATACAGGAATTCAGTAAAGTGTCAGGATATAAAATCAATGCACAGAAATCAGTTGCATTTCTCTACACCAACAGCAAGACAGAAGAAAGAGATATTACGGAGTCAATCCCATTTACAATTGCATCCAAAACCATAAGATACCTAGGAATAAACCTAACCAAAGAGACACAGAATCTATACTCAGAAAACTATAAAGTACTCATGAAAGAAATTGAGGAAGACACAAAGAAATGGAAAAATGTTCCATGCTCCTGGATTGGAAGAATAAATATTGTAAAAATGTCTATGCTTCCTAAAGCAATCTACACATTTAATGCAATTCCTATCAAAGTACCATCCATCTTTTTCAAAGAAATGGAACAAATAATGCTAAAATTTATATGGAACCAGAAAAGACCTCGAATAGCCAAAGGGATATTGAAAAAGAAAGCCAACGTTGGTGGCATCACAATTCCGTACTTCAAGCTCTATTACAAAGCTGTCATCATCAAGACAGCATGGTACTGGCACAAAAACAGACACATAGATCAATGGAACAGAATAGAGAGCCCAGAAATAGACCCTCAAATCTATGGTCAACTCATCTTCGACAAAGCAGGAAAGAATGTCCAATGGAAAAAAGACAGCCTCTTCAATAAATGGTGCTGGGAAAACTGGACAGCCACATGTAGAAAAATGAAATTGGACCATTTCCTTATACCACACACAAAAATAGACTCAAAATGGATGAAGGACCTCAATGTACGAAAGGAATCCATCAAAATCCTTGAGGAGAACACAGGCAGCAACCTCTTCGACCTCTGCCGCAGCAACATCTTCCTAGGAACAACGCAAAAGGCAAGGGAAGCAAGGGCAAAAATGAACTATTGGGATTTCATCAAGATCAAAAGCTTTTGCACAGCAAAGGAAACAGTTAACAAAATCAAAAGACAACTGACAGAATGGGAGAAGATATTTGCAAACGACATATCAGATAAAGGACTAGTGTCCAGAATCTATAAAGAACTTAGCAAACTCAACACCCAAAGAACAAATAATCCAATCAAGAAATGGGCAGAGGACATGAACAGACATTTCTGCAAAGAAGACATCCAGATGGCCAACAGACACATGAAAAAGTGCTCCATATCACTCGGCATCAGGGAAATACAAATCAAAACCACAATGAGATATCACCTCACACCAGTCAGAATGGCTAAAATCAACAAGTCAGGAAATGACAGATGCTGGCGAGGATGTGGAGAAAGGGGAACCCTCCTACATTGTTGGTGGGAATGCAAGCTGGTGCAGCCACTCTGGAAAACAGCATGGAGGTTCCTCAGAATGTTGAAAATAGAACTGCCCTATGACCCAGCAATTGCACTATTGGGTATTTACCCTAAAGATACAAAGGTAGTGATCCAAAGGGGCACATGCACCCGAATGTTTATAGCAGCAATGTCCACAATAGCCAAACTATGGAAAGAACCTAGATGTCCATCAACAGATGAATGGATCAAGAAGATGTGGTATATATACACAATGGAATACTATGCAGCCATCAAAAGAAATGAAATCTTGCCATTTGCGACAACATGGATGGAACTAGAGCGAATCATGCTTAGCGAAATAAGTCAAGCAGAGAAAGACAACTATCATATGATCTCCCTGATATGAGGAAGTGGTGATGCAACATGGAGGCTTAAGTGGGTAGGAGAAGAATAAATGAAACAAGATGGGATTGGGAGGGAGACAAACCATAAGTGACTCTTAATCTCACAAAACAAACTGAGGGTTGCTGGGGGGAGGGGGTTTGGGAGAAGAGGGTGGGATTATGGACATTGGGGAGGGTATGTGCTTTGGTGAGTGCTGTGAAATGTGTAAATCTGGTGATTCACAGACCTGTACCCCTGGGGATAAAAATATATGATTATAAAAAATAAAAAATAAAAAATAAAAAAATAAAAAAAAAGAAAGATAGCAAAAGGCAATGTACAATGACAAAATAGCAGAATAAACTATATTCACAAGTGCTGAAATGATTTGGGAGAAAAAAAAAAACAAAAACATATGCACCATTGGTGTCAGGGAGTGTTTCTTGGAGTAAGTGTCTTCTGTTGTTTGTTTTTTAGGTTAATAGTTCTTTAATAAGGGCTCCAAAGTTCTGAAAGAGTTAGTATTGCTTCAAGAAATGATCCATTTATTTCTTCTCAAACAAGACAAGTCTATTAAACTTTTATTCTCATGGAGTTATATCTATAATAATTAATCTAGCAGATGGCTAATATACCAGAAACTCATGGTTGTATATTAGGATTTCAAGGAATTAGATGGGTGTATTTTTGATACCCAGATAATTTGGTACTGAATTGCATACACCAAAAAATGCCTCATAAAGTTGTATGCTAGTGATATTTCAGTGTCTGAAGTAAGTAGATTATAAATGTAAGAGGATGAAATGTTAATATATAATGAAAAACATAAAACTTTCCGATTTTACACAGCCTAAGCCAAAACAAACTTTTATTTTCTATTTTTTGTCAAATTAGCTGAGGGTGATATTGAAGCTTTTAGCTGACTAACCTTGGTCGTGTCAATTTCAGAAAAAATGCTTTGTATTTATACTAATTTAATTGTCCTTTAGTACATGAGAGAACACAATAAATATTTGTTAGATTTCTTTGTGCTAGATTATTCTTATAGAAAGGATGAAGGTCCTTCAAAGGTCTTATGCTGCTCAGATAGTTTTATGAACAAAGAATAAACAAGTTCTGAAGGTAAAGAGTAGTCAGATAGTGAAATAGATAAAATGTCTTATCTTGATTCATGAAAAAGTAAAATGGTGTGTCTCTGTTGATCAACACCTTCTCTTAAGTGATTCTGGAAACAGTTCTCAAATACTGCTGTAAACTTTTCAGACTGAGTCTGAAATATAAAATTTTAAATCAGGGAATCACAAACTCTTGTCAATATGGTTTGTTTTCTCTTAATATCTATAAAAAATGAGAAGAAATGCTCAATGCCCAAATCCTTCTTAGTCCTACCATGTTCCTAAACAAGATGCTAATCAAATACTAGATTTTCTTTTTTTTTTTTCTGAAGTCAGGACATGAAGTTTGAAAAACAAATTTTCTGTGTAATGTCAAACACTGAAAACATTATGGTATTTCCTGACTCCACTGTTCCATGCATTTCCTCAAACGATGACTTTTGGAACTCTATGGTCACGCTTCTGGGACTGACCTAGTAAAGAATAATTGGCTTTTACATTTGAGGTATAAAGCATTTTGGTTTTGGAGCACCTGGGTGGCTCAGTTGTTTAAGCATATGCTTTCAGCTCAGGTCATTCCCAGGATCCTGGGATAGAGTCTCACATTGGGCTCCTTGCTTAGTGGGGAGCCTGCTGCTCCCTCTCCCCCTGCTTGCTGCTCCTTCTGCTTGTGCTCTCTCTCTCTGTGTCAAATAAATAAATAGAATCTTTAAAAAATTTAAAAATATATATTTTGTTGGGACGCCTGTGTGGCTCAGTTGGTTAAGCAGCTGCCTTCGGCTCAGGTCATGATCCCAGCGTCCTGGGATCGAGTCCCATATTGGGCTCCTTGCTCGGCAGGGAGCCTGCTTCTCCCTCTGCCTCTGCCTGCCATTCTGTCTGCCTGTGTTCACTCTCTCTCCCTCTCTCTCTCTCTCTGACAAATAAATAAAAAAAATCTTTAAAAAAAAAATATATATATATTTTGTTTTCTTCATTGGAATATCTAGGAACCTTTGGAGCTTCAAACGTCAACTTCTTAGGCTGAGAGGTGGAAAAGGAATTAGGAAGCTTTTGTTTTAAAAATCAGCTTTAAAGTATTTCATTTGGGAGGCCAATAACCTGGGTCAATAAGCTGAATGAGAATAAACTGTTCCTACCACTTGTAACAGTCATAACTTGCCTTTTGAGCTCTTTTTAAGAATCTAGATTTAATCCCTAATTATATACCCAAGGGAGTTCAGAGCCAAAGTAATCCTGGGTCCAAACAAAAGCAAGCTGTCATAATGGAACATAAAGTCAAGCCTGTCATAAGAACGTGGGCTTGCAACATAAAGAAAGATTTCCTGGAAAATGACTTAATATGCTCTAATCCTTGATTGAAACTCAGTTCAATAAATCATCTCTACACCCTCTGGCTGCTTAACCTAAGGTCACTCTAAAGTAATAACTTAAAACCAAAACTACACTAAAATAACATTTATTCATTAACCAGTTAGTCAGTAATGTTGAGACCTGGATTGACTAGAACACAAAACCAATAAGCTTTAATAGGAAGATATAAGAAGAATTTGTTATATAAAAGTCTGGAGACGTTAGAGTCATTTCTGACTCCTTCATTTCCCTCACATTCCATGGCTTATTAATCGGGAAATGTTGTTGGTCTATTTTCAAAATATATCTGGAATCTGATCACTTTCTACCACATACACAACTATTATCCTACTCCTAGCTACCACCATCTGCAATAGACTCCTAACTAGTATTGCTGCTTCCCTCCTTATTTCCCTATAGTCTATTTTCAACCAAGAAACCAAAATGATCTTTTAAAAGTGAAAATCAGATCATATCAGTCTGCTGCTCAAAACCCTTCAAAGCAATTCTGTTTTAAAGTTAAAACCAAAGTGTTCACAATAGCAAATGAGGTCTTATATCATTTAGTCTCCGTGGTTTCTCTGACCTCTTATATTATTTTCCCACTTACTGTCTCAGCTCCAGTCACACTGACCTCTGCTATTCCTCAAACATGCCAAGCATGTTATCCCCTTAGGGACTTATTCCTTCTGCTTGGAGTTTTCTTCCCCTAATATCTCTTTGTCTAATTCACTCAGTTCCTTCAAATCTTTACTCAAAATTTTTTCTCAATGAAACTTTCCTTGATTACTGCAAACCCCACCTTGCTTTGGTTCTGTCCTCCCTCCTTGGCAATGCTTATCATTTTCTATATGCTATATATTTTACTCATTTATTTTTGTTATTGTTTTTCTCCCCCTACTCGAACATAACTGCCTCAAGGACAGCAATCATAGTCTGCTTTACCTCAAACACATCTAGCAAAGAACAGACACTCAACTGTTGAATGACTGACTGAGGAGAAATAGATGATTCTGATGGAGACAGCAAATCTATGTGATATGAAGAGGCTTCTGAGGAAACATGAAGTCATTGAGTCATAATAAACCTGCAAAATGTGTAGTATATTTGTTTTACAGAGTGATCCAAAGAGGTTGAAGACTTTTCTGAGGTCACACTGCTAACTGTGCCAGAGGAGAACTTTCACATCTGTTAATAAGACTCTAAGAAGATTGTTTCATGACAGACAGTGCTAGAAGAAAATTACTTAAGATTAAGTTTATCTGTAAGGAAAACCCAGACAATATGATATGACCTGGTACCTAAGGTTCCATTCTAATCAGAAGTAATAACCCCTGAAGATGAAACAGCTATCAAGGTAGAGGGAAGAGATCTTGAAAGATAGATTTTCAGGGTAGTGACTATAACTCAAAGTTATTTAGGTTCACTAACCACTGCTTAGAAATGCAAAGGGTCCAGAGGGAAGGCAATGCCTCAGAAATCCCTCAGTAGCTTTATTTCACACTATTCTGCTTGGCTAAATCCTTTGGAATACCTTAAAGTTGAGACACTGGCCCAAATTATTTCCCTGAAGTTCCAAATAGATTTCATACCAAGGGTAGCTTACCCAGATTAACCTTTACTCAGGGAATGGAGTCCTCAGTGCAACTCTAATGGAATGTGAAGTTCTTTAAGACTTGACAAGTTAGTTAGAATACTTTTCCATGGAAATAGGTATCACTTCATGTCTGTACCCTCTGTTATTATTGGATTTATTGTTAGATGTGACTTCGTGAGATTGTGCCCACTCATAATTATGTTATAGCTGTGGGAGCCAGTGTTCTATCCCTATTTAATGGGCCATCTCAATCAAGGATTTTCATGAAATACAGGTTTATGCTGTAGGGGCATTCCTCTCCATCTCTAACAAACTCCTACGTCATGATGATCTCCACAACTTCTTTGAGCAAAGGGTGTTGGTGAGCTGTAATAAATATTATAGGACTCTCAGAAATACATGGATTATTACAGAGACACTCAATTTGTGAAACATAAGTCATGGTTCTGTCTGTTGGGATAAAAAATTACAATGGAATAAAAAAATCATATGTTTTTCATAAGTGGAAAATAAAAGCAAAATGAAAGGATAGTTTCCGCTTTTGTACTTCTGTGGGTCAAAAATACATATACCTAATGTGTTAAAGGTGTTTCCTTAAATGTTTCCATGCATTAGGTATCTATCAAACAACCCTACCTTTTGTCAGAGCATTTAGGTAAGATATAAATTGAGAACAAGGTGAATATTGTATTTTGTTATTTGTCCTCATATGGCCATTCATCTTCAATATGGCTTGCCTAGGCTTCTTTACATAGTAGTACCAGTGTTCCCAGAGAACAATAGTGTAAGATGCAAGTTCTCCTGAGGACTAAGCTCAGAACTCACACACACTGACTTCTGTGATGCTTTAGTAATCAGAGAAAGTCATAAGACCAATTTACATTCACAAGATGGGGAAATAGACTCCACATTTTAAAAGGAAGAGCTTAAGTGGGTAGAAGAAGAATCAATGAAACAAGATGGAATTGGGAGGGAGACAAACCATAAGTGACTCTTAATCTCACAAAACAAACTGAGGGTTGCTGGGGGGAGGGGGTTTGGGAGAAGGGGGTGGGATTATGGACATTGGGGAGACTATGTGCTTTGGTGAGTGCTGTGAAGTGTGTAACCTGGTGATTCACAGACCTGTACCCCTGGGGATAAAAATACATGTTTATAAAAAAATAAAAAATTAAAAAAAAGAAATATAATCAATATTAAAGATAATCTGCTGCCAAAGATGAAATATATATATATATATATATATATATATATATATATATATATATATGTTTATAAAAATAAAAAAATTAAAAAAAAAAGAAGAGCTAAAAACACTGGCCATATTAATTTATTACAGACATCTACCCCCATTGTGCTTAAACATCAGAGATAATAAACCAAGGTCAGATCAGGCAGTAATTGGAATGTTATATTAAGAAACTTAATCTTACCCTAAGGGGAAAGAGGAAACACTGGAAGGTTTTGAGTGGAGAAATTGATATGATTCAATGTATGTGTTAGAAATATCACATTGATTAAATAATGGAGGATGAATTAGAATAAACTCAAGAAGAACAAGTGTGAAAGCAGTAGTAATGTTTGGAATCTTCTGTAATGGTCCATGTAAGAGATGACTTGATCCACTGTAAAGAAACTGAGAATGGAAGGAGATATACAGATTGAAAAAACAGAAGTATTTAGGAGATATGAGCTATTAATATCTTTGTGAGGGTGGCAGTGAATGTAAGTGGGTGAAGAAATCAAATACTGGGTGTTTGGGTGGCTCAGTGGGTAAAGCCTCTGCTTTCAGCTCAGGTCATGATCCCAGGGACCTGGGATTGAGGCTCACGTTGGGCTCTCTGCTCAGCAGGGAGCCTACTTCCCTCTGTCTGCCTCTCTGCCTACTTGTGATCTCTCTCTGTGTCAGATATATAAAAACAAAAACTTAAAAAAAAACACAAATATTAATGATGGAATTTGAATATTAATTTGGGGTTATACTTTAGCTGGTTTGCATTTTTAATTTTTTCAGGCCCTGTACTAATATTTAAACTTATATAGATGGTTTCTTATCATTAAACAACAATTGCTTTTAACATTGTTCAATTATAATATTTATATTATCACTTAATTAATCACTGACATAGCAAGGTACTTAAATATAATCTTATTCCATAACACAGATAAGGTACCTTCCTTTCTGATAGTTTAAAGCAGGAAATAGGTATGTGTTTTACCTGCTAATATTTTAAATTAAACAGAACATCCAGGTCTTCATAAAGAGCCAACAAGAACAACTTGAATTTTTCTAAAGTGAAACTGGCATTCCTCTAAAGTTAGATTTCTCAATAAAATAACAATGTTCATTAATAAATTAAATGTTTCTGGTCCATCTATTTTTCCATGCTTGTTACAATTAACATTCTGTACCCTGTTACATTCCTGACAAAGTAGATTTAGGTTTTACAACCAATGCAATACTGTTCCATTCAGGGTCACTAACTTCAATCCTTTTAATAGTTGTAGTGTTCTGCATGATGGTTTTATATTAATTCCCTTCTTAAAAGGTTTTCTGCTGAGGTGTAGTTTCAGAAGATAGCACTAGTTTATTCTAAAACCAGAAGATGACATTTTACTCTCCTCAAGGTCTTCCCTTCCCAAACCCCCACCCCACTTTCTGTGCTTCATCTTTGTCCAAGAAGAAAACATGCATAAATGGAAACACCTTCCCTACATTTGGTATCTATTGAACAGCCCTACCTTCTGTCAGAGCATTTAGGTAAGATATAAATTGAAGAACAAGGTGAATACTGTATTTTGCTAAGCAATTACCATATAATTTTCACATAAAATGTTTTCAAGTCTAAGTGATATTCACATCACTTTTGCTTTTATTCACATTTGTCATTATAAAAGGAAAGTAGGGGCTTTAAGATGTTGGTTTCAGGGAAGTAGGAGGTGTTGTGAAGCCTTATTATCTTATATGTGCTAATATATCAAACACTTTTCTCCATTTAACATGAATACAAAAGTAATGCCTGTTGTGTGGATACTGAAATTTCACCTTCAAACAAAATGTTTACCTCATCTTAAACTTGAAATAAATCTTAATAATGCCTTCAGTCCCTACAACAAATTAGCTCACATTAGAAAACCAGCTAAGTATAAAACAGCTGTGTGCACATCATTCTGCTTGATTTTACATTTTAGTTCATAATATGAGTAGCCTTGTATGCATGCTGAATAACCATACCCAGAGGGTTGTTTGGATGGTAGTTGATAGATTTATACTATATTGATTGAGAAAGTTTGAGAGAAGTACCTCTCCAAACTACAGTAATGAGAAACAACTATAATGTTGTGCATCATTGAATACTTAGCTACAAAGGAAATATTACTTCTCAAACCTGATTTACCCTAGTGCTAAAATGTATGTTTACTTCAAATGGACAAATTAAGGAGTACTGGTTTTCAGGATAAGGCTGCAAATAATTTCTTTGGGGCCCAGAGAGGAATATTTCCAAACATAACTTTATTTCAAAAGTAAACTGATATTTCTGAGCTGTCATGTAGATTTCACTTGACTGGAATTTAGAAGTCTATTCTATGTAATTTTAATCCTTTATTTTAGCAGAGACATCACACTTACAAAAGCGGGTTGCAAGAGGGGTGGCTTTAGAGAGTTATAGCTGCCTTTTTCAACTATAGCACCTATTATAGTGTTTAGTATATAGTTGGTGCTTAATAAATGTTCACTTTTATTGATCAAACACTCCATCAGTATCAAAAGATACTGGGATTTATAAAATACATGCTAAGTTTGAGGAATGGTTACACCTAACGGGATTCTACAGATAAAGCATGGGATAGTTTAAAAAAGAAATCCAAATTGAAAATCAGGGCAAGGCAATGCTCTAATGCCCCATGACCTTGGGCAAGTTAAGTGCCTTTCTCTGTGTCTCAGTCTCCTCATCAGTGAAATAAAGGTGCTTTTACATGAAAGGCACTTAGTATAATACCTAACATGTAAGCTTTAAATTAATATCAGTTATTGTTATGATAATGCATATATATTTCATTCTAAACATGTATAAATCAAAGTCTAACCAGGAAACAGAAGCAACTTTAAGTACCTAAAACAAAGGGAATTTAATGTAGAAAATTTTTACACAGGTTATGGAAGTTTACTGAGAGGCCAACAAGGAATGATGAAGCAATTGTGAAATTAGCAAAAGCAGGGTTTTGATACAGTACTGGACTATAAGGTCAAAGGGAGGAGCAGTTGTAACTAGAACCAGAATCTAAGGGTCAGGGCCATTCAGCAGAATCTATAAGCATGGCAGGCTTCTACAAAGGAAACTGGAGTCATGGAAACACACACACACACACACACACACACACACAGAAAGAAATACTATGGCTTTGCCTTGCTGTTCACCAATATATTACCAGTGGCTTCCATTGTTCAAACCCATACAGCAGCTTGTTAACAGAAGAAACTTGGAAATGCCACCTGTAGGGGTCAGCTCCTCATGAGACAGAGTAGACCAGGGGAAGTTCAGGGAATGGATTTGAGAGTCAATAGACCAAAGACTTGTGTAATCCCACAATAGTTGTTCCCTTATTGCTTTACAAGTGTCTCTCACCAGCTTATAACTATCTTTCACAATAGAGAAAGGGTTTCATTCCTTTTTTATTCCTGACCCCCTTCTCCTGTCAATAATGTGCTTTGCACATTATAGGTGTTTGGTTGTAAGTACTGGTGAAAAATTTTCACATAGATCTGAATCTCTTGACTTCTAGTACATAATTACTTTTTTCCTATGTAAAGAGAAGATATTAATCAATTATGTCTGCTTTTCTTATGCAAGGCATGCCTTTTTATTGATATAAAAAGATAATTGCATGATGCTATAGCTGCATATTTGCACTGCTTAATAATTAGCAATATCTGCAGACTGGCTGCTTGGAGTCCTGTGTTTAGAAATCGTACTTAATTGTTGAACTTCTTAATTTATTCAGAGGGCAAGAAAAAAAAAGGCTCCTTTATTTCTGAAATAAAGCAAAGGAATGTTATAACTGTATGTCAAACATAGAAGTCTAATGTAATAGCTTTCACATTTGCTATTTCATCACCAACAGTAAGAAATATAGTAAGAAATACATTTTATATTGTGACCCAGCACACACAGAGACACATACACACAGCTGAAACAGAAGTTTTAAAATGTGCAATATACTCTTTTCCAAACTGTTTTTAAAATACTAGTTAATCCCATTAGATTATTTTCACAACCCATCAATATGTTACAATCCACAGTTCACAAAACACTAGTCTAACAGGATTATAACCTTGGCAGAGATTGGAAGTACATGCCATCTTAAGTTCCAAGCCTCTCCCTTGGTAGAGGTAATAAAAGACGTCAGAACCCTCTCCATCTATAGGTGGAGCCCAAAGAGACTGTATTCGAAGGCCTAGTGTAAGGGCAATAGCCTAACGTCCACCCTTCCACCCCTTACCTGCCTACCATCTGCCTCAGTCACCAGCTCTGAGCAATTTGGGCAAGTGAAGATTCTGTCCTTAAGGCAGAGGGAATAAAACATTGAACATAACATTTAGTTATGTTTTAGACATTATATTTCTTAGGGTCTAAATCTCTTTAACCAGTCTCTGCGGGGACTAAAATTTTATTTATTTTCTTTTTTAAAAAGATTTTATTTATTGGACAGAGAGATACACAGCAAGAGAGGGAACACAGCAGGAGGAGTGGGAGAGAGAGAAGCAGGCTTCCTGCTGAGAAGAGAGCCTGATGCAGGGCTCAATCCCAGGACCTTGGGCTCATGATCTGAGCTGAAAGCAGGTGCTTAATGACTGAGCCACCCAGGTGCACCTAAAATTTTCTTTTTGGATTCACACAGCAAAGCACAGTATGGCCCAGACTGGAGAAGCATTCTTTATTCTGTCAGATCCTGAATCGAAAAGTGAAAGGACTAACTAAAAGTCATAGTGGAAAATAAACTCAATTCAATTTGGCAATCTATTATTGAAAAACAGCAAAGATATTATGGTAAAATCAAGGACTCTTTCCTTTTGAATATCACCTCAGAGTTTCTTGTGGTTCACAAAATTATATTTTTAAGTTCTGTTCTCTCACAAACTTCAGTATTTCTATCAAGCTGTCTGAAAACAAAATGTTTTTATTCCTTCAACACAGCTGGCAGGTTTGAGAGTATTATACACAGTTGACCATATGTCAAAAGATACATAAAGCATAATGCATTTTATATGAATTTAAAATAAGATACTTCCTTCTGGCTTTTGGTTTAGAAGAGGCAAAGGTGCAACTGTCTTTAACTGTCCCCAAACCAGTTCATCCAACACCAGCCACCTCCATCCTGCCACCTAAGTTCAATCCCAACAAGATCAAATTCATACACCTGAGCTGTACCCATGGGGAAGTTTGTGCCACATCTGCCCTGGCTCCAAAGATTGTCCTGCTCGGTCTGGCTCCAAAAAAGGTTGGTGATGACATTGTCAAAGCAACCAGAAATTGGAAGTGTTTGAAGATTACAGTGAAACTGACCATTCAGAAAAGATATGCCCATATTGGAATGGTAACTTCTGCCTTTTACATGATTATCAAAGCCCTCAAGGAACCACCAAGAGACAGAAAAATGCAGAAAAACATTAAGTACAGTGGAAATGTCATGTTTGATGGGACTGTCAGCATTGCCCAACAGATGTTGCACCAATCTTTAGCCATAGAACTCTCTGGAACTATTAAGGGGATCCTGGGGTTTGCTCAAGTTGTGGGCTGCAATGTTGATGGATGCCACCCTCATGACATCATAGGTGACATCAATAGTGGTGCAGTAGAATGCTCAGCTAGTTAAGAATTATAAGGGAAAATATTTTAATAAAAGATAATTTGACAAAAATACAATAAAATAAGATATGTAATTGAATAAAGAACCCCAAATGTTTAAAAATATGAATGTAACTTAATGCTATATAATCTTCTAGAAACTTCATCATGAATTCTCAGGTAAATTCTGCAGTGGGAATTTTAGTGCTAGAGCACAATTACCCCTGCTCATTTTCATCCCAGTCCACATAATAAGTATAGTCATTCTAACCAGTGTTGGGATGATATATAATTCACAGTAGACAAATTCATCCCATAGGCACATGCTCACTACATGAGTGACCTTTTCCCTGAATATAAAATTTGACATACTGTCTTCAATACAAAGTCAACTTCTGAAATAGTTATGCTTATGGGAAAAAAAAACAATAAAGGGCACACAGATAATCTTAAAAATATTTCTTTGGAATATAACCAAAAGATATCTGAGAAATAAAATGTTCACAGGTAGCAGTGTTATATAGTTGGTGTCTGGAGTCTGGTTCTAATTCTGGCTCTGTCATTTAAACAGGTACCTTAGAAAATTTACTTAACCTTGCTAACCTTACATTTTCTTCATCAGTAAAGTGAGGCTGATAATAGAATATATAACTCACAGAGCTATTACAAATATTAAATGAGATTATATTTGAAACAGGACTTAGACCAATGCTTGGAATATGGAAAGCTCTCAATAGATAGTAACAATAATAATAAATATCCATGCTATAATTAGAATGATGATTATTAGTTACATTTACTTCATTTCTCTTGGCTCAGCCTTGAGCTTTTTGTACCATCACATGACTGTTGGTAGTCTGAGACTCTGCTGGGAATCTAGATGAGCTAAGGCATTTTACTAAGAATGAAGCATATACTCATATTTATGTAAGATAGAGATAGAACTGTCTCATTCATAGAGACTTATCCTAAAAATCTCTTCTTTACCAAATAACTAGTCACATTTTGAAAGTAGCTTATGGTGCAGCTGAATAACAAAGAAATGATATATTCACTTTAATCTCTATACATCCTTTCTTGACAGGCTCAGTTATCCAGTGGCATTCTCTGCTACCTTGTCACTATCAGGAGCTGTAGAACATGAATACACAGCTCTTATGGGAAAAACCCAGTGGTGATAATGTTGACATGCCATATGTGAAGATGATATAAAATTAAATTTAGGCAGAACAAAACAAACTTTGGTTGCCATTTCATGCAGTGTAGTAAATGAAAAGACCTTTAAAATCTGTGAATTAGTCCCTAACTCTCACTCTAGGTGTATTAGATGAATTTTCCTATTGAGAGAGCAGGATCCAAGTTTGTTGACCCAAACATGGATGTGTGCTTCTAGAACTTTGTAGTAGTTCAACATACAGGGAATTACATTTGAGTAACAATTCTTCAGAGGCTGGTAACTAAATAATATCTGCTATTCTATGTGCTCACACATATGAGCAAATTGAAATAACCTGAAAATAGGAACAAAAGGTCTTGCCTGTAAATCACTTATGGTCTTTTGGAAAGGAGAGAACTGTATCTTGACAGGGGGCAGTCTCCACCATACAAAGTTGTCATAGGATGTTCTATCTCTGTGTTGGGAACACAATTACTGAAGGGAAACAGGCCTCACATTCTACTGGCATTGTAGTTCATGATGTAGTCTAAATCTCACTGTTACTGAAAAATTATTTTTCTTTGAGTTAAACAGATCATTTCAAGGTACTAAACATTATATTTTATGTGGCCTTCAGAATGTCCTGAATTGGGGCATAGCTTAAAACTTTATATGAATGAAAATGATTTATATTTTGTACAGCAATACACAAGTCATGAGTCTTTATATGTTTAACAGCTGAAAAGTAAATAGGAATTTAAAATGTATAGCAAATAGATTCATGATGAAAATGATTATTACTAAAAATGATAAATTACTCAATGTCATCAATACAATAGATATCACCACTGCACTGAAATACAGCACTTTTGAAAAAAATACTGTTGTGACAATCAACAACAAAATAGTTCAGCAATTTATTAAGTGGTAAACTCTAGCATATAAATTTAATGTATATGTCATTTTCTGCTCATTGAGGATTAGTATAATTTCTTTTCAAATGATAATGTTTATGTTTTATAATTACCAAGTATTAATTTTCCTTAAATAATATATATGTTATTGGGTCTATTATCAAAGGAAAGAGACTGAGACAAAGTTATGCAAAGCCTTATTCTATGCCAAACATTAGAAGTTAGACTGACCGGCCAAGAAAATGAGGCTGAGACAAAGTAAAAGTTATGTAAAGCTTTATTCTATGCCAAGCATTAGAAGTCAGACTGACTGGCCAGGGCCGCCTCCAAAGAGAGCGACACCCCTTGGTCTTACAGGGTAGTTTTTATAGGGCACAATCGCAGACATCTACATATGTGGCTTTGGCTGATTGGATGTCTCCTACCTGTGTGTTTTAGTAACGGTTACCTGGAACTGATACGAGTAACTGTTGAGGCATTTATTAAACAACAAAATGGCCTTGTTTTAGGTATGTGTTTTAGTAATAGTACCTAGAACCGATATAAACAAAATGGCCTTGTTTTAGGTGTGTGTTTTAGTAACAGTTACCTGGAACTGATATCAATAACTGTTGAGGCATTTATTAAACAACAAATTGTCTACCTAGGCAACATGGAGTCACTATGGCTAAGTAGCCCCAGGCAGGCCCTAGGGGGTTAACATGTTTTAACATGGAATCGACCCCCACATCCCCCCCCTTTTCTTTTGAGACTAGTCAATTCTTTGACTTTTAAAAGAATCAGTTAGTGCTGAAATTAGGATGGGAACCGCAGGTTTTGTCCATTTTATTTCTGCAGCAAGATGTCAGAATCCCGGGGGAGGAGTCAAGATGGCGGAGAAGTAGCAAGCTGAGACTGCTTCTGCTAGTCGGAGATCAGCTAGATAGCTTATCTAAAGATTGCAAACATCTGAAAATCCATCGGCAGATCGAAGAGAAGAAGAACAGCAATTCTGGAAAGAGAAAAACAACCACTTTCTGAAAGGTAGTACCGGCGGAGAAGTGAATCCAAAGCGACGGGAAGATAGACCCCGGGGGGAGGGGCCGGCTCCAGGCAAGCGGCGGAGCAACCGCGCACAAAATCAGGACTTTAAAAGTCTGTTCCGCTGAGGGACATCGCTCCAGAGGCTAAACTGGGGCGAAGCCCACGCGGGGTCAGCGTGGCCTCAGGTCCCGCAGGGTCACAGAAGGATCGGGGGTGTCTGAGTGTCACAGAGCTTGCGGGTATTGGAACGGGAAAGCCGGCTACAGAGACAGAGCCGACAGTAAGCTCACAGCTCGGTGTTACCTTGAACCGGTCGCAGGCTCGGTGAGCTCGGAGCTCGGCCGGAGGTCAGGCAGACGGGAGTAACTGGGCGCTGTTCTCTGAGGGCGCACTGAGGAGTGGGGCCCTGGGCTCTCGGCTCCTCCGGGCCGGAGACCAGGAGGCCGCCATTTGTATTCCCGTCCTCCGGAACTCTACGGAAAGCTCTCAGGGAACAAAAGCTCCTGAAAGCAAACCCAAGCGGATTACTCACCCCGGCCCCGGGTAAGGGTGGTGTAATTCTGCCTGGGGCAAAGACACTTGAGAATCACTACAACAGGCCCCTCCCCCAGAAGATCAACAAGATATCCAGCCGAGACCAAGTTCACCTACCAAGGAGTGCGGTTTCAATACCAAGGAGAGCAGCAGAATTCCAGAGGTGGAGAAAGCCAAGCACGGAACTCATGGCTTCTTTCCTGTGATTTTTTTTAGTCTTGCAGTTAATTTAATTTTTTCTTTTTTATTTTTTTTTTTTTCTCACCTTCGGGTAAAATTTTATTTTTAACTGTTACCTTTTTCTTTTTTAACGATTTTTTACTAGTTTATCTAATATATATATTTTTTCTTTTTTACATTTTTCTTAGGTATTTTCTTTTTTAAAAAATTCTTTTCTTTTCATTTCTTTTTTTTTCTTTTCTTTTTTTTTTTTTTCTTTCTTCCTTTTTGAACTTCTTGTTATCCCCTTTCTCCACAATCACGATTTTGGATCTCTTCTAATTTGTTTAAAGCATATATTCATGGGGTTGTTGCCACCCTTTTAGTATTTTACTTGCCCCTTCATTTACTCTAACCTGGACAAAATGACAAGACGTAAAAATTCAACACAAAAAAAAGAACAAGAGGCAGTACCGAAGGCTAGGGACCTAATCAATACAGACATCGGTAATATGTCAGATCTAGAGCTCAGAATGACAATTCCCAAGGTTCTAGCCGGGCTCGAAAAAGGCATGGAAGATATTAGAGAAACCCTCTCGAGAGATATAAAAGCCCTTTCTGGAGAAATAAAAGAACTAAAATCTAACCAAGTTGAAATCAAAAAAGCTATTAATGAGGTGCAATCAAAAATGGAGGCTCTAACTGCTAGGATAAATGAGGCAGAAGAAAGAATTAGTGATATAGAAGTCCAAATGACAGAGAATAAAGAAGCTGAGCAAAAGAGGGACAAACAGCTACTGGACCACGAGGCGAGAATTCAAGAGATAAGTGACACCATAAGACGAAACAACATTAGAATAATTGGGATTCCAGAAGAAGAAGAAAGAGAGAGGGGAGCAGAAGGTATACTGGAGAGAATTATTGGGGAGAATTTCCCCAATATGGCAAAGGGAAAGAGCATCAAAATTCAGGAGGTTCAGAGAACGCCCCTCAAAATCAATAAGAATGGACCCACACCCCGTCACCTAATAGTAACATTTACAAGTCTCGGTGACAATGAGAAAATCCTGAAAGCAGCCCGGGAAAAGAAGTCTGTAACATACAATGGTAAAAATATTAGATTGGTAGCTGACTTATCCACAGAGACCTGGCAGGCCAGAAAGAGCTGGCATGATATTTTCAGAGCACTAAACGAGAAAAACATGCAGCCAAGAATACTATATCCAGTTAGGCTATCATTGAAAATAGAAGGAGAGATTAAAAGCTTCCAGGACAAACAGCAACTGAAAGAATTTGCAAATACCAAACCAGCTCTACAGGAAATATCTCTCTAAGCAAAGAGAGAGCCTACAAGGGGTAGATCAGAAAGGAACAGAGACCATATACAGTAACAGTCACCTTACAGGCAATACAATGGCACTAAATTCATATCTCTCAATAGTTACCCAGAATGTGAATGGGCTAAATGTCCCTGTCAAAAGACACAGGGTATCAGAATGGATAAAAAAACAAAACCCATCTATATGTTGCCTCCAAGAAACACATTTGAAGCCCGAAGACTCCTCCAGATTTAAAGTGAGGGGGTGGAGAAGAATTTACCATGCTAATGGACATCAGAAGAAAGCAGGAGTGGCAATCCTTATATCAGATCAATTAGATTTTAAGCCAAAGACTAAAATAAGAGATGAGGAAGGACACTATATCATACTCAAAGGGTCTGTCCAGCAAGAAGATTTAACAATTTTAAATATCTATGCCCCCAACGTGGGAGCAGCCAACTATATAAACCAATTAATAACAAAATCAAAGAAACACATCAACAATAATACAATAATAGTAGGGGACATTAACACTCCCCTCACTGAAATGGACAGGTCATCCAAGCAAAAGATCAGCAAGGAAATAAAGGCCTTAAACAACACACTGGACCAGATGGACATCACAGATATATTCAGAATATTTCATCCCAAAGCAACAGAATACACATTCTTCTCTAGTGCACATGGAACATTCTCCAGAATAGATCACATCCTCGGTCCTAAATCAGGACTCAACCGGTATCAAAAGATTGGGATCATTCCCTGTATATTTTCAGACCACAATGCTCTAAAGCTAGAACTCAACCACAAAAGGAAGTTTGGAAAGAACCCAAATACATGGAGACTAAAGAGTATCCTTCTAAAGAATGAATGGGTCAACCGGGAAATTAAAGAAGAATTGAAAAAAATCATGGAAACAAATGATAATGAAAATACAACGGTTCAAAATCTGTGGGACACAACAAAGGCAGTCCTGAGAGGAAAATATATAGCGGTACAAGCCTTTCTCAAGAAACAAGAAAGGTCTCAGATACACAACCTAACCGTACACCTAAAGGAGCAGGAGAAAGAACAAGAAAGAAACTCTAAGCCCAGCAGGAGAAGAGAAATCATAAAGATCAGAGCAGAAATCAATGAAATAGAAACCAAAAAAACAATAGAACAAATCAACGAAACTAGGAGCTGGTTCTTTGAAAGAATTAATAAAATTGATAAACCCCTGGCCCGACTTATCAAAAAGAAAAGAGAAAGGACCCAAATAAATAAAATCATGAATGAAAGAGGAGAGATCACAACTAACACCAAAGAAATACAAACTATTTTAAGAACATACTATGAGCAACTCTACGGCAATAAATTTGACAATCTGGAAGAAATGGATGCATTCCTAGAAACATATAAAGTACCACAACTGAACCAGGAAGAAATAGAAAGCCTGAACAGACCCATAACCAGTAAGGAGATTGAAACAGTCATTAAAAATCTCCAAACAAACAAAACCTCAGGGCCAGACGGCTTCCCAGGGGAATTATACCAAATATTTAAAGAAGAACTAATTCCTATTCTCCTGAAACTGTTCCAAAAAATAGAAATGGAAGGAAAACTTCCAAACTCATTTTATAAGGCCAGCATCACCTTGATCCCAAAACCAGACAAGGATCCCACCAAAAAGGAGAGCTATAGACCAATATCCTTGATGAACACAGATGCGAAAATACTCAACAAAATAATAGCCAATAGGATTCAACAGTACATTAAAAAGATTATTCACCACGACCAAGTGGGATTTATTCCAGCGCTGCAAGGTTGGTTCAACATCCGCAAATCAGTCAATGTGATACAACACATCAATAAAAGAAAGAACAAGGACCATATGATACTCTCAATAGATGCTGAAAAAGCATTTGACAAAGTACAGCATCCCTTCCTGATCAAAACTCTTCAAAGTGTAGGGATAGAGGGCACATACCTCAATATCATCAAAGCCATCTATGAAAAACCCACCGCAAATATCATTCTCAATGGAGAAAAACTGAAAGCTTTTCCGCTAAGGTCAGGAACACGGCAGGGATGTCCATTATCACCACTGCTATTCAATATAGTACTAGAGGTCCTAGCCTCAGCAATCAGACAACAAAAGGAAATTAAAGGCATCCAAATCGGCAAAGAAGAAGTCAAATTATCACTCTTCGCAGATGATATGATACTATATGTGGAAAACCCAAAAGACTCCACTCCAAAACTGCTAGAACTTATACAGGAATTCAGTAAAGTGTCAGGATATAAAATCAATGCACAGAAATCAGTTGCATTTCTCTACACCAATAGCAAGACAGAAGAAAGAGAAATTAAGGAGTCACTCCCATTTACAATTGCATCCAAAACCATAAGATACCTAGGAATAAACCTAACCAAAAAGACACAGAATCTATACTCAGAAAACTATAAAGTACTCATGAAAGAAATTGAGGAAGACACAAAGAAATGGAAAAATGTTCCATGCTCCTGGATTGGAAGAATAAATATTGTGAAAATGTCTATGCTACCTAAAGTAATCTACACATTTAATGCAATTCCTATCAAAGTACCATCCATCTTTTTCAAAGAAATGGAACAAATAATGCTAAAATTTATATGGAACCAGAAAAGACCTCGAATAGCCAAAGGGATATTGAAAAAGAAAGCCAACGTTGGTGGCATCACAATTCCGGACTTCAAGCTCTATTACAAAGCTGTCATCATCAAGACAGCATGGTACTGGCACAAAAAGAGACACATAGATCAATGGAACAGAATAGAGAGCCCAGAAATAGACCCTCAAATCTATGGTCAACTCATCTTCGACAAAGCAGGAAAGAATGTCCAATGGAAAAAAGACAGCCTCTTCAATAAATGGTGCTGGGAAAATTGGACAGCCACATGCAGGAAAATGAAATTGGACCATTTCCTTACACCACACACTAAAATAGACTCAAAATGGATGAACGACCTCAATGTACGAAAGGAATCCATCAAAATCCTTGAGGAGACCACAGGCAGCAACCTCTTTGACCTCTGCCGCAGCAACATCTTCCTAGGAACAACGCAAAAGGCAAGCGAAGCAAGGGCAAAAATGAACTATTGGGATTTCATCAAGATCAAAAGCTTTTGCACAGCAAAGGAAACAGTTAACAAAATCAAAGACAACTGACAGAATGGGAGAAGATATTTGCAAACGACATATCAGATAAAAGACTAGTGTCCAGAATCTATAAAGAACTTAGCAAACTCAACACCCAAAGAACAAATAATCCAATCAAGAAATGGGCAGAGGACATGAACAGACATTTCTGCAAAGAAGACATCCAGATGGCCAACAGACACATGAAAAAGTGCTCCATATCACTCGGCATCAGGGAAATACAAATCAAAACCACAATGCGATATCACCTCACACCAGTCAGAATGGCTAAAATCATCAAGTCAGGAAATGACAGATGCTGGCGAGGATGCAGAGAAAGGGGAACCCTCCTACACTCTTGGTGGGATTGCAAGCTGGTGCAGCCACTCTGGAAAACAGCATGGAGGTTCCTCAAAATGTTGAAAATAGAACTGCCCTATGACCCAGCAATTGCACTATTGGGTATTTACCCTAAAGATACAAACGTAATGATCCAAAGGGGCACATGCACCCGAATGTTTATAGCAGCAATGTCCACAATAGCCAAACTATGGAAAGAACCTAGATGTCCATCCACAGATGAATGGATCAAGAAGATGTGGTATATATACACAATGGAATACTATGCAGCCATTAAAAGAAATGAAATCTTGCCTTTTGCAACAACATGGATGGAACTAGAGCGTATCATGCTTAGCGAAATAAGTCAAGCAGAGAAAGACAACTATCATATGATCTCCCTGATATGAGGAAGTGGTGATGCAACATGGAGGCTTAAGTGGGTAGGAGAGGAATAAATGAAACAAGATTGGAATGGGAGGCAGACAAACCATAAGTGACTCTTAATCTCACAAAACAAACTGAGGGTTGCTGGGGGGAGGGGGTTTGGGAGAAGGGGGTGGGATTATGGACATTGGGGAGGGTATGTGATTTGGTGAGTGCTGTGAAGTGTGTAAACCTGCTGATTCACAGACCTGTACCCCTGGGGATAAAAATATATGTTTATAAAAAATAAAAAATTAAAAAAAAAAAAGATGTCAGAATCCATTGGGTCCTCTATAGGATGACAGTAAACGGTCCCTTCCAATGAGACTTCAAGTTTTTCACTCAGTGTTGGTGTATCCAGATCAAGTCTTTGGGTTGGTAAGGATGTGGTTCCACCTTTGTCTCCATCTCAGTGTAGGTATCTTGGATCCCTGCATGGGCTCTTTTTAAGACATACTGTAGTGCCTGTAGTGACTGGAATACAGACTGATCAGTCTTTTTTGTTAGGGTAACCTTTTTTAGCCATGATCAGAGTGGAGGGGGTCTCCCAAACATTATTTTAAATGGGGTAACCTTGTTTAAGTAGGGTGTACATCGTGCCCTAAGGAGGGTGAAGGGAAGGAGATCCATCCATCCACCACCAGTTTTCAGAATTAACTCTGTCAAGGTTTCTTTAAGAGTCCAGCTCATTCTTTCTACTTGTCCAGAACTCTGGGGCCGATAGGCACAATGTAGTTTCCAATTAGTGCCTATGGCCTTGGCTAATGCCTGTGAGACTGAGCTCACAAAAGCAGGACCATTGTCTGACTCGTTTGTGAGAGGCAGCCCAAACCTAGGAATTATTTCTTCTAGTAGTTTTTTGGCTACTGTTTCTTGTTTGGTGGAAAAAGCCTCTACCCAGCCTGAAAATGTATCTATTAAAAACTAACATATACTTGTGTCCATACTTTTCCTGTTTCATCTCTGTAAAATCTACTTCCCAATAAATTCCTGGTTCCCTACCTCTTTTTTTCTCCTTCCCACCCTAGATTTTGCACATTTACCACCTGAGCACATCTATCAACTACATCCTGAGTCATACGTCCTAAATTAGAAACCTGGAACTGTTTACTCATGAGTTCCTTAAGCTTGCATGTCCCTAAATGAGTGCCCTGATGAATCTATCTGGTTTACTAATTTCTTTCCTAGTCTTCGAGGAAGAATTAGCTTTTCTGTCCCAGTTTTAGGCCAATCTCCTTTATAGTCCAAGTTAGTCCATTTTTGTAAATATTTTAAATCTTCCTCTGAATAATCTGGTTTTTCTGGTAGGGCTGGAGCTGGGAGTGTAACCAGTTTTTGAGTCATTTTCCTGGCTGCTTGCTTTGCTGTTTGATCTGCTAATTGGTTTCTTTTTGAAATCAGATCAGTCCCCTTTTGGTGTCCCAGGCAATGCATAATGGCCACCTTTCGAGTCCCAAATAGTCTGGAAGAGAGCTAGTATTTTTTTCTTTGTTTATATTTTTTTTTTCTGCTGTTAATAAGCCCCTTTTTTTAATAAATAGCCCCATGTATATGGAGAGTAGCAAAGACATACCTTTTGTTCCTAGAGATGTGTGGCAGGGCCGCTTTTTAGAGTTCCTGCTCAGAAGAAACCATCGCAGCCCCCGCATACCTCTTTTCATCTGCCATGTAGCTACCCAGTCTGTGAACAAAGTCATCTCCACATCCGGGAGGGGAGTGTCTCTGACATCTGGCCTTATTCCTGTGACCTGGGTTTGGACCTCCCCGCAGTAGTGTGGGTGGGGCAGGGGTATCCATTGGTTACCTGTTTCCTGCATTCAGACAGTGAACGCACTCCTTCTTGGAGATCAAAGCCTAAATAAGTGGCTTGTCCTCCACAAGTATGAACTATAGTCCTCAGCAGGTATTAGCAAGTACTGTGGTCAGTCAGCTCCTCTGGCAGCAGCATGGCTTGATTAAGCACCGCTGGGGACTGGAAAGTCACATTCAGTTCGTTGAGGAGGAGAGCCTGATACCCCATCACTCAGGCATTTGTTCTTGTCCAGGTGAGCTAGCCTTGGAACACTTTCTGTGGGTTGGACCACTCAAAAGCAAAGAGGGGCTGAGACTCTCTTGTATTCTTGAGATCTAAGACAGTATATATGGTTCTCTTGGGGCTCAGGAGGGGGAGTTGGGTATAGGGGTTAGGCACTATACCCTAACCCTAAAGATATCGGGTGGATATCTTTGATCCATTTGTTAACTTCCCACAAGTCCTAAACAGGTCTGTACTCCTCAGTTTCGGCCTTTGGACAAGAGGCAAAGGTGTGTTCTATGGAGATCCCTTCCTTTGCTTCCCAGAGGAGGGAGTACTGATGCGGACAGCCGTAGGCCAAATTTAAGGTCCTTTCTGTTGTTATTTATGTCCTTTTGTGCCATTTTCCCCTTGTACCCAGACTTCCTCCTCAGATCGTTTTCTTAGGCTCTAGTAATGATGAAAATTGGGCTCCCATGTCCATCAAAAAATCAATTGATTTCCCCTCTACCTGAGTTTTTACCCGAGGTTTGGGGAGGGGCTCTTAACCATGGTCCCTTTAGCCTCTGGTGGCCAGCATTGTCGTCTTTTTTTTGGGGCACTCCTTGGCCCAGTGTCCTCTTTCCTTCCTCTTTCCTCTTTCCATACACTGATCTGAAGCTAAGACTTCTCATCAGTTTTTTTCTATAATTAGGCTTTTCTTTCCACTGACCATTTTTTACCTGCCTTTTTCCTTTCCATTGACCTCTTTTCCTTTGTTTTCTCCCCATCTCATATAATGCCAAAACTTTAACTATTTTTCTAGTCTGTTTCTTATCTTCTTGTGTATCTCTGTTGTTAAGCACCTTTTCTGCTATTCCCACTAACTCAGTCAAATTTTTCCCTTTAAATTCTTCAATTTTTTGAAGTTTTCTCCTTATATCTGGGGCTGACTGACTGGCAAAGGCAGGATTTATTGCCTTCTGATTTTTGGGTGCCTCAGGGTCAATCAGGCTATATATTTTATAGGCTTCTATAAGCCTTTCTAGAAAAGCCCCTAGAGACTCATCTTGAGTCAACAGACTAATTTTAGATAAATTTATGGGTCTCCTTGCAGTCGCATGGAGGCCTCCCAGCAGAGCCTGGTGGTAGAAACATGGAATCTCCTTACCTTTATCAGAATTTGGGCTCCAGTCAGGGGGTTCCTTTGGGCAGTAGTTCTTCATTTGCCGGAGATTGAGGTCCCATGTTACTAATTCTGGTTTAGTTTGAATGTAGTTTTATTAGTTCTGGAAATTTTTATCCATTTCAGTTTCAGGATTTCAACATACCAAAGACCTGTATTTGTCCTGGAAGTCTCCCATATCAATTTTCTTTAAGGCAGAATTTATTTTATAAGAGAATTAAAATAATTATAAATGACAAAAATTCAGAATAGATATGGTTTTACAGTTTAACTGGTAAGAAAATCAGGTTACTTCTGTGACACATAACATTTCAATAATTACAATATTAAGTTGACCTTGTCAAAAGGTTAAAGCTTTAGGAAATGCATAGAATTTCTATAATAGTTATAGCATTTACCTATATATAACCCAAGGTTTATCATTGGTTTAGCAGTACTTTTTGAGTAATTAGCATACCAAGGGAAAGCCTTATGAGTCAAAGAGATCTCATTTACAATTTAAATCTTGTTGACAATTGCTGAAATTTAAGTTTTAAAGCACATGCTTAAATAGGATTATGGATAAAACAAAATACAGAAACTGGTTTCTCTGAGCAGGCAAAGAGAAAACCATTTATGTTCTCTCCTTAATAGTGGATCAATTAATATAAGAAAGCTTTGTTTTGTTTTGTTTTTAATAGAGAGAAAGCAGATTTTTATACCAGTGTTTTTTTAGTTTATATAATTATCAACATTTACTTGAGTGGATCACCAATATAGATTTGCCATGACATAGGGCTTTCGTCTTTTTTTTTTTTTTAATTGTGAATACATCCATCAAAGCTGATCTAATATGGTTAAATTTCCAACATATTTTATTGTTCTCTTTTAAACCTACAAACCAAGGCAAATAAAGGTCACTTTCCCCAAGCTTTTTATGACTTACTAAATATCCTCAAGTTTAGTTTTCATTTCTTTTCATGTTCTGATGCAACCAGATATTTTTATTTTAAGACAGAACTATTTACTGTCTTAGGCCCTCTTTTTTTGTGTGTGTACAATTTTTCTAAACTTACTATCAGTTATCAGTCACTGCCTTTCCTCTGTTTTTTAAGACAACATTAAAACTTTTAATAAAAACATTAATGGAGGGTTTTATTTATTTATTTAATTTTTTTTGGTAGTCTAGAATACATGGAATCATTTTATGTCATCTATTATTCTGATGTGATACATTTTAAAATTCATTTTAATTTTAGTCTGACCTGACCATACCTACAATTTTTTTTAAAGATTTTTCCTCACAAAACTTTTACAACTTTTTTGCATCTAGGTTTTGTCCCAAGCCATTTTTTTTTCAAATAATTATCTCATTTAGGACAAAATTATCTTTTATCTTTAACAAAATGTATTTTTATTCTCTTTTTTTTGTATCTCCTACTTTTTATATATAGGGTGTTTTTCTTACTTTCTTCAGTCTTAGTTACAGTTCGTAGAATTTTTTATTCTTAGAAACACTTTAGTGTCTAGTGATGACTAAGTATTAACCAATTGTGAACAGTTACAACAGAATTCTATAGATGGCAAATTTATGAATCAGTTAAGCACAAAACTTGTTTACCAACAGATTTAAATAGTTTTAGTTTCTTTGCAGTAAGAAGTTAAAAGCATAAACCTGGTTCCAGTAATTAATGCTTTAGTATTTTATCCCATTTGGTTAAGACCTAGATGTCCAACAAATTTAATTCCATTTGTCATTCAAGTAAACCTTCAGTGTTTCAGGTTAGTTCAAAAGCTATTTTAACAATTACCCATTAAAACTTTGAGACAGACAATTAATAATCAGTTCAGTTATTTTTTTGCTAACAGATTTTAACAAATAACATGAGCTTATTTGACCTTCGGTAAACTTTGAAGTTTCACATTTATTGCTGTAACTTTAAAGACATATCTATTCTAATTAAACCAACAAACTTAATTTAGTTTAAATTCTGATTTACATTTTACCTGGACCCACTCCATTTTTAATGTTTACCTGAGACACGGGTGGGAAGATCTGGAGTGGGGGGTGTTAGGTCCAGGGGGTGCTCTTTTTGTTCCTTGACAGTGAAGAGAGAAGGAGCCGTGGTGCAGGAAGCACTGAGGATGGTCTAGAAGCCAGTTATGCAGGCTGTACCCAAGCTGGTGCAGAAACAGAAGGAGGAGACAGAACAAACAAAGTGCTGCCAGAAGGCCCCGCCAGCAAGGGAGAGGGGCTAGGCAGTCCAGGTCGGGCTAGAGAAGGCAAGGAACTTCCCCTAATCAAAGGGAGTTTTGGCAGCTGCTTGGGAATATTCCTTAAAGTCTCTGTCTCGAGTTAGACCAACCACAGTTGGCTCCAGTTATAGCCATTAACATAATAAATGAGCAAAGGAGAAGTCCCACATCTATTAGGAGGAACGGAGAGATGAATGTCAGAGTCCCCTTACTCTCTGCTTGTACCATTTATTCAAACACAACAAACAACACAACAGACAACAAAAAGACAACACACCGACAACCAAAGACCCAGTGACCCTTACCCAGAACCTGCCGCTGGTGGGGATTTTCTCAGTCTCCTACAAATATTCGCCAGTGGGGATTTTGTGGGTCCCCTAGAAACGAGTAACAAAACAGACAACAAAAAGAAAAGACAAAGACACACAGACCCAGATGACCCTCATCCCACTGGTGGGGGTTTTCTCGGCCCCCTACAGACCCAGATGACCTCCTGGGGGGGGCTCGGACCCCCAGACGATCTACCAGAAGAGGGGTGGGGCATCCCCACATCCATTCCAGCCCTGGGGAGCATGGCTGCATCCAGCTTTTCACCGGTGGGCCATACCCTGGAACTCCACAACCAGACAGACCAGACCTCACAGAATATGGAAATCTTACCTCCGGAGGCTTTTCCCAGAAATTCTCATGCTGGCTCAGTTCTCATCGTTTGATCCCGGACGAGCCCCTATATGTTGGGTCCGTTATCAAAGGAACGAGACTGAGACAAAGTTACACAAAGCCTTATTCTATGCCAAGCATTAGAAGTTAGACTGACCAGCCAGGGAAATGAGGCTGAGACAAAGTAAAAGTTATGTAAAGCTTTATTCTATGCCAAGCATTAGAAGTCAGACTGACCGGTCAGGGCCACCTCTGAAGAGAACAATGCCCCTTGGTCTTACAGGCTAGTTTTTATAGGGCACAATCGCAGACATCTACATATGTGGCTTTGGCTGATTGGATGTCTCCTACCTGTGTGTTTTAGTAACGGTCACTTGGAACTGATACTAGTAACTGTTGAGGCGTTTATTAAACAACAAAATGGCCTTGTTTTAGGTATGTGTTTTAGTAATAGTTACCTGGAACTGATATCAATAACTGTTTTGGCATTTATTAAACAACAAATTATCTACCTAGGCAACATGGAGTCACTTTGGCTAAGTAGGCCCAGGCAGGCCCTAGGGGGTTAACATGTTTTAACATGGAATTGACCCCAACATACATGACCAAATGTAAGTTTTTAAAATAGTATGATAATTATCTTGCCCCAACTCACAATGATCTTTATTTTTTTTTTAATGTAGTGTTCTGTGATTCATTGTTTGTATATAACACCCAGTGCTCCTTACAAAACCTGCCCTCCTCAGTACCCATCACTGGGCTAATCCATCCCCCCACCTCTTCCCCTCTGAAACCCTCAGTTTGTTCCCCAGGGTTCATAGTCTCTCATGGTCTGTGTCTCCCTCTGATATTCCCAACTCAATTTTTCCCTTCCTTCTCCTAATGTCCCTTATGATCCACATATAATTGAACCCATATGATAATTGTCCTTTTATGCTTGACTTATTTCACTTAGCATAATCCCCTTCAGTTCCACCCATGTCAGTGCAAATGGTGGGTATTCATCCTTTCTGATGGCAGAATAATATTCCATTCTATATGTGAACCACATCTTCTTTATCCATTCATCTGTTGAAGAACATCTTGGCCTCTTTTACACTTTGGCTATTGTGGACACTGCTCCCATGAACATTGGAGTGCATGTGTCCCTTCTTTTCATTATATCTGTATCTTTGGGGTAAATACCAGTAGTGCAATAGCTGGAGTATAGTGTAGCTCTATTTTTAACTTTTTCATTTAATTTAATTTTAGTGTTGCAGAGTTCATTTTTTATGCAACATACCCAGTGCTCCATGCAATATGTGCCCTCCATAATACCCACAAATAGGCTCACATAACCACACACCCCTTCACCCCTTTCCCCTACAAAACCCTCAGTTTGTCTACAGTCTCTCATGGTTTTTCTCCCCTTTGATTTCCCCAAACTCACTTCTCTCCTTCTCCCAATGTCCTCCATGTTATTCCTTATACTCCACAAGTAAGGGACGCCATATAATCATTCACTTTCTCTGCTTGACTTACTTCACTCAACATAATCACTTGCAGTCCTATCCATGTTGTGACAAAAGGTGGGTGTTCATCCTTTCTGATGGAAGCACAATACTCTACTGCATATATGGACCATATCTTCTTTATCCATTTGTCTATTGAAGACCATCTTGGTTCTTTCCAGTTTGGCGACTGTGGAAACTGCTTCTGTGAACATTGGGGTACAGATGGCCCTTCTTTTCACTACATCTGTATCCTTTGGGTAAATATGCAGTAGTGCAATTGCATGGTCATAGGGTAGCTCTATTTTTAATTTCTTAAGGAATCTCCACACTGTTTTCCAAGGTGGCTGTACCAAACTGCATTTGCAACAACAGTGTAAGAGGGTTCCCCTTTCTCCACATATTCTCCAACACTTGTTGTTCATGGTCCTGTTCATTTTGGCCATTCTAATAGGTGTAAGTTTTTATATGAATGTGGTTTTGATTTAAATCTTCCTGATGGCTGATGATGATTAACATTTTTTCATGTATCTGTTAATATTTGCATGTCTCCTTTGGAGAAGTGTTGTTCATGTTTTCTGCCCATTCTCTATGTGATTATCTGGTTATTGTGTGTTGAGTTTGAGGAGTTCCTTATAGATCTTGGATACCAGCCCTTTGTCTCTAGTGTCATTTGGAAATATCTTCTCCCATTCTGTTGGTTGCCTCTTTGTTTTGTTGACTGTTTCCTTTGCTGTGCAGAAGCTTTTGATCTTGATGAAGTCCCCAAAGTTCATTTTTGTTTTGTTTCCTTTGCCTTTGGAGACATGCTTAGAAAGAAGTTACTGTGGCTGAGGTCAAAGAAGTTACTGCCTATGTTCTCCTCTAGAATTTTCATAGATTCCTGCCTCTGATTGAACTCTTTTATCCATTCTGAGTTTATCTTTTTGCATGGTGTAAGAGAATGGTTGAGTTTCATTCTTCTATACATAGATGTAGAATTTTCACAGCACCATTTATTGAAGAGATGTCTTTTTTTCACTGGATATTTCTTCCTGCTTTGTCAAAGATTAGTTGACCACACAGTTGAGACTCCATATCTGAGTTCTCTACTCTGTTCCACTGTAGTATTTGTGCAAGAACCATGCTGTGTTGGTGATCACAACTTTGTAGTAAAGCTTGAAATCACACAACATGATGCCCCCAGCTTTGTTTTTATTTTTCAACATTTCCTTAGCAACTTGGGTCTCTTTGGGTTCTATACAAATTTTAGTACTATTTGTTCCAGCTCTCTGAAAAATGCCAGTGGAAATTTGATCAGGATGGCATTGAAAGTATAGATTGCTCTAGGCATTATAAACATTTTAACAATGTTTATTCTTCTAATCCATGAGCATGGAATGCTTTTCCATCTTTTTGTGTCCTCTTCAATTTCTTTCATGAGTGTTCTGTAGTTCCTTGAGTACAGATCTTTACCATTTTGGTTATGTTTATTCCCAGGTCTCTTATGGTTCGTAGTGCTATAGTAAATGGAATGGATTCTCTAATTTCCCTTTGTATATTTTCATTGTTAATATATAAGAAATAAACCGATTTCTGTGCATTGATTTTTGTATCCTGCCACATTACTGAATTGCTGTATGAGTTCTAATAGTCTGGAGGTTTAGTCTGTCGTTTTGTCCAATCTGCAGCCCTGCAGTCTTTTATGGGAGTGTTTAGGCCATTCACGTTGAGAGTTATCATTTAAATATATGCTTTTATTGACATCATGTTGCCTGCAAAGTCCTTGTTTCTGTAGATTGTCTCTGTACATTTCTGTTCCATGATACTCTTTGTTTCTTTCTTCTTTTATAGAACCCCCCCTTAATATTTCTTATAGTGCCAGCTTGGTGGCCACATACTCTTTAAAACCTTGCCAGTCTTGGTAGTTCTTTATCTCTACATCCATTTTGAATGTCACCTTTGTTGGATAAAGTATTCTTGGCTGCATGTTCCTCTAATTTAGTGCCCTGAATATGTCTTGCTAGCCCTTTCTGGCTTTCCAGTTTTCTGTGCACAAGTCTGATGTTATTCTGATAGACTTTCCTCTGTACATAAGGAAACTCTTATCCCTAGATGCTCTCAAGAGTTCTTATCTAAAATTATGGTCATCAGTTTCATAATCAAATATCTCGAGGTCCTTCTAGATTCATTGATATTGGGGCCTATTTTTTTTTCTGCCTCTAGGACACAAAAGCTGGTTTCATTCCACAGTTTAAGTTTTCATCTAGAATCTGTTCAAATATATCTTCTAGTCTTTTTTCTTTCTCCTCCCCCTCAGGGATTCCAATAATTCTGATGTTGGAATGTTTCATGGTGTCATTTATTTCCCTAATTCTGTTTTTATGGCTTCTAAGCTGTTTGTTCCAGGCCTCCTCCTTATCCTTTCCTCTATCAGTTTGTCCTCTAGATCACTAATTCTATCTTCTGCCTCGGTTACCCTAGCTGTTAGAGAATTTAGATGATTAGATTGGATCGCATTGATAGCACTTTTAACTTCTTCCTGGACAGCTTTCATTTCTGCCCTTAGAGATTCCAAGTTGTTACTAATGGTTTTTTCAACCCAGCCATTGCCTGGATAATTGTTACCCTGAATTCCCTTTCCGATATACTGTTTATGTCCATATCCAGTAGCTCTGATGGAGAGGGCACAGTCTCTGAATTTTTCCTCTGTTGGGCATTCCTCCTCCTAGTCATTTTGGTGAGAGGTGGCTGAGGGGATGTGTAGTTGATTATATCAATCACAATCCAGGCAAGGTGCATCCTGGAATGTTTCTGAGCAATTGGATGTCACCACCAAAAAGAAAGAAAAAAGAAAAAAAGAGAGAGACAGAAAAAAAAGGAGATAAGACCCAGCCAAAATGGGTCCCAAAGGTAAGATTTATAAAGTATACAAACAAAAGCAGAACAACAACAACAAAAAAAAGACTGACAAAAGTTATTGACAAGAAAAAAAGAGAACCCAGCCAAAATGAACCCCAATATAAGATTTATATAATACTAGAACAAAAGCAAATACACAGAAACACTGACAGAAGAAAAATATGGGAGGCTGGTTATAAATCCTCAATATGGGCGAGGAAGGTTATTTTGATTCTTCCTGGGTGTATCTTGATATCATTGTTAAAGGACTCAAATTTCCAGAGATAAAAGGAGAATAAAACTGGTTCATATATAGTGGTAATATTGACTAGGGAAAGAGAATTACCTTGAAATATATATATATATATATATGATATATCTATCATATATATATATATGATAGATAGATATAGATATGGATATATACATATACATATACATATAAAGTTAAAAAATAGAAAAGCAAAACAGGTATACATATACATACAGGTATATGTATGAAAAAAGTTCAAGTTAAAAGGTTATTATGGAATATGTTTTATTGAACCTCTCGTTGTAATGGCAAATAGTTTAAAAAAACTTAAACAGAACAAGAATAGTGAGAATGAATTAAAAATAAAAGTTGTATCTATGAAGTATATAGGTTTTAGGGTCATACCAGGAAATTAATATATTGTTTCCCCTTGCTATTGGGGTTTATAGCTTTATGGGGACCCTGTAGTGGTCTTCCACTTATTCTTTGGCTGGCTTTCTGGGGGAAGGGGACTGCTGCTTTGTTTTTCAGTCCCTCTTGCTTGGGTTGAGTCCTCCTCCTCCCCATCAAGGGGCTGGGCTCTGTGGAAACCGGTCTTTCAGGCTTTTGTTATCTGGAGTTTTTTCTCTTTGGCAGCTTTTTGTGGCTTTTCAGAGGTTTCATGGAAAGCAAACTGCATTCTGACCTCCATCTCAGAGAGAAGCCTCAGTCTGCTCCCCTCTGAGTGGTCCAGAACTCAGACTCCCTGCCTGCAAACTCTACTGAGCAGTGCAACTTTTTACAGGCAGTGCACATCCACAGCCACCATCTCAGATTTCGCCCGAAGCACCCACTTGTCTCTGCACCTCTGCAACTAAAACCATGAGTGATATTGGTCCAGGGAGCCCACTTCCCATGGATGCCTTTGCTAGGACTGCTGTCTGTGGTCCAGACTTCCCAAGAGATCCCAACCCCAGATTGCACAATGAGATTTTCATGCCTGGGCTGGGAGTGTTCAGACTCTTGGCTGGTCCTAGAGACCACCTTCTAGCTCCTGCACGGAGCTCTCTCATGCACTGGTGGGGAGTGCATTTCAGAACCTATTTGCGCAGTGTGCATGCAGAGTGGAAAAAGCTGTGGTTCTAGAGAGCAGGGGCTGCTGTCCACACTAGATTCCCTCATGTGCACTGGCAGGAGTATGCCTAGCCCAGCGCTGGTGCAAGCAGCAGAAACTGGGGGTTCAGGGACCACAGCCTGGAGGCTTCGCCACACCCTATCTGGCATGGGTGATCCCTGTCAGTGGTTTTCCTGGATCCGTGATCTTAGGCCCATGCCCATTACTGCCTGATTCCACCAGTGGCCCATTAAGATCTTTTGCTCTTTTGGGGTGCTTTTAACGAAACTCCAAGTTAATGCTGGTCCCCAAGCACAGGGCACTTTTGTATTGGGGTATTTCTTTCCAATGGGTCACTTCTGGTGGCTCCCTCCCCATTCTGTTTATCCTCCAATATCAGTCTGATTGTTCCCAGTACGCTTTATCTCTTCATTGGAGTCTTCTGCCCCCATAGAGATCCAGAAGTTTATAATCCTACATCTCAGGCTGATTTCATGGTGTTCAGAGTGCTCTGTTAGATAATTAGCTCACTTTAGGGGACCGGTTGAAACAGGGTCTCCTACTTCTCTGCCATCTTGCCCCTCCTCCTATTTTTAACTTTCTGAGGAACCTCCACACTGTTTTCCAAAGTGGCTGCACCAACTTGCATTACCACCAACAATGTAAGAGGGTTCTCCTTTCTCTACAGCCTCATCAACATTTGTTGTTTCTTTCCTTGTCAATTTTTGCCATTCTAACTGGTGTAATGTTGTATCTCAATATGGTATTCATTTGAATTTCTCTGATGGTTAATGATGAATATTTTTTTCACGTGTCTGTTAGCCATTTGTATGTCTTCTTTGAAGAAGCGTTTCTTCATGTTTTCTGCCCATTTAATGACTTCATTATTTATTTTTGGGGGGTTGAGTTTGAGAAATTCTTTATAGATCTTGCATACCAGCTGTTTATCTGTAGTGTCATTTGGAAATATCTTCTCCCATTCTGTTGGTTGCCTCTTTGTTTTGTTGACTGTTTCCTTTGCTGTGCAGAAGCCTTTGATCTTGATGAAGTCCCCAAAGTTCATTTTTGTTTTGTTTCCTTTGTCTTTGGAGACATGCTTAGAAAGAAGTTACTGCGGCTGAGGTCAATGAAGTTACTGCCTATGTTCTCCTCTAGGATTTTCATAGATTCCTGCCTCAGAATTTCATCCATTCTGAGTTTATCTTTCTGTATGGTGTAAGAGAATGGTTGAGTTTCATTCTTTTATACATAGATGTAGAATTTTCACAGCACCATTTATTGAAGAGATGTCTTTTTTCCACTGGATATTTCTTCCTGCTTTGTCAAAGATTAGTTGACCATACAGTTGAGACTCCATATCTGGGCTATCTATTCTGTTCCATTGATCTATGTGTCTGTTTTTGTGCCAGTACCATGCTGTCTTGGTGATTACAGCTTTGTAGTATAGCTTGAAATCAGACAACGTGATGCCTCCAGCTTTGTTTTTCTTTTTCAGCATTTCCTTGGCTATTGAGTGTCTTTTCTGGTTTCATACAAAGTTTTAGGATTGTTTGTTCTAGCACTTTGAAAATTGTTGTTATTTTTATCAGAATGGTGTTGAATGTATAGATTGCTCTGGACAGCATAGACATTTTAACAATTCTTATTCTTCCAATCCATGAACAGGGAAAGTTTTTCCATCTTTTTGTTTCTTCTTCAATTTCTTTCATAAGATTTCTGTAGTTTCCAGAGTATAGATTCTTATCCTCTTTGGTTAGGTATATTCCAAGGTGTCTTATGGTTTTTGGTTCTATTGTGAATGGAACTGATTCCCTAATTTGTCTTTATAAAGTTAATTGTTATTGTATAGAAAAACAACTGATTTCTGTGCATTGATCTTCTATCCTGTCATGTTATTGAATTGCTGTGTAAATTCCAGTAATTTGTGGGTGGAGTCTCGATTTTCCACATAGAGTATCATGTAATCTGTGATGAGTGAGAGTTTGACTTCATTGCCAATTTGAAGAACTTTTATTTCTTTTTGTTTTCTGATTGCTGATGTTAGGACTTCTAGTTCTATTTGAACAATAGTGGCAATAATGGGAATCCTTGTCGTGTTCCTGATCTTAAGGGAAAAGCTCTCAGCTTTTCCTGATTGAGAATTATATTCCCTGTGAGATTTTCATTGATGGATTTTATGAAATTGAGGAATGTTCCTTCTATCATTATACTTTGAAGAGTTTTAATAGGGAAAGGGTGCTCTATTTTGTCAAATACTTTTTCTCAATGAATTGAGAGGATCATATGGTTCTTGTCTCTTATTGTGTTCTATCACATTGATTGATTTGTGAATGTTGAACTATGCTGGCATCCCAAGAATAAATTCCACCTGGTTGTGGTAGATAATCTTTTTAATGTACTCTTGGATCCTATCAGCTATGATCTTGTTGAGAATCCTGGAATCCATATTCATTAGGGATATTGGGCTGAAATTCTCCTTTTTGGTGGGTTCTTTGCCTCATTTGGGTATTAAGGTAATGTTGGCCTCATAGAACAATTTTGGAAATTTTCTTTCTGTTTCTATTTTTTGAAACAGCTTCAGTAGAATAGGTATTATTTCCTCTTTGAATGATTGATAGAATTCCCCTGGAAATCCATCAGGCCCTGGACTCTTGTTTTTTGGGAGGTTTCGATCAGTTTTTCAATTTTGTTACTGGTTATTGGTGTGTTCAGATTGTCAATTTCTTCCTGTTTCAGTCTTGGTAATTTATAGGTTTCCAGGAAGCCTTCCATTTGTTCTAGGTTGCTTAAATTTTGGCATATAGTTGTTGATAATAATTTCTGTTACTTTTTTCTATTCCCTTGGTGTTGGTCATGATCTCTCTCCTTTCATTCATAATTTTTTAAAACAGATTTTAACTTATTTGTTTGACAGATCACAAGTAGGCAGAGTGACAGGCAGAGCGGCAGGCAGAGCGGCAGGCAGAGCAGCAGGCAGAGAGAGAGGAGGAAGCAGGCTCCCTGAGGAGCAGAGAGCCTGATGTGGGACTCGATCCCAGGACCCTGAGATCATGACCTGAGCCGAAGGCAGAGGCTTAACCCACTGAGCCACCCGGGCACCCTCATTCATAATTTTATTAATTTGGTTCCTTTATCTCTTTTTTTGGATATATTTGGCCAGTGGTTTATCAATCTTATTAATTCTTTCAAAGAACCAGATTCTAGGTTCATTGATGTGTTCTACTATACTTCTGGTTTCTAGTTCATTGATCTCTGATCTAATCTTAATTATTTCCCTTCTGCTTGGCTTAGTTTTATTTGTTGTTCTTTCTCCAGTACGAGGTGTAAACGTTAACTTGTGTATTTGGAATTTTCCTTTTTCTTTTCTTTCTTTCCTTTCTTCTTCTTCTTCTTCTTCTTCTTCTTCTTCTTCTTCTTCTTCTTCTTCTTCTTCTTCTTTTTTTAATGAAGCTTGAATGGCTATGTATTCCCCTCTTAGGCCCGCTTTTGCAGTATCCCATTGGTTTTGGAAGGACATGTTTTCATTTTCATTGGTTTCCATTAATTGTTTATGTTCTTCTCTAATTTCCTGATTGACCCAACATTCTTCAGCAGGATGGTCTTTAGCTTCCAAGTGTTTCAATTTTTCCAAACTTTTTCTTCTGATTGAGTTCCAGTTTCAAAACATTGTGGTCTGAAAATATGCAGGAAATAATCTGTGTTTTGGTGTCTGTGGAGACCTGAATTGTGACCCATTATGTGGTCTATTCTGGAGAAAGTTCCATGTGCACTTCAGACGAATGACTATTCTATTGTTTTAAGATGGAATATTCTGTATATATCTTTGAACTTCGTCTGGTCCAGTGTGTCATTTAGCGCTCTTGTTTCTTTTTTGATCTTCTGCTTAGATGGGCTGTCTGTTGCTAAGAATGAAGTGTTAAAGTCTCCTACTTTTAAAGTATTATCAATATTTTTCTTTATTTTGGTTAACAGTTGGCTTATGCTGTTGGCTGCTCCCATGTTGGGAGCATAGATATTTACATTTGTTAGATATTCTTGTTGGATAGACCCTTTAAGAAAAATATAGTTATAGTTTCCTTATGTATCTCTGACTACAGACTTTAGCTTAAAAAGTAATTTTTTTCTGATATGAGAATTGCTACCCCAGCTTTCTTTTGAGGTCTGTTCTCATGAAAATTTTTCTCCATCCTCTCACTTTCAGTCTATATGTAACTTTAGGTTCAAAACGAGTCTCGGGGCACCTGGGTGGCTCAGTGGGTTAAAGTCTCTACCTTTGGCTCAGGTCATGATCCCAGGGTCCTGGAATAGAGCCTCACATTGGGCTCTCTGCTCAGCAGGGAGCCCTCTTCCCCCCTCTCTCTGCCTGCCCCTCTGTCTACTTGTGATCTCTATCTGTCAAATAAATAAATATATCTTTAAAAAAATAAATCTCTTGTAGACAGCATGGGTCTGGGCTTTTTATCCAATCACTAATCTGTGCCTTTTCATGGGATTGTTTACACCAGTCACATTGAGAGTGATTATTGGAAGATATGATTTTGTTGCCATCATGTTTCCTGTGAAGTCCTTGTTTCTGTACATTTTCTCTGTAAATTTTTGGTCTCTATTACTCTTGGGATCTTTCTTCCTTTATAGAACCATCCTTACTATTTCTTGCAGGCCCAGATTGGTGATCACATATTCTTTCAGTTTCTGCCAGTCTTGGAAGCTCCTTGTCTCCCCATCCATTCTGAATGATAGCCTTGCTGGATAAAGTTTCCTTGGCTGCATGTTCTTCCCATTCAGTACCCTGAATATGTTTTGCCAGCCCTTTCTGGCTTTCTAGGTCTCTATGAACAGGTCTGATGCTATTCTAATGTTCATCTCTCTATATGTAAAAGTCTCCCCATAGCTGCTTTTAAGATTGTTTCTTTGGATCTAAGATCTGTGAATTTTATTATTATTTTTTAATAATATTTTATTTATTTATTTGTCAGAGAAAGAGCAGAAGCATGGAGAGCTGCAGGCAGAACAGACGGAGCAGGCAGAGCAGGTAGAGTCAGAAGCAGGATCCCCACTGATCAAGGAGCCCAATCTGGGATTCAGTCCCAGGACCCTAGGATGATGACCTGAGGTGAAGGCAGACACTTAACTGAACAAGCCCCCCCAGACTTCCCATGAATTTTACTATTTTGCAACATTTGTGTGTTCTCATTGTTCTTAGGTTAGGAGGGTTATCCTCTGCTTCTTGGACAGGAATGCTTGTTTATTTCCCAGATTAAGGAAGTTCTTAGCTATGATTTGTTCAAATATATCTTCTAGACCTCTCTCTTTCCATCCCCTCAGGGATTCCAATAATTCTGACATTGAAACATTTCATAACATCCTTAATCTCTCTCATTCTGATCTCTTGGGCTTTAAACTGTTTTCCCCAGGAAGCTTCTGTTAGCTTCTTTTCTATCATCTTGTCTTCTAGCTCACTAATTCATTCTTCTGATTCGTTTGTCCTAGCACTTTAAGTATCCAGTTTAGACTACTTTTCATTCATAGTATTTTTAAGTTCAGCCTGATTAGATCTCATTTCTACCCTTAGAGATTCTATATTGTTGTTAATATTTTTCTCAAGCCAAGATATTGACTTCATAATTATTACTCTGAAGTCTATTTCTGATATCTTGCTTATATCCATATCCATTAAGTCTGTGGCAGAAGCCACAGTCTCTGGTTCTTTCTTTTGTTGGGGAGTTCCTCCTCCTAGTCATTCGGCTGAAGGGTTGTTGAGGGAATGTTCAGAATCCAACTTGTTAACCACGACTCAAGGAAGATGCATCTGTTTTATAGGGACCTTAGGGTTGTCATCCATCTGTTCTTCCAGCCTCTCTTCTCGGGGAGAAGACTGCCACACTCTCAGGCAACCCTACTTGGGCAGAGTTGCTCTGCTCTCTGTCAGGGGGCTGGGCTCAGTAAAAATCATTTTTTTTGTGTTGTTGTTGTTTGTTTGTTTTTGGGGGGGGTCTTTGTTCTTTGGAAGCTTTCTGTAGCAGCTTTCTTTGTCACTTCTGAGAGTCAGAGCAAAAGTGACAACATCCAAACCTGTTTTAGAACAGAGAAATCACAGTCTGTTCTTCACTGAGCTCTCCAGGCCACATTGACTCCATTTTTGTCTGCCTGCTAAAAACTAGATCTTCCCTGGTTGTGTGCCCCACAGCAACACTCTTAGCTGTGGAACCCAGGGCTGAGGACTTGTCTATCCTTTATGCTTCTTAAACTGCAAGCTGCCCCCGGTTTGTGTGCAAGAACACCCGCATCTCTTGGATTCTATCTGGGGACTGCACTAAAGTCTATCTCCCCTGCTCCCAGCCCATGAGTCTGTGCCATGTCCCCAACAAAAGATGTTTTTGTACTCTAGTGTTATATTACCTTCCTGGAACTAGCTTATGGTGGCTTCTTTCTCCTTCTGTTTATCTTCAAATATCTGCACACAGAATCACGTCTCTTTACTTCATACCTGAAGACCTTTGGAGATATTCTGTTTGTAGACAACCAGATAGATATTCCTACATCTCAGACTGATTTCATAGGTGTTATTCAGCACGGTTTGGTAGATATCCAGCTTAATTCAGGGGACCGAGTGAAATAGTGTCCCCTACTCTTCCACCAACTTTTCTCTATCTCACAAAGTAATTTTAGTCTAGTGATTCTGAAAAGACACTCATAGATCTTTCATTATTCTCCTAATCTCATTTCAAAATTAAAAATTCTCTTCCTTAATGTATATGTTCTTATTATTCCCTATTACATTTTGCCCAAATATTATTCTTGGGTTTAATATGAGAATTATATCTATCACTGATAGTATCATTTAGTATTTGTAACAATACCATCTTGTAGTTTTTAAATTAAAACAGAATTCACTTGGTATTATGCTATTCTATTATTTCTGTTATGCTGAAACCTGTCCATTAGGTTCTGGACTTGAGACAGGGATTCATTCATGCTCTCCAATGATGCATACAAACCATGTTTACTGGACTCAACCAATGGCAAAATCCCATTACCAATTCACCAAAATTATCTATTTCCCTTTTAAAATGGATTAATAATTTCATTTTGTAACCAAACTAAGTGCCTACTTTCCTAGAAAATAAATGAGGCTGAAATTGTTGTTTAGTTGTTTAGTGGAAATAGGCCAAACTGATTTGAAAACAGATTAGAGAAAATGATTTTTTTGTTGTTGTTGTTTTGTTTTTGTTTTTGTTTTTGTTTTTGGTCACTGCCAGTGTCTAAGCATGTATCTGCCTGGGTTGCTCTTAAAATGCCAGTCAAGGAACTGAATATCAGTTACCTGTCCAGTCTTTTTTGTAAGCATTACATCGCTTACACTAAATGCAGTATCCCACAGGGCTCCTGAATTACTAAGACATCTCATTCCTCACCCCATCCTACCTTGCATCTTTTGGGGACAAGGAGTCTACATTTTCAAATTTTTATGTTTTGATGATTGTAAATTGTCCCTTCTGTTCCATTCTTTTACCTGGTGGTTCACCCCTTCCTTATTTCCCAAAGAAAAGAAAGAGCCCCCTTCACTAGAAGACCTTTATTTTATTCCCTCTAACTTAAAAATTATTAATAGTTTCTTCAAACTTCCAGATGATTACTCCAACATAAATGAACAATGGAATGTAACAATGTATTTAAATGTTAAAGTCAAACATTAACTCAAACCCTGTATAAAATATTACATTTTTTAAATTTTAGCCATAGAATTTTCCAAGGTAATTTGGGAAATCTAACTTCTTTCTAATAACATGGTAGCTCAATGTTAGTGGTATAAACTATTTCAAAAGAAAAAAAATGCAAGCAAATTCTGTTTGACATTAGAGAGGAAAGAATTGTGTAAAATCAAGATGTGAAGCTATTTCAGTTCCAAAAAACAGATTTTCAGGTTTGAAGGTGGTAGTACTTTAAAGCTTACCCTTCAATGCTTCTATCTACTAGATTAAAAATAAAAATAATAAGCTTAAAGAAAAGTAACTTGGAAGAAGTAGCACTTTATTACCAATTAATTTGACTTTTATTCAAAATAATTAAATAAAATTCTTCTGTTTCATGGGCTGCTTATTTTGGCACAACAATATTCTTGTGTTTTGGAATCATTGACTTAAAAATAGACATAAAGTCACTTTAAAACATACTAGCTTTTTCTGACTTAATTAATTTCTAATTCAGTTAAGTTTTCTGTAATTCTGATGATTGAGAACATGATCAGAGCCCAAGATGTCTGTTATGCATCATATATAAATGACTCTCAAGCTAAGACTTCACAGAAGTTGGACATGGAATTTGGCCTTTTAAACTTCAACTAATAATCATCTTTTATTTTTTTTCTACATCTTGACCTTGTTTTTTGTTTTTTAATTTTTTCCTCTGCTTCATTCTCAAAACAAAAACAAAAACTAACAGACAACAAAATAACTAACAAAAACGGTTTTAGTACCAGGTACTTGTGCTTAGAATCCGAACCTTTAATCATTTTTCCCCTTCACTGAAGTTACTAAAATTACCTATGTAAAATTAAAGGTTTACTTTTCTTAAAAAATAAAAATTAATTATATAAATGACTATTATTTTCATGATCCTACTGTTTAACTCTCCAGGGCTTGTTTTTTCTTTTATTTCCCTTCCATTTAACTCCCATATCATTTCTTGATTTTGCTACTTCATGTATTCTATTCATCCTCTCCCTTTCATCCTACTGTTTGGTTAATTCAGCAGCAAGTTTATGAAAGCACGTTTCACTGAATCGTAAAGAAACAAATGGCTATTAATATGTGTCACTACATACAGACTTTAGATGGCACTTTGACAGAATAGAAGGGAATACAGTGTAAGAAAGACCAATTATTAATGCACCACACAATAGATTTATGGTAAGCAAAGGGGCAAGCTAAGAAACTTGTGTTCTTTTTCCTGGCATCCTGCTATTAGATTTCTTTTTTCTTTCTTTCTTTCTTTCTTTCTTTCTTTCTTTCTTTCTTTCTTTCTTTCTTTCTTCTCTGCTATTAGATACCTTGAAATAGAAAAAGAGGACAGAAAATGAGGCTTGAATTGCTGTGATATGCTTTGTCTTAGAATCAGTGTCATTAGAATTCCATTTGCACCACACATCAGGTAATGGTAAGCCTCTTTTAGGCACTGCATAATAAAGATTTTTATTTAGTTAGTTTGAGAGAGAGACAGACAGACACAGTGAGAGAGAGCACAAGAGGGGGGTTAAGAGGGGGAAAAAAAAAGCAGACTCCCCATAGAGCTGGGGGCCTGATGTGGGACTCTGTCCCAGGACTCTGGGACCATGATCTGAGCTGAAGGCAGTTTCTTAACCAACTGAGCCACCCAGGCACCATAGGCACTGCATAATAATTCATACCCAATGCTATCTTGCGGCTACCACAAGGACTTGGGAGAAAATTTATGGAAAGTCTCTTTGGCTCTCTGCTGTCCACAGTTGACCAAGGGTCTTAAAAAATACATAGAAAATAATAAAAATGCTTGAGACCTCCACTTATTTATCTACAAGTGTTCTGATACTCTCAGATGCTTCTTGAACAGATGGACAGAGGGTCCAGAGTTATCTTCTCCTCCAGGGTCTCCCATACTTTGGCAGCCACGCAGATCCTAGAGAGGGACTTCTGGGGTTTCAGAAACCTGAGTTTCTGTATTATCCATCTGATCCCTTAAGCTTCTGTTGCTGCTATAGATTTTTTATCTAGCCGATAGATTCATGCAAAGCAATAAAATGGATAGTGCACAATAATGAAAGTGAGCATGGTGGCAAGAAAAACAAAGAAGCAATAGCGGTATGGTCTCCAGTTTTAGTAATTCAATTTACCACAGATTTCTCAAGCACCAACTATATACTTGATATTTATATTGACCATAAACCTCAAGATAACCTGCTAAGTTAATATTAACTAGAACCTTCAGTACCTGAGATAAACTGATTCTAGGGAGTTTCTAAAATAAGTTTTAATGAACCTTTGAGCATGTTTTTTATTGGCAACAAAAAATACTTATTCTTTGATAATGTTTGTTATATTAACTTTTTACCAAATAGAATATTAAATTTCATTCCATTACTGTTATTGATTTATATTATAGTATAATGAAATGATATAAATTTAAGACAATAAAGAATTATGAACAAATTCTCCCTAGTTAATTGAGTAAATGTTTACTTACCAAATATATAACAGGAAGTCTGTGAATAAGGTGCTAACAACTTAGTAATTCCTGACCTCACTATGCTTTCCAGCAACTGGGGGATACAGCAGAGTCAATAAAGAGTTGCTACATAAGATTATAAAGGCCATGAAGGGGAGCAAAGGTGTTATAAGAAACTATAGGATAGGCCTTTCTGATATGGGTGGAGATGACTTCCTGCAGAGATATAAATGACATCAACACTGAGCTCTAAATGACTATAATTTATTGGATCTCAGAGGAATATATATATATATATATAAATATATATATATATATATTTAAGCAGGCTCCACTAAGTGTGGAGCCTGCTTAAAATTCTCTCTCTCCAGCTGAGCCACCTCCCTCGAATATTCGAATTTTAAGCAGGCTCCACACTTAGTGGAGCCTCACATGGGGCTGGACCTCACAACCCTGAGATCATGACATGAGTGGAAATCAAGAGTCAGATGTTTAACTGACTGAGCTACCCATGTGGCTTGGGGCTGGGAGGAATATTCTAATCAGAGAAAAAGTGCACTGGAAGACTACTGAAAGCCAAATATTAAGCCATTAGTAGTTTGAAATAGGCTGTTTGAGTAGTTAGTCTGCAGAAATCAATAAATGCAACAAATCAGGGCCTTCCTCTCCTTCATCCCCCCCCCCCACACGTAGCACTCCAATGGAAGTGAGTAAGCTTACAGTAAATTAAGAAACTAAAAGTAGTGTGCATAGCTGGAATGGTTGAAAGTAGGAGCCAGATCTTGAAGGGCCTCTTAATCCATAATAAGGAATTTGGAATTTCTCCAAGAAGAGGAAGGCAAAGAAACGAAGAGCTTTAAAGAGAGAAAGTCTTGGTTATGTTTGCATTTTTAAATGCAAAATGTGACAGTAGTATGAAGAACATTTTACCATGTGCATTTTCTCAGAAAAAAGTTGAAGTGAAATGCCAATAGAGTATTACCCCCACCTTAAAAGACCACCAGAGACGTGAGTCAAAGCCAATCAGCAAGGGTCATATATTGCAGGTTCAAACCTGGACCTCTGCGCCGCTCGTTGCCGATAACGCCGAGAGGTCCGGAGCTGGGTCGGTGCAGGATTTTTATAGACAGATACAAACAAGTTTCGGGTGGGGCTGAGCTGATTGATTGATAGTTTGAACAGGCATACTTGTCGTCAGTGGATTGGGTCAGGGGACCAGCGTGCGAAAGCAGACAAAGCAATCTTACAGAAGCAGAACTGGCCGGTTAGCCCACGCATGCGAAAAAAGCACTATTGGGATATTGAAGGCCTGGTTACTATCAAGTAAAGACAATTGGAGTCTCCTGGTGGAATGTTACATTCCTGCTATCAAGCATCCTTGTTAATGAGATTTAGGTTTAGAAGAAATTTAACTTTATTTACTTTTCCTTCTACCTCCGCCTCCTTCAGGTTTTTATGGAGGGGAGGGTGACATTAGGGCTTGAGGAACTGAGTTCTGTGTCCCTGGAAATTGGGCTATTGATAAGGTAACTTCTTTGTTTGTAAATCTCAAGGACATTTGCAAACCAAGGGAGACTCCTGTCTTGCAGGATTGTGATCTCAGCAAGTTAACCATTTATCATTTTATGGCAGTCAGGGGTGCCTGAGGAATGCCACACATATGGAGAGGAGCGGGTGAAGGGGGGGTTGCAAGGCGCTAGCCTTTGCTTTGTCCTCAGCCAGCCTCCTGCTCCTTCAGAAGGACATCCTGTGATTTGAAAAATATAGAAAAAGCATTCTTAATGTAACAAGAATATATTTGGGGCAGACTTACTCCCATGGTGTATTGTGATGGTGTGTGCTCCAACACATGAGCAAGGAAGGTAAAATAGATTATGGCAACTGATTCATATGCTGTTACCTGTAAGACAATAGACATAAATGGAAGCCATGTGTTGCATTCACTACAATGTCAATTTGAGCATTAAGGCCAACGAGAAGGCCAGCCAACACATCATTCATTAACCTACTATGTATATAATTCATTAACTATAATATAATACATTAACAATTACTAAATAACTATTAGAGACACCTATAAAACTAATGTGAGGGGCCTATATTGGTCGTATTTTACACTGAAATTTGAAATAATGTTATACATCATAAGCAATGTGAATTGATTCATTAGATATAACAATATCTAATATAACAATATATAAACATATTGTTTCATGTATATATTGCATGATTATGATTTACTATTTTATATTTATGATTCAGTAGCTTTTCTGGATAAAAAGGAAAATGTATAACTGATTTTATAAAACACAAAATTCACAAATTTAATAAGTAAAATTTTGCTATAGTCCAAGTAGGAAATACACATAGTTCTGGGCAGGTTTCAGTTGGAATGAGTCATTTACCTAGTGAAGGAACCTACTCAATGACTCCACATCTGCATCACAATATAGCCTTGTTTTTAGTCACTTTGCCACAGACAGAATAAATAGAAGAATGAAATGGAAGGGTGCCACTTCTTGGCTAATTAAACTCAACATTTTAAAATGTCAACATTCAAAAGATGAATCTATCAATTCCCAATAAAATATCAAGAGAATCTTTTTAATGAAATGTGCTGAGTCAAAATTATATATGTTGAAATAAATGTGTAAGAAGACCTAAGAAAATTCTAGAAAAAGGATGATTGAAGGGAACTTAACACTATTAGATACTACCTTGTATTGTATAGATGGTAATTATAGAATGAGATACACATAAATCTCAAGAGACAGATTAATGGAACAAAAAAGAGATGCCAGAAATAGACCCAAGTACATATAGAAATTAAATACACAATATAGGTGACATTGCAAATTGATAGATTTAAAAATATAATAAACATTAAAATGAAGACATAATGATGAAGTTCTAGAACCTAAATGAGGTTCGGTGGGCTGAGGTCTGGAGCTGATGACCAAGAAAGAATTCTTGAGACATCTTTGGTGCAAAATGGTGGTTTATTAAAGCACAGGAACAGGACCCGTGGGCAGGAAGAGCTGCTGCCCTGGGTTGTGAGGGATGGCAGGTTATATATCTTGCTGTTGGGGGGGGGTGTGAAGGGAAGGGAGATTCTTGGTGGGGTGTTATGATCCTGCTATCATTTACATTCCCTTCTACCTCAGCCTCCTCCAGTTTATGGTGGGGAGGGAGACATGAGGGCTTCAGGAACTGAGAGTTATTTGCCTCTGGAAAATTGTGCTATTGATAAGGTAGCCTCCCTGTTTGTAGATCTCTAGGACATCTGTAGAGCAAGGGAGATTTCTGTTCTGCAGGATTGTGATCTCTTCAAGTTAACTATTTATCGTTTTATGGCAGTCAGGGGTGCCTGAGGAATGCTACACATATTACAGAGGGGAGCAAGTGGAGAGGGGTGTGCAAGGTGCCAGCTTTTGCTTTGTCTTCAGACAGCCTCCTTCCTGCTCCATCAATAAAAGCACTAGGAGAAAGTATGATACAGTTTAAGAAGTAATCTTGGTACAGGTAAGGACTTGGAAAAGATGACAGAATACAGAAACCACAAGAAATGAAACATAAAAATTTGAATAGATGCAATAAAACTTTTCTACAAGATAAAACATCAGAATAAACTATAAGTATATAATCAAAACAAACTAAGTAAATAATATACTGGCAATGAAATATGTGTGACATATTAAAAAAAGAATTGTTAGTAATATATACAGAACAAATCAGTAGGAAAAGAACAACAATCTGTTAGAAAATAAACAAAAATCATGAATACACACTCCACAGAGGAGGATAAAATGTCTTTTAAAGTTGTGAAAGTATGCTCAACTTCATTCATTACAAATAAATGCAAATTCAAACTTCAAAGAGATAGAAATTTTCATTTTTAGATTGGCGTAGTAGCAGTGGGTGACATTCACATATTTGGTAGGAGGATACATTGGTACAAATTTTTTTTGAAGTCAATTTGATAATTTATATCCTAATTTCAAATGCAGATATCCTTTCATCCAGTAATTCTACTTTGAAGAATTTACTCCTCATGCATACTTGTATATACATATATGCTCTAAGCCAGTCCTTGTATCATTACTTGAAATAGCAAAGAAAACAAATGTTATTAGTAGGAAATTGTTTAATAAATTATTGTGTATCCATATAATAGGATACTATTAAACCATCAGTAAAGAAACAAAGCATATTTGTCACAACTGAAGGGCAGAATTGTTGATATAGTATCAAAGGAATAAAAGGAATACAGAATAGCATGTATAGTATTACTATTATGTAAGAGATATATGCACAGAAATCTAAATGCAAACGTATGTATAGAATACCCTTGAAAGGAGAGGAGAAAGGAGTGTGGAAGAGATCAGATAAGTAAATGACAAACTTTTTTGTTTATTTGTTTTGAATGTAGACATTTAATAGCATTTTGTTTCTCAATTTGGGTGTGTCGGAATCAATGACAGAAATATTATGAGGTTTTAGGGAATACTTCAGGAAAAGCAAAATGTGTTCACTGAGCAAATGATAAAACTTAAATAAAAATTTAAAAATGTTTTCATATAATACATTTCATCATTGTCATTCATGATATATCTATTAGATGGTAATATACTAATCAGGGTTCTCCAGAGAAACAGAATCAATAGGATATATACAGATATACAGAAAAATTTATTATGAGAGATTGGCTTACATGATTATGGAGACTGAGAAGTCCCATGATCTGTCACCTGCATGCTGGAGGCCCAGGAAAGTCAATGGTGTGGTTCCAATCCAATCCTAAAGGCCTGAAAACCAGGAGAGCAAACGGTGTGTAACTGAATCTGAGTTTGAAGGCCCAAAAAGAGAGGACTGATGGTTTTAGTCCCAGTCCAAACCAGGGTTGAGGAGCAGGAAGTCCAGGTTCTTGTTGTGAGTTCATTTCTGGGTTTTCTGTTCTGTTTCATTGATCTACATGTCTGTTTTTGTGCCAGTACCATACCGTCTTGATGACTACAGCTTTGTAATATAGCTTGATGTCCAGAATCATGATGACTCCAAGTTTGTTTTCCTTTTCAATGATGCTTTGGCTATTCAGGGTCTTTTGTAGGTCCATACAGATTTTAGGAATCTTTGTTCTAGTTCTATGAAAAATACGATTGATATTTTTATTGGGATTGAATTAGAACTGTATATTGCTTTAGGTAGTATTGGTATTTTAACAATATTTTTTCTTTTAATCCATGAGCATAGACTGTAATTCCATTTCTTTGTTTCATCTTCAATTTATTTCATCAGTATTTTATATTTTTGTGTTTTATTTTATTTTCTATTTTATAGTTTTTATAGTTTTATATATTTTATAGTAATATATTTTATAGTTTCTATACTGCAGATCTTTCATTTCATTGGTTAGGTTTATTCCTAAGTACTATATGGTTTTTATTACAATTTGAAACAGAATTGATTTCTTAATTTCTCTTTCTGCTGCTTCATTATTGGTGTATAGAAATACAACAGAGTCCTGTGTGTTGATTTTGTATTCTGTGACTTCACTGAATTTAATTATCAGTTTTATCACTTTATTGGTAGACTCTTTTGGGTTTGTTACCTATAGTATAATGTCACCTGCAAAGATTCAGAGTTTAACTTCTCCTTGGCTGATTTGAATGCATTTATTTCTTTCCATTGTCTTATTGCTGAGGCTAGGACTTTCAGGACTATGTTAAATAACAGTGGTGAGACTGGACATCCCTGCTTTCTTCCTGAACAAAGAGGAAAATTCCTCAATTTCTCCCCACTGAGGATTATATTGGACGTATGTTCCCTCTAAGCCTACTTTGTTGAGGGTTTCAATAATCAATGGATGTTGTACTTTGTCAAATGTTTTCTTTCATCTATTGAGAGGATTGTATGGTTCTTTTCTTTTATCAATGTGGTGTGTCACATTAATTTATTTGTGAATATTGAACCACCCTTGCAACCAAGGAATAAATTCCACTCGATTGTGGCTAATGTTTCTTTTACTGTGTTGTTGGGTTCAGTTTGTTACTATTTTATTGAGAACTTTGCATCCATATTTTTTAGGAGTATTGGCTTATAGTTCTCTCTTTTTTTTTTAATTTATTTATTTGACAGAGAGAAATCACAAGTAGATGGAGAGGCAGGCAGAGAGAGAGAGAGGGAAGCAGGCTCCCTGCTGAGCAGAGAGCCCGATGCGGGACTCGATCCCAGGACCCCGAGATCATGACCGGAGCCGAAGGCAGCGGCTTAACCCACTAAGCCACCCAGGCGCCCCTATAGTTCTCTTTTTTAAGTGGAGTCTTTATTTGGTTTTGGTGTCAGAGTGATACTAGCATCATAGCATGAATTTGGATATTTGTCTTCTTATTCTATTTTTTGGAATAGTTTGAGAATAGGTATTAAGATGGACTTCTGTTTTTTTTGGGGGGGGGTTGATTACTGATTCAGTTTATTTGCTGGCTATTAGTCTGTTCAAGTTTTCTATTTCTTTCTGTCTCAGTTTTGGTAGTTTATTTATTTTAAGAATTTATCCATTTCTTCCAGGTTGTCCAATTTATTGGCGTATAATCTTTCATAATATTCTCTTATAATTATTTGATTTGTTTTTCTCTGGTATTGCTTCTTATTTCTCTTTTCTCATTTGTGATTTTATTTATCTGAGTCTTTTCTCTCTTTCTCTCTCTCTCTCTCTCTCTCTCTTTTTTTTTTTTTTTTTTTGGATAAGTCAAGTTGGGGTTTATCAATTTTATTAATTTTTAAAAGAACCAGCTCCTGGTTTCTTTGATCTGTTCTATTGTTTTTGTTTTTTTATTTTTATATCATTTATTTCTGCTTTATTTTTTTTATTAGTTCCCTCCTCCTGCTTGGCTTTAGGCTTTGTTTGTTATTTTTCTAGCTCCTTCAGGTATAAGGTTAAGTTGTTCATTTGAGACTTTTCTTCCCTCTTAATGTAGGCCTGCATGGCTATATACTTCTCTCTTAGGGCTGCTTTTGCTTCATCCCAAAGGTTTTGGACCATGATGTTTTCATTTTCTTTTGTTTCCCTGTATTTTTTCATTTCTTCTTTGGTTTCCTGGATGACATATTCATTGTTTAGTAGCATGATATTTGACATCCAAGTATTTGTGATCTTTCTAAAATTTTTCTTGTGGTTGACTCCTAATTTCACAGTGCTTTGGTCAAAAAAGGTTAATGGTATAATTTTAATCATTTTGTATTTGACAAGGTCTTATTTGTGACCTAATATGTGATATGTTGTGGAGAATGTCCCATGTGCCTTGAAAAATGTGTATTCTGCTGCTTTAGGATGAAATGCTCTGAATATATCTGTTAAGTCCATCTAGTTTAGTGTGTCATTCAAAGCCTTTGTTTCCTTGTTGATTTTCTGCTTAGGTGCTTGTCTATTGCTGTAAGTGAGATGTTAAAAACCCCTTCTATTATTGTATTATTATCAATGATTTCCTTTATGGTTCTTATTAATTGTTTTATATATTTGGATGCTCCCAACTTGGGGCATTAATATTTATAATGGTTAGATCTTCTTGTTGGATACACCCCTTTATTATATTATAGTGCCTTTCTTTACCTCTTTATCCCCTACATTGGGACTGAGGCAAGCTTGAGTGGGAAGAGCATTCCCACCAGTCTAGTTTGTCTGATATAAGAATTGCTACTCTGGCTTTCTTTTGGCATCCATTTGTGTGATAATGTTTCTACATCCCCTTGACTTTCAGTCTGTAGACATGTTTTGGTAAAGTGAATTTCTAGTAGGTTGCACAGAGATCAGTCTTATTTTTTTTATCCATTCTGTCACTCTTTATCTTTTGATTAGAGCATTTAATCCATTTACATTTATAGTAATTATTGATAGATATAAATTTGGTGCCATTTTATTACTTCTTTTGTTATTATTTATGGAGGAGATTTTCTCTGATCCTTTCTTGTCTTTGCCACTTTTGCACTCTCTTTTGCATTTAAAAAATCCTCTTTAATATTTTTTGTAGGACTGGTTTAGTGCTCAGAAACTCCTTTAGTTTTTGTTTTTCTAGGAAACTCTTTATCTCTTTTATTCTCAATGGTCCTTTTACTGGAGAGAGTCTTATTGGCTGCAGATATTTTTTTTTCCATTCAGCATTTTGAATACATCATGCCACTCTCTTTTGGCTTGCCATGTTTCTGTGGAGAGAACTGCAGTCCCTTATGGATCTTCCCTCATAAGTTAAGGACTTCTTTTGTTTTGCTTCTTTTAATATTTGTTCTTTATCAGTATATTTTATAAATTTAATTACACTATGTCTTGGTGTTGGTCTGCTTTTGTTGATTTTGATGGGAGTTCTCTATGCATCTAGGATCTGGATGTCTTCTTCCCTCCCCAGATTAGGGGAGCATTCAGCTGTTATTTCTTCAAATAAATTTTCTGCCCCATTTGCTCCCTCTTCTCCTTCTGGGACTCCTACATTTATAGCATTCTTTATTTCTGATTGATTCTCTCTTAAGTCTTTTACATCTGGCGTAAGATCTCCCTGATGTCTTCTCTTTTTTTCCAAGCCCAGTTAATATCTTTATGATTGTTGCTTTAAATTCTCTATCAGGCATGTTACTTACAGCTGTTTCACTCAGATCTCTGGTGGTAGCCTTGTCTGGTTTTTGTTTTTGTTTTTGTTTTCTGTTTTGTTTTGTTTTGTTTGGCTGTTTGTTTTGTTTTTTTTTGGGGGGGGATGACTCCTCCATCTTGATGTTCTTTCTAAGTCTCTGTCTTCTTCTCTGTGTTATAAAAATCCTTTAATGTTTCCTGCTCCTGAAAGTAATGGTTTTATGAAGATGAGGTCATGTAATGTCCAGTGCCTGGCATTTCAGGGAGTGTTTCTGGTGTGTGATGCAGGTGCTTTGTTGTTGTGCTTTGGGTGCTTTATCCTTAAGGCCAGTCATCTGCAGAGGCTTCACTTGTTTCCTATGGGTAGCCTTTGGTCCTTAGCCAGAATGTGCCTAATTTTAACTTGACATACTCTGGTTTGGCTGTAAATCAGATCTGATACTACTTCCACTTGAACTGAAGCCATGCAGAACCCTCTCATCATCAGACATAGTATGGGCAAAGACTCCTCTTGTTCTTCTGGAGGAGGTGCCCACTACATTGGGACTGAGGCAAGCTTGAGTGAGAAGAGCATTCCCACCAGAGTCAGGGGTATAGAGCTTAGTATTTCAAGTTGGGTAGACAATGTAGGTGTTGTGTTGCTTTCCAGAGATATTTTTGTGTTTATGCTGAGCATCAAAGGAGATAAATGGTACCAGAAAAATCATTAGTCTTTGAGGAGGTGTCTCCATGAATGCTACATCTCAAGGAAGTACTCTGAGAAGAGTGAATAATCTTCCACCTGTGTGCCACCCATACATTCTTCAAAGTGCTATTTCCATGTTGTTTTCCTTGGGGTTGTTTGCCTGCCTTCTTTTCAGAAGCAAGGCAGTGCTTTTGGTGTCCTTTAAATCTCCAGGCTTTAAGCCCTGCTGGTTGCAAGAACTCATGAAAATCAGCCTATCTCATTTTCCAAGGCAGTGGCTTTGGGTAAATGTTTTCCCTGTGTTTCTATGTGTGTCTTACTCTATTTTGTTCTTCCCTGGGACCATGCCTTCCTCCATTTCACAGCCCCTGCAATCTGTTTCTCTCCTAAACTCCAACACCACACAACCTACCTTGTTCCATATGGCCTTTTCTCTCCCTTTAGTTGTACAGTTTGTTCTGTCAGTATTAGGGTTGATTTCTGGGGCATTTAGAATGATTTTATAGTTATCTAGTTGTGTTCCTGTAAATAGATGAGCCTAAGGTCCTCCTAATCCATTGCTATCCTCTCCTCTTACAAACCTACAGATTTTGTTGTTGTTGTTGTTGAAGTATAGTTAACACACAATGCTACATTGTACATGTGTACAACATAGTAATTCAATGAATCTATACCTATGCTATGCTTACCACAAGTGTATCTATCCTCTGTCCCAACACCATTATAATACCATTAACTATATTCTCTATGCTGTGCCTTTTATTCCCATGACTAATTCATTCCATAACTGGAAACCTTTATCTCTCAATCCCCATCACTCATTTCAGCTTAACAGATTTTATTCAGACATAGTCATTCTGGAACTTTGAATAGGAAATTTGAACAATACATATCCAATTCAAAGGGGGAAAAAGCCACTTGCTTATCTAAGTAATATTCAAATAGATTCTGGATATATTTTCAGGGCCTATATTTGGAGGTCTACAATAATGGCTTTGAAGTACCTTTGAAAATTTAATAATTTCTGTCTTAATATTTGTGTTGCAGCGACATGATATGTAAACTCTAGAGTTGTAAAAGCTGTTTTGCTGTTGCTGTAATGTCTGATGATTTAACAATTGATCATCCAACACAAAGAATAAGACCTGGTGCCTGTAGAGTTTGTAGCAACTACCGTCAACAACACATGCAACCTCATGACTCATCAAATAGTGGTACAGATCTGGATTGATAAAGTCCCCAGAAGATAGTGGTCTAACTTTCACCATAGGTTGAAGAATGACCACTACATGCAAACGGTTGGGGGATGGGTGGGTTTAAATTAAAAATAATCCTTCTGACAGCTAGGCTATGATGGAGAACTGAATAATGAAAGAGAAACCATAAAAACCATACATTGACTCAAAAAACAAAGTGTGCCAATACAAACCATAAACACTAACTAGTGTAGCTTTAATACCAGTTCCTTCAGACCCACAGATAAACTGATACAACATGAAGAACTGTATCTATGAAGATATGTGTGTGTTCTAAAGATAAGTTTTCTGGAAGATGCAAAGATGGCAGAGGAGTAGGTGGCCCTATTTCAGCCAGTCCCCTAAATTGAGCTGGATATCTATTAGAGCATTCTGAACACCCACAAAATCAACTAGAGATGTAAGAGATATATCTGGATCTCTACAAACAGAATATCTCTGGCAGTTGGTCTCAGGTATGAAGTGGGGGGCTGTGATCCTGTGGGCAAATATTGGAAGATAAATAGAAGGTGGAGGGAAACTCCAGGATCCTGTGCCACTGGAGGAAAAAAAAAAAGCCTCCTGCACTGGGGACCAGGCACAGACTTACAGACTGAGAGTGGTGGGGAAAGGATTTTAGGGCAGCCCACCAGAAGGAAACCTGGAGCTACAGGGATATGCATGTGAACTGGGTGCAGCTGGTGGTTTCAGAAGTGTAAAAGGGCAGAGACATGCCTGAACCTGAAAATAAGGGCTGGGAGTGCTTGTATGGCACACACCCCAGGACTCTGTTGTTCTTAGCAGCACAGACATAAATGGAGACAGTGTGGCCTTCAAAGATTAATGAATAACAGAATTCCATCTCTCTGTTCTGAGATGGAGGGTTGGATAAAGTCACTTCTGCTCTGAATCTCAGAAGGGAAAGCTGCCAGAGAACAAAAGCTCCAAAAAACCTGTTTTCACTGAGCCCATTCCCCCAAGAGGTGGCAGGGCAACTCTTCTGTGGGACACACAACCCAGGTCGCTGTGTTTTTTAGCAATACAGACAAAAATGGAGTCAGTGTGACCTGGAGGGGTTTCTGGAGAACAGTCTGCAATCTTTCTGCTCTGAGACAGGAGTTTGGACACAGTCATTTCTGCTCTGACTCTTAGAAGGTACACAGAAACCCACCAGGGAAAGCTGAAAGAGAACAAAACCCCCCAAAGATGGCTTTCATAGAGCCCATCCCCGCACCACAAGGGGCAAGGCAATTCTGCCCAAACAACATTGCCTGAGTAACAGGGTGGCAGCCTCTGCCCCACCCCAGAGGACAGGCAGGAAGAATAAGAGACCAACAACCTTAAAGTCCCTATAAAACAGGTATATCTTGCTTGAGTTGTGGTCAATAATTTGGATTCTGTATATTCCCTTAACCACTCCTCAACAGAAGAACTAAGAGTAGGAGGCAGACTCTGACCTCTGCCACAGAACTAATGGTTATGGGTATAAGCAAAATGTTGGAAATAGACTTCAGGGTGACAGTTATGAAAATAATACCTAGCATGGAGAAAACCATTAATGGCAACATAAATTCTCTAAGGGCAGAAATGAGAGTTTATCTGGCAGATCATAAAAATGTTATCAATGAGATCCAATCTAATCTAGATACTCTAAATACTAGGGTAAATGAGGCAGTAAAACAAAGTAGTAATCTAGAAGAGAAACTGACAGAAAAGAAGGAACAAACAGCTTAAAATCCATGAAAACAGAATTAGAGAAATAAATGATGCCATGAAACATTCTAATGTCAGAATTATTGGGATCCCTGAGGAGATGGGGAGAGAGAGAGAGAGGACTACAAGTTGCATTTGAGAAAAGTGTAGCCAAGAACTTCCCTAATCTGGGTAAGGAAAGAGCATTCCTGTCCTAGAGGCAGAGAGGACACCTCCCCAAATCAAAAAGAACAGACTAAAGTCCTGGCATGTAATAGTAAAGGGTGCAGACCTCAGAACCAAAGAAACCATCTTAAGGGCAGTTAAGAGGAAGAAAATTCTTATGTAGAGAAGCAGGAACATCAGAGTATGTCAGACATGTCTACAGAGACCTGGAAAGCCAGAAAGGCCTGACAAGTTATATTCAGGTTACTAAATGGAAGAATATGCAGCCAAGAATACTTTATCTAGCAAGGCTTTCATTCAGAATTAATAAAGAGATAAAGAGCTTCTAGGATGAGCAGAAACTGAAAAAAAAAAATATATGTGACCACTAAGCCAGCCCTGCAGGAAATATTAAGGGGGGTTCTATAAAAGAAAGACCCCAAGAGGGATATTGATCAGAAATTTACAGAGACAATGCACAGAAAGAAGGAATTCACAGGCAACATGATGACTATATATATATAGGGATATTGATCAGAAATTTACAGAGACAATGCACAGAAAGAAGGAATTCACAGGCAACATGATGACTATATATATATATATATATATATATATATATATATATTTCAATAATCACTTTCAACATGAATGGCCTAAATGCTCCCATGAAATGGCACAAAGTTGCAGATTGGAGAAAAAGACCTGACCCATCCATATGCTCTCTATAAGAGACTCATTTTGAACCTAAAGATACATACAGACTGAAAGTGAGAGGTTGGAGAACTATTTTTCATGCCAGCGAGCCTCAAAAGAAAGCTAGGGTAGCAATTCTCATATCAGACAAATTATATTTTAAGCTGAAGACTGTAATAAGAGATAAAGCAGGACAGTATATCATTCTTAAAGGGTCTATCCAACAAGACCTAACAATTGTAAATATCTATGTCCCCAACATGGGAGCAGCCAACTACATAAGCCAACTGTTAACCAAAATAAAGGGGCATAGTGATAACAATATGTTAATAGCAGGAAACCTCAGAGGAGAAGTAAGATGGTAGATGAGTAGGAGACCTAAATTTCATCTGGTCCCAGGAATTCAGTGAGATACTTATCAAGCCACTCTGAACACCTACAAACTCAACAGGAGATAAAAGAAAAGATTGGCAGCAATTCTATGAACAGAAAAGTGACCACATTATGGAAGGTAGGACATATGGAGAAGTGAATCTGAGGTGATATATGGGAAGATAGACTGCAAGGAGAAGGGCAGACTCCTAGCAAATATTAGAGCATCAGAGCACATAATTGAAAGTTTTAGAATTCTCCTTTATTGAGGGACATTGCTCCAGAGGCTAAGCAGGGGGTGGACCACAGTGTGGTCTCAGGACCCTTGGGGTCACAGGAAGACCAAGGATACCTGACTGTGGCAGAGTTCCCAGGTATCAGAGCAGGGAAGGCAGCTGTAAAGACAGAGCTGAGGAGTGGGCTTTCAGCTCAAGTTTGGCATAAACCATGATCCTTGTATTGTTGGGACACAGCTCATTGAGCAGGGACCCTACAAGTGGCAGGTTCAGGGAGACCCTCCTCTTCCACCAAGAGGAGTAGTGTAGGAGTGCATTGGGTTTGGAGACCCCAAACAGGTCTGAATGCCAAAGATAGAAATGCTTGGTCACAGGCAGGATGAGCTCAGAGTGCAGGCAGAGACCAGGGAAACAGGAGTAATTGACTGCTTTTCTCTGTGGACTCACTGAATTTGGGGTCTCCAAGCTATCGGCTCCTCCAGGGCTGGAGATTGAGAGGCTGCCCTTTTCATTCTCATCCCCCAAAGCTGTACGAAAGCTTTCAAGGAACAAAAGCTACTCCGAGCAAACCCTGGCAAGGGCACTACATCTCCGCCTTGGACAAAGACATTTGAGAGTCAGTGCAAGATGCCCCTCCCCCAGAAGATCAGCAAGAAGATCAGCAAGATCCAGCCAAGACCAAATTTAGTAATGACTAAAAAATGAAAAACACCAGTGCTAGGGGAATCCAGCACAAGGAATTCATGGTTCTTTTTCCATGAAATTTTAGTCTTTAAAAGTTAAATATTTTCAGTTTTCTTTTAAAATTCTCTCTTTCCTGTTTTAACCTATTTTAATCATTTGATCATATCAATACCTTTTTAAAAATCTTTTTAAATTTTCATTTTATATAGTTATATTCTATCCCTTCATTGTATTTAACCTTATTTTTTATATACATATGTTTTTCTTTCTTTAAAACTTTGGGATACAGTTTTTTTTATACCATACCAAAATATACTGTAAATCTAGCATATGGATTTGTTCTAGTGTCCAGCCTTATCATATTCTCTCCTTATTTTTGTTTTCATTTTTAACCTTCTTGTCTTACCAATTCATTTTCTAAAATCTTTTTAAATTTTCATCTTTACAATCATATTCCATCCCTTCTTCATGTTTAACTCTTATTTGTGTGTGTGTATGTGTGTATTGTTTTCATTCTTTAAACTTTTGGGAAACAGTTTCTTCTAATAGACCAAAATAAGCCCAAAATCAAGTGTGTGGCTCTGTTCTATTCACCGACCTAATCATATATATGTGTATATACATACACTTTTTTTTCTTTTCTTCTCTCCCCAGTTTCGGGTTTCTTCTGATTTGGTTAGGGTATATTTTTCTGGAGTTGTTGTTATCCTTTTAACATTTTATTCTTTTATTCATCTATTCCTCTCTGGAGAAAATGAGAAAGTGGGAAAACTCACCTTAAAAAAGAGAGAGAGAGAGCGGAGGTGAGGAAGCCGGGAACAGCGCAGAAACACGTTTCTCGCCAGCTTCGGTTCTCACGCGCCATGGCGACCCCCATCCAGCAGCCTCCTCAGTCGAGCGGCGGAAAGCGCAAAGGCAAAGCTCAGTATGTGCAAGCCAAGTGGGCGCGGCGCTGCGACGGCGGCGGGTCCCGGCAGCTGGAACCCGGGCTACAGGGCATTCTCATTACCTGCAACATGAACGAACACAAGTGCGTGGAGGAGGCGTACAGCCTGCTCAACGAGTACGGCGACGACATGTACGGGCCAGAAAAGTTTACAGACAAAGATCAGCAGGCCTCTGGAAGTGAGGGAGAAGATGATGACATGGAGGCTGCCTTGAAGAAAGAAGTTGGTGACATTAAAGCATCGACAGAGATGAAGCTAAGGAGATTCCAGTCAGTGGAGAGTGGAGCAAATAATGTAGTCTTCATCAGGACACTTGGAATAGAACCTGAGAAATTGGTACATCATATTCTCCAAGATATGTACAAAACCAAGAAGAAGACTCGGGTTATTCTACGTATGTTACCCATTTCAGGCACATGCAAGGCTTTCTTAGAAGATATGGAAAAATATGCAGAAACATTTTTGGAACCCTGGTTTAAATCTCCAAACAAAGGAACATCTCAGATTGTATATAAATCTCGAAATAACAGTCACATGAATAGAGACGAAGTTATCAAAGAATTGGCAGGAATAGTAGGCAGCCTCAATTCGGAAAATAAAGTGGATCTCACTAATCCGCAGTACACGGTGGTAGTAGAAATCATTAAAGCTGTCTGTTGCCTGAGTGTTGTGAAAGATTATATGTTGTTAAGAAAATATAATCTCCAGGAGGTGGTAAAGAGTGCTAAGGACCCATCACAACTTAACCCAAAGCAGTCCGTGAAAGCAGGAAATGGGAAAGAAGCTAAATTGGAATCTGGGAACAAATCAAACCAACATGATCCAGCAGAAGGAAAAAATAACCAGGAGGCAGTACCAGAAAATAATGAGGAACTGGGGCAGACAAAACCAAGATCTGAGACACAGGTGGTGAACGAGGGAGGAGCTAAACCTGAACTTGAAAGTCAAGTCACAGAAAGATCTGAGTCAAGTGAAAATGATCTCTCATAAGGATAAAAAAAAAACCTCCTTTGGTGTTACAGAGAGCTGCTGATATAAAACACTTGGAGATGAAAGTTCTGGATAATGCTGCAGAAATTGTTACTAAAGACCCATTTATATAAGAATGTTTAAAAAAAAAACAACTAAAGTCTGAACAAAGAGCACATAAATCTACATACAGAAATCCAGTGGCTTGTCAGAGGAAGAGTTCTCAACAGGATGTTTGAGTTGAAAGGTGAATTGCCAGAGTACATACAAGGAGCTACTAGGCCATATTTTTTGGAGTGCTCAGGAGCCCAATTATGGCTATAGAAACTAGTGTGTTCAGTGGACATTTTTCATCACGTGAACAAATGAAACAAGTTTCTGCAAGGTCCTGGAGAAAATGTATTTTCCTGAAAGTGATAAGATTCTCAGATTAAAAAGAAACAGACTCTTCGGAACTATCACTCTGCCAAAGGAACTCTTGAAATGTTTCTACAGCCAGTTGGACTTGAGAATGAAGAAAAGATAGCAACAAGTCTGGAGCCTTAACTAAAACTCTACATGAAGAACTGCAAAACCTAATTAAATAGCATTTTCTCTCCTTTTCCTAAAACTGAGGGAGGAACCTCTTCTCTGAATTTCAGCCTGAGATTTTCTCCAGGAGAAGAAAAAGAACTCTGAATCCTAGCCTGATAGTTCTGGGTTTTTGTGAAATCAGAGTATCCTTAACTTACTGCTCATACTCCCATGCCATGAGGGTTCCCTTAATTTGGAAGATTTTTCAAGGTTTTCTCTAGTGTAAAATTACTGAAAAACACTGGAAGAGACGGACACCAAAGAGGGCTGCATACTAAGTCCAGATTATTAATCAATAGTAAGAGGCTGTGAAATTAACTTTTGGAGATGGGTTTATTAAGTTTGAAACAGTTCAGTTGAGTCTTCCTGCACCAATGTCTGTGTTTATTTAATGGCTAGGGAATATGGGAATGTATTTGTATCCTCCTAAACTAGCTGTCCAGACTAGAAGGATTTGGGAGGGGCAAAGGCTGTTACAGACTCGACCTTGGTTAATGCAGATGAGTCTGGAGCTTCCTTTTCCATCTTCGATATGTAAAGTGTTAACTCTTAATAGGTTGAGGTCATCTTGGAAGGATGATAAGAGCATTTTCAGTGTCATTTGTGTGAACATGGAGGATAGGATTTTGGTGCCTTCATTGGACCTACTCCAAGAAAAAGATCATTTTATTTTGATAGTGCAAGACTCTGGGACTTCGGGAATAGAAGTGGCCATATGCTTTTGGAACGGCTAACTCTGCAGAACTGGATTCCTTTTACTTTGTAAAAGCTGCTACTCTACAGAAAGATTTTGCTTTAGTAGTTCTTTTTTAATCTTCTTGTATTTATTTGTATTTGGTAAGACTGAGTGCGACAAAAGCTCTTCTTCCCCAGTTCTAAAGCACTGTGTTCTTTTGGAATCCGAATCCCTTTATTGATATGTGAAAGGTTTCCCAACTTTATTGTCCCTGACATTTGAGGATGTTGTTTTATAAATGACAAATTTCCAGGATGTGAATTGAATGTTTTTTTTTCCTTTTAATTTTTTTTTTTTAAGTTATGTCAGTTAAAAAAACTTCAGTATTGTGGTTTAATAAACTTGTTTTGCTTTGTGGAGGAAGGAGTGTTATACTTAGTATCTTGAAACATGTTTGTGTAAGGTCACACATGATTTCTAAATGTTGTTTTTACTTGTATTTTGTTTTTGGTATGGCCAGATATTCAGCTTATTTTTCATAGTTCCTGATACTTTCAGAAAAAGCAAAATAAATTTGTTCCCTAAAAAAAAAAAAAGAGAGAGAGAGAGAGAGAGAGAACAAGTGCAAGTACCACCTGCTAGTGACCTAATCAATATGGACATTAGTAAGGTGTCAGAACTAGAATTCAGAATGACGATTATGAAGATGCTAGTTGGGCTTGAAAAAAACATTCTAGAGCATCCCTTTCTGGAGAAGTGAAATCCTTTTCTGAAGAAATAAAAGTACTAAAATCTAACCAAGTTGAAATAAAAAAAAAAGTTATTAATGAGGTTCAATCAAATAAAAGGAGGCTCTTACTGATAGGATAAGTGAGGCAGAAGAAAGACTTAGTGATATAGAAGACCAAATGATGAAGAATAAAGAAGCTGAGGAAAAAAGAGATAAATAACTACTAGATCATGACTGGAGAATTTGAGAGATAACTGACTGACACCATAAGGTGAAACAATATTAGAATAATTGGGATCCCAGAAGAAAAAGAAAGAGAGGGGCAGAAGGTATATTGGAGCAAATTGTAGCAGAGAACATCCCTAATTTGGGAATGAAACAAGTATCAACATCCAGTGGGCACAGAGAACCCCTCTCAAAATCAATAAAAATAAGTTAACACCCAGTAATTTATTAGTAAAGCTTAAAAGTCTCAGAGACAAAGAGAAAATTCTGAAAGCAGCTTAGGACAAGAGGTCTGTAATTTACAATGGTATTAGATTGGCAGTAGACCTATCCACAGAGACATGGCAAGCCAAAAGGACTGGCATGATATATTCAGAGTACTAAATGAGAAAAAATATGACGCCAAGAATACTATATCCAACTAGGCTTTCATGGAAAATACAAGGAGACATAAAAAGCTTCCAGGACAAACAAAAACTAAAAGAATTTCCAAATACCAAACCAACACTACAGGAAATATTGAAAGGGGTCCTCTAAGCAAAGAGAGAACCTAAAAATGACACAGACCAGGAAGGAACAGACAATATACAGTTACAGTCACCTTACAGGCAAACAGTGGCACTCAATTCATATTTTTCAATAGTTACTTTGAATGTAATTTGGCTATATGCCCCAATCAAAAGACACAGGGTATCAGAATGGATAAAAAACAAACAAACAAACAAACAAACCATCAATATGCTGTCTGCAACAGATTCATTTTACACCCAAAGACACCTCCAGATTTAAAGTGAGGGGGGTAGAAAACAATATACCATACTGATGGACATCAAAAGAAAACTTGGGTGACAATCTTTATATCACACAAATTGGAATTTAAGCCACAGACCATAATAAGATAGAAGGGAGGACACTATATAATACTTAAAGGGTCAGTATAACAAGATCTACCAATTTTAAATATCTATGCTCCTGACAAGGGAGCAACCTATGATATAAACCAAATAATAACAAAATCAAAGAAACGCATTGGCAATAATATAATAATAGTGAGGGACTTTAACACCCCCTCACTGAAATGGACAGATCATCTGAGAAAAGATAAACAGGGAAATAAAAGCTTTAAATGACACACTGGACTAGATGGGCATCGCAGATATATTAAGAAAATTACATGCCAAAGCAACAGAATACACTTTCTTCTTGAGTGCACATGGAACATTCTCCAGAATAGATCACACCCTGGGTCACAAATCAGGTCTCAACCATTACCAAAAGATTGAGATCATTCCCTGCATATTTTCAGATCACAATGCTTTGAAACTAGAACTCAACCACAAGAGGAAAGTTGAAAAGAAGTCAAATACAATGAGGCTAAAGAGCAATGTACTAAAGAATGAGGGGGTCAGCCAGGAAGTTAAAGAAGGATTTTTAAAATCAATGGAAACAAATGAAAATGAAAACACAACTGTTCAAGATCCTTGGGACACAACAAATGCGGTCCTGAGAGGAAAGTATATAGCATTACAAACCTTTCTCTAGAAACAAGAAAGGTCTCAAATATACAACTTGAACCTACATCTAAAGAAGCTGGAGAAAGAACAGCAAATAAAGTCTCAACAAGCAGGAGAACAGAAATTTAAAAAAGATCAGAACAGAAATCAATGAAATGGAAATGAAAAGAACAATAGAATAGATCAATGAATCTGGTAGCTGGTTCTTTAAAAGAATTAATAAGACTGATACACCCCTGGACAGACTTATCAAAAAGAAAAGAGAAATCACCCAAATTAATAATATCATGAATGAGGGGTGCCTGGGTGGCTCAGTGAGTTAAGCCGCTGCCTTCGGCTCAGGTCATGATCCCAGGGTCCTGGGATCGAGCCCCCCATCAGGCTCTCTGCTCAGCAGGAAGCCTGCTTCCTCCCCTCTCTCTGCCTGCCTCTCTGCCTGCTTGTCATCTCTCTCTGTCAAATAAATAAATAAATAAAATATTAAAAAAAAATAATAAATAATATCATGAATGAAAGAGGAAAGATCACAACCAACACCAAAGTAATTAAAAGAATTATAAGAACATATTATGAACAACAATACGCCAGCAAATTTGACAATACAGAAGAAATGGATGCATTCCTAGAGACGTATGCACTACCACAACTGAACTGAACCAGGAAGAAATAGAAAACCTGAACAGACCCATAACCAATAAGGAGATAGAAGCAGTCATCAAAAATCTCCCAACAAACAAGAACCCTGGGCCAGATGGATTCCCAGGGGAATTCTACCAAACATTTAAAGAAGAATTAATACCTATTCTCCTGAAACTATTCCAAAAAATAGAAATGGAAGGAAAACTTCCAAACTCATTTTATGAGGCTAGCATCACCTTGATCCCAAAACCAGACACAGATCCCATCAAAAAAGAGAATTACAAACCAATATTCTTGATGAACACAGATGCAAAAATTCTCACCAAAATACTAGCCAATAGGATCCAACAGTACATTAAAAAAATATTTTCCACGACCAAGTGGGATTTATTCCTGGGCAGCAAGGTTGGTTCAACATTCACAAATCAATCAATGTGATGCAATACATTAATAAAAGAAAGAACAAGAACCATATGATCCTCTCAATAGGTGCAGAAAAAGCATTTGACAAAGTACAGCATCCTTTCTTGATCAAAACTCTTCACACTGTAGGGATTGAGGGTATATACCCTAATACCATAACATCCATCTATGAGAAAACAAAAACAAAAACAAAACCACACAGAAAATATCATTCTTAATGGGCAAAAACTTAGAGATTTTCCTCTAACATCAGGAACATGGCAGGGCTGTCCACTATCACCACTGCTATTCAACATACTACTAGAAGACCTAGCCTCAGCAATCTGAAAAGAGAAAGAAATAAATGACATTTGTATTGGCAAAGAAGAAGCCAAACTCTTACTCTTTGCATATGGTATGATACTTTATGTGGAAAACCCAAAGGACTTCACTACAAAATTGCTAGAAGTCATACGGAAATTCAATAAAGTGTCAGGCTATAAAATTAATGCACAGAAATCAGTTGCATTTCTATACACCAACAACAAGACAGAAGAAAGAGAAATTAAGGAGTTGATCATTTTTACAACTGCACCTAAAACTGTAAGATACCTAGGAATGAATCTAACCAAAGAGACAAGGAATCTGTACTCAGAAAACTATGGAGTACTTATGAAAGAAATTGAGGAAGACACAAAGAAGTGGGAAAATGTTCCATGCTTATGGATTGGAAAAACAAATATTGTGAAAATGTCTATGCTACTTAGAGCAATGTACACATTTAAAGCAGTCCCTATCAAACTATCATCAACTTTTTTCAAAAAATGGAACAAATAATGCTAAAATTTATATGGAACCAGAAAAGACCCGAATTGCCAGAGGAATGTGGAAAAAGAAAACAGGGAGCATCACAATTCCAGACTTCAAGCTCTACTACAAAGCTGTAATTTTCAAGACAGTATGGTACTGGCACAAAAACAGATCCACAGATCAATAGAACAGAATAGAGAGCCCAGAAATGGATCCTCAACTCTACAATCAACTAATCTTAGACAAAGCAGGAAAGATTGTTTAATGTAAAAGACAGTCTCTTCAACAAATGGTATTTGGAAAATTGGACAACCATTTGCAGAAGAATGTAACTGCACCATATCTTTATACCACACACAAAAATAGACTCAAAATGGATGAAAGACTTCAATGTGAGACAGGAATCCATCAAAATCCTTGAGTAGAACACAGGCAGCAACCTTTTAGACCTCAGCCACAGCAACTTCTTCCTAGGAACATCGCCAAAGGCAAGGGAAACAAGGGCAAAAATGAATTCCTGGGACTTCATCAAGATCAAAAGTTTTTGCACAGCAAAGGAAACAGTCAACAAAACCAAAAGACAACTGACAGAATGGAAGAAGGTGTTTTCAAATGACATATCAGATAAAAGCCTAGAATCTAAAATCTATAAAGAACTTATCAACCTCAACACTCAAAGGACAAATAATCCAATCAAGAAATGGGCAGAAGAGGTGAACAGACATTTCTGCAAAGAAGACATCCAAACGGCCACAGAAGTGCTCAACATCCCTCAGTATCATAGAAGAACAAATCAAAACCATAGTGAGATACGACCTCATACTAGTCCCAAAGGCTAAAATTAACCAGTCAGGAAGCAACAGGTATTAGTGAGGATGTGGAGAAAGGGAAACCCTCCTACACTGTTGGTGGGAATGCAAGCTGGTGCAGCCATTCTGGAAAAAAGTATGGAAGTTACCCAAAAGTTGAAAATAAAGCTACCCTACAACCCAGCAATTACACTACTGGGTATTTACCCTAAATATACAGATGTAGTGATCAGAAAGGGCACCTGCACCCCAATATTTATAGTAGCAATGTCCACAATAGCCAATCTATGGAAAGAGCCTAGACGTCCATCAATGGATGAATAGATAAAGACAAAGTGGGATATAGTATATATTGCAGCCGTCAAAATCCCCCAAATCTTGCTATTTACAATGACAGTGATGGAACTAGAGATTATTATGCTAAGTGAAATAAGTCAATCAGAGAAAGATAATTATATGATCTTACTAATATGAGGAATTTGAGAAATAAGACAGACGGTCATAGGGGAAGGGAAGGATAAATGAAACAAGATGAAACCAGAGAGGAAGACAAAGCATAAGAGACTCTTAATCTCAGTAAACAAGCTGAGCATTGATGAAGGGGAGAGAGTGGGACAGACGGGGTGACTGGGTAATGGACATTGGGAGGGTGTGTGATATAGTGAGGGCTGAGAATTGTGTAAGACTGATGATTCAGAGACCTGTACCTATGAAACAAATAATACATTATATGTTAATAAAAAAGAATAGTAAGAGACAGCAACACTCCACTCTCAGCAATAGATAAATCATCTAAGCAGAAGATCAACAAAAAAATAAGAGCTTTGAATTATACATTGGACCAGATGTACTTCATAGATATATACAGACTATTCCATCCTAAAACACCAGAATAGTCATTCTTCTCAAGTGCAGATGGAACTTTCTCCAGCATAAACCACATACCAGGTCACATAACAAGACTCAACCGATACCAAAAGACTGAGATGATTCCTTGTATATTCCTATACCAAGTGCTTTGAAACTGGAATTCAATCACAAGAAAAAGTTTGGAAGAAATTCAAACACTTGTAAGCTAAAGACCACCCTACCTAAGAATGTTTGGATCAACCAGGAAATCAAAGATCGTAAATAATTCATGGAAACCAATGAGAATGAAAACACATTGGTCTAAAACCTATAGGATACAGCAAAGATGGGCCTAAGGGGGGCATACTTAGCCATCCAAACCTCACTCAAAAAATAAAAGAATCCTGAGTACACAAACTCACTTTTTACATCTTCAAGAACTGGAGCATGAACAACAAATCAAGCCTACCCCTCACACAAGAAGGGAAATAATTAAGATTAGAGAGCAATGAAGTAGAAAACAGAAATAGAGTAGAACAGATCAATGAAACTAGAAGCTGGTTCTTTGAAATAATTAATAAGATTGACAAACCACTGGCCAGACTTATCCAAAGGAAAAAAGACCCAAATTAATAAAATTATAAATGAAAAGGGAAATGTCATGACTAACACCAAGGAAATAGAAACAATTATCAGAAATTATTATCAACAACTATATGTCAATAAATTAAGCAACCTGGAAGAAATGGATGCCTTTTTGGAAACTGATAAACTACCAAGACTGAAACAAGAAGAAATTGACAATCTGAAGAGACAAATAACCAGTAATGAGATTGAAACAGTGATCAAAAACCACTCTGTAAACAAGAGTCCAGGACCTGTTGGATTCCCTGGAGAATTCTACCCAACATTCAAAGAAAAAATAATACCTATTCTACTGAAGGTGTTTCAAAAAATATAAACAGAAGGAAAACATTCAGACTCATTCTATGAAGCCAGCATTACCTTGATTCCAAAACCAAGCAAAGATCCCATCAAAAAGAATTTCAGACCAATATCCCTGATGAATATGGATGCCAAAATTCTCAACAAGATCCTAGCTAATAGGGTTCAATACTATGTTAAAATGTTTATCCACCACGACCAGGTGGGATTTATCCCTGAGATGCAAGGGTGGTTCAATATTTACAAATCAATCAATGTAGTAGAACACATAAGTAAGAGAAGAGACAAGAACCACATGGTTCTCTCAACTGATGCAGAAAAAACATTTAACAAAATATAGCTTCCTTCCCTGATTAAAACTCTTCAGAGTATAGGGACAGAGGGAAATTCCTCAATTTCATAAAATCCATCTATGAAAAACATACAGCAAATATCATTCCCAATGGGGAAAACTGAGAGCCTTTCCCTTAAGGTCAGGAAAACAATAAGTATGCCCACTTTTGCTACTATTGTTCAACACAGTACTAGAAGTTTTAGCAACATCGATCAGAGAATAAAAAGAAATAAAATGTATTCAAACTGGCAAAGAAGTCAAACTCTCTTTGTAAATGACATGGTACTTTATGTAGCAAACCCAAAACACTCCACCCCCAAATTATTAGGACTCATACAGCAATTCAGTAACATGGTAAGATACAAAATCAATGCACAGAAATCAGTTGCTTTCTCATACACTAACAATGTTACTGTAGAAAGATAATTTAGAGAATGGATCCTATTTACAGTAGCACCAGAAATCACAAGATACCTTGGAATAAACCTAACCAAGATGTTAAGAATCTATACTCAAGAAACTATAGAACACTCATGAAAGAAACTGAAGAATACAAAAAAAAGATGGGAAGACATTCCATTCTCATGGATTGAAAGAATAAACTTTGATAAAATGTCTATGCTTCCCAGAGAAATCTATATTTTCTACATCATTCTGATCAAAATACTAACAGCATTTTCACAGTGCTGGAACAAACAATCCTAAAATTTGTATGGAGACAGGGAAGACCTCAGGTAGCCAAGGAAGTGTTGAAAAAGAAAAACAAAGCTGGTGCCATCATGGTGTCTGATGTCAAGCTATACTACAAAGATATGATCACCAAGGGAGCATGGCACTAGCACAAAACAAGACAGATCAATGGAACAGACTAGAGAGCCCAGATATGGACCCTCAACTCTATTGTCAACTAATATTCCACAAAAAAAGGAAGAACATCCAATAGAGGGAAAAACAATCTTTTCAGTAAATGGTGCTGGGAAAACTGGACAACTACATGCAGAAAAATGAAACTCGACCATTCTCTTACACCATACACAAAAATAACTTCAAAATGGATGAAAGACCTCAGGAATCTATCAAAATCCTGGAGGAGAACATAGGCAGTAACCTGTTGACATTGGCCACAGCAATGTCTTTCAAGACACATCTCCAAAGGCAAGGGAAACAAAAGCAAAAATGAACTTTTGGGACTTCATCAAGATAAAAACCTCTGCACAGCAAATGAAGCAGTCAAGAAGACAAAGAGGCAACCCATGGAATGGGAGAAGATATTTGCAAATGACACTGTGGACAAAAGGGCTGAGATCCAAGATCTATAAAGAATTTCTCAAGCTCAACATCCAAAAAACAGATAAGTCAAAAAATGAGCAGAAGACATGAACAGATACTTCTCCAAAGAAGATGTACAAATGGCTAACAGGCACCTGAAAAAATACTCGTCATCATTAGCCATCAGAGAAATTCAAATCAAAACCACATTGAGATACCATCTTACAGCAGTTAGAATGGCCAAAATTGGCAAGGCAAGAAGCAACAAATGTTGGAGAGGTTGTGGAGAAAAGGGAACCCTCTTACACTGTTGGTTGCAATGCAAGTTGGTACAACCACTTTTGAAAACCGTGTTGAAGTTCCTCAAAAAATTAAAAATAGAGCTACCCTATGACCCAGAAATTGCACTGGGTATTTGCCCCAAAGATAAAGATATAGTAAAATGAAGAGCCTTATGCTCACTAATGTTCACAGCAGCAATGTCCACAATAGTCAAATTGTGGAAGGAGCTGAGACGCCCTTCAGCAGAAGAATGGATAAAGAAGATGTGGCCCATATATATAATGGTATATTATTCAGTCATCAAGAGGATGAATAACCAGCTTTTGCATTGACATGGATGAGACTGGAAGAGGTTATGCTAAATGAAATAAGTCAGAGAAATTCAATTATCATATATTTTCACTTATTTGTGGGACAAAGGTAATATCATGGAGGACATTACAAGAAGGAAGGGGAAAATGAAGGCAGGGAAATCAGAGGTGGGGGATGAACCATAAGAGACTATAGACTCTGAGAATCAAACAAAGGGTTTGAGAGGGGTGGGCATGGGGAATGGGTTAGCCCACTGATGAGTATTAAGGAAGGCATGAATTGCATGGAGCACTAGCTGTTATACACAACCAATAATCATGGAACACTACATCAATATCTGATGAAGTACTGTATGGTGACTAACATAACATAATTAAAAAATAAAGATAAGTTTTCTAACTATTCCAACTACTTCTCAGTTTACAGATTTGGTCCAATTCCTGTGAAGACCATCCTATAACTAACTTTGGCCTTGAAAATCCCCTAAGTCATCTTCCTTAGATGACACCCAGTGTGGTCCTGGTGTGCATTCTTCCTTGCTGCAGAAAGTCTAGTAAACCAGATTTGGACTGCTGTTGTTCTCTTGGCAAGTGCTGGATGACTGTATTTAACACCTTTGTTAACAAAAAATAAGAAACTCTCCAACAGAGGGGTCTCCAAGTCATTCTTTCTTATTATGTGTAAAGACTGCAGAGAAGAATGTACTTCTTATCTGAGTGTATTAAGTACTCCCATAGTGACTACCCTATTATGTAGTGTGATTTCATTACTAAATTTCTGATTATAAGTTTGTGTACATGATCCAAATGATCATAATTAATATACCTTTTATGAGAATATGAATTTGACCACAATAAATAATGTTATTAATATATGAATATTGAGTCAGATACTCTGTACTCAACAACGACTAAGATATAATTTTTCAGAAGTTGTTTAAGTGTTTAGTGATCTATAACTCTGCAGTGCCTTGAATGAGAAATGGGCACTGTTTTTGCTTTGCCTCTCTAGATAGCCACTGGTAGAGAACTTGAGCACCCAGCACTATCATTTTGACATTCCCCCCTCAGAACTAAATTTAGATTCAGAAATAAAAATGAAAGAAAAAATTTCAAATGTTATATTTCATCTTCTGATGGAGCACGGAGAAGAATGAGGCACAAACAAGTTAGCTGCAAGAGAATGGGAACAAGGGGTGACAGTCGAGAAGATTGTCTTTTCCACTGTTGCCCCCTGCTCCCATTCTCTTATATTCTCTTACAACTGACTTTTTTGTGCCTCATTCTTCTCCCATGCGCTGTCAGGAGGCTGCAGTTATGGAACAAAATTATGTCTCTGTCTTTGTCTCTGTCTCTCTCTACACACATGAACACTATATTTTCATACACACACATACACATGTATATTTCCTCTTTAGAAGATTAACCCTATTTATTATATATTTTCTAGCTTGGTGGACTAATAAGAAGTGACTTTTTAATTCTGTATCTCCCATAAGCAAGTAGCCATAATGGGATTTTGCTTTATTTTGATAAAAACATGGAATACTTGAACTAAAAGTGATATTAGTACCAGGTGGTGGGTATTAGAGAGGGCACGGATTGCATGGAGCACTAGGTGTGGTGCAAAAACAATGAATACTGTTACACTGAAAATAAATTAAAAAAAATTAAAAAAAGTGATATTAGTAATTCTATTATTCAAGGTTCTCCAGAGAAATGAAAGCAATAGTATACACACACATACATATGCCTATACATATACATATATGTGTATACATATGCATACATACATTTTAGTATATATACATATACATATATATACACACATATGTGTGTGTATTTATATAGGGTATATGTAAGATATCTATATACAAAAAAAACAGAACAAATAAGATATATGTATCATATTGTCTATAATATATATTTTATATGTATATATAGATGCATGTATATACATATATCATGCTATGATAGGATATCTATATATAAAGAGAGAGTGCACTTTATGTTAATGACTTTTTAGATGAAATTAGATCATTTGATTGTGGGGTTTTTTCACAACCAAAATCTGTAAGTCAGACCTGAGGCTGAAAATTCAGGCTGCAGTTGATGCTGCAGTCTTAAAGCAGAATTTCTTCCTCCCTGGAAAACCTTAGCTTTTGTTTTTTTAAGGCCTTCAAATGATTTGATGAGGCCTACTCACATTATTGAGAATAATTTCTTATTTAAAGTCAACTAATTATGGACAGTAGCCACATCTACAAAATAGTTTCACAGCAACGTTGAGACTAATTTTTAATATATAAGTACTATAGTCTAGATTAGTTGATACATATATACCCTATCACCATACTGATCATTTAAACTCAACTAATTTTATACCCGAGAAACTTGAGGCTTGCAGAGAGAAGATGCCTAATCATCTAGCTAATAAGTTTATAGTATATTAGAATTAGCATCCAAATCTATTTATACTGAGTTCTTACCAATCACAAATGATGTGTATCATTATATTTATGGAGATACTATAATAGTTCCTAAGTACTTTTTGATCATGGAATTTCTTATGCTTGTGATTTAGAAAGATTATCCTCAGTGTGTTATGAACAGCTTATTAAAGCATATATTACCTGCATCGACAGAATGCTATTATCAGTCTTAAGCATCAAACTAAAATATTTAAACATATGGAAATATTGTTGAGCTGTTTTATAAATTAAATGACTAAAGGGCACTACGTTATCTTTTATTTTACATCTAATTTGTAATTTTATTTAAACAAAAATGTCTATTAGTTTACATACAAAGTAAATTTTGTTTAATTCACAAGTTCTTACTTCACAAGTTGAATAATATTAATATGTGTCTTTTATAAGAATTTGCATTTTTCTCCACTAGGAACACTTAAAAGCTTCCAGTGAAATGCTGTCATAAATTAGTTTCTGAACAATGCTAGCAAATTCAGTGCAAAATAGTTATTTTTACAATAAGAAACAGGACTTCTAATTTCAGTTTGATCTTGTTACATAAGGAGTAGCTTTATAATCGAAGATATGATGCAGTGAGCCCCTCAATTTTCACCTTTTTAAATGAGAATCTCTATAAATGAACTTGATACTAAATAAACAAGATAAAATGACATGATCTTTTAAGTCACAGAAGAAATGCAAACATTTTGTTAGTAACCTCACCATTTATTCAGGAAAGGAAATCTTTAGTTTCCCAAAAATGCTGAATAAAAATACCAGTAGCAGTTCAAAAAATTACTTGATGTATAGCAAAACAAAAAGGAAAGGGCAAACATGCCAATTTTTTTAAAAGACTGAGCAAAGTATATGAACATGGAAGTTCCAAACAAGATATTTGAATTCCCAATAAGAGATGAAAAAAAGTGTTAATTATATTAGCAATCAATACATGTAAATTAAAATAAGAAAATTAACTTTTTGTCTACTAAATTGTCATATATTTTAATAATAATTTTAGAATTGGTGGGATAGATACTTTCTATACTGCTGCTGTTAGTAGATAGATATTTGTCATTTCTTTCTGTAGATCAATTTGGTAACCTAATGAAATTGTTTTTTTGAAAAAAATTATCTTTTTCCCAATAATTCAGTTCCTGGGAATTTATCTTAAGGATATTATTGAGCAAATGAGCAAAGATGGATGTACAAGGACATTCATATTTATAATCATAAAATCATGTCAAAAGCCATTAAGCTGTTCAATAAGTTATGATTTATTCATGCAACAGAATACTATGCAGCCTTTAAAAGCATATTAATATTAAACAATAAAAAGTCAGGTTATAAAATTTATGGATAGCATGAATAATGCATGAATCTATTTTTCAAAGTATAAATGTGTACATTGAGAATACTTATAAATATATACAGAAATGTAGCAGTTTATCTATTTGGGTATTGGGATTATTATTGTTATTGTTTTCTTCTCTGGCTTACTTTCATTATATGTAACTTTTAATAAGTTATAGGAATGTGAGTTTTCACTGGAAAATAATGAGCTATGTTTTTAAAATGTACTTAAGAAAGAAAAGATGTTATTAGGCAGTAAATAATTACTTTTCAAGCCTGAGACACACTGCTATGGGTTGAATTATGTCCTCCCCAACCAAGCTCATATGTTTAAGTCTTAATTCCCAATGTGATTGTATTTAGATATAAGACTCTTAGGAGATAATTAAGGTTAAATGAGGTCATAATAGTAGGGCCCTAATTCCATAGGACTGGTGGCCTTATAAAATAAGGAGAAGAGAGATCTGTCTTTCACCACATGCACTCATGAATAAAAGTCCATGGGAGCACACAATGAGAAGGCAGACAAGATGAAAGAGATCTCACGAGAATCTAAGAACACTGGCACCCTAATCTTGGGCTTTTAGAATCCAGAAGTGAAAATTGCTTTTTTTTTTAGAAAATAAATTTTTGTTGTTACCCAATACTTTGTAATGGCAGCCTGAAAAGAATAAAGCAATTTTTTTTTTGGTCATTTAAGTAATGATTCTTAGTAATTTATAAATTTTATCCTGCCTAGTCCCAAAGAAATTTAAATTGGCCAAAATAAGGCTATAATTAGTAAGGTCTGTTAAATCAGGGAAAATAAATTAAAAGTACATAGTATTTGAAAGAGATGTGAGATGGTCTGAAGATGGTGGTGGGAACAGTATAAACAATGGCATAAAGGTGGGACACTATGAAGCATAACCAAGGGATAAGAAGTAGGCCAACACAAGTATATAGATGAAAGAAGACCAGAGGATGATAGGGCTATTATTTTTAGCATGAAGCACTTTTTCATAATTGTTACTAAACTCACAATGGACAAAAATAAGCTACCAAGTGTAATAAAGTTTTTTGAAGTTTTATTGAACTACATTTTATTTAAAGTTACATAATCAATTTCAAAAAGTTTACTATTACAATTATGGACTTGTACTTCTTTAGGAAGCACTAACTTGCATAAAGTTTGAAGAAATGAAGTTGTTAAGCAGGATTGGCAAAAAGGCCCAATTTGCCCACATGTTTAGAAAAATAGTAACTCTTATCCAGAGGAGGGGCTAATGGATTCTTGGTCACTTGGCCAGCAATTAGGCTTCTTATTATGTAAATGTTTGGAAGTCTGTTACTGTTTTACACCTTCACTTCAGTTTTATTTTTTTTATACATTTTATTTATTTATTTGACAGACAGAGATCACAAGTAGGCAGAGAGGCAGGCAGAGAGAGAGGAGGAAGCAGGCTCCCGGCGGAGCAGAGAGCCGGATGTGAGACTCGATTCCAGGACCCTGGGATCATGACCTGAGCTGAAGGCAGAGGCTTTAACCCACTGAGCCACCCAGGCGCCCCTTCGCTTCAGTTTTAAAGATACCCACCCAGTTACATGCTACCTAACATAACCAAAAGAGGGAAAAAGACAGGGATGCCTGGGTGGCTCAGTCAGTTAAGCATCCACCTTTGGCTCAGTTCATGATTCCAGGAGTCCCACATAGGGTTTCTTGCTCAGCAGGAAGCCTGCTTCTCCCTCTGCCTACCACTCCCCTTGCTTGTACTCTCTTTCTCTCTCTCTCTCTGAATAATAAATAAATAAAATATTTTTTAAAAAGAAAGAAAAAGGCAAAAGTGTAAAATAAATAGTAAGATAACAAGGGATGCAGAATATCCACTCATACATTTACTGTCCTCTATGACAGTATTTTATCATTTCCATTCCATCAGCTATTTTTCACTCAACTATAAACAATCATGTCATTAATGAAGAAGACTTGTGTTTATAAAGACAGAGAATTAGATGTATAAATTGAGGCCAGTGAGAAAGGAAAAGTCAATAGTAATGTTGAGGAAGTGAAAGTCTTAAACTTCAGTGTTTTATGATGCATCTGGTATATAGAATGGTAACTACAAAATTACTCTTGAGATGTTATCAGTTTTAGAAAGATACAAATAAAAAATCTTCAAATTTCTTTCCTAAAAAAATACTTCAGCTAAATTTTAAGGGTCATCAATATGACTTAAAACCAATATTGAGGAGGAGAGGTAGGGAAATGACTGGACTTTTTTCCATTAGTGATTGAGTAAACATATTTATTATTTATTCATTCAACAAGCATTTAAAAAGTGTTTACTATGGGCCAAGGTCAGTGGCACTAGAGGTACAGAATGATATGTTTTCTTACCTAGAGATGAGAAAGCTTAGACAGAGAATTGGTCTTCCATGTGGAATGCACAACAGTTCAGGGGGAGGTGTTAGCAATGAAGGAGAAGTTATTAGGGCCAGCAAAATACTTATAAAAGTATTATCAATTAGGCATTTGTGAAGAAACTTTAACAATTACCTTTTAAAAGTTTTAAAGTATGCTATTGAGATGAGACTTATCCTCATCTTATAGGAAATTTAAGTTCAATGTGAATGATTTATTTGCCTAACATCACAGAGTTTGTAAATTTGTAAATCATGTCTAATTCTAAAACCTGTTATTTTGGGCAGAAGACACAAACAGACACTTCTCCTAAGAAGACATACAAATGGGGGCGCCTGGGTGGCTCAGTAGGTTAAGCCTCTGCCTTCAGCTCAGGTCATGATCCCGGGGTCCTGGGATCGAGCCCCGCATCTGGCTCTCTGCTCCGTAGGGAGCCTGCTTCCCTTCCTCTCTCTCTGCCTACCTTTCTGCCTACTTGTGATCTCTGTCAAATAAATAAATAAAAATCTTTAAAAAAAAAAAAAAGACATACAAATGGCTAACAGATACATGAAAAAAAATATTAATCATCGTTAGTCATCAGGGAGATTTAAATCAAAACTACATTGAGATACCAACTTACACCAGTTAAAATGGCCAAAATTAACAAGACACGAAACAACAAGTATTAGAGAGGATGTGGAGAAAGGGGAACCCTCTTACACTGTTGGTCGGAATGCAAGTTGGTGCAGCCACTTTGGAAAACAGTGTGGACATTCCTTAAGAAATTAAAAATAGAGCCACTCTATGAACTTGCACTCCTGGGTATTTACCCCAAAGATACAGATGTAGTGAAAAGAAGGACCATCTGTACCCCAATATTAATAGCAACAATTGTCACAGTTGTCAAACTGTGGAAAGAACCAAGATGCCACTTCAACAGAAAAATGGATAAAGAAGATATTATCCATACATACAATGGAATATTATGCCTCCATCAGAAAGGATGAATACCCAACTTTTGTATCAACATGGACAGGCCTGGAGGATATTATGCTGAGTGAACTAAGTCAAGCAGAGAGAGTCAATTATCATATGGTTTCACTTACTTGTGGAGCATAAGGAATAACATGGAGGACACTGGGAGAAGGAGAGGAGAAGTGAATTGGGGGAAATCAGAAGGGAGACTAACCATGAGAGTCTATGGACTCTAAGAAAGAAGCTGAGGGTCTTGGAGGGGAGGAGCATGGGGGGGGGGTTGGCTGTGCCTGGTGGTGGGTATTAAGGAGGGCACATATTGCATGGAGCACTGGGTGTGGTGCATATACAATGAATCTTGGAACACTGAAAAAATTAAATTAAATTTAAAAAATAACAAAACCTGTTATTTCTTACTACACCAGAAATCATTCCTTCAAGCTATTTAGAGTCAAGTTATGCAATTATCTTGTTTCTGGTTTACTCCCCCTCCCCAGCATGTGAGTTCAAGAATAACAAACTGTTTTACTCATTGCTACATGAGTAAAATGTCATATTAACATTTATATAACATATAAAGGTCATATTAACATTTATATGACATAAATTTGGCATTTATTAACATTTGTTGAATTAATGTAACATATACATCAAAAGTTATTTAATTGGGGTACCTGAGTGGCTCAGTTGGTTAAATGAACAGCTCTTGATTTTGGCTCAGGTCATGATCTGAGGGTTGTGAGATCGAGCCCTGCATCAAGCCCTGTGTCAGACTCCATGCCCAGTGTGGAGCTGGCTTAAGATACTCTTCCTCCTTCTCCCATTGCCCTTAACCCACCAAAAAAGTTAAGAAAGTCATTTTATTATCATTATTATTATAAGCTAATTCAAAGAGTGGTGCATGCATTCCAGCAAGGGCAATGGAAAGAAATTCATTAGGCTACAGGAAAAGATTACTATTAAAACTTCCATTCATGGGGGGAGGAGTCAAGATGGCGGAGAAGTAGCAGGCTGGGACTGCTTCAGCTAGCTGGAGATCAGCTAGATAGCTTACCTAAAGATTGCAAACACCTGAAAATTCATCAGCAGATCGAAGAGAAGAAGAACAGCAATTCTGGAAACAGAAAAACAACCACTTTCTGAAAGGTAGGACCGGCGGAGAAGTGAATCCAAAGCGACGGGAAGATAGAACCCGGGGGGAGGGGCCGGCTCCCGGCAAGCGGCGGAGCAACCCCGCACAAAACCAGGACTTTTAAAAGTCTGTTCTGCTGAGGGACATCGCTCCAGAGGCTAAACCAGGGCGAAGCCCACACAGGGTCAGCATGGCCTCAGGTCCCACAGGGTCACAGAAGGTTCGGGGGAGTCTGAGTGTCTGAGTGTCGCAGAGCTTGCAGGTATTGGAACGGGAAAGCCGGCTACAGAGACAGAGCCGACAGTAAGCTCGCAGCTCGGTGTTACCTTGAACCGGACGCAGGCTCAGTGAGCTCGGAGAGCAGCCGGAGGTCAGGCATACGGGAGTAACTGGGCGCTGTTCTCTGAGGGCGCACTGAGGAGTGCGGCCCTAGGCTCTCGGCTCCTCCGGGACGGAGACCAGGAGGCCGCCATTTGTATTGCCGTCCTCCAGAACTCTACAGAAAGCGCTCAGGGAACAAAAGCTCCTGAAAGCAAACCCGAGAGAATTACACACCCCGGCCCAGGTAAGGGCGGTGTAATTCCGCCTGGGGCAAAGACACTAGAGAATCACTACAACAGGCCCAACCCCAGAAGATCAACAAGAAATCCAGCCGAGACCAAGTTCACCTACCAAGGAGTGCGGTTTCAATACCAAGGAGAGCATCAGAATTCCAGAGGAGGAGAAAGTCAAGCACGGAACTCATGGCTTATTCCCTGTGATTTTTTTTGTCTTCCAGTTAATTTAATTTTTTTCTTTTTCATTTTTTGTTTTTTTTTTCTCACCTTCAGGTAAAATTTAATTTTTTTTAACTTTTACCTTTTTCTTTTTTAACGATTTTTTACTAGTTTATCTAATATGTATATATTTTTTTTTTACATTTTTCTTAGGTGTTCTCCTTTTTTTAAATTCTTTTCTTTTCTTTTTTTTTCTTTTTTCTTTTTTTTTCTTTCTTCCTTTTTGAACCACTTTTTATCCCCTTTCTCCCGCCTAATGATTTGGATCTCTTCTAATTTGGTTAAAGCATATTTTCCTGGGGTTGTTGAAACCCTTTTAGTATTTTACTTGCCCCTTCATATACTCTTATCCGGACAAAATGACAAGACGGAAAAATTCAACACTAAAAAAAGAACAAGAGGCAGTACCGAAGGCTAGGGACCTAATCAATACAGACATTGGTAATATGTCAGATCTAGAGCTCAGAATGACAATTCCCAAGGTTTTAGCCGGGCTCGAAAAAGGCATGGAAGATATAAGAGAAAAACTCTCGAGAGATATAAAACCTTTCTGGAGAAATAAAAGAACTAAAATCTAACCAAGTTGAAATCAAAAAAGCTATTAATGAGGTGCAATCAAAAATGGAGGCTCTAACTGCTAGGATAAATGAGCCAGAAGAAAGAATTAGTGATACAGAAGACCAAATGACAGAGAATAAAGAAGCTGAGCAAAAGAGGGACAAACAGCTACTGGACCACGAGGGGAGAATTCGAGAGATAAGTGACATCACAAGATGAAACAACATTAGAATAATTGGGATTCCAGAAGAAGAAGAAAGAGAGAGGGGAGCAGAAGGTATACTGGAGAGAATTATTGGGGAGAATTTCCCAAATATGGCAAAGGGAACAAGCATCAAAATGCAGGAGGTTCAGAGAACGCCCCTCAAAATCAATAAGAATAGGCCCACACCCTGTCACCTAATAGTAAAATTTACAAGTCTCAGTGACAAAGAGAAAATCCTGAAAGCAATCCGGGAAAAGAAGTCTGTAAAATACAATCGTAAAAATATTAGAGTGGCAGCTGACTTATCCACAGAGACCTGGCAGGCCAGAAAGAGCTGGCATGATATTTTCAGAGCACTAAACGAGAAAAACATGCAGCCAAGAATACTATATCCAGCTAGGCTATCACTGAAAATAGAAGGAGAGATTAAAAGCTTCCAGGACAAACAACAACTGAAAGAATTTGCAAATACCAAACCAGCTCTACAGGAAATCTTGAAAGGGGTCCTCTAAGCAAAGAGAGAGCCTACAAGTGGTAGATCAGAAAGGAACAGAGACCATATACATTAACAGTCACCTTACAGGCAATACAATGGCACTAAATTCATATCTCTCAATAGTTACCCTGAATGTTAATGGGCTAAATGCCCCTGTCAAAAGACACAGGCTATCAGAATGGATAAAAAAACAAAACCCATCTATATGTTGCCTCCAATAAACTCATTTAAAGTGAGGGGGTGGAAAAGAATTTACCATGCTAATGGACATCAGAAGAAAGCAGGAGTGGCAATCCTTTTATCAGATCAATTACATTTGAAGCCTATGACTCTAATAAGAGATGAGGAAAGACACTATATCATACTCAAAGGGTCTGTCCAACAAGAAGATTTAATAACTTTAAATATCTATGCCCCCAACGGGGGAGCAACCAACTATATAAACCAATTAATAACAAAATCAAAGAAACACATCAACAATAATACAGTAATAGTAGGGGACTTTAACACTCCCCTCACTGAAATGGACAGATCATCCAAGCAATGGGTCAGCAAGGAAATAAAGGCCTTAAATGACACACTGGACCAGATGGACATCACAGATATATTCAGAATATTTCATCCCAAAGCAACAGAATACACATTCTTCTCTAGTGCACATGGAACATTCTCCAGAATAGATCGCATCCTCGGTCCTAAATCAGGACTCAACCGGTATCAAAAGATTGGGATCATTCCCTGCATATATTCAGACCACAATGCTCTAAGGCTAGAACTCAACCACAAAAAGAAGTTTGGAAAGAACCCAAATACATGGAGACTAAACAGCATCCTTCTAAAGAATGAATGGGTCAACCAGGAAATTGAAGAAGAATTGAAAAAAATCATGGAAACAAATGATAATGAAAATACAACGGTTCAAAATCTGTGGGACACAACAAAGGCAGTCCTGAGAGGAAAATATATAGCGGTACAAGCCTTTCTCAAGAAACAAGAAAGGTCTCAGGTACACAACCTAACCCTACACCTAAAGGAGCTGGAGAAAGAACAAGAAAGAAACCCTAAGCCCAGCAGGAGAAGAGAAATCATAAAGATCAGAGCAGAAATCAATGAAATAGAAACCAAAAAAACAATAGAACAAATCAACGAAACTAGGAGCTGGTGCTTTCAAAGAATTAATAAGATTGATAAACCACTGGCCCTACTTATCAAAGAGAAAAGAGAAAGGACCAAAATAAATAAAATCATGAATGAAAGAGGAGGGATCACAACTAACAGCAAAGAAATACAAACTATTACAAGAACATACTATGATCAACTCTACGCCAATAAAATTGACAATCTGAAAGAAATGGATGCATTCCTAGAAACATATAAACTACCACAACTGAACCCGGAAGAAATAGAAAGCCTGAACAGACCCATAACCAGTAAGGAGATTGAAACAGTCATTAAAAATCTCCAAACAAACAAAAGCCCAGGGCCAGACGGCTTCCCGGGGAATTCTACCAAACATTTAAAGAACTAATTCCTATTCTCCTGAAACTGTTCCAAAAAATAGAAATGGAAGGAAAACTTCCAAACTCATTTTATGAGGCCAGCACCACCTTGATCCCAAAACCAGACAAGGATCCCACCAAAAAGGAGAGCTATAGACCAATATCCTTGATGAACACAGATGCGAAAATACACAACAAAATACTAGCCAATAGGATTCAACAGTACATTAAAAAGATTATTCACCACGACCAAGTGGGATTTATTCCAGGGCTGCAAGGTTGGTTCAACATCCGCAAATCAGTCAATGTGATACAACACATCAATAAAAGAAAGAACAAGGACCATATGATCCTCTCAATAGATGCTGAAAAAGCATTTGACAAAGTACAGCATCCCTTCCTGATCAAAACTCTTCAAAGTGTAGGGATAGAGGGCACATACCTCAATATCATCAAAGCCATCTATGAAAAACCCACCGCAAATATCATTCTCAATGGAGAAAAACTGAAAGCTTTTCCGCTAAGGTCAGGAACACGACAGGGATGTCCAGGATCACCACTGCTATTCAACATAGTACTAGAGGTCCTAGCCTCAGCAATCAGACAACAAAAGGAAATTAAAGGCATCCAAATAGGCAAAGAAGAAGACAAATTATCACTCTTCGCAGATGGTATGATACTATATGTGGAAATCCCAAAAGACTCCACTCCAAAACTGCTAGAACTTATACAGGAATTCAATAAAGTGTCAGGATATAAAATCAATGCACAGAAATCAGTTGCATTTCTCTACACCAACAGCAAGACAGAAGAAAGAGAAATTAAGGAGTCAATCCCATTTACAATTGCACCCAAAACCATAAGATACCTAGGAATAAACCTAACCAAAGAGACACAGAATCTATACTCAGAAAACTATAAAGTACTCATGAAAGAAATTGAGGAAGACACAAAGAAATGGAAAAATGTTCCATGCCCCTGGATTGGAAGAATAAATATTGTGAAAATGTCTATGCTACCTAAATCAATCTACACATTTAATGCAATTCGTATCAAAGTACCATCCATCTTTTTTAAAGAAATGGAACAAATAATTCTAAAATTTATATGGAACCAGAAAAGACCTCGAATAGCCAAAGGGATATTGAAAAAGAAAGCCAACGTTGGTGGCATCACAATTCCGGACTTCAAGCTCTATTACAAAACTGTCATCATCAAGACAGCATGGTACTGGCACAGAAACAGTCAAATAGATCAATGGAACAGAATAGAGAGCCCAGAAATAGACCCTCAACTCTACAGTCAACTAATCTTCGACAAAGCAGGAAAGAATGTCCAATTGAAAAAGGACAGCCTCTTCATTAAATGGTGCTGGGAAAATTGGACAGCCATGTGCAGAAAAATGAAATTGGACCATTTCCTTACAGCACACACAAAAATAGACCCAAAATGGATGAAGGACCTCAATGTGCGAAAGGAATCCATCAAAATCCTTGAGGAGAACACAGGCAGCAACCTCTTCGACCTCTGCCGCAGCAACATCTTCCTAGGAACAACGCCAAAGGCAAGGGAAGCAAGGGCAAAAATGAACTATTGGGATTTCATCAAGATCAAAACATTTTGCACAGCAAGGAAACAGTTAACAAAATCAAAAGACAACTGAGAGAATGGGAGAAGATATTTGCAAATGACATATCATATAAAGGACTAGTGTCCAGAATCTATAAAGAACTTAGCAAACTCAACACCCAAAGAACAAATAATCCAATCAAGAAATGGGCAGAGGACATGAACAGACATTTCTGCAAAGAAGACATCCAGATGGCCAACAGACACATGAAAAAGTGCTCCATATCACTCGGCATCAGGGAAATACAAATCAAAACCACAATGAGATATCACCTCACACCAGTCAGAATGGCTAAAATCAACAAGTCAGGAAATGACAGATGCTGGCGAGGATGTGGAGAAAGGGGAACCCTCCTACTCTGTTGGTGGGAATGCAAGCTGGTGCAGCCACTCTGGAAAACAGCATGGAGGTTCCTCAGAATGTTGAAAATAGAACTGCCCTATGACCCAGCAATTGCACTATTGGGTATTTACCCTAAGATACAAATGTAGTGATCCAAGGGGTCTCGTGCAACCGAATTTTTATAGCAGCAATGTCCACAATAGCCAAACTATGGAACGAACCTTGATGTCCATCAACAGATGAATGGACCAAGAGGATGTGGTATATCTACACAATGGAATATTATGTAGCCATCAAAAGAAATGAAATCTTGCCATTTGCGACAACATGGATGGAACTAGAGCGTATCATGCTTAGCGAAATAAGTCAAGCAGAGAAAGACAACTATCATATGATCTCCCTGATATGAGGAAGTGGTGATGCAACATGGGGGCTTAAGTGGGTAGGAAAAGAATTAATGAAACAGATGGGATTTGGAGGGAAACAAACCATAAGTGACTCTTAATCTCACAAAACAAACTGAGGGTTGCTGGGGGGAGGGGGTTTGGGAGAAGGGGGTGGGATTATGGACATTGGGGAGGGTATGTGCTTTGGTGAGTGCTGTGAAATGTGTAAACCTGGTGATTCACACACCTGTATCCCTGGGGATAAAAATATATGTTTATAAAATATTAAAAAAAATAAAATAAATTGGGCCAATTTTCAAAAAAAATAAAACTTCTATTCATATTTCATCTTTTTTAAATTTCTATTTTTTGTATTTATATGTACATAAAATACTGGTACAATAGTACAATATACAATTTTATATCAATAAATATACATATATTTAAGGTACATGATTAAAACTTGTTACTGATAGGTGTATGTTATCAAAAATCTTTGGTAAACACTGATTCAAAGAAAGAAGTACACATGTAAATAAATACCTACTACTCAATATCCCATACACTATGATATATGTACTTATTAAAATTATTTTAGTTGCAATAGGAAGGGAGTGACTTCTTCTTCCTAGTTTGTGATGGTGATGGTGGTGCTGCAAGTGTTATTAGTGGATAGGTGGCTAGAAAAAAATTTCACAGAGGAAGTGGTGTTTTGATCTTAGAGTCCCTTGAAATCATAGTTCAGGAGTCTGGACTTGAGGCATTTGGAAAAGAGGAGACATTTTAAGCTTGGAAGCAACATAATACATTTGCATTTTATGTAAAAGGTCATTCTGCCAATGCAGTGAGGAACTGCTATCAAGGAGGAAAGCTGGAAGAAAAACCAATCTCAAGAGAGTTCAGCATGAATTAAAAAGAAAAACAAAACAACAACAACAGCTAAAACCTTGCAGGGTGCCTTGGTGACTCAGTTCCTTAAGCATCTGCCTTCAGTTCAGGTCATGATCCCAGGATCCTGGGATGGAGTCCCACATTGGTCTCCTTTCTCAGTAGGGAGCCTGCTTCTCCTCTGTCTGCTCTCCATGCCACTCCCCTGTTTGTGCTCTCTTTCTCTCTGACAAATGAATAAATAAAATGTTTTAAAAAATTCAATTAAACAATTTTTATTTTTTAAAGGTTTTATATACTTATTTGAGAGAGAGAGAGAGAGATCACAATTAGACAGAGAGACAGGCAGGGGGGGGGGGGAAACAGGCTCCCTGCTGAGCAGAGAGTCCAATGTGGGGCTGGATCCCAGGACCCTGAAATCATAACGAAAGCTGAAGGTAGAGGCTTAACCCATTGAGCCACCCAGGTGCCCCCAATCAGAAAATTTTTAAATATAACTTCAAAATGGCCCCTTGAAACAGAGAAATCAAATGTCCTTTTCCTACATTATTGTCTATTATGTATATCCAACAAATATTTTCCATAATTGCCCCCTGTGTCTATTTAATACAATACAGCCTCAATTCTTTCTTTCTTGTTGCCCATTAATTTGGGGAAAATTCTTAGTTTACTGTGTTTCGTAAGTCATTTCCTCATGTACTCAAGCTGATAAACCAACTTCCCACTATGCTCTTTGAAGCTTATATTTTACTTAAATTCTCTACTGTTCCATGACCAGCCAGTTCTATGACCCCGAAGAATACTTTATCTATCCTAGCATCTAAAAGCTTCATATACATTTATCATGCAACACAATAGTGTTGATAATATAAGTATTTATTTGGCTGACACAGGGAAGATAAGTGAAACAGAATCCATGAAATTCTCCAGTGCCAGTCTGATACGCTGTTTCTATCTAACTTGTATCACTGTCATGCAGACAGATCTAAATGTATAATGAAAAGAATGACATAACAAGTCTAATTAGCAAGGAATTGTACAAGAAGGAATTAATTTTTTAATTACAATTACAAGGTTTTTGGTCTTGTATGCATCTTAGATTTTGTAAAATGCTGATAGGGGTCATGTCAATTTAACTAATGGCTTTGAGACTGACACATTTGGTGTGACTGATGATAGTTTGTGAGTTCTGGATTTTGTTGTACAAATCTTTGCTATCAAGGTGCTGCAGTGAGCAGGACTATTGCCTCATAATCAAAATGAGTCATATAACTGTTCTTTTTTTTAAATCTTTTATTCCACTAACCCCATCATCCCTCTACCGTTTGCAAATCTTACATGCAGTTGACAGCCATTAGGAAGCCAAATAAAAGGAGAGGGCTCATTCAACTGACACAAGAGCTCTGAGAGTCTCCTTTCCCCAATCTCATTCTGCATAAATTACCATATGAGGTACATGTATTTATTTTTGTAATAATAATTAACATTATTATGGCTCATATTTTCTAAGAGCAGTTATATTTCATCTTTAAATCTCCAAAGCTCAGCAAGGTATGTCAACAGTTTTTCCTTATAACAAATTTGGAAACTGAGGCACCATAGGGGTTAAAATGGAAATGAATTACTCTGTAGTCACAGTGCTAGGATTAAAGCCCAGGAGAAGAGATCCATAGATCTTAGAGTTTCGAATCCATCATGGTAACTACCATTCTAAAATTATTTCTAACTATTCAGATTTGTAATTTATTTTTAAATGCCCAGAGACACCCAAAGCATGTAAATCTAGGAACTACTAACATGTACAACAATATATTTATCACACATTTTTGTATAAAAAGATTATCTAAAAAATTAGAGAAAATGGAGTTAAGTTGAAAAGAGCAAACATTACAACCAAAAAATCCTTCCTTAAAACTTGATTAATAAATAAAGGAAGCTATAGACAACAAAATAGGCCTTAAATAATTTTGGTAAATACCTCTGTCATATTCCAGTTTATTCAGAAAAAACCCTTACCAGAACTTAAATGTTCATACTTTCATCAATATATTAGAATTTTCTCATCTTAATCAGTAGTGTGTGTGTGTGTGTGTGTGTGTGTGTGTTTAAATTTAACCTTTCCCTAATTGCTGTTTTCAGATCCAAAGGGTTCTAACATTCCTGTGGAAGTTGTCCAAAGAAGACAATATTTTTTTTAACTCTTACCTGCTATATTAACCCATAACATTTGCAATAGTTTTTCCCTGTAGCCATCTTTTCCTCTCTCCCAGTCAGGCAAGCCCTGATTTTTCAAGATACTCAGAGTCACAGGCACATTTGTTAGGACCATGATTACTGGGTAGTTTGGACTCTATGAATAGAAAGATGTCAAGTTGTTGCTAATATAGTATAAGTATAAAAGTTCTTGTTGCTATTGATTTGTTATCATTTACCATTCATTCATGGAACAGAAGTATGTTGTATTATACTTTCATTAATGTTGGAAAGTGATCCTGGTATAATTCAGTTTTGTTATAGACTTATAAACAAATAGTAAAAAAAGACACTGTATACTCTGCTTTTATTTATCTTCTCAATTCTGCATTATAACATTATTTGTGGTCTAAATTAGTATTCTTAGTTCACACATAGGTTAAATGAACCATAATATTTCAGTTGATTTCTGTTCAGTGTCAGCACAGTTGGAAGAATCCAGAGACTTAGTAAAGATATTCAAATTATTGAAAGTCTAATATCCATGGCAGTGAAATAGTTATAAATATGATACAACCTCTGAACTCAAGAAATTTACTGCTGATTCAACATTTACTCATATACATATTTACTTAATATGTATTGACTGTCCAGATTGTTGAAATTAACAACAAAAGAAACAACAGGTGTTGGTGAGGATGTGAAGAAAGGGGAACCCTCTTGCATTGTTGGTGGGAATGCAAACTGATACAACCTCTCTGGAGAACAGTATGGAGGTTCCTTTAACTTTAAGGTTAAAAATAGAACTACCCTATGATCCAACAATTGCACCACTAGGTATTTACACAAAAGATACAAAAATGCAGTTTTGAAGGGATGTATACATCTCAATGTTTATGGCAGCATTATCAACAATAGTCAAACTATGGAGAAAGCTCAAGTGTCCATCAACTGATGAATGGATAAAGAAGATGTAATATACACATATGTACATATACACATATACATACACATATTCTCTCTCTAAATGTGTATATATATATATATGTGTGTGTATGTATATAATGGAATATTACTCAGACATTAAAAATAATGAAATCTCGCCATTTGAAATATATTATGCTAAGTGAAAAAGTCAGTCAGAGAAAGACAAATACCTTATGACTACACTTATATGTGAAATTTAAGAAACAAAACAGATAAACATATGGGAAAGGAGGTGAAAAAGAGAGAGAGAGAGAGAGAGAGAGAGAGAGAGAAACAAACCATAAGAGATAAGAGAGATAAAGATAGAGAACCAACTAAAGGCTAATGGAGGGAGGTGGGCAGGGATGGGCTTGGATGGGTGATGGGTATTAATGAGGGCAGTTGCTGTAATGACTCACTGAATTTTATTCCTGAAACTAATATTGCACAATATGTTAACCAACAAAAATCTAAATAAAATTAAAAAAAACCATAAAAGCACAAAAACCAAATATGTAATGAGCACCTACCATGTGACAAACAAGTTCTAGGCACTGGGAATACAGTAATAAATAAAACACTGAAAAATACCTGCCTTCAGGAAGCTTATAGTCTAGTAGAAGTAAACACACAATAAAGTAATTAGGGAAATATCCAGGTGTTTGTAAGTGCCATAGAGAAAAATAAAACAGAAAAGGGGGATATGCAACGGTAATAAGAAGTGTTGTCAAGAGGAGGTTTAATCATGCCCCATAACATTTTAGGAGATTAAAGTTGGAAGTTAAAGTACAACCAAGGGTGATCTGGAGGCCAGAAAAGAGAGGTCTTATCTGAAATTTCAGAATTTCTGAACTCCCTTTTTCCTCCCTCAGAATTGTGGGAAATGGGAGTGGCCTGTGATAGTCCTGTGAATAAAAATATATCTAGAGCTAAGCACAATGCATGACAGAATTTTCTGAGTTCTATGATAGAAATGCAAATATAGCACATGGATTTAGAGAGGAAACAAAGATTCATCCTTACTGGAAGTCTTCATGGAAGAGTTGGCACCTTTATGAATAAATAGTTGTAACCATCATTTTGAAGGTGATAACTTTCTTTTTCAGTCTGCCAAAAATGCTCACTCAGTCCTACAGTAAGCAAGTGACTTTGTAGCAGTTAACTAAATTGTATGCATCAAAAACAGGTCCAAAAATCTACTTTGGGTAACACAGGCCTTCTGTGATCTGAATCCTGCTACAAATGAATGCATATATAGAAATGTGAACTAATGTTCCAAATCTGATGAGCTATATTCATGGTCAAAAAGCTATAAATAATTTGAGTACTAATTTCCTTAACATCACTAGTCTAGAATTTTATTTAATTTTTTGCAATAAGATCTAGATTAGCTTCTGTGTCCCTGTAAATTAAAAGTCATCTTTATATAAAAACAGAGGATAGGGGTGCCTGGGTGCCTCAGTGGGCTAAAGCCTCTGCCTTTGGCTTGAGTCATGATCTCAGAGTCCTGGTATCAAGCCCCACATCAGGCTTTCTGCTCAGTGCGGAGCCTACCACTGCCTTTCTCTCTGCCTGCCTCTCTGCCTACTTGTGATCTCTGTTTGTAAAATAAATAAAATTTTAAAAATATATATATAAAAAAACAGAAGATATGTCCATAGAAATTAGATCATGATTAGTCATAACAACTACCATTGGTTGTGTTCCAGTTGCTTTGCATACATTTATGCTAAGCCTCATAACGCTCTTCAAAGGGAATATTCTTATTTTCATTTTAGAGATGAGCTTCTCTCACAAAGTCATTGAATAACTAACCCAAGACTACACAGTTAGTATGTAACAGGTCTTGGATTTGTCCCTTGATAATGTACTTTTTCAACTACACTGTACTGCCAAGAAGGGAGTCCCAAATACTGCATCAATTAGTTTAAAAGACTAGTCTAGAGAGGAATCCAAAATGGCAGAGGAATTGGAGACCTTAATTTCGTCTGGTCCCAGGAATTCAGCTAGATAGCTATCACCTGTGAACTCAATGGGAGATTGTGGAAAAGAATAGCTGCAACTCTATGAATAAAAGGCAACAACTTTCTGCTAGGTAGGAGGTGTGAAGAAGTGAATCCAAGGGGATATATGGGAAGATAGACTGTGGAGGGAAGGAACTCCCATCTGCTGGCTACCGATAAGTGATAGAGAAGTCCACTGCAAAATCAAAACTTTTAGAATTCTTCTCTGGTGAGGGATGCTGCTCAGGTGATTAAGTGGAGAGTGGAAACCTGGCTGGGGCATTGTGGTCTCAGAATCCTCTGGGTCACAAAAAGACCAGGGATGCCTGAGTGTGGCATAGTTCCCAGGTATCAGAGTGGGGATGCTGGCTGCAAAAAGTGAGCCTAGGAGTGGGTTCTCAGCTCGGGGTTGCCATAAATCAGGATCCACAGAACAGTTGGGCCATGGCTCTTCTACTGCCCAACAAGCAGTAAAACTGAGGAAAACCCCCTTCTTACCCCAGGGAGAGTAGTGTAGGAGTGCACCACAGGAGTCAGCTGGGTTTGGAGACTCCCAATGGGGTCATGTGCCAGAGATAGAAATGCTTGGTCACAGACCAGGTGAGCATGGAGTGTAGCCAAAGATCAGGGAGACAGGAGTGATTGACTATTTTTCTCTGAGGGCTCACTGAGGAGTTGGGCCTCTAGTTTTCAGCTCTTGGGCTGGAGATTAGAAGGCTGCCATTTTCATTCTCATCCTTTAAAGCTTTGTGGAAAGCTTTCACTGAACAAAAGTCACACAGAGGAAACCAGAGCAGATTACTTAGCTTGGCCTCTGGAAAAGGCAGTACAATTCCACCTTCCACCTAGGGCAAAGACATTTGAGAATCAGTGCAATAGGCCTCTCCACTAAATGATCCGCAAGAATATCCAAGCAAAGCCAAGTTTACTGATCAAATGAAAACTGAAAAACTCCAGTGCAAGGGAAAAACAGCACTTAAAACTCATGGCTCTTCCCCCATGATTCTTTAGTCCTTCAACTTTTTTTTTTTTAATTTCTTTATTTTTCTTTAAAAAAAAGTTTTTTCTTTCCTTTTTTAACCAACTTATGCTATCAACTCCTTTTTTAAAAATCTTTTTAAATTTTCATTTGTACAGTCATGTTCTATCCCTTCATTTTATTTAACCTAATCTGTGTGTTTGTGTGTGTGTGTGTGTGTGTGTTTCTTCCTTAAAATTTTGGGATGCAGTTTCTTCTAACATACCAAAATATGCCCCAAATCTAATGTATGGTTTTGGTCTATTCACCTGCCTGATAATATTCTTTTTTATTTCATTCTTCTTCTTTTTTTGTTTTTGTTTTGTTTTGTTTAGTTTTATTTTGTTAGTCTTTTTAAATTTTCTATCCTCTCAATGTATTTAATTATATATATCAATATCTATCTATCTATATCTATCTATCTATCTATATATATATATATATATATACATTTCTTCATTTAAATTTTGAGATGCAGTTTCCTCTAACTGACCAAAATACACTCAGAAATTGCTCTGTTCTATTCACCAGTCTGTTTATAAGCCTCCATTTTTGTTGTTGTTGTTTTTCTTTCTCTTTTATTCTTGTTTTTTTCTTAATTTCTATTTTTACAATTACATTCTCTCCTTTCATTATATTTAATTTTATTTTTGTACAAGTTTTTATTTCTTTATAATTTTAGGGTTTAATTTTCTAACCAAAAGACCAAAATACACACAAAATCTAACTTATTGCTCTATTCTGCTCACCTGATTATATTCTTTATTTTTTCTCCTAGTTTCAGGTATCTTCTGGTTTGTTTAGTGCATACTTCTCTGTGGTCATTATTGCCCTTTTAGTATTTTGTTCTCTTATTCATCTATTCTTCTATGCAGAGAATGACAAGATGGAAAAACTCACCTCAAAAAAAGAGAACAAGGAGTAGTACTGACTGCGAGGGACATAATCAGTATGGATATAAGTAAGATGTCAGGACTAGAGTTCAGAATGATTATGAAGATACTAGCAGGCTTGAAAAAAAAACATGGAAAAAAAAGAATCAGTTTCTGTAGAAATAAAAGGATGAAAATCTAATCAAGTCAAAGTAAAAAGGCTATAAATGAGATGCAATAAAAAAAAATGGAGGCTCTAACAGCTAGGATAAATGAGGTAGAAGAGAGAATTAGTGACATAGAAGACCAAACGATGGAAAAGAAAGAAGCTTAGAAAAACAAAGATATCATGAGGAAAGAATTCAAGAGATAAGTGATACCATAAAGAGGAAAAAAACAGAATAATTGGGATCCCAGAAGAAGAGGAAAGAGAGGGACAGCAGGTATATTTGAGTAAATTTTAGTAGAGAATGTCCCTAATCTGGGGAAGGAAACAGACACCAAAATCCATGAGGCACATAGAAATCCTGTCAAAATCAATCAAAATAAGTCAACACTCTGACATACAATGATAAAATTTTCAAATCTCAGAGACAAGGAGAAGATTCTGAAAGCAGCTCAGGAAATGAGGTCTGTAACCTACAAGGTTAGAAACACTAGATGGCAGTAGACCTATCTGTGGAGACCTGGCAGACCAGAAAGGACTAGCATGATATATTCAGGGTGCTAAACAAGAAAAATATGCAGCCAAGAATACTTTATCCAGCTAGGATATCATTTAAAATAGGAGTGATACTAACAATGAAAATACGGAAAGGGAAATTAGAGAATCCACTCCATTTACTATAGTACCAAGACCCATAAGATACCTGGGAATAAACCTAACCAAAGAGGTAAAGGAACTGTACTTGAGGAACTACAGAACACTCATGAAAGAAATTGAAGAAGACACAAAAAGATGGAAGACCATTCCATGCTCTTGGATCAGAATAATAAACATTGTTAAAATGTCTATACTGCCTAGAGCAATCTATACTTTTAATGCTATTCCAATCAAAATTCCACGAGTATTTTTCAGAGCTGGAGCAAATCATCCTAAAATGTGTATGGAATCAGAAGAGACCCCGAATCACTAAGGAAATGTTGAAAAACAAAAATAAAACTGGGGACATCATGTTACCTGATTTCAAGCATTACCAGAAAGCTGTGATCAACAAGACAGCAAGGTACTGGCATAAAAACAGACACACAGACCAGTGGAACAGAGTAGAGAGCCCAGATATGGACCCTCAACTCTATGGTCAAATAATCTTCGACAAAACAGAAAAAAAATATCCAGTGGAAAAAAGACAGTCTCTTCAATAAATGGTGCTCAGAAAACTGGACAAATATATGCAGAAGAATGAAACTCGACCATTCTCTTACACCGTACATAAAGATAAACTCAAAATGGATAAAAGACCTCAACATGAGACAGGAATCCATCAGAATCATAGAGGAGAACATAGGCAGGAATCTCTTCAATATCAGCAACAGCAACTTCTTTCAAGATATGTCTCCAAAGGCAAAGGAAACAAAAGCTAAAATGAACTTTTGGGAATTAATCAAAATCAAAATCTTATGCACAGCAAAGGAAACAGTCAACAAAACAAAGAGGCAACCCATGGAATGGGAGAAGATATTTGTAAATGACAGTACAGACAAAAGGTTGATATCCAAGATCTATAAAGAACTCCTCAAACTCAACACACACAAAAAAAAGATAATCACATCAAAAGATTAGCAGAAGACATGAACAGACACTTCTCCAATGAAGACATAAAATGGCTATCAGACACATGAAAAAATGTTCATCATCACTAGCCATCAGGGAGATCCAAATCAAAACCACATTGAGATATTACCTTACACCAGTTAGAATGGCCAAAATTAGCAAGACAGGAAACAACATGTGCTGGAGAGGATGTGGAGAAAGGGGAACCCTCTTACACTGTTGGTGGGAATGCAAATTGGTGCAGCCATTTTGGAGAACAGTGTGGAGATTCCTCAAGAATTTAAAAATAGAGCTTCCCTATGTCCCTGCCATTGCACTACTGGGTGTTTACCTCAAAGATACAGATGTAGTGAAAAGAAGGGCCATATGTACCCCAATGTTTATAGTAGCAATGGCCATGGTTGCCAAACTGTGGAAAGAACCAAGATGCCCTTCAATGGATGAATGGATAAGGAAGATATGGCCGATATACACTATGAATTATTATGCCTCCATCAGAAAGGATGAATACCCCACTTTGGTAGCAACATGGACAGGGCTGGAATAGATTATGCTGAGTGAAATAAGTCAAGCAGAGAGTCAATTATCATATGGTTTCACTTATTTGTGGAACATAAAAAATAGTATGGGGGACAAGGGGAGATGGAGAGGAGAAGGGAGTTGAGGGAAATTGGAAGGGGAGGTGAACCATGAGAGATTATGGACTCTGAAAAACAATCAGGGTTTTGAAGGGGCCGGGGGTGGGAGGTTTGGGAACAGGTGGTGGGTATTGGAGAGGGCACGGATTGCATGCAGCACTGGGTGTTTTGCAAAAACAATGAATAATGTCATGCTGAAAAATAAATAAATAAATAAATAAATAAATTTAAATTAAAAAAAGATAGACAGAAAGCCAAAATTATTCCTAATTAAAAGAGATATAAAAATGGAAAAAGAAAGAAATTAAAATAGAAGTGATAAAAACCTTCTAGAACAATGAGAAACTAAAAGAATTTGTGAGCACTAAAACAGCCCTACAAGAAATATTAAAGGGGATCCTGTAAGTATAGAGAGAGCCCAAATGTAACATAGAGCAGAAAGGAAAAGAGACAATATACAGAAACAGTGACTTTTCAGGCAATACAATGGCACTAAATTTATATCTTTCAATAGTCACTCTGAATGTAATTGGGCTAAATGCCCCAGTGAAAAGACACATATATCAGAATAGATAAAACAAACACCCATTGATATACTGCCTCCTAGAGTCTCATTTTAGACCCAAAGACACGTCTAGATTTAAAGTGAGGGGGTAGATAAGAATTTATCATATTAATGGATATCAAAAGGAAGCTGGGGGAGGAGGCATCCTAATATCAGACAAATTAGATTTTAAACCAAAGAGTGTAATAAGAGATGAGGAAGGAAACTATACCATAATTAATATGTCTAGCCAACAACATCTAACAATTGTTAATATTTATGCCCTTAACATAGAGGCATCCAATTAAATAAGCCAACTAATAACAAAATGAAAGAAACACATCAACAATAATACAGTAATAGTAGGGGAATTTAACACCCTTCACTGCAAATGTCACATAATCTAAGCAGAAGATCAACAAGGAAAGAAGTACTTTGAATAACACACTGGACCAGATAGACTTCACAGATATATTAAGAATATTCCATCCAAAGCAACTGAATATGCACTCTTATTGCATGCACAAGGAACATTCTCCAGAATAGATCACATCCCGGGTCATAAATCAGATCTTAACCAGTGCCAAAATATTGGGATAATTTGTTGCATGTTTTTGGACCACAGTGCTTTGAGACTGGAACTTGATTACAAGAGGAAAGTTGGAAAGAACTCAAATACATGGAAGCTAAAGAGCATCCTACTAAAGAATGAGTGGGTCAACCAGGAAATTGAAGAAGAATTTAAAAAGATTCATGGAAACAAATTAAAATGAAAACACAACTTTTCAAATTTTGGGGATGTAGCAAAGGCAGTCCTAAGAGGGAAATGTATAGCACTACAAACCTTTCTCAAGAAATAAGAATGGTCTCAAATACACAACCTAATTTTACAACTAAATAAGCTAGAGAAAGAATAGCAAATAAAGCCTAAACAAAGCAGGAGAAGAGAAAAAATATAAAGATTACAGTAGAAATCAATGAAATATAGAAACCAAAAGAACAGTAGAACAGATCAACAAAACTTGGAGTTTATTCTCTGAGAGAATTAATAAGATTGACAAACCCCTGACCATACTTGTCAAAAACAGAAGAGAAAGGACCCAAATTAATACAATCATGAATGAAAGAGGAGAAATCACAACCAAGACACACACACACACACACACACACACACACACCGTACAAAGAATTATAAGAACATATAATTAGCAACTATATGCCACAAATTAGACAATCTGGAAGAAATGGATGCATTCCTAGAGATGTATAAACTAACAAAACTGAACCAGCAAGAAATAAAAAGCCTAAACAGCCCCCTAACCAAAAAGAAATTGAAGCAGTAGTCAAAAATCTCCCAACAGACAAGAGCCCAGAGTCAGGTGGCTTCCCAAAAGAATTCTTCAAAATATTTTATTTATTTATTTATTTATTTAAAGACGTTATTTGCTTATTTGACAGACAGAGATCACAAGTAGGCAGAGAGGCAGGCAGAGAGAGAGGGGTGAAGCAGTATCCCCACTGAGCAGAAAGCCTAATGCAGGGCATTATCCCAGGATCCTGAGATCATGAGCTGAGCCAAAGGCAGAGGCTTAACCCACTGAGCCACCCAGGTGCCCCTCTGCCAAATATTTAAAGAAGAATTAGTACCTTTTCTTTTGAATCTGTTTCAAAATTTTGAAATGGAAGGAAAACTTCCAAACTCTTTATAAGACTAACACTGCCTTGATCCCAAAACCAGACAAAGAGCCCACCAAAAAGGAGAATTAAAGATCAATATCCCTGATGATCATGGATGCAAAAATTCTCACCAAAATATTAGCTAATAGCATGCAAGAGTACATTAATAGGATTATTCACCACAGCCAAGTGGGATTTATTCATGGGCTATAAAGTTGGTTTAACATTTGCAAATCAATGTGATACACTACATTGATAAAAGAAAGGACAAGAACCATATGATCCTCTCCATAGTTGCTGAAAAAGCATTTGACAAAATACAACATCCTTTCTTAGATTAAAACTCTTCACAGTGTAGAGGTAGAGGGAACATACCACAATATCATAAAAACCAAATATGAAAAATCCATAGTAAATATCATACTCAATAGGGAAAAACTTAGAGCTTTTCCCCTAAGGTCAGGAAAATGGCAGAGATGTCCACTATCACCACTGCTATTCAACTTAATGCTAAAATTACTAACCTTAGCAATCAGACAACAACAACAAAAATAAATAAATAAAAGGCATCCGAGTTGGCCAAATGTCAAGCTTTCATTGTTTGCAGAAGACATGATACTCTATGTGGAAAACTCAAAAGACTCTACCCCAAAGTTGTTAGAACTCGTACAGAAATTCAGTAACGTGATAGGGTATAAAATCAGTACACAAAAATCAGTTGCATTTCTATACAGCAACAATGAGAAAGAAGAAAGAGAAATTATGGAGTTGATCCCATTTACAATTGTACCCAAATCATAAAACACCTAAGAATAAATCAAACCAATGAGGCAAAGGATTTGTACTCAGAAAACTATAGAATACTCATGAAAGAAATGGAAAAACATTACATGCTCATGGATTGGAAGAATAAATATTGTTAAAATGTAAATGCTACCCAGTGTAATCTACACATTCAATGAAATTCTTATAAAAAAAAACATAAACTTTGTTCATGTAACTATAACAAATAATCCTAAAATTTGTATGGAACCAGGAAGACCCCAAATAACCAGAGGGATGTTGAAAAAGAAAACCAAAGCTGGAGGAATCACAATTCAGAATTTCAAGCTCTATGATAAAGCCAAGATCACCAAGACAGTGTGGTACTGGCACAATAAATGACACATAGATCAATGGAACAAAATAAAGAACCCAGAAACGGACTCTCAACTCTATAGTCAACTAATCTTTGACAAAGAAGCAAAGAATATCCAATTGAAAAGGACAGTCTCTTCAATAAAAGGTGTTGGGGAAATTATATAGCCATATGCAGAAGAATGAAACTGGCCCATTTCCTTATACTACACATGAAAATATCCAAAATGGATGAAAGACCTCCACATGAGATGGGAATCCATTCAAATCCTTGAGAGAATGGAGGCAACAACCTCTTCAACCTTGGCTGCAGCATCTTCTTGGTAGACATGCCTCCAAAGGACAAGGGAGATAAAAGCAAAAACGAACTATTGGGACTTCATCAAGATTGAAAGCTTTTGCACAGCAAAGGAAATAATCAACAAAACCAAAAGACAACTGACAGAAAGGGAGAAGATATTTACAAATGACATATCAATAAAGAGCTAGTATCCAAAATCTATAAAGAACTTATCAAACTCGACATCCAAAGAACAAATAATCCAATCAATAAATGGGGTGAAGACATGAACAAACATTTCTCCAGTGAAGACATCCAAATGGCCAAGAGGCACAGGATAAAATGCTCAAAATCATTCATCATTAGGGAAATACAAATCAAAACCACAATGAGATTCCACCTCAACACAGTCAGGATGGGTAAAATTAACAAATCAGGAAATGACAAATGTTGGCAAAGGTGAAGAGAAAGGGGAGCCCTCTTACACTGTTGGTGAGAATGGAATCTTGTGCCGCCACTCTGAAAAACAGTACAGAGGTTCCTCAAGAAGTTAAAAAATAGAGCTACACTGTGATCCAGCAATTGCATTACTAGGTATTTACCACAAAGATACAGATGTATTGATCTGATGGGGCACCTGCACCCTAATATTTATAACAGCAATTTCCACAATAACTAAACTATTGAAAGAGCCCAGATATCCATTGACAGATAAGTGGAGAAACAGTAAATATACACATGGAATATTACACAGACATCAAAAATACCATCTTTCCATTTGCAATGATGTGGATGGGTCTAGAGGGTATTATTGCTAAGTGAAATAAGTCAATCAGAGAAGGACAATTATCATATGATTTCACTGATATATGGGATTTAAGAAAGAAAGCAGAGCATCATATGAGAAGAGAGGTAAAAATGAAACAAGACAAGACCAGAACAGGAGACAAACTATAAGAGACTCTTAATGTTTGGAAACAAACTGAGGGTTGCTGGAGTGGTGGTGGGTGGAGGGATAAGGCAAGTAAATGATGGACATTGGGGAGGGTATGTGTTGTACTGAGCACTGGGCATTATTTAAGGCTGATGAATCACAGATCTGTGCCCCTGAAACAAATTATATATTACATGTTAATTAATTGAATTTACTTTTAAAATTTTTTTTAGGTTTTTATTTATTTATTTGACAGACAGAGATCACAAGTAGGCAGAGATTCAGGCAGAGAGAGAGAGAGGAGGAAGCAGGCTCCCCATTGAGCAGAGAGCCTGATGTGGGGCTTAATCCCAGGACCCTGGGATTATGACCTAAGCCGGAGACAGAGGCTTTAACCCACTGAGCCACCCAGGTGCCCCAATTAATTGAATTTAAATAAATAAAAAAACTATATACACTGTGAAAAAAAACAAACAAAAATTAAAAGACTTAAACTTTACGCATGAGCAATGGAAACAAGGTTGGCATCACATTTCCTTTTCCAAATGAATTTGCCCGTTTGTTTATACATTACAGTTGTCCCTACTAGCACTGCAAGAATGGTAAGGAACTTCAGAAATTATTTGCTCCAACAATTAATAGTTGACAATTCTTTTACTGAAAATCCCAGGAAGACTCTCCATATAATAAATGGAGTCAGCACTTAAAAGGAATTTCCATAAAACTGAGTTAACTCTACAAGGAGAATTTGTGATTTATCTCAGAATACAGTTCAAGTGTGATAAACATATGATGTATAGATTTTGGAAACTTAGGCCTATTTTTTGCCTTCTTTTATATGCAAATGTTCTTAAATTGAAGCACAATAATGCAGGTAAGTTTATTTTAGAGTACTACCTCACATTTGCCCAGTCATAAAACACACTGTTTACAGAACCCTCCCATTTGTTTTTCACAAAGTTACTAGATGTGCAGCATATGTTATTATCTCAGATTGTTAAATACAAGAACAAATCTCAGTTTGAATAATCTGGCAAGGTTGCATAGAGAAGGGAGTTGAGGGAAATTGGAAGGAGAGGTGAACTATGAGAGACTATGGACTCTGAAAAACAATCTGAGGGGTTTGAAGTGGTGGGGGTAGGAGGTTGGGAGAAGCAGGTGGTGGGTATTAGAGAGGGCACAGATTACATGGAGCCCTGGGTGTGGTACAAAAACAATGAATAATGTTATGCTGAAAAGAAATTTAAAAAAAAAAGAAAGATAGGGGCGCCTGGGTGGCTCAGTGTGTTAAACCACTGCCTTCGGCTCAGATCATGATCTCAGGGTCCTGGGATCGAGTCCCGCATCAGGCTCTCTGCTCAGCAGGGAGCCTGCTTCCCTTCCTCTCTCTCTGCCTGCCTCTCTGCCTACTTGTGATCTCTCTCTGTCAAATAAATAAATAAAATCTTTAAAAAAAAAAAGAAAGATAGAGCTAATTATTGAACACAAGTATTTTTATATGCAGTTTAACAATCTTTCCTTATAGTTTATTATTCCAAAGGCCTATATAGTATTTATCTGTCATTTGTTTCAATAGAACATCATCAACCTTTATATCCATTATAGTACAGTAATCAGGAGTCAAGGTACCTGCTACTATGGTGATCTTTCCAAGCTTGTTTGCTTATTGTCTCATCTCAGATAGCATGGATTAATGTGGAAACAACGAGTATAGAAAGGTACAAGATTTATAATGGATTATGAATCTTCATGGGTGTCCAGCTAGGGTAGCGTTATTGAAAAGTCACTCCAAAATTGAAAAAAAAAATCTCATATATGTTATGACCCACATGTTGTTATCACTCATTTATAAATAGGTATGTCTATCATCAAAAGGCCAGATGAATTATGCTCATTAGAAAACACTTCAGGGTAGTTACTTTAGCTTTGCACCTAGCAGAATAATTAAGCTAGTTTTCTTTTATTCCTTTTAAAGTTGTCAAGCCTAAAACCTTTACAAGTACCTAATGAGCTCATTGCTTTGCTTCATCCCTTTCAGTTCCAACTAGATGCAGCTTAACATTTTCACCATTACATTTGCTTGCGTGTCTTGATACAGACATTTAATGAGCACATTTTAAAGGAACTTTGCAAATGGCAATATCTACAAATGAGGAAGCCCAGGAGTGTGGGAAGTCTAAAATTCATTTTCTAAACAGAACAGTTGAAGAAGCAGTGTATGCTTTGCCCCATGAAGACACAAGAGCACACAGGAGCTGCTTCAAGGGTTTGAAGACTCATCACTTAGAAGAGGAAACTTATTCTGCAGCTCTCTAGAGTGCAAAAATAGGACCAAAGTGTAGAAGTGACAAAGAGGCAGGTTTGGCTTCCATGTAGAATGTGAATGTGAGAACACTGAGAGTTTGCAAATATAGAAACAGCAGCCTTGTAATTCAGGGAGCTCCTAGAAAGGATTTCAGGCATGGCATGCTTGGAAAAGAAAACCTCTAGGATCCTTACAGAGTTACAGAATTCTTGATAATATTTGTGGAAATTTACTGAGCTCCCATGTGTTTTACATATTTTAGCTCTTTAATCCTCATGAAAATTTCAGGAAGTAGATACTATAATTATATAAACGAGGAAACAAAGGGACAAAGAAATTAAGTAATTTATCCAAGGACAATTGATAGGTATAATAGATTTGGGATTCAAACTCGGGTTACTTGGTGCCAGGATCAAAGCCTTTGACTACCATGCCACAGTATTATTTAAACTGAGTGGTGCTTTGGTTCTGTGTGACCTTTAATCATTCCAAATAGCAATTCTTAAGACTTCGGGCCTATTAGTAGCCTCACTTTTACCAATAATGTTACATATTGTAAGCATACACAATGTCTAAAATTCAACTAGATACTAAAGGTACAACTATTATCATTGTGTGTGTGTCTGTGTATGTTGGGAAAGCAGTGTGAGAAATTCAGAGCATTAAAATGAGTTATGTATTTGTGCTTTTGGCCTTTGTCTTCTGTCCACTTCTCTATCACCACATCTGAGGTGATTTATCCTATTTCATGGTGTTAAATATGATCTACCTGTTTATGACTCCTCAAATTTGAATCTTCAACCATGATGTTACAGCCCTGACTTCCAGACACTTCATTACACCTGGATTTCTACATAGATGTCCAAAATACATTCTTTCCAAAAGGCTGAAACATTATCTATAGTCTATAGGCTTTCATCAGAAATACATTTTTCCTCAATTTTTAAATTTAGTTTTGCCTTTCCACATTATACTGATACACAATGAATATGGTTTTTATAAGTTAGATTTTCATTTTCCAGTGCAAGTAACTCAAACTACATTATCTAAAAGCTGTAAGTGCCAGCTATTTTAAATAATCTTTCCATGTTTTAAACCAAATGTATATCCTTTCTGTACAGGGTATAATATTTAGAGTTAGAGTGAAAAATAGGAAGATATGATAGGTTATGATTATAAACCCTCTTTCTTCTTAGGTGTAATGAAACAATGACCATTTAGGGGAAAAATGAATTATCCCACCTAAAAAGCTTGAGAACATGTTAATCTCACTGAAATACATAAACTTTGAAATTAGACATAACTAAGCTTAACCTGTCACTTACTAGTTATGTAACTCTAAACAAGTTGCTTAACATCTGAAACTCATTCACTATTTGTAAATTGGACACAATCTTAAAAGGTTTTATTGGAATCAAATAAAAATATTCTGAACATAGGGCCTGTCGCATAGTAGGCTTGAAATAATTGTCCACCTGCCTTCTCAGTTCCCACTAGTTTGATCACCCTAAAGAATATTCTTCTATTATAGAGTATGAGAAGGGAGGGTTGATATAAACTCTTGACATTCTGGTTCAGTGAGTTCTGTACTATTAAACTCTTATTTATTTTTCCTTTAGAGCTTTTAGGTTTATTCTATGAAAGCAAAAAAATAACTCAGCTGCCTTATATTCACATTTTGTGACTTATTTTGACTGCTATTAACTTAGCAAATATTTGTTCTCTTTTAAATGTGTTCTTAAAGGGTTTCTTTTCTTTTCTTTTCTTTTCCTCATGATTTTATCAGGGCTTAGAAGCAAAATCTTATTTTGGAGATGTCAGTTTTACATGGAAGCCAATAAGAAAACAGGATATGCAGGGTAAATATTACTTCACAGGTAAATTTTGATGTCTGAAATGGTACATTTTCAGTATCCATATGAATTGTTTATCTCAAAATATTCAGAATATTATGAGTAGCTGAAAACAAATCCATATTCTCTCCTATTCCTGGCAGTAGTAAGTTAACAACTTTAGAAATGTAATGAGGAATCCAAACTCAGAAAGAAACACAGCAATCTCTAACTTTAGTCTAACTTCAGTGTGGATTTTCAGAAAGAAGGAAATATGAATTTTCAGGTTTGGGTTTTGCTCAAGTTACATTTAATATGTTGGTATGAGAACAAATGTGACAATTAAAAACAACCAAATGGTTACCTAGTTTATACAGCAGAAAGGGAAAAAATAGAAAGTAACACCTTCTGTGGAAGAAAAAGAACAAATGGCAATGGTAGATATGAAATTGGATCAACATAGTTCTCTTTCCAATACAAAATGTCTTTGAAACTTGCAGCAAATATTACAAACTTAACAGAACATGTTCCCTGATTTTCTCTCTATACCTTATGAAAAAAAGACTAACAGGCAATTCAAGCATTATGTGCACCTTGGCTTTTCCTTCTCTGTCCCTCAGCCAGTTGGCTTTTCCACTGACCATCCTGCCACTTTCCCACCCCACCCAAACAATCCTTAAGGTCTTCTTTTAACAGATATAGCTCCCACTCATGGAGCCACATTTTGCTGTGAAAATACCATAAAACAACACATTTAATGCAACCTTTACCTAGTGTTGCACAAATTGCTGCCTAAGAAATATATGTAGCAGAATCACCTTGGGTATATGTTCATTTTTAGGTTCTAACCTAGACTTTCTAAATCAGAATATTTGAGGATGAAGCCTGAAAATTTACAATTTAAAAAAAGGTTTCCTAGTATTATAATGCTATACTCAAATTGGAGAATCACATCATCCACTGATCACTTATTTAAATGAAAATGATTGAAATTCCTGAAGCTTCCTTCTTCCAACAGTAGTTTTAACCATGAGGACAGAGCAAAATCTCTGCACTAGATGGAAGAAAATAAAAGCCCAATGCTTGGCTTGAACTCTTCCTGAGCATGTTCTCTGACTCTCAGTTTCTTCATCTGTAAGACAGGAGTAAATCACATGCTGAGGCTACCTCAGAGGACTGATGAGAAAACAAAATGTAATGGATAGTGCTTTGACAATTGTAAATCTCTACACAAGTTTAAAGCATTAGTATATTATTTCCATTTTACCTATGATCATTTTCTGAAGACTGTCTTAAAGTGAATAAGAAGAGAACTTAATAAAAGAAAGAAGAACTTGTTTGATAGAAAAAAGATAGAAGACATGTAAGGATTATTAGCAGAAAATTTTTCCAGATGAATTTTAACTAGTTCCAATAAATCTAGTCACTGATTCATTCATGTCATATGTGCCAGGTGCCATGCTAGCTGCTGAAGATGCAGTGAGGAAAATACTATTATCTTCCTGGATGACAACTACACACAGGGAGATAGATACATGATTCATTAAAGAAAAATATGACTAGTAACATACAAATGCTAGGAAACGAGTAGGCAGGAAAATGAAGAGGATTTTATAGATGTTTTCATCATGAAGATGATATTTGGGTTGAACCTTGAAGGAAGTATACTAACCCTATAAGGGAATAGGGGCTTTCAGGAAGAGAGAGCAAGATAAGAAAAGGCATAGATATCTAAAACTACATGGTGGATTTTTGGGACATGGTGAATAATATGGAGTAGGTGAAGCATAGATAATTTTGTGGTGACAGGTGGTTTTATGAATTGCTGTTCTGCTGATTAACTATGTGATCCTCCGATGTTCTTCATTTGTTAAATGGAGACAACAATAAAACTTTCAAAATTGTTTTAAGAAATACATATAAAAGTAGACATGCAATACTTATTATTGTTAGTGGAAATAGTATGAAATCAAAATTTAAGAGAGTTTAGGATTTCATCTAAGTAGTATTTAAAGAAGAACAAATAGGTGAAAAATCACTGGTTCCAAGCCATGAACATATGGACTGGAAACAAATATGTTCAGAACTACAGGTGTGTTATATGTTCCAGAGTGGGGATAATTTTAATTACTAAAGACAAGACAGTTGAATAAAAACATTGGAAATACTGAGTCCCAGAAATCTGCTCAGACTTAGGATAATCAAATGTCAGTCCTCTACAAGCAGGTATTCTGATCCAACTTCTACACATATATGAATAAAAGTCCATATATGCCTTTATTTTTTAATTTGCACAATACATATATTAAACTCTCATTATGTTCTAGACACCATGATAGGCACTACGGATGCAATAATGGAAAAAATAAAAACTGTCTCTTCCATCACAGTGTTTTTTAATTAAATCCATGTACATAATCAATGCATATTTGTTTCAATAGCATTTTAGCTTGTGAAGTAGTATATGATAATTTATGAACACTAACATTGGCATTCAAAAGAGGTGAACCTGAAGTTCATCTCCATCAAATTCCAGCTCTATATTTTGGGGGAAGTGTATTTTGTGTTCTAAAACTAAATTTTTGAACTTAAAAATTGAGTACTTACCTCATATGGTTTTTGTGTAGATTAAATGAGGTGATTCATGTGAAGCACTTAGTATAATATAGCATGTGTACAGTAAGTATTCCATAATACAGTAAGTATTCCATAATACAGTAAGTATTCCATATTAGCTATTGGTTTTGGGATGCAACTCTTTCTATAAAGTTCTCACCTAGACATTTCTTTTAGGTGGTAAAACAGGCTATATAATGTGAATAATTCTTTTGTGCAAAACAACTGAAAATATTTGGTAAACTATATTTAATGAATTGTTTCTATTTGCATACCTTTGTTGGTAAGAAAAGAAGCCCTTGGAAACAAAAATTAAGATAAAGTGAAAATCTAAGTAAATACAAAAGCTAGCTTTTAACCTGGACATAGCTATAAATCCTAGTAACCTTGAACATTAATGTTTAAGACCAGTTGGTCCAGAGGCATAAAGACAAAGCCTAATACCCATGCAGGGGGGGACAATCTGTAGGATATGGATACTCTGGCAAAAATCTTTGGTGTCATTGTAAAATTTAAGACCCTCACATTGTAAGTATAAGATAAACAAACACAGAAAAGGCAGAAAGGAAACTCACCTATCTTAGTCCCTGCACAAGGTTGAATAGAAAAAAAAAAGCATTTTTTTAGAACTTTTAAAGAAAAGCTGGACTTTGACTAAGTTTGGAGTTTGAATTCATACTACCTATGCAGTTTGAAAAATCTCTTGGTGAGAATTTATTTCACAATAATTTCAGGTTAGATGTATTTCAGGCACTTGTCAAACTTAAACTCTCTCTGGAAATATCCCTCTTCAACCAATGCTCTAAGACTTTCCACAGATGAAGTTCCAAGCGTGCACTTATAGTCAAAACCCACAAAACATATAAGGATCCTGTATGGGTTTAATTGTGTCCCGTGAAATTCATATGTTTAAGTCCTAAATCCCAGTACCTCAAAATATGACCTTATTTAAAAACAGGGTCATTGGAGCTGTAATTAGTTAACATGCAGTCATATTGAAGTAGGGTGGACCCTAATTCAGTATGACAGAAGTCCTTATAAAAATAATCTTTGTGAAGAAAGAAATGCATACAAAAGAAAGCTGATGTGAAGACAGGGCAGTGCCATCTGCAAAGAATGGCAAAGATTAACAGCAAACCACCAGAACTAGGAAAGAGGCATGGAATAAATTTTCCCTCAAGGATTTCTGAGGAAGGCAACCAGCTCTGCTCACATCTTGATTTTAGACATCCAACATCCAGAACTGTAAATCAATAGATTTCTGTTCTTTAAACCACACAGTCTGTGGTACTCTGTTAAGATTAGCCCTAGCAAACTAGTACAGAAACAAACCACTTTTAGGGTCAACATGTCTTCCTCATTCCCAATGTTTACTGCTAGATTAAAAGATTTTCACTAATATTACGCTCCTGATATCTTTCTGTCTTTATGTTTATTCTCAACTAGGAATTAGGGTCAATGCAGTAACTTATCTGATTGAAATACTGGGGGAAAATATTGAGCCATACTTAACTCAACAATTCCCCTCTTCCTTCTGGGGGGACTTGCTCGCAAAAAGGTGTTTTGTTCTGCTTCTCCAAGTGCCCATTCTCCTGCCACATAAGTCCTCTTTTGATTCTGCATGTCCTGAGACTGTCTGGGTGATTGAGTCTAATTCTGAGAATCAGAGTTAACAATGTCTCTTGGTTAACAGACCTAAATTCATGCACCAGTAATATATGTAATGTGTCATCTCCTTTTTCATTTGTTTTATTTATCAATCTGCTCAGGAAAAATAACAGTCAGAAGAATAAAACCTCCTTAATATCTCTTTCTTCTGTCTTGCTGTTGGTGTAGAGAAATGCAACTGATTTCTGTGCATTGATTTTATATCCTGACACTTTACTGAATTCCTGTATAAGTTCTAGCAGTTTTGGAGTGGAGTCTTTTGGGTTTTCCACATATAGTATCATATCATCTGCGAAGAGTGATAATTTGACTTCTTCTTTGCCGATTTGGATGCCTTTAATTTCCTTTTGTTGTCTGATTGCTGAGGCTAGGACTTCTAGTACTATGTTGAATAGCAGTGGTGATAATGGACATCCCTGCCGTGTTCCTGACCTTAGCGGAAAAGCTTTCAGTTTTTCTCCATTGAGAATGATATTTGCGGTGGGTTTTTCATAGATGGCTTTGATGATATTGAGGTATGTGCCCTCTATCCCTACACTTTGAAGAGTTTTGATCAGGAAGGGATTCTGTACTTTGTCAAATGCTTTTTCAGCATCTATTGAGAGTATCATATGGTTCTTGTTCTTTCTTTTATTGATGTGTTGTATCACATTGACTGATTTGCGGATGTTGAACCAACCTTGTAGCCCTGGAATAAATCCCACTTGGTCGTGGTGAATAATCTTTTTAATGTACTGTTGAATCCTATTGGCTAGTATTTTGTTGAGTATTTTCTCATCTGTGTTCATCAAGGATATTGGTCTATAGCTCTCTTTTTTGATGGGATCCTTGTCTGGTTTTGGGATCAAGGTGATGCTGGCCTCATAAAATGAGTTTGGAAGTTTTCCCTCCATTTCTATTTTTTGGAACAGTTTCAGGAGAATAGGAATTAGTTCTTCTTTAAATGTTTGGTAGAATTCCCCCGGGAAGCTGTCTGGCCCTGGGCTTTTGTTTGTTTGGAGATTTTTAATGACTGTTTCAATCTCCTTACTGGTTATGGGTCTGTTCAGGCTTTCTATTTCTTCCTGGTTCAGTTGTGGTAGTTTATATGTTTCTAGGAATGCATCCATTTCTTCCAGATTGTCAAATTTATTGCCGTAGAGTTGCTCATTGTATGTTCTTATAATAGTTTGTATTTCTTTGGTGTTAGTTGTGATCTCTCCTCTTTCATTCATGATTTTATTTATTTGGGTCCTTTCTCGACAACATGGATGGAACTAGAGCATATCATGCTTAGCGAAATAAGTCAAGCAGAGAAAGACAACTATCATATGATCTCCCTGATATGAAGAAGTGGTGATGCAACATGGAGGCTTAAGTGGGTAGGAGAAGAATAAATGAAACAAGATGGGATTGTGAGGGAGAGAATCCATAAGTGACTCTTAATCTCACAAAACAAACTGAGGGTTGGTGGGGGGAGGGGGTTTGGGAGAAGGGGGTGGGATTATGGACATTGGGGAGGGTATGTGCTTTGGTGAGTGCTGTGAAGTGTGTAAACCTGGTGATTCACAGACCTGTACCCCTGGGGATAAAAATATATGTTTATAAAAAATAAAAAATTAATAAAAAAAAAGAAGAATAAAACCTTATTCATACTGCAGTTATTGACATTATCAAATGTAGGCCATAAAATACTTAAAAATTATTGTTCGGAGAAGGAATATGAAACTGACAGCATGAGGAAGAAATAAGAGACCACCAAAATAGATGTTTTTAAAAAACAAAAACTGAGGGGCACCTGGGTGGCTCAGTGGGTTAAGCCACTGCCTTCGGCTCAGGTCATGATCTCAGGGTCCTGGGATCGAGTCCCACATCAGGCTCTCTGCTCAGCAGGGAGCCTGCTTCCTTCTCTCTCTCTCTCTCTGCCTGCCTCTCAGTGTACTTGTAATTTCTCTCGTCAAATAAATAAATAAAATCTTTAAAAAAAAAAAAAAGATTCGTCCACTTCCCCAAAAATTTAAAAAAACAAAAACTGAGACACTATACCACTGAGAGACCTCTACCAAAGGAGATTTTAATGGTTGTACTCTAGGACAATGGGAAAATATCCCAGAAAGAGGCACTGAAATGCCAGTAGAAAGGATGATTCAAGAACAAATACAGTATTGTATGTCAATTATAATTGAATTAAATTTAGGGGTTCTTGGGTGCCTCAGTCAGTTAAGTGTCTCCCTTTGGATCAGGACATGACCTCACGGACCTGGGATAGAGCCCTGCGCCCTGCATCAGGTTCCCTGCTTATTGGGGCCTTCCTCCTCTGTTCCCTCTACCTGCAACTCCCCCTGCTTGTGTTCCCTTTCTCTGTCAAATAAATAAAATAAAATATTCAATAAAATAAAATATATACACACAAATAACAATAAGTAAATAATAATTGGTAAATTTGCTCACGTATCTAAACAGACATCCTTTGACTGCATAAACATTAATAACAATGCCCAATTTATGGGGTTAGTGAAATCAAAGTAGAATTAAAATCTGGAAACATAATATATTACTTTGCAGGTGATATGAGTTACACATTCTAAAGTCCTTGCATTGTTTGGAAGACAGTGGAGAAGTTGATTAACTTTAGGCTCTGTTAAGGTGCATGTTTACATTTTGGGGAAATATGAAATAAGACTCAAAGATCCCAATCGATCCTAACTAATATAAGAAAGAAGAAAAATACACCAATAGAAAAAAAAAAAAACAGGGTAAATATAAACCAGCAGTTAAGGTGGTAAAAATAATTCTTTTTTTTTTTTTTTTTTAAGTTTTAACTTTTTATTTTTTATAAACATATATTTTTATCCCCAGGGGTACAGTTCTGTGAATCACCAGGTTTACACACTTCACAGCACTCACCAAAGCACATACCCTCCCCAATGTCCATAATCGCACCCCCTTCTCCCAAACCCCCTCCTCCCAGCAACCTTCAGTTTGTTTTGTGAGATTAAGAATCACTTATGGTTTGTCTCCCTCCCAATCCCATCTTGTTTCATTTATTCTTCTCCTACCCACTTAAGCCTCCATGTTGCATCACCACTTCCTCATATCAGGGAGATCATATGATAGTTGTCTTTCTCTGCTTGACTTATTTCGCTAAGCATGATACGCTCTAGTTCCATCCATGTTGTCGCAAATGGCAAGATTTCATTTCTTTTGATGGCTGCATAGTATTCCATTGTGTATATATACCACATCTTCTTGATCCATTCATCTGTGGATGGACATCTAGGTTCTTTCCATAGTTTGGCTATTGTGGACATTGCTGCTATAAACTTTCAGGTGCATGTGCCCCTTTGGATCACTACATTTGTATCTTTAGGGTAAATACCCAATAGTGCAATTGCTGGGTCATAGGGCAGTTCTATTTTCAACATTCTGAGGAACCTCCATGCTGTTTTCCAGAGTGGCTGCACCAGCTTGCATTCCCACCAACAGTGTAGGAGGGTTCCCCTTTCTCCACATCCTCGCCAGCATCTGTCATTTCCTGACTTGTTGATTTTAGCCATTCTGACTGGTGTGAGGTGATATCTCATTGTGGTTTTGATTTGTATTTCCCTGATGCCGAGTGATATGGAGCACTTTTTCATGTGTCTGTTGGCCATCTGGATGTCTTCTTTGCAGAAATGTCTGTTCATGTCCTCTGCCCATTTCTTGATTGGATTATTTGTTCTTTGGGTGTTGAGGTTGCCTAGTTCTTTATAGATTCTGGACACTAGTCCTTTATCTGATATGTCGTTTGCAAATATCTTCTCCCATTCTGTCAGTTGTCTTTTGATTTTGTTCACTGTTTCCTTTGCTGTGCAAAAGCTTTTGATCTTGATGAAATCCCAATAGTTCATTTTTGCCCTTGCTTCCCTTGCCTTTTGCGTTGTTCCTAGGAAGATGTTGCTGCGGCAGAGGTCGAAGAGGTTGCTGCCTGTGTTCTCCTCAAGGATTTTGATGGATTCCTTTCGCACATTGAGGTCATTCATCCATTTTGAGTCTATTTTTGTGTGTGGTGTAAGGAAATGGTCCAATTTCATTTTTCTGCATGTGGCTGTCCAATTTTCCCAGCACCATTTATTGAAGAGGCTGTCTTTTTTCCATTGGACATTCTTTCCTGCTTTGTCGAAGATGAGTTGACCATAGATTTGAGGGTCTATTTCTGGGCTCTCTATTCTGTTCCATTGATCTATGTGTCTCTTTTTGTGCCAGTACCATGCTGTCTTGATGATGACAGCTTTGTAATAGAGCTTGAAGTCCGGAATTGTGATGCCACCAACGTTGGCTTTCTTTTTCAATATCCCTTTGGCTATTCGAGGTCTTTTCTGGTTCCATATAAATTTTAGCATTATTTGTTCCATTTCTTTGAAAAAGATGGATGGTACTTTGATAGGAATTGCATTAAATGTGTAGATTGCTTTAGGTAGCATAGACATTTTTACAATATTTAATCTTCCAATCCAGGAGCATGGAACATTTTTCCATTTCTTTGTATCTTCCTCAATTTCTTTCATGAGTACTTTATAGTTTTCTGAGTATAGATTCTGTGTCTCTTTGGTTAGGTTTATTCCTAGGTATCTTATGGTTTTGGATGCAATTGTAAATGGGATTGACTCCTTAATATCTCTTTCTTCTGTCTTGCTGTTGGTGTAGAGAAATGCAACTGATTTCTGTGCATTGATTTTATATCCTGACACTTTACTGAATTCCTGTATAAGTTCTAGCAGTTTTGGAGTGGAGTCTTTTGGGATTTCCACATATAGTATCATATCATCTGCGAAGAGTGATAATTTGACTTCTTCTTTGCCGATTTGGATGCCTTTAATTTCCTTTTGTTGTCTGATTGCTGAGGCTAGGACCTCTAGTACTATGTTGAATAGCAGTGGTGATAATGGACATCCTTGCCGTGTTCCTGACCTTAGTGGAAAAGCTTTCAGTTTTTCTCCATTGAGAATGATATTTGCGGTGGGTTTTTCATAGATGGCTTTGATGATATTGAGGTATGTGCCCTCTATCCCTACACTTTGAAGAGTTTTGATCAGGAAGGGATGCTGTACTTTGTCAAATGCTTTTTCAGCATCTATTGAAAGTATCATATGGTTCTTGTTCTTTCTTTTATTGATGTGTTGTATCACATTGACTGATTTGCGGATGTTGAACCAACCTTGCAGCCCTGGAATAAATCCCACTTGGTCGTGGTGAATAATCTTTTTAATGTACTGTTGAATCTTATTGGCTAGTATTTTGTTGAGTATTTTCGCATCTGTGTTCATCAAGGATATCGGTCTATAGCTCTCTTTTTTGGTGGGATCTTTGTCTGGTTTTGGGATCAAGGTGATGCTGGCCTCATAAAATGAGTTTGGAAGTTTTCCTTCCATTTCTATTTTTTGGAACAGTTTCAGGAGAATAGGAATTAGTTCTTCTTTAAATGTTTGGTAGAATTCCCCCGGGAAGCCATCTGGCCCTGGGCTTTTGTTTGTTTGGAGATTTTTAATGACTGTTTCAATCTCCTTACTGGTTATGGGTCTGTTCAGGCTTTCTATTTCTTCCTGGTTCAGTTGTGGTAGTTTATATGTTTCTAGGAATGCATCCATTTCTTCCAGATAGTCAAATTTATTGCCGTAGAGTTGCTCATAGTATGTTCTTATAATAGTTTGTATTTCTTTGGTGTTAGTTGTGATCTCTCCTCTTTCATTCATGATTTTATTTATTTGGGTCCTTTCTCTTTTCTTTTTGATAAGTCTGGTCAGGGGTTTATCAATTTTATTAATTCTTTCAAAGAACCAGCTCCTAGTTTCGTTGCTTTGTTCTATTGTTTTTTTGGTTTCTATTTCATTGATTTCTGCTCTGATCTTTATGATTTCTCTTCTCCTGCTGGGCTTAGGGTTTCTTTCTTGTTCTTTCTCCAGCTCCTTTAGGTGTACGGTTAGGTTGTGTACCTGAGACCTTTCTTATTTCTTGAGAAAGGCTTGTACTGCTATATATTTTCCTCTCAGGACTGCCTTTATTGTGTCCCACAGATTTTGAACCGTTGTGTTTTCATTATCATTTGTTTCCATGATTTTTTTCAATTCTTCTTTAATTTCCCGGTTGACCCATTCATTCTTTAGAAGGATACTGTTTAGTCTCCATGTATTTGTGTTCTTTCCAAACTTCCTTTTGTGGTTGAGTTCTAGCTTTAGAGCATTGTGGTCTGAAAATATGCAGGGAATGATCCCAATCTTTTGATACCGGTTGAGTCCTGATTTAGGATCGAGGATGTGATCTATTCTGGAGAATGTTCCATGTGCACTAGAGAAGAATGTGTATTCTGTTGCTTTGGGATGAAATGTTCTGAATATATCTGTGATGTCCATCTGGTCCAGTGTGTCGTTTAAGGCCTTTATTTCCTTGCTGATCTTTTGCTTGGATGACCTGTCCATTTCAGTGAGGGGAGTGTTAAAGTCCCCTACTATTATTGTATTGTTGTTGATGTGTTTCTTTGATTTTGTTATTAATTGGTTTATATAGTTGGCTGCTCCCACGTTGGGGGCATAGATATTTAAAATTGTTAAATCTTCTTGTTGGACAGACCCTTTGAGTATGATATAGTGTCCTTCCTCATCTCTTATTATAGTCTTTGGCTTAAAATCTAATTGATCTGATATAAGGATTGCCACTCCTGCTTTCTTCTGATGTCCATTAGCATGGTAAATTCTTTTCCACCCCCTCACTTTAAATCTGGAGGTGTCTTCGGGCTTAAAATGAGTTTCTTGGAGGCAACATATAGATGGGTTTTGTTTTTTTATCCATTCTGATACCCTGTGTCTTTTGACAGGGGCATTTAGCCCATTCACATTCAGGGTAACTATTGAGAGATATGAATTTAGTGCCATTGTATTGCCTGTAAGGTGACTGTTATTGTATATGGTCTCTGTTCCTTTCTGATCTACCACTTGTAGGCTCTCTCTTTGCTTAGAGGACCCCTTTCAATATTTCCTGTAGAGCTGGTTTGGTATTTGCAAATTCTTTCAGTTGTTGTTTGTCCTGGAAGCTTTTAATCTCTCCTTCTATTTTCAATGATAGCCTAGCTGGATATAGTATTCTGGGCTGCATGTTTTTCTCGTTTAGTGCTCTGAAGATATCATGCCAGCTCTTTCTGGCCTGCCAGGTCTCTGTGGATAAGTCAGCTGCCAATCTAATATTTTTACCATTGTATGTTACAGACTTCTTTTCCCGGGCTGCTTTCAGGATTTTCTCTTTGTCACTGAGACTTGTAAATTTTACTATTAGGTGACGGGGTGTGGGCCTATTCTTATTGATTTTGAGGGGCGTTCTCTGAACCTCCTGAATTTTGATGCTCATTCCCTTTGCCATATTGGGGAAACTGTCCCCAATAATTCTCTCCAGTATACCTTCTGCTCCCCTCTCTCTTTCTTCTTCTTCTGGAATCCCAATTATTCTAATGTTGTTTCGTCTTATGGTGTCACTTAATTCTCGAATTCTCCCCTCGTTGTCCAGTAGCTGTTTGTCCCTCTTTTGCTCAGCTTCTTTATTCTCTGTCATTTGGTCTTCTATATCACTAATTCTTTCTTCTGCCTCATTTATCCTAGCAGTTAGAGCCTCCATTTTTGATTGCACCTCATTAGTAGCTTTTTTGATTTCAACTTGGTTAGATTTTAGTTCTTTTATTTCTCCAGAAAGGGCTTTTATATCTCTCGAGAGGGTTTCTCTAATATGTTCCATGGCTTTTTCGAGCCCGGCTAGAACCTTGAGAATTGTCATTCTGAACTCTAGATCTGACATATTACCGATGTCTGTATTGATTAGGTCCCTAGCATTCGGTACTGCCTCTTGTTCTTTTTTTTGCGTTGAATTTTTACGTCTTGTCATTTTGGCCAGATAAGAGTAAATGAAGGGGCAAGTAAAATACTAAAAGGGTGGCAACAACCCCAGGAAAATATGCTTTAACCAAATTAGAAGAGATCCAAAATCGTGAGTGGGGAGAAAGGGGATAAAAAGAGGTTCAAAAAGAAAGAAAGAATAAAAAAAGAAAAAAGAAAAGAGAAAAAAAAAAGAAAAGAAAAAAAATTTTTTTAAAAAAAGAAAACACCTGAGAAAAATGTAAAAAAGAAAATATATATATATTAGATAAACTAGTAAAAAATCGTTAAAAAAGAAAAAGGTAACAGTTAAAAAAAAAAATTTTACCCGAAGGCGAGAAGAAAAAGAAAAAAAAAATGAAAAAGAAAAAATTAAATTAACTGCAAGACTAAAAAAAAATCACAGGAAAAAAGCCATGAGTTCCGTGCTTGGCTTTCTCCTCCTCTGGAATTCTGCTGCTCTCCTTGGTATTGAAACCGCACTCCTTGGTAGGTGAATTTGGTGTCGGCTGGATTTTTTGTTGATCTTCTGGGGGAGGGGCCTGTTGTAGTGATTCTCAAGTGTCTTTGCCCCACGCGGAGTTACACCTCCCTTACCCGGGGCCGGGGTGAGTAATCCGCTCGGGTTTGCTTTCAGGAGCTTTTGTTCCCTGAGCGCTTTCCGTAGAGTTCCGGAGGACGGGAACACAAATGGCGGCCTCCTGGTCTCCGGCCCGGAGGAGCCGAGGGCCCGGGGCCCCACTCCTCAGTGTGCCCTCAGAGAACAGCGCCCAGTTACTCATGTCTGCCTGACCTCCGGCTGCGCTCCGAGCTCACCGAGCCTGCGATCGGTTCAAGGTAACACCGAGCTGCGAGCTTACTGTCGGCTCTGTTTCTGTAGCCGGCTTTCCCGTTCCAATACCCGCAAGCTCTGCGACACTCAGACACCCCCGATCATTCTGTGACCCTGCGGGACCTGAGGCCACGCTGACCCCGCGTGGGCTTCGCCCCGGTTTAGCCTCTGGAACGATGTCCCTCAGCGGAACAGACTTTTAAAAGTCCTGATTTTGTGCGCGGTTGCTCCGCCGCTTGCCGGGAGCCGGCCCCTCCCCCCGGGGTCTATCTTCCCGTCGCTTTGGATTCACTTCTCCGCCGGTCCTACCTTTCAGAAAGTGGTTGTTTTTCTGTTTCCAGAATTGCTGTTCTTCTTCTCTTCGATCTGCCGATGGATTTTCAGGTGTTTGCAATCTTTAGATAAGCTATCTAGCTGATCTCCGGCTAGCTGAAGCACTCCCAGCTTGCTACTTCTCCGCCATCTTGACTCCTCGGTAAAAATAATTCTTAATTATACCTGTGATCATTATAAATTTAAATGGATTAAATCTAGTTCAAAGACAAAGATTGTCAGACTGCATAAAAAAGTAAAACACAGCTATATTCTACTTTGCCGTCCTTCCACCTTTTTGTTATGAAACAAAGACATATGAAAAACATAATGATACAGGAAAACAAAAATTACTAAATGAGAAAACATGTAACAGACAAATACTATCCAAATGAAAGCCAATATATGTAAGTGCACCAAAAAAAAATCATTAAGTATGTAAGTATTTGAACAACATAATTAACAGTCTTGATCTAGTGGATTCAGCAATTGTATAATACACATTATTTTCAACTACACATATAAAGTTACAAAAATTGTCTATGTACTAGGACATGAAGCAAATCCTAAATTTTATAGAACAGATATCATGTATATCATAGTATTTCATCATAATTTAACTAATATAGAAATTATAAGGTATTGCAAGTCTAAATAAATATGGGTAGAAAGAATCAATATATGTGATAATTCTTCCTAAATTTAATTATAGATCTGTGCAAAAAGCTGTTTGTGTGTGTGTAATTTGAGGATTTGATTCTAAGTTTCCATTATTGTTAGTTTTATGTGTTAACTAGATTGGGTTCAAGAAAAAGAAAAAGATAACAATCTAATGAAAAATAAGCAAACAAATGAGTATTTCACAGGAAGCACAAAAGATCAATAAATATATGAAAAATGCAAAATCAATTTTATTACTAATCAGAGAAATGGAAATAAAATGTGATACAACTTTAAACCTGCCAATTTGTAAGAAAAAAGAAAGAAAAAATCTGATATTATAAAGGATGTGGAACAATAAGAACTTTTATACACTGTTGATAGGAGTTTAAAGTGATACCACAACTTGAAAAACAATTTGACACTGTTTTGTAAAGATGAAGATATGCATACCATAGGACTCAGGAATTGTACCTCTATGAATACTCAGTAGATAAATTTATTCTACCTGTTCACAAGAAGGCATATACAGAAAGTTTGTTATAACAAAAGAGAAAGAAAAAAAAAAGGAATAGGTAACAGCCATATATCCAAAAACAGGAAGAGAAGGGAAAAATACAATGAGCATATTATAGGATGAAATAGTATATAGCTGTAAGAAGACCAAAACACTGCTACAGACACCAACATAGAATAATCATATTACTATGAGATAAAGCAAACAGAAAAAATAAAATACAAAATAAAACAATAGAAGAACAAATCTCATAGGTTTACTTGCAGCATAATTTCATTTATACAATGACTAAAAGTAACTGTTCTTTTTTAAAAGATTTTAGTTATTTATTTGTTAGTTATTTACATATGTAAAATGACATGTATCTACCGCTGTAGTATCATACAGAATAGTTTCATTGCCCCAAGCATCCTCTGTACCCCAACTATTCATCTTTCCCTCTCTTCTAGTCCCTGGCAACCGGTGGTCTTTTTACTGTCCTCACTGATTTGCTTTCTCCAGAATGTCACACAGTTGGACTTATACTTATATATTGGCTTTTTTTACTTAGTAATATGCATTCATATTTCCTTTATGTATTTTCATGACTTGGCAGTTCCTTTCTTTTCAGTGCTATGTAATATTCCATGGCCTGGATGTGCCGTATTTTATTTATTCATTCACTTACCAAAGGCATCTTGTTGCTTCCAAGTTTTGACAATTATGAATAAAGTTTCTATAAATATTTATGGGCAGATTTTATATGGATAGGACTTTTCATTTCTGTGGGTATATATCAAGGAGAATGATTTGGGGATTGTATGATTGAAATATGTTAAGCTTTGAAAAGAAATTGCCAAACTATCTTACTAAGTGGCTGCGCTATTTTTCATTCCCAACAGCAATTGATGAGACTTCCTGCTGCTCCACATCCTTGCCGACATTTGGTATTCCCAGCATTCTGGGTTTTGGCCATTCTACTAGGTATCCTGTTTTTTAAATAAGTTATTCATTTATTTTTATTGCTGAGTCTTAAGTTTTCTTTGTATGTTTTGGATAATAGTGCTTCATAAGATGTGTCTTTTGCAAATATTTTCTCCTAGTCTACAGTTTGTCTTCTCATTTTCTTGATATTGTCTCCTTTGTAGAACAGCAATTTTTTATATATTCTTTTTTATGTTTCCAATTTCCAGTTAAAAAAATGAAACAAAAATCACCTCCATGTTAAGACTTTATGTTAGAATTTTAATTTACCTTCATGAACATCATTTTTCAACTTCATATGGGGGGGTTACAAAAGTGAGAACATGAATCATGAATTTTTCTGCAGTTTACATCCTCATCCTTTATCATAACACACAGACTATACTTTCTTTCAAATTTATAGAAAACTCTACAGTTTCTTGTTATGTTATCTTGGCATCTTGGCACATAATAATGTTTCTTACATGGATAAGGCTGCCACAGAAGGTATTTTTATGGCTGAACATAACCTGATGGTACAATATATTAGCAGGCTAAATTTCCTAGGTCTAAAGTAAATTGTATAAACATTAAGCCTAGGAAAGTAATGCTGTTTTGTGAAATCTCAAGTACCTTACTGTCTGATTTTATTAGAATTCACTATTATTTCTTTAGTGTATCCCTGTAAAGAACAGAATAGAATTCCTGAATGGCTTACATTGAATATTAAAAGAATGGAAAGTTTCTGGCACAGTCAAGGGATTATTTTTTGTTGTTGTTCTCATTTTGTCTAGTATAAGAAACCATTCAGGTAGGCTCTCTGAATTCCAGACATGTAGGCTTCCATGGATGAATTCCTTCCTTTACAAATCAACTCCCTTGTTGTCAACTCCAGTGTTAGTCCCTTCAAACTCTCTGTTTATTCAAGGTTTGAATAAACCTTGGCCTGGCATGACCATCTCCTTCATGGTTCAGGAATCATTAGAGAACCAGCAAAGATCAGAACTGGGTCTCTCTTGAATGAAGCCACTGACCGAGTCCAATTGTATATAATTATACATAGACATCTCTCCTCTTGGGACTCTGCAAAGGCAAAGAAAAAGGGATTTCTACCTGTGTTGGAGCACAAAGGACATTTCCTTATTTTGCAAGCCACCCAACTATGGGATTAGACAACTTGTCACCACCTAGCATTTGGACAACAAAATTTTCAAAAATCTATATCCTGTCCACTGTGACATAGCTGAAGAGAGATTTTGCTTTTGTTTTGGTTTTACAGCTCCTGAACTTGGTAGCTTTAAGGCTGTGTGTGAAAATTATGTGCTGTGCTGTTGAAAGCAGGTAACTTTTGCCCTCAATGTAAGGTTGCTGTTAGCTGAATCAGCATTTGTTGAAGGTTTGGAATTCAGGATTTGCAGCTTCCTCAATATCAAGTTCATGGATATTTCATGTTCAAACTGAAACTGCTATAGAAATGTAAAGATGGAAGGTAAGATGAACACACTTGCTTCAGCAAGTCTTGACTTTAAACAGTGCTTTAGCAAGGCTTGACTTTCAACTGAACAAATTTTTCTCTTCCTCATTCCTCATTCCTCATTCCTGAAGCCTTGTTTTCCTGTAGAATCCCTTTTTTCCAGGAAAACAGTAGATATATTGACATATACCCTACCATAATGTATACTTAGTAATGAGACTTAGGTGGCTGTTGGCAGCACTAGTCACGAGGCCACCTTAAAGTAATGAAGAATCGGGGTGGCAGCATGTACCAGATTCCTATCCAAACTGCCCAGATCCTGTATTTTTCTATAAACCCCCTCAGCCTTTTTCCCTCAGCAGGCTTGCAGTTTTGGAAACATTAGCCTGCTTCAGACTCCTTTTCCTGGAAAAGTAATAAACTACGTTCTTTTTTTTAATTAAATTAATTTATTTATTTTCAGAAAAACAGTATGCATTATTTTTTCACCACACCCAGTGCTTCATGCAATCCGTGCCCTCTATAATACCCACCACCTGGTACCCCAATTTCCCACCCCCTGCCACTTCAAACACCTCAGATTGTTTTTCAGAGTCCATAGTCTCTCATGATTCACCTCCCCTTCCAATTTACCTCAACTCCCTTCTCTCTAACACCCCTTGTCCTCCATGATATTTGTTATGCTCCACAAATAAGTGAAACCATATGATAGTTGACTCTCTGCTTGACTTACTTCACTCAGCATAATCTCTTCCAGTACCATCCATGTTGCTACAAAAGTTGGATATTCATCCTTTCTGATGGTGGCATAATACTCCATAGTGTATATGAACCACATCTTCCTTATCCATTCATCCGTTGAAGGACATCTTGGTTCTTTCCATAGTTTGGTGACCGTGGCCATTGCTGCTATAAACATTGGAGTACAGATGGCCCTTCTTTTCACGACATCTGTATCTTTGGGGTAAATACCCGGGAGTGCAATGGCAGGGTCATAGGGAAGTTCTATTTTTAATTTCTTGAGGAATCTCCACACTGCTCTCCAAAGAGGCTACACAAACTTGCATTCCCACAAACAAATTAATATGAGAAGAGAGAAGAACCACATGGTCCTCTCAATTGATGCAGAAAAAGCATTTGACAAAATCCAGCATCCGTTCCTGATTAAAACGCTTCAAAGTATAGGGATGGAGGGAACATTCCTGAACCTCATCAAATCTATCTATGAAAGATCCACAGCAAATATCATCCTCAATGGGAAAAAGCTTGCAGCCTTCCCATTGAGATCAGGAACAAGACAAGGATGCCCACTTTCACCACTCTTGTTCAACATAGTATTAGAAGTCCTAGCAACAGCAATCAGACAACAAAGAGAAATAAAAGGTATCCAAATTGGCAATGAAGAAGTCAAACTCTCTCTATTCACAGATGACATGATTCTTTATATGGAAAACCCAAAAGACTCCACCCCCAAACTACTAGAACTCATACAGCAATTCAGCAACGTGGCAGGAGACAAAGTCAATGTGCAGAAATCAGTGGCGTTCTTATACACTAACAATGAAAATACAGAAAGGGAAATTAGAGAATCGATTCCATTTACTATAGCACCAAGAACCATAAGATACCTGGGAATAAACCTAACCAAAGAGGTAAAGGATCTGTACTTGAGGAACTACAGAACACTCATGAAAGAAATTGAAGAAGACACAAAAAGATGGAAGACCATTCCATGCTCTTGGATCGGAAGAATAAACTACCTTCTTTATACCCAAACTTTCTCTTTGCATTATATATTTTGGCTCTGGAGCACGGAGGTTGGTTTCAACAGCAAATTCAATGTGGAAAATTCAAATGTCTGAGATTTTGAACACCACACTGTTTCTGGCATAAACATAGGCAAGCTTGTAAGGGAAATAAGGAAGACTCTGAGTTAATTACAAATGTTAATTCTAAAGTTGAGAAAGTTTTGGTTTTGGATTAATCATTTGGTTTGAGAAGACAGATACTGGCTAGAAGGTCTGGCTTCTTCTGACCTTACTGAAAAGCTTTGAAAAAAGTGTGATACCACAGTTCTAGTTTTGTTAATTAGGACTATACCCTGTTTGGTTTCTGATTATGCCAGCTTCCACATACCACCTGCCTCTCTGCTAGGCCTTAGGGCCCCACCAGAGTGGAGAACTCTAAAAATATTCAACATCCAGCACCACCTGCAACACTGCAAGGCAGGTTAGCTCCATTTTGTTGCTTTAGTTGATGCTGATATATAGTTCAACTGTACATATTGCAATGATAAGAGAACATTTTCTGGACCTCTTTTTGGCATTGTGGCACCTTTACTGAAGAAGCAAAGGAGAGTGACGTTGTTCTTCTTTCTTTCTTTTCTTTTTTTTTTTTTTCTTTTTTGCTGTTTTTAATGAAGTTTCCTTGATTTTTTTTTCCTTCAGGCAATCAGACTGGCAGTCTCGTATGTATACATACATATATAGCTAACTTATTTCTATTATACTTGAATATAAATATATGCTGGGTGAAATTTGACCAGAAACATAAGGATACTAATTTTAAAAATGTAGCATATATCATGCTAGTAAACATTTTTAGAAATGTCAGCCTGGAACAGACCCAGAGTCTTTTCAACCTAGTACTATTTTTATAAAGAGAGAAAGAGAGAGAAAAAAGTTATTGTTTTCTAAGACATACTCAGAAATTAGCTATGTGTATTAAACACCCAATTTTTCTTTAATGACTTAATATCTATTAGCCACTCTTTTAATCAACTCTTTGTTAATGCAGTTCTATGTTATTCTATAGTTTGTTTCAGAGTTATTTTATTGCTGTACAGGTTTAGCTAGTTTATTATTCTTTATTTTAATATTATCACAAATACTGGGTGCTTTTCAGTATGCCCATAATAAAATCATGTTAACACTATAGTATTGTGGGGAAATGGATGTTGGAATAGAAATAAATATTAGGAATATTTGTGGTTCCATATCTTACTAGCTATTCAAGAGTGAGCAATTCATGTACATACAACTTTCAGAAATAGTTTGCACGTATTAAGTACTTAAGTGTTGGCAAACTATGTTCCCAGAACTTGATATGTATTTTCCCATTTATTTCTCATAAAAATTCCATGATTAAAACACCATTAACATTCCCTTTTCAGAGATAAAGAAACATTTAAATTATGTGACCTTTCCGAGGTCAAGACCTATGGCTTATATTTAGAAACCTCAGACTCTCAACCCAAGACTAGTCGCCACTGGCCACAAACGCCTCTCAGCCCCTATTCACCTATCTATAGGACTAAGATAATATCATGTAATATTCATAGCAGAGTGATAGTATATATGGAAAACATAGAAAGTTGTAGGATAGCAAGGAATAGGAGGCACAGATTACCCTCAGTGATGGACTTTTTCTAGCTATACACGGGGTAATGAGATAGAAAATTGACCATCTTTCCAGTCATTCTGGGTCTCGGCAAATTTCTATTCTGGGATGTACAATAAATCTCACAGAAAAATTAGCAAATTACTTTATCATCATTTAGGACATAGTCTGAACACCAGTCTTCTCTGTTTTTCTTCCAACTTTGTCAGCAGTCACCCAATATAGAGCAGTCCTCTTGAGCAGTTTCATGCAAAACTACTTCAGAGGAAAATATGTTCTCCCTTATCAAGTCACTGCATAGGTAGAATCCCTGTACATGGGTATTGGCATTTTAATGTAGAAAGAACAGCTTGGGGCCACATTTTTTCAGAAAAGGGCTGTGGCTCTTGTAGGTAATTAAGATTTCATGGGATCCTCTCTGAGGCAAAGGGCTTCTGGGTAAAATATAAGACACTAAATTAAATAGAAGATTACAGTATTTTTCTCTTATCCTCTCCCATTAAATTGTAAACACAAGAAAAGTCAAGAATAAAGTAAAACACATAAGTGTTAGAGAAAAATAATAAAAAATATATAATTTTTGAAATATATTAAACAATGTTAATATTCCCATATACTCTGGACTTAAAAATATTTATCTTTAACCAATATGTGTCCAGTTAGAAAAGCAATATGGCATAGTTATAGAGTAAAAACAGATTTAGTCTTGAATTCTTCTTCTACTTCCTCTGTATAGGTATTTCCTCCTTATTTCTACTTTGGACACCACACTGGGAATTTTGGAGAGAGAGGTGAAAGAAAACAGTAGATACCTAAGGAATGCAAGCAGATAAAATAAGGGTATCAGGTAAGGTTGAATGTTGAATATAAATGGAAGAATGGAAAGAGGACTGAAAAGAGAGAAAAGAAGGAAACTGTGATACAAGAGAAACAGGATGATTTGGAGTTGGAGAAGAGTGACAACAGGTTTAGGAAATGATTGTGAGGGTTTGAATAATTCCCAAAGTGCTCTGACTTTATGTGGCCTCTAGTTCCAATAGATCTCCCCAATTGCTGCCATATGATCTTTCTAAAAAAAAATCTGATTATACTACACTCTTTGCTTAAAATTTAGTAGTGGCTGTCCATTGAGTTCCAGGCAAATACAAACACTTTCTGCCTTTTTTGTCCATCTGTTCTGCCTTATCTCTAGCTATTCCCTCCTCACATCAGATTATCCAGATCTACAACACTTCCACCTAATCCTTAAATACACCTTACTCTTTCATACTTGCAAAGCTTTGCAGTGGTATCCAATGACTGAAGTGCCTCTTCGACCCCTTCACTTGGGGATTACCACAACACCCTAAGACTTCCTACTGGTTAGATGATTTTTAGAAATCTCCTTTTTTCTTCTTTTCCAAACACTTGTAGAAGACTTACTGCCCAAACTTTATGTGAGAAGTTAGGGAGTAGAAGATGAATAAGACATATTCTCTGTTTTAAGCTAATTAATCATTTTATTTGTATTTTTTTTTCAAAGATAAATTTGATTCTTTGGTTTCTAAAAATGTGAACTTTAAAATCCATTCAAATGTATGATTGTATTCATATTAACTTTACCTAGAAATTAATACTATACTAATTAAATTATAAGCAAAAATTAAAGAAAGCAGTTTCATTTGAAGAAATGATATTAAATGTTTCACAAGTAGATATAAAGAACAAATTCACTAACACAAACACAATTGCTTTGTGACAAATCGTACTTATATACATAAACACTGCATACATGATCTGTGCACAAGTGCTATATTTTTAGAAATCGTGAGAAAATTCAAAAGAAAGCAAAAGCATTCCCTGGCATGCAGAGTTTACTATGTGATTATGTTTATTGGATAGGAACACTCAATAGTCACATTTAATAAGGCATTGATAAAAGTCCTTCTGGTGTCTCCTCCTTCCAGATAGAATTTCTTTTCCTGTGGTTAGAGGAGAGCTGGGGCCTCCAAGATCATCATTTTTTCCTGGGGTGCTTATTAAAAATGCAAAAATAGGATTTCTTTTGCTCAAGGATATTCAGTTTATAGGTGGAAGGTTTGATGTAACTACATACACAAAATAAAATTTTAATGTCATTTTCTAGCAATAGCAATAAAAAGAAATTACTAAGTACCCTTCAAATTCTGAACAGATGTAGCTTTCTGGTTGTCTGAATCAACATCACAAACATGTCATCCAGAGACATAAATCTAAGTGCTCATTATCACTCATTCACATTACATATATGATAGTGAGATTAGCAAAGCTATTAACATAGGAGCCAACTCTTATATCCCTAGTGTTGTATCAAACATACTAGTGAATGCATGCACATAAGCACATGCATGAGAGTTAGAATGCACATGTACAAACATGCACACACATGCCTACAGATATGCAGAAAAAAAGGTGAAGCAAAGTACAGATATTTCCTCAGTGTACACATAGACCCTTCTGAAATGCATGGGAGATCAAAGGAGAATTACTTTTTATAGAGCTAATTAAATTTATGTGGAAGGTAGTAAGAAGTAAGGCAAATTATTTTCCTCTAGTTAGCCAGTGTAAATATATTTCCTCCCAGAGGTTTATAAAGGTTATATGTTCAATATTTCAGGGAGCAAGGCAGAGCTAATGTCATAGTAGAAGGACCCTAGGCTTTCCTTCTCCACTGAATACAGCTAAATAACTATCAAATCATTCTAAATATCCAATAAATTGACCTGAGGACTGACATAACAAACTGCACAACTAGAGGGAGAAAAGAGGTCACATCAAGGAAGGTAGGAAGTGCAGACAGGTAGTTTGGGGAAGAAACAGATTATGGGTGTCATGGAGGGGAGGGCACCCTGCTTGCAGAGAAAGGTAAGAGAGTAGAGCATACAGGGATATGCACAAAAACACTCTCCCAAAGACATTGACTGGAAAAATGAGAGGGCCTGATTTTCATGAGGACTTGCATACAAGGGGCTTAAAGACTGGAGTTTTGAAGGTCTGTGGGCTTGGGTGGGATAGAGCTCTGAGGGTAAGTCACTACTCCTAGAGAGAAGTCAGGCAAACAACCACAGGGCAGATAGTGCAATATCAGGTGGTTGGGGAGAGAATATTCCCTCTTCTTGGAGCATATCTGTGAGAGGTGGCATTCCAGAGATGCCTCTCTGAGGACAAATGAGCTGATGGTCACCATTTCCCTTTGACTTCTCCTCAGCATAGGTGTAGAGATAACTGTTGAGGGCTGCTAACCCAGAAACAGGCTGTTTAGCTTGTTTTGCTCCAAATCTCAAGTCCCTGCATTCTGGCATGGCTGCCCTTCTCAATCAAATCTGTATTAGTCCCCACCATGGCAAGACCCTCCCTCAGAAGTTCAGCACAGGTCCTCAACACATTGTGTCCCTTAAGTTTAGAGTCAGCAGGCCTGGCTGGGATAGAGCCCAAAGTACACTGTGCTGCTACAGCAGGGAAGAAACCTGGAGACAGACAGCATGAAAACAGCCATCTGAAAAATGTCTGGCATGTAGAAGTAGAAATTGTTTGCTCTTCTAGGAGGGCTTCTCTGAGAACAGAAAGTGCAGAGACCCCTCTCTGGAAACAAAGGAGCTGGCTGGCACTATTTTTGTCCCCCACCTGTCATCATAAGCTAACTTCAATGAATAGCACAGCACCAACAGTGGTTGCCTAACCTGCTTACACCATGTCCTACCTCTTGTGCTCTGCTGGTACTGCTTTTCTCAGGCAAGTGTCCCTAAGGATAGACACCACAGGCCCCTTCCTAAGAAATCCAACAGAAACATCTGCATGCATTATGTCTACAGACCATAGAATTCTGCAAGGCTTCTGAGCTACTAAAAGTAGCATTATGTCTCATTTAACAAGCAGACCAGCACACATCTAGTTAAAACTCATCATACTCTGGCCAAGGTATAAAACACTGTCCACTGCAGGGAAAGCAAGCCTCTGTAAATGATGGGCCTGAGGGATAGAGCAACCAAAACACTGGAGAAGAGTGTACACAGCATACACCAGAGACACCCCCTGAAGTGTCAGGCCTTGTCAACATAACAGGATTTTCTAATGCACAAAAGAAGACAGAGACCTAGACAAAATACCAAGATGGAGGGATTCATCCCAAAAGAAAGAACAGGAAAAGGTCATGGCCAAAATTCCAATCAAAACAGATATAAGTAACGTGTCTAATGGAGAATTTAAAGTGACAATCATAAGGATATTTGCTGGGCTTGATAAATCATGGTAGACATCAGAGAAACCCTTACTACACAGATAAAGAGCTAAAACAAATGAAAAGCACAATACCTAAGATTTGGAACAATCTGGATGGAATGACCACACAGATGGAAGAAGCAGAAGAATGAATAAGTGATCCAGAAGATTGAATAATGGAAAATATTGAAGCTGAACCAAAGAGAGAAAGAACAATCAGGCATCATGAGAATAAACTGAGGGAACTCAGTAACTCCATCATAAGATAACAACATTCTTATCATTAGATCCTTGAAGAAAAAGAAGAGAGAGAAAAGCATGTAGAAGGATTATTTGAGGAAATAATAGCTAAAAACATCCTTACTCTGAGGAAAGAAACAGACATCCAGATCCAGGACGCACAGAGAACTCACATCAAAATCAGTAAAAGCAGGCCAATAGCACTATATTGTAGTGGAATTTGCAAACTATAGTGATTAAAAAAAATCCTAAAACCACCAAGACAAAAGAAGTCCCTAACTCACAAGGGAAGACCCATAAGGTTAGCAGCAGATCTATCCCCAGAAACTTGGCAGGTGACTTTTATATGAGCCATAACAACATCTTACAAGATAGGTCTCTGTGACAAGGGAAATAAAAGCAAAAATTAACTATTGTGACCTAATCAAAATAAAAAGCTTCTGCACAGTGAAGGAAACAGTCAACAAAACTAAAAGATAACCAATGGAATGGAAGAAGATATTTATAGTCACATGCTGGATAAAGGGTTCCTATCAAACATCTAGGAAGAACTTATCAAACTCAACATCCCCCAAAAAACATATAATGCAGTTAAGAAATGGGCAGAAGACATGAACAGACAATTTTTCAAAGAACACATACAAATGGATAACAGGCACATGAAAATATGCTCAATATCACTCATCATCAAGGAAATACAAATCAAAACTACAATGAGATTTTATCTCACACCTGTGAGAATGGCTAAAATTAACAAAGAAAACAGATGCTGTGAGGATACAGAGAAGGGGGATTCTTCTTGCACTGTTGGTTCCAATGCAAACTGGTGTAGCCACTCTGGAAAACATTATGGAGATTACTCAACAGGTTAAAAATAGAACTACCCTACAACTTAAAGGATAAATAATTCTGATTCAAAGGAACACATGCACCCCAATGTTTATAGCAGCATTATCAACAATAGCCCAAATATGGAAAGAGTCCAAATATCTATTGACTGATGAATGGACAAAGAAGATGGGTATATATATACAATGGAATATTACTACCATAAAATAGGATGAAATCTTGCAATTTGCAATGATGTGGTTGGAGCTATAGAGTACTATGCTAAGCAAAATAAGTTAATCAGGGCGCGTGGGTGGCTCAAAGCTTCTGCCTTCAGCTCAGGTCATGATCCCAGGGTCCTAGGATTGAGCCCCACATCAGGCTTTCTTCTCAGCAGGAAGCCTGCTTCCCCTCTGTCTCTGCCCGCCTCTCTGCCTACTTGTAATCTCTGTCAAATAAACAAATAAAACCTTTTTAAAATTTTAAAAAATAAGTTAATCAGAGGAAAACACATACTGTATGATCTTACTCACATGTGGAATTTAAGAAAGAAAACACTTAAACATGGGGAAAAAAAAGAGAAGCAAACCAGAAAACAGACACTGAACTATAGAGAACAAACTAAGATTACTGAAGGGGAGGTGGGTGGGGGCAGTGGGTTAAATAGGTGATGGGTGTTAAGGAGGCACATGTTGTGAGGAGTGCTGAGTGATTGTGTAAGTGATGAATCACTAAATTTTATGTCTGAAAATAATACACTCTATGTTAACTAACTAGAATTTAAATAAAAGCTTGAAAAAGAAATAAAGATATATGAACAAGCAAAATAATAAATAAAAGGGGTTGGGAGGATTATTTGTGACATGTTCTTTCCAATATTTTATATTTAACAGTAGTCAATGTATTGATTCTTTTGTACAAATATTTATTGATTGCTCACCATGTAACAAGTGTTATATTAGAGGCTGGATGTACAATGATGAGCTAAATAGATTTGTGGAATTTATTACATAGTAGAGAATATAGATAATAAGTAAACAGACAAAAATTATTACCCATAATCACCTTATGAAATTCATAAACTTTGCTGAGTGTCAGAATCACCTGGAACCTTGGTGCAAATACAGTTGAGGTTCTACCCTACATAATTTAAGGAACCTGGGACTCTGTGTGCTTTAGTTTTCCAGGTGATTCCAATACCTACCAAAATTTGAGAATCACTAGTCTAGTGGTTTGCATAATATTTAGGGAATAGTCAAGTTGTAAGGGAAGTTTGAATGTCCTAGAGTCCAGTGCTCTCAAACTTCCATGTGCATTCAAATCACCTAGGAATATCTCTAAAATATGCATTCTGATTCATTAAGTTTAAGGTAGGTGGCTGAGATTCTGCATTTCAGACAATATTTTAAGTGAGAATCTAGCCTTATATAGCAAGTTGTATTTCATAGTATGGATTCCGAAACTTGGACTCTATTTCTATATCAGATTTTGATCATTCGCATTCATCTCAGAGTCTTCATTGAAGTGTGGGAACAGAAACCATAATTGTTTGAAGGTGATAATTAAATTTGCAAATGCTTCAAGTGGTTTTGATATACGCTGAAGTTTGAAAACTGCTTCTTTCAGGAAAACCAGTGACTAGGAATCATTCACATGTGTGAAGCATGCTTCAATTCCTCCATTTACTCTATATCAATGGTTTGCCAAACTGGCAACACATTAGAAATACATGTGGAGTGGTTGAAAAAAAACCAATGTCCAAACCAATTAAATATGAATCTGTGGGGGTAGGCCCCAGGCATTTGTATTTTTAAACAGCTTCCTTGGTGATTCCAATGTACATACAGGACTAAGAATGACTGCTACAGACAAATTGTCTTTTTATTTAAATTTAGGAGTACAGTTGATCTAAGTAGAAATTGTGGAATTCAGAGAGTTTGTCATCTCTCATTTCTCGTCCCTTGTCATAAACATTCTTTCTGCCAAATTACCTTGGTGTTCCTATTAGAGTCACTCACTGACCTCACATGACCCATGTCCTGACTTTCTCCCTACTCTCTGGAATGAAGGCTGTGCACCATCCCCTCTGAAACTTTTTTTTTTTTCTTTCCTGCTGGAGAGTAGAAACAGGTTTATCAGAAAAAGCAATCCCAGGGCATGTTTAAATTAATATGCTTTCCTATTTTGATACCATACTCTCTTAATCCCATTTGAATAGACTTCCAGGCTCTCCTGAAGTTGGGAATTTCAAGGATGACTGCTTGGAATAATATATCTGAGATTCAAATAAGCAGTCTCCTAGTCCAATAATCTTTAGCCCTGGTCTTGCTTAAGGAAGGACTCCTTGTTTCATGGTTTATTTCATTACAAAAGGCATATTCTTTTCTTTCCTAAATACTGTACAGGATATTATACAATGATCTGTGGATGTATTTTTTTTTTATAAAAGGAAATGATAACCACGGCAAGGAAATAATTCTGACTGCAGTTTCCTTTGTCATGAAAAAGGAATTTAACAAATTTTAAAGTATATTATTTTCTAAAAATGATGAAGTGGGAAAGTCTTTGATGAGGGCCTTGTAATTGGAAACAGAGAGGAAAACAAAGGATGCACAAATTTGAGAAATTGGCTACTTCCAAAAGGAAAGTGTTATATCAACATCAATTAATATTTATTGAGCACCTACTGGGTATATAACATTCTGCTAGCAATTTGAAAAATGACATGGAATACATATGTATAAAACATAATTACCAGGGACTATTTTGGGCTATTTGTTTAAACTTATTATAGCAAGGACAAGCAACCAAGGATGCTTGTAATTTGGTCTCATTTATAAAACTGATTCCTAGGGAGGCTTGCTCAGAAGGATAGAAATTAAATCATATTGCAATATTATTTTATACTATTATGATAATTACAACACATACACAAAAGTGGGGCCAAATGCTATAATTTCAAGTATATGGTTCTCAAACTTCAGTCACCAGCCCATTGCCAGAGGAAGTAAAGGATCCAGCACACTGCTTGAGATTTCCTTCACTTATCATTCATAAGTGCTGTGGATTTGGACATATCAGTGTGTTTGCAGCTGTGTGTGTATATCACTGAGGTATAAGGAATAAGAAATGAGACTTATTCCACAATTCACACACAAGAAGCATTCTCACTTCCTTATGCTTGTGGGTGAAAAATTTTACGTTTTTATTTTTCTGTTTTGAAAATGGAGACAGGGCTTGAACTATTTACATATCACCTGAAAATGTAAGCTAATATATTTCTGTTTGAGCTGAAGATCCTATGCTATAGCCATATGAAAAGCACAAGAACACCTTGACTGCAAGTCTCATGTTTGAGAAAGACTAAAATGATCTGAAATTTCCATGAACATCCACTTCTCCTAAAGTACAGAAATTGGCCATGTTACTTAAAATTCAGAGAAAAATGATATTTGGTATGGATTTTCATGCTATAGATTTTCATTCAAACAATTCAATTGACAATTTTTGGTATTTTGGTTCAACTTAGTTCTATTATTATTTGAAGTAGAAACCAATTTTGCAAATATTTTATTTCATGTATTTATAGGCATATATTTTCCATTTCCAGAAAATAACCAAAGTGCTTACCTTATTATGTAGGAAAAAATAGATTGAGGGAAATTTAATGCATGTTTTTGTCATTCTAGGATGTCTGTAGTTCACTCCGTTCCATGCCTTGAAAATGATGCATTTGAACAGTCTAGAGAGCCACTGTACTGATATTATGGATTATTTTTCCAATTTTGTTTGATAATTATGATTTTCCCTGGGCCTGTGAGGGTGTACTTCTCTGTTTGGCTTGACTATATTCTTTCTGAAGGTAGGCCAAGGTAAGAAACTTTCTATAGGTGAGGAAATAACTTGGGCTAGAAAGTTGTTGAATGGTGTTTAGAGTTAATTCCCCAAATTTACTATATTTAAAGTACATAAGTGGTCACAGTTAAGATTCGAAATAGTGTGTCAAATTCTACCAACTACTAGGCAGTTAGTATTGTCAAAAAGGAGGAGAAAGAAAGATTTTTGAATAAACAGGGGAATGAAGAAGAAAGAAAAGAAATGAGAAAACAGGAAAGCACTTCCATGTATATTATGTGATACACATCTTGGGCATGAGAACCTTACTATCAAGTTCATCAGCTCCTACTGTTTTCAAAGAGATTATATATATCCATATAGATATATATCTATATAGATATATATATAGCATTACATGTACTCAAGTTTTGGGGAAATAGTTACTCATTTCTAGTTCACGTGTCTTATCTATGATCTTAAAAGAAGCAATTAGTGTAATAGACTCCAAAACAATGTAAGGAAACAACTTCCCATAGTGATGAGGCATTTATACACACTGAGCAAGCAGATGCTCTGTCTTTGTTCTGAACTATCTTTTTCAGGATATGTGTATGACGAACAGCCTTGCTAGATAGAAATTATGTCTTCAGCTGGAATAAAGGACAGATTTACTTCTGTAAATATACTAAAAATTCTCTCTCCAGGGAAAAGATCAGGCATTCTGATGGCCTACTATTATCTATTTAGTTTTAACTTGAAGTTCCTTCCCTATAATGCAACCAGCTGCCTATACAGATGTTACCTGTCCCTCTTCAGACTGACCTTGAGAATTAGGGTTTATGAACTTAAACAATTGCTAAAACTTGGGTACTGCTATCACTGCAAATAATAAAATGCTTTTTGAGCCAGGAGTCTCATGTTTTCTGCTAGGTTAACTCATTAGCTTGCAAGTAAGGTAAAATCTCAGACCCTTCATGGTCCTTGACAAACCATAGAATGTCAGATCTAAAAGAAACAGAGGTATGTAGTACAACCCTCTCTATTTTATAAATGAGGACATTTAGACCCAGAATTTATCTGCCAAGGTCAAAAAGGTTATTAACAAAAGAACCAGGACTAAAGGTAATGAAAGCATATCCAAAAGATAACCAATTTAACTCTGAATTGTTGATAATCCCCATTTTAGACTTAACACATCCCCTTCCAGATCTCCTTCGATTTCTCCTATATCTGTGTTTCCTCCCCATGAGTACTTTTGTTTTTGACTGTGACAGTCTTCAGGCCCAGTGCTTTTGCCTCAGGTTGTGATAATTTTGACATATAATACCCTAGCATTCCTCTGTGGAACACAGCTAGAACATATGCTTCCCAGTGCTTTTGTCAAGATTATGCCCTTGTTAGCTTTTCATCTCTGCCCTGCTTCCCTCACTCTCTTGCCAATTTCTGCTGGGAACAGGTTCTTAATACATTGTTTGACAAATATACAAGTCTTTGTCTCCAGGTTGGCTTCTGAGGAACCTAACCTGAGATGGCAATCTAGTTATTCAGGGGAATTATGAAAGACTCCAAGCTTTGAGAGAACAGTATTTGTATGTATCTCTTCTAACATGGAAAATCTTATGAGCAGAATTGGGCATTCCATAATAACAACCAGTTTCCATGTCTGCACAAAGGTAATCCTATACTAAGTATATTTCAGAAAAAGTACAGGACTCATTGACTGTTACTACAATCATCAGAGTAAGAGTTAGAAGAGGTATAATTCACTGACTAAAGGTGGGGAGACAGCAGGAGCTCAGTTCATAGACATAGCTGTCATTTAAAAATTATGATGTGTCTACTTTCTGTAAAGCACCATAGGATATGTAGAAATAAATGGCACAGCCCCTTCCTTTAGGCAAAAACATTTAAAAACACAAGATAGGAAAAATAATTTGAAATGTGAAGAGTGTTAGTACCAGAGCCTAAGAAGTAAAATTGAAGCAATAGAGTACATTTTCTTTTCTTTTTTTAATAGAGCACATTTTAAAAATAGAACTAGTTTATTCATTTATTCATCAAAAAAAAATCACTAAGCATGATACGCTCTAGCGTATCATGCTTAGTGAAATAAGTCAAGCAGAGAGAGACAACTATCATATGATCTCCCTGATATGAGGAAGTGGTGATGCAACATGGGGGCTTAAGTGGGTAGGAGAAGAATAAATGAAACAAGATGGGATTGGGAGGGAGACAAACCATAAGTGACTCTTAATCTCACAAAACAAACTGAGGGTTGCTGGGGGGAGGGGGCTTGGGAGAAGGGGGTGGGATTATGGACATTGGGGAGGGTATGTGCTTTGGTGAGTGCTGTGAAGTGTGTAAACCTGGTGATTCACAGACCTGTATCCCTGGGGATAAAAATATGTGTTTATAAAAAATAAAAAATTAAAAAAAAATCACTAAGTAAATGCCCATTATGTACCAGGTGCCAGGTATCATGCTAGGTATTGAGTGTGCTTGTGACTATTAAACAACCAGCCAAAAACAAGCCAGTTTTGTTGTGTTTGTGTCTCTGTGATGGAAGTGTTCCCACCATGGCTGATTTCAAACTACCAAAAGGATATCAATCAGCCCACAAAATTCCTGTAAGTTTATTAGTGGGCTCCTGTGAGTCAGTACAAGCTGGCTCTGGCATAAGTTTTCTTTACACACCATTGCCTGAGGTTCTATCAGTAAACACCACAGAAATAATCTCTGTTTTTACAGGGATTACTGACAGAGGTGTACAAGCAAATAGAACATGACCGGGAAAGTAGATAGAAAACGATGCCCCTAAAATCACCCCCTAGCCAGTCTTAAAGATGAGGGACAGGAAAAGCTTCCCAAAGAAATGACATCTATCTGGAGACCAGAAGTGTAAGGAGTTTGCTGAGTGATGGAATGCTGGGAGGTGAGAGAAAATGGTTTCTTTTAGGGAGCTGAAAATATTAGAAGCAGGAATAGCAAAAGGTGAGGCTGAAGATATAGGGAGAGATAGACCATGACCAGCCTCCTAGGATGGTTTAAGCAGTTTGGACATTAGCTCCAGGCACCAGTTCCTCCAGTAAGTCTATAAAATACCAATAGGTATATATGGGGAAAGAGGAAGAAGAAGAAAAAGAGAGGGAAAAAGAAAAACCTATGCTCAAAAACTATATTTGAAATACTAGTTGATCAAATTTTGTTTAGTTCCAAGTAATTACCATATATTATAGTTCTGATTTTAGGAGTAACATTTAGTGATTCATCACTTGACATATATCACCCAGTGCTCATCACAAGTGCCCTTCTTAATGCCCATCATCCATTTAGCTCATCCTCCTACTGACCTCCCCTCCAGTAACCTTCAGGTTGTTCTTTATAGTTAATAGTCACTTACAGTTTGCTTCCCTCTCTGTTTTTATCTTATGTTTTTCTCCTATTCCTCTATGTTCATCTGTTTGGTTTCTTAAATTTCACATATGAGTGAAATCATATATTTTTTTTCCTTCACCAACTCTACGTCCATCTATGTTGTTGTAAATGGCAAGAATTCATTCTTTTTGGTGGCGGAGTCAGTCCATTGTATGTATATGTATGTATATATACACCTCTTCTTTATCCATTCATCAGTCAGTGGACATTTGGGCTATTTACATAATTTTGATATGGTGGATAGTACTACTGTAAATGTTGGCATGCATCTCTTCAAGTCAGCATTTTTGTATCCTTTGGATAAATATCCAGTAATGAAATCGCTAGGTATTAGGGTACTTCTATTTTTAACTATTTGAGGAACCTCCATACTGTTTTCCAGAGTGTTTGTACCAGCTTGCGTTCCCACCAGCAGTGCAAAAGGGTTCCCCTTTCTCCACATCCTCATCAACATCTGTTGTTTACTGAGTTGTTAATTTTAGTCATTCTGACAGGTGTGAGGTGGTGTCTCATTGTGTTTTTTTTTAAATTATTACTAACATATAATGTATTATTTGTTTCAGGGGCCCTGTCTGTGATTCATCAGTCTTACACAACACAGCACTAACCACAACAACCCCCTGCCCAATGTCCACCACCTAGCTACCCAACCCCCACCTTCCTACCATCCAGCAATCCTTGGTTTGTTTCCTAAGTTTAAGAGTCTCTTATGATTTGTCTCCCTCTTGGCTTTTGTATTGTTTCATTTGCCGCTCTCTTCCTCTATGGTATCTGGTTTTGTTTTGTTTTGTTTTCTTTTAATTTTTTATTTTTTATAAACATATATTTTTATCCCCAGGGGTACAGGTCTGTGAATCACCAGGTTTACACACTTCACAGCACTCACCAAAGCACATACCCTCCCCAATGTCCATAATCCCACCCCCTTCTCCCAAACCCCCTCCCCCCAGCAACCCTCAGTTTGTTTTGTGAGATTAAGAGTCACTTATGGTTTGTCTCCCTCCCAATCCCATCTTGTTTCATTTATTCTTCTCCTACCCACTTAAGCCCCCATGTTGCATCACCACTTCTTCATATCAGGGAGATCATATGATAGTTGTCTTTCTCTGCTTGACTTATTTCGCTAAGCATGATACGCTCTAGTTCCATCCATGTTGTCGCAAATGGCAAGAAACAAAATCAAAAGACAGCTGACAGAATTGGAGAAGATTTTTGCAAACGACATATCAGATAAAGGACTAGTGTCCAGAATCTATAAAGAACTTAGCAAACTCAACACCCAAAGAACAAATAATCCAATCAAGAAATGGGCAGAGGACATGAACAGACATTTCTGCAAAGAAGACATCCAGATGGCCAACAGACACATGAAAAAGTGCTCCATATCACTCGGCATCAGGGAAATACACATCAAAACCACAATGAGATATCACCTCACACCAGTCAGAATGGCTAAAATCAACAAGTCAGGAAATGACAGATGCTGGTGAGGATGCAGAGAAAGGGGAACCGTCATACACTGTTGGTGGGAATGCAAGCTGGTGCAGCCACTCTGGAAAACAGCATGGAGGTTTCTCAAAATGTTGAAAATAGAACTGCCCTATGACCCAGCAATTGCACTATTGGGTATTTACCCTAAAGATACAAATGTAGTGATCCAAAGGGGCACATGCACCCGAATGTTTATAGCAGCAATGTCCACAATAGCCAAACTATGGAAAGAACCTAGATGTCCATCAATAGATGGATGGATCAAGAAGATGTGGTATATATACACAATGGAACACTATGCAGTCATCAATAGATACGGTATCTGTTTTTTTTAATTTATTTTTTAGTTTCAGCATAACAGTATTAATTATTTTTGCACCACACCCAGTGCTCCATGCAATCCGTGCCCTCTATAATACCCACCACCTGGTACCCCGACCTCCTACCCCCCACCCCTTCAAAACCCTCAGATTGTTTTTCAGAGTCCATAGTCTCTCATGGTTCACCTCCCCTTCCAATTACCCCCAATGCCCTTCTCCTCTCTATCTCCCCATGTCCTCTATGCTATTTGTTATGCTCCATAAACAAGTGAAACCATATGATAATTGACTCTGTATGCTTGACTTATTTCACTCAGCATAATCTCTTCCAGTCCTGTCCATGTTGCTACAAAAGTTGGCTATTCATCCTTTCTGATGGAGGCATAATACTCCATAGTGTATATGGAACACATCTTCCTTATCCATTCGTCCGTTGAAGGGCATCTTGGCTCTTTTCACAGTTTGGCGACCATGGCCATTGCTGCTATAAACATTGGAGTACAGATGGCCCTTCTTTTCACGACATCTGTATCTTTGGGGTAAATACCCAGGAGTGCAATGGCAGGGTCATAGGGAAGTTCTATTTTTAATTTCTTGAGGAATCTCCACAGTGTTCTCCAAAGAGGCTGCACCAACTTGCATTCCCACCAACAGTGTAAGAGGGTTTCCCTTTCTCCACATCCTCTCCAACACATGTTGTTTCCTGACTTGCTAATTTTGGCCATTCTAACTGTTGTAAGGTGATATCTCAATGTAGTTTTAATTTGAATCTCCCTGATGGCTAGTGATGATGAACATTTTTTCATGTGTCTGATAGGCATTTGTATGTCTTCATTGGAGAAGTGTCTGTCCATATCTTCTGCCCATTTTTTGATATGATTGTCTGTTTTGTGTGTGTTGAGTTTGAGGATTTCATCATAGATCCTGGATATAAACCTTTGGTCTGTACTGTCATTTGCAAATATCTTCTCCCATTCCGTGGGTTGCCTCTTTATTAAAATTTCTAGACTGCCTAGAGCAATCTATACTTTTTTTTATGTATTTTTTAATTAATTTATTTATTTTCAGAAAAACAGTATTCATTATTTTTTCACCACACCCAGTGCTCCATGCAATCTGTGCCCTCTATAATACCCACCACCTGGTACCCCAACCTCCCACCCCCCGCCACTTCAAACCCCTCAGATTGTTTTTCAGAGTCCATAGTCTCTCATGATTCACCTCCCCTTCCAATTCACCCCAACTCCCTTCTCCTCTCTAACACCCCTTGTCCTCCATACTATTTGTTATGCTCCACGAATAAGTGAAACCATATGATAATTGACTCTCTCTGCTTGACTTATTTCACTCAGTATAATCTTTTCTAGTCCTGTCCATGTTGCTACAAAAGTTGGGTATTCATCCTTTCTGATGGAGGCATAATACTCCATAGTGTATATGGACCACATCTTCCTTATCCATTCGTCCATTGAAGGGCATCTTGGTTCTTTCCATAGTTTGGCGACCGTGGCCATTGCTGCTATAAACATTGGAGTACAGATGGCCCTTCTTTTCACGACATCTGTATCTTTGGGGTAAATACCCAGGAGTGCAATGGCAGGGTCATAGGGAAGTTCTATTTTTAATTTCTTGAAGAATCTCCACACTGTTCTCCAAAGAGGCTGCACCAACTTGCATTCCCACCAACAGTGTAAGAGGGTTCCCCTTTCTCCACATCCCCTCCAACACATGTTGTTTCCTGACTTTCTAATTTTGGCCATTCTAACTGGTGTAAGGTGATATTTTTAATGCTATTCCGATCAAAATTCCACCGGTATTCTTCAAAGAGATGGAGCAAATAATCCTAAAATTTGTATGGAATCAGAGGAGACCCCGAATCGCTACGGAAATGTTGAAAAACAAAAATAAACTTTTATTTTTGTTACCTGATTTCAAGCTTTACTACAAAGCTGTGATCACCAAGACAGCATGGTACTGGCCTAAAAACAGACACATAGACCAGTGGAACAGAGTAGAGAACTCAAATATGGACCCTCAACTCTATGGCCAAATAAACTTTGACAAAACAGGAAAAAATAAACAGTGGAAAAAAGACAGTCTCTTCAATAAATGGTGCTGGACAAACTGGGCAGTTATATGTAGAAGAATGAAACTTAACCATTTTCTTACACCATACACAAAGATAAACTCAAAATGGATAAAAGACCTCAATGTGAGACAGGAATCCATCAGAATCCAGGAGAAGAACATAGGCAGTAATCTCTTTGAGATCAGCCACAGCAACTTCTTTCAAGATATGTTTCCAAAGGCAAAGGAAATAAAAGTGAAGATGAACTTTTGGGACTTCATCAAAACTAAAAGCTTCTGCACAGCAAAGGAAATAGTCAAGAAAACAAAGAGGCAACCCATGGAATGGGATAAGATATTTGCAAATGACAGTCCAGACAAAAGGTTGATATCATTATGTTTTGATTAAGATTTCCCTGATGATAGTTGTCTTTCTCTGCTTGACTTATTTCGCTAAGCATGATACGCTCTAGTTCCATCCATGTTGTCGCAAATGGCAAGATTTCATTTCTTTTGATGGCTGCATAGTATTCCATTGTGTATATATACCACATCTTCTTGATCCATTCATCTGTTGATGGACATCTAGGTTCTTTCCATAGTTTGGCTATTGTGGACACTGCTGCTATAAACATTCGGGTGCATGTGCCCCTTTGGATCACTACATTTGTATCTTTAGGGTAAATACCCAATAGTGCAATTGCTGGGTCATAGGGCAGTTCTATTTTCAACATGGAGGCTTAAGTGGGTAGGAGAAGAATAAATGAAACAAGATGGGATTGGGAGGGAGACAAATCATAAGTGACTCTTAATCTCACAAAACAAACTGAGGGTTGCTGGGGGGAGGGGGTTTGGGAGAAGGGGGTGGGTTTATGGACATTGGGGAGGGTATGTGCTTTGGTGAGTGCTGTGAAGTGTGTAAACTTGGTGATTCACAGACCTGTACCCCTGGGGATAAAAATATATGTTTATAAAAAATAAAAAATTTAAAAAAAAAAGATTTCCCTGATGATGAGTGATGTTGAGCATTTTTTCATGTGTCTGTTAGCCATTTGTATGATTTCGTTGGAGAAATGTCTGTTCATGTCTTCTGCCCATTTCCTAGCTGGATTATTTCTTTTTTTGGGTGTTGATTTTTATGAGTTCTGGATTCTGGATATTAGCCCTTTATCCACGATGTCATTTGTAAATACCTTCTCCCATTACATCAGCTGCCTTTTATTTTTTGTTGATTGTTTCCTCCTCTGTGCAGAAGCTTTTGATCTTGATGAGGTTGCAATAGTTCAGTTTTGCTTTTTAATCCCTTGCCTTCAAAGACATGTCTAGTTAGAACTTGCTGTGACCAAAGTCAAAGAGTTTGCTACCTGTGCTCTCCTATAGAATTTTGATATTTTCCTATCTCAAATTTAGATCTTTTATGCATCTTGAATTTATTTCTGTGTATGGTGTAAGAAACTGCTCCAGTTTCACTCTTCTGCTTGTTGCTGTCCAGTTTATTCAACACCATTTGTTAAAGAGACTGTGTTTTTTGCCTTTGGATATTCTTTCCTGTTTTGTCAAAGATTAGTTGAGCATACATTTGTGGATCCATTTATGCGTTCTCTATTCTGTTCAACTGATCCATGTGTCTGTTTTTATGTGAACTGCATACTGTCTCTGTTAATAATTATAGCTTTGTAATATTACTTGAAGTCTGAGATTGTAATGCTTCCTGTTTTGCTTTTCTTTTTTAAGATTTTTTAGCTATCGGTGGTCTTTTGTGGTTCCATACAAATTTTAGAATTTTTTTTCCTAGTTCTATGAAAAATGCTGGTGTTATTTTGATTGGAATTATAATGAATGCATAAATTGTTTTGGGTAAAATAGACATTCTCACATTATTTTTTCTTACAATTCATGAGCATGGAATAATTTTCAATTTCTTTGTGTATCCTTCAACTACTTTCCTAAGTGTTTATAGTTTACAGCATATAGATCTTTTACCTCTTTGATTAGATTTAGTCCTAGGTATCTTATGATTTTGATGCAATTGTAAATGGGAATCATTCCTTGTTTCTCTTTCTACTGCTTCATTACCATGGTATAAATAATGCAACATATTTATGTAAGTTGATTTCATATTCTGTGACATTGCTTAATTCATGTATCAGTTCCAGAAATTTTTTGGCTTAGTCTTTCAGGTTGTCCACATAGTGTATCATGTAGTCTATGAAGAATGGAAGTTTGACTTCTTCTTTGTTGATTTAGATGATTTTATTTCTTTTTGTTTTCTGATTGCTAAGTCTAGAACTTCCAGTATTATGTTGAATAACAGTGATGAGAGGGGACATCCCTGTTGTATTCCTGATCTTATGGGAAAAACTCTCAGTTTTCCCCTTGGGGATGATATTAGCTGCAGGTCTTCTGTATATGGCCTTTATGATGTTAAGATATCCCTACTTTACTATACCTACTTTACTGAGGGTTCTTATTAAGAAAGAATACTATATTTTGTCAAATGCTTTTTCTGTATCTATTGAGAGGATCATATGGCTCTTATCCTTTCTTTTATTGATGTGGTGTACCACATTGATTTATTTGTGGATGTTGAACCACCCCTGCATCCCAGGAATAAACTTCACTAGATCATGGTTCTTTTAATGTACTATCAAATTTGATTTCCTAATATTTTGTTCAGAAATTTTATATCCATGTTCATCAGGGATATTGGTCTGTATTTCTCCTTTTTAGTAGAAACTTTTTCTGATTTTTTGGAATCAAGGTAATGCCAGCCCCATAGAACAAGTTTTGAAGTTTCATGCCATTTCCACTTTTTGTAAAATCTTCACAAGAATGGGTACTAATTCCTCTTTAAATGTTTGACAGAATTCCCTTGAAAAGCTATCCAGCCCTGGACTATTGTTTGTTGGGAGGTTTTTGATTACTTATTCAAATTCTTTGCTGGTTATGGGTCTGTTCAGATTTCCTATTTCTTCCTGTTTTACTTTCAGTAGTTTATATGATTCAAGGAATTCGTCCATTTCCTCCAGATTCTGTGATTTGTTGGCATATAATTTTTCATAATATTCTTTTATAATTGTTGTATTTCTCTGGTGTTGATTATGTTCTCTCCTTTGCATTCATGATTTTGTTTATTTGGGTCCTTTTTATTTTCTTTCTAATAAGTCTAGCTAGTGGCTTAACAGTCTCATTAATTCTTTCAAAGAACCAGCTCTTAGCTTTGTTGATGAGTTCTACTGCTTTTTTTTTTTAACTTCTGTATCATTGATTTCTGTTCTATTCATTATTATTTATCTTATTCTGTTGTATTTAGAGTTTATTTGCTGTTCTTGTTCTAGCTTCTTTAGGTGTAAGGTGAGGTTTGGTATTCAGACTTTTCTTCATTCTTGAGTAAGGTCTGTATGGCCATATACTCCTGATTTATGGCAAACTTTGCTGAGTTCCAAAGGTTTTGGACTGTCATTTTTTTTCTTCTATTTGTTTTGTTTGCATGTATTTTTTTTAAAAACTTCTTTAATTTCCTTGTTAACCCATCCACTTTTTAGTAGGATATTCCTTAAGTCCATGCATTCATGGTCTTTCCAAAATTTTTCTTGTGATTGGCTTCCTGTTTCATATCATTTTGGTCTGAAAATAAGCATAGTATTATCTCAGTCTTTTTGTACTGGTTGAGGCCTGATTTGTGACCCAGTACATGATCTATCCTGGAAAATATTTCCAGTGCAATTGAAAAGAATGTGTATTCTGCTGCTTTTGGATTAAATGTTCTGGTTATATCTGTTAAGTCCATCTGGTCCAGTGTGTTATTCAAAGCCATTGTTTCCTTATTGCTCTTCTGCTTAAATGATCTGTCCATTGCTATGAGTGGGATGTTAAAGCCCCCTACACTTACTGTATTATTATCAATGAGTTTCTTTAAGTTTATTATTATTGATTTATATATTTAGGCACTCCCAATTAGGGGCAATAATATTTAAATTTGTTAGATCTTGATGGATAAAGTCTCTTATTGTGATATAGTGCTCTTCTTCATGTCTTATTACAGTATTTAAGTTAAAATCTAGTTTCTCTGACATAAGGATGGCTACTCTAGCTTTCTTTTGAGGTCTATTAGCATGACAGATGATTTTTACCCCCTCACTTTCAATCTGGATGTGTTTTGGGTCTAAAATGATTCTCTTGTAGGCAGCATATCAGTGGGTCTTATTTTTGTTTTATTTTTGTTTGTTTCTTTTTTAATCCATTCTGATACCTTATATCTTTTGATTGGAGGATTTAGTCCATTTGTAATCAAAGTATTTATTGATATATATGATTTCAGTGCCATTATTGCCTGTAAAGTTGCTGTTCTTTTCGATTGTTTCTCTTCCTTTCTAATTTTGTATTGTTTTTGGTCTAGATTTGATTGTTTTTGGTATCTCTTTCCCTCTCAAAGAGTCCCTTTGATATTTTTGCAGGGTTGGTTTAGTGTTCATCAACTGCTTTAGTTTCTACCAGTCTTGGAAACTCTTCATCTCTCCTATTATTCTGAATGGCAGCCTTGCTGGATATAGTATTATTGGCCACATACTTTTCCCATTTGGCATCTTGAATATATCATGCCACTTTTTTCTGGCCTGCCAAGTTTCTGTGGCTAGGCCTCCTGCTAACCTTATGTGTATATCCTTGTAGGTTATGGACACTTTGTCCTTAGCTACTTTCAGAATTCTCCCTTTATCTTTGCATTTTGCAAGTTTCATTATGATATGTCTTGGTGTTGACCTCTTTTTGTTGATTTTGAGGGAAATTCTCTGTGCCTCTTGAACATGAATTACTGTTTTTTCTCTAGATTAGGGAAGTTCTGTGCTATAATTTGTTCAAATAGATCTTCTGCACCCTTTCCCCAATCTTCTGGGACTCCTATGATATGGATAATATTATTGTGTTTTGTGGAATTGCTGAATTCCCTAAGTCTATATTCATGATCTAATAGTTTTTTTTCCCCTTTTCTTTTCACCTTCATTTTTTTTTTAATTTTATTTTATGCATCACCTATATGGTCCTCTTTTGTAACTGAGATGCAAAACTGACTGGATATAATCACAGTGAGGATGGAAGTAGTTGATCAATGTTAAATAGTTGTCCTCACTGCGGCATTTATCAGTCTTTAATCAATTGATGCACAGTATGGTTCTCACAGAGTAAGGATTAGTATACCTAATTTCTGGAAGTTATTTGACTGTAGAACACCTCTCATTTATTTTTATGATTGTATATAAGGAATAGGATGCTAGAAAACTAGTGTCTACAAAACACATTCTAGAAAGTGCTCTTCTGAGAACAATGGAAATGCATTATAAACTTTTAAGCCACAATGACATGATCAGATAATGCCAAAGGTGTTTTATTTCACTAATTGCTGATTTGTTTTGTATCATGCTTTTCTATTGCCCCCAACTTTGCTCAACTTTCTTCTATCTCCAAAAAAAAAAAAAAAAAAAAAAAAAGCCTAGGAAAACATCAAAGCACATCTTAATAGTAAAAACTAAATGGTTTTGCAAAGGTACTACACTATTACTAAATTTGATAAATTTCATTGTTTTGGTTTCTGACTTTAATCCCTTTTTAAAATTTCCATTATTTATAAAAGCAGAGAGGGTAAGACCTGGGTCTGTCTCAACTTTTAGGCTAATTTTCTTCAAAAGGTAACAATAACAATCTAATCCATTCATCTTTAGAAGATTATAGACTCCCAAATCTGAAGTGTAAATTGTAGCTTAGATGATCATACATTTTATATCAACTTCATTCTACATAAGGAATGAATGGGATGAAGATAATCATTGAGGAGAAAAGAAAGAAAGAGGAGAGAAAAATATCATTTAGTGACCTATCAGAGCTTGCTGAAGTCTGATATAATAAACAAACTTGTGATATCTCTAGCAATTGTAATTCCAATTATTTGCTAGCTGAAGGCAAATTTCACTGCTCTGAGTTAGGAAATCATGTAAATAGCCTAATTAATATAATTCGCCTTATGTTCTACTAAGAAAACAAAACAAATATGCCATTTTTTAGAATAAATAGCATGGTATGGACTAAATATTATAAATATTCTGTCAGTTTTCAGAACAAATATTGCATATTATGGACACTTTTCAGCAATTCTATGAAGTTCAGTATGATTTAATGACATTGCAATGGTTGTTTGAGTTTTACAACTACATTATAATAAAAGAAAGCACTTACTTTGCATGGATAAGAGGAAGTTCCTTGACAAAAAACCATAGTAGTGTTTATTATGCTGTAGGCCCGAGGAGACAAAGATTTCATTTTTTTTCTTGTCAGTTCTCTAATCTCAAGAGAACCTCAAAGTTAAAATAAATCTTTTAAGAATTCTATATGCAATTGGTGGAGAGACATAATAAATAATTCTTTGCCATTTCATCATGTAAAATTGAGAAATAAAGCACTTTATAAAGCCCTAAAAGACAAATCATTTCTACAGATTTTCAGTGTTAATTTCAGTGAGCGTTTAATAACCACATGTGAAAATGCATAATTCAATGGTTGGCTGGCATTGTTCCTTGTCTGGGAGCTGCACCTTACCCCATTATATTTAATCACCTGCCCTCTGTCTTGCTGTCAAGTATTTATCTCTGAAAAACAATTTAAGACTACCATGGTGAAGATGGAGAGAAGGAAAAATGATGACCGAGATAATGAAGAACTTTTTATTGAGGTTATATATTTTTATCACTATGCTAGATGCTGTAAAATAAACAAAAACAATGTTACAATGTCACACATGACCCCCTGCCTTGTAAATGTTTCCTATGTGTTTGGAGTATCAAAACTCTCATAAATCAATTATAGATCAACTAAATGTCATATATATATATTCATATATATTCATATATATATTCATATATTCATACATATACATATATATTCATATATATGTCATATATATGACACTTATACACACACACACACACACACATATATATATAGCAAATTTTTAAAGGGATTAAAGTCAGAAACCAAAACAATGAAATTTATCAAATTTAGTACTAATGTAGTATCTATGCAAATAAATATTTATATTTATATTTATATTTATATAATTAACTTGAAAGGCAATAGCTAAGAAATGAGAGACCGAGACATTCACTGACCTGGAGTGGTAGCAAAAGACTTCATTAACAAATTAGAAGTGGAATCTTGAGAGATGTTTAGGATGTACATGGTAAGGAAGCGAGGACACCCCAACCAGAGTTGTTTAACATAGGAAAAGGCACAGAGGTATACCTGCATGGGGGAGAGAAAGGATAAAACCGATGATAGAAATAATCATGTGTACAAGAGTTGAGTGAGATCATTGATAGTTTAGTAAGCCTAGAAAAGAGGCTGCAGTATAATTATGTAGAAAAAAGGGAGGTTCTTGGTCCAGAAGATGACAGAATTTATCTTATTAAAACATAACAAACAAACAAAAAATCCCAGAATAAATGAAACAGCTTCAAAATTATGATACATTATAGCACCGAAGAGAACTAAGTCAAAGTGAAGAAGGCTATTTTAGTAGGTGATGAGTAAAGAGATGAGCAACTAAAAAAAGGAAATGAAAGTGAAAATGAACACAGAGAGGCAAATCAGAAAGACATATCAAATAAAGAAATATCACACTGTTTTCTATGACTTTTATCACAGTTTGGATATAGGGGACAAAGGAGAAGGAAGTTAAAGAAAACTTTAAGTCTTTTAGCTATGACAAGAAGTGATGATATCACTGGGATAAAATTATGTGATGAAGTCTGATTTATACATAAGATTGAACCACAGGTAGGATGATATTTAACAAGTACCTTGGGGAGTCATGAGCACAAAATGATTGAAGAAGGACACTTAATTCTCCAAATTTTGACCCAAATATAAAAATAGATTTTACCTGAATAAATAATGCCATGGGAATTCATGTCCTGAAGACTTCTATACCCCATTTATCTTCTGTTCCATAGAAATAAAACTGTAACCTGGCATATACATGGCTGATGTGGTAAATCAAACCATGGTTTTCAAAGATATCCACATCTTAATTGTCAAAACCTGTGAATATATTAGGTCACATGACAAAGAGAGATTAAGGTTGTAGATTAAATTAACATGATTAATTAGCTGACCTTTCAAATAGGAAGATTGTTCTGGATAATCTGGGAAAGACCAGTGTAATAATAGGGTCTTCCTTAAAAATGGAAGAGGGAGGCAGAAATGGAAGGCAGCCCAAGAGAAATTTGAAAAAGATATGCTGCTGGCTCTGAATGCAGAGGAAGGGGCACCAAGTCAAGAAATGTGAGAACCCTCTAGAAACTGAAAAAGGCAGGGAAACAGATTCTTCCCTAATGTCTCCAGAAAGAATGTATCCCTACCATGATTTTAACCCAGTGAGGCTCATTTCAGATTTCTGACCTCCAAACTATAAGACAATATATTTATGATGTTTTCCACCATGAAATTTGTGGTAATTTGTTGTAGCAGCAATAGGAAACTAATAAAACTGACTAGCTATGCTATATTTCCCTCTTGATCTTATAGATAGGTGTGATCATGTGATTAAATTTTCACAAATGAAATGATAGAGGTAGCGATGTGTACTTTTGGGGAAGTATTCTTCACATCACTTGTCACCTTTCCCCAGTATTTCCTAGTCAGCACCTTGGGCCTAGTATATTCCCTTATATGCAGGCTGTGAATTAAGATGCTAGGTGGCCCCAGCTTGTTTTTCCTTATTAAGGAAATCTTCCCCTGTTCTGGGTACAGTGAATTTTCTTGTACTACTTATGCCTGTGCATTATATGGCACCTGGCCAGCCACCAAGTAGATTTGCCACTACATGAAGGAAATAGGGATTTGAACTGCATAATAAGAAGGATGCATATAATCCGACCCTTGTTTCAATTATCAGGAGTTACCCACTGGCCATGGGAGACCAGCACCCACTACAGAAGCTGATTTGTGAGTAAAATGTTATTCCAACTAAATGTTATTCCAACTTTGTGTGTCGAGTCCCTCTTGGAAACTCCACAGAAGATCCAGTGGATCAATATTTGCAGGCTCCTAATTTTATTGGTTGGCTTTGTTATGATCTTTGCCACCCTCTGTACAAGGTAGATATTCTTAGCTGGGATTGGTAGCTGTATCTTTTTGCTCAACTTGCGTGGTATCTAGGCTGCAGTTTTTAAAATAGCCCATTTTCTTCACATTCTCTTTTATTATGCAGTGAAATGGAACATAGATGTGACTGTGTCCACACTTTGACCATGAATACAATATCCTAGGAAATTTCAAAGATAATAAAATGGAAGGGAACTGGACTTCTAAATTACTCTGTGCAGGAAAACTTCTGACTAATCTGGAGCTTGGATTATTACATGAGAAAACTAAATATGCATCTTGTCTGAGCTCTTACATTCTGGATTCTTTATGTTATAGTAGCTAGTATGACCTTGTATTAGTCAAGGTTCTCCAGAGAAACAGAACCAACAGGATATATATATATATATATATATATATATATATATATATGAACCAATGAACCAGTTCCTTATTATGTAATAATAATATATTATATATTATATATAATAATGTAATTATTATATAATTATATATAATAAGGCATTGGTTCCTTATTATATAATATTATTTAATTTTATTATATATTATTATATCATAACATACAACATTATTATAATATTAATATATTATAATAAATAATAAATGATAAATAAGAGATAATAAATAATATAATATATAATATATACTATTACATATAATATTATATAATAAGAAATTGGTTCATAAATTTATGGAAGCTAAGAAGTCCCCTGATCTGCCATCTGTAAGCTAGAGACTCACAAAACCCAGTGGTGTAATTCAGTCCAAAATCCAAAGGCCTGAAAATCAGGAGTGCCAAAGGCAGGAGAAAATTGACATCCCAGTTCAAGTAAAGACAGCAAGGGCTGACAACTTCCTTCTTCTGCCTTTTTATTTAATTCAGTCCCTTGATGACTGGATGATGCCAAACCATATTGGAGAGAGCAAACTACTTTATTAGGTCCACCAATTCAAATGCTAATTTCAGCAGGAAACACCCTTATGGATACACCCAGAAATAATGTTAAAATATCTAGCTATCCTCTGATGCAGTCAAGTTGACACATAAAATAAATCATCACAGACCCTAAATGATAGAGTTGATTTTGTTGAAGGAAGGAATGTGTGTGTGGTGAAAGAAAGAAGTTGGAGAGAATTTGGAGAGAGGTTGGAAAAAAGTCTTTGGGATCATCTTTATATAAAGGGTAGGAAGACGAAACAGCAAAGACTGAAAAGGACCATACAATGTTACAGAATCTACAGGAATACAAAATTTCAAGAAGGGCATGATCAGTAATTGGAACTGTACCAGAAAGTTATGACTAGTGAGTCATTCTTGTTTCTTTCATTTGCCCTCCTCCATCTATCTGTGTTGCTATAAATACCATCTATACACTTATTATTCCCAAATGTTTATCTCCAGACCAGATCATCCTTACTTAATGTTGCCACTTGTATCTCTAGGCATCTCAAATTTAATATATCAAAAAATGGACACATGAGAACCCTCTAGAAAAAGTCTGCTTTTCATTCTGACTGTGCTACCTCAATAAAAGTACTTCATTCCTCCAACTGCCAAAAAAGCTTGAAAACTGAAATTTATTTTTTTCTCCTTCACCTTTCACTCTCAGTCCATTAGTCCATCATCAAATCCCACCAATTTAACATAAAAAACTCTAATTTTACCCTTATCAAATCTGCAATCACTGCTTATCTGAAATGAATTATACTTTACCAACTGTATACTTCCAATCCCTTTTCCTCCATTTTTCAAAACTGTAAATAATATTTCATCATTCCTTTTTAACATGAAACACCTTACCATTGCACTCATAAATGAAATAAAATCATTAACATGGCCTAAAATAGCCCAACATAACATTCCTAGAGTTACCCTTCCAACTTTTTCTTTCACCAATTTCTCTCCTTGCTCTTTATGCTGTGGCTGCACAAAATGACTTTCAGTTTTACTAATGCACCAATTCTTTTCCTCAGGGTTTCATACATGCTTGTCCCACTGCCTTTTCTATTCTTTGACCTACTTACCTCTTCTCATTCTTTTTGGCCATGGGTTTCTCAGATAGACCTTCCTTATTCTCCAAATAAGATGACCATTGTTACCTTCATAGGATCACATTATTTCCTTTCATAGTACTTGTCAAATATTTAATCCTTGTTGAGTAATTCCTTTGTTAGTTTTTATTTTCCTCTTAGTTTCTGTATCTATGAAGACAGAGATTATGTGTTTTGTCGACCACTCTATACACAATTCCCAATTTGTAATAATATTTAACATGCAGTATATACTCAGTAAATATTTGAGAATCTTGATGAGTTTTGGTAAATACTTTCCATTTGAGTGGTGGAAGCAAGAATTTAAACTTCAGAGATTTAAGAAGAGAATGGGAAGAGCTGATGGAATTGGGAGGTGATATAGAAGAAGAGACAAAGTCAGCTCTGAAAAGGGATTGCTGAGTCTGGATTAGTCTTATTTCTCTTTTTAACCATTAGATAATTTATACACATGAAACTCCTACATTTAATAAATATTAACACTGACCACCATTAGAAAGCGTTTGTGCCTTGACATCAATTACTATGTTAACAGAAATGTTCCTTAGCTTCTAAGGTCCAATTACCATAGAAAGAAAGAAAAATTGTAGAAGAAACATGTAAATGAAAAATGAAAGTACAATTGGAAATGTGATTACATTTGGACAAGATAAGGCACTGCCAAGATTTCTGCTTACTGCCAACATTAAATTTTGCCAGGTCATAAACAAACAAATAAAACAAAAACAAACAACAAAAAACAAAACCCTAAGTAGACAATTACAAAGAGATCATGTGAGAATAAAAAAAAGAGTAGAAAAATGTAGATAAGCTTCAAAGTAAAGGACTAGGAAAATAATCTTTGCAAACATTATTGTAACCATGCATAATAGCATGTGGTTATTAACAAGGGAGTTTTAATGGACTTATTTCTCAAAAGAGAATCTTATCTCACATACTTAATTTTTCTGATCTACCATTTTATTCTTCAACCTGTATGAGTCAGACAAGTTTTTTTATGTTTCCATGATGTAGAATAAACAAAAAGAAAAAGTAGACAGAGAAAGACAAGGTGGAAGGACAAAAGTGTCTGAAAAAGAGGAAAAGACTAAATGAGGTTAATGGAATTAACAAAATAAAGAAATGAGAGAGCAGATGGATTAAAATTTCTTCAAGCTGGAGCAGATAGATTAAAAGTTCTGCAAGAGTTGGGTAGGAAGAATCCTTGGTCTCTAAAGAGGGTGGGTTTTGAGAAACTGGGAAAAAAAAAAGAAAGGGGGCATGTAAAAACATCATTTGATTTTATGAATTGAATTTTTGCTTTTTAAGCATAC